>NC_064409.1:58262957-59508957 GCF_023375975.1 Astyanax mexicanus
GAGCTGTTCATGCCTGGGGTTCTTTTTCCCCTTCATTGCGCTCAGCTACTGCTACATCCACAGCGTGTGCCACTTGCGCAGGAGGGCCGACCCCCGCCTCAGAGGCCTGGCCTGGGAACTAGGCGTAGCCATGGTCATCTTCGGACTCTTCTACCTGCCCTATCACCTAAGCAGGAATGCAGCCATTATCATGACAGCTCTGGTTCCCCAGGACTCCTCAGCGAAGGAGGCGGCCTACCTGGCCTTCTCTCTGGAGATGTGTGTGTGCAGCCTGTCCTCCTGCACCAACCCTCTGTTCAGCTGCTTTGCAGGAAGGCCCGTTCGCAGGGAGCTGAGGTCCACTCTCATGAGGCTGTGGAAAAAACGCAGAGTGGAGCCTCAAACGAAGCAGAAGAAAGAGGAGAGGAACACGAGTGAAGTAAGCACTGTGACAGCCAGCAAGGCAGAGACTGGTGCTAAGATCAAACCCTGGAGCAGCACAGTGACTGTGAAACTGGTTCACTCGAGGGGTCTGGTGTCGACTCTGACAGCTGAGGCACAGAGCAGATGATTCAGATGCTTCCAAAGAGCCTTAGTGATGAGACTAGACCAGTCTTATAGCTGTGTGATGGTCTGTCTCCCAGTATTAGACACTGTTGGAAAGTTTGCAGTATGGACATTTAATATACAAGTTCTTGTGGATCAGTCCTTTTGCTCTGTTTGTAATCTTTGTCCTTTGTGAAATCACTCTTTAATTAAAATTTTTCTTTTATACATTTTCTGTCCATGCACACATTCTGTCCTATTTTTGTTTTGGGTTTAATAATATCTATTTGTACTTTTTTGTTACTATTTTCTATTTGTCAGCATAATTCTTGCCTGTAGCTTTTGTTCTTTATCCTTTTTGTCATTGCATGCTTCTGTCTTGTATCAGTGTATTTTATTTTCCTTTTTTTCCGTTCTGTTCTTTATATTTGTCTTTTTGCATGTCTTTCTACACCTTCTGTCTATCCTTCTTACTCCTTTTTTCATTAGTTAATTCCTTTGATCCTTTTCTTCTTTTTTCTTCGTCTGTTAGTCTGCACTTCATTAATTCTTTAATCTTTCAAGTTATTTTTTCTTTCTTCCTTACTTTATTTCTTTCTTTTCGACCTTCTGATGTTCTGCTATTAATTTGTTTTAACAATTTTGCTGTCTTTCATTCCTTTGTTACCTTATTGTGTTACTTTATACTTTTTGTCTTTCTTTATTTCTGTTTTTTATCATTTCTAGCTTCTTTTTCATCTATTCTTTTTGTCCATTCTTCTTTCTCTTTTTCATTTTACCTATAATCTACAATTGCTGCCCTATATTCTTTACAGGCCAGTTAAATTATTAGTATCCATGCCTTTTCTTTCTTTCTTTCTTTCTGTCTTTCTTTTTACTATTCTGTCATTCATTCAATCCTTCCCTTTCTCTTTCCGATGTTTTTCTTAACATCCTTATTTTCTTTATCCTTTGCAGTGTTTTACTCTGGTGATGATGATGTATGCATTTTGTGTTTTCCTGTATTGTTCAGATTTCTTGTTCAGATCAGATCGTTTCGGTGCAGATAGAGGGATGGAGGGGCAGATTTACACACACTGACAGTGCAGCTGCCCTCTTCACCCCTGTCTTGTCTCTGGACAGGACCCTTGAGACCCCCATGCACACACACTGAAATATGGTTTCCATGGCACCGTGGCTCCTGTGCAGGTTTTAAGTAATGGAATGGACACACACCACACACACACACACACATATACATATATACACACTCTCGGGCTCTCTCAGGCTGTAGTGGAGTGGTGACTGTGAGACCGGGTGCAGGTGTGTGTGTGTGTGTGTGTGTGTGTGATGAGGATGGCGTGTCTTTCTTTGGAGGCGCGTAAATGAGAGCGCGCGGCGCGTGCGCACGGGTTCCTGGGCGCGCTCCCGCTGTCCGCGGTGCTGAAGGCAGGCGCGCGGCAGGTTGAGTGTGAGAGGAGCGGCGGCGCGCGGCGGGCGGACCCGCGGGTTTAGAGCTGCACTGTGAAGGAGGATGGAAACACGCCGGCCCGCTGAACTCCAGGGACAGGGAAACTTAAAGGACGAGTCTGAGGCCGAGAGAGGAGAACATATGTGAGTGTGTGTGTCCGTGCGAGTGAGTGAGTGTGTGTGTATGTGTGTGTAGGCGGTTGTACAGCTCACGCTCACGTGGGGATTAAATAACCCAAACCGATTGTGCTCGGTCAAAGAGATCCACCCGGCTGTTTGTGCACTCCAGGAATATGAGATTTAACTGAAATCTGATTCTGAAATAACGAGCCGGACCAACAGTGTGGAGATGGAGACGGTGAAAGAGAAGGTGCTCGGCCCCGGGAAGGCGGGACTGAAGAATCTCGCGGGTAAAACCTTGGGCCACATGCACAGGTACAGTCCAGCCTTTAAGCATTCATTTATACACACACATCAAGCTCTTATTATTATGTTTGTATATAGCCTCTGTTTTTAGCGTATTTACGTATATAAAAAAGATTCTGTCAGATAAAAACTGGCATTTTTAAAAAAATCAGTTTTATTAAGGGTCATATACACTTAAAAATGACAATTTGTGTTTCATAAATTACTTTTTTTTGTTTGCTAAAAATAAAGCATTTGTTTAATTCATAGAAGAGCTACTGACGCGAAGAACCTTTACACTAGTAAATAATCGAAAAAAACCTTTGCATCCACATATTTACAAAAAAACTAAATAACATAATCTAAAGGTTTTTTTAAAACACACACACAAAAAATGTATTTTTTATTGGCATCGCTTAAAGAACCATTCGATACACCTCCATTTATACTATTGTATGCTGTATATCAGAGTCTCCATCATGGAGAAGAACCGTTTTACCCAAAGGAGAACCCTTTCACTAAGAAAAGAACCATCTGAGCATCCAGTTGTGGTATTAAAATCGTTAAAGAATCCTTTTGTCAGCGTTCGTAAGAGTATTTAAAGTAGCCTATAAATAAGCAGAACGAAGGATTTAACGAAATTCTCGTTTTTGTATTAGATTGAGATCAAATGAATTCAGAATTCAAGCAGATTCACACATACACACACGTCCACGCACACATACACACACATTGCCTACACACGTTTCCATTTGAATATTTCCGAATTCGTTTCTGTATTATACAAAAAAACACTAAACGTGTCGTGTTAAATAACGATCAGGTCCAGATTATTAATGTCTAACTCCGCTGGAGCTGCTGGATTAAATACCCCCCCTGAGGGTCGCTGCCTCTGGTTGTGTCTGTCTTAAATAATGAATGAAATCTGGCGAGTCGTGATCCAGCTCTGAGTGAATCCTACATCTTCCGTTTACTGATCAGTATTCAGTGGGTCTGTGCTGGGAGGTGTTCAGTCTGCACTGCTGCTGCACGACTCGCGTTTCAGCTGATTTCTCACGATTTAAATAATTATTCTAGATTCACACCAATGCTGTGTTTTTGATCACTGCTTTTCTATTTCTCACAATGCAGTGCTGGTTTAACACTCATGTAACATGAATTTATGGCACGATGAAAAAATCTGATTATTTTTTTTTCATACTAACACAAACAGACATTTAATTTATTTTCTCTTCTTAAGCTTCAGCGACGCCTGACTGGAATTTACAGGTTTAGGAAAAAAATGGTGGCTTGAAACCTCATTGTGACCACAACTTCAGCTCGTTTTTTTTCAGACCTCACATTTTTCACACCTCACGTTACACATCTGCTTTAGTCCTACTGCAAGAGAAAAGGCGTCATCGTGCTGCAGCCATTCTTTCAATATTACATAAATCCGTTCTTTTCCTCTGTTCGTGCTCGCTATAGGAGGATTGGCTGAGTATATGTAATCTGAAAGGAGGGACTGAATAAATCAAAATGCACAGAGGTTGTCAATTTCGTTCCTATTTTTTCCTCTTTTTATGTATCTTTATTTATTCATGCTGAATGCAGTCTGTGTGCTGATTTACGCCTCATTTACGCATATTACACTTCACAGCCTAAAAAATGTATTTCCAAAAAATGTATTCCAAAGATTAAGAAGCAGAGCACATATTTTACAGGAATTTGACAGTTTAGAAAACATTTATAAAACAAAAAAAACCTGATGAGTTATATATATTTACTTAAATTTATCATTATTAATCTATGCAAGTTATATGCGGTCAATGTAACGCAACTCCAAAATGGCAAATTTACAGAGGGGAAATGTAATGAAATGTAAAAAGATGTATTGCTTTATTCAGAATTAATTATTGATGAGACTATATAGAAGACAGTTGGCTTTTTCATATTGTGCCAGAGATGTAAATGTATATCTATTTATGCTGTTTTAACGAAATAATCGAATTAAATCCTGGCAGCACGAAAATTAGAAGTACTGGACCCTCGATCTCTTAGTGTTGAATACAACATATATATGTGACACTCACTAAAGCTTTGGCTTGCAGGCTTATGGAAAAGAAGCAGAAAGGAGGAGAGGAGCTGGAGCTGACGGAGGACGGTCGGCCCGCGGAGGTGAAGAAGAAGCGCGCGCCACCCATAGACTGCACGTGCTTCGGTATCCCGCGCCGATACACCATAGCCATCATGAGCGGCCTGGGCTTCTGTATATCATTCGGTATCCGCTGTAACCTGGGAGTGGCTATAGTGGACATGGTCAATAACAGTACGATCCATAAGGACGGGAAAATCATCATCAAAGAGGTGCGCCTCAGAATAAACCTATGCTTTGCTCCTCCCACTTTACCTGCCCAACCCTTTTATCAATTTATTTTAAGATTCCCTACCATTTCCTCTATTCACCCACCCCCCATTTTGTTTATAAACCCCGCCTCTTTATTTAGGCTATTCCCTATATGATATATTTTCAGTGTTCTGACTGATTAATAAGCACGGATTCTAGACTTAATGTTTACAGGGTAAACCGGTGTTTTGTACTATCATGTCGAAACACACTACAATGAAATATATACATAGTAAATTTAAATTACTGGTACCAGTCAACACTCTTAGTTTAAAAGTTACGGCTAGTGTTGAATTTCAACAACCATAGTGTTAATTTAGTGTAAGTGTTAAAACTGAAGCTGCTGTTTGAACACTGAAAGAAAATACTATATGAGTAACACCACCCCCTAAATATATATATATATATATATATATATATATATATATATATATATATATATATATATATATATATATATATATATATAAAATATATATATATATATATATATATATATATATATATATATATATATATATATATATATATATCATCCTGATATGTTAAAAGCATACTATGTAGTCTATATACAGGATTTTTGGATGGCCTTATCACAGTGTATCACTTTTTAGCTGGACACGTCCGTTTAACACGTATTAATAAATAATATTAAAAGTTACACCACGCGTGTTAATACTGTGTTATTTTACCACGTCCAATTGGGGACGTATTATATGTAAAGACGGAAGCATCACATTCATGTCTTTACTGGAGCCATTTTATTATATGAATACAGTACAATAATAATAAGATATATTTAAAAAGAAAATCATCTCACACGACTTTCGCTCACATCCTAACACAATTAACAAGCTAATTTATTATGTTTTATTTGTGTGGTTTCTTAGAAAGCGAAGTTTAACTGGGATCCGGAGACGGTGGGAATGATTCACGGCTCTTTCTTTTGGGGCTACATCGTTACTCAGATCCCGGGAGGATACATCTCCTCCAGACTGGCGGCCAACAGGTCACTCACCACTTCTCTCCACTCCCCCCAACACACCCATACACTCACACGTACCGATCACATCTCAGGCGATAGTATTCAGATAAGCCCAGCCTCCAAACTCCACTGACCAATCCTCACACAGGGAGGCGGGGTTAGCTGAATCAGGGATGTGGACTTTTTCTAACAGAGCCTAATAAAGTGTGTTGACAAAACGGTGTGAAACATAATTCTAATGATTGCAAATTAAATTATTCAGTTGAACTCAATACACTAAAATAAATCCAGTATGAACGTATACATTTTATATTTGAGGAATTGAATGCTTTGACAGTTCTGATTATTCTGTCTTTTCTATGAACGTTTAAATCAACGTGATTTTTAGAGACGAACCTGAATGCAAGCAGGGGGTTCCGTTTGAGGCGCGCGCTCGTGCCCGCTCCTCCCCCTTGTGCGTTAATGAGGTCCCGAGGGAGGCGCGTGCTCGAGGCACGTGGCAGTCAAACACAGCCGCGCAAGGAAACATTCACAAAAATCCCTATAACCGAATAAACAGCACAAATAAGCTGCATTAAACCACACATAGACCACTAGATCCTCGATACACACTATACCTTATATAAGGTATTTTGTAGTAATTTACATTTATTCGTTTTTTGTCAGAATAATATGAATTCTTAAGACATTAGCATAACATAAATATTACATGAATTATGTTACGAATATTAAAGCAATCAAGTCATTTATTATAATATTGTAAATAATGTTTCTGAGATTAATCTTAAAATGTTTCTAGTGTACACCCTTAAAAGTAGGTTATATTGGGCAAAGGTTCTTTACAGAGTCTCAACAACTCACCATTTAAATGTTTACGCCTTCCTCCATTGTATTTGGGGAAATTGTTTTAGAATGTTATATATTTGTTATATGTGCTTGAAATTATAAACATTACATAAAAACAAATATATTCGGTTCATAATCATACACTTAAACATTTTATTTATGGTTTATTTATATATTTGTTTTATTTTGTGAGACTTATATGCCTCTGGTTCGCTTCTATTTGCAGGGTGTTTGGTGCAGCCATCCTGCTGACGTCAACACTCAACATGTTCATCCCGTCAGCTGCGCGCGTGCACTACGGTTGCGTCATCTTTGTCAGGATTTTACAGGGGCTCGTGGAGGTACGATGCATACAGAGATAATTAATTTACGACGGTTACTGTACATCAGTAGGGCCACTGCATCAATTTAAGCCATGGTTTTGGTCTCCAAATACTCTAGATTTCTATCCAGCCTGCTTAAAAACCATGCTTCTAATACCTGAATAAACAGAAACTGCACAGCAGAGAAAAAGAGACAGAGAGATCACAAAAAGAGAAAGAGAAAAAGAGAGAGAGAGCAGAACATAAAAGGGCGAGAGGTAAAACTAGGCAGATGGAGATGGAGAGAGAGGGAAAGAGAGAGAGCAAGCAGAGAACAGAGAGTGAGAAAGCAAGAGAGATGCGAGCAATATATAGAGAAAGAGCAGAAAAGAAAAAAGAGTAAAGGATAAAAAGCAGATAGAAAGAAAGGTGTAGACAAAGAGCAGATCAGATAAAGAGAAAAAGAAGGTTAAAGAGGTTTAGAGAGACAGATCACATAGGAAGAGAAAGTTAGAGAGTTGTGGAAAGAAAGAGCAGAGCAGAAAAAGAAGAAAGGAAATCTAGAGAGGTGTAGAGAAAGAGCAGAGCAGAAAAAGAGGGAGAAAAAGCTAGAGAGGTGTAGAGAGAGAGCAAAGCAGAAAAAGAGGAAGAGAAAACTAGAGGTGCAGAGAGCAGAGCAGAAAAAGAGGAAAATAAATCTAGAGAGGTGTAGAAAAAGAGCAGAGCAGAGGAGAAATAGAGGAAGAGAAAGCTGGAGAGCTGTAGAGAGAGAGCAGAGCAGAAAAAGAGGAAGAGAAAGCTAGAGAGGTGTAGGGAGAGCAGAGCAGAAGAGGAAGAGAAAACTAGAGAGGTGAAGAGAGAGAGAGAAGAGCAGAGTAAAAGCTAAAGAGCAGAGCAGAAAGAGTAGAAGAGAATGCTAGAGATGGAGAGAGAGAGACGAAGAAGAGTTAGAACAGAAAAAAATGAGTGAGAAAAAGAAAAAGAGAGAGAGAGCAGAGCAGAAAGAGTGAATGAGAATGCTAAAGATGATATACTAGATATGAGAGAGATGGAGCAGAGCGAAAAAAAAAGTGTGTGACTGTGTGCGATAGAGAGAGAGAGAGAGCGAGCAGAGCAGAGAGAAAGCGTTGACAGCTGTTGGTCTTTCACCAACCATAGGAAGGTCATCTACCTTTACCTCTTTTGTTGTGTTGTAGGTGAAGGACAGCAGTAGGCTTGGGAGCTGTGCGTAATGAATGGGAGCACGCTGGCGGTTGTGTTGAAACCACAGCAGCTCATGTTCTATATGTGCTGACTGATTACAGCAAATTAAACACCAGCCTACTAGATCCGCTCCCCTTGCTAGCCCCAGCAATTTGTGTCCATCAGTGACTGATTGTGCGCAAATTAGTAGCTAATGAAGATTTAATGGGGGCATTACTGTTTTTGTGGCCGACTTGGATTTGCGATGGTCATCACGGCTCATTAATCCTTATTTAAAAGGTGACCGGGCATTTTATTTGTTTTTTCTTTGCTTTGCTTGCTTGCTTTTTGTTCTACGGATCTTATCTCAAGGGATTAGAATTAGCATCTGCTCACCTCAGCATTGCTGTTTTAATGTGGAGATGGTTTGTGGTGGGGATACTCTATACAATTTTCATTATAAGAAACAAAATAAACCTGTTTAATGGTACTAGGTTTATTACTAGATTACTAGTAGAGTACACATGGATCTATGAATGTAATAATTTTTTTATTATAATGAAATCTTGATTTTAATACAGGGTGTGACCTATCCAGCATGCCACGGTATCTGGAGCAAGTGGGCTCCACCCTTAGAGCGAAGTCGTTTGGCCACCACATCTTTCTGTGGTAAATATGGAATATAAAATCACTCTTGTTTAATGTATTGATCACATTATCTCACAATGATCTGGCCCAACTGACCACAAATATTCCCTCAGGTTCGTACGCTGGCGCTGTAGTGGCCATGCCTCTGGCTGGAGTACTGGTGCAGTATTCAGGCTGGTCCTCTGTCTTCTATATTTATGGTGAGTTAATTAATAATTCATCTGTGTTACATCTGTGATTTGAGCAGCACATGAAAATGGGTTATATGTAGAAGAAATGTGGAGAATCTCGCTATACTTCATCTGACCTGAAAACCTAAATCTCTTCCACTGTCTGTAGGAAGCTTTGGTATTGTCTGGTACATGTTCTGGATCCTGGTGTCTTATGAGAGCCCAGCAGACCACCCCACTATTACAGATGAGGAGCGACTCTACATAGAGGAGAGCATCGGAGAAGGAGCTAATCTGCTTGGAGCAACAGAGGTGGGTCTTCAATTCCCTAATTCCATAAGAATCTACTATTGTCTGTAAGAGAGCAGCTTACACTGTGAGAATCTTAACAAGGAATATGCTGGGAAAAAACTGCTTGCTATAAGGGCACAGTAAATCATCAATTCCCTACGGAACCAAAATGCTGAATCTCACTGAAGACATTATTTATCATTATATAAATCAGAAAACCAAAATAATACCCCTGAGGACCATGTGACCTTGCTCAAGTCTTATTTAAAATACAGATGCCAAAAGGGATCATGTAACACTAGCAACAGAATATCTAATTCTGGTTCCCTGAAGAACCTTTTAGGAAACATTTTTGTGAAGAATTTAGTATTTATTATTTCTTGCAAAATCAAGCTTTTGTTGGAGTTACTGTCTGTAATGTCCAGGGAATGCTCTCTGATAGATTGTGGGTCATTGTTATGAGGATTTAATTGCATTTGACAACAAGAGCTTTAATAAGTTCTGGATGTTGGATGATCACCATTCTAAACTTCCTAACTACATCTGGCACCATCATTCCAGAGAACAAAGATGATCCACTGCTCCACAGTTCAATGCTGTTGAGCTTCATAACCCTCTAGCCTTGGTCTGGAATTAGGCATGGTGCCAGTATGTTCATATATACAGTATGTGCTCCAGAGAGTTCTCTACAGGGATTAGACAAGTTGCGTTACAAGCTAATTTAACATCTAGTTTCACAGACAGGGATTAATACTAGTCTTTGACTACACAGTGTTTTTAAATGAAGGCCTAGGGCTTTGCATGATGTTCAACACAGCCTGCAATTTTTTTTCTCTTTGCAGAAATTCAAGACACCCTGGAGGAAGTTCTTCACCTCCATGCCTGTCTATGCAATCATCGTGGCCAACTTCTGCAGGAGTTGGACTTTCTACCTCCTGCTCATTAGCCAGCCTGCATACTTCGAGGAGGTGTTTGGATTTGAGATCAGTAAAGTAAGTTGAGTTTGCAAAAAATCTAGTACATGTATCATGTACTTTTTAAATGTCCATAATCGTTTATTCAAATGGTAGTTACAATATTTAGCAAGAAATATTTTTAGGTCTATGTTTGTCTTGACATACAGCTCTGGAAAAAAAGAGACCTCTTAAAAACGATGAAAGATGAATGATTGATGATCACAAGCCATCAAACCAAGCTGATCTGCTTGAATTTTTGCACCAGTAGTGTCATACAAATGCATGAAAACTGTGATTAAAAACCAGAATAATTCCAACAAATATTGATTTTTGAACTCTTAAAACTTTTTTTTAAATAAATGGTCTAAATGACACAATGTTTATTTGGAATTTGTCAGAAAAGTGTTGATTTTATTCATATATATACCTATAAATAGCTAAATCAGAGAAACTGATTCAGAAACTGTAGTGGTCTCTTATTCTTATTTTTTCCAGAGCTGTATATATTGGTTGGAAATTAACTATGGGTGAATATGTTCAAGTTCACACTGTGTTTAATGTACACAGGACAGTCAATCCTAGACAGCAAGACTTGCTTCTTCTCTCATAATGGCCTGCTAGTGGCATTGTCACTACTAACAACTTTAGCTGGCATGATTTGATTCTATTTCCTATGTTAGACATTTGGAAATATTATCTTAACGCACCAAGCACAAATAAAACCTGACACAGTCATTGATTTCTGGCACCCAGGCAGAGCCAGCAGTATAAATCTGATTTGGCTGACTGGAATCATGTAACAGCTGGATTGATTTTGCTGGTCGTAACCAGCTCTGAGTGATTGCCTAGCCTGAAGATTGAAGTCAAAGGTTGCTTGAGTTTGTCATTTTTCTTGGAGGGTCACTGTTTCAAAGACAGCATCTGAATTAAGATATGTGTTGCTATTTAAGATTATGCTGTGTAGTATTACAAGGAATGAAAGCTAAAAGAAATTGGAATCCACCACTAAACTCACACAAGTGTATTTCTTCAGGTTTAGTTTACTGGATTGCTTGAATAATCAATCTGTAAAAGTATCTGTTCTCTAACCACTGAATGTCTGTCTATTAGAGGTATAATAATATGATAGTATGATTTTGTAATGATCTGTTGTATGGGTTTACAGGTTGGCGCTGTGTCAGCTCTGCCTCACCTGGTTATGACCATTATAGTGCCCATAGGTGGCCAACTTGCTGATTATCTGCGCAGCAACAACATCCTGTCCACAACTACTGTACGAAAGATTATGAATTGCGGAGGTAAGGCTGACTAATGTTAGTGATTGCAGCTATGTGTGTGTTTTTAGCTTTGGAAGGAAGTATAATCCGGTTTCTTATGTTTGTGTTGCTGCAGGTTTTGGAATGGAGGCCACACTGCTACTGGTTGTTGGTTTCTCCCACAGTAAAGGTGTAGCCATCTCATTCCTGGTGCTGGCTGTGGGTTTCAGCGGATTTGCAATATCAGGTAAAAACATTTAAAAAAAAAACACTGTCTGTGGGAGTATAATTTAGAGTAATTATCTGTATCTAATTTCATCCTTCATATGACTCAGAGTATGGCAACTGTTTTAGTAATTGTAAGTTAGCTTCTAATTAACAACTCTAATCTTTCTTCATTTTCCTCTTTAAGGGTTTAATGTGAATCATCTTGACATTGCACCAAGATATGCCAGTATACTGATGGGAATTTCCAATGGTGTTGGTACTTTGTCTGGAATGGTCTGCCCTCTTATAGTGGGTGCAATGACCAAAAACAAGGTAAAAAAAAAATCATCGTCACCTACAGACTGTTATACCTCATGCCACTACATTTTAGTAAAAAGCAGATTTTATCATTATACAGAAATTGTGTTAAAGCTAGTTTTGGTGATTGTTTTAGAAGCATCTTATAAATCTTGAAACATTTTTACATCCTAATAGTAATCAATAAATAAAATATTTATATATATATTTATATGGCAATAAAATAAATATTATTGTTGAACCCGTCCAATCATTTTACTCAGATTGAATATATAAAAGGTTGAAAGGGAGTGAGCTAGCTAGAGGTCAAATCAAAGTTACTGTTTAACTGTTGGAATTGTAATTACACTATATGTCAAAATCTTTGTAGTCAACCCTGACTGAGCTAAACTTAGGCCATGTTTACATTACAAGCCACATTGCTCCGATCTGATTTCACTATCTTGACGGTTTACATTCACAAATGTAAGTGACCTGTATTTGTGTGTAATGTGAAAGAATCTGTCCCTTAAACATATTTGAAAGATGACTCGTAGCTTTATAAAGGTGAAATGGATGAGTTAGCAGCTCATATGTGGAGCATCTTTTGCTCAAGTGGAGAACAAACAGCTGGTCTGAAGTACATGCTCATTACATTAGATCTGATTTGAAAAAAATGGATTTGGCTCGTTTACACAGCCATGAAAAAATCTGATCTGAGCCACATTGAGCAAATATTAGATTTGAGACACTTTAGCCTGGTAATGTGAATGTAGCCTAGGTTGCACCCATTGCTGACATTGCAATGCACCATAATCTACTGGAAAGTCTGTACTGTGCAGTAGAGACAGATACTGCATGAAAATCAGGAACAATTATTTAAATATCATTGATTTGCGAAGAAACAATGAATAAGCGAGTGTTCAGATACATTTATCTATGTTGTGTATATGGATGGTTTTGCTTGAATGAGAATTTGTTAATTTCCTGGATTACATAGACAGCATAGCTGTTTGTCTGTTTGTATTGCATACACTGTAGATCAGAGCAAGTGTGGTGTGATGGTATTTATCTAATGTTAGTCCATTATAAACTTTTTCACATTTCTGTTTGTGTCCTAATCAATGGCTAAAGCTGCTGACCATTTTTAATACACCAATAATTCAGTTAAACACCCTCATCAGAGATTTTACGCCCATCAGGATTAAAATGTTTAACTCAAGCTGAAAAGCTCTGCTTGTTACGTGTCATTTTAATGAAAACATTTCTAAAACCAGAATAAAACTAAACAGTAGTGGTCCACTGTTTAGCCCAGCCCAATTCCTGTTCAAATTAATATTACATAAAAAATAGAGTTTACAAACACTAAACTCAACATCAGATTTGATTCATTCAGCATTTATTTAGATTATTAGTGAGGATTGTTATTTGAGGATTTGTTCTTGACTAGTTTAATGTAGAAATACCCAATATGTGAGTGAGTGGGGAACCTATTTAATTTTCTCTCCTCCAGAAGGAAGCTCAGTAAGCATTATTATAATATGCTGTGTGTTAAGAGATGGGATGCTAAAGAAATTCTCTGCTCTGTGAAAACTTGTATGCCATCTGAATACAGCTGCAGAAGGCTTACACACGGAGCTCTTTGCAGTGGCACTTTAGCATGACGTGACATTCCCAATGTTAACTAGCCTTTAGTCTGTGCTGGAGGAACCAAACATGTTAGCTGTGCTCCTGCTAGCTGTACTGAATGTTTGAGGGAGTATGAAATCCGGCGAGCGCTCTGTTAAACAGTGTAGGTGGAAATTCATTATTATTGCCACTCAGAGCCAGACAGTAAAAAAGTCTATTAGCCTTAAATGAATTAGTCTATATTAGCCTTGAACATGGTACAAATGGGGTGATGTTTCTAACTTTAGCTTAATTGTGTTTTTTTGTATGTAGGAGAAAACCTTTAACTTTCATAACTTCAAAGCGAGGATTTATGAGATCACCCACCCACTGCATTGTGTATCTCTCTCTCTGTCTAACTCCCTCTGCCTTGATTAGTCAAGCTTTGTGTGTTCACATGTTTTGGGGTCGTTGAAAGGAAGTAGGGGTGGTAAGTGTGGTATTTGTTTTATGTTTGGACCAGCTTATGCTTACTATACTGTTTTTTTTTACAAAAAGTACCAAGTCCAGCTTTAATGCATAGCTTGATGCAAAATTATATATATACAAAAATATAAAAAATAAGAGACTGCTTGAATATGATGAGTTTCTTTGATTTTACTAAATTGAAAACCTCTGGAATATAATCAAGAGGAAGATGAATGATCACACGCCATTAAACCAAGCTGAACTGCTTGATTTTTTGCACCAGGAGTGGGATAAAGTTATCTAAAAGCAGTGTGTAAGACTGGTGGAGGAGAACATGCAAAGATACATGAAAACTGTAATTAAAAGCAGAGTTATTCCATCAAATATTGATTTCTGAACTCTTAGAACTTTATAATATGAACATGTTTCCTTTGCATTATTCCATTTCTCATGTTCTGCAAATAAATGCTCTAAATGACAATATTTTTATTTGTAACTTGGGAGACATGTTGTCAGTAGTTTATAGAATAAAACAACAATGTTCATTTTACTCAAACATATACCTATAAATAGCAAAATCAGAAACTGAAGTGGATAAATGACTTGAAAAAACAAAATAATTGCAAATTGAAGAAAATTAACTACAAAATTAAAGGCACATAATACAGTATTTTAAATAAAAGTTAAATATAGTATTTCAAAGCTCCTCTTGTTCTCCTCAGACTCGGGAAGAGTGGCAGAACGTGTTCCTGATCGCGTCCCTGGTGCATTACGGAGGTGTGGTGTTCTACGGCATCTTTGCCTCCGGTGAGAAGCAGCCGTGGGCCGACCCTGAGGAAACCAGTGATGAGAAGTGCGGCTTCATTGATGAAGACGAGCTCGCAGAGGAAACCGGTGACATCACACTCAGCCATGCTCCCCTGGGAGCCCAAGGAGCCTTTGGTGGGCCCCCGAAAACATACGGAGCCACAACTCAGCTAAACGGGGGATGGGCGACGGGATGGGAGAAAACAGACCAGTACATTCAGGAGGGGGCTGAGCAGACCTACCCTCATGGTAGTGATGAATACTCATAGAACACAGGTTATGTTTACAGGTGGAAGATCACTGCAGAATAGAGGAGCTGTAGAAACATAAAAGAATGAGATGGCTGTGGTGACGGATCTGAAAATATATCTGCTTATAGTCTGCAGGGATGTGGGAAGCACAGTTAACTATGGGTGGGCTTCTCCAGACAAATTCAGAACAGATTAGCAAGAAGAATGAGATATATATATATATAAACATATGGAGTATATAGAGTTTGAAAAGCATTTATGAAGAAATTAAGTAATAATTTAAATGTACTTTAAAAAGTATTTAATAATAAAAAATGTTCAATCGCTTGGAAATTAGCACAAAGCTAAAAGAAACAGCAAAATAAAGCATTTTCTTAGAAATGTTTATGATGATTGTCATAAACTGTTCAGTGAAAGATCTATGGTTTTACGATAAAGGATGTACTATTTAACATTTTGTAACAAAAATGAAGATATTATAGTGATGAACTGATAAACTATTCAAAGAAAGTATTGTATAATAATGTAGAAATCTCACTAAAACAAGCAAGTTTTAGATGTTAGATCATAGTTCTAAAATGCACACCAGTATTTTGAATGCTGTTATACCTACATTTTTAAAGGAAGGTGCGATATACTAATATAGCAATATGTATTTTTGAATCTTACAAAATGTTACATAGTATGACTATGAGAACAATATCTATATAGAACTCATATTTACTGTTTATTCAATCTCGCACTGGTCTCGTCTGCTTCGTTAGTAAGTTTTAGTTCTTTTATTTGGTTAGTACAATTTTGCTGTTGTTGCTAATAGAACAGAATCGTACAGAGCTGAGTTTTACTTGTTTTACTTGTTGACACTAAGCTTGTGCTTTTCGCCATCTTAGGACTGTCAGATGAATTGATGTTACATAAACTAGACAACATTATGTCATCTAGATATATTATTCAAGCATATAATACCTTAAGAATAAAGCACTGTGTATCAGTATAAAGTAATACGGTACACTATATCCTGGTCCACTTTTTTTGGGACCTAATCTTTAAAGGGAAGGAAAGGTGTAAAGTTTAATGTTTATAAAGTGAATGTAAAAATAAGAAATTCCAGAAAGAACATGTGGTATGACAGCACAACCGTTCGGAAGATGTTGATATACCTGAATGTCTGTAGATGAAACGAGATGCTACATAATGGAGGAGCTGCAAATGTTTAAACGAATGACAATTCTTCTGCTTATATTTTTGGCACAAAACTAGCTAATTCTGCAGCACTGAGTCATTTACAAAATATGTGTGAAATATAAGGACAGGTGTGTAATTATCACACCTGTGTTGCCTTCCCACTACAGTCCTCCTGAGCCAGTCTTTTGCAAGACGCTTATTCTGACCATCCTAAACAGCTGTTTTGCCAACTTCTAAAACATTTTGAATGCACTAACAAAGTGATTTCATTCCTTGTGCGTGTGTGTGTGTGTTTATATAGACCTGCTGTTTCTGTGAGGCTGTGGTGAAGTTGGGTTGGTGATCTGTATGCTTATTGTTAAACACAGGCCATAAGTGTCATCGACGGCGCCATATCCGGGAGCTGTCCAATTCTGAAGTGTACTGACATGTCAAACAGAGCATGCTATGTGTTGTCGAATGCGAATGTGTGGAAAAACCTTCTGAAGCTTTCATCAGAATCAATTTGTAACTGTAATGTTTTCAATTCTCGTCATTCAAGGTTGGTTTAATATGTTTGACTTTCTTACAACGATGGGCTTTTAGTCGAAGATGTTTACTTGATATGCTACCCAGCACAAGTCTGAGATAAAAAAATACAATCCTTGTTAACTGGAAAAATGCACTGCAATAACTTTATGGTAAAGGTAACTGTCATAGCACATTTAGTATAGTGTGATTCTTACTCAGTCTTGCTTGTTATTCTCAGAGTGATGTGAAGGAGTTTAAATCAATATGGGAATATAAAGGAGAGGCTTAAATCCAGCGTTTTAACTTCAGGGGACGGATCCTGCAGCAGTCTGTGGGAATATGTTGCAGTTTTCGGAACAAGAGCCATGGTTTCTTTCTCTCTATAAACAGGCTAGTTGGTCCATTTGTGCAGCACTATGATGAAAGATCCAAATTCTCTGTATCCTGCATTGCTTTGGATCAAATATGATACGGAACATTTTTTGCAGTTACTATACAAATACAAAGCATCAATATAATATATGCGTAAAATATTTCAGTAAAGATATTAAGAATATATACACAGATACAAAAACCTATTCCTGCCCGGTTTCTCACCGGAAAATGAAGTGTAAATGTGATTATCTTCTATTGTTGTGTCAAAGAGTGATCTATTGATGTCAAAAAAGTGTTATACTGTACTGTATACTTGCGCTTTATCATTTTATATAAAAAAAACAAGACTAAACAAGACAAATATGTCCCTTCCTTTAATTTTCAAGACTTTAAGATGGACCAAATATATGAACACATTTTCTACCTGTGTTGCTATTCTTTACAGAATGTATTGGCAATTTTTTTTGCATGATTTAATCATTAAAATTTCATGGTTCTGATTTGAAAGTCATGTGTTGTCTTTGCTTGTCCGTCTCTGAACAGTCACTACATGCTTTACAGTTACTGTATATAATACATCTATATGAGTTTATAGACATTTCTTCTAAAGAATGGTTGGTGAATAAAGCCAGTTGTTCTTTATGGAACCAAAATACGTTCTTCCATGGCATCAACCAAATAACCCTTTGTAGCTTTAGCTTTATTTTAAGAGAGTACTGTGGTTTCTGTCTGTAAGTAGAGCTCCAGTTGTTCTGCTTGTTTTCACAGCTTTTAAGTACCTATTAAGTGTTGTCTATTACAACACATTTAAAGTGCTGTCTATTACAGCATTTTATAGACAGAACAGAGTCAATGACTGCAGCCCAGTCTCCACCACAGACCACACTGTGGTTATTGACCACTGTTCGTTGCAAACAAACAACAAAAAAAGACAAATTACCACTAGGAAATTAGATTCAAGCAAATGAACAATCAATATGCTTTAACCACTTTGCAAGAGATGCTGAAAGGCTTTCGCTTTAAGTTGTAAAAAGAAATAGTGTGACCTAGAGTTTCTGTCCGACGTTCTGAAATCTGCATTGGCTTGAGAATAATTGTGTACATCATAACTATATATATGTATATTTGATACTTGAGTATAATTAACTCTTACAGTATTGTGAACATATTTGTATGTGCTTATATGCAAAATAACATGTGTTTAAAATTTAAAGAAAACTGAAAGTGTAAAACTCTAGTAAACTAAATATATACTCAAACTATTTCAACAAAAGATAGTATACGAAAACTATTTTTTTTATTTTTTTTATAATTTTATTTCTAATTTTTTCCCATTTTCTCCCCAATTTACACGGTCAATTACCCAACCCATTCATTAGGACTCCCCCTATCACTAGTAATGCCCCAACACACCAGGAGGGTGAAGACTAGCACATGCTTCCTCCGATACATGTGAAGTCAGCCACCGCTTCTTTTCGAGCTGCTGCTGATGCAGCATTACCGAGCAGCCAGCGCGCTTGGAGGAAAGCGCAGCGGCTCGGCTCCAGTACATCAGCTCACAGACGCCCTGTGCTGCAGACATCCCCGTAGGAGTGATGTGGGGAGAGAGCGCCATCTACCCACCCAGAGGGAGCAGGGCCAATTTTGCTCCCTCTGACGCCGGCAGCTTGATGGCAAAGCTGCATGAGCTGGGGTTCGAACCGGCGACCTCCTGCTCATAGTGGCAGCGCTTTAGACCGCTGGACCACTCGGCGCCCTCGAAAACTATTTTTTATAAATATTCTGAAATGTATTTAGGACAAAATATTCATTTTGTGATTCAAACAACTCTGGACACATTTCCATCTGTAAAGTCTCAGAGTTTAATTAACATGTCAGGTCTTAATTGACTTGTTACAGCTATCCAGCTTGTAGGAGGTGCAAACTGCTGTGGTGAGAAACCTGACAAGCACAAGAATGAATAATATTACAGATTACAGTTGTCCTTAAATAGCTACATTGGTAGATTATAAGATTTTTTTTACTAAAATCCTTCATGTTTCACTTGCTCCACTGGACCTCACTAGAAATTAAATAAAAATACCCTAAAATAAAAGAGTGTTCTGGGATTTTTGACTCATCCTATAAAAGAAGCCTACTAAAAGCAAGGCTTTGAATGTAGCAAGAGAAGTACAGTGATTGTGCTCTTCCACTGACGTGGACCCGGCACTGTTCTGTTTCGCGAACCTAATTTTGAACTGTTTGCCGTGTTTCCACCAACAAAAGTAGGTTCCGGAACCAACAACGTTCGTTTGCAGCGGGAACCAAAGAATTCTAGGTTCCTCAGCGCGAACCGTGACGACATCTGTGGACGTCTGAGAATTCTGGGTAGCTGAATTTGGTCACAGCAGCGTACCAGTGCAACCCATACATTACAGGTTACTGATGTGATTTTTTGACAGTTCCACTAAAACTGGTGGAAACACAGGTTGGTTTGCTGAAAAGCCCCATGGTTCTTATAAGTCTGAACGAAACTGGTTCAAGAACCAGAGTTCTTTTGGTGGAAAAGCGCTATGTGTGAACAGTTAAAGGTAAAGAGTTCCAGAGAGCGGGGACAGCAACATTGAATGACCTGCCAGCTGTAGCAGATTGCGTGAACCTGGGAACAGGTAGACAATCTAAATCAATTATACTGCAGATACTACATACTGTCCCGACCGTTCAACGAATAGCACCATCTCAACCACACTACACCTGGCCCTCACTGACCTGGACAATAAAGACAAAAAATGTTATTTACAGACTTCAGTTCCTGCATTCAAAACCATAATCCCTCAGCATCTGCTTGGGAAGTTGACCCTAAATACGCCCCTCTCCAACTCCTTGACTTCCTGACAGATAGACTTCAGCAAGTCATAAGTGGAAACAGCATCTCCAACATCTCCACAATGAGCAATGATACCCCTCAAAGCTGTGTTTTCCCAGCGCACTGCTGTTCACTCTGCTGACTCACGACTCACATCACCTGATGACACAACCATGGTGGGTCTCTTCAGCAGAAATGACTCAGCAGACTGCATACAGAAAGGAGGCGCAGAATCAACAACCTGTCTCTGAATCTGTGAAATTCAAAACTGTAGAGATGGCTGGTCGTCTCTCTGATCACTTTTTGCCGAATGTAAATGGCTCTGCTGTAGAGTGCAACATTCCTTCCTTCAACGTTCACATTGCAGAGAACCTCAGCTGGTCCATCAACAAATACTTCGTACTCAAGAAAGTCCTACACAGACTGAGGAATGCTAATTTCTTTGCCCCCACCTTTACCATGTTTTATAGAAGGACAGTAGGGAACATCATAAACAGCTTCATCAATGTCTGGTTTGGAAATAGCAACCGTAGTGCACAGTGAGAACAGCTGATATGACCATTGTGCCCTCTATACCTTTCATTATCAATGTCTCACTTCACTTTGCTTTTGTATTTGGTTGAAATGCCAATAAAGACTTCTCAATTTGAACTGGATAGGGGAGCGGGCCAAAAGTCCACCATAAAGACCCATTTATACTTTTGCATCAAACCTCTGCTGTAGCCTTCGTGTGTTTGCGGACCCTACCTCACCAGAAATGGAACTGCACAACATGTGACGCAGACAACAGCAGCTGTGATTGGTCCATGGAGCCACCCACACATTTCTGCCTATGGCTTTAACTGCAAGGCAATGCAGAGATGCCATAGACAATGCGTTGACTCGTGTTGATGCCTTGAGAAGTATTAATTGCTCTTTAGTGTTGTGAAACACTAATTAACACCTACAAAAAGTATCAGGTTCCAGTTTCTGCTGCTAAGGGGTGTAATCAGCTACTGAAAGGAAGTGGGCAATCACGGGGGTTGGGTGCCAAATATCTTTATAAATACATGTAATATCTGTCAGTTTCTATGTATTGTGGTTTCCTTACAGATCCTTTCATGCATTAAGGATTTAGTTTAAGATGTACACCAATTGGCCATGACATCAACAGCCCCACCCCTTCACTCTCTACTCATTATTGTCCGATTAGCTCCAATAAGCATATTACTGTAGTATTATTATTATTATTTGGTTGGTCTTATTTTCTGCTGTAAGACTGACATGGTGGTAGCATGTTAATGTGTGTTGTTGGAGTGTGTTGGTACGAATGGATTTAAACACTGCGTACACTCACTGTCCACTCTGTTAGACACTCCTGATCCACCTAGCAGATGTAAAGTATGAGACAGTGTCATGTCCTGGCCCTGTTGTGTTTTCACCTGTGTTTTATTTGTAGCTCCACCTCCTTCTCGTTACCTGCCCTCAGGTGTTCTCAGTTTCCTTTCCAGCCTTGTGTCTGTATTTATAGACCTGTGTTTCCTGTTTGCTTTATCGGTTAGGTTTTTTTACATCTTCACGTCTGTTAGCTTGTTGGTTTTCTTAGTTTTTTACTCAGTGTTTTTCTTCTTTCTAATTTTTGGTTTATTTCTCTTTATTCCTTTTTTTAGTTTGTTACCTTGTAGCTTTTGCTGAACTGGTTTAAAATGTATTCAGCAGATAGGCAGTGATTGACTGCGGATCAAGGCTGCGAGACAAGCGAGCACACACTAATGACCAAGGCTGCCTCATTCTTGTGTGTGTGTGTTGATGTCACAGCTCATACAATCCTGTCTCCAGCCAACCTGAACATGTTTTCCCACAGCTAACGAGCCACGCAAGACACGCCTATTGCCCTGCTGACATATCCACCCAGCTGATGCTGCTGCTGGTTAGGGTCCTTTAAATGATCTACCTCTTGTGTTGTTTGTGATATAATAGGCCTACTGTACAGGTTGGGGTAAACGATTGGTTGTTACCAAATACTTTGGGGTTGCCTTTATGATGGTAAAAAAATGGAGTGTGTTTGTTTGGGCTGTGTGTGTGTGTATGTGCGTGTGTGTGTCTGGGTTGTGTTGTGTAACAGATGAGCCAGAGCTAGGCTAGGGGGGCAGGTGCTAAGGGGTATCCATGGATCTCTAGGGGACTGAGCGTTCTAATCAAGACCCAGAATGACTATTTAATGGCGTGAGCTCAGCAGGGCTCAGCATGGTCTGAACATGATTATTCTTTTGGCCACCCACCTCCCACCCCCCCCCCCCCCCCCACCCCAACCCTTTTTTAATAAATACACCCGGTCTCACATCTAGCCATGAATTTGCTATTATTAACAGCGCTGGAGGCCTTGGAGGAGTTACAGCAAAGTGAAGGAAAAACAAATTGGCACCATAACAGGGTCTGGTGTAAAGGCTCAGGGCTGGAATTTTAGACTTGGGACTTTCTTTTGAATCAAAGTCATCATACACTCACCACCCATCAAAACAATAGCTTCCCCCAGAAAGCATTGTTGGATTCCAGTGCTATTTGTAAGTAAAAATTAAAAAATGTAGACTTTGTATGTAGACAGGCTCAATATTTATTGATCTAGATATACACAGAAGTAGTTCGTTATGCATGCATATAGAGTTGTAGAGGTTCCTAATCAACTGGATAGTCCTGTAGGTTTTGGTTTATGCAGAACCCGTGGCCCTCCCTTTTCTCAACGCACATTCTGGTGTGCTATTACAGCAGGACAATGCTTGTTCACATACTTCTGCCATCTCAGAGCTTTATGGTAAACTGTACCATTGAACACAGATGTGAAATTCTCACACAGCTTATCTAGTCCCTGACCTAATACTCTTGAAAATTAATACACTTAAATCCTAACAGCAATGCTTCAAAATCTACAAGAAAGCCTTTATTGGACAGTAGAGATAGTCCTGTGTTCCTCCAGTGTCTTTGACTTATTTGTTTTAACTAGTGCTCATTTGTAGCTCCGCCCTCCTCGTTACCTTTCCCCAGGTGTTTCCTGTTTTCTTTCTCGTCTTGTGTTTGTATATATAGCCCTTTATCTTCAGTTTTAGTTTGTCGGTTCT
Source organism: Astyanax mexicanus (assembly GCF_023375975.1). Lineage (NCBI taxonomy): Eukaryota > Metazoa > Chordata > Actinopteri > Characiformes > Acestrorhamphidae > Astyanax > Astyanax mexicanus. The sequence goes on from NC_064409.1 coordinate 58,286,007, forward strand.
TGTATGTTTTTGCATCTGTTCAGGTTGCATGTTGTTTCTTTGTTGTTTCAAATTTTGTTTATTTATTTGTTAATAAATATTATTGCATTTGCATTCGTTCCCTGCATCCTTTTCCTGCCGCAACCATGACAATAAACTTAAAAATCTTAATGCCCTTAATTTCAGAAGAAAACATAAATAAGCGGGTGTCCCAAAATTTATCTATATGGTCCTCACTATCATATTAAATCTTTTAACTAATTTATTGTCATGAATGTACACACAAATTCGGCAAATGTAAATGTATACTTCAGTAAAGTATAGCAATTCTTCCTGATTCTATAAAGTTTTATCCCTTTTTTGCAAGAAGAAAGTTTCAGGTATGTCTGCAATTATATTTAATATTGTATTGCTGCTTTTTGTTGTCCGCACAGTACATCCTAATCCCAGATGTATGCAGCTATGACTAGTACTACCTAGAAGGTAATTCCTGTGGATGTCTAGTTATTTTTCTCCTTCCTTCCTGCTCTTCCCTGTGGCATGCCTGAAGTAGTCCGGGTACGAATCATGCAGAACGGAAGGAGCCAGACAGCTTCCTCTATGGTATTTGGCGACTGGCTAAATTTCACTGTACATTTTATATACAGTTCTATGTTTCCATCTTCTGAACACTGTTGTATTCTTGTCATTAAACACTAACATGCCGTGAAACAGGACATGTCATGGGACACGAAACAGTACGGTCCCAATAGTGTCCCAAGACTTTTGCATTTTGGGGGGATGCCACTGGTCACAATAATTACCACTCACTGTGCTGTCCAATGTGGGTAGTAATGGCTTCTGGGACGTATTCCTGGTAAACACCTGAACAGTGGAATGTTCCATCCATCACACCAACAATCAGACCTCGCTCAAACTCTGATTCACGTTAGAGCTTAGATTCTCTGTCCGAACCTGACCAGACCCGAGACCTGACCCGAAAATGCTGCACAAGAGATGTTATGGTCTTATTTTCTGCTGTGAGACTGACATTTTGGTAGCATGTTAATGTGTGTTGTTGGAGTGTGTTGGTACAAATGGATCAGATGCAGCAGTGCTGCTTGGGTTTTTAAACACTGTGTCCAACCACTGTCCACTCTGTTAGACACTCCTTTTTGTTGAATGTTATAATCACGCAGCTCTGGAACTCTGCAGTGAGCACTGCGCACACCTGAGCGCCTCTGCTTGTCTGCAATTAGCCTTTTTTTATGTGTTTTGCACTAAGGCTATATGTTTAAAATAAAAATAAAAAAATTGTCCAGAAAGTGTTTTATATTCTTAAACATTGTTAATTATACTAGCATTAATTCACACCTTGCCACTTCGCTTCACTACTTGTACAGGTGTGGGCATTCCCTAGATGTCCCCTGAAGTAACATTTCATATTTGCTATCCCAGTATATATTTACCACATATATTTAATCACTTAGATTTAACCTGATACCAAAATATGATTTAGATTCAATATAAAAAATGACTTTCATGAAAGATTAGCTGTAATAAATGGGAGACGCTTGATTTGTGGTGTTTTAATGTCTACATCACTTGAATTAGAAAACCTTTTTGTTCTCTCTGACTGAAGCAAAATGAATATTTCATCACTTATTATCACCTCATCTGCAAGAAGTGGGAGCTACTTCCCCCTTCCCCATCTTGTTCACACCATCCCAAAATAGTCAAGTCCCTGCAGGAACAGCAAGCTGTTGGGCACTGACACTGCAGTTTTCTGTCTCTAAGAGGAGTAAGACTACTCTGTGGAGGCTGTGAACCCTCAGAACATTATCATCAGTCCCCTTTTTATAGAGAGAGTGAAGTTACCAAAATCTCACAGGACTCAGGAGAGGTTAGCATCCTTGCAGCAGTGTCTTGAAACGACCCAAAATTTCTAAATAATTAATTTATTTTGATACAAAATGTTCATGATCTAGAGTTGCTAATGTTCGAAATGTTGATGATGACCTTTTTCTGTTTTTAAAGATACATTTTGATTTTCTAATGCTTTTTTCACATTTTTAATTACCTAGATATTTTTCCACAAAGGGATGGATGGTTTAAGCTTTACCTCAGCTACCTCAGGTATGGAGACAATATAAGAAATATTAGGTCAAATCCATATAATTAATAATGCAATTTTTTGGTCACTAATGCATTGAATTGAACATTGCAGTGAATTTTAACATTAATCAATGTCTGTTAGGCAATATTAAATCAAGTTATTTACTGGTCATTTTACTATCATCAATCTTAAAATATACAACTTTAAAAAATAATATTCTTTGCTATCAGGAAAGTGTCTTCACTGAAACTAAAACAGTGTGAAGATTGTGATGTCACTGATGTAAAAGACTACTTTCTTAAAGGGGCCTGTTATCCCAACATGACAGGATGAATGGGGAATTCTCAGACACTTTTAAATAGCTTGATATTTTTAAGAATTTATAGCTAAATTAGTATTTGCTTAATTATTTAAAATATCTAAAAAACAAACTTATTATTAATGTATTATTTACCTTTTATTATTTACCTTTAGCTTTAAAAAATGTAATTCTTAAGGAAAAAATATGGTTTTATAAAAACAAATGCATTTGCATATATCCACATTGTAGGCTAAGCCTCCAGTGAAATACTTAATTATACAAATGAAAAAAATAGCAAGCCTACGGCAACTTAGTTCATGAAATCACAAAATATAAGAAGTGTATTAGCCTGGCTGGTTTTAACCAGGGCCGCTGCTAAGGTTTTGGAGGCCCTAAGCATAGCTGGTCAGGGAGGCCCCCCCCCCCCAAAAAAAAAAAAAAAAACACACACACACACACAAACACAAAAGGTTTACGCAAAATTTTACTATTTATTAAAATTACACATGTAACTGTGAATATTTACAACGTTATAAGTAAGGCCAATAACAGTGAAGAACAGCACAAGAGTACTATTTATAATGTATAAATAATAAATGAAACGATGCATGTCTATTTTAAGCAGTGGACACGTCATTTACACAAGCCAGCCTTAAAGGTTATGAAATTATCGTTTATATTCGTGGTGTATTTATATCAGCCTGTCAGAATCTATAGAGCTGTCTGATCCTGCTGTCATACAGACCATTTGGATAGTGCACTGACGGCATTAGTCAATAGGTAGGCTACTCTGTTTATTAATTTTTTAATAAAGTCACTAAAAATCTTCAAACTACACTACTACTATTTGCAAACGTGCCACGTGCCTTGCAATACCCAGATTAGTTTCTAGTTAAGCGTTTAAAGCTACCAAATCAGCAAAGCCAACGTAGCTCAGGCAACACCACTGAACATGAAGTAATCAAAACTATTTAAACCTTTATCATCGAAGTTACTCACCAGAAAGGGATGCATGGGCCTCATCTTTCTGCTTCTTTTTCTTCTTCTCAGCTCCAGACTCAAACCGTCGCTTCATAGTTGAATTACCATTTAGTAGCAACTTCGCGCGGTGAACTTGTCTCCTGCCAAACTCAAGTAGCGTTGCTACTTTAGTCAGGACTAAGGTTGCCAGATAAGTTACGATTTTTCATCCTATTTGTTTATTTTATTTTAAGTTTTTAACTTACACAAATATTGCACTGGACAAGTTTTTGTATAGAATGGCCACATACACTTTTAAAATGGTTAAACATGCGCAAGATTTAGCGCCTCCATGCATTTTTTGATTATTTATTTGACTGGAAAATGTCACATCTGGCAACAACCAACAGAGCAAACCGAGCCGTGCCATTTCAGGCACGGCTCGGTGGGGCATTATTTCAGGTGGGGGCATTATATTATGCACAAAAATAATAACGTGCCGCTTTTAAGTAGTAGAGTAGGTGCCCCATGCAATGTTTAAAGACAAAAAAGATGAGCGTATCATAAATAATTCACATTGGGTTTTAAATTTAATAATGTCATAATTTCAACACATTTCATTCTCAGTCAATTTGGCTCCCTGCAACTGCAAAATGGTTGAGGCCTAACGCTGGCTGCGTTGTCTGCGTATGCAGAGCGGCGGCCCTGGTTTTAACTATACCACAGAATGCATTGTATACTGAATATTGTAAGTTTCTTGTATTGTATTGTTACTTTCTTGTATACATTCTATTACATTATTTGTGGTGAAAACACTCATATGCAGTTTTACAAGCCTATTGACAACTTTGTATTTTCTCTAAAAATGAAAAACACTGATTTAATTTTATTATTTGTAAAAAAAAAAAAAAAAAAAAAAAAAAAGCTGAGCTGTCCTTTTACTGGCTGCATTGCTTAGCCTAGCCTAGCCTAGCCTAGCTTAGCCTGAATCTTATGGTTCGTATTGCTGTCTGTCCTCTCTGTGTCTTCTTGGCACAGTGTGCAGTTAGCTAGCTGAAAAGATTGTAGACAGTTTGTAAAATAGTAGCTTTTATCTTAGCACATGTGCTTCTAACTTTTTTATTTCTTTTTTATTCTTTTTAGTCTCACTTTCATAATTTCTTTAAGTAGCCTTTATGTTTAAATGTAGTGGGCTGGGTATATTTACATGTATTTGTAGGATACATTGTAAGATAAAATGAATTAAAAATGTTATATAACAATTTAGAGGTTCTTAAATTGTCCTGTGTTGTAGTACTGTTTTTTTTTAAATGAGGACAGAACATTGAGATGATTGAGGTTTATATTTCATATAGTAAACTCTCATTATATTACTGTGCCTTGAGCAATTTTTGTCTGACAATCAAACTACAGTATTTTTGGGGAAAATGTGATTGTGTTATTCCAAGATATAAAAAAGGTATTAAAGTGGGCTTAAAAAATAAATTATGGATATTAGGATATTGGGAACATAATACCCTAAAGATGTCATACATTAAAAAATAAAATACAGGACAATGTATGACACAGGACCGTTAAACTGTTTAGTCAGAGATCCCAATAATCCTTCTGTCTGTGACGAATGGTGAGTGGTGACATGAATTGGATTAGAGTCATTTGCAGTCTTGTGCTGGAGGGTCTCAGGTGTGGCCTTAGCCCTCCTACCTCTCCCTGTCTCACAGTGATCAAAAGTGTGAGAGAAATCGCTGGAGAGCAAAAGAGAGAGAGAGAGAGAGAGAGAGAGAGAGAGAGAGAGAGAGAGAGCATAGCCACATGTTGAGAAGAGGGTACAAGTCCCAAGGGTAATGCTCTTCTATTCAGCCCTGACCAGATGGGCTCTGCTGAGTGTGTGTATGGAGGAAAGCGTGAGCGGGCAAGGGGCTTACATTTAATGAATGCTACCCCTCACACTCCCTTTGATTAAAATGTGATTTGGAAGAGGCTGCTGGGGGAAATCTTGAATAAATGGAAGCGAGCCAAAATTACATTCGGCACTGGCACATTCATTAGGTGTAAGCGGCGGCGCTTGGTGTATCTTCTCCGTTTAATGCCTTAGAAATAATTTTACATGGTTACATAAATGTACTGAAATTGTGGCCATAAGAAAATAATGAGGCAAGGCACATATCTGAATGTGGAGAGTATCACTGTAGGCCGATGCACTGGATGTTCACTTCTGTCTAGACATACAGTTATATAACTCTCACCTAGGCAAACCCAGATAAACCAGTGCAGCACTGCATCAAGCAACACTTTCGCACACACACACACACACATGCGAAAGCATGGAGGCGTACACACATGGGTGTGGGCAGAGCGAAGAAAAGAGACAAAGAAAGAGGAGGAGTCTTTCAGTACAACAGAATCTGGTAAGTAGCGAGTAAAAGAAAGCGAGGAATGGAGACCAAAATAATCTCAAATAGCTGAGAGACTGACGCTATCTGTAACCTTCACTGTGTAAAACAAGCAACACAAACACTCTTTGTTCTTTACTGAAGCAAAGCTTTACCTCTAAAAGCCTTTATAACATTTTTTTATTGTTTTAAATAGGTGACACTTCATATTCTTTTTCTTGTTATTTTTGTACCCATATTTTTAAGTCTGCTTTTGTGTGATGTAAGTCATTTTTACATGACCCTTTTTCATTCTTTTTATGCATCAAAAATAACCAAGCCTGGGCTTCCCAAAGCATCTCATCACAAACAAGGTTCTTAAATTGCTGAGGGAACGTCAAACAGAAGTCTCCAGATGCGCAGGCTCACACACTTCTTATGAATTGTGTGTGAATCGGTGGGACAACTGCAAAATGATATGTCCTGCCTTGTTCTATATAATCAAATCTGATCTTTTTTTCCTTATCTGATTTCACAGTCAAAAAAATCATACATGAAAGGGACTCACCTAAAGTAAAAAAAAAAGATCTGATTTAACATCAGTGCTTAAACAGACCAGAGAACAAGCCATGTGTGGAGAAACATCATATACAGCACCTTTAAACTAATGTTTTATTAACAGCTTTAATTCCCTCTTTGCAAGAAGGGACAGCATCAGCTACAACAAAGCAGTTCCATCATTCCACCACAATGTCCACAGTCTATACGCAAAGAGTCGTGTGGCATGTTTTTCAACACCATTTGGAACTTGAGTGCCTGAGTTGGCTAGCAAGTTTTATGGGTTTTTGCATCTACGGTGACCAAGAAAAATGCATCACTTTCAACTTGAATGTAGAGAATGTAAGATCTTTTTAGATCATGTATAGTAATATAGGGACCATGTCATGAAAATTAAATGAAAAACAACATATTTACTCACAGCATATCTACCTATTTAGTCTTCAGCAGTTTTACCTGATTACCTGAATTAACTGATTATTAATGACATTAAACATTGTGTTTAGCTGAACTGGTTTTAGACTTTTAATGAGGCACAATATTAGTCAACCAACCAGAACATAATTAATTTATATATTTAGTCTAAAAATCACAGTAACCAAAGTCCAGAAATTTAAACCCAACCAGCATTATTTACAAATGTTATCAGTGGACCCCAGGACTAAATATACAATAAAACATATAATACATATCCTTTTACATAAATTTTTAGTCAACCATAGAAATCTGATTTCTCCCTAATACCGGACATACAAGCTACTGTCCTAATGTAATGTCTAAATATTCCCACTTCCCACTAAAAATATTTCAATTTGAAACTCAAGTGACATGACCTTCCTGTGCAGGTACATGAACTTTTCTGGATTTAATTGTTCCTGCTTTATGATGTCAAAAATTGCAATGGCAATACATCACTGATTTCTAACTGCTCTAGACATTTCCTTAGGCCATTCTCATTCATTGCCACCATGTGGAAGAAACTGTCAGCTGTGTGATGATATCTATTTATGGAGTGCAGGTATCCGTCAGCAGGGCTGTCTGGTGTGTTTTCATTTTTGCCAGCTGAACCCTGTGCTCTGAGCTGGCTGATGAAACTGTAACTACAGTGCAAGACACAAAGAGAGAAAAAGAGAGAGAGAGAGAAAGAAAGAAAGAGAGAGAGAGAGAGGGAGAACAGAAGGCTAGCTGTTATTCTGCAAGTGTGAATTTGGTGCAGGAGAGAATTCAGGCGCTTGCTCTAGGCCCATTTTCACAACATAGGCAGCTAGTTAACATATAAGCACACACACACACACACACGCACGCACACACACACACACCCCATGGCTCATGACTCACTTACTAAAGCAATGGTTCTATAGAAAAGCCCAAATGTATTCGATAACGCAAGCTTGGACCTTTAATCAGATTTTTTTTTTTTAATTGCAAGGCCAGTTACCCAACCGACTCTTTAGTCATTCACTGCCTCTTTTCGAACTGCTGTTGATGTAGCATTGCTGAACAGCATTACAGCGCACTCGGAGGAAAATGCAGCAACTCGGTTCTGATACATCAGCTCACAGATGCCTTCTGCTGATCGACATCACCCTTTGCAGTGAGGGGAGAGCAAGGCCAATTGTGCTCCCTCAGGACTCCGGTAGCCGATAGCAAGATACATGGGATCTGAACCGGTGATCTCCTGATCATAGCGGCAGCGCTTAGCCTGCTGGACCACTGGAGGTTGGCAAGCTTAATGTAAAAAAGTTCATGAAATCATCCCATATGCATTTCTCTCAAACCATATCTTACTATTATGTAATAACTAATGGCTAATAGTCTCTTGTGTGATTTGTAATACTGTATAACACATACTTGCCTGTACCTGTAATTGACAAAAGCATGGAAAAATGTACTGAGATCAACACTTACAGTATAAAGCAGGTATCTGATTTTTTTAGATGATTTGAACAAATTTAATAACTGGCCATATACTTATTAGCCACATTAGCCTCATATACTATATAGATACAAATAATGGGACACATGTTCCTTAATTTGTTCTCCTTTTTTGAAGTAACTGTCTTTACTGTCCAGGTATAGTTTGTACAATATTCATGAGCATAGTTGTGTAAATTTGATTGCATTAGGCAACAACTTATAAACTCATCCCAAAAGTATCGTTTGAATTACCATCATTCCAGAGAACACAGTTCCACTGCCCCAAAGCTTAATGATGGGATGGATTTATGCCCCTCTAGCCCACACCTGGTTTGTGTTCATCTGCTCCAGAGTCGTATTCTATTGGCAGTACTTTCAACAGGGACTAGACAAGCTGTGTGTGTTTGTGTTTGTGTGTGCACATTTGCACATCTGTGTCAACAAGCTGTCATATGGGACTGGTTTCCCTGGCAGGGATTAGGCAGAGTTTAAATGGAGATTCTCCACTACTATAATTAGTAATTAGTCCAGGATTAGTCTTGATAACTGTATGGGAATTCAATTCATAATCTTAAATGCAAGACTACAAGAAAATATTGGTATGGGATGTGGCTGTTTCAATTTCACTGGATTGTAATGGTGTGCATTGGCTTGATCACGATCACGATACATTATAAGGGATTATGTTTCAATACTAGGGGTGGGCGATACGGCTCTAAAATAATATCAGGGCAATATGACAATAATACTCTCGGCAATATGACAAAACACTGAATTAAAAAAATAATTTAAGAATACACTACTGCAACAAAATAAATATAAAATGTTATTATTGCATACAATATGATATGGTACACCCCTAAGTGAGATAATACAATTTATTTGATCAATTTTATCAGATTTGTAACAGAAGTCAATGATCCAGAATGCCATGATACTAATAATGCACTCCACATATCTCCATATATCCAGGATTAAAGTAAACTAAATGATACCAGATCTACTGTCTTAAGTAGATATATCATCAGAAATGAGAACAGTGTGAATTTTTCGTTTGCTAAAAACAGCAAAAAGTAGTAGTACCCTGATGTGATAATTAGGGGTTGGTGATGTGGCATGATATTTCAGGTTATGATATCGTTCACAATATTCAAAAATGTTGGTGTTATTACTGCGTACGATGGGATATGGCACGTCCCTATTTAATACATTGCCATATAATATTGTGATACTGAAAGCAAGGCTATTAAACACGACATTTAAAAACGAACCACTGATGCCAATATTTACATGTAAACTAATAATAATAGACTTACTATTTTTGTAATTTGACTGAGTATTGCAAAACAAAATACTCCAATACACTATGATATCAATATTTTCTTCAAACCCAAACTGGATTGGCGTTATAACGAGTTCCTAGTCTTCAGAACAAAATAGATCTTCATCTAATCTTCCCTTTTCACTCGTTTTCTGTCATTTTTCTTAACTCCTTGTCTCCACCGATAGCACTCTCTGCAGCAGTGTGAGAAACTGACATGGTGAGACAGGTGTAAATGAGTGATCAGCCAGCACTAGGCATGCAGTGTCGCTGCTAATAACAGGAAAGTCATTTCACTTGAGGAACAGACATGAGTCACACAGTCTGACTGCTGCTGAGCTTTCTCACTCTCATTTCTAACTTGGCACCATCTGCAAGTCAAATCAAAGCAACTATCTTGGATCTTGGATCCTTATTAGGTAAGATTCACAACTCTGAGCAATCCAAGCTACCAGGAGGTAGGTGTCAAAGAGGCCACACTGTGTTTAATACCTCTGCACCCAGCCTTTAATTCTGTCCTCAGCTTTTAAACAGAAGGCACAAATGATTTATCATGAACATCCTTATCCTAATACCAACACTGAGAAAGCCTCAAGTCCCCAGATCGCAGGCCTGATGTAAAGGACTCTGCTAGTTAAATGAGGAGCAGATGACAGCTGCACGCTGCAGTATGTGTTTGTCTATGGCTCAGTTGTGTTATCCTCCTGTGGGCTGATTGATAGATCCCCTCTCTCCCTGCTGCACTGAAACCACTGACCCTTGGATAGACGCCGCCTCTGTGAGCTGGTTTTTCATCGCAAGCTTAACGAGCCATTCCCTTGTTGGTGTTTCCCCTCCTCCTTCTTTATTGAGACACCGCCAAGCTCCGCAAATCAGCGAAAGGGCTTAAATTAGAATAAAGGGTGTGTGAGGTACTACAGTGTGATTTTATTACTTAAGATGAGCGTTTAATTTTGTCACTATCATGCAAAAATCTTCATCCACCCGTTTTCATTATTTTTCCCATGGTGTTTACACTAGAATCTGGCTTATATCCTGATAAGAATTTACCGCATGTATATTTACACTTCACAGTCAAAATTTCCAGTTATTCAAATTTAAATCCAAATTACATGGCAACCATTTGTCTAGTCATTTAGCATCTTTGTGTCATGTTGTGTATTTCTTCCAATTTAGGGGAAGACAAAATGTTCGTCAGTCCATATTAATGAAAGACAGGGATCCCATGCCCTCCTAAAATGGCTTAACTGACTGAATTTGTATTTATGTTAAATATGCTTTGGGATATGCTATGGGATATGCTAGGGATGGGCGATATGCCCCCAAAATAATATCACAATATTCAATGCTATTTTAAAAAAATCAGTGCTTAAGATTACTGGCAGGAGGTTTCTGCCTCATCATTCTCAAGTTAGTTTGCTCACAGCAACTGCACATGCTAAAATGTACTTTTAAATTATGCATAGTGGTGCAGTCTCTTTTTAGAATGAATCTTGTGAGTTTAGTGAGGATTCTGTTGCACTCTTATTTAGCTTGCAAGCTCTCTTCAGTTCTATTTCTGCAGTTAATTAGCTTAAAACTGCATGAATGAGCAGATGAAAACTGAGTTTGCCATTCTGATCTTTTATGAGCCCCATTAGCAGCACAGTGGTTGCTTGGGTAACCAGCAAAAGCTGTTATGGCCAGAAAAATGTCCTCAGACCTACCAGACACCCTGTTTTTACAATTAATATAGGTGGCTTTGCAAAAATAGTAGCAGGAACACATTGATGCTATTTATTATAGTATTATGTCCTCTTCCCGCTCATAAATACAACCTACTACTTTCAATTTAAAAGAAAAATTCTTAAGGACTGCTGCTTTAAGATGCTGTGGTGCATTTCTTCAAACTTAAGGAAAGGTAAAAGCTTTGACAGTCCATGGAGTCCATGGTGAAATCTGGATGTTGAATCCAGTTTAAAGACTTGATGTTTTAGCCCGATTAACTCAGAAATACCATTAAGAATTGGGAAGGAGTTCAGTTGTACTAAAAGACGTTTTGGCTGTTGAATGGGTCTTGGAGAGATTAATATGTTTACTGTTTTAATGTGGCTAAATTCTGTCTCAGACTTCTTGAAGTGGTTTAAGTGGTATGTTTTGTATCTGCTCTAAATGTATCTTCTTTGTGGGTGTGTTTACACTTGCCTTTTTAGGACACTTGGCCTTATACAGATAACGACCAGGTGTAATGGATGATGAATGGAAACGCTCCAAAATGGCTTTTTTCCACTGATTTCCACTGAAGGGAAGAGGTTACATTCTTCTCTTGTAAATAAGCCATTTTGTAGAGGCAGGGTATTGGCAACCCTGTATCTCCAAATATGTCTCTATAATAATAGATTTCTGCATTGATGATGTATTAATGCGCGTGAATGTATATATCTATTAACCTTATTTTCATAAATGTATGTATGCTCTCTGTACAAATATTATAAAACCATAGTTGCATGAGATTTGAACTTGCTGTACAGTGTGGGGATCATGAAACTTTAAATTATGCACATATTTATGAGAAGCAGGAGGATCCCCAGGGCGTTACCATCGACCTGTGAATCACACCTAAAGAGAAGAAAATAAATTTTAAAAAGATGATGCTACTCTAGCAATGTGGAAATACAGAGTACCAGTCAAAGCCTAGACCAACCAACCAACCGACTGTCAGAACTCTAGGAGCACACACTGGTCTAGGGGGGATGCTATAAAAAAAGACCCTATGTATGTATGTATTCTCTCTGTGTTCCTTTTTTAAGTTCAGCACTAACATTTACAATAATTATCTACCTCTTAATGAACAAAAGGAGAAAAAGAGATCTGCAAACTGAGGTCCCCTAAGGACAGCCAGACTTTCATCAGTATTTTCTGAGTTTTATGCTAAATTGGTGTTTGCTCTGGCCTGCTGCTTCCTCCCGACATATCTGTGCTGAGAAAACACGTTCCCATGGTTTCCAAGGAGACAAGGACAAGGAAAACGGGGGAAAAAAAAAAAAACACTTTTCGTCTGCTGGTGTGTCAGAGATACAGCAGCAACTCTAGAGCGCAGATTCAGATTCCATCAGCAGAATAAATTATAGCACAACCACAGCAAGACCATATAAAATATACATTACACACATACTGACACTTATGTTTTTACCACTAAATAAATTAAATAGCTTAAATTTATATGTCTTCCTTTTTAAAGAAAAGGCTATGGTTTAAAAATATTTATTGAACACTTAACCTACTTAACACTTAACAGACAATCCAACTAGGCACAATACATTAACATAAAAAAACAGTGCTTTTCCAGTCATAACTGTACCTCAGTAATACAATTCCAATCACAAATGTACCTCTTCTGGGCTACTTAAGTCACATAAGAATGCAATTTAAATAGAAAAAAATGCAAATATTTGGTGCATCCCTAATCTAAACCGTATACATGTAAAACATTTGACAGTAATTAAACTGAATCCAACTCTGCGACTTTTAATCTGACATATAACATGTGTCCAACAGTATTAGATAGTAGTTCTATTTGCATCACTGCCACTCATCTTTATGAGTTTCTCTCTAACAAAGTCTAATTAGCTTACTGACTGCTTGAATCTGCTACACAAGAATACTGCATGCTGAGCTAATCCACAGATCAGCAGAGAGTAAATAACTCTGACAAGAGTGAAAAAACTCTCATGCTTAATTTTTTTTATTTAATTCAGTGAAACCTCACTGAAGCTGAGACGTGCTTCCCGTGTGTGAGATTTCACGTTCCCCACGTTGTTATTGGACGACGGGTGCTGACAGGCTCAAGCGACCTCATTAATCATTAAATACTGAACAACCTCGTGCAAGGCCTCACTTTCTCTCCTGCCCTAATCGAAGGAGCAGATGAAATTTAGCTGATGGAGCACGCGACAGCCTGTACTCGAGGGACCAATTTGAGAGACGTGCATGTTCACCATTCGGCCTTCCTTCCCTTTTAAGATTGACTCAGAGGCCTAATGCCAACCGTTGCCAAGGCGATGAGTGATGCCACCATCTGTCATGCCCCCCTGCTTCCCAATTCAATTCTGCATTTCCCTCAACTTAATTCCTTTGTAATGGATAGATATAACATTTTCACTTAAAAAAGACATAGCTTAAGTCATATCCTTAAAAAGATCAAATGTTCATTTTATTTAAAAAAATATCTAATTTGACTGGTTTAGAATAGGGATGCACTGAAATTATTATTCATTAATTTTGCCACTTTTTCACCATTGTGTAAATTGAAAAGAGTAAATGTTAATTTGTTTTTTTATTTGATGGCATCATTACAACATCATTATTCTGTAAAAATCATTTGGTCTTTTTACCTATACTGTCAAACAACAAGAGTGCGCCCCCAATTTTATGCCAAATGATCAGGATTACAGCTAGAAGAGTATTCAACAGTATTTAAAAAAATCTGTTTAATAACAATTAACAATTTTTATTACACTTCATGAATTACAAAAACGTGTGTCTGCCACACTTCTATTGTGGCAGGCTTGTAATCTGATAGGATGTGCATGTAGTAGAATGTGTAAGGAGCATTGTCTCCCCCTGTCTGCTGAAGCCACAATCCATTACAATGAGGAATGTATGGAGATTGCTAAAACTGAACTTTTTAAACAAATGACAATTATTGCAAGATAATGTCAGGCAAAATGTGAAAATAAATAGCATAAAGTGTAAATTAAAGACCAGTCAATTAAAGAACAAACAAAGAGCACAGAACTTAACCTTCTGCTTTAACAATGTAAAAGCTGGAAAAGAAAAACACATTTATCTAAGCTGAAGGAGCAGGTCTGTCCAAACACTCAGTCCTTGAACCTCAAAGTCCCCATCTACTTGTTTAAGCACCACCAGCTCTTTCTCAGTCTCCTCTTTTAATGGTGAACCTGATCTCCATATGGACTTCAAATGGTTTACTAATGTTTTGAATGAGGGAAAGGTGTCACACTGCTGCACCCATACTCCACCACTCACATCATACTCCATGGAGGATGCCCATTGCTTTAATACTTCCCAATACATAAGCCTGAATTTTTTCTGCTTCTGGGACAGTTTGGTGCACATTTGAAGAGGCAAAGACTGACACATTGTTTGGAGCAAGCTATGATGATTTTGATGATGGTCTTGTAGCCAGTCTAGGAGAAAGTCCTGAGCTGCAGTGTGCTCCTCACTGGTCTCATTTTCTATTAGTAGACAAGCTGCAATGACCTCAGATAAATGGTCCAAATCTTGTCCAACGTCCTGAAGGAAAGTGTCCATCAGTTTCCTGAGGTAGCTGTCATTGCCTGGGTGGCACTGTATGGCGTGAAGGCGCTGTAGAAGCATGAGACCTTGAACCTGGGTACTGAAGCTAATGTCAGAAGTTTCCTGTGAGTTCAACTGAAAAGAGCCCAGCAGTTTACAGGCTGATCTGCACATAATTAGTTCAGAAAGGTCCAGATGAGTTTCTCTGCCTGGTTTTGTGTCTCCATCATCCTCAAACAGTCTGCAGTTGTCAAAAAGTGATTTAAAAACAGAGTGGGGAGCCAATGGGTTTCTTAACAGCCCGATAAATAACCTGTGGCGGCACTGAGCCAAATCAGCCAGGCTCAGAGCGCGGTGTCCGGATAAACCCTCAGACAGCCGCTCATTAGTCAGGCGCAGGCAGTCCTCCAGCACCGGCCGGATGGAGGGGTTAGCGTGGAAGCGATTGTAGACATGTTCGCAGTATTTCGCCCACTGGAACGCCCTGTCCACCGTCCGAGCGTCCCACTCCCTCACAAACTCCGTCTCAGACACGGCCAGGACCTCCAGCGTGCTGCCCAGGTTCTTCAGCACGGCCTCCATGCGGCGCTGCGCTCCACCTCAGGCTAAGCGGCTAAAACACCCCCACAAGCACTCTTAAACTCAGGTAAAAACGCCGCGTTTTCCCTTCTTAAAACACGTTTAACCCACACAGAAAAAGACTAATAAAAATGCTTTAAAAATGACAAAACCAAGACCTTTTCCGTAAACTAGACGAGACAAGACCACGAGGAGGAGGTAAACAAGCCGATTCCCGCCTCCTGCAGCACAAACAGAGTGAGGCGTTTTTCAAAATAAAAGCCAACATAGTAAGTGTATATAATAATGCAGACTGTGCTTAGCCAAACTAAAACACACCATGATTTAGCTCATGCTAAAATACTCTTTCTAAAGATAATTTATCAAAGACTGAAGATCTTGTAGATTTGCAGAAAATTAAGAGACCATTTCAAGTTCTGAATTAATTTCTCTGATTTTGCTATTTATAGGTATATGTTTGAGTAAAATGAACATTTCTCCCAAATTTCAAATAAAATATTGTAATTTAGAGCATTTATTTGCAGAAAATACGAAATGGCTGAAATTACAAAAAAAACAAAAACGGAGCTTTCAGACCTCAAATAATGCAAAGAAAACAAGTTCAGATTTTTCAGTTTTAAGAGTTTAGAAATCAATATTTGATGAAATAACCCTGGTTTTTAATTAAAGTTTTCATGCATCTTGGCATGTTCTCCTCCACCAGTCTTACACACTGCTTTTGGATAACTTTATGTTTCTGTATTATATATCCAAGAGGAGCACGATGGGCAACACTCTATAAAGAAATATCTAGATACAAAAATGTTCAGTCTTTGCAGAGTAATGAATAATTGACAAACAAGTTTCAAAGTCATATATTGTCTGGCAGGGAGCCAGTAAGGTGACGTAAAAAAAATATGTGTGGCCACAACTTATTAAGCGTGGGAACAAGATAATTAAGTCTTGGGGACAACTTATAGGGCCAGGACTGAGGATCTCATTACCATGCCTTAATGAGTGGTGGCCACATTTTAGGATCTTGTTCTGCCTTAGTAAATTGTGGCCATACTTTAGGATCTCATGCCCACACCTAATTAAATCATGGCCACACGTTAGGATCTTGTTCCCTTGCTTTATTAAGTTGTGGCCATGCGTTAGAATCTCGTTCCCACACCTTCATGAGTGTTGCCACACATTATATTTGTTACATTTAAAGCACGATTAGGAAATAAACAGACCTAGGTGGGCTGGTTTTCAAAATAAAAGCCTCCATAAACCATGTGTCCAGTGAGTATTAATATTATATGGAACTCCCCTCATTACTAACTTAACTACTGACATATAAGTTTAAAACATATCTAAAACAATATCTAATGGGAATGGCAACAAAATGACATTAATTAATTTTAATGCAAAATAATATGTTTTACTTCAAGAATGTTATTATGTGCTACTGTCTCTGTCTACCACAGATAAGCATGACATTTTCAGTGAGGGGCTGCACTGGGAATGGACAGCCGGAGCTGCCATCCGGAGTGGGAAAGAGAGAGAGAGAGTAAGGGAGTGAGAGAGAGAGAGGGAGTGGAGGAATGAACAGTGGAAGAGTGGAGTGCTCTAACAGCAGCGGCAGCAGCAGCACATCAGACCAGCCTCCCTCTATCAGCAGCAGCAGCAGCGCCCTGCTACCCACACTATTCAGCACAGAGACAGAAAGAGCGCGCGCCCTCACCCAGCACAGACACGCGGCGGCTCTGCCATGTCAGTGGGAGCCCCGCTGCCTGCTGTTAACGGGGGGAACCTGGAGCCAGAGCCCGGGAGAGCAGCATGAGCATAGAGAGCCGGAGACACGCACTGAGCCGGGCTGAGCTTTCTCACAGAGCCGGGCGGTCCGGAGGTGAGTGCAAGTGCCGCACTGAGAGAGCTGAGATTCAGTGACTTTCTCAAAACTTACTTATTATTGATTCATTTATCGATTTATTGACTTATTGACTTAATATCAGTTTTTATTTCAGTTAACTGTTTGCTTAACTTCAAACGAATAATTAATAACAAAATAAAACTGTGCAAAATATCCCCCTTTTTTTGCTCTTCTGAGGTTTTGCAGTAAGCTATGAGACAAATCTTACAACTAAAACGTAATGTATTTTGTCACCTGTTTTTGTAAATCTTATTTTGTTCACTTAACTAACTAACTTCTAAATAAATAAAATAATTAATAATTATAATATTTGATATAATCTAGTCAGGCACATAAAAGTTTGAAAATGGTATAAAAAAACAGTAAAACCTTATGTAAACAGAATTAATAATATATATGACTTAACCTTATAATTAATTTAAACTTAACTAAATATCTAGTAAATTCACTGTAGATTTACATATTCTTGTGCCTAATATCAACCCAAATTGTTGTTCTTAGGAGGTCAAAGTAGCTAATCTGTAAGGGAAGTTTGTGACCATAAATATTTTTTATATTTTTCATCATGTATTTTAAGTAATTAAGAACATTATGAACATTATTTTAACCTACTAATGAGGGAAGCTTCAATAAAACCTAACCAAATTTTTTTTAGAATTGTCACATTTTCCAGTAGCAGTAGTTTAATTAAGGCATTTCCAGACTTTATATAGTACACTGTTCTGTTCACACCAGAAGTGTATATTTGAGCTGTATCAAGCCTGTATTGGTAAAATTCCTCATCTGAATATCACTGTCATGCATGCACAGCTCAATAACAGAATTGTTTTCTCCTCCTCTGAGAAACCTTTCTATAGATGGGTGGTCAAGTAAAGATCTGTTGAATATTGCAGCGACTGATGTGTTTGGGAGGGAGTACGTTAGGGAATTTTAACAGCCTCTGTTTAATCCGCCATGTCACACTTGCGGCTTTTCAGTAAAAGTGACAGAAATAGATGCAGCATTGAGGAGAAGATGAGCATAGCAGCAGCTCTGAAATATTAAAGTTGTAAAAACTGAGCAGGCACAATGCATTGAACACATGCTGTCTTAAAAACTGAATATGTAGCCTTTTTGTAACCTTTTGTTCACTGTTTTAAGGCAGCAGGGAGTTTTGCATTCTCCTTTCATGTGAGCAGTAAGCAATTAAGCAGTTATTGTGCATTTAACAATGACTATAAAAGAAGAAACCCCATTAAAAGGAATTAAACCCAGTCTGTTAAACTGTGTGCTACAGCAGGTAGTCAGGTAACAGGATGGTGCTGTCTACATCCTGATGCTTGTTCAAGCAAATTTTGAACTTTGACCTTTGAAGTGTCTGTCAGAGGAGTTTTCAGTTGATATGAATTCTGTAAACAAAGAAAGCATAGTGTGTTTTCTGTGCTCTTCTGTTGCTTTGTATTTGGTGGGAGCTTATGAACTTTCTGAAGCAATGAAATAAGAGACTGGAGGCATATTTCATTCTTAACTCATTACTGTCCATATCTGTTACAGCACTCATCTCCAGAAATTGTTTAAAATAGTCTAACTGTATTCATTAATTGCTTCATTTAACAAATAACAAAATAGAAAATAGTTTATTGGTCACACAGAACTATATATTTTTGCAAAACAATAAAAAAATCAGAATTTGATTGTGGATAAATGTGTAAAATTTACATGCAGTAAAAAGTAATAGTAGTGACTAGTATAGAAACTAGATTGACCTTTAAACACTTCCATTCAACTCTCTGGCAGTAATACCCTGAACATGAAAACCACCTAATGCAAATAATTAACACTGTGACATGTCACCTGACAGTTTTCCAGCAGTTAGGACATCTGTATTTAGGCTTTTGTATACAACTGCAATTGGATTGCAGCCTAGGTTATCCTAGGCTGCAATCCAAATATAGCTGTGTGCAACAACCACAGTAACCAAGGACTGTCTGTCTAAAGCCCTGAACATCAAAGCAATCAATGCTCACAAATAGGGAGAGAAGGCTGTAAGAAGTCAGCAAAGCAGCTTGTGGTTTCTACAGTGGGACTGTTGTTTAGAAATGGCAGTTCAAGGGAACTGGGAAGGTCGGGATAGAATCTAGAAGACCAGGAACACAGAGAAAACAGATTGTGTGCTGGTAATAAAAATTCAGGCAAATTAACCCCCCATAAAATTGCAGCAAGACTTATGTAACCATATTCACTACCTGCTCACAAAACCCAGTGTCTGGAGTATGCTGCTGAACACCAAGACAAGCCAGATAAGTTTTGGAAACAGGTGCTTTGGACTAATTAATTTTGAATAGAGCTATTTGATCACAGTCAGCATATATTTTAGAGAAAGAAACAAACTGCATTTCATGAAAAGAACATCTTGCCAACCGTGAACAAAGGGGGTGGACCTAACTTGTTTGGAGTTGTGTTGGTTGTGTGTTACCCCATTGGTATTGGTAGTACTGCATGGATGGAGAGAAAAGTGAATTCTACAAAAAATAAGAAAACTCAACAAACATTTCTTAAACCGTCTGTTTAATGCCTGAAGCTGAGTGTCTTTACATCCAGGTAAAAAAGCCCTAAAATACCACTAAATCTGTCATGAAGATAAACAAACTGAAGCGTTTGAAACAGTCTTCACGGTCACATGACCACAGCATCATAGAAAATTAGTGGATAGATCACAAACAATCTGTTCAGCCATTCGACCCAAGATTATCTCAGAACTAGAGTAAAGAAAGAGAGTTATTTATCCAAGGGTGCTCAGGGTTTCACATGCAATGATGGAGTAAGACCACAATTTTTAATTTCATAACTATATACAGGGATTTTCACCATTGCCAAAAAACGTGTAAACTGTTTTCCTGTCAGACTAGGTTCACATTTCCTAAACAGGGCTGGGAAAGCATTATGCAACGGTCATAAACTAAAAAGCACATTAAAATATTTTATATGGCCTCAGTAATATTTGCAATGCTCATAAACAATGTATTAAAAGGTATCTTCTCACGTTTTTTTTCTTTCTTATGTTTTTTTTTTCATCTTAAATAAGTAGGAATATGATTTAAATGTTTATGTGAATAAAATGTACACACCCAGTTTTGTGGTGCTGAATCCACAGTAAAGGTGCTGTGAGGACAGCAGCAGCAGCACACAGCAGGTTTTGTTCCTTTTGGGAATGACACAGCATTCGGCTCAGGTAACTGAAACAGTCTCTGCTAAACAAGAGAGTATGGTGGAGCTCTGAAGCCTTACCTGTGCTGCTATAAATATCCAAATTGTGGTGGACACCTCTTTTAATGAACACATTTAGCTAATATACATTACACATATGTGCAAAATGCACCCACACAGCTTGTCTAGTCCATAAAGAAAAGTATTGCAACAACAATAGGAAGCAGATACACAACATGAATGTGAGTGGAGCAGTAGAATTGTGTTCTCTGGAATTATGCTGTTTTATACAATGACTTGAGAAGTAGAGATTGGGTAGGGTGGAGATCACCCAACATCCTAACCACACTAACCTTCTTCTCACTATCAAATCCTTACAGCAATGTTTCAAAATTAATGAGATACAGTTTCCTTGTCTTTTTAACAGAAGAAAGGAAAAGATATTAGTGATAAAATGACTGCTATTTATAGTCATAATCTGTTTGCTTTAGCTTTGCCCTCCCTTCCTTTTTCTGGACCTCAATACGGACATTGACCTTTGGCCTTTTGGCTGTGGTTGGCTGCTCTCTCCAGTTGCTTGTGTGTAGGCCTGGTGTTTAAGTATGTATGTTTATGTTTCTTTATTTATCGGTAGATACTCTCAGTACATTACTTGATATGAATATGCTACGACAGTTGTGTTTAGCTTGTGTTTTGGAAATATTGGATATTGGCACTGTAGTATTTTGATGTTTGAATGTTCTGTAGAGTTACATAAACTAAACTACTCACAAAGGCTCACAACTGTGGTGGAGCTACTGTGGATTTGGTGGGCAGATTTAGGACCTTTACATTATGTAAAGCTCTGCTGAATTTCAAGACAAAAATTTGTTACACTCATATATCTCTTGAAATGTTTAATACAAATTATAATAGCTCCTAATAACTAAAGAAGTATTCCCAATAAAATACGCCCAGTTGGAGCAGGTAAACATGAACCTATTGTCACCATGACTAATGCCAGGTGTAGGCTAGGGAGGTATAATGCTCCCATACACAAAGATACACAAACTGAAGCTTTTGAAACAGCCTTCACTGTCACATGACCACAACATCATAGAAAATTAGTGGATAGACCATAGACCATCTGTTCAGCCTTTCAACCCAAGACTATCTTAAAACTAGAGTAAAGAAAGAGAGTTATTTATCCCAAAGTGCCCTAGGTTT
Source organism: Astyanax mexicanus (assembly GCF_023375975.1). NCBI lineage: Eukaryota > Metazoa > Chordata > Actinopteri > Characiformes > Acestrorhamphidae > Astyanax > Astyanax mexicanus. Next base: position 58,307,676 of record NC_064409.1, read on the forward strand.
CACATGCAATGACGGAGAAAGACCACAATTTTTTATTTCATAACTATTCACAGTGATTCTTACCAAAAACTGTTGTGTTTTTTTCTTGTCAGACTAGGTTCACATTTCATAAATAGGGCTGGGAAAGCATTATGCAAAAGTCATAAACAAAAAAAGCACATCGGTATTGAAGTGGGCAGCCATTTAACAGTGTGGAAAGATTGTGCTGATTGAGTTTGAGAAGAAGAGGTGGGGCAGTAATCATTCAACATCCCATTTTTGATGCACCCATAGTTCTAATTTTTTTATTTGTTACATTTTTTCAAAGTAGAAGTTCTTTACATAATCTCATGTAATGGGACGGTTATTAGTCAAATTATTTACTGAAAGATTCAACAGGCAAATTTAAAACTTATTAAAACTTAAATCTAAAACTACTAAACTAGTACTGGTAGGTAGATTTTATGTGCACAGACAGGTTGACATTTCTCTATTTGCTTAAGGCAATGTAACATCCTGCTCAGATACGTATCTTCAGTGTAATTGTCTCCTGTTTGAACAAACAAGGATGCAGTAGGTGCAGTCTTTAAATTAAACTTCTGATATATGATGTTTGATCTGTGGTATCTTGCGTGACTTGATCGTAAGAGGGAAATTACAGGTAGTGTATCTAGTCAATTAACTGAGGTATTGCCAATAGAACAGGACTCTCTGGAGCAGATAAACATGAACATAGTGAGTGGAACCATGTATACTGGAAGATATGGAAGGTAAGGGGGTATAAATCCCTCCATTGATCTGTGGAACAGTGAAACTGTGTTGTCTGAAATTATTTGTTTTTTTACATGATTCTTGGCCACACTACAGCCGACTATGACGTCTTTAAAATTTCACATGAGCACAACAGACAGGCGGGTAAGGCAATGTTCTGTTGGATGGTAAGCAGGTCAGATGGTTTGAGGTGGTCTGTGTGACAGTCAACAGATTGTTGCTGTGGCTCTAAAAGGCCTGAGAAAAGCGTAATGTTTTCAGGATACACACTTGCATGCCAGAGCGGGGTTGACCTGCCAAATACTGCCCAGTATGGGCAACACTTCAGCTTCAGCGTCCAGTTTCCCCTTGAGGGAGAACTCTGATATTGATCTTTGTCTATCTTATCCACTCTCTCTCTCTGTCTGTGCCTCTCAGTCTTTCTCTGTATCTCTCTCTTTTTCTTTTTTTTCTGTATTTCTCTCTCTCTTTCTTTTTTCTGTATCTCTCTCTCTGCCTCTTTCTTTTATTTATTATCTTTTTCATTCACTCTCTCATTCTTTTTATTTTATTCTTTCTTCCTCTCTCTTTCTTTCTTTCTCACTTTCTCCTTTCTCTTTCACCACTGTGTGTTATGGCCTGTATAATAGAGCTTCTGTGTATGAGGAGGTTATGAGAAAAAGTATAGTTGCACAGTGTTGAAGAATGTCCCGTGTCCTACCACTGACCTACCATTCTTTCTTTTAAAAAGCTGCTAGTTCTATTAGATACTTGGGTCTATCAACTTTTTTATAGTGTTTATTAGCAAAGCCTGTAATATTCAGTTGTAAGTCATTTGTAGGATCTTAATCCTACTGTAGGAGCCATTCTATTTTCAGCTATTTACAGATAACATGGCGTTTGATTACATACTTTCCTTGTATTTTGTTTAATCCACTCTTTTCTTTACCACTGAAACCTGTGCAACTGGCTGCAACACACATGCAAAACACGATCAGTCCACCCTGTATACACTCAAGTTCTGCGAGTTGTTTGCAAATGTAGCTATCCAATATATCTGATGCTGGATTTTGTTGTAAGGATGCAGAAAATGTTTCCATTAAGGTCACATTTGTACAGGGGTTGCTGCACAGTAAAATAGTTAAATAGAGTTAAATCTTTTTGGTCTTTTGCAAGCAAACATTATTTTTGCAAAATAACAAACAGTTCTCTGAACAATTTCTTGGTCTTCTAGACCTTAACTTGATCTCTGCTGTTTGTTATTTTATCAATTCTGAAAACACAAATTTGTCCAAATTTAAGGCAAATTTTGCTGGATTTCTTTAATAATTTTTGGACTTATTGCAATTACTTACCCCTTTTGCAGATTGTTTTGCTTAATATAACAATATATGTCTCAGTTTACATATATTTTGCCATTGGATATTTTGCAGTGCAGCTGACTGACAATAGGAATGCACAAAATATTTAGCAACCAAAATTATTTGACCAAAAAAAAATCACTTTTAGTGTTCAAAACCAGAATAGATCATATAATATATACTGAACAATAGCACACAATATGGCCCTAAAATAATATCACAATATTTAGGGGTATTTTGTGATAATATTTTTTTTACTCATTCATTTTAAGAATATTGTATGTTAAAGAAGAGTTTAATTTAGTATAAATATATAGTTTAATACATTTAGCAGTACATCAGAAAACAATTGTAAACTGTAACTCAGTGGAAACAGTTTTGTACACTGTAACTTACCAAGACCCATGATTTTGAATAAAATAATAATATTGTAACAATAAAAATAACAAAAATAAAGTAATGTAATAATAAAACATTTGGTGCATGCAAACAAACAATTAAAAGAAAATACAGTAAATAGCAAAACAAATTCCAGTCACTTTTAAAATGATAAAAATGAGATTTATTAATCCTCCTTTATAAATCCTTTTGATCCTCTACGGGGTGCCCAAGGTTTGGCATGCCATTTGTATATTCCATGCACTAGAACATGTGAACAGTCATTTAGCTTCTGTCTTCTTTGTACAGTGTGATCAGCCCAGAGAGAAAGACAGAGGGTCACTCACCCAAAAGACCTCAACTTAAAGTCACAACTAACTTTGAAATAGCTTGTCAGTAGACATGCTCAGTTCTGGTTAATCACACAAGCATGTTACTGAGTGAAGACCCTTTGGGTTAGGAGAGGACTGCATGTTCCTTCAGAGAAGCCATTGTTGGATCCAGTCCTCAAAATAAAAGAAAAAAAAACATGGGGGGAAAAATCATATGAAAGTGAGACTTAACCTGGAAAGTGATGAGAGAGAAGAGGAGGAAGTCCAAAGCCTGTGAAGAAAGAGGAGGAGTGAGAGAGGATGATCAGAGGAAAGAAAGCTGTAGTGATAGTCATGGGAACGTGAAAAGGGTTTAACAGTGGCTCTACAGTGAAGAGCACTCCGACAGCAATGAAATGTGCTCTCAGATCCTGACCTCTGTATGACCCTTGTGGTGATTTTACACTCTGTTTAAACAGAAAGAGCTACCTTCATCTGTGTATGACTTAGAAGTGTTTTAAATAGTTTAAATAGTGTTAAACTGTTTTAAAAAGCTTTGCAAGGCTTTACTTTGTGTAAACCACAAATAAAGACAAATGATTCTAGTACTAAGCATTTAAAGCAAGGTTGTATGTGCTATGACTATGTACTCCAAACTCCAAATCAGAAAATGAGACAAAATGTGGTGTTTCCTACATTCCTACTTTGCATTTTATTTAATTGCTGACAGTGTGAGCCCAATATATTTCATATTTTATCTGGTCAGCTTAACAATTTAAGAATTACAGAGAAATTTCAGTGTGTAAAGGGCAAGGGTGCAAGCCACATGGGCAAGGCATTACTTTTACAAACCTTTATCAAAGACTTCAATGCACTACATTCACAAATACTGCTAAAACGTTTACTGTGTGAACCAGAAACCAAAAATGTTTACCATGCCTAGAAATGGTGTTGACTTCTCTGGGCTCAGGGGCAACTGGGATGAACCACCACACAGTGGAAACGTACTGTGTTCAGAAGAATCAGTGTATTGTATCTTTTTTAGAAGAAGTGGATGCTCTGGACCACATATGTGGACATATTTTCCAAGAATGTCCATGGATTCTTCAACAAGTGCAAAACCACATGCTGCAATTCTGTCTTTTATTCTTTTATTTTCTATACTCTCACATTAGTATGAAGAATTGAAGAAATGATTATATATTGTCTGATGTTTTTTTTATGCCTCACCCACCTACTTTTTTTTTCTCTGTCTCTATCTCTATAGGTCAGTAAAGAAGGAGCATCATGTGTAGCTCACTGAGCCCAAAGCAGCAGCCGGCTGGCCCCGGCTTGACTGACCTGCAGCAGTACAGCCAGTGGCTGGCCAGCAGACATGAGGCCAGCTTACTGCCTATGAAGGAGGACCTGGCGCTTTGGCTCACTAGCATGCTGGGTAAGCAGGGGTCAGTGGGATTTTATGTGTAAGCCATTGTTAGTTCCTTCCTTTTAGGTTCTGTGCAGATGCTAGTTTATTAAAAAAAAAACTTGATTGCTGAGAATGTCGTACAGGCCTTTTGGTCACAAAATGGGTACAGCATACCCCATTATAAGTGCACTATTAAAGTAGCATTGTGTATTGGCAAGATTTTAATGATACGATACATATTATTGAACTGAACTGCTATACAGTGGCAGTGACTATGTAGATAGATTGATGGATTATGAGTCCTGCTCACAGAAAAAGCCTGTTTTTTGTCACTGTCTATATCTCTCTTTTTCACTCTTTAGAAAAAACAATTTTCATGATACTGTATGTAATTAGTGGGTGTCTAGAAGCTGCTATCAGGTCTGCTGGACCTCTCGGCTGCTTTCGACACAGTCAACCATGACTTCCTCCTAACTATACTCTCGAACATGGGGATCTCAGACAATGCGCTGTCATGGTTCATATCGTACCTCACTGGGTGCTCGTTCAGGGTGTCATGGCAAGGACGGCTGTCCCCAGCCCACTCGTTACCCACTGGGGTTCCCCAGGGTTCGGTACTGGGACCTCTTCTCTTCTCAATATACACCACCTCTCTAGGTCGGGTTATCCGCTCACATGGTTTTTCCTACCACTGCTTTGCTGACGACACTCAGCTATACCTGTCGTTCTCACCAGATGATCACTCAATCTCTGCACGAATATCACAGTGTCTCTCAGACATATCCACATGGATGAAGGAACATCACCTCCAACTAAACCTCTCAAAGACTGAACTTCTGGTCATACCAGCAAAACCTTCTATTCAACACAACTTTGCCATAACCATCGACTCTCTCTCTCTCTCACCGACAAAGGTTGCTAGGAACCTGGGTGTCATGGTTGATGACCAGCTTCTCTTCACGCACCATGTGGCCTCAGTTGCTCGATCCTGTCGCTTTGCGCTTTACAACATCGGAAAAATTCGACCGTTTCTGACGCAACAGGCCACCCAACTCCTGGTACAAGCTGTGGTAATCTCACGCCTCGACTACTGCAATGCCGTACTAACTGGCCTCCCGGCCTGTGTAGTAAAACCACTACAGATGATTCAGAATGCAGCAGCACGTTTGGTCTTCAACCAACCAAAACGGGCACATGTCACTCCGCTGCTCATTGAGCTCCATTGGCTACCAGTTGATGCTCGCATCAAATTCAAAGTGCTTACAATCGCCTACAAGGTGATGACAGTACAGGCTCCTTCCTACCTGCACTCGCTCCTGAAGGCTTACGCTACCTCCCGGCCGCTGCGCTCCTCCAATGAACGTCGCCTCGCTTTGCCAAACACTCACACAAAGCAATCCAGACTGTTCTCATACAGAGTTCCCCAATGGTGGAACAAACTACCTTCCACGACCAGATCAGGAGAATCTCTCGCTATCTTTAAGAAACTCCTGAAGACAGAGCTCTTCAAAGAGCACTTACTCTCCTAACACCTCTAACAAATTCTAACCTCATCTCCTTCTTCCTCTTCTCTACTCCTCTATCCCATTATTTCCCTCTGACCTCCTTAAGGCCCTATCTATAGATGCTTTATTTTTAACTTCTATTATTTTTGTACTTAACCTCTTCTATTATTTGCACTTCAATATTGTAAGTCGCTTTGGACAAAAGCGTCTGCCAAATGTAATGTAATGTAATGTAATGTAATGTAATGTATGTGGGAGACTCCTGCATTTTTTCAGGAGAGGTGGGATGTCCGATTTTACTTTGTTGGCAGAGTGGTTACAGTAGGGCCCCCTCGGCTGTCTGTATTATTCTCTATTGCAGATTTCTATAATAATTAAAAATCATTATTTTAAAGTCATTATTTTAGATTTAAATAGCAATGAACTTTAAAAAGAAGAAAAAAAGTAATGAAACAACCAAGAGTGAATTACTGAATATATTTAAGTTTAGAAATGCTGTATTATTCTACTGGCATTTGATACTACTCATCTCATCTCATCTCATTGTCGTCTCAGTGGAAGTTGGATTACCTCAGTAGCCACTCCGTCCCCTGTGTCTATAGCACTTCTGTCGATAAACCATCTGTCATTAGTGTGTCTGACTTGGCTATGCAAGTTAAGGTGGAAGTATTGAAATGGAATCCAGTGTTCAAACCGTTTTCATATCTTGCATGTCCTGCTGCAGTCTTTGTCTCAGGTAAGGTCACGTACAACCTGCTTAAGCAAGAAGGTTGACCCTTGACACTCCGCTGTCATGTATTGCATCTTGGTGATGCGTGTGGCCTTTGTTCACACATTTCCCAGCATTTACGCAGTGTTTTGACTGCTCTCTAACCCAGTGGTGAATCAGGAGCATTACACAGATTACGAGAAGAAGAATTGTGGTGTGTCATGGTTTTGGCTCTGGCCTCCCCTTGCATGCTCGCATGCTTGTGTGTGTGTGGAGTGGGACGTCCATGGAATGTCTGGCAGCAGGCAGTGTGTGCACAGCCAGCAGAGGCAGAAGCAGTGCCTCTGGTCAGCCTGGAGCCACAGCGAACCACGCAAACCACTTGCAGGGGCTCATCTGCACTGCAAGTGTCTTCCTGAACCTTTAAACTCATTAGTGGTGTATGTGGTCACCTCTAATGGGATATAAAGACAGATATGTGTCTTCAGATGTCTGTGAGGAGTATGATGTGTGAGCACAGCTGGGGACACCGCGACTGTTCAATGTGTGTGTTTGTGTGTGTGTGTGGGAAGGGGGGCACTCTGTGCAGAAGTGGCAGATTTCCTGTCTATATTTCAGCTCAGCTGCAGTGAATTAGGTTAATTCATAGACTGTATATAAAGATGGACGCCGTGTCGCTGTTCCCATTCATTCAATGAAAATGAAGCCAAAATCTTCCGCCATTTTGGCGATTCAGAGACCAGAGTCTGCGCAGTAGAGACCAGAGGAGGGAGAAAGGCTGTGGAGAGACTGCCTACTCATTTAAATAACCCCGCCCCTGAGGGCTGCCTCGCGGTCACAGACTGCAGAGCGGGGCGGAGCGGAGCTGACGGTCTGTTATTGGTCCTGCCCATAAGCAGCCCTTTTACAATAACCACACCTTTTTTGAATAGAGCCGAATAAAGTTTTAAAAACCGAATTCTGTGGGGATATAAAAATTTGACAATATAAGCAGAGGTTACACTAGCTGTTGCATTTAAATAATGGAGGTAGAATTACAGTATATTAGAAAAAAACATGATTGAATGTTGTCTGTTTGGCCATTGAAACCTATGGGGATGGGTGGAGTTACAAAGCTTTCTGCAGCCGAACAGCAGGGGGCGCCCGACCTGTGGTGGCTTCACTTTTAAGAGACGATGCTCTGTCCAGCTATATACAGTCTATGGGTTAATTTAATTGGTAAATCATTTTCATAATAATAAAGGATAGAATAGGAACACTGGGCCTCATTCAGCATTTACGTATATCTTTCTAAGCATTTTTCTAAATGACCTAAATTAAGGATTATATTTTCTGTATAAACTTGATCAGGACATGATCAGGATGTATCATCAGATATTAAGAAAACATGCTGAGTTAAAGCACTGAGAGCTGTTGTCAGCAAAGCTGTATTTTTTTTTATTGGAACTCTGCAGTATGTCAAGGAAATCTATGTAGAATGTAGCCTCTAAATCTCTCCACTGCCATTTCCCCTGTCCCAGGGTTGCCAGGTATAGACAACACTACGCAAACAGTGTGCTGTAGCCATGGAAATGACTTTTGAATGAATTTTACTGCTGAACAGGTATTCACTGAGCTTCAGTAAGGTTGATAACCATAGCTGCGTAATTTACCACCTCCGCTAGTGTAGTAGGTACGGGCATTTTGGACATTGAAGCATATATATTTACTGGTGAGCTACAGAGTTAAGGCCAATTTGTAATTCTGTGTTGAACCTACGCTGTAGCCTATGCTTCACTGAGCACCCTATGCCGTAGCTCGAAACGCACTTCTGTGGAAATGTAACTACGCTCTGTGTGATGCGGACAGCCTCAGCTGTGATTGGTCTGTTGGCCCTCGCGTTCCCACCCACACATTTCCGCCTTTACAGTTTAAACTGCAGAGTGACGCAGAGCTACTGAAACCTGCACGCAGAAGTAAAAATAATTAAATTGGGCTTAACACTTGTCTTCACCTGCCACTGTGTGTCAACCTGGCAACCTGTGTAAGCCTCGTGTCTGGGGAAGAGCAGGTTACTAATAAAAGTAACTAAATAAGACCAAGAAGACCAACTGCAAACACGTGTGTTTTATTTAATTTACATTAAATTCAGTTTACAAATATAGCTTTATATGCAAATATAGCCAGCCACCTGCTTCCATCTATATGCACTTGGAGGAAAACACTTACTGCCACCTCGGCTATGACTAGCCTCTCTGATTGCCAGTGTTGAGAGAAGATCACCTAGAGAAAATGAGGCCAGCTGTCCTATATGGAACTAAAAGCTTCTTCAGAGACTAAATATGGTGACCTGTCTATTATAGGGCCTCTGTTTAGACATCAGTTGCATCACTTGGGAGCCGTTCTCATAATCTGTTTTTAAAACGTACAGCTATATGTTTTATCTTAATGCTGAAAATAACTCTATATAATAATTGCGGTACATTTCTGGTAATGTAGAGTGTTTAGTGTGAGTCAGATTTATTGATTTTTCTGTGTATATGAGAGGTTGTCAGTAGGGACCTTTGGTTTTCTTAGCCACTCTTTGTGGGAGGGTTTATTTTTGCTTCACTGTATGGAGACTGAGTGGAGGGAGGAGGAGGAGGGGAGGAGATTAGGCGGGAGGGGAACGGAGGGGATTTCACAAACTCTCAATCTCTCCCTGTGCTGGCCTCGTTTACCACATTTGGAACTCATTAAAACATCTAAACCCCCTCTACCACTAATGCGCCCCCCCTCTTTTAGAAAAAGAAAAGATGAAAAAATATTCTCTTTCCACAGACACCCCCAACCCCCTGCCACCACCTCCGGTTTCAGGGTGATCTAACTGAGAAGGAATGGTCGTCTGGAAGCCAGTCAAGAGCAGCAGCCACATGTTGATCAGTGTAGTATCTGTGTGGGTGCATGTGTGTGTGTGTATGTGTGTGCATGTGTGTGTTATCGGGCTACTATGCAAAAAGGCAATCAGCTGTTTCCTGCTGAAGCATCAGCGCTGCTGTTTGTGCTTATTGCTCTTTATTGGAACACATGTTTATCAGTTAACATCAGATCTTGGCGCATCACAGGCTGCAGTATTCCACTGGCTTCCAGTACCTTTTTCCTCATACACAGAGCAATTCATCAATATATTCCAGGCCCTGAAGGGTACTTTACTCAAATAGGCACCATATCATATATTTTTCGTTTTTTCTTTTTTTCTTTTTCTCCTTTTTTCTGAGCTCCACTTTGTCACAGTTTTTATAAGACAGTTTTCCAACTTATTTTATGAGTTAGAATTACAAAGACTGTTTTTGTTACTGTGCCTTTTAGACTGATATATTATCTCTGTCTGAACCACCTGTCATTTAAACTTGGTAGTATTCTGAATGGATTTTTTTCTGTAAAGTTACCAGGTTTTGAGATATGTATGTGTATGTGTTCTTGGACATACAGTATGTTAAGATCTGTATTCTTTGTATTCTTTCTCAGTCATCGACATGCTTCAATGCCATAAAAATCATAGAATAACAGTTGGAAAAATTATTATACAGTGCACAAACCCTTAGGGGCACGTGCCTGAGAATTCCCACACCTCTATAGGGTGCGAGGTGTTATCGCCTGAGGGAGGTTAAACCCTGGTCAGTGTGCTCATGGCAAGGCAAACTAAATGGTCAGAGTTATAGCGAGTCTTGATAGATAGCATGTGCCAGATGGATGGGGTATTATATATATTTTTAATTGTGTGAGAATTCAGCATTTTCACACAATGCAATATAAAAGGTAATACCACAGTGGAAAGTGCAGTGTTTGTTATGATGGCAATGATTGTGAATGGCTTTAAGTGTCCGTCCAAAAGACAAGAGACTCGGAAATCACGTTTGTGTTCGGTGCACAAGGTTGCACACGCATATTTTACAGGTCAGTACAGCATTCTTTAGACTTCATGAAACATGACAAAAGTATGTTTGTCCTGTCTGAAATATGCAGATATAAAGCATTTTTTTATTTTTTGAGACATCAACTAATGCTTAAAAAATCTTATTTAATCTTACTTAATCTTATTTATTCTTAACTTTTAGAGTTGTATTTACTTTTTATTTGTTTCCTTATTATTATTATTATTATTATTATTATTATTATTATTATTATTTTAAATAGTTCATTTATTTATTTGTATTTTTATTGTATTATGCAAATGTTAGTTTTAGATAATTGTAAGTCTTTTTTTGTATAATCTTATTTTCTTTTTATCTTTTTGCTTTTTTATAGATATATATTTTTTATTCTAATCTAATTCTGTTTTTATTGTTTTTCTATTTTTCTATTTTATTTACTGTTATTTTAAAATAATTTAATTTAGCTATAATTTTCTCATAAATCCCTGTTTCTGTCAATGCTCGGCTACATTGAAAATGAGGGTTGCCCTCAATGTGCATCCGAGTCAAAGTAAAGGTTGATTGATTGATTAATTGAAATAATATAAAATGTATTTTTTTTTGCAGGTTACTGCTAGTGGACTTTGCAGAATGGAGTTTAAACAATACATTTTAAAACTATAACAACATTTCACTCTTTTATTTAAAATAAATATAATGTTTTCCATAGTGAACAGTGAGTTCTGTGTAATAAAGAAAATAAAATATAGAGGAATGCAGAAGAAAACAATAAAATTTGACAATATTAAAGCAAAGCTCAAACACTATGAGAGTATCTTCTTTTTCTCGTTTTATTTAATTATCCCTCTCTGTCTGCCTCTCTCTCCCACTCTTCCTCTTCTTCCAGGTGTGGAGATCACAGCAGACAGCTTCATGGACAGGCTAGATAATGGTTTCCTGTTATGTCAGCTGGCTGAGACACTGCAGGAGAAATTCAGGCAAAGCAACGGGGAATTGTCGCCACCGGGCAAGGTAACCACCCTCCAATGCTCCAAATGTCTATTCATTCCTGTAGTAAAGCCCAGGGAGCTCTCTTTCAGCCTCCATTCACTAGAATTACCTATTTCTAGTTTTACTTACTGCTGTGCTTTTTAAACTGAGCTTTCAGTTTTTTATTTCTAAACATCTAATTATACATAATCTAGGCCTTGTATAAGGCTAAATGACTATTGGATTGGAAATATATTAGGAGAATTAAGATAATTTACAAACACATACATCTTATGTATGCACATAATTTCAAACAGACGCATAATAATATAATAATAATAGATTGACATTGTCCCCACATCCTCATACGCATGTGTTTAATTAAAGCTTTGGTGTGTGGATGAACTTCTGTTACAATCTACTGAGAATTCTTGTAGTTAGGGGTGTGCTATATCATATTGTATGCAATAATAGTATTACATCTTTTATTTTGTTGTAGTAGTGTTTTTTTTAAGATGTTTTTTAAATATATTGTTATCGCAAAAATACTATGAAATATCATGCTATTATTTTGGAGCCATATCGCTCACTCCTACAACATAATGACACTGTTTAGTCTGATTCTGAGATTAAAGATTATTACAGATTTTTATCACCACAGATATTGAGTGGGATTAATAGGTTTGTGCACCCTTCTTGTGTTCAGATGATACAACTACACTAGCAACCACATAGTAACACCATCGCAATCACCTGACAAAGTCCATTTTGACCAACAACATAAAATTCTGTTATTTTGTGCCACTACTAAAAAAAAGTATGGTTTTAAAACAAATATTTTTATTTTACTAAACTTTGACACAGCACAAAGTAGACTTTTATTATTATATTCTTATTATATGTTTTTGTATATCAGTAATATATTTAATCTGATTGTTTGTTGTAAAGAAATAGTCAATAAAGGTTTGTAAGGCCATGTGTGTGTGTATGTGTATATATGAGCTATAATGTCATTTTTGACTGGGAACAGAAAACTAGCAAACATAAAGACAACAGGAGGGTAAAAAAACTAAATCTGAAGCATCACTACCAATAAGTCTTTTTGTCAACTTGTTTATTTGTGTTCAGCACTTTAAGCACCATCATTTGGCATAAAATGACATACTTGTATTGCTGATCAATATTGATCAGTGTGTTTGGAATCTGTGGCATTAGCTGTTGCCACACTTCCTAACCTCCACATCCCAGACCACATGGACAACACATGCCTTTCTTGTTAGTCTTCATATGCACTGTCCTCAACTCAGTAAAAAACCTGAAATACAGCAGTGTGTAACTCTGTAACTTCAATCATGGACACCCTGCAGTGGTAATGTAGCCATGCAGAACTGAATAGGTTTCACCTATAGCTTCTACTGGACTGAGTTTTACAGGGGAGTTTAAATTGTGGTTTCTTGAATTTTTGAATGCCTAAATTATTTCATTTTACAGCCTTACATACGCCATCTATAGCAGAAGTGTGACATTACATATTCATGCTTCAGCTCCTCGCAAATCCTGGGCTTCGCTCAATGAGGCTTTATGGAAATTTAACTTATCCCATGCCAAGATCCATCCAGTGCAGTGTTGGATTTTATGAATCTAACAGTAACAGTATTGGTGGACTCATTGCATGTCTTGGATGACTGCATCTTGCCTTTTCAAGTCTTGTGTGTTTTCCTAGCTTAAGAAGACTGGACTGATCCCAGTGTCTCAGTTTCAGGTGCCTGACATGAGATGTGTGTGTGTGCAGCGTTTGGACATTGTTGTGTGGAGCTCTTTCACACAAAGACTTTTGTCTGAAGTTATGGCCACTTGCCATCTCCTCCCTAAAACTCGCCATTGTGGGACGGTGAACTTCGGAAAAATCGCTGAATGTGCTGATTTATACAGAGCCGGCTAACGATAGTGAGGAGTCGTTAACTTTTTCTCCGAAACTCCCCCAGATGGGGAAGGCATTAAGTGTGGGAGATTTTTGGTGGTAAATTAAGAAAATATTTCTGCTTTGGTTGGCTAAAACCCAACTTCTTCAGAGTCTCTGTAATGGGCTTTTTTCATGCTGGTTATGACTCCCTACAGTTCAGCTATTAAAACCCCTCAAGAATAACAGAACAGAGGAGCCACACCATTCACATCATTACTACACCATATTATATCACCTTTACTCTACCTTTATATCCCAAAGCAGCCTGTTATCACGGCTTAATTTTACATGCACTTCTTAATGCTATAGGTGCCAAGCTGTGTCCTGTTGTAATAGGAGGGCTCGTTAGATTGGCAGTATGATATTTTAGAGACACCATTAAAAAAATAATCAGATAATACTCAGCAGACAGATCATCCCTTTTAAAGGTTTTGTTGAGGAGCTTTTTTGGGTTCTTGATTTTGAAACTGTTGATTACCACGATGCTTTAATGAACCCTTTAAAGAGGTTTTTAGAACAAAGAATGTTCTTTAAAGCACAAAGATCACTAGTGATTAGATAAACGCATGTATAACTACAGTCTGAGTAGCAAAAAAATCACTGATTTCACACTTTGTGTTTCTTTAGAAACCTCAGAAATAAGTACTTAGATTTTTTTTTTAATCATTTGTGTATATCATTGTCTATCATCACTGTCACAGAAAACTTTGGATAATCAATTTTTGCTTTTTTTTCATAATTTTTACATATTTCAATTTGACAGTTGATTGTTTCATTGTGTCAGACATTCATAATGAATGGACTAATATAAATGCTCCAAAATGACAATGACAATGATTTTACATTCACTTCCTTTGAAAGTTAAGAAAGTTTTTTTTGTTCTCCTATTTGAGTTTTATATGCAAGGGTTTACCTCAGAAGTATAACCTGAGCAGTGGGGTAGGTGACATGATAAAAATATAGTATTTTTGTTTTATGATGTAGAATGTTTATCGAGATATTTTGGCACTGAGATATTATTTATAAAAACCTCTATATAAATACTATACTATATATAAGAGCACCAGCACTATTTGGTCCAGTTAAAACAGACTCATTTTTACCATAGTGCGGTTTGATTGAGCAGGTGTGAAAACAGTAATCACACTCCGGTGTGGATCAAAAGACCCAGACCAAGACCAGATAGAAGAGACATTTTCGGCCCAGTCCCAAATTAACTTTTGGTGAGAATGTGATCCGTTCTCAATAAGACCCAGTCATCAAATATACTCCTTTTATTTGAGCTAAACTGCCGATAAGGCGCAGTTAAATTTGATATATTAGCCAGATAACGCTAATTACCACAGCTATTAACAAACAACTTCTCTGTTCAATGCTGTTTACACGCACAGTCTGTGCTGCGTTTACTACTCGCAGCCGCATGCCTCCGTTTACTACGTGTACGTCTGCACTGCACGTCATATTAAAAACACTGTGAACTGTGAAAAACAAGTAATAAATGAAGTCATGCAGATGCGAGTAGTGAATGCAGCACAGACCACACATGCATGGAACAGAAACAGCGTTTGTTCATAGCTGTGGTAATAAGCTCTACATTTACTTTCTTGCTTCCGTGTCAGACAGCTCTGACCAATCAGAGATGACAATGTGATCATGGTGGATTATTAGTGCGTATTTTGGTGCGTTTAGGTTTATACCAGTGTAAAACCAAACCAAACAGAGGGAGAAAATGCTCCATGTAAACAAACTCGCCAACTGATTCGGACCAAAGAAACCAACTACAGATGTGAAAAAACCCTAAAATACTATACTCTAAATTAAACTTACTCTTAACTTTATATTCACAATTTCGTCCACATGAGTAACTACCCTCTTAAGAATATTGTGTATCAGAGTAACAAAATTTATCACATTACAATAAGATCTTTAAAATGTACTAATTGATTGTGATGTTAACTGTTATTTTTTGGCTTGATTTTATAAGGCTGGCATAGAGATCCAGGGCAGTAATATGGTTTCATGATTACTTTTAGGGCAAGCTTTGAAAATGGTTAAGCTAACACAATATACTATCATATTGTATTGATTATTTCAACATATTTCATTATTGTTCATTTCAGTGTCTTTAAAAAAGATAAAGAGAGAGATAGAAAGAGGTAGAGAGAGAGAGAGTAAGAGAGATTGAAAGAGGAAGAGTGGAAGAGACAGAAAGACTAAGAGTAAAAGAGAGATAGAAAGAGTAAGAGAGGAAGATAGAGGGAAAGAGTAAGAGAGAGATAGACAGAGTGCTAGATAGACAGAGTAAGAGAATAAAATAGAGACTAATAGAGAGAGATAGAAAGAGTAAGAGAGTAAAAGAGAGCGTAAGAGTAAGAGAGGGAGATAAAAAGAGTAAGAGAGAGAGAGAGAGAAAGTAAAAGAGGAAGAGAGGGAGAGGACAGATGTGTGGAAATATTTGAAGTCATGGGACAGAATGAGGGAGAAATGAGAAAGAGAGAGGTGGAATGTTGGAGTCTATTGATCATGCAGACCGCATAGGAGAATGAGATACAGAATCTAAAAGCTGAGAAAAAGTGATTTGTGAGTGAGATGTGAGTGAGATGAAACCGACTGACAGTAAGGAATAAAATGACATGATTCATGTTCACGTAGTTCAGGTTAATCTTAGTCTTGGAATGATACCCAGTATTTCACTATTTACTGGTAATAGGGTAATGAAAGCCAGTGTTTATGTGTAAAGTCACACGACATAGTGCTCTGAGTCATGACAGGACTTTAGAAGTCACTCTAGTGCTCATCTGCCCCAATACAGTGCTTCTCTTGTCTCTGCTTTTCACTCCAGCTGAACTGTTTATTATGTAATGACAGATTTCAGATTTCATGCTGCTCTTTATTTTCCAGCATCATGCCTCATTTCGGTCAATAATTTGATGTAGTTACAGCAGGACCCCTTTCAGGCTTAATGGGCCGGCTATAAAATTTTATACTCTTAACATAAAGCGCAAAGCTATGCTGGAGTAAATTACCTGGCAGCTGTTGTGTAAAGGTGTAGCTATAGACAGTCCAAAATAATAAGCACACTAAAAGATGTACCCATTACAGTAGTGCCCTAGTGGATATACATTGCCTGTCACAATTAAATGTTTATCATTATTGTCACACACACAAAAAACAGCAGTTTGCTGATACTCTGGATATATTTAGTAATACTTTGCTTCATGTTCAGCAATGTGTCTTCTATAGCATGCATTAGTTAAACACAAACCCTTATATTGGGTGGAATAACTCTGGTTTTTAATCAAAGCTTTCATGTATCTTAGCAAGTTCTCCTCCACCAGTCTTACACACTGCTTTTGGATAAATTTATGCCTTTACTCCTGGTGCAAAAATTCAAGCAGTTCAACTTGGTTTGATGGCTTATGATCATCCATCTTCCTCTTGATTATATTCCAGAGGCTTTCAATTTGGTAAAATCAAAGAAATGTATCATTTTTAAGTGGTCTGTGGAGCTGTATATATGTTTTAGTGTAGCGGCTCAGTGGTTTAATACCTGGTGCTAATTGAGATGTTGAAATATTTTTAATTGGGCGCCAGTTATTAAATTAATTTAATTAGATTAATTAATTAATTAATTAATTAATCAAATTAATTAATAACACAAGACATCTCAGGGTGTGGTTTCTACAGGTGACAGAAATTTTCATAACCAAGTTATCCAGAAAAACACACTGAAATGACAGGTTTTGTAAAATAAAAGTATTTATTAAATCACACAGATATGAGTAAATAATTCATTAAAAAGTCATAAATGTAGCCATTAGCTATCAAATCATAGTGTAGAATGATAAATGAGAAATAAAAGAACAAACACGTTATAATGCTGATATGAAAGGAATAAAGATTAATATAACTATTAAGTGAGTATTTCTAAATAAGGGTCTAAGGCATTTTAAGTCTACGAAACCAATTCTTATTTCCAACCAAGCCACTCAAAATGAGTCATCTATACTAAAGACGCTCTATTAAAGACCCGACCAAACCATGACCAACAGACACCATCTGCCGAAAGATTAAACCCAGCTCTGCCTTACTCTGAGTTGTTGAAGTGGGCCTTGGTGACGTCCGCCTGGGTTGGTCGTCTGCTGCTTCACCCCGAAAAAGGATCACGTGAGCCTGTCTGCAGGGTGGGTGGACTTCCTGTGTCAGCACGGAGCCCCATTAGAACCCACAGGGAAATCCCTTCGCTCTCAGGTGGCTTGCTGGTGGCCTCCGGACCGCAGATTTCTGGGTTGGATCTGGCGGATCTCTTTTTCAGCTGTACTTTAGCTAAACTTAGATGGAATAATGCTTGGCTTCGTAGATTGTAAAATAACCTTAGATATTTTAACTAGGATAGCTAATATTAATATACTTGAAGATTAAATGCACTAGTCTAAGAAAACTAACTTAAGATGACTAAACTAACAGTCTATCCTTCCTCCATCTCTGGGCTCCCTAACCTCTCTCCTCTAACTGTTTTCCTCAACTCATCTTCTCCAACTCCTTCTCCCACTCCTTCTCTAACTGCTTCTCCTCCAACTGCTCTGACCTGAACTCCCAAAACTCAACTGGCAACTCTCAACTGTGTCTGCCCAGTTTACTATTAGTCTCTGTGGCCTGTTTGGCCCCTGAGCTATGATTGGCCCTGTGGCCCAAATGTCTGTGTTTTGATTGGTCTAGGAGCAATTTCAAACTTTGGTGGGGATTCACAAAGGGCCATAAACCCCCCCCCTCCTCACATGGTCAACATGCTTCAGCATTTTTCTAATAGATCAAACCAAAAGAAAACTCAATTAAACAGTGGATCAAAATACCTTTTTCAGCATATCAGTTTGTGAGGATAAATTCAGGAAACAAACAATCTTACAATTGAATCACAATAAATGTAATATATATATATTTTGCCCACAAACAGTTTTGTAATACTCAAGATAATCTTAGGAATACAATGATGGATGGTACTCTGTCAGAAAGAGATCAAGAGTCATGTTATTATTTAAACCCAATTAAATCACTTAAAAGATAATACATGGTTAAACCACTGATAACCAAATAAAGCTAAATTATCAAATGCTAGTTAAACCTTGTTGATTCAGACTTGAATGTGTAGGAGAATTTAATCAGGACACATCCAAACACATATACCATATACCAGACACATATACCATTATCTAGTAAACATTCTATAAAACACCTTTTTTATATAGTCAATATATATGTATTTTAAGCAAAATCTTCTCAGTGAGAAATTCCTCTTCTCTGCTGAGTGTTCAGATAAGCGGCTGGTCCTTGCCTGTCTGAATTTACGACGGTGGGGGAGGTTGGTGAACAGAGAGAGAGACACACTTACAAACGGTCAAATGGAATTTCCAAGCTTAGAACATTTCTCTTAATTTCATTAATCTTATTTCTAAGTGATTGTAGAAATAACTAGGCACAAACCCCTAAATTGGTATAATATTTGGTGAATTAACAATTTCCAAGGAATTAATTAAGTTTTGACACTCTCTCTCAAGTCCCGTAGTCCCGTCCTTGTCCTGGTGATTGTGCTGTTGGCAAAACCACAATTGTGCACAGTTCCAGATGTTTAAACATTAATGGTCCTAAATCCAGATTTACGACTGACAGCGTCTGAAGGAATGTCAAAAAAGAATTTAAAAATGTTTACCCTGACTTGCATTTAGGGTTCTCGAGCGAGGCTGAGTGAAGAAATAGTCAGGAAATGTCATTTTGAAATTTAAGGCTGTTTGAAAAAGATAACTCCAAGGCTTTTAGAGTGTTCTGGGGGTTGAAGTTCCTTATAGACCATAAAGTGGGGGTAGTGTGTGTGTGTGTGTGTGTGTGTGTGTGTGTGTGTGTCCAAGCGATGCAGGAATCCTCTGTTTAATCCACTACATTCCCCCCCCATCGATCGATGGGCCACTGGACGTTGGGTCATCGGTCGATGTCAACGTGGATTTCTGTAGACAGAGCATGTTAGGGTACATCTTTCATGCAATTGGTGTCTTGTTGGTCATGCTTTCTTAAGACAATCTACTACAAGGTCGCTGACAGAGTTTTTGGTCTAAGGGATATACAATTTCTCTGATGATCAGTTTTTTGTTGTAGCTATTGGCTTTTGGTTCTGAATAAAATAGTTAATTTAATGTGATAGTGTGGCAACAAGCATATGAAAGGGTCACAAATAGTTTGCTAGCTATTTGTTCCTTTATAACTTTATCAAGACAACCTACCCATAAGGTATGCTTCAATAATTAGCCACTACTTAGTCAACAATTGAGAACAATATAGCGGAGCAAACGTAGTCAGAAGGGAAACAAAATATGTTTTGGGCACCTGAAGAGAGGAGAAAAAAAAAATTGGCACCCCCCCTTCTCCACGTATTTATTATACTGCTATGCTAATGGTTTGAAATGGTGATTCAAACTCTAGGTTTAACAAAATATCCAATTTGTTGTGGGTTATGCTACTCGGATAGGTGAGTTCCAGACAATGAATGTGTGGTACGTTCTCAATTTAACAATTGCGTCAGGCCAGAAAATGGTGGACAATGAACACTCAGTGTGTCTAAGTATTTGGCCCAGTATTATGATTTAACCTAGGGCATTATTGGTCCCGACTTGTCCCATGGGGCTTTTGCATAGTTTAATTGGGTTACAGTGAACTTGTTTGAGAATCAGTTTAATAAAACACTGACGATGCGGGATTTGGTTCCAGATGCGAGGCAGTTTGTCTGCCTTTGCCTGAGGACCAAACCAATGAGACCTGAGCTCGCGAATTGTTTTGCCAGTGCTGTGCTGGGACCTCACCAGTAGCTTGTCAGCAGTGTAGCACAATGGTTGGTATCCAAGCGTGCTTTTTCCCAGTTTTGGGTGTTTCCGCAGTTCACCGCTAGAACGGTGAGATATACCAACACCTGAGAAAGTGTGGTTCAGCGAAAAAGTTGTGGCCTGAGCCATTTCAATAGGGTCTGGGGGACGTCCCCCCCATCTGGCAAATGCACCTGCCACAGTGATGAGACGTTTGTTCCTTCGGACAAATTTCATGAGTCTTTCGACCCAATCCATTTGTGGAATTGGCCATATACCACACAGATCTTCTGAAGATTGGGGCTGAAAACACACTAGCCTTTTTCCAACAAGTGGCAGATATGTCAATTGTGGGAATGCTTGGTGTGTTTCCCCCATCATTTTGTGGTCCACCCATGGGTGATCGAGGGCCTGGGCTAGGCTCTCCCCCCCATGGCGCTGAGGCACCACGAATGAAGATGAAGCGTGTGTATCTGGGGCATAAACAAACAGGCCCTTGAGCATCCTGAAAGACGCACAGTAAGTGGCAAGTGGCTCAAGGTGAAATGCCAGTGTTCTGAAAGAAGTGTTGTCACATGCACCAATTGTCATGTTAACTTTCCATTTGATTTGAGCATTCCGAAAAGCACATCCATCTGTGTAGATGGTGGGAATGTTTTTACATTCATAAGAATCCAAGGGACTGTGTTTGTCTGGAACCACTGGTGCAGGAACAAGAAGAGAACAATCCTTTTGGTGCACGAACAGAGGATCACAGTTAGTCCGTGGCAAGGAACCTGCAGGTGGTCTGTGAACAGCTGACTTGTCAGCCCATGGAACAAAGATTTCACCGTTGACCGTTGTGTTAAGAGTGAATGACTTTCCAGCTTTTGGGTTGTACTCATCTACAGCCGTAGAGGGAGTCAATGCCCATGAACAGGTGTTTTGTTTTAGAATCATGGTAGGGGATTCTGAGGATGGTGGTTTCAGAACCCTGACAGTGAGCTTCTCATTGATTCCCGTGGAATTTGAAGGTTCAATGAGCTTGTGTGGCTCAATGTTGCTAGCAACATGATAGCATTGAACTCTATCCTGTGCCTTAGGACAGGGCAGGGGTTCGCAAACCTGTGCCCAGATTCTACGATGCTGAAAGTCAAGCAATGGTTTGAACCGGTCAAGGAGGTCTTTGCCAAAGAGCAATGGGACGTTCTCCAATGGAGAAATGTGAATTGGATGGGTGAGGCTCATTGGACCGATGTCAACGTGCACCAGGGCTGCAGAATGCAGAGTGATACCAGTGTGCGAATATGGTTGAAGGTGAAGAGCACACTTTTTCAGAGGTATCTCTTTGTTGTTTCGGCGGGCTGTCGCCCTCACCTGGTCAAAAAGTGAATTTGACATTAAAGAAATGTCTGACCCCGTGTCCAAAAGAGCTTCATACCCGAACACATCTTCCAGCCAGGTGGCTAGGTAGAATTTTGGTGTTGAACCTTTCTTGGTTAAGAAACCCAAGAATTGTTTAGGTGGTGGATCCTCCAGGCTGAGGGAAGGCGCTTCCTCAGTGTGGTTGTCTTCAGCGTCTGGCTGTACAACCAAGGCTGCATTGGAGTGGATGGATTTCGCACCCCCCCAAGCAGGTTGATCTGGAGCATGGACAATTGGCAAGAATTCAGATTCAGCATTGTCCTGCTTGCGTATTTCGTTACGAAATTGTCTGAGCAGACTGCCGTCTTTAGTGCTCAGGTTAGTTGGATATGTCTCATCCTTGTGCCCTTTAGGTGGACACCAACGTTTGTGGTGCTTTGGGCTCTTTCTCCTGAGCGGAGATTGAAGTTTGCTGGAGCTCTGTGCTCGAGCATGGTGCTGTGAGTGTTTGCCATTCCAACTGCGTTTTATCCTACCTTTCCTTCGATAGGGGGGCTTTTGGTCACTTTGCTGGGCCCAATGTAGGGACGAGCGACGCCAAGAGTGGAACACTCTCTGGTTTTTGTGGTTTAACTGGGTCTTAGGTGGCATTGGAGCCTTGTGTGCCCCTTTTTGCTTGACGTGGGAGGACTGCTCATTAATTATCAGGACGTCATTTGACTCTGATTTTTTATTAATGTTTTGTTGGAACTTAGCAAATCCTCTGAGAGCCAAATCACGCAGCTGCCGGCTTGTTAGCGTACGAGGGCAGGCTGCGACTCCAAAAGAGTGACTGGTGGAGGGATGGAGGTTTCTCACGAACAATGTTTTGAAAACTTCCTCTTCCTCCATTCCAGGCTCATTTCTATAGCCGAAATAAGCGTGCCTGAGGCGGTGATAGTACTGTAGGGGTGTTTCCTGGCGACTCTGCTTTATTGCAAGAGCTGCAGCAAGGCCGGTTTGAACAAGGTGGTTGGAGAACTCATTCTCCAAAGCCTTGCAAAGAGCAGGATAGTCTCTCTTAACCTGGGGTGGTTGGCGCTCAATGAAACGTCCAACTTCCCGACTAGAGGACACCTTAATGAGGTAGATTTTATCATCTACCGTGGCCTTGGGGAAACGGCGTAAGAAGAAGTCAATGTCGCGAAGATACTGGTGGACATCATTAGAACCGTCCGGTTCTGGTTCAAAGCGTGGGATGTTACGCGCAATTTTGTCCAAATCTCTATCAGAGGGTGCTTGAGGTTGCACAGAGGTCCCATGTGGCTGGGAACGCTGAGTGAACCTTGGTTCTACTGGCGCTTCAGCACCTTTAAGGGAGACTAGAGGGATTGTATTTGTGGATGGTTGTTGCTTAGGATCCGGAACCCCAGGGGTTCCTGATTTACCAGCTGGATTGATGGGGGAGTCTCCCTCCATCATCAGCTCAAATGTTAACTCTGTTTGGTCTCGAGTTAATTTGACTGCATTGTTAGCATGTGCTAATTCAGTTTGTAGCTCAACCTGTCTTGCAATAGCATGTTTTAGTTTTTCCTGTGACTGAGCTGCAAGTTGGGTAGCTATGTTGGCTTCCTTTTGAAGCAGCTGCACTTCGGTTTTGAGGTCTCTTTGGTTCATTTCAGACTGTACAGTTTTGTTCTCTAGGTCTGCAACTCTATCATTTAAAGTCACAATCTCTGCTTGGAGATTTTGAATGGTTTTGGAGGAAGCAGCAAGTTGATCCTGTGACAACAGCAGTTGTTTCCACAGTATTAGGGAAATCGGATCCACTTGTTGCTTGCCCTCAAGGATTTTAGATACACACTCATTGAGGCTTTTGGCAATTAGTGCATGGAGACCCCCACTGTCCATTTGTTGGACTGGGATGGTAAGTCCTGGGGGTAGACCAGCTGTAAGCTCTAAAAGAGCTTTTTCGGTGGCACACATTTTGATTTACGTAAAGCACGTGGAATCAAACAATTTTGATGACAAACAAGTTTATTTTATGTTTGAATCAATTAGCATTGTGCCTTTTCTAAGAAGAAAATCTGTTAAAAATGGGCGACCTAAGGTTACAATTAGTAGATTAATTTTAAAAGAATAGTTAGATTTGTTGTCAGTGATGCTAGTGAACAGTTTAATAACTGTAGGGCACTATACACAATGTCTAAATCTAAATATGGGTATAGTTATTAACTATGTACAGGATGGGAGAATTTAACTATGTATTAAGCACAGGTGTGCTGGGTATATGGTTGAGTAACTGATAACTGGATAGGTTTTTTTTTTTTTTTTTTTTTTTTTTTTTTTTTTCTTTTAATGGTTAATTAATTAATTAATTTCAATCAGTTATTAATAATTGATCTTAATCGATCAATAATTAAGCTTAATTTATTTGAAGATGGTTGAATTAAATTGAAAATAATTAATTAACAAAAATTTAATTAACTTTACTTAATCAAATTGATTAAAATGACCAGTTAATTATTTTATGTTGTGATTAGTTACTCAATGGAGATAGCTATTTAGCTTGGTTCAAGGTAACATAAAGAGTAATGTTTGAGAGAGCAGACCTGAAACTTAAATTTAACTATTTAATATTAACCGATTAAATGAATGCAGTTATTTGTTTACTTATTTACAAACCATTTAACCCCACCACAATGCAAATTCCCTTTATTAACTTAACAAAAAGTTTGTTTGAAATTGGCACCCTCTGGCGACAGAAACACTAAATGTACTCTACAGGATGATAGCAATTACACAAGTACAACACCAGGTGGCGACACAGCTATGTGGCTAAGTGGCTCCCTCTGGTGGTCAAACAAATGAGATGCACCTTTCTGCACTGTATGCAGTTAACCAAATCAAACACCAGATGGCGATGTGGCAGTGTACCCCCCCCCTAGTGGTGAGGGGTAGTAAAACACCCTTTGAGTTTGAGTGTAAATAGTCAGGCTGTCCACCAGATGGTGGCAGAGGCCGACTGGTGGGAGTGGTCACGCCCACTGATGATGCCACGTTAAGGACCGCCCCTTGGGTCTGGGACCTGGTCAGCAGATTTGACTGACTCAGTCGACTGTGAATAGCAGAGGAGAAGGACTCGGCTGTCCTAAAGTTTAACACAGCAGCAACACACTTCACAAGATGAGCAAAGAGGATTTACATCCTGGCGTGGTTAGTTTAATCACGCACACAATAGACTTCCTGCCACTCAGGGTGGTGTTACGTAAAAGTTAGCTACTCTTTTACGCACGTGGAAGTGTCCAGTACTGCAGGATTTTACGGATTTCGCGCAAAAACCGGCAGTTTTAACTGGAGCGCGGAGTCGATGAGCCGGAGATCCGCGACTCAGGGCTGCGCGAAGGCCTTATCAGATCAACACTGGCAAAATATGTCTATTTTACCGGAAACAGTTCGAACTTTATGTAAGTACACACGTATATACACGTATATACACCCGGGTTTAAGGTTGCCCACACACGGCGGTGTGTCAACCAAGCTTATTTTACAAATAAGCGTAATGTTTTCAAGAGCGCTCGCATACCACACACATAACTGTACACGTTATACAGACAAACAGGGGACCGTGCGCGCGACGCGCACACACAGCGGGGGACTGTGCGCGTGACACAGACAGGGGACTGGCCAGTCCTGAATTGTAAACAAAAACACGTGTAGAACATGTGCGTGTGTTTCTAACACGCTGGGTTTATGCAGTTAACTCCAGCTAGGCCAGCTAGCCAGCAGCTAACGCATTTAGCAATAAAAACAAAATACACTTTATTCTGCAACTTACAGCGCTATTTTCTGGAACTGGTTATGAAATGTGTATATATTCTGGTCTCGCGGCGGAGAACCAATAAGAATATAATCCTGCCCCACGTTGGCGAGCCAATTATGTAGCGGCTCAGTGGTTTAATACCTGGTGCTAATTGAGATGTTGAAATATTTTTAATTGGGCGCCAGTTATTAAATTAATTTAATTAGATTAATTAATTAATTAATTAATTAATCAAATTAATTAATAACACAAGACATCTCAGGGTGTGGTTTCTACAGGTGACAGAAATTTTCATAACCAAGTTATCCAGAAAAACACACTGAAATGACAGGTTTTGTAAAATAAAAGTATTTATTAAATCACACAGATATGAGTAAATAATTCATTAAAAAGTCATAAATGTAGCCATTAGCTATCAAATCATAGTGTAGAATGATAAATGAGAAATAAAAGAACAAACACGTTATAATGCTGATATGAAAGGAATAAAGATTAATATAACTATTAAGTGAGTATTTCTAAATAAGGGTCTAAGGCATTTTAAGTCTACGAAACCAATTCTTATTTCCAACCAAGCCACTCAAAATGAGTCATCTATACTAAAGACGCTCTATTAAAGACCCGACCAAACCATGACCAACAGACACCATCTGCCGAAAGATTAAACCCAGCTCTGCCTTACTCTGAGTTGTTGAAGTGGGCCTTGGTGACGTCCGCCTGGGTTGGTCGTCTGCTGCTTCACCCCGAAAAAGGATCACGTGAGCCTGTCTGCAGGGTGGGTGGACTTCCTGTGTCAGCACGGAGCCCCATTAGAACCCACAGGGAAATCCCTTCGCTCTCAGGTGGCTTGCTGGTGGCCTCCGGACCGCAGATTTCTGGGTTGGATCTGGCGGATCTCTTTTTCAGCTGTACTTTAGCTAAACTTAGATGGAATAATGCTTGGCTTCGTAGATTGTAAAATAACCTTAGATATTTTAACTAGGATAGCTAATATTAATATACTTGAAGATTAAATGCACTAGTCTAAGAAAACTAACTTAAGATGACTAAACTAACAGTCTATCCTTCCTCCATCTCTGGGCTCCCTAACCTCTCTCCTCTAACTGTTTTCCTCAACTCATCTTCTCCAACTCCTTCTCCCACTCCTTCTCTAACTGCTTCTCCTCCAACTGCTCTGACCTGAACTCCCAAAACTCAACTGGCAACTCTCAACTGTGTCTGCCCAGTTTACTATTAGTCTCTGTGGCCTGTTTGGCCCCTGAGCTATGATTGGCCCTGTGGCCCAAATGTCTGTGTTTTGATTGGTCTAGGAGCAATTTCAAACTTTGGTGGGGATTCACAAAGGGCCATAAACCCCCCCCCTCCTCACATGGTCAACATGCTTCAGCATTTTTCTAATAGATCAAACCAAAAGAAAACTCAATTAAACAGTGGATCAAAATACCTTTTTCAGCATATCAGTTTGTGAGGATAAATTCAGGAAACAAACAATCTTACAATTGAATCACAATAAATGTAATATATATATATTTTGCCCACAAACAGTTTTGTAATACTCAAGATAATCTTAGGAATACAATGATGGATGGTACTCTGTCAGAAAGAGATCAAGAGTCATGTTATTATTTAAACCCAATTAAATCACTTAAAAGATAATACATGGTTAAACCACTGATAACCAAATAAAGCTAAATTATCAAATGCTAGTTAAACCTTGTTGATTCAGACTTGAATGTGTAGGAGAATTTAATCAGGACACATCCAAACACATATACCATATACCAGACACATATACCATTATCTAGTAAACATTCTATAAAACACCTTTTTTATATAGTCAATATATATGTATTTTAAGCAAAATCTTCTCAGTGAGAAATTCCTCTTCTCTGCTGAGTGTTCAGATAAGCGGCTGGTCCTTGCCTGTCTGAATTTACGACGGTGGGGGAGGTTGGTGAACAGAGAGAGAGACACACTTACAAACGGTCAAATGGAATTTCCAAGCTTAGAACATTTCTCTTAATTTCATTAATCTTATTTCTAAGTGATTGTAGAAATAACTAGGCACAAACCCCTAAATTGGTATAATATTTGGTGAATTAACAATTTCCAAGGAATTAATTAAGTTTTGACACTCTCTCTCAAGTCCCGTAGTCCCGTCCTTGTCCTGGTGATTGTGCTGTTGGCAAAACCACAATTGTGCACAGTTCCAGATGTTTAAACATTAATGGTCCTAAATCCAGATTTACGACTGACAGCGTCTGAAGGAATGTCAAAAAAGAATTTAAAAATGTTTACCCTGACTTGCATTTAGGGTTCTCGAGCGAGGCTGAGTGAAGAAATAGTCAGGAAATGTCATTTTGAAATTTAAGGCTGTTTGAAAAAGATAACTCCAAGGCTTTTAGAGTGTTCTGGGGGTTGAAGTTCCTTATAGACCATAAAGTGGGGGTAGTGTGTGTGTGTGTGTGTGTGTGTGTGTGTGTGTGTGTGTGTCCAAGCGATGCAGGAATCCTCTGTTTAATCCACTACATTAGATAGATATAGGCAACAGCATTATCCTTATTTAAACGGTCTCTGGAATGAACATTTTAAATTACCTTAGTATAGTTGAATAATGTGAGTTCAGTAGATTGAAACTGAGATATTGTTGACAAACACTTTTGTCTTTTTTTTAAAAGGACAATCTGCCCCACCAAAGTTGCACTTATCCATTAGTGGAAAATTTTCCACAACTCTAGCTTTGAAATGGTAAAATGCAATGGCCACTTCACAAGAATATGATGTGTTTGAGGTTTTTGAGGCAGGCACCTCACCACCAAACAAGTAAGAAAAAAAATGGATTATTACGTGAACCAGGCTTGAGACTAACTTTTCCTGCAGTGGTGCAAGCGAGTGATTATCTGTAATAGGCTAAAAGCTAAAGCTAGTTTACTGGCTATTCCATTCCTGTGGAAAAAAAAGCCTGGCCAGCACAACTTACCTGGTTGGCCACCATGACCAAAATAACCCATCAGTTTAACGACCTTGATGATCAGCTTGATTTTTTTTTTTGTGCAAGCCCACCATATATGGAAAAGCTTTGTGTTTTATTCTAGGAGAAAATAAAAGGGATTTAAAAAGCACGTGAAAATATATCTGGGCACATACTTTATACATTAAAGAACAAAGTATAATAAAGAATAAATGCATTCTAGAGCTTATTTATATTCAACTGAAAGTGGCCAGATGGAATGAATCAATGTTCATTTTTCAGACAATTTTTACATTGCAGCTTTATAAATGTGATGGAGCAGTACAATGAAACAAATAAATGACAGTCCTTAAAAAGATGGTGTATGACCATCTGCTCTACAGTACACTAGACTGTATATCACATATCTGTACTCCATTGCAGCAGGAGGGCAATAATAAAACACTGGTTTCAGATTGCTGCTCTGTATCAGCTGTACTTTTATTTCTGGAGTGTCCAAGGTATTGCAATGGAAAAAAAAATATATAAACAGCTTTATATTTAATATGATGGTATGTTAATGAAAACTTACAAAAACAAAACAAGATTTTCATTAATTACACATTGCATTTTATTGCATTTTGAAAAAACTGTGTCCTTAAACTTTTGACTGGCACTGTGCCTGCCTTCAAATGGTACTGAATAATAAACAATGAAGACTGAACACATAACCACACATACTGACACTGCTGTAGAAGACTGTGGGGGAGCCAGAGTAATAGTTCTTGGAAAAAAAAAAGCTGGAGAAACATCTGATCCACTGTAGACTTCATTCTTCCCGCATGACATCACCATACCTATCACAGACTCAGACACACATATCCTGTATGAAAGCATATGCTGCATAAATCTGCACGCTGCGTGTGAGTAAGTGCTGTATTAAGTGACATTATATCGTTTTGGTTCCCAGCGTTTTGCACGTCTGCATCTGATCAGGCCTTCATTGCTCCATTGATCTCTCTGTCATGTTCAGTATTGATCTGTGAGAGGAGGTGTGAGTAAGTCCTGGCTTTTTAAACAGGGTTGTTGGGTAACAGGGAAGAGATCAGACAGAGATCAGACCCTAAGAAAGAGGCTGAGAACCGCAGGGTTACAGGGTGATGTCTGCTTAGCCAATGTCTGTGGAGGTGAAGGGGGAGGGAAAATAGAAGTAGAAAGTGCAAAAAGAGGAGGAAAGTTTGAATTTTGTAAGTAAGTAAGTAAGCTTTAGTAAAGTAAAGCACTCTTTACACAGCATACACTGACCAAAGTGCTGCACAGAAAAAGTCTAATGACTACACATAAATACATACAACCAAATCATAGCTAAAAGAAATCACTAAAATAACATTTTAATAGCCAACATAAAAAAGAGATAAAATAAATAAAAATAAATAAATAAAAAAGTGCTAAAACACAAATAAACTAAAATGCATAACAAGAAATATAGGATAATTCGACCACTAAATCACCCCAGTAACTCACTGTTCGAAAGAAAGTTTGTATAAGTGAGTTTTTAGACCTGTAAAGTGTGGATTAATCTAAATGGCTAATCTTATTCTTAAGATTTATTTTAGAGAGTCAGTTTTTCCAGTGAGGGATTAATCCTAGTCCTGAACTGCACAGCATTTTGAATGAAGATTTTCAATTGAAAAAAAAAATTGTGAACAACTAGAAAGTTTGGCCGTTTAATTCAGTAAGGTCTAAAGTTTATTTTATAATAAAGTATTTTGAATGTTTTTGTGATTTTACAATAGTGAATGGTTGCTGTTTACTATCATTAACTTGCATGTTATTTTGTTTGAAACAACAGAGCCTTTGTTTGGGTTAAACTCCTGACAGACACTTACATTTTTCTTTTCAGCCAATCCCCAATCGGAGGATCCCATGTAGGGCAAGTGCTCCCTCCGGCTCTTTCTTTGCCCGGGATAACACTGCTAACTTCCTGTCATGGTGTCGAGAGGTGGGCGTTGGAGAAACCTGCTTGTTTGAATCTGAGGGGTTGGGTAAGTAAGTAATACTAAACCATCCACTGTAAAAGTTAAAAAGTCAAAGACCTGATAGATGTCGTGATTGTTTGAGTTATGAAGCAGATGGACATTAGATGACAGACTGTAGAGTTCGTCATCTTGATAAACATATTAATGCAACCTGAAAGAAAGTACCCAATGTCCCCAAGAGTATCAGGCCTCGCTCAAACTCTGATAATTCATGTTGAGTGTTATAACTCACTCACAAGATAACACCTCACAACTTATACAGGTGTGGCCTTTTCCAAGGTAACACTTACTAAACAATCTACGTACTGCAATCTACCCATGATTTTAAACATGCCAGTGTACAGTAGATGGCAGATGGCGATCACCTGTACAGTGTAGCTTTGTGCTTCATTGTGGCACAGAAGTAGCCCTTGTACTGCTCAGTCTGTGCACCTTGGGGCTTTTCCAAGCAGACGACTGAGAACTGATGATGAACATAAGAAGAAAAGAGAGAAAAGCATCTTATCTCTTCCACAGTTTTCTCTGGTGTATGGCCTAATTATATAACTATACGCTTGTATCTATCTGTCTCTCTGCTCTCTCTGTCCAGCTGCTGTAAACTCTCAGTTTGACCAGAAAGACAAAAAAAGAGACAGGCAGAGACATGGTGAGAAATAGGGCTGCAAGAGACCCGTAACAAGGGGCAGACACAGAGAGAAGCAAGAAATGGGAATGTAAAATGTAAATGTACTTGGTGTATCTCTTGATCCTAGTCTCTACAAACTAGCTATGGATATTTTGAAAAAAAAAAAAAAACACTGAAGCTCTAGAGAAATGTAATTGGGAAGAGAGAGATACAGTCCAGCAAGAAACAAGAAAAAGAGAGAGAGAGCCAGAGACAAAGAGAGGGGGCAGAGAGAGAGAGAGAGAGAGAGAGAGTCCAGTAAGAGACAGAAAATAAGGGGCAGACAGAGAAAGGAAACCAAGCCACAGGTAGAGAGACATGCATATTAGAGACCATATTAGAGAGAAAGAGAGAGAGAGAGAGAGAGAGAAAGGGGGGGAGAAGCACAGACAGAAAGAGGGAGCAGGTCACAGAGAAAGAAGCTGAGACACAGACATGGGGAGAGAGAGACCGGGGCATAGACAGAAAGACAGAGAGGAAGGGGCAGAGGGAGGTGGGGGAATTGGGGCAGACAGATATAATGGAAAGCAAGGTAGCACAGGTAGAGATGCAGAACTTAAAATCTGTTTGTGTAATTGAGAGAGAGACAAAAGCACAGACAGAGAGGAAGGCAGGAGACAGGTAGAGATGAGAGAATGTTAGAGAGACAGCAAAAGAGTAAGAGACAGAATTAGAAAAACAAAAAAAGCAGTGGCTCAAAGAGAGAGTGTAAGTGAGATAAAGGTGCAGAAAGACAATGAGTGTGTGTGTGAGAGAGAGAGAGAAAGAGAGAGAGGGAGGGAGAGGAAAGCAAAAGACAGGTGAAAAGGGACAGAATAGGGGAGTGTTTGTGTGTGTGTGAAAGAGAGAGAGAATGAGAGAGAGAGACAGAGAGAGAGATGAGATAGAAAGTAGGGCAGGCGAGTGGAACTGATTCCTTTGAATGCAGAGAGTTTTTTTTTCTCTCTCTACCCTTCTGCAGTTGCACAGTGAAAGCTTTGTCTGTATATGTGTTTGTGTGTGTGTTCATATATTTTGCTGGTGAAAGCCATGTTTTTATGAGATGTGAACACTTGGCTGCTTTCGTCATTCCTGCTTCAATGGTTCGATTGAATCTGTCGGACCCCCCCGGGCCAGCGGAGGGGCCGGACTGTGTGAACTGAACTTGATCTGTGGTGTATACTGTGTCGACTGTCCTGATGTCGGGCCGCTGTTCAAATACAGATTCAGTGAGGTTTTTAACTGCAGCCAACTGGCTCATCATTGCAGACTATACATATAGATGAGACTACGACCAGACGGATTTAATTACAGCTCCTAGGAAAGACCCATCGAAGATGAATCTCTCATTCCCTTCTTCTTTTCCTCCACTTTATTTTCCGCCGAAAAAGCTGAAGGCATGCGAGGAGATGACAGGAAATTCAGGTGGGATGCACTGAGGTTTGAAAAGGAGATGGAGCTCTTGATGTGTTTACTGCATGGTGTTCTGTGTCACCTGACTCACATTACTCACTCATGGCCTTGAATCATGAATTATGGGAAATGAAGTACTGTGTGTGTACAGAGGACAGATGTGCACTCGGAGAACAGGTGCTTTAGTGGAACTGTTAAACACACATCTGTGGTTTGAGCGTCACTCTTTCACGCCATTTTCCAGCAGTTCCTGTGACACACTGGGTCTGATTTACTGTGGCTATTAACATATGCAGAATGACTTAGCATGGGCAATGTAGCCAGAGTCTCGACAAGGAATTTTTCATGACTGAGTAATATTCGCATGATGAAAAAATCATAAGCATGATGTTAGGCCTGATACAAAAACTATTTTTGATTAAGCAACTTAACCACAAAAATTATGAATTTCTTTGATTTTACCCAATTGAAAACCTCTGGAATATAATCAAGAGGAAGATGGATGATCACAAGCCATCATTTTTGCACCAGGAGTGGCATAAAGTTATCCAAAAGCAGTGTGTAAAACAGGTGGAGGAGAACATGCCAAGATGCATGAAAACTGTGATTAAAATCCAGGGTTATTCTACCAAACATTGATTTCTGAAATCATTATGAATATGAACTTTTTTTCTTTGCATTATTTGAGGTCTGAAAGTTCTGCATCTTTTTTGCTATTGCAGCCATTTCTCATTTTCTGCAAATAAATGCTCTAAATAATTTTTTTTTATTTGGAATTTGGGAGAAATGTTTTCCGTAGTTTATAGAATAAAACAACAATGTTCATTTTACTCAAACATATATCTATGAGAAGCAAAATCAGAGAAACTGATTCACAAACTGAAGTGGTCTCTTATTTTTTTTTTTAGAGCTTTATTGTTACAGAAATAATTGCGATAAACAATATTACTGTAAATTTAAGATAATTTCTGTCATTGATATAATGATAATCGAATAGGAAAATTACGCAAAGACACCATTTTATTATTTAACAACACTATTTTTGCGCTTTTTAAAAATATACCCTAAACAATTAGAACTTAAATAGTCGATAATGTTTTATTGCAACAGGCATACAGTTTACTACATGCATGGTACTTGCTACAGTAAATTAGGCCTAGTGTGTGTTTTGAAGTCATTTAGCTCCATATGCACACCCCCCGCCCACCCACCCCCACTGTTTGCATACTTGCTCATTTTCCTGATTGTCTCATCATCAATTTCTGTGCTATTTTTCAGTGTAAAACGTTTCAATTTAAATAATACATATATAAATAAATTGAATAATATTAAAACAAATCTAATGTTATATTAATTTGTTTAATGTCCTCCAGTTTTGCACAAACAGCCACGTGAGGTCTGCCTCTGTCTCTTGGAGCTGGGGAGGATAGCATCCAGGTTGGTGAACCCCAGGCCTGTTTCTCAGCTCATTACAGGAGCTCCTGTAGTTCATTATTCACTGTTTGACACCTGAGATCTGTTTACATGTGTGGAATATTGTGTGCCAGGTTTAAGGTGGAGCCACCTGGGTTAATTAAGCTGGAGAAAGAGATTGAGCAGGAGGAGAAAGCTCCTGAGCCCCCTCCCTCCCCCGTCTCTCCTACCCAGGTTTCTTCCCCCAACAAATGCTCCTCCTGCAAGAAAAGCACTGGCAAGCTTCTGGATGATGCTGTGAGTATGAGGCCTAATTTAGCTGCTATTCTCTGGCAAGAACTAACTCTATTGGAGCATGCAGTGCAGGGTTATATCCAATAACTGGACCATAGTGTTGACAGGGACAGCTGTTTGCATAAAACCTGTTCTCAGTTAGTGTGAAATAATTGACTATACAAATATTTTTTTTTACATTATTTTTTTTTTAATTCTCCCAATTTTTCAAACTACCCCCAGAGAGGGGGGATACAAAGAAAAAATACAATATGAAGATAAATACAAAGGGATAGTACATGTAGATACAAATGTTAACAGATGTGCACAAATATATATCAGTTTGGCTATAGAAATCCATATTTAAATCTATAGCTATCCATTAAATCAGTTCAATTTAACTTATAATTCTGCTGATAGAAGGTTGTACAGTACAAGGTATTTTAATTGTTGTTTAGTCTATAAACACAAAGTATTCGACTTTGGTTGATGTAGAAAAATACCCAGATTGTGTTTTACAACCTATTGACAACCTGGTTATTTTGTCTCAGATTTATTTAATCACTCAGAACCCTCTTTTTTGGTGGCCTTGCGAAAGAAAAAAGAAGATTAGCTCTTATTTTATTGCCTGGTTTATGTCCCCCTGATGGCTCACAGAAGGACAGAGTAGTATTCGCTGTCCCCTCTGGGTCCTGTAAGCACACAGTGTGTGGCTTGCGATTTGTTGAGATTGTATCTGGTTGAGACTACTCCATTCTCTGGTTGGCCTAGCGTTAGTTTTTAGCCTTTCAGCAGGTAACATGGTCCCTAGAACACATGCTAAGGGTGCATTGAGAACTGTAACACATGTAATTACTTATCTGCTGATGCTGATGTTAATGCCATTATACACATTCATAACTTACAGAGAGAGTAGACACTCTGGTATTATAACCTTAATAAAAATAAAAGCTTTTATCAAGTAGTTTTGTACATGGTCCTTTTACCACATACAATAAATACTTTAATGATTCTAAAAAAAGCTATTGTCAGCCTATTCCAATATAATTCTAATATCATTGTGCATCCCAATCATGTACCTTCAGTTATGCAACCCTTTCGCAGTGTCGTACTTTGATGTTCAAATGCTTGAAGCTAGAGGTGAGCAATATGATGATATTTTACTGTATTGTGATACAGTTTCTTATTGTATTGACAATATGCTTTTTTATAGCACATCGAGGAAATAAATGCCTACAAAACACTAACTCAATTGTACCTTTCATTACTGAAAGTGTAAAAAGCTTTGTTGATGTGCAGCAAAAACTATTGTCAAACATTGAAATAAACGTTGAATATCCAGAAAATGTCTTTAAATGTAGTAATATAATATTTTACTATACCACACAGCTTTTTTTCTTTTCTTTTCTTTTTTTTCAAAAGTATCCATTGCCAATAACCCTAATGGCCTTCACTGGTAGGTTTGTGTTTTATTTTCAGGTTGTAATTAAAATGAGTTCAGACTGTTCACTAGCACTATTGGGGTTTTGGAATTGGCCTTATTGTCAGGTGTGTTTTGTTTCTGCCAGAATTACTTTTGATGGAAGACCAACTGTGCTTGAGTTTTACAGTATGTCAGTTCCATTTACTAAACCCTTATTATCCGAGGGAAATCGATTTTTCCATTTTTGTTAACGGTCAAATATGTTGAAGTTATTACACACGCTTTCTTGGTGTAATTTGAAATGTGCTTGTGTGTGTTCTGTGTTTGCTTAGGTAAAGCACATTGCTGAAGATCCTCCATGTAAATGTCCAAACAAGTTCTGCGTGGAGCGTCAGTCACAGGGCCGCTATCGTGTCGGGGAGAAGATACTCTTTATTCGGGTTTGTGCTTCCTGTGCTTTTACTCATAAGCAGAGAAACTGTTACTCACTAAGAGTTACAGATCATTATAAACTGACCAGTTGAACAATATAAAAACAAATTCACATACTGTGTCCATAGAATAACAATGAAAAGAAATAAGTTAAAATAACATAAATTAAAGTATAGAGAGGTGCAAAAAGCTATTCAACACAATACTGTGCAATCTGAGCAGGAGGGAGAGTTGTGTGAAAGTGTTTGCCCCCATTGTCAGTCTTAATGTTTCAGATCATCAAACAAATTTAAAGACAACACCAGTAAACATAATGCAGTTTTTAAATGAAGGTTTTTATTATTAAGGGAAAAAAATCAAACCTACATGGCCCTGTGTTTGCCACCCATTTAAAAAAAAACCTTCTGCAGCAGAACAATGATCCCAAACACACCAGCAAGTGCACCTTTGAATGGCTGAAGAAAAACAAAGTGAAGACTGTTGAGTGACCTATTTAAAGTCTTAAAATTTCAAAAAGACTGATTGCAAGGGACCGCAAATGCTTGCTTGCAGTTGTTGCTAGATTTAGAGGGCAAATTTGTTTCACACAGGGCCATGTAGGTTTAAATTTTTTCTTCCTTAATAATAAAAACCTTTGTTTAAAAACTGCATTTTAAATTTACTTGTGTAGTTTTCGACTAATATTTAAATTTGTTTGATGATCTGAAACATTTAAAAGTGACAAACATGCAAAAAATAAAATCATGAAGGGGCAAACACTTTTTCACAACAATGTAATTATTTATTGAAGTAAATGAAAGCTGTTCTTATAGAATGCGTTAAAATAAGCAAAGATTACTGCAGAATAATACAACGTTTTTAAAGACAAAATAGATTTTTGCACTGTATTATTATTATTATTATTATTATTATTATCTTAAACACTGCCAGCATTGGTACTTTAGCAGTACTGTTATCATTTAGATTTCCTCTTTAGCCTCTTCTCACTGGTTTGTGGACCCCAGTTTGAGAAGCTTCCTTGGCAGAAGTACACACAGAGAGCATCCCACCACCGACAGTAATACACTGCCACCTGACAAATTGTGATTAGTGAGGTTGTCCTGGTACCCATGGGAACTCCGTTACCTGGCAACGCACAACCAGGCCTCACACCCCAGAGAGTGTGGATGGTTTAGTACAGAATGTCCTCTTTGTGTGAGTGTGAGTGTGTGTGTGTGGGTGTGGGTGTGTGTGTGTTTGCTTTATGGAGGTGGCTGCCACTATTGTCTTCACTCATAGCTTAACAGCAACATTGGGAGCTGCGCTGGAGAGGAGATGATGATGATGATGATGATGGTGATGCTGGCCGAGCTTCAGAGCAGGGAAATTAGCTCTGTAAATCTTTAATGAAGCGGAGCTGAAATGAGGAAGCGTCTGTCAGTAATGACTGCGCTGGGGTGGGAATTTGTGTGTGGGGTTTACTCTGACTGTATTTGATGTTGAGGTTGTTTTTGAAGTGTAGATGCAGGACTAAATATAGCTCCTATCAGGAGCTGTTGTGATGTGCTGAAATGTAACGGGCTACGCTAGCTAACATTTCTGCAGGAAGGCACTTAAACACACTCAACTTCCTAGCATTGCTGGCACACTCAATCACCGCTCTAAATCAGATTAGACAGTGTTTCAGGCAGTCAACACAGTTGAAATGCCACTTACCTCAATCAGCTCCACTCAGATCCCTTTAGATTAGTGTGTGTGTGTGGGCGTGTGTGTGAGCGCACATGTTCATAATGACACAATTAGTATGGTGCTGCTCTCTGAGGCACACAAATTATTGCTTTGCTTTAATTGAACAGTGTGACAATGGCAATGCATCATGTTTATACACCAGCATAAATGAGTTTGGAGTATGAAAGCCTCCGTTCACTGGGCTGTTTTAATTCACCATCATTTTTCAAGTATTAATTTTAAGATCCATTATTATTCAGAAAAGCTTGTAAATTATTTGGTAACTACTGGAAATGTCATATATGAATTATGAAGTGATTAAGGGAGTAAAGGCTCATGTTTGCTTAGCAGATATAGATCGAGAGTGCGGTATATGTTTATTTGTATGTATTTGTGCACGTCCTCTGAAAGTTTACGGTAACAGATGGAATGAAGCAGAACTACTGAAAATTTGTGGAGCAGTTTAGCTTAAAGTTTAAGTGAAACACGATTTTGATTCTAAACTGCCCTCTACTGGATGTATTGCTTAACCACCATGCCAATGTTAAAGATGCGTAGAAGTGTGTGGGCAGTTGCAACATCTGAAACAGACATATTGATTTTCATACATAAAGGGAGTGAATGAGCCTTAACAATGCATCAAAACTTTAATATTGCAATGCAAAACTTCTGGAGGAGTTCTATCCAATTATAATTAACACGTCTAAAAATAATTACCCTAATTAGTAGATTATGCATCATGGATACACAGCATTTGTTTTTGTTTTTTAATTTTTCAGAATTTAATAACTTAAATAACTTTAACCCAGTTTATTATCATAAAACCAGCCTGTACAGTACAAATGTAAAAAAAAAAATGCAAAAAAAAAATAATAAAAATAAAAATGAATAATTAATATATTTTGAAATGTGAAAAATGTTTTTTTTTATGTTCCAGTAACAACCTGACCAGTAGATTATTCAGAGCAGTGTCTGTTGGTATTTTGATAAATCAATGCATTTGCATAATCTACAAATCATTTGATCTAAAAGTACTTATTGAGCATTTTTATGCAGCTCAAAGTAGTAAAAAGAAAATTACACAATAACACGTAAGAATTAAAAGCAATATGAAAAGGATGCATAATAGACAGATGGATGGACAAACAGACAGGTTAATAAATACATTGTATTTGCACAAAGGTTATATCTCCACCTGCAACAGTAAAACACTAGACCCAGTGTAGGCAACTGCTGGATGCTGTCCTTTAAGCAATTGTCTGTAAAATACATTAAAGTAAGTATAGATCAGACAAAAAGACAACTTTGTTTTAAATTATTATATTCATGAACTTAATATTAAAATATGTTTGAAACCTATGTGTTGGCTGAGGGCATTCAGAAGGAATCTATATGTATTATACTTATTATACTTATTCTATCTTATATTAGTTCATTATTAGATCTCAACTGTTTTCTTTAAATCGTAAATTCTTCTTAATTTCATCCAATGCATCACTTGAAGAACCTTTTGTAGCAGCTTTATTTTTAAGAGTGTATATAGATCAATGTGTACATGCTTCTTAGCTAATGTTATCCTATAGTAACTGTACAGGGATCAGCATGCCTGGGAGGATCTGTGTAAGTCTACACCTACTGGAGATTAATCAATAGAGATTAAAGTAATGGATTGATTTATGGAAGCCATAGCATCGACCACCGCGTAAAATGTCAACTAAGTACAATTGATTTCTCTCTTCAGAGTCTCTCCAATCCTACTGATGTTCTTCAGGTGCCCTCAGAATCACACATTAACATACGATGCCATCAAATATTGTGGGTGTATTTGTGTGTATATAACCCAAACATTCATAGCTGGTCTACCATCATACCTTGCAGACATACCCAGTGCGTTGCCCAGCAACCAAGGCCGAGCCATTGAGTTTTTTTTAACAGAAGACAGTGAATGCAATGCAGTCATACACTCCTATTCAAATAGTTCACATAGCGATTAAAATTCCTGTCCTTCCAATGCCTCCTGTTCAAGGACAGGATCTGTTATTCTCTGAGAGTTTCTGATGGTTTGTAGCTATGTCTTTATGCTGGAGACAGCAATTAAATTCTCATCTGTGTGAACAAGCATTCACTCCTTGCATTTATAGGAAGGATAAAGACAAAGCAGTAGTAATACAAGACATACAGACCTTCAGTTAACAATCATGCTATCCTTAAATATACCAAAGCTCCTTATCCTTGAGGTCAATTTGACCTCATAATTTAAACCTACAGAAAATTATTTTGATTAAACATGTTAGCAGTGTTAAAGCATGTTGTAGCTAATTTTAGCTACAAAACTAAAATAATCTGTTACAGATATTTATTTACACTTAACAGCTAACATTTTCAAAATCCCAGAAGACATAGCTCCCAACAAAGCACAACACTTTTACCTTTACCATTGCAGCACTGTTTTTAACCATGACTTTATTTCAGTACTATTCTAGTCACACATTTAGATAGCTAGCTACCAGCAGTGCCATTCTAATCATATGTCTTCCTCAGCAGTACAATTTTTACCATACATTTAGCTCAGTAAGCTAGGATATTCTTATCATTAATTGTATTCATCTGTGCTATTCTACACATTTATCTAGCTACCTATTTTCAATATCGATTTACCTTAGTAGTTTCATTTTAATCATAGATTTATATAAACAGTGCTATTCAAGTCACATGTAGCTAGCAAGCTAACTTGGAATGTGCATAGAAAAAGGCAGTCAGTCTATTGGAATAAACAAACAAATGCTAATGCTTTTATGTTGTTATTCCAGCTCTTGCATATTGTATCTTTCAGCTGGAAAATAAGCTATTTTTAAAATAGCTTCTGTCTAACCTGATTGTTCTGTAAATTGGTCATTCTTTTAATTTATTTGTCCAAACATTTGAATCACTTTTTTTGCTCTTTTCCGCAGAATAATTTTAGGTGTTAAGTATTCTGTGGATTCCTAATGAAAATATATTATCTTGTTAATTTTGTGTTCTCTCTGTTATCCTCATTAAAGGGGTGTAACAATGCACTCTGCGCACGATTCGATTTACGTTTTGATTTTCTCACAATATTTGAAACAAATTTTAAATTACAAAAAATAAGGAGCCTTTTTTCTCTTTATTTTTTAAGTGTATGAACAATGACATTTTTTTCTAAACATTTGTGTCTAAACTATTGTGCTGTTTTATTTCTCAATTAATAATTTGTTTATTTAGGCAGTCTAGAGTGAACTTATCATTGTCTAAGTGGACAGTAACAAATTAAATATCATTAATTACTGTACTTAAACAGGTTTTTGTGATTTTCTACTAAAGTATTTATTTTTTTATGACTTTTTTTAAATTTGGCTGCATTTAAATTTCAAACAATTTACTTTTCACTTGCAATTTTGGAAATCTGTTGTTCCCTTTGGCTTGTGAGGGCTGGATGGAGGATCTGTCATTTCTTCCAACTACGAGAGTAAAAACTTGTGCAGTGCACAACATAAAAAAAAGGCACTTGTGTGATTGGGTTTAGTAAAAAATGAATGATATACCCTTTGCTTATGCCCACTGGTTCTTTGGCCTTCACTAGGAGAATTGTGACTTCTGGAGTTCATTGCAACTGCATAACATTTTATGAACAGAACATGGAATCGTATGTGACCATGATGCCCATTGCCAATTTTTTAATAGATGCGATGCATTGCATGACGATGCTTTGTTACACCCCTTCTTGTTAAATTAAAAGGTCAGTAAATATGAAGTACAAAAACAATGTCAGTGAATGTGGTCAAATTGACCCCAAAGACAAGATAATGCTAAACGGCTTAAAAACAGTGTTTTAATTTAGCCGTCAGGTTAAAGTGAGCTGCTCAGTTTAACAAAGCTGCTGGCGTACTCCTGACCTCGGGCCTTCCAGAGACAAGTGGAAACTGTTTGCTTTGTTATGGTCTGTCTTGTGTATTCAAACTCAACAGTAAAAGATTATACATCAGGAAGTATTTATCAGCAGCAGCTGAACTGCTGAAGATGAAGACGTTGACCTTCACTGATAACCTTCTCTCTCAGCGTTTTTCTTTTTTTTTTTTTTACCCTGTTGACTGTTTGTGTGTGGGTGTGTGGACATGTGTGTGTGGGTTGGCATATTCACAGATTGTTATATCAATTCTGCAGTGTAATGCAATTATACAGACTCAGGCTGCCTTACAGTGTTTGTTTAAAGGAAAAATTTTCAATATCTCAGCCATTTCTGCTGCTGTTTTCTGTAAAATGGGGTTGAAATCTCTTCTCTCCACCCAAAGCCTATTATGTCAGCGACTGAAGAGCCTTAGGGCTCGTCCCACCACTGACCTCTTGGTCTCCTGCACCCTCATCCTGTTAAGCGCTTTATGAATGTTTGATGTTATTATACCCCGCAGGGCTGTATAAACCCCTCTCAGAGTATAGAGAAACCCTCTCTGTGCTGCTGTGGTCCTTCAGACGGCCCCTGTCGTTGTTATTGTTTGTTTGTATGCTGCCTCCCCTCTGGGTTTCATTTCTGATGAGGTGTGGGTGTATCACAGCAGTGTTTTGCTCAGTTAGCGTCTTATTTCAGAAGAGTTGCAGGACTGAAGGGCAGAAACGATAGCTTGTCATTTTCAGGCGTTATGAAAGTTTAATCAGGGGGATCGAT
This sequence comes from Astyanax mexicanus, assembly GCF_023375975.1. Classification (NCBI taxonomy): domain Eukaryota; kingdom Metazoa; phylum Chordata; class Actinopteri; order Characiformes; family Acestrorhamphidae; genus Astyanax; species Astyanax mexicanus. Next base: position 58,349,870 of record NC_064409.1, read on the forward strand.
GGCTGTTTGCACTTGTGTGCTCGTGTAAAGGATGCACGTATTGGCAAGGCTTCCAGGCTGGGTAGGGACAACATCATTGATGTGTCAGTCTTATGCGAGCTGTGTTATGAAAAAGAGTGTGCTTCAGTAACATTCAGCAGATTTATGTAGATTGAGTGCATTTTAAGTTGTGTCCTTGGGGTGGCAACCCAGAAACGAGGAGATGCTGAGGAAATGATGGGTACAGATGCAATGTGTGGCTGTGTATCTTTTAAAAATGATTTATTCAGTGATTTCATGCTGCCGAATCAGAAATATTTTAAGCATTTATTTACCCATCATTCATATGCATTATTTATACTGAATAAAAATATAAGGGTTTCTTCAGAAATAAAGGATATTTAAAAAGAGTTAAGTAACTGTCTGTACTGTCCAGGGAAGGCTTTCTAGTCCATTTTGGAGCATTGCTTTGAGTGTGAGAGCATTTGTTACTGAGGTCAGGATATTGGATGATTACATCCCCATCTCCCTCAACCCCCCCAACTCAATCCAAAAGTATTGGATGAAGAACCATCATTCCAGAGAACACAGTTCCACTGCTACACAGCTCAGTGCTGGCAGAGCCATATATACTCATCTATCCCATGCTTGGCATTAAGCATGGTGTCAAAAGGTTTATCTGCTCCAGACATTGGCAGTTCTTTCTATTCTTTTGGCAATGCGTTCTAGTGGTAATACTTATCTAAAAGAACTAGACAAGTTGTGTGGTAGTGTGTGCCTGTGTGTGCGCATCAATGGGTGAATCTTAGTAGCTAAATGTATTCATTAGGAAATGCAAAAAATGTTTATAGTCGCACTGTTGTGTAAATACTTTTTTGCCCTTTTTTCTGCTGGCTGTTGCATTTTGACATAAAGTACATTTTTTAATTAATTAACCGATAGGAATGGATAATGGAGATTATTTGATTCTATTATTAAAAATTAAGATATTAATAAAACAAATACGGACCTATATGTACATATGTTTGTCTTTTTTTTAGAAATAGAAATTTTAAAATAGCATTAAATATTATTAGTGTAAAATAATCTATAAAACCAATAAACTCTACCATACTCTATTAATTGTATTTATATACAGCTCTGGAACTAAAAAATGATGAGTTTCTTTGATTTTACCAAATCGAAAACCTCTGGAATATAATCAAGAGGAAGATGGATGATCACAAGTCATTTTTAATAAATTTTTGCACCAGGCATAAAGTTATCCAAAAGCAGTGTGTAAGACTAGTGGAGAAGGAGCACAAAAACTTGTTTCTTTGCATTTTTTGACTGAAAGCTCTGCATCTTTTTATTATTTCAGCTAGTTCTCATTTTCTGCAAATAAATACTCTAAATTACAATTTTTTTATTTGAAATTCAGGGGGAAATGTCTGTAGTTTATAGAATAAAACAACAATGTTCCCTTTACTCAAGCATATATCTATAAATAGCAATGGTCTCTTAATTTTTTTCCAGAGCTGTATAATTAAAAAATAAAAATGGACACAAACCAGCTGAAAGCTAAAGAGGGAGGAGGGTCTGTAATATGCAAATGAGCGACAGGGTCAGGGCCTCAGGGGAGTGTAAGCATGTGAACAGCCGGTCTGGGAGAAGCGTGGCCTTCCTTTTATTCCTCCTCTGCTTTATTGGATTTGGAGAGAGATTGCCATGGCTCTTGGGAATGCGCCTCTGGGGAGCGCCAGGTGACAGTAAACCAATATAGGGGTGTGAAGAAACGAGTAAAGGTGTGGAGAGAACGAAAGTGAATTCAGGGACTTGGTGTGTCTGTATGTGTTGAAGTGAGAGAGGTTTTTACTGAGTACTTCTAATGTACTGGTTCTAGCTGTATGATAAATCACAAATGTAATAAGTATACAGTATAAAAGCAAGGGTAACATAGCGTATCTCTCATTCGTCACTTGGTTAGAAGCTGAGAGCTCTAAAATTGTTCAAAATGTTGAATAAGGAAACATAAGCACATTTTTTTTCTCTGTTCTCATCTTCTCTATAGATGCTGCACAATAAGCACGTGATGGTGCGTGTGGGTGGAGGCTGGGAGACCTTTGAGAGCTACCTGCTGAAGCATGACCCGTGCCGTATGCTCCAGATCTCAAGGGTGGAGGGCAAGATCTCACCCATCTCCAACAAATCCCCCAGCATTAAAGACCTCACCCCCGATAGCTACCTGGTGGTAGCGGCACACTACAAAAGCAAGAAGTAAAGGGCAAAGGCAAAAGTGAAGACTATTTGATCAGGTGGACCTCCTCTCTGTAATGTATTTCACTGACATACACTCATCATTAAAAAAAATGTTGCACCCAGAAGGAATTGTTGGATTTTAATGCTATTCGGAAGAAAGATGAAAAAAAAAATTATGATTAAAAAAGCATTCAGAAGTAGTGGTGCATGTCTAGATAGACATATCAACATGGAGTTGTAGAATGCAAAATACATATAGTATCAGTTAGGGCTGCACGATATTGGAAACATTTTACATTGAAAATGTTCTTTTTTGACAATATATATCATGATATTAAACAATGCAGGGCCAATGACGTCACCACCCCCACCCGCGCGCTGTCTCGCGTCCGGACCGATCAAGTGCTGAGTCAGTGCCGAGCACTCAAAACCAGAGGAAAACAGCAAAACAACAGTAATCGGCCCTTTAATCAGGCTTCTTAAAAAAATAAATAAAGTAAATAAGAGCGTGTTTCTGGGATTAATAACTTGAATTCAGCTGTAACTGGAAATAGCTGTGCAAAACTGTTCTGGACTGAGGTGCACAGCTTTCAGCATGTGCGTTTACAAGCACTTGCCCAACCATGTGGATGGAGGCCATGCGGTTACCTCGTAACAGTAACTCAGTGACAGTCTGTTTCATTTCTGTTGTTTGATTTATTCACATTTTTTTGATGATGAGTGTATCAAACACAGCTGTTACCATGTCTTAAGAAACTTGAGAAGCAATGTTTCTCTGTTTGTGTGTAATTTTAAGACCCTCATCCTCAGAATATGGCCTTCCTCTGTGCATAGCTGGTGGTAGACATGATTTCTTGACTAGTCAAACACAATCTGTCTTTTTTTTTTTTTTTTTTAGATTTTTACTTGCATTTGTGTATAAATACACAACATAGATTGTTATTATGGTTAGTGATAGCTTCTAGACTGATTTAGATCATTCGTCATATTGCATCCAAGCACAGAGGCTCTGAACTACAATACGTCTGATATTAAGAGCACTTTCACACCTGTAGCCTGAATCAGTTAAAGCAGTTATAAACTTAAAGTGCACCAAAATGCATGACAACAGACCATGTGAGTATTTTCTCTCTGCTTATTGGTCAAACCTAAAGTATCTGATTACTGTATCCACATTTGTTCCCGGAAAAAAAAAAAAAATCACACCAACAAACCATTTTGTTTTATCCAGACTAAACAAATGTGCAGGTGTGAAAATGCACTTAGAGAAGAGACTGGAATTCAAAAGTTTAAGATCGTTTCAGACTGTTTTAGATATTTGCATTTTATTTTCACATCTCAGAATACTATGCAATGATTTGTTGACGATCACTTCTAAACTGGTATAAACTGATATATTTAGTCTAGATTATGGTGTTTTTTTTGTTTGTTATTATTCTACTTGTCTATCAGCTTGTTTTAGTTTGTTTTGCTGAAATGTCTGTATAACTAATGCTTGAAGTTTGTCATCTCATCATGTTTTTGAATTCAGGACTGATTTGGTTCATTTCTTAATATCTCCCTTGATGGGTGTACATACATTTACAGTAATTCCTGCATATTTAGCAATATCCATGATACTGTTTTTATATATTATTAAGGGTATTATGAAGTCATAATATCAATACTATGCAATTTGTATTTTCTGGCAGTTGCTTATTTCCTAGCAGATGATTTTCTTATTTAGCTTGTACTGTTTTGTTTGATTATTTGTAACATTTGTATAAGAAAGGAATGATGATGTAAAGTAATGACCACTCTCTCTCTCTAGTTGCAAGGATAATCAAATATACAGTGTATGCTTTAAATAGAATTTAGCGTGTGCCTGATTTGGGGTAAATGTGTTAACTTAAACTTTTCTGTTCTCTGTATAATAAGGCCTGAGAATAAACGTTGGGAACTGATCTGAACTGGCTGACTTGACTTTAGAGAAGTGTCTCTCCCTACTTGCACAGTTGTGCTACAGTGACCTCCACTGGCTGAAATGTGCACAACTCCAAATCAGACAGTGTGAATAAAATGCCAATTACAGTCTTCACACATTTAATCCCACTTCCTTTAACGTGCCTAAGTCTAACACCCATGATCTCCCATGCAGCAAGAACAGTCATTGATCTATAGCTGATAGAACCAATTTATGAGGAATTACTCTGGCAGACCTCCATCAAACACTACAATACAGAGTTACATTCACAAACACAACTTAAAACTTTAATGTGCGAAATATTATCTTATATTATATAGATATTTTTTATGAAAATGGACAAAATGTGCTAAGACACCAGACCAGACCTGAAACAAATTATCCAAGTCCAAAAGCTAAAGTCTGTCATGGTATAGGTTATGTAACAACACTTCTGTGATTGTGGCATTAAAGTACATAAATATCTTACAGCAACATATTCTGCCTTCAAGACGACATCTTTTCTGAGAAACATATAAGCATTTTTAACAAGACAATGCAAAACCACATTCTGCACACATTACCGTATTTTTCGCACTATAAGGTGCACCAGATTATAAGCCGCACTATCAATGATCGTCTGTTTTCTGATCTATTTTCATACAGAAAGTGCACCGGATTATAAGGAGCATTAAGCGACACTGGTAAGGACGCCTACACAGAAGTGAGCAAGGGTGACGCCATGTTTCTCCCTTTTAATCGGAAAGCACTTAAGTAAACAAAACTGTAATTCTTAAAAAAACGAGTCAACGAGTGCTGAATTTGAATCCACACAGATTCATCTCCTGAAAACTGGTTATTTGTGTGATTGAATCACTTTCGTTTATTTACAGTAAGCTTAGATTTATAATATTTTGTCCAAGAGTGAACGTTAGCCACAGTTAGCAGCATAGCCAGCTGCAGTTAGCAGCGTTACCCAGCTGGTTAGCAGTGCTATCTAGGTGCAGTTAGCCGCACAAACTCTCTTTTACTCTATAAGTTAATTTATCAGTGGCTTCACTGCTCCTTACAACCTGACCTGGTAAAATTCATACCTAAGGCGCAGTGGATTATAAGGCACACTGACAAATTAAAATGTGACCATGGAAACCCTCAGGCTATTGCATGCCTTAAAGCTCACCTTCCATCGTTTTTTCTTTCATTTTAAAATGTCTAGTTGTGGTCTCTAGTATGAATGAATGACATGTGAGCCGTTTTTGTAAAAAAAAAGTGCTCAGGTGTCTCTGTATAGCTCTTTTTTAATGGACTGTTTTAGGGGTGTGTCCAAAATGACCGGATTCCAGCTTTGCTCATGAATATTCATACATGCAAACAGCATGCAAATATCTCTCCTCTGATTGGCTAGGAGCACTGCGACGCCCCTCCACCGCTCTGCCGCTCACTGCCTCCCACCTCCTAACTGATGAGCGGTGATGTTGCGTCGCTTCAGTTCCGCCTCTGGGAGTTTCTCGAGCCAAGGTGGGCTGGTCTGTGAGTTTCTGCCTACGTAGGCAGAAAGATAATTCAAAATTCACCCGTTTTTCGGAGGGGGGAGGGGGGATTTCTTTGCTTAGCTCCTGCAGACAATGGGGGCTGCAAAACAGTTTAATGTGCAGGTGTACACATTCAACTCGGAGAGACCTACTGTATTCCACAAAAAACAAGAAAAATCGGATTTTCGCGGAAGGTGAGCTTTAAGACTTTAAATAACACCTGTAACACTGCACTGCTTAGTGTTCTCTGTGTCAAAATGTCTAATAAGTGTTGTGAAACTGAAGCCCAACATTCTAAATTAGTAAATGCTTTATTGGCCCAACTGATTTTGGAATTTGTTGCAGAATCCATATATATTAACAAATAAAAAGTTGACCAGACAAAACATGAAATGTTTTGGGTTCACGCTGTCTGCAAACAAATAAATTGCATTTTCAAAACCGTCCCAACATGTTTTATATAGATTTTTTTATTGTGTGTGGATGAGTGTGTAAAACACTAATTTGTGCAGCACCATTAAAGAAAACATGAGAATAAGAGTAAAATAAAAGGGATTTATTCAGACCCATGAAAGTATTAAAGTGGCACAGCATCTTGTTTTTAATTGAAGAGTAAGGACCTCTCTAAGTATTGACAACGGCAGCATGGTTTGGAATTGAGGGGTAAAAAGTCCCACAAGCCATATTTTTGTTGAATACACGTGAAAAAGCAATCTTGTGAAGAATACCATTTAACATTAATAGAACAGCTCCATCTCAGCTGCAGTCTTGCTGTGTTGTAGTACACAAGTCTTTGCACTTAGACCTAGAGCACAGCTCACCTAACTAAGAAGCAGGTCTCATATCTTCCAAAATGAGTTGAACAAAATCATAAAATGCTGAAAATCCATGTGCTGTATTCAACAGAAAAAAAACCTTTAAAGTAATCAAGTATAACCATCATCACTTCATTTACTGTCACACAAAGTGTTTGCTATAATTTCAGACTGACCAGTTTAAACCATCAAAATCCTCTATCCACACTGTCACCTTCACTCTGTTAAATTAGAAATCACACTTTCACATGCTGTACAAAACAAACACAACCAATAACTTATATTGCACTGCCATGCTTCAACCAAACCACTGCAGAAGAAAACTGAACGCCAACGTATCTGAATGTGCCGAACAAACAGTAGAAAAATGTATTACAAAACGTGTTTTTTTAGGTGATATAAACATATTTCAAAATTACATTCATCTGGAACCATTGCTTAAAAAACTGGTAAGCTGAAGTCAAGCATGAGAAAATTCTATATGTAAAGAAAGCACTGTGGTGCGTGAGCTTCTGAGCTGGAGAAAACTGTTGTAGTGACTGAATGCTCTCTCAGTAGTCATAATATATAAATAAACATTGAGTGTATTAAAACCCAAGCATTACTGCCCTTAGTTCTCACACATAATCCATTGGCTGGCACATGTTGGCGTGTTAGAGAAGAAGGCATGTCTTGCAAAGAGCTCTGGCCAACAAGGAGACCTGAAATGATGTACCTTGCAGAAAGCTTGGCAAAACAATTCTAGATGCTACACTCTCAGTCTTATCTAGCTTGCTTTATAAGAAAGTATTTAAAAAGAGAAAAAAAAAAGCCTTCTTGTTTTGATGGATTTGCTGCTCAGGCAGTCGGACTCAAAGCTGACACACACTAGATGTCTTCTCTTCACCTTTTGTTAGCCAACCTGCCACTGCGAAAAGAGTGAGAAAAGAAGAATTACAAATAATACATAATAATTACAGTCGCTGTAATACAAAATGTTTATATTATGTTTTTTTAGCTTTGACTTATTGTTCAATCGAGCAGTAGTCCTTTGCATGGTGTAAAAAATTCATGATGAAAGTACAAATAGAAATACTCTAAAATTTAAAATTGATTTAAATTAAAAGTTAAGAAAGTTTTTTAGTTGCTACTTTTGGGCTGTTCTAAATTATGTTCATTTTACAAAAAGTATTAAGTATACAGTAGAATAAAATCCAAAATGTATCATAGAACACTTTTTGACATGGCTTACCTTAAGCCCCCCACCTCCTGAGGGGGATGTGCTCATCGCCTGTTTTTCCATCTCCTCCTGTTTTTTCTTTTTCCTTTCCACGGCTTCTGGGTTTTTAATGCCTCTGTATGTGCTCTGCAGGGACAGAGAAAGACATAGGACGGTACTTGATGAAATTCCTCAGGCCACAGCTGGTACTGTAAACAAGATTACATTTCCCTTATAAAGCTTTTTTTTTTTAAGAATAAAAGAAACACTTTTCTGACGGAGTCTTCTGCTCATACTCTGCTTTTATTTGTGTCTGTCCATATTTGTGTACGTTCTCTGAAAGCTTATGGATATGGACTGAACAAATCAGTATCATTGTGAATTGTGAAGGAAATGAACGAAACCTTTTCCACCATCGCCATGTTCGCTTTTTCAGAAATGTTTGGTTCTAAACTGCCCTCTAGTGGATGCCCCAGTAAAGAACACATAAAAAACTTAAATAAAGGATCTGACCAATAATTAACACAATCACATTAACTGTTGATTTAACTTCTCAAAATTGTATACAAAATAATGTGAATAAACGTTTACAGTAGATCTATGCCACAGTAAAGATCAAATAAAAGTAACTTACATTGGGAGCGACAGTTAAGATGTATAAAATAGACGTAAACATTTTTGTAAGTCTATAGTGTGTATGATTTTTTTTTTTTAGTTTAAAGGTTCTTCACATTCAAGGGATGCCCTTGAAATGTAAGAATGTACAGTTGTTCTTTTAAACAAAGGGGATGTTATTAAAACAAATTTAATAAAATTCCCATCATAACCCTTTCTAAAATCTTGTTAGCCAGTGCTTGACATTCAGCAGCTCAGTGTTTTGTGCTCATCAGAAGCAAGCTGAGGGTGTGGCTGATGAAAGCGATGCATTTTGTGTGCAAGGAACACAGCTTGGGAAATTTTGTGTGGTAGAATGCTATTTTTTGTTACAGCAGCACAAAACAACAAACAGCTGTGTACTTGGTCCACTATGATATTACATCATATTGCAATAAGTTGTAAAACTGCTGAGCATATCTACTCACTTACACAACAACAAAAATCACCTTGTTGTTTACACGTATCTTTAACAAGTGTGAAAATGAAAACGAAATCCATTATTACAAGCATTAGTATGACAATATCACAGAAGCAGCCAGGTTAATTTCAGCCAGTGTAGAAAATCAATGTGAATTGACTGCCTGAGGCACAGACTCCAAAAATGTGGAGGGATTAAAAGATGGTGCTCTACTTACCGTTCTGCTTTTTTAGCAGCTCGACGAGCAGCGAGCACTGATGAAAATCTCTAGGGGGTCCACAATGTATATGAGGGGCAAACCAAAGGCAATCTCTCAAGTTTTCTAACAGGATATGTGATGGATAATGTGAATTTGAGCTTTGTGCTTCTTAGAAGACATCTGTAAAATGTAAATCTCTGAGGAGTTTTTTTAGTATTTGAGGACCCCTACGTGCTGAACATTTTTCCTAATTCCCTATTACCTGTTTTAGTGATTATGATTCAGGGTTGGTTGAGACTTGGTTGAAAAAGAATAGCTATTCTTTTCAATGTGTGTAAAACAGAGTTACATGTGGAATTTACATGTACAATTTATACAGTGCTATATTTCCTTAATTAAAATTCCCTTACAAGTTTTAATAATTATTTTTCATCACAGACAAAGTACATGTAAACTATGCCTATTGGATGATGGCACCAGTTCCATGGCCATAACAATAACCAAGGTAAGAGCACAATGTTTTCCATTGGAGCAAAGTACTTGTTCTTTGGTTAACATGATGTTTTGGGTGTATGTGTAAGCAGTGTCAAGCATGTAAAATTAAACAAACAATATATGAAATTAATATAAAAAGATAATGATTTAGTAACAAGCATGTCAGCCTTTTAGATTCTCTGCTCACTTTTAACACTTTCAGAGCTGCAGGTTGTATTGCATTTGCATTTACCTCTTTCTGTCTTTTTTCTGCAGCTTCTGCCAACTGATGTCTTCTGGTTTCCTGTAACAGTTGAGAGAATGAAAATGACTCAGCAATAACACGAGAAAAGCAAGTGATATTAATAGTTGTAGTTATGACATGTGGTCTACAAATGTTATGGTTTAGCCATTATGTTACATAAAATTGTTAATGTTATTATTACACTTGACAGTAACAGAGCTGATATTTTACAACTCCATATGCTACAATGCAAGCAAGATAGATATGCAAGCACATTTAAAAAAAAAGATTTTTTTGATATTATAATTTATTATTATTATTATAGTATTAGTATTTTATCTCAATAAATGATCTGACCAATATTTAACACATTAAGGTAACATTACATGATACAAATATACAAAATAATGAGAGTCAACGTTTACTCTCACTATTGTCTATTGCTAATTTAAGCATCTCAAAAAATCCCGAAAAATTTTACTGCACTTCATGCTTCCCTCTGCTGACAACTTTTATGGAGATGCAGATTTCATTTTACAGCAGGACTTGGCACACTGCCCACACTGCCAAAAGTACCAATTGGTCTTATATAATATTCTAATTTTATGAGATTTTAAAATTTGGGTTGTAAGCCATAATTATCAAATATAAAGTAGATCACTCTGTGTGTAATACATCTATACATAAAAACAAAAAGTTACAAAAATAAAGTAACTTTTTAATGATATTCAATTTTTTTGTATATATTTAAAAAAAAAAAGTTTTATCAGGGAGGTCCACTCAATTATAGAAATTGATTGGTGTATGGACGATTTGCTGTATAGACAGATAAACAGAAAGACAAACGGACAGACAGAAAGAAAGGTAGATAGAAAGACAGACAGATAGATAAACAGAAAGAAATAAACTAGACAGAATGATCGAGACAGAAAGAGAGAGTGAGACACATTCCTTTTTTGTCATTAGTTATCCCAATTGCCTTCACACATTACAGACAGCAATACAAATAGAAATAATGCAATGGAAAATAATACAATAATACAATACAAGGGTTGGCTACAAACACATCAAAATATACGAAGAAATTTAGTTTAATTCTACATAAAAATATGGAAATGACCCATAAAATGTGCAGTTTGATTCGAAATACATACAGATGCGAAATATAAAGCTAGCTAGGTAATATATTGCATTAATACACACACACAGGGTTTTATAACTGTACTCACAGGATCCGGCGTTACCACAACGTCGTCTGCTGCTCCACCCAGACAGGGCAAGCACATCCCCATACTTGGTATTCCGATAATATCCCACAGTTTCCAGCAGCAGCAGCGGATCAGACAGTCAGACAAGTTTTAACAGCCACCAAAGTTAATGACAGCGCTCAGCTAAGTAACAGGGGCGGCTACCAGCTACAGTATTGTGCCACAGTATGTAAAGCAAATCCAGAAGAGCAGTAAAGCGGGGTGGGGAGGGACTGCTGCTGCTACAGCTACAGGATTAGCCAGAAATGTAAACAGCAGCTCCAACTAACCCTAACTGACTACACCTAATACCCCACACTAAATAACACACTGTCCACCTACACCAACACTACATTTAAACCATCAGCACACCTCTTCTGAACACGGCCCGGCATCTGAACTGTACTCCAGTCGCAGTTACTGAAGCTGAACTTAGATAACAGCGTTTGTTTATGAGGTGAACCGTCGACACTTGTTAGACAGCTGGTGGTCCCGTTACACCAGCGGGTCGCAGAGAGACATCGCCACACAGCGGCGGGAGGAGCAACGGGACCGTTCACTACCAGTAACTCAAAAACTTAGAATATCATTAAAAAAAGTTACTTTACCTCAGTAATTTAGTTCAAAATGTGTATTACACACAGAGTGATCTATTTTAAGCTTTTTATTTCTTTTACTGTTGATGATTATGGGTTACAGCCAATGAAAACCCAAAAATCAGTTTCTCAGAAAATTGGAATATTAAATAAGACCAATTGGCACTTTTGGCAGTGTTGGCAGTTTGCCAAGTCCTGCTGGAAAATGAAATCCGCATCTCCATAAAAGTTGTCAGCAGAGGGAGGCATGAAGTGCTGTAAGATTTCTTCGGGAAAACACTGCACTGGACTTGATATAAAACTGTGGACCAACACCAGCAGATGACATATGGCTCTCCAAACCATCACTGACCATCAGTAAATTTTGCGAGTTTTCTGTAAAATTACCTAAAACCTAATAAGTGTTTTTTTAAAATCTATAATCATTTCGACAACGAATTCATTTCTTTTCTTTTTTTTCATTTCACGGAGCTTTAGGTCTGTGCCTGTGAGAAACCAAACCAATGGACAAAACACTCCAAATAAATTAACTCCTCAACAGACTGATTAACCATAGACATCTTATTATACAAGATATATAAGATATCTATGGTTTAAACTGGGAAACAGCACCACCTCTGTTCTCCCCTGTTTATCAGCCGCCATTCTCTGGCAGTCTGTCGGTAGAGGGCAGTACTACACTTTCGGTCCAGAAAAAAACAGAGACAGAGAGAGAGAGAGAGAGAGAGAGAGAGAAAGGCGGAGAATAAGCAGCAGAGCTGCGTGTGTGGTTAATAAAGGTGTAACGTTACCGGAATTATCTGGACTGTTTCTACTAATGCAGGCGTAATTCATCATCATCAGCATTTACGCTTCTACAGTCGTCTTTCTCTGCGCCTCTGAATTCTGTTGCTGTGGAGTTTTCCCACTTTCTGTCTGAGACAGGTTGGTTCACCTTTGCTAACCTAATCTAGCTAACGTTAACCTCACCTCACTGCTGTTGTTCCATGTTTTAGCGACATAACTGCGACCTTTAGCTTCCTTCATAAGCTGCGTTAGGATCTGATCTGAAACGGGATTACCCGTTTTAATTTACATCGTGTGAAAAGGATATTTACAGTAGAGTAATCTACAGTAGCTAGAAAACCGTTGCAGTCCTGTTGTACCTGCTGAACAAACAGCACGGCCAGCTTAGGCTGGTGAAGCTGTTAAAACTGGTTAACCTGTTTAGATTTTGAACAAAAGGCCGTAGTTATAAACTTTGCAGAGAAAGACCTGGTTAACCAGCTAGTTACGTTAGTTCTAATATTAGAGTTTATTAATGCTCTTTTTATTTTTAATATTATAAATGTATTCTAGAAATATTACGACCTCTTTAAATGCCTTGTCCTGTATACAGACTACAGGTGTAGGTGATACAAAACCCGTTTTCTCTTTAATAAAATAACATATTTACATTCTGAAAATTTGAGGGCTTTAAAATCTCCTACAGGACACTTGGAGAAGCTGCCTGTTGTAAAAGACCACTTAAAAATTGTGCGTTTCTTTGATTTTATCAAATTGAAAACCTCTGGAATATAATCAAGAGGAAGATGGATGATCACAAGCTGTAATACCAAGCTGAACTGCTTGAATGTTTGTACCAAGAGTGGCATTAAGTTATCCAAAAGCAGTGTGTAAGATTGGTGGAGGGGAAAATGCCAAGATGCATGAAAGCTGTGATTAATAACAGGGTTGTTCCATCAAATATTGATTTCAAAACCCATAAAACTTTCTAAATATGAACTTGTTTTCTTTGCATTATTTGAGGTCAGAAAGCTCTGCATATTTTTTTTCTATTTCAGCCATTTCTCGTTTTCTGTAAATCAATGCTCTAAATGACATTTTTTAAATCTTGAATTAAGAAGGGAAGTTGTCTGTAGCTTATAGAATAAAACAACCATGTTCTTTTTACTCAAACATACACATATAAATAGCAAAATTAGATAAACTGGTTCAGGAACTGAAGTGGTCTCTTAATTGTTTTCCAGAGCTGTACATAAAAATGCACATTTCTTTGTTCACAGTTTTTGTCTTTCCAGTTCACTTCATCAGCTTTTCCTCTTTTCTTTCTGCTCCAAGTGTCCAAGCGAAGAACCTATGGATATTATCCGGTGTCTGCGGTCTTTACTGGACCTCCATGTTCAGCTCCAAAAAGCTGTAGCTCTTCAGGGAGATATCCAGGCCCAGTTTCTTGCTCACCTTTTACAACCAGACCGTTCTGACCTGCCTCAGCTGCCCCGGCCATGTCTGGACGTGAGAGGAGATGATCTGGAGCTCTCTCTGTCCGTATTTGAAAGAGCTCTGGACAGCAGCAAACTGCCGAAGGAGCAGTGGGGCTCTCGGCTAGCACAGCTCCTGTGCGTGAAGACACTGCGTGAAGAGGGACATGATCCATCCAGTCTGCTCAATTATGAAGTTTTGAAAGCAGATGTGAGGAAGCAGGCATGGGCCTCGGAGCTTCAGAAGTGGAGGGACTTTAGTGAAGTCCAGTATGATCCCCACAAGAGTCTGCGGGACCTAAAGCTTCAGGTGGAGGAGGCAGCCAAGACGTGGCTCCAGCCTGAAAGGTGCAGCTCTGAGGAGGTGGTGAGAAGAGTGAGCCTTCAGAAGTTCCTTTCTCTGCTCCCGCCAGGTGCACAGGAAAAAACACGAAAACAACAGCCACAGAACTTGGAGGAGGCTTTGATCATGGCTGCATGCTTTATGGAAGATAACAGGGTTGAACAAGAAGAACCAGAGAGAGACAGACAAGTCTGCGAAACACAGACCGAGACTGGTCATGGATACTCAGGGTAAGGCTGCATGGTAGCGTCTTGCATGGTAGCGTCTTGCATGGTAGCATCAGAAAATTGGCAGTGATTATTTGGCAGTAGGCCTGTCACAATAATTGCAATATCGATTTATCATACAGTAAATGAATATGACCAATAATTTTTGATAATCGTGATATCGTCTATTGTGTTTATTTGTATGTTTGTTCATATATAGAAAAGTGAATAGTATTTTAGTCAGTCATGCTTCAATAACTGTGCCTCCATACACACTGTGGACTAACTGAGACAATATATCGCCCTCAAAAGGAATCTTATCGTGACAGGCCTATTTGGCAGTTTGTGTGCGATAGTGATGCCCAATTTTTTTCTACTGATCTCTGTTCTGTTACCATAAGAAAGATGTCCTATTTCCATACTCACCTACACAGATTAGTGTGCCACATAGTGTATGAAGATTTATTGGTTTGTTAGTGGAACCTTTTTTTAGAACATTTTTTTAAACAATGATTTTTTTTTTTTTTTTTTTTTTTTTACACTAATAGTTGCATCTCTGGCCAAATTTACTCTTGGACCCTGTTTTACACCTTGATACTTCATGTGACTAGTACTTGGATTGTTGCTGGATGAAAATTTAAGCACATGCATTTACACTTGGTAGTCAGAAATCTGTGTATTGGACAGAATATCCAATTATTCTCCCCACTTCCTGCCAGTCCAAGGAATTGGACTAGTGACTTTCCAGTCCTGTCCCCACCTGAACCCACTTCAAAGTGATGCCAACAGAATAGGAGACCCTGGGCTAGCTAAGCATAACCCTATTGGAGTTGGCTAGAGGGGTACAGTGTAAACCCTGATCATTGAGCTGTGGAGCAGTGGAACTGTGTCCTCTGAAATGATGATGCACCCTCTAATACTTTGGGATCAGTTGGGTTTGAGGTGGTGTGCTGATCAATCAACATCCTGACCTCACTAATGCTTTTGTCACTCAGTACAATAAAATCCTACAAAATGTAGGAAAAAAACAGCAATCCCCCCAACAGAGAATTTAGAATTTTATTTTTATAATTACCCATAGCTAAATAAGAAGCAGTGCATGTGTAGGTGTCCAAATACTTTTGTCTATACTGTGCATTTTAATTTGGTGCAGGTGCAGAACATTTTAAATACGACAGTATATATTTACTGTTTTAAAATCAAGTGTGATTTAAGTTTCTGTCCACTGTGTTCACAAAATGAGCTTTTTTACAATTTTGTCTTATATTAGTTATTATAAAGTATTGTTTTATAATTCTTTGTATTAAATTCATTTCAGGGAGCATCAACCAGTCAGCTTTAATGAGCTGTGTCTGAAACAGGATACAGAAACCATCTTCCATCCAGTTGGTTTCAGCCTGGAAGTCAGTGGTGGGAATGAGCATTATCAAGAGGAGCAGTTTTCTGAAGCTGTGTTTAACCCTATGCTCGTAGACACCAAGCCTGTTCTGAATCTTGAAGTTGTACATCCAATCGTTAATGAAATGTCACTTCCTGGTACCTGTTACGGTAACAAATCAACTACGCCTTCACTCAGGTCAGCCTATAAGAACTGTGACAGACAAGTCCAGCACCACAAGCCAGAAGCGCCAGTGAAACATGCGTTAGAGTGTCCCACATGTGGTAGTAAGTTTAAGAGGTTTGACTACCTGCAGAGACACAGGTGCACTCCTGGACAGAGCCTGGGCTGTAAGCACTGTGATCTCCGCTTCCCTACACTCACCCAGCTGACCAACCACCTCCGCATCCACCGGAAAATGCTGCGCTGCCCTGTATGCAACAAAACCTTCCGCGACCGCTTCAATCTCCGCTGCCATCAACGCACACACACAGGTATGGAAGAGAAGTTGAAAAGGGTTGTTACAATGCCAAAGTTTCAATAAGGGCTAAAGAACATTATAAAAAAAAAACCAACATAAAACAAAATCATAATTGTCATATGACCACATTTTTTGTTTCGCATTGTGACATAAATTAATTATGATTAAGTGTGGTCTGTTTGTGGGTCCCAAATGGACGGGGCATACTATTTTCAAAGTTTTGTGGGCATTCAAACCTCAGTGTCACATGTACCAGGAATATGTTATGGAAGCAGTTAAATGATCGGGACCAGTGGTGTCTGGTTAGAATTGTCTGTGCACACAGACAAGCAAATCTGACAGAAATCTGAATTCACATTCACTGCAAATAGTGCTCAGATAGATAATAATAAGGCTGTTTCTTTTGTGTTTATATAAAGTCTAAGATATTCAGTTATAGTTTTGTCTTTGATGATTATTGGTTCTAAACAATTAATAAAACCAGACGTCGAGTAACCTTTTTATTCAGGACCAGTTGACCTGTCTAGAATAGACTGCAACATAAACGTAAACTTCCCAACACCGACCCTGCAGATCAGTCACACGATAAACAAAATACTACTCTCGTTTTATTTCTTATTATGTAGACTAAAGACATCAGGAGAGCCTAAAGTAATATTGAAAACATGCCTTTCCAAAACTAATTGCCTTTCAAAAAAATAAATGAAAGAATATACATAGAAACATAACCTTACTCCCATACCTTAAACATAGACAAAAAAAAGTGAGTGTTAGTGTTTTGTGTTAAAGATGCTTAGACACTTGTCATGTAAAAAGAGTTTCTTCAAAGTCGCAGAGGTTATTTTTAAAAAATAGTACAAGTAAATTGGATAGAATATCAATCACCGCAGGATATATCGCTGTCCTGACTTTGAAAAACATCCCAACAGTTGTAACATTAAACTCATGTCCTACTGGATTTATAAAACCACTTTTCCTTGAGCAGCAACACCTGTAAGCTGTTGAAGAGCAGGAAAGGCAGAATTAACAAGAAAGTGATTTAAAACTGCAAAAAAAGGAAAACAAAATCACATAATACCAGCGGTATTGTTGTTTCATATAGAGTACCAGTCAAAAGTTTGGACACACCTTCTCATTTGATGTTTTTTTTTTCTTTAAAATGTATGTATAATTATTACATAGTGATCTAAACCCAGCTGAGATGGTGATTTGGGATGAGCTGGAGCTTCACAGCATGAAGGAAAAGCAGCAACTATTGTTCAGCACCTCCAGGAACTCCTTCAAGATGCTGAGAAAACTGTTCCAGGTGACTCTACCTCATGAAGACATTGAGATTAAAATGCCAAAAGTGTGCAAATCTGTCTTCAAAGCTAAATATATTTTGGTTAAACACTTTTTGTTCACAAAATAGTTGCTGTATAGCTTTAATGTCTTTAATATTAAATTTACAAATTTTGACTGGTACTGTATAAAGGTTTTGTGTTAAATGAAAAGCAAGCTTGTGTAATTTGTTGGAATGAATTGTGAGTTATAAATGCTTATAATACACTGAATGCATGTGGACATGATCCAAATGTCATACGAGGCCATGGGAGGGTGAAATGTACTGGGAAGCATTATGCTGCTGCTCCTATGTTTGGCAGATGATGGTGTATTGCTTCAGATCATGAACTCATAATTTCCTTCTACATACTAAATTAATGTTGCTCTTTTCAAAACTCTTAGATATGTTTGTTTATGTTTTCTCTCAGTCTCATCTGGCTCTGTATTTAAATTAATGAAGGCATTTCTTGCTCGTAAACATGCAAGTTACTTATTTACTTACTTACTTATTAGTAAGCAGTTGTGATACTTCTTATTAGTGTTAATCCTGAAAACATGGAGGAGGGAGTACGTTAAGAGGCAGCAATTACTAAAATTACCTATTGAGATATAGTACTATTTCAGTCACATCTTGATTGGTTAGTTTCTAATCAGCTAAGCTGGTGTGCAGATGCAGAATTACAAAAAATGTCTCTGTCCAAATGCTTATGGTCTTGACTGTAAATATAAAAACAGTGTCCTGTTTTTTATTTTTCAATGAGGAATGAATAACCCAGGATATTGTGATTTTTTTATTTATTTATTTAATTACTGGTTTATACTTTTTAGTGTTACAATAAGGCAGGTACATTTTGATCTATTTATAGTTTTTATTTTATGTTGTTTTTGCTTTGCTTTATGTATATTGTATTACTCCAATATTTGACTTTATTAAACTTGTGCATGTTTTACCTATGTGTGTGTACATTTTAATCTCAAAAAGCTTTGAAGCTAGGAAAAATATTTTGTAAAATAAATTGTAACTCATCCTGAGCATATTCTGTGCTTTTGGACTGGTGCCACTATATTTCAGTTCTTATTATTAATAATGCGTGAAGTGAATTAGTGCTAATAATTAGCTTATATTCCCTTAGCATAGGTAAATGTGTTAGTAAAGGTTTTAGTCCCAGCATGTAGTTTTAGTGCCCTTTTAGTGTCCTATATTTATTTGTTGCCTGCTCATAAACATGTAAAGGTCCCCTACAACAATTTCTCAGCATCCTAACTCCTACCTGTTGGCTTCTGCAGGTGAGCGTCCTCACATCTGCACTGACTGCGGCTCATCGTTTGCTCAGGAACGAGGATTACTGGAGCACCGCAACATTCATACTGGAGAGAAACCTTTCCAGTGCCCTGTGTGCAGGAAAGGCTTCCGCCACAGCCGCACCCTCTCCAAACACGTGGTTCTCCATTCAGAAGCAAGGCCTTTTGGATGCTCAGACTGTGGCAGGACTTTTAAGATTAAAGATAACTTGTATCAGCATCAGAAAAAAATACACCACAGAAAATGCTTTTAATCACACCCTACACTTGAATCGCATGTGTGCTGCTTTTATATGTGCCATAAAAATGACGAGCGACAGAATGGCAGTGACATTTGTGGGCCGTTTCTGATTTTATCAGTGATGTTTACAAGACAATTGACACTTTTAATGTTTTTAATGTTTTTAAATTCAGTGTACAGAGGTTAATAGTGACGGTGAGGCTGTGTATTGATTTTTGCTAATGGTGGTGTAGTGTAGGTCTTAATAAAATCCATCACTGAAAACCTGTGCCACCACTTGAATTTAACTAGGCATATAGGTTAGAGCCTCCTATTGGATAATTACTGGAAAAGGTTACATAACCATCGCTAAAGAGTTTGGACTCAGATTGTGTACAAATGGAGGAAATTCATTACCATTGTTATCCCAGGAGTGGTCTACCAACAAAGATCACGCCAAAAGCAAGGAGTTATATCAGAGAATGTCCATGAACTGAATCTCAAGAGAAGGTGGATCACACAGCAAGACAATGACCCAAACCACTCAAGCCTTTCTACAAAAGAATGGTTAAGGAATGGAATGGCCAAGTCAAAGTACTGACTTTAATCCAATGGTAATGTTGTGGAAGGACCTGAAAAGAGCAGTTAATGTGGAGAAACCCAAAAACATCCCACAGGAATGTTCTAAAATTCCTCCAAGCCTGAATAACAGTAACTAAACTGATAAAACAGTGACCGGAAACGTTTAGTTGCAGTTATTGTGTCACAGCACCTTTTTCACTTACAGATATATTGGATCATTTTCCTCAATAAATAAACCACCAAATGTACTATGTTTATCTTCTTTGGATTTCTTTTTATCTACTTTTAGGACTTTTTTTATGATGTTTTAAGTCATATTTAAAATATAGAAAATTCTACAGGGTTCACAAACTTTTAAGCACCACTGTATCTGAAGTATAACTCGTGTATGATTGCTGAAGGTTTCTGACTAAAACAGACACCAGTAGTAAAACCAGACGCTGGAGATACAGCACTTCATCAGATGCATTATTAACATGAGAACTTAAAATCAATAGGTGTGTTGTCTGAGGAAGACCGCCCCGCGGAAAGTTTATTCTAAAGCTCATGAAACCCCACCCCGTGAAAGAGAGAGAGAGAGAGAAAGAGAGAGAGTGTGTGTGTGTCCGCTAGTGTTTGTATGCTGCTGCAGCGCTTCACTCCTCCATGTCAGTGTCAGTCTCCGGTTGGGATGGAGCTGGAGCTGCAGCCTGTTCCTCCAGACCCCAGAGAGCAGTCCTCCACACTTCCACACCATGAGCTGGAGTCCAGACCCGAGCTCTGGCCGAGAGCAGCACCACAACTTTCAGGTAGGCTAATTGACACGTCTGCTACTATACTGGTTCTCAAACTGTGATGCACTAGGAGATTTGGCTAGGCTCAGTTGGTCAGTAGATGCTTTGGTTTAGTAGGTGGTCTAAAAGTTGTATTAAACAACGTAACACTAAGAATTGTGAAGATATTGGTCCTGTATTTCATGCAAAGCTTTTTTTGTTAATCATTTTGGTTGTTTTCCAGTAAATTCAGTTGTCAGAGTCATTGTTTTGTATTTAAATTTCTACATGTAATATAGTATTTGCTACTATTCCTGTTACTCACAAACAGTCTGTAGTTGACAGTAAGTAAGTAATATTAATTATTAACTGTACGATTAATGTAGGAAACCTGTAGAAATGTCTGTGGTATTGGACATTTTCTAAAATAGTATGTTTTTATTTCACTAATATGATGCTTGCCTTCATTAAACATTCTCTATTAGACTCAGTCAGTGTATTGGCAGAGTACTATTTAGCTAACTTTTCTCTCAGGATAAACCTTAAAATGAGATCAGATAAGAACTGAGAGTTTATTGCTCTTCAACACGTTTTACTGCTATTACCCACATCCCAATTGCATTCTCCAGTTAGTCAATCTTATGTACACTTAATAGGAAAACAAATAGGAAAACAAGATGGAGTTGATTGAATCAAAATATGTATAAATGTAATGATGATAAAAAATAAAGTCTTACAATCCTAGTGTGAAAGGATATGTTTATTAGGAAATCTACACAATTATACAATTATTCTCTCGTACCCTCTAGCCTCAACTCAAAATAAGGAACGGCATGGAGGCATAAGGCAGAACATTTCTGTATGAGAACCTCAGGCACATTCAGCCACAGATTTTGCACTCCCCAGAGGTTGCTGAATCTGCTGGACGTATTGCACCTCGGCAGGGCGAGGAAATGTAGCAGACAAACCCTTGCTGTGTCTGGGTGAGCATTATCCTGCTGAAAAGTACAACTGGAATCCCTGCCACTAGAGGTAACATATGTGATACACATATCAGCGAGCTGTTAGTTTTCCTCGTATCACTTCTAGGGGTGACCAACTGCATACCTGTCAAGTCTCCCGTTTTGGCCGGGAAACTACCGTATTTTACTCCTCTTTCCCGCCGTCCTCCCGTATTAGTATTTTCCCGTAAATTTCCCGTATTATACTAAATAAAAAAAATATATAGGCCACAGGCGACAATGCACTGACCGCTGTGTGTCTCTTAACCAATCGTGGTGCCGGTTCAAGGAGAAAGTCCCGCCTTTCAGGAGAAACAGCCAATCAGCTAGCTGGTTTTGCGGAGCGCAGTTTAGTGTGCGGGAAGCCCCGCCCCTCCCCTCGCTGTGAATTCAGGCAGCTAGTCGGAGCAGCTGTCGTTAAAACTAACCTGGATATACGGAGATTTTTCTAAAAGAAAGGTAATTAACCATGTAAACTGTGATGAGATTGTTTCTGATAGCTGGTTAAAAAGACTCTTCTCTGAATCAAAACATAAATTAAACCCACTGTGTGTTTAATAAAATACAGCTTGTGACTCAGTTAGCTTAACTTTAGAATTAGCTAGATAGATATTCAGGGTTTGAGAAAAATCTACATATATATAAATAATGCCCTGCCCTGATGTGCCTGATCAGCCAATAACTATCATTTCCAAACTCTATTAGTTCAGGGCTAGTTTTAGGGTTTGTTAGAATTTGTTTAAATCTCAAGTATTGTGGTGTAATGTATTATAATGTAATGTAATGTATTATTTAGAAGGGGTAGAAGAGATGGTTGAGCTGGAGAGAGAGAAAATGTGGAGAGGGCTGAAATTAACTGAACTGATCAGGAGTGGGCTGAACGATAGAAAGAAGTATTAATGAAAGATTATTAATTGTGTAGGCCCCTTAGGACTATTATTTACTTATGGAATATATCTGATCCATGTCCTTTTTGTAAATTTGTGCACCCTTCAATTTCAATTTTAAATCTATTAAATAAAAAAAATATATATAATATATATATATATATATATATATATATATATATATATATATATATATATATATATATGTGTGTATATATATATATATATATATATATATATATATATATATATATATATATATATTTTTTTTTTTTTTTTTTTTTTTTTTTTTTTCCCTCGTTTGGGCTGTTGGGGCGGCGGAAAAAATCCCTTATTTTTAAGTCCAAAACTTGACAGGTATGCCAACTGTAATATGCAATAGCTCCCCACATCATCATGCCAACAGTTGGGGCAGTGTTACTCCATAGTAAAGGCATAATTGAAACGCTCACCAAGAGGCAAATATTTGATATGGTTTCAGTCTGTAGCAGTCTGGGCTCTTTATTCACAACACCACTAAAAACAAAGACTATGGTGGCTGGATGGCAGACAGCCTAGACAGCAGGGTATTGGTCAAAAAGACCATCCTGCATCTTTCAGTTCAATGATGTGCCCCCTGTCAAAATCTCCAATGTGAACAACATGTCTTCAAGTGTGTCATAGTGGCAGGTAATGATCTTGCATCAAGAGGTACACTACACCTCTGTGAGATGTTTTATACCGCATCAATCTTTAAGAACAGACAGACAGACAGACAGACAGATAGATAGATAGATAGATAGATAGATACTTTATTGATACCCATAAAATAAAATATAAAGAATGCAGTTGAACACAGTAGACAATGAGCACCAGTTGATGTGCATAAAGTGAGGATGACTGATGTCAGCCAAAGAGAATATTATATACATAATATTATATACAGTTATATAATAATTTAGCAGTGCAAACTTGTAGATATGTAAACAGCAGATAAACAGTGAATAAACCACTATTGCAAAATAGGGTAAAAAATAATGTTAATGTAATCAGCAAGACTGAGAGTGTGTCTAAAAATGGGGTGTGTCAATAGAGTGTCCAGAGTTGCCAGAATAAAAAAGTGTCACAGAGTCTTTAGTTTGCTGGGCTGAGTGAAGTCAGACTTATAGCCTGAGTGATATATATATACTGGGACAGCAGTCTGCCACTAAATTACATCATCTGTAGGGCTCTGAGTGGTCCAGTAGGCTAAGCGCTGCCGCTATGATCAGGAGATCGCTGGTTTGAATCCTGTTTATGTAGGTTGCCATCGGTTACTAGAATTTGTCTGTGAAAATTGGGGAGAAAATAGGAAAATATTTGAAATAGAATTAATAAAATTACACATGTAATCATTGGCATATTTGCCAGAGACACAACTGTATGCCAAGATTGGATCTGGGTTGGATCTAGGGTGCCCTATTTAATGTTTTGTCACTGAACAGAATACTAAGTAAATTTTAAATAGTGTGTTTTTAATGCACTCACATGATTCTTACCTTCACTACACACTCTCTATTAGACTCAGCGTAGTTAAAGTGCTATAAAGTTTGAGAGGAGACCGGAAGAGTACTGAGAGTTTGAAGCTCCTTAACACTTTTACAGCTATTACTCACATCCCAGTGGAATCACAACATTGCCTAGCATGTTTTCTGCATTGGGTCTGGTTAGACTAATGAGTTTTCATGTAGTATTATAATTGTAATGTTTAATGAAAAAACTAAAAAAAAATGAATTAAGCAGTGTGCACTGTATGCCAGAAAATAGTGCTCTCACTCTTAAGCTTTTGACTTTCTGCCTGGGAGAAATGTGGAACCTCACAGAGCTCTGCTGGTAAATAAAAACTTCCAGGCGAGTTAATGTGATTGAGTGGGCCGTGACACTATGCATTACCATCTCCGCTCACATAATCCTCCGCTGCATGATGTTGTGCAGTATTCAGCTATTCCTATCATGCTATTTTATGACTCAGGGTCTTGTCATGTCATAAACTTGTGGCCTAATCAACGCCTAACAGAGGACGTCCCAGCGAATAGCCACTAAAGCTCCATGACTCACAGTTCACGCAAGTGTCGGAGACATCACCAGAGTGCCAAAATACCCGTGTCCTTTTACCCATCAGATGCTTGTTCTCTCCCATGTCGTCTCACTGATGATCACTGCTTAAATTAATGAATGAATGAAATGCATTTAGCCTTTTTACAAAATGTAGTCACCTAAGATAATGTATTACTGTACTACTGCTTACATCTTTTAATTTTGCACTGAAGGTATGATAATACAAATATGTGAATAACATTTTGCGTGACATAAATATATTTATAGGCTACATCCCAACTGTGTGCTAACCACTAATATGACATGGTATATAGACTATATATTATTCATACTAGTATAGGTTTGGCAGATTAGTACATAAATACAGTATTAATGTTCTAAACTGTTTTTTTTTTACTAAAAGCTACTGATTACCAATTATTATGCCCACATAATTCAGTGCAGAATCTCCCGCTGCCATTGCTGCTGCAATTGCATCTATATCCTCCATTTTTTCTCTAATATTGTTTTAAATTTAATTAGCCCCTCCTCTCCATTTTTCATTGGATGGTGATAATAATGTCCATCGTAGCCACTCTCAGAAATGACCAGTACAGGGTATGTAACATGGATTGCAGCGTGTATTCAACTTTTACACTTTTATTAATACTACACATTTCATACCAAAAATTCATTAGTATTAATAATTACTAATAGTATTAGTAATTAGTACACATGTACTTCAGTGCAGTGCTAAATAAGCTAAAAAAATTCTGACATCAACCCTCTCTTGACTAAACACGCTAAACAACGTCTTTGTCTATTTAAAATTTAATTAATATTAATTATTTATCAGGAAGATAGCAAATTGGCTATTAGCTTAAAGTAAAGCTCTGTAATAGATGTTAGGGCACAACAAATGGAGAAATTAGGGATGCACTGAATATTCAGCAACTTAAAATCATCATTCATTGTTCCGCTAAATAAGTGAAAAGAAAATAATTTGTACTGAACAGCGTTGTGCTTTGTTTGATGTCTGCTGGGATGTTAATAATGTTTTGTGTCCAATAAATATTTTTTAATTGTGTTTTTTTTAATCGCTTTTTCTTATTTAATAATGAAAAAAGTGGCAAAATAAATAAAAACCTGTGCAAACAACGTCTTTGTCATCCGATATTCAGCCTTCAGCCAAAAGTTTTATTTTGCTCATTCTGCTGGACCTCTCGGCTGCTTTCGACACAGTCAACCATGACTTCCTCCTAACTATACTCTCGAACATGGGGATCTCAGACAATGCGCTGTGATGGTTCAGATCGTACCTCACTGGGTGCTCGTTCAGGGTGTCATGGCAAGGACGGCTGTCCCCAGCCCACTCCTTATCCACTGGGGTTCCCCAGGGTTCGGTACTGGGACCTCTTCTCTTCTCAATATACACCACCTCTCTAGGTCGGGTTATCCGCTCACATGGTTTTTCCTACCACTGCTTTGCTGACGACACTCAGCTATACCTGTCGTTCTCACCCGATGATCACTCAATCTCTGCACGAATATCACAGTGTCTCTCAGACATATCCACATGGATGAAGGAACATCACCTCCAACTAAACCTCTCAAAGACTGAACTTCTGGTCATACCAGCAAAACCTTCTATTCAACACAACTTTGCCATAACCATCGACTCTCTCTCTCTCTCACCGACAAAGGTTGCTAGGAACCTGGGTGTTATGGTTGATGACCAGCTTCTCTTCACGCACCATGTGGCCTCGGTTGCTCGATCCTGCCGCTTTGCGCTTTACAACATCGGAACAATTCGACCGTTTCTCACGCAACAGGCCACCCAACTCCTGGTACAAGCTGTAGTAATCTCACGACTCGACTACTGCAATGCCGTACTAACTGGCCTCCCGGCCTGTGTAGTAAAACCACTACAGATGATTCAGAATGCAGCAGCACGTCTGGTCTTCAACCAACCAAAACGGGCACATGTCATTCCGCTGCTCATTGAGCTCCACTGGCTACCGGTTGCTGCTCGCATCAAATTCAAAGCGCTTACAATCGCCTACAAGGTGATGACAGTACAGGCTCCTTTCTACCTGCACTCGCTCCTGAAGGCTTACGCTACCTCCCGGCCGCTGCGCTCCTCCAATGAACGTCGCCTCGCTTTGCCAAACACTCACACAAAGCAATCCAGACTGTTCTCATACAGAGTTCCCCAATGGTGGAACAAACTACCTTCCACTACCAGATCAGGAGAATCTCTCGCTATCTTTAATAAACTCCTGAAGACAGAGCTCTACAAAGAGCACTTACTCTCCTAACACCTCTAACACACTAACTACTTCTAACCCCATTTCCTTCTTCCTCTTCTCTACTCCTCTATCCCATTATTTCCCTCTGACCTCCTTAAGGCCCTATCTATAGATGTTTTATTTTTAACTTCTATTATTTTTGTACTTAACCTCTTCTATTATTTGCACTTCAATATTATAAGTCGCTTTGGACAAAAGCGTCTGCCAAATGTAATGTAATGTAATGTAATGTAATGTAAATGTAATGTAACAGAATTAAGTTCCTTAAAGACTTTATCAGTAAGGTTGCATGTATTGCAATGTTAGTAATGCTGCATCATTTTTTATGTGAAGGATGTGTCCGTTGTGTTTATCCTGTAGAGGAGTGTGTGTTTTAGTCTGTTCACTGGTTAGATATGGTATTTAACAGACGAGAGGAAGTGCTCTAAGCCTGGACGAGAGCGATAGTGTTTTTGCCTGATTCAGTGTGACGTTTCTCAGGAACATCGTCTGTTTAGTGTAAAAGTGAGAGCTCTTTACACACAGAATAGTTAGTCTTTATGTGTGTGTGTTAAATTGTAAACACTGCGTCCACATGTTTTTGTGCATCTAATGAATGTTTTCAGCTACTTTGTGTTTCACACAGTCTAGTCTCAGTAGAAAAGTACAGCCTATAGAATAGGACTCTCTGGAGCAGATAAACAGACAACATCAGGTGAAAGCCCCTGCATATTTGCTAAGTAGACCCCGTTCAACTGCCCCCAAATTCAACTGAGCATGTGCAAAAGTAGTTGGATTGAACTAGGGTTCAACTAAATTTTGTACATTTATAGTTAGAGCAACTTTTAACAAAACACTTAATAATGTTAGTTAAGGAAGTTAATTTGCTATAGTTTTATATTTTTTGTTTAGCTGACTTAAAAATCATAATAGGGAAAACAATTTTAAGTTGTGTTTTTTTTATATAGTGAACCTGCTGCCACTTACATGTATGCTTAAAACTAGAATTTTTGAGCTGAGGAGCTGTGGAGCAACTGTTTTCTCTGGAATGATGGTGCTAAATCCAGTACTTTTGGGATGAGTTTGGGGAGATGGGGATGAGGTGCGGTTGTGATCATCCAACATCCTGATCTCACTAATACTCTTGTTGTGAATCCAATCAAATCCTGTGCTTCAAAATTTTGAACAAAGCTTTCCCTCGACAGGAGAGACAGTTAAGTAATCCTTATTAGCCCAGCAACAGAGAAATTAGCAATATTATAGCAGTGCAAGGGACAGAATAGAAGTGTTAGGAAAAATACAAAAAATTACATATTTATACAGGAATCTTGATATATATATATAATAAACATGAGAAAATATTTGTACTTTTATTTAAGGAGGGTGACAATCAATTACAATTAAGCTGAGCTGATACATATAATATAGATTAAAAAAATAGGAATTTATTTAATATAATGCAAATAAGGTACTGTACGTTAACAAAACATAATTTAAGCAAACCATAAAAATAATAAAAATAGGTCAAGTACATTAAGTCAATGAAGAATTAATACTATGAATTACTAGCATTTTTTATTCCAACAAACCATACACTTTTGTAACCTACATAAAATATTCATAATTTCTTAAAAAACAGATTTTCCATGGAAGTCAGGCCCTGCCTATGGATGTGAAGCTGCAGGTGTGTTTGTGTGCAGAGTTTAGTGGACGGAGATTATGTTATATTAAATAATCGATATGTCAGGAGGTTTGAGAGTCCATCGACCAGCCTAATGCAGAGGATGTTCTCTAGTGTCACTCTTTATGACTGTGAAGAGTTTACTCATTATCTCATTATAGTTCTGAAGACTAGCCTGCCTTGCTTTATTTATTTATATGTTTATAATAATGAGGGCATCTAAAATAGCTTTGTAGACCAGGTCACTCGCTTTATAATTAAATTCTTTAGCTAAAGAACATAAAAAAATAGAAGCTGATTCAGAAGTTTTGTTCGTTTATTTGTGGATGCTCGGATTGCCCTGGCTGATGAGAGCCGGACGGGGCCGGATGCAGATGTGGGCATCAGTGGGACGCTGTCCACTCTCAGCCAGTATGACAGGCATGTACACGTCAGCTATTTATGGACGGCCAGTTTTGACGGCTTAAGCCCCGGGCGGTCATTATAACAAGGCTGGCCTGCAAGAAAATAGTATTGTACTTACATAATGTAAACATGCTTGCTGTTGTGGCTGAGGTCAAAGGGATGCTTAATGCACCGGACTGTGACTCGCACGAGCCAGAGCATCTCTGCGCTTCTGTTTGGAAACAGGCGGAAGTCCAGGCATAGAGCCATCAGAAGGTTAGAGGAGAGGTGCTCCATTATGGCCTGTTTTCCTGTATCACAGCTTCTGCTGATGATGCGCTATCTGAACCTGAACTTTATTCATCATGAAGCTGTTTAGACAAATCAGATTAGGTGTGTTATGCTGTGCGATAGCCCTTAGTAGATAAATCATCACAGGGCGGAAGGTGAAAGCCACTAATCGATGAGCATATCCTTTGAATCTCTTGGGAAATCAATTCTTAAAAGTTTGATTCAAGGCGGAAAGTAATCACCTTAAAGCAGTAGTCCCTAAGATTCTTAAAAAAAAGCAGCATTGTTCCTGAGTTGGGTGGTTATAAAATGCCCTAAGTAATAGCTTTAGTGTACTGGCACAACAATCTCTGCCCATTTTAGTACATTTATTCTAAAAACATAGTGGTCTGGTAGGTTTATTGGATGTAATTTCATTTTCTGAACATTTTCAGTATTTTAATAAATAACAAAATTAACAAAACAGTATGCTCAAAACATATAATTTTAGAATTTCAGCAATTTATGTATATTATCCTGCATTAAAAACTACTCTTTCACATGTTTTGTGCGATTAGACATTCTCACCACAGAGGTCTCTAAATCCCCAAATCCCCCAAAATTACACACTGTCACTTTAAGTGGAAACTGCTCTTAGAAATCTATGTTGTATTGATAACATACAGCAACCACATATAAACAGATTCAGATTTCTTAAAGCTCTGAATGTGCTCTACTTTAACTCCTCTCCTCTCCTTTAAATTACATAATTGCATATTAACCCTTGTGTGGTGTTCGGGTCTGTGGGACCCGTTTTCATTTTTCATCAAATGATACAAAAAAATATATTTTTTCTAACTCAAACTCATTGGCATTGGCTCATTTGTGAAAAACATATATCAAAACACATTTTCGATAAACACACACTGTGCCCCCCCCCCCCAACACACACACACATTTATATTACATACAGTATGTTTGGCCAAGGGCTAATAAACATTGCTTCATTTGAAACTTAACAAATTTTCTACTCATATCTTGAGTTGAATTCATTTTCTTTTACATTTTATCAAAAAACTAATAAAAAAAAGAGTAGTACTTTTTAAAAGAAATGTAACATAAGAAAGGTAAAGGGCAAATATTAACCATGTAAGCTGTTTATATTGCTTGCAATTTAGGTGAAGCAAGCATGTGTAAAGCATTTTAATGTAAAATTGCTTAATTTTGCTGAATTAAATTCAAGTAACAAAGTAAACGAGTAACAAAAATATGAACACCACACAAAGGTTAAGCAACAAGACACAAATGTGAAGTGCCATAAACTGACATCTAGATGAATTACTGTGAATATACCACATTACCATATTATTTCCTCTATCACTGTTTTCATGTTAGATTTTAAGATAAGGAGACCAGAAAAAAATATTTGTTTGTATATCAACAGTCTGTAAGATAAAATAGTTCCATTCTATCAGACTCCCTGCTGCTAAAACATCATCAGAAGAATATGTTCTTCAGTCATAAGTGTCTAGGAATGGTTTATAGTTTCCCTATCATCAGGGTTACAAGCAACAACCAAAAGATTAGCTCCAATACAAAAATACAACAATACAAATAAAAATGTGACAAAGAGGTGTATATAACAGATATATAACAAAACTCTGTATAGCTTTTTCAATTCTATTGGAATTTGACAAAAGGATGGTTTCAGTCTTCCAGGCACGTCCGCATTGGTGAACTGATTAGCCCTTGATGAGCTTCCAGAACTCACAAACAATCTGGCGTCAAACTAAGAAGAGCTTTTCATGTGCCTGTGCCAACGGTTTTGTTGTAGGAAAATTGATATAATCAGGTAGTAAATATTTCAGCAGCAGAAACAAATGCAGTTCTTTATTAATTCATGTTATCTATGAATGATCAAGGGATTTGTTGCTGAATTAAAGCAGGGTGTCTGCTGTACTCCATTAGTGTCACATAACTGAAAGAGGCGGAGATCCTGAGACCTATTAAACATGTATGAGGCGTGTAAGATTAGCCTGGCTTTAGAAAATCACTGACCATGTCAGTTAACCTCTCACCTTTCTACATCTTCTGAACTGCACAGGAAAATGACTGCAGAGGAAAATGAGCTCAGTGTCTTCTTGAGCTTCCTGACACCATGTAATAGTTCATTTTCATGGGGAGCTTAAAAGACAATGATGGAACTAAATAATTACACACTGTCAGTGAGATACTTTGTAGATAAAACTGAACTGTAAATCTGCTGTGTCTCATTTTAAGGTTAATGTCAGTTTTCTGTAAGGTTATTTAACACATTTCTTAAGATTTAAACTTTGACTAATAGTTAGAAATAAAAATGCTTTAAAATGACTTGATCTTGACTTCCATGTTTTTGTTCCTT
This sequence comes from Astyanax mexicanus, assembly GCF_023375975.1. Lineage (NCBI taxonomy): Eukaryota > Metazoa > Chordata > Actinopteri > Characiformes > Acestrorhamphidae > Astyanax > Astyanax mexicanus. The sequence goes on from NC_064409.1 coordinate 58,381,203, forward strand.
CCTTGTAAAGTTTTAATTTTAAAGATAAATATTACAGAAAATAATGTGTTTTTTTTGTTCAGGGTTTTTTATTAGGTTTTATATTACATCAGAAAACAAAACAGCAATGATGTGTTTGATATTACACATTATTTTGATTTTATTCATTATTATTCAAATGTGAATTAATTTTTCTTAGTTTTACTGTGTTCTTTTACATTCTCTGTTGACTTGTCTGTTGATAATGCTCCTGTTATACACAAAGAAAATTATCTATTATCAACCTTCAAAAAATATTAGAATTAAACATGTTAACAAAGTTAATGTAGCAGGCATTTTTCTACAAGTGTTGTGTTGTCGCGTCCTCGTAATATTATTGAGCACAAATGTGTTTTTGTGTTTTATACAGCTAAACAACCTGGTCAAATGGACCTGTCAAAAAACATTGGTAACATTTCATGATCAATTTACTTATTGGTGTCCTATGATTTTTGGCATGTCAGTATATATTCAAGTTATATTTGATTGGAGGATAAAATGAGAACATAGAATAAGAAAATGTAATATGGCCTAACAATATTTGCATAATTTTCCATATTAAATATCCAAAATGTCAAAATTTAGAGACCTTCTAATTTTTTTTCTGTATTTTCAGAGGCATTTTTTAATTGCTGCATTCAATGTGAAATATTAACACAATGTAAAAACGTATAAACAATATGAATACACATTTACAAGATGTTTAAGGAATAACGTGTAATATAAGTATACAGTACCAGTCAAAAATTTAGACACACTTTGCATTTAATTTTGCATATTATTTATTTATACATTTATTTTCCTTCATTGTAAATTGATACTAAAGTCATCCAGACTATGAAGGAACACATAAGAAATAATTTAGTAACTTAAAAGTGTTAAAGAGCGAAATACTTTGTGAAGCATTTAAGTGGGTCTTATTAGGGATGCTGTTAACTTGCCGCATCTGAGGCAAGCCTTCCTTTACTGGGGCGGTCCTGATGAGAGCCAGTTTCATCATAATGTTTTTGATTGTCTTTTTTCGACTGCTCTTGAGGATACTTTTAAAGTTCTTAAACGTTTTCGGATTGACTGAGCTTCATTTTATTTTAAGTATTTTTTCCTTTACTTAGTTGAGTAGTTCTTGCAATAATATGAATTAGAACATTGTGCAGATAATAGAGCTATTCACTGTATACCAAGTCTACTCTAACTGATGCTCTCAAACACATTATTGTCATTTGCATCACATGTGGTTCATGAGGTGGAACGAAATTGTAATCGTAATCTCACGGTCTAGTTACACCCAAGAGCATTTATTATGTAAAATATATATATATATATATATATATATTATATATATATATTACATATATATATATATGTAAAATAAGAATAAAATAAGGATAGAAAATAATATGAATGAAATAGATAGCAAGATAAATACACATATATAAAAGGAGAGTAGGGAAGTAGTAAGTTATTATTTTATATATACACATATATATGTATATATATATATATATATGGAGAGTAGGGAAGTAGAACGTTATTATTTAATATATACACATATTATTACAAGTTATTAGTTCAGCACAGCTGTTAACTGAAAACCACATCAGGGACTCTACCTTATAAAACTGACTGATAAAATACAGCCAAGATGTGCTAAACTCTAATCTAAGAATCTAAAATATAAAGCATATTCTGGTTTGTTTAACAGTTTTTTGTTTATTAAATGTTTTTAATTATAAGTTTGAATGCCATAGAAAATCTATAATTAATTAAAAAACACTGAATTTAAGGTGTGCCCAAACTGACTGGTACTGTTTATAATATATAATTGCTATCCCAGGTTGACAAATGCAGTACTGCACTAAAAACGTGTGATTAGTGTGACGCCCTTTCAATGTGAACACAAGGTGGCAGTATTAGCACACTGTAAGATCCCATACTGCAGCAAAAGTCATCTGACCTACATCTCTCAAAACAACCCGCAAGAGCTAAACATCACATAGGGGCAGGAATCACCTATTCATAATAACCTGTTCTGAGGTGTTGAGTGGTGTTTACTGAATGTACACACACACACACACACACACACATTGTACTGGTAATGACTGTGGTGTGGGGTGAAGGTGAGGCAGAGCTAACCTCCAGAGGCTGGACAAATAGTTGGACAGGAGGACAGCAGACCCTCCTGGGGCTCTGAGAGTGGGGGGCAGCAGGGGATGGAGGAGATGCCCCACTGTGTGGAGGGGAAACAGATGGTATTTAGGCCTGTGGATGTGGTGGGCATACATATATATATATAGAGGGGGGGGGGGGGGTTTAGCACAGCTTTGCTAAGGTTAAATGCACAGAGGATAGGATTACTCAGAATAATAACATGGGACATGGTTGCATTATTATCTCTTTCTCTCTCTCTCTCTCTCTCTCTCTCTTTCATGCTATGACTTTCCTCACTCATTCCCTCAGTTTCTCAGCCCCCTCCCTCCCTCTCTTCTCCCCTGTGACGCTGGTATTGGTGGCCATTTGGCGCAGCACTGCCCACATGATTTAAGCTAATGTCATGTCTGTCTATAAGGATGAACGTGATTGTGTGTGCGTGTTTGTGTGTGTGTGAGGGACACGTGTGTGTGTTTTTGTGTGTGTGATGGGGCTCACGTGTCACTTCTTCTCAAGCCTCTGTCATTGAGTGTGTGTGTGACCTTGTACAGTCCTCTGTTCACACTGCCCAGCTCATATGCCCACCTCTACCTCTGGTCACCCCATGAAAACCTTGTTTTTTGAAACACATTTAATCATACTGACATCTGACCTTCTTTTGACCAGTATTGAGAGATGGAGCTTATATAAATAAACAAATAAAACTTAAAAAGTAAATAACTTTTAAACATAAATTGCAAATTCTTATGAAAAAAAAAGTTTGCACTTATTATGCTCTAAAAACTTGTATTTCCCTCTTTGGCTAAAATAATCTTAATTAGTAGTTTACTATGACTGTCTACAACGTCCTATAACATCTCTGAGATCGACTGAGAGACATTTTCCCACTCCTCCATGCAGAATTCTTTCAGCTGTTTGATTCTACCTTTTCAGAGGTTGTATGAATGGTCACACAATTTCCTCAAGCACCTTCTGATATGAATTCATAATGAATTTAAAAGCAAAGCAACCGCAGAGCTTGACACCTCCTTCACCATGCTTCACAGTAGGTTTCAGGTTCTTATTTCTGTTACTGTACTCAGATAATTTAACTTTGCATTTATCTGTTATAAATATAGCCTGGTAAATTTTGCCTTTCCCTGTTTTTTTTTTTTTTTCATTTTGGCAGCAAGTGTTTACTCGTTCATGCCTCACATGAAAAGTGAACTTGTTTGGTGATTCATGTACCTTGATATTGTCAAGAGTTACCTGTAGGTCCTGTAATGATGTTTTAGGATTGCTGGAGACTTATTTACTCATCTTGTGGCCATGGCCAGGTTGGTAGTTGTTTTAAGTGTTCTCCACTTTTAAATGATTAGGCAGACAGTGAAACAGCTGATTTCTAATTGTTCTAAGATCTTTTTAAATCCTGATCCAGGATCTAAACATCTACAATCTGCATCTACAAGCTATTTTTTATTGATCTGGCTGCGATATGGCCACAATTATCCACTCACTTTAACAGTCAAGAGCAAACCAAACTAAATGTCTAAAACTAAAGGTTTAAATAAGTCAGACTCCTCCAAAAATATCTTTCACCATTAGACATTTGAAGCAGTAATACATATGGTGATGTCCTAACTTTTGTTTTCTAAAAAGAATTTTTTTATGTTTATTACATCAACTTATGTTTAAAAGTAATTCCATCAGTTTAATTTGTTTAGTCATATAAGCTATATCTTTTAATACTGTTCAAATGAAGATTAATTCATGGCTGTAAGTGAATAATAATAATAATAATAATAACAATAAATGATCTACTAAAAATTATTGTTGTTAATGTTGTCATCATTATCAGGGCTCAGATGCAGAATATAAAATAGATGATACAGAACATCATCCTATAATCCTGTAATACCATAAAAAATATAGTAAATACTGTAAAATGAGAGTCTTTTTTTATTGATCTTTCCTGTCCATTCATGTTCACCTCAATCCCTCCATTATTCCAGCTCACCTTCCCTCTGATATATATCTCAGTCTTATAGACGTGAGCAGACAGAATGGATGTTATGGAGGCTGGATCAATGGGAGTGAGTGATGAGGAGAGAAGAGAGAGGGTTATGAAGAAAGTCTGGTTATTGTAGTCCTGCGTTTATTAGAAGAGCAAGAGTGATTAGTCAGTGAAACATGGCTGTAATAGGCTTTATACCTAGTGAGTGAATATGAAGACGACAGATTTATAGTCTTATTCTCTCACCCTGCAGCTTCCTCTCTCTCTCTCTCTCTCTCCCTCTTCCTATCTCTCTCTCTCTCTCTTTAATTTTTTTAGCAATCCCCTTCCCACAGTGGAGGATCAGAGGTGGAGGTTGTTCTGATTTCGTCTCGTTTTCTGTTTTTTTCTTCTCTCCACAGTGTGTCTTCTGTTCTATTTTGCTCTGCCCTCTTTTCTTATTTTGTTTTCTCTTCTCTTTTTGTCTCTTCATTTTTAATTTTGTTCTCTTTTCTTTTCTCATGTTTGGTTCTCTTTTCTTCTTGCCTATTATCTTCTTCTCGTTTATTATTTTCTACACTTTAGTTCTACACTTATTCAAATCCCAACTGTTTTATCTTCTGTCCTCTTCTTGTGTTTCTGTTCTTTTCATCTTATTTTCTCATTTGTTTTCTTCTTTTCTTTTGTGTTCTCTTCTTCTCCCCATCTTTCCTCTATTCTTACTTTCTGTTTGTTTCTTTTTCCTTTTCCTCCTTTTTGTCTGTTCTCTCTTTGTCTTCTCATTTCTTTCCTCTTCTCTTCTATTTTTTCTCTTCTCTTCTTTTCTTTTTGTATCTCTTCTTGCTTCCTGTTTTTATTCTATTCCTCATCTCTTCTTATTTTTATTTTATCTGATCATATGTCCTGTGAATGGATTTTACACCACTTTCCAGATTCTTTTTAACTTCATCTCTATTTCATCCACTTTTTACTGTTTTTTCTTTTACTCTTTTCATGATCTCTTTTTTTTTTCATTTCCTCTTCCCAACTTCACCTTCTACTTTCCTTTAGAGTACCCTTTGCACTTTTTTCTCCTCCTTGTCTCGTCTGTATTCATCATGTATTTTGAAGAGCAGGATCTGTTCTATGGGAGTTAACAGATCACTACAGTTATGAACAGATGAAGATTGCTCTCCATAGATCCTCTCCATTACCCGTGTCAGATCCTCTCAGTGTACATGTCATTATGTGTGCTTGTGTGATGTGTGGCCTTTTGTTCAGGGTCAGACTGGGATGGGGCAGCATCCTGATCCTGGAGGTTAATACTGGAGCTGTCCTGAGAGAGAAAGGACCTGCCATATGCACACCAAACGTACGCAACTGTAAGTCAAAACCACCCGAACGTGTCATTAAAAGAGGAGTCAGCGCCTGTGTGATGTGCCTGTTACTGTCAGCAAATCAGAAAAACTGAGCTGCTAAAAGAGAACCCCCCCTCTCTTTCCATCAGCTGCAGCAGTGTGGCCCACTCATATATAAAACAGGGATTAGAGGAACATTCTGCTTTAGTTGTCTAAACTGTGAACTCAGTGGACAGCCTGTGTGTAGGTCTGCGTTTATGATGGTGAGAGAGGATAGAAGATAGGAACAGACCTCATGATAATTATACAGTATATCCTTTATATAATGTGAGATAGAGTGAGTATACTAACCCAGTACATACATTATATATATATACTCTATATGTCAGAGAGAGTAGGTCTGTAAACTGACCACTACATACTGAAATAGAGTGTGTCTATATACTGACCCAGTATACACAGTATTTACTGTAACATGGAGTGGGTTTATGAACTGAGACAGAATAACCTACATGTATCTACTCTGAGAGAAAGAGAGGGTTTATATTGTGGAGAGTATAAGTCTACACGCTGACCCAATATATTCTATATATACTGTGAGATTGAGTATGGGTATATATACAGCTTTGGAAAAAAATAAAATACCACTTCATTTTCAGTTTCTCTGATTTTGCCATTTATAGGTATATTTTTAGTAAAATGAACATTGTTGTTTTTTTTCTATAAACTACCGACAACATTTGTCCCAAATTCCAAATAAAAATATTGTCATTTAAAGCATTTATTTGCAGAAAATGAGAAATAGCTGAAATAACAAAAAAGATGCAGAAATTTCAGACCTCAAATAATGCAAAGAAAACAAGTTCATATTCAATAATCCTGTTTTTTAATCACAGTTTTTATGTGTCTTGGCATGTTCTCCTCCACCAGTCTTACACACTGCTTTTGGATAACTTTATGCCATTCTAGGTGCAAACATTCAAGCAGTTCAGGTTGGATTGATGGCTTTTGATCGTCCAGCTTCCTCTTCATTATATTCCAACTGTTTTAATTGTTTAAATCAAGGAAAAACATCATTAAGTGGTCTCTTTCCAGAGCTGTACATACCCATCATATCCTTTATGTACTGTTAGCGAGTATATCCACTTTAAACTGTGATGGATTGTGGTGTATATACTATACTATACTATACTATATATATTATTATCCAGTATATTATATCCTATGTAAAGCAAGAGACAGACTGGATCTTTAAGAAACTCCTGAAGACAGAGCTCTTCAAAGAGCACTTACTCTCTTAACACCTCTAACACACTAACTACTTCTAACCTCATTTCCTTCTTCCCCTCTTTCACTCCTCTATCCCATTCATTCCCTTTGACCTCCTTTGGGCCCTATCTAATGATGTTTTTACCTTTAACTTCTATTACTTTTGTACTTCACTATTGTAAGTCGCTTTGGACAAAAGTGTCTGCCAAATGTAATGTAATGTAATGTATGTAGTGATCGAGTGTTTCCTCTATATACCGTGAAACAGGGTGGTCTAAAGTAGGAGTACAGAGAAACCAGTGCTGGATGGGGTAATCCTCAATACTGTTCAGTTTTCACTCCTCTGATAGAGTTTGAGAGAGTTTGAGAGTGGCGTGTGATGACTAAAGGATTAGTTCTGAATCCACTACAAACACGAGCTGTAAGACTGACCAGTACTGAGCACTCAGTTGAAGTTCTTCCACAGACTGATCTCCACAGAGACTGGAGGATGTTTGGCAGTTTGAAACAGCACTAGTCCCACAGCACTGGTCCCAGTCTGTATATCTCCAGGAGACAGGAGATACTGAGTCAGGAAGACGTGCCTATAGTCAGAGATGACGCAAATAAATACCATAAATCCTCCCTCACACTCTCTCTCTATCTGATGTTTGTCCTCCTCTGATGTTCTCCTAACCCGGATCATAAAATCAGGAGAGGAGAGGGGCTATCACCAATCAGGACCACCCTCACTTCGTTCCTATGGCAACAGTCACGGCCGGTAGAGCTTCGCGAGCGCAGCCAGGTGTTGGGTATTTTATTTGACACCCGTATTGAGATAAACCCCGCCCCCTTGAGCTTGGATTGGCTGGTTCATTCCCGCAGGCAGGGTTTGGGCAGGTTATTAGTTCATGCTTATATTCATCCCGCCTATAAGCGTTACTTTTCCTCCACCTGTATCCAGACAAGCCCCGCCCACTGCCTCAGGATTTGATAGTCCTTGCCTGTAAACATACACTGCTCAAAAAAATAAAGGGAACACTCAAATAACACATCCTAGATCTGAATGAATGAAATATTCTCATTGAATACTTTGTTCTGTACAAAGTTGAATGTGCTGACAACAAAATCACACAAAAATCATCAATGGAAATCAAATTTATTAACCAATGGAGGCCTGGATTTGGAGCCACACACAAAATTAAAGTGAAAAAACACACTACAGGCTGATCCAACTTTAATGTAATGTCCTTAAAACAAGTCAAAATGAGGCTCAGTATTGTGTGTGGCCTCCACGTGCCTGTATGACCTCCCTACAACGCCTGGGCATGCTCCTGATGAGGTGGCGGATGGTCTCCTGAGGGATCTCCTCCCAGACCTGGACTAAAGCATCCGCCAACTCCTGGACAGTCTGTGGTGCAACGTGACGTTGGTGGATGGAGCGAGACATGATGTCCCAGATGTGCTCAATCGGATTCAGGTCTGGGGAACGGGCGGGCCAGTCCATAGCTTCAATGCCTTCATCTTGCAGGAACTGCTGACACACTCCAGCCACATGAGGTCTAGCATTGTCCTGCATTAGGAGGAACCCAGGGCCAACCGCACCAGCATATGGTCTCACAAGGGGTCTGAGGATCTCATCTCGGTACCTAATGGCAGTCAGGCTACCTCTGGTGAGCACATGGAGGGCTGTGCGGCCCTCCAAAGAAATGCCACCCCACACCATTACTGACCCACTGCCAAACCGGTCATGCTGAAGGATGTTGCAGGCAGCAGACCACTCTCCACGGCGTCTCCAGACTCTGTCACGTCTGTCATGTGCTCAGTGTGAACCTGCTTTCATCTGTGAAGAGCACAAGGCGCCAGTGGCGAATTTGCCAATCCTGGTGTTCTCTGGCAAATGCCAAGCGTCCTGCACGGTGTTGGGCTGTGAGCACAACCCCCATCTGTGGACGTCGGGCCCTCATACCATCCTCATGGAGTCGGTTTCTAACCGTTTGTGCAGACACATGCACATTTGTGGCCTACTGGAGGTCATTTTGCAGGGCTCTGGCAGTGCTCCTCCTGTTCCTTCTTGCACAAAGGCGGAGGTAGCGGTCCTGCTGCTGGGTTGTTGCCCTCCTACGGCCTCCTCCACGTCTCCTGGTGTACTGGCCTGTCCCCTGGTAGCGCCTCCAGCCTCTGGACACTACGCTGACAGACACAGCAAACCTTCTTGCCACAGCTCGCATTGATGTGCCATCCTGGATGAGCTGCACTACCTGAGCCACTTGTGTGGGTTGTAGAGTCCGTCTCATGCTACCACGAGTGTGAAAGCACCACCAACATTCAAAACTGACCAAAACATCAGCCAGACAGCATAGGTTCTGAGAAGTGGTCTGTGGTCCCCACCTGCAGAACCACTCCTTTATTGAGTGTGTCTTGCTAATTGCCAATAATTTCCACCTGTTGTCTATTCCATTTGCACAACAGCAGGTGAAATTGATTGTCAATCAGTGTTGCTTCCTAAGTGGACAGTTTAATTTCACAGAAGTTTGATTTACTTGGAGTTATATTGTGATATTTGAGTGTTCCCTTTATTTTTTTGAGCAGTGTAGATAGATAGATAGATAGATAGATAGATAGATAGATAGATAGATAGATAGATAGATAGATAGATAGATAGATAGATAGATAGATTAAAGGTGGTTAAAGGATTGAATTTTAACGTTAAAATGCAAAGACATTGTTTAAGAACATGTATAATATTATTATTTTTTTAAACTAATAATGTTTTGTTTTAATTAATGTTTATTTATGTTCGCTACTATGGCTGTATGATTTAAGATATATTCAACTACCTTCCGCTCCCTATGTATCACCCATGTCCTCTATTTACAAAACAAAAATATTCTCATCTAGGATATTTGGACAGTCTTAATATTTAGATTATGTATGACATATGTGATAAAAATATGAAACTAAAAATAAGGTAACTATGGTTTAAGGTAGCACACCTTAAATTCAGTGTTTTTTCATCATTAAATGTTCTTCTTTGTAAACTAATACCAGCTTCATCCAAATTATGAAGAAAATCATTTGCAATTATTAAGTAAATAATAAGGGTAAAGGAACTAGAATATGTTTTATATTTAAGGTTCTTCAAACTAGGCACCTCTTGCTTAAATAGACAGCTAGATTAGACAGTTTTGCACATTGACATTTTCTCAGTCATTATATAGAGTACTAACCTTTGTCGAATAGCCCACCTTCATTTTCCGGCAGCTTTTCAAGATCTAGTAATTTTGTGCTTTTTGCCCACCACTCTTTACAAAGGGCACTTTGGTGCATCCACGTGTCCCTGCAGATAAAAAGCCATTTATCTGAGTGTGGTGGAGGTGGGCTATTCAACAAAGATTAGTCAAAGATTAAGTCATTTTTACACCGGAGTTCTCCTTTAAGTGCAACTATGATGAAACCGGATCTCATCAGGACATCAGGAAGGGAAGAGCAAGATTTACTACTGTTGCACAGGATAAGTTTATTATTTCTGAGTTACCAGCCTCAGAAAAAGCCAGTTAACAACAACCAAAGATCCACCTGAATGAGTATTTTGGTTTGTTTGACACTTTTAAGCCTGGATGAATTCACTATTAAATTACAATATAAGGAAATAATTATGAGAATGTGTGTCTAAACATTTCACTTGTACTGTATAATACAACATAACGTTGAATCTACGTAAAATCGATTAGCGATGTTAAAATAAACGTTGATTCAACGTCCTTTGGCTATCTGGGCTAGAGACTGTGAATACAAACTAGTATCCAATCCTGGCGCAGGTAGGCGGGGCTCTCCGTAATGCGGGTGGGAAAACGAGGAGTGGAGCTCGCGGGCTGCGTGAGAGAGCAGCAGAAACACCTACGCATCCCCGCACCTTCTTCCCATGTACGCTGCCTGGTTTATACGAGTGCGGATTTTTACTAACCTTGGAACTCACCCGACCGCCACGATGGTTCACCATTCCGGATCCATACAGTCCTTCAAGCAGCAGAACAAGGGTCTGTATCCGCGGGTCTCTGCGCGCGCGGTGTGTGCGGATGAGTGTGAGAGCGGGGATGCTGGTATGCGCTGGGGAAAGTGTGACTGCGACTGCTTTACTTTTGAAGAGAGCCTGTGTGATGTGAACGTGCTGCTGCTGCTGGTAGACATGCTGTGCAGTTGATTATTTATTATTGAACTGTTTATGCTATTAAACGGTGACACATTAATTATCTAAGAGCTTTTTGCTTACTGTGCAAATATGTAAAAAAAAAAAAAAACAGAATATTTATACATGTCTGCTGGAAGTCATAATGAATCTGCTATGATTTAAAAAAAAAGTTTTTTTATGGATTATAATTTCAGCAAGTGTAGAGCCTTGTATAAGATAGGAAAAGTGTGATTCCATCAAGAGCATCTCCTTATGCCACACACACTCAAACACAGCTACTGTCATTGGCGCAGTTTTTGCATTAACTGCATCAGACTAAGGCAGATCAATCAAACAGTACCTCATGAAAAAAACTCTGATTAATGCTTGAATTACATGTTATTTATATGCAGTCAGCTCAAATGACAAATGACATCCATTACAGTGATCTATTGGGTCAAAACTTATGGGCCCTAGAAATGGGCCCATATTGCCACTGTCATTAATGTCATCAGCACCCGCACTAAGTGGTCATCTTCACATTAGAGAGCACTCTGTTGAAATGGCAGCTCTTGGAGTGACTGGTGCCCTGAATGTAATTGAATAACTGTAAGGGGAGGAAGGCTGGTCCGAGGTCGTTGCTTGTTTTCGTACTCTTCTGCTATATACAGATGTGGGGTTGGGAAACATGATTGTTTTTTAATCGTTACTGTGACACAATTTCATTTTGTGAGCATATAATTGATATAACTACTATGGCTGCAACTTTCTTTTACTAGCATTTGGTTAGATGTGAGAAAAAATGGTTAGTTTTGGATAGATTAAATTAATCAGAAAAATACAAACAATTGAACGAATGAAAAACATAATTTTTCAAAAGATGTTGTATTTTTAGGTAGTTTACAGGTTAATATACTTGTCTGTGTGTCCTTTTCACTAGTATTCAGTTTACCTTCTTATTTAATGTTTTAAATTAAGAGACATGGAATTACGTAGTAAAAAAAAAAAGTGTTTGTTCTCAGAAATCCTATATCTAAACCCAACTGAGATGGTGATTTTAAGTGATTGTAGCACAGTGTGAAGGAAAAGCAGCGAGTGTTGTTCAGCACCTCCAGGAACTCCTTCAGGACGCTGAGAAAACTATTCCAGGTGACTCTACCTGATGAAGACACTGAGATTAAAATACCAAGAGTCTGCAGATCTGTCCTCAAAGATAAATGTAGCTACTTAGAAGGATGTGAAGAATAAAACATATTCTGGTTTATTCAACAATTGAGAATATATGTATCTAAACATTTGACTGTACATTGTGAAGATGATAAGTAACTAATCTACACAATCTACACAAATTTGTCTAAACCTTTTCAGACTCCCCTTATAGTAAAGTAATTAAGATGATTTAAGTTTAACCGATTGCTGGCACAGATGTGAAAATGCACAAAGAATATGACTTTTTGGAGCAGATAAATGAAACAGAAACCTACTGGCACAAAAAAAAACACCCACCCTTAGTCAATACCCATATTGCCCTAACTTTAACATTGCTTAAATTATAGTCTTATGCTCTCTGTTAAATGTTTATTTTTTATTTTCTAAGTTAAAATAAGTTCACAAATCCTCTACTTAGGTTTTAGTTTCTGTTTCTTTTTATTTGCTGAATTTGATAAATTAGTGACAAGTTTAAATAAACTTGCTACAAGCTACAAATCTGATGTTGTTTATTCCCCCAATGTGTTAGATTTAGCAAATAAAGAGAAGGGAGGTGTATATTAAATTTGCTGATGATTGTAACTACTAAATCCTTTTAAAACGTATTATTTTAGGTTTGTGTTAGATTTGAGGGTTTTTTATTGTTGTGATACTATACTGTGTGTTTGTGTAGCTTATTAAAAGTAAATTAAAAAGACAATTATTTTTGCCATTATGCTAAAATTAGCTTAATTACACAACACAAAATCAATTTAAATGTAGGTATTTTCACCATTTTAGTGCAGTACACACAAAGAGTCTTTAAATAGGTAAAGAACCATTTGCATTAAGTAAAAGGTTTTTTTTTTAGACCTTGAATTCATTCCATTCAGTGTTAGGATTATTCTTAGGTGTTTAATTCTAATGCAGAAAGTGCTGTAAAGTATTGTAAAATATTCTATGTGCATTAGAATATCAGTGCTGTGATACAAAAAAAAAGTAATTTTGGTTCATTTCTTATTTGGTTTACTTTCATCATGAAACTTGAAAATGATACAAAGTAAAGAATAACTACCAGAGTTACATTATGCCAAAAAAATGAAAAACAGTAAAAAATTGAGATACAAAATCTTTGCATAAGAGCAACAATATCTTGTAGAGTCCTATAGCGTTCTATTTTAGGACCTATGGAAGGGATGTGAGTTATGAGACTAATGTAAGTAGTATAACAGTGGACTATTGGCATAAGTAAAGGCTAAGGATTAAATGATTCTTCACATCCACACATCTCCAATACAAATATGGCTTTTTTTGAAAAGTGATTTTTCTATGACATTACTGAAAATAACTATTGAAAAAACACCTTCATTTATTATGTTTTTGTCAAATATGTCATTTTAAGCTCATCCAACCCAGCAGTTGTGCTTCAAACAGCACAGTTCTGTGGAGAACATAGCTAGGTCAGTTCAGGCTGACAGCATAAAGCCAGACGTCACGTTTTCTCCTTCTGAAGCCATATGGTCTGTGCTACATGTGCTGTTTTCTTCTGTATTCTGTGGCGCTCTCACAGAGCTTGTGTCTAAGCTGCCGGGCTGAAGCCCTGCCATCCCTCAGATTTTCAGCTCAGAGTGGAGCTTCCACCCACTGCCCCAGCCAAAGCAGCTCTCACCCATCATGCCCAACGCCACACGGGCTATTGCGCTGTTTTTTCCTGGTTCCCGTCACGCTGCATTTGGGGCTCGTCTTATTGTTTATTGATCTCTGTCAGCAGCCAGCAGCAGGAGCATCGTGGGCCCTTGCCCTGCGTCTGAGCTGTATATTTATAGAGCCACTCGACACTCACCCACTGTCTCATCACAGACATTCCTTCTTTATTGCCGTCCGGTATTGATGCGCAAGTGTGTATTGATGCGGCTCATTGCAGGGCATTAAAGTGCCTCTAATGACCCTGTGGTTAATTATTTAGAGATATGCAGCAGCTGAAGGCTAAAGTACCCTCTCTGAGTGGAGCTGAAGCTGTGGTGGCTCCATCGCTCTGGCGGCTGCGGGGTAATGGACGCTAACATGCACTCGGCTTGTGTTTGTTTTATAGGCTGATGAAGATATAAATGATGATAGACACTGATGGAGTATTAAATGTGTTCTCTATATGTTAATATGAGTATTTAGGATGCTTTGTGCTTTATTTACTTTTAGTTTTATCTTCTTTTGGATGTTGGATGTTTTGATAGGAGTTTCTTTGGCCTGTGAGATTGGAAGAGTGATGAAAGAGAGGGCAACTTATCATCATTATGTCATTAGTACAAGTATGGAAGATAGTTTGACAAGTATTCAATTATTCATTACTCATGTCTTTTGAGAAAAATGGGACTTTTTTGTCTACCGTTCTTAAACCAATTTGTCTACCTAAAAACTGTTTATGCAGTTTTCTCTTTCAAGGCTCTCATTTGTTAAGTTTACAAGGATATTGGGATCCATTATTATAAAAACTAAAGGTAAAAACTGTTCTTCAGTTGAAAAATATTAGATAAACAATATTTTTCTCTTGCAAATTGGCAACTTAAAATGCGGCAACAAAAAAAGTGATGAGAGTTTTTTTTGAGTGATCGCAACGCAAGGTTCTCCTAACTTTTTTGGTTAGGTTAACATTTCGGTCACCAATTCCATGTACATATTTGTGGCCAAAAAAACATGGAAAAATACATTTACTCAAAATAGTTGCATGTGTAGTCGTGCAATAGTCTAATTAACCTTTTAGTGTGAGAAGATTCAAATCCTACAGGTTTGTCATATACATGGTACAATTAGCAGAGAAATGCTTTGATAACTGCCTGCTCACATGAAAGTAAAAAATAAATAAATAAATGCAAACTCTAGTCTCTCAGTCTGGCAAAGCCTCCCGGTCTGAGAACATCATGTGAGAAGGAAAGTTCTAATCTGAAGATCAGAATGCCAGACTAAACATCTTATAAAATATTTAGGCAGTTTGAGCTGCAGCTCAGTGTGTATTAACTAACCGAGATACAGATGCACAAAATGTGAGCTAGAAGAAAGTTTAACTAAACTAATTTGAGTTAACTTAAAAAGAAGAAACTCTGTTTTTGCTTTTTTAACACCATGTATCATTCACACATTTGAACTTTTAACTAATCTGTAAAACACTGAATCTGTAGCATACGGTTCATAAAAATGTACAGTCATTTTTAACATATAAGCAGTCCATCCTCTCAGTCTAAGCAGGTGTCTAGAGTGGATTCCCTTTTAGGTGTCAGACCTGTTGTGTCTTCCAAGTGTAAATGACATAATAACAGAGATAACGGCAAATTGGACACTGTCACACCTCCCTCCTCTTCATCCCCTGGCGTTGTTGGGGTTTCCTACATAACAGTCATATTTTCATCTGTCAGTGTTATCTCTATCAGATTAAAAAGAAGAAAGGTCGTGTTAACCTCGGCATTTGCTTTCCTCTTAACACGTGGTGTGAGTCAGTACACAAGCACGCATGAACACTCTCTCTCACACACACACACACACACACACACACACACATGTGCACACACACACAGTCTCAGGGCTGGACAGCAGCCACGATTGAAAATAGGATTTAACAGTTTTTCCTTTTTCCTTTTTTTTGCTTCTGGGTTTGCTGCAAAGGTGTGAGCAAGTGAGTGTGTGTGTGTGTGTGTGTGAGAGAGCTTGAGATAGAGGGAATGAGGAGAAAGAATTGGGAGTGAATTGGGAAGAGAATAATGCTTAGGAGTAGAGAGGGAGGGAAAGATAGGGCAGGATATGTAAAAGAAGAAGGCTGGAAAGTTTGGAATTGGAATTTGGATAGTGAGAGAGAGAGATAAAGATATTGTGTGAAAGAGAGAGAGAGAGAGAGAGAGAGAGAGAGAGAGAGAGAGAAAGAGAGGGAGAACAAGAGAGAAAGAGAGAGTGAATAAATATTCCCTGATGTCAGGCTTCTGCATACACCATGATACAACCTGGTTCAGTCCACTGGTTCAGTCCACACAGTATAATAATATTCTGTGCAGGACTCCAAAACATGCTGCAGGCTATTTTTGGAAATATACCACATATGAAAACTGTCATTTTGCATTAACATTTCATGTAATTTGTGTGCTTTCAGAAGGCTTCTGGAAATGCGTAATCAATGTAATGCTAAATCTATAATTATGTAGCATTTTAGCAAAAGACCATGAAATTGATTTCTGTGCTTTGCTAATTGGCCTAAAGGATGATAGGCTGCTAAGAGAGGATTATAGACTGTATAGGTATGCTGGTAATATTATGCATAGCTAGAAAACACTGGTCATTAACACCCATCCCCAGCCATAAATTAATGTGATGAATTAACAGTCTGGGTGATAAAATGCAATCAACTGTATATTCTCCAAACACATATTCTCGCTGACGAAAAAACATCCAAAATCAAAAACGCACCAAGAAGGAGTTGTTAGATTCAAATAATACTTTATTTATGTGAATGTATTAATTTTATATGTAAGTATTAAAGTAAATAAATGTATAGAACAAAATAAAAGATTTTAATTGAAAGCGAGGCTATAGTACCCAGTTGGGTTGCCTTTATCCTGGATATGAGATAAGATATGTCTGGGCATAAAGGCTTACAGGTTATGCATGGCATCCTGTGGCATGTTTGCCCACAGATGTTGCAGCTGGACATGTAGATCCTGCACACGTCCCAGCTGCTGCTATAAATCATTGATTGGCATGCAGGCAGGGCAAGGAAGTGTTGCAATTTTGCAATGCGTGTGTTTACGCAAACTGAACCGTGAACCCCATACCGTGACGGTTCGCAAAGAATACACGTTACATCCCATAATAAGTATGCATGTGGGTGAGTGAATGTGTGTATATCTGTAGGCCCAGTATGGACTGGCATTTGGACGGTTGGACGTTTACGATTGAGAGTACAATATTTGTGATTGCCGGCGTGTTTTGTTAAAGATTGTATGCAGAGTGTTAACTGCAAAGAGTCTTCATTCATTCATTCATTCATTCATTCATTTATATGGTCCAAACATAATAACAAGTTGCTTCAATTCACAAACCCATTCCTTTTCTTTTCTATTCTCAAGTTAATCTTGGTTTCATCTGTCAAAAGAAGCTTATTCCAGAACTGGGTACCCTGAGGAAAGAAATATTCTAATTAAGATCTCCTCTTAATCTCATTCAATTCTCCTAGAGACCGGTAAATCCTGTCTGAATTCAATGTGAGACTTAAGTAATGCTCTCACATTTCTGAGAAACAACCCTCAGATTTTTTTTTACTTCCATCAGAATGATGTCTTAAAGATTTTTCTGATTTTGGTCAGCCTGAACTCACCTCAGTCTAAGAAGAAAAATAATCATATCAGGGAAGATAAGATTCTATGTTATAGCTGTATTCTTCAGCTCCAAAATATTAAAACAGTATATCAGTACAGAAAGAGGTTTACCTAATGCTTTTTTCGTATGTGTTCATAACATTCTACAGTTAAATTGATAATGTTAATCTTATTTTTCAATGTTTGTTGGAAAATAATATTAAGGTCTTCTTTATTCTGTTTTGAGTATAAAAAAGAAAAAAACTTTAAATGTTTTTAATCTGGCTTCTCTGTTTTGAGTTTGTCCAGTGGTTTGCGTTTTGAAATGAACCCTCTGTATTTAAATTCATGAAGGCGTCTTTTGATTGTTGACTTTGACAGTGATACGCCTACCTCATCAAGAATTTTCTTGATCTTTTTTGAAGGATTTTTTTTCCTAGAAAGTTTTTTTTTAAACTTATTGCACTTTAATTGTCATACATGTTTTCAGTACCTTTAGATGTTTCTGAGCTAATCAGTGCATTCCTTCCATAATAAGAATGTACCAAAATCTTGATATGGTTACTCCTGAAATTTCTGCTTTCTCTAAAAGAAATTTGCATCAACCAAATGCAAATAAAGCTCTTGAAATCAATGCCAGACTGTTTATCTCCTTATTTGATTCCTAAAATAACAGGAAGTGGGTGGCACTTTGGCATGAAACAGTCAATCAGTTGATTGAAAACTCAGTTGATTGTTCAATTACTTGCCAAAAGTAGTTAACTTGATAGGGAGCATAGAGTTACAGTATTAGAAAGTCAGAAAAAAAGCATTTGTTGTGATGTAGGCATTTTCAGGAAGATCAATTTTTCCTGTTCATAAAATAATTCTGAAAATGAAGCTTTTAAAAATCTCCATCTCCACCATAGAGAGTATTAGACAAGCTCATTTCATTGACCAAAAAATAGTTTTTTTTTTGTGGTTGACCTTGCAATATTTTGTTGTTCAGCAACATATATATGGCTATACTAAAACAGTATTTTTCACAATATTTCACTAGAAATCAATGATCCGCCATGTGATGATATTAATAAAGCCATCTGTATATCCAAGATTTTAGTAAAATAAATGAGATTTGGCAAATTTAATCTGCCTTTGCTTGATATGTCATGGAAAATGAGAAAAGTGCTCATTTTGTTTTTGTATCAAGCAGTGAAAATCTGTGATTTATTTATTTACGCACAATTGTATTTTATGACACTGCACATCCTGCAGTGTGACCATTATCTATGCATGCATTGTGTTAATGATGATAAAACAATACATTGTGCAGCCCTAACAGGAGGCCAAAGTGCAGACACACCTGATACATCTGGATAGGTGTGAGTGGGCCTTTAGAAAGAAGATTAAATGAGTCAAGCTTTCTGCTGTTAAAGGCAGGTTTTATGTTTATGCATAAATGTTCAAAAGGCCCAGAACTGACTGTAGAGTTTAATAATTTATTAATATATTATTTGTTCTGTTTAATCTGTGGAAACCTAATGCCATTGGCTGAAGCTAGTCACATGTTGTTCTCTGATGTCATTTCCTGTAGGAAACAGTGTAGATTTTGCTGCCTCATGGCCAGCTACCTTAGTTTGCTCTGACTGTTCAACTCTGTTCAGCTGCTGTGCGTTATTGAGAAATTGTAAGTCAAGACCATTTATTTCAGTAGTATGTGTGATTGGTAATGTTTAGTTTGTATAAGTAAGCAGACTTGTATTGGCTAAATGCATGTTTAGTTTCACATCTACACAGCTGTATTTGGTGAATAGCTTTGTTAGTTCTTTGTATTATAATAGTTTGAAGACATTTATTTGATACCTCTTTGCTGTGTTATTATTTCTACTTTGTTTCATTGAATGTGTGCTTGAGTGAAACTAGTAACAGCTACTCCGGCGTCAGTTACTGAGAATGACCACTAGATGGCGCCTAAGTACTATCAGAGAACTGTGGTGCCCTAGATAGGCCTAAGATACACCTTTTAGAATTTTTGAGGTAGTTTCTTTATCTCATTTAGTTCATTAGTACCTGTATTGTTATTTACAGATTTATCTGTTTGTGTCTCCTAGACCACAGCCTGTAACTACGCCTATGTCCTTACCTGCAATAAAACTCTTGATCAAACTCTGGCTTTAGTGGTGTTCTGGCCGACACACCAGACTGAACACGGTGTACCTCGCTACCAGAGCCAACAACAATACATTCACAGTGGTCTCCACTACAATAAACATACTTTAGCATTAAGCATTTTATAGAATGTGCTCATTTTACTATACCCTCTTTCTTTAATTGGCGGCTAATGTGAAACCTGCTGCCAGTTCATTGTTTTGGTTTGTCTTTAGTCTTCATCATTGCATCAGTAATTGGCCAATGCAATTTTAGTCATTCCAAGAAAACAAGGCCTGTTTTGAGTTCCACTTAAATTTAAATGCTTCATTTTAACAAGGTCAGGTTGGCTAATTACTGATGCTATCATTTATAGCTCATAAACATGAAGGGTATCATAAACTGGAAGCATCATAAACTAGAGACACTAATATTCTGGTACCCAATTATCAGTTGTCCTCTCATCCTTGCGCGCCTCACCCAAGCATAGACTGTGACAATATAATGGGAACAGGATGCATACTGATTGTATCGTATGTGCAATAAGGAGCATTGCTTTCATTATGACACTGATGGATGACTGATGGGTGTTTTAATGATTTAGCAATTGATGAGAAAAGAGTGAACAACTTCATTAGCACAGCTAATATCCCCAAATGATCATTTCCTGTGTGAAGTGACTCACAGAATGAGACGACTCCCTGCTGAGGGGAGCTGTGATTTTTGTCATTCCCTCGGTCTGAGTGCGAGTGTGTGTGTGAGTGTGTGTGTGTTGCACAACAGCGCCTCAGCCACAGGCTCGCCACCTGTCCCCTTATGTAACCCGCAGATGGGGGGATGAGCTTGGGCTGTGTTTGGTGGACACACCGGAGAGGGTGAGTGGCTGTTAAAAAAGGAAAAAGGAGGGCACACCTTCCGGATTTATTTAAAGCTGCCTCAGAGGTCACAGAAGACGAACGGTTACTACGTGTGTGGAATAGAGCTTGATTGGTTGGTATTCCACCACACTAGCAAACATCTGCCGTGCTCACTGAGCGCAATGTGATTCGCTTACAAAATTTTCCATAATGACTGATAATACATACACGTGTTCCACTCAGTGCTTTGCCTTTATAGAAACCACATTTAATATCCTTGGTAACATCATTTCTGAACAGTTAGAACAGTGAACTCACTGCATGTATCGTAGGCTACAAATCTTTAATTATAGAGAACCTGTTAACAGCAGTTGGTTGCCGTTACTATGCACGGAAACTTGTGCATAGTAACAGAATGAACTCCATAGTTCGGTCTACTAAGCTTTTATCTAACTTATGTCTTTTATTTAAGTTGAATTAGAGGTAAAAACATGTGTTACACAGTTGAGGCAAGAGGTTTGATCATCAGTCACTATCCATAAGGAGTTAATGGCTCTGGTTTTGTCCCACAAACACATATGGTAGATAAATTGCCCCTAAGATTGATTGATTGGTGTGTTGTTTTGCAGTTATGTGAAATTATGTTTTAAAAAATAAATAAAAAAGGTGAAATCAAAGTCTTATCATCCACTACAGAGCTGCGTCAAAACAAGCAAAATGGAAATATTTATCTTGGTCTGCTTTTAGCAGAAACACCTTTTTTTTAATTTACCTTGCCCACCAAACATTTGGGAGTGTAAACTCACCAGACACTGCGACTTGAGAAGAGTATTTTTCAGACAATGGTAGCATTCAGCATTTTAGAATGTCTAAAGTGACCAAAAAGATAAATGCCATTATCAAAACCATTACTAAAGACACTTGTTTTTAATCACTAATGGGCACCTGTGCCAAATGATAGAAATTGTCATTGCTTTATACAAGCTTATTAAAGAGCAATAAAAGGGGTGTAAAGAGTAATAAATAGACAGTGTAGAGTAGTTTAAAAAAGTATTTGGAGACTTAGGGTAGCATAGGGAGCATATGGTTGTGTAGGGTTTTATAGAGAGTATAGGGTTGTAAGGGATGTATAGAGCTGTATAGGGAATATAGGGAGCGTTGGATTGTATAAGGTAGTATGGAATTGTATGCGGGAGTATAGGGTGGAATAGAGTTTTATAGGCTAGTATATTGTAGAATATGGTAGGGTAGTATAGAGACTATAGGTTGATATAGAGTTACATAGGGTAGTATAATAAGTGTAGGGTAGAATCAAGTTGTATAAGGTAACATATGGTAGCATAAGGACAGGGTAATTAGTATAGGGTTTTATAGGGTAGTATAGGAAGTATCGGGTATTATACATAAAGAGTTTCATATGGTAGGATAGGGATAGGGTATTATAAGGTAGAATATTGTTCATATGGAAGGGTATGGATTATAGGTTGATATAGATGTGTATAGGTTAGTATAGGAAGTATAGGGTAGAATAGAGTTTTGTAGGGTAGTATGGGATAGGATAAAGATAGGGTGGTAGAGAGTAGAATTTTTTTATATTGTAATATAAGGATTATAGGTTAATATAGAGTTGTATAGGGTAGTATAAGAGTTTAGGATATTATAGAGATGTATATGGTAGAATAAGAAGTATAGGGTAGTATACAGTTTTATAGGGTAGCATATGGTAGAATAGGGATAGAGTAGTATAGAGAGAGATTAGGTTGGTATAGGGTTTTATTGGTTAGCATAGGAAGTGTAAAGCTGTATTAGGTATCATAGGAAGCATAGAGTGGGGAAGTTTTACAGCAGTTTATTATTATGTATACAGTGTGAAACAATATGATTGAAACTAATTAAACATTAGATTGTATTACTGTATCATTTATTAAAAATCTTTCCATAACTTTTTTGCTGTTTTTAGCAGGTTTTAACAATAGTCTTTAATGTTTTCCTGATTATGTACTTTTTTCCATTTAGGCTTAATTAATGTAACTCACTTGTGTGACAGCAGCTTGCGGCTATTCCATGTAGGCCCTGGACCCATAGCAACCCTAGCCATGAAAAAAGAATATGAATTAATTAATTAATTAATTTTATTTTTAAGTATTGGAAAGTTCCAGTATCTTAGCATCCAGTTCCCATTGGAGCAGATTCACAGACTGCACATCAAAGAAGCTCCAGTGGACTTGTCATGTTCCTGGGACAGCACAGGACCTGGAAGCAAAGCGAAGAAGAAGAAGAACACTGAGTGAATTTTGAGATGAGTTGAATTCAGTGCAGCAGAATTCAAGAAGACTGTCCTCGCCTGCGGTTCTGAGTGGAATGGAATAGAATGGCCTAATGAATCATGATGTCTAAATCCCTGCAGCCAGGATCAATATGATGAGCAACAATAGCAGGCAAGTTTTGAACCCGTATGACTTTAGGAGCGCTTGTGTAGGTTTGTGTGGACCTCGATTTAATCTGTAGCTTGGTTGCTAGGCTTGGGCTGCGTCAGGAGTAATTGGGGCACAAAGGGAAAGTGGAGGGAGAGATAAATAATGATGAAGGGTCTAAAGAGTGGGGAGGACTGGAGGGTGATCAGGAGATAAGAGAATGGAATGGGAGGGGAGCAGTGCTGTGAGTAAGGGAAAGGAAGGCCAAATGATAAAGGACCGAGCAATTGTGGAAAAAAACAACAATAATTCTGCTGCAGAATTTTCTCAGGACTTCTGTTAAAATATTAATGTCAATATAGGCAATTACTGCAATTTGCTAGAGGACGCAATTACTGGAAAACCGTTCTACAGGAATATTGTACAAAGGTGAAATACAGATTATCATAGACGTATTATACACTGGTGTAGAAATTGTATAGCTTCTTATAGTATTACTGTAAGATCCTCTATTGTAAGGGATTGAACATGAGGAAGAGGAGGAGGGAGGCTTTGAGATGAAAAGAGAAGAGAAAGGCTGGGTATTGTCAGAGCCTCTAGCAGCGGGCAAAGGGTGAGGATTCTCTAATCCTTTTCACTGATGCAACGGTACGTCAGTGGCAGACTAGTGTAATGCCATGATAAACTCTGCAGAGCATGGGGCAAGTGCCATCTGCCAACAGCTATGTGCTGAGCCACAGGTCGCCTGGCAACGGGTGATTGACAGCTGCCATCAACCAAAGACTTTTGATCTCCTGAATAATCGGTGTTAGTATAGTGTATCATATAAAACAGCAGTGAATAGCCCTATAATCTCCAAAATCTCCATCAATGCTACTTCCGGCCCAGCTAATTGGTTACTGCACTATGTAACTCTAGTTAAGCAAGCTAGATAATGCCACATACCTTATAACAAATGCTGCATAGAAATATATGTGTAAGATTCTGTAATCTTGTCCAGAAATGCATGTGTACAGCATATCCTTCTAAAGGGGTGTCTCATAACAGCAGGGTATTGTTACCAAACAACATAATAACATGGATTAGTAGTGCAGAATTCAGCAGATGCGTGTGGTCACACATTTCAGTGCACACATTTCATACTCTAGCCCAGATTTTACAACACAAACTGTAATATAGAAAAACCATGATCCCTCTGATGACTCTGCCACCATATGCAAATCTCCCAGTCCAACGTTGGCCGTAGATGGTGTGTGAAAGTGTGTTGGGCGGCTGGTATTGAAGTCTGTAGCAAGTAATTAGGGCTTTATCTAATTCATTTTAAAGTGTAAGGAGCAGAAAGGCCTGAAGATGGATGAGAAGAGCGAGAGAGAGATGCATAATTAGGACCGTATCTAATTACCCTACTATCTTGCAGTGTGTCTTCATGCTCTTCATGCTCTCATGCTGAAAGTAAGACAGTTTGTTTTTTTCCAGAGCACATTCACAGGACTCATTAATTCCCCAGGTAGAAGTAGAAGTAGAAGGCAAAGCAAGACAGGTTTTATTTGTGTAGCAACTTTTATACACACTGACAGTTCAAAGTTCCTTACATAAACAAAAAAAAGTACAAGACATAACAAAGTAAAAGCAAAAAGCCTTTTTAAAAAAACATTAGAAATTACATAAAATCTAAAATATAATAACATTCAGTTTATTTAAAAGAAAGATAAAGAGCCCCTATAGGGACATGTATTTTATTGTTTTCATGTAACATGGTAGTTAAAAATGTGGTGAGCACCATATACTACGTAGTAAGCACCAAAACTAGAATTTGTTTATCCTCGTACCTTTAAAGCTGCTTTTTTTTATTCCCCTGCTACAGTTTTTGAACTCCTGAACTCTCTATTATTAATATTCTGTTTTTTTACTTGTTTTTCATTTTAGAATGAAAACAAACATCATTCATAATAAGTTGTGGTTTTGTGTATGACACATGCTGTTATGTTAATGAAAATGTCCTCATGGGAGTCTAGTATTATTTATAGAGTGCATCCAACACCTGGTTTGGTAAATCAGTGCTGTGTGTTATATCAGTTAAAGTGGAAAGAAATTAATCAAATCCACAAACATCCACATTTACCCTCTGTATGAAGTCATGTTTGTACCTTGATCATAAAAGTTCTGTATTCACCCATACCCGTGTATACTTATACATGTATTCCGTGTTGGTTTTGATTTCTTGCTTTCTACATCCTGCCTCCTCTTATGCAATTGTGACAATTCTTGTCTTTCAAACCATTTTATCCCACTGATATAGTGATTATACAGTAGAAAAATTCTGAATTTACACATTACTTTTAAACAAAGATGCTATTATAATTGTTAAATTGTTGTATTGGACTATAGAAATACTTAAATATCTTATTCCAGCATTGATTTTGCTATGTGTGCATACACAATAGTATTATTTTTTTTAATATGGCCCTACAATACAGCCCTAATCAGCACTGAACTCAGCACTGTCCTGGGTAAACTCTTTTCCACTGGTGTCTCTGTCTCACTTTCTTTTAGAAATGCACTAGCAATGAGTCAAATTTAATTTAGTGTGACCAGCACGGTTAACGCTATAACAGGAAAAGATTTGTTCTGCTGCTCATGCTGGCGAACCTCATGGGCTCTCATGTGCCTTTAAAAAATTTAAGAACTAATTAAGAAAGTTCTGGGTTGTAAAGGCCATTAGTGAAAAGAAGCTGAAACTGCCCTTTAAAATTTCATTTAGAACCCACTTAAAGAGCAATAAGTTCATTTGGGCTGTTTCTCATTTCGCTGATTATTTTAAAAGCTTGGCTGGTTTTCAGAGGGGAGGACGGCCTCTGAACCCGTCAGGCTCGCTTTTCTAGATCTAGATTGAGGTCTGCCTGATCCTACAGAGCCAACAGAGATTGAAGTGTGATCTCTTAACTCCTCCTTAACTCTCTTTGCACATCATTAGTACTTTATCTCTTTCTTTGTTTTTTGTTCTTAGTTTTCATTACTTTTATATTATTTTAATATCTTGTTATTTTATTTTAACATTGTTCTGTATTATGTCTTGAATGTATTTCTTATATTTAAATTTTATTCAATTTAATGATGTCATAAATGTAATGTAAATGTTTTTTTCCCGTTAATTTATAATTTCTTACTTAAACTTACTTAAACTTGTTCTGCAAGTTACTTAAACTTGTCCTAAATCTTTCTGTAAAGCACTTTGAATTGCCTTTGTGTATAAAAGGTAGGCCTGTCACAAAAACATATTTTTGGTGGGCGATATATCTTTCCAGAAATGGCATAATGATAACAGAATAGCATAAAAAAGCTATTATACACTTTTTAAAGACAACAAAATTTAAATTAATAATTTATTATAATTAGTTTAGTAATGATATACTTATTAATTTACTTACTGCAGTTCACACTATCTGTATATAGTCAGGGGTATTAAAGCATGATTAGCTAAAATACTGTTTACTGTTATATATATATATATGAACAAACATACAAATATATACAATAGACAATATCACGATTATCAGATATTTTTGAGGTCATGTTCATTTATTGTACGATAAATCGATATTGCAATTATTGTTACAGGCCTTATGAAAGGTGCTATAAAAAACTTGCTTCTGCATGAAATAGCAGATAATTGTATTGGTATAATGTTTATAACTAATGTTATACTATTTCCTCAGTGTATAATACATTAAGAAGATATTTGCATCTGCACGAAAGCGGCAGTTTTTAACATTTTTCTTTTAAATTAAACGCAGTAATAATTCTGATTTCTGAGTAGAGAGGGGGAAAATATTCTAATAAATAGTATTAGTGTGCTTCTGTGACCATCCCTGCAAAGCCAGATATATTTATTGTAAAACAGTGTGGTCTGGTTGGTATTCCCAGGAGTTTTTCAACAGCTTTTTCTGGTTAAGTGAACAACCCCAGTGCTGCTAATAGCTAAGAGCTACTGTGAATGTGCAGAATAAGAACTGAAGAGAGCTGGTGAGATAAAAGAGAGAGAATGTGCAGATTCATCTGCTTTAAAAGGAGGCCACACCACAGTGCACGTTTTAAAAGTACTTTTCCTAATGCTCAGTGCAATTGCACATTCTCACCAGAGTGATCTCTACAGACTGTCACTTTAACAAAGCTAATGATCTCACGCTTTCAGACAATGGGAGCTTTGTGCTAAAATAACATCTGACAAATGTGGTATTGCTTTGACTGAACTTCTCTCAAAATCCAACCACAGGGAACGTACAGAGCTCTGTGTAAAGCTCCTGAGTGCTGGTGGCGGTGGTGTGTGTGTGTAAGTGGGGAATGGATGAATAGATGAATAATGTAACGTCTGCAGGGAAGAAACATGGAGAGGTTATAGCAGTGGAACCCACTGACCTAATTTTCCTCTTAGTCTCTTCTCACTCACTTCATATCCTCAAGGAGGGAAAGTTCCAGAGTGCACCGTAAACTTGGTTCCCCTTTATCACATACTCGCTGTAGCCGTCCTGTTTGGGATATTGCTGCTGGTGCTGAATTATGAAGTGTATTGAAGGTCAGTATTAAAAAGCTCCTGTCCTTTTCCTTTCTTGAATTTGATTTAGGTCTACTTATCATGACCTCTGTTCTCACAGCCTGACATGAATTGTGCTTTATATAAAAAGTGGTCCAGAGAGAAAATCGCCTCATGAATTTAACATGAATGAGCAGTGGAGGGGTATATATCTAAATGTAAAGTGAAGACAAGGATGTATAATAATGTTATCTTCAAAATGTGGGAACAAAAATCTTAACTTTCAGTGGAAGTCAGCATAAAAATATTTTATTTCAAGTTTGGGGCATTATTGAACCATTTCTATTTTATTTTATGATATAAACTGATATTGCAATAGTTTTTAATTATGTGGTATTTATATTGGGTAAAAAAAAAAAATACAGGAATTCTCCTCAATAGGTCTGTCACTCATTTGTCCCGTTCCTTGTCCTTTCTGACCTGTCTGTGTTTTTCCTGCTCTTTGGCACATTTCTCTGTGTTTGTTTCTGTCTTGTGTCCTTCCTTGCCACTGCCCTAGTCATTAGAGTTTCCACCTGTCTTATCTGTAACTCCGCCCCCTCGTTACTGGTCCCAGGTGTTTCTCAGTCCTGATTGTGTTTAAATATAGCCCCCTTGTTTCCTTGTGTTCCCTTGTCTGGTCTTGTGTGTGTTTCACCTCTGTGTGGTTGCTCCTTGTTTAGTTCTCTGTCTTCGTTTCTTCCTTGTTCAGTTAACTAGCCCTGTCTGTTTGTTTTTTTTGGTTTGTTATTTCTTCATTAAAATAACTGCAATTACGTCCTTGCTGCAACCATGACAAGGTCAGTGTCCAATGGATACGGTTAAATATTTTATTATTATATATTTTTATTACTTTAAGTATCTCTACATTAGAATGTGCTGTTTCCATGCTGTTGAGCTGTGTGTATTTCCTTTATTTCCTTTTACATATGGACTATAAGGCTCACTATCAATGAAAGTCTATTTTCTGGTCATATAAGGCACATTATGCAAATAGTAAGGAACAATCTACAATCTACACAGATTTCACTCCTGAAAACTGTTTATTTGGGTGAGTAGCGCTTTTGTTTATCTATAGTAAGCTTGTATTTCTAGTATTTTCAACAGCGTGCTTAACAGCAGCGGTTACTAGGAGCGGTTAGAAGCAGCACTAGATGCGGTTATTATTAGCACTATTATAAGCGCTAGCCATGGGGAGCAGCAGCAGTTAGCAGCAAGCAGCAGCGTTAGCGCTAGTAAATGCTGCCTGACAGCGCTTCACTGAGGAACCCTGCCGTTTTGGTAACCCAGGGTGCTATCAGCTAGCGGTTCGTCCCACGTAACTTGTTTTAACACAGTAATCATGCAGACTACAGTCTGATAATACTCCCCATTGAATGGTGAAAGAAGATAGCGGCTAATTCATTTGGGAAAATTAAAGGATTTTAAGTGCGCCTTATAATGCGAAAAATATGGTTAACAAAAACAAGGAATTTCACAGATCATTTTATTTACATTAACCTGCATTAAAAGTGCTTTTCCATGTTCTGTGTGCGATTACACATTCTCATTAGAGCGGTCTCTAAATCACAGAATTCCAAAAAAAAAAAAGACTGTTGCATTTACCTTTTATATGTTTTGTCATCTAATGAATTTGGCAGTTTATTTTTAAGCCAATATTATTTATATGCATTGACAAAGTTTGCACACACTGCAGGTAATTCAGACAATTCTAGCATTAACACAGATGCAGTAATACGGATGCAGTTTATCATTTGACCATCCATAATTGATGTTGTTTGATGTTTTTGATGAACCTGATGCAAAGCTGTTGCACCTGATACTGTTTTGCCTTTGAAGCGTAGTGTTGTGTGATTGCAGGGAAATAGTGGGAGGAGAGCAGCAGGAATGCAGGATAATGTGATTGTAAAAGATTTTGGGTGGATTTATGAGGAGCTGTCAGGGAAATGTGCTGCTGAACACTGTAATGAGATTACATAAGAGTGAGGGAGAGAAATTGTTTTTCTGACGCTTGGCATCCATCCTTCTCTCTCTGTGTGTCAGTCTGGGGATATGTAGCAGATTTGTTGGACCAGGTTGCCTGTCTGGACCTCTCACGTGGACACGTTCCAGTGGACATTGGAAACTCAAAACACACACACACACACACACACACACACACATATATATATATATATATATATATATATATATATATATATATATATATATATATATATATATATACTGTGTCTGTCCCCCAGTTTGGTTTTCCATGATCGCTTTATACACACTTTCTGGTTGTGTTACATTATGATAACACAGTTTGAATCATTTATCTGACCTTTAGATCACACATACACACACACACACAGGATTAGGTTTCTCCTGATAAACCAGTTTTAGCCAACTCTCTAGCCCAAAGTAAGATTAAGAGCAGGATTGAGCATTGGACAAATATTTTATACACTAATGTATTTATAAAATATAAACTTACACAACTTAAAGTCCACTTGATCACACACCTACAGTCAGTTCTGATGCAGCTCCTGTTGCTTTGGCTGTCTTCCAGCATATTAAATTTGAAATGAAGTGAGAAAAGATTTCATATACATTATTCAGGTTGTATTTATTGATTACATATGTTGCTGCAATTAGCTAATTACTGTGGCTGTGTATTGGCAGGAACTTGGCGATATGTTATGTATCATGATACCGGGGTTCTGATTCAAATGTATGATATAAAAACAAAGTGTCAAGTGCAGTGTCAGTGTGGCGTTGTGCAAAAAAAGGCCCTAAATTGAAATAATTGTGGTTCGTAATTCGCCATGTAAGTCAACTGTGGAGCTTCAAAAGGGGCAACAGTGAAACTGTGCCACTTGCTTGCTAACAGCAGAAATTACTTTTAAGATGATAAACTATTGTATTCTATATGTTTCTTATTTGTTAGCATAAAAGGTAAAAATAAAATGTCTAACGAATAAAGTAGACTTATGTTCTCAATACTTACAATCATCATGTAGTCACAAATAAATATGTATACAACACTCACATTAATGTGTGTATATATACCCCCGATAAGAGGCTACCTATTTTGGTTTGTTTAACACTTTTAAGTTAACTACATGATTGTTTATGTGTTTCTACATAGTTTCCCCATGTCCGTTTTAGATGGCTGACAGAAACCTTTGTAAAAAAACTTGTGTCCCGATTGTGATACAGGAATCAAGGCAATATATTGTGATTGTTTAAACCCATTTTTAAACAATGTGAGTATTTAACATTCTTCAATCCACCGTGTCATGTATAACTGGGAATATGTAAGACAAAGCATTACCATTCATAGTGGACAGCACAGTGGGTGGTAGTGATTGTGACTGCTCCGTCTGGCTAGAATTGTCCATGCACACAAATAAGTGACTCAGCGATGTCAGAAATCACATCCACATTTAATGCAGAAGCCCTCACATGCATATTTAAATTGTGCACAATTGGTACGTCCAAAAATCTGTGACTTTTTTATATTTAACTGAATATGCTGAATGGTTAATGTAGCTGGCAGGGGTTGGGATATTGCTGGAACAATGTGAATAAGAATGGCCCTTAGTCTTTTAAATCACTTGACGGTGGAGTACACATTACTTAAGCGCTGTGAGGAACTTGCCTTATTGTAAATGTTAATGAATAGAGCAGTAACATTCATTTCCTAGAGAGATGGCACAAAGCTAAATCTTTTGAAACAGACTATCAGTGGAGGTTCTGTAAAGCTGACGGAGGCTGTTTACTGTGGAGCCAAGAGAGGTGGAGGGAGACACTCCAGTAGGCGAGATTTATGAAGCTGTTATGCTTAGCCCTAATGTGTATTTCTCTGGGGAAAATGTCAGGGAGTCCTCTCCAAATTTCCCTTTATATGAAAACATCAATTACATATTCGAATGCCTTTTGAACATTGTCCAAGTCCTGTGTACCGAGCTGTAATAGGCTGTTGCACAAGCACAAGAGCCGTGGAGGAGAGAAGTGCTATTGATTAACGATGCGTTGTGTTTTTGGGACAGTGAGAGGATTCAGTCAGGTCTGTTTCTAATGCTGTAAACACACACAATTATATACACCCTTTCTGAACACCCCACTCCTCTATGAGCAGATGAACAGGAGTACTGAAGTGTTATAATCACAGTCGCCCACATACAGTTTGTTCTCCCAACAGATCTGTTATTTTTTACTTACCCATATCCTGCTTTTTAGGTGTATTTCATAATTGAAAATATGCTAAGTTCTAAGGCTTTCTGATACCTTTTCGCTCTCAGTTCTCTCTCTTTCTCTTTTTCTTGTTCTCTTATTGCAGGAGGAGGATGGAGGGGAAGAGAGATAGAGAGAAATTGTGAGACTGAGTCTGCCTGAATTAGAAATGAGAGTCTCCAATAGTCCTACATTCACCACTGTTCTTCGCTAGCCAACAATTCATCACTACTTTTCTTTGCTGTTTGCCACTAGTCATCTAATCTCCACTACTGTTGTCTACTAAAATGTTCTCTAGTAGTTGTCTATTTTCCACTACTGTTCCTTAGTACTGTTATCCACTCACACCCTGTTCTTCACTAGTAGCCTATACTTCACTGTTCTTCACTAGTAGCCTATAATTTACTGGTTTTCACTAGTAGCCTATACTTTACCTTTTTTTCACTAGTAGCCTATACTTCACTGTTTTTCACTAGTAGCCTATACTTCACTGTTTTTCACTAGTAGCCTATAATTTACTGTTCTTCACTAGTAGCCTATAATTTACTGTTTTTCACTAGTAGCCTATAATTTACTGGTTTTCACTAGTAGCCTATACTTTACCTTTTTTTCACTAGTAGCCTATGCTTTACTGTTCTTCACTAGTAGCCTATGCTTTACTGTTTTTCACTAGTAGCCTATACTTCACTGTTTTTCACTAGTAGCCTATACTTCACTGTTCTTTACTAGTAGCCTATACTTCACTGTTTTTCACTAGTAGCCTATAATTTACTGTTCTTCACTAGTAGCCTATGCTTTACTGTTTTTCACTAGTAGCCTATGCTTCACTGTTTTTCACTAGTAGCCTATACTTCACTGTTCTTTACTAGTAGCCTATACTTCACTGTTTTTCACTAGTAGCCTATGCTTCACCGTTCTTCACTAGTAGCCTATATTTCACTGTTCTTCACTAGTAGCCTATGCTTTACTGTTTTTCACTAGTAGCCTATGCTTCACTGTTTTTCACTAGTAGCCTATACTTCACTGTTCTTTACTAGTAGCCTATACTTCACTGTTTTTCACTAGTAGCCTATGCTTCACCGTTCTTCACTAGTAGCCTATATTTCACTGTTCTTCACTAGTAGCCTATGCTTTACTGTTTTTCACTAGTAGCCTATGCTTCACTGTTTTTCACTAGTAGCCTATGCTTCACTGTTTTTCACTAGTAGCCTATACTTCACTGTTCTTTACTAGTAGCCTATACTTCACTGTTTTTCACTAGTAGCCTATACTTCACTGTTCTTTACTAGTAGCCTATACTTCACTGTTTTTCACTAGTAGCCTATGCTTCACCGTTCTTCACTAGTAGCCTATATTTCACTGTTCTTCACTAGTAGCCTATGCTTCACCGTTCTTCACTACTACAACTATATTTATCGCAGTATTAAACAATGCGGGGTCCATGACTTCACCAGCCCTGCCCCCACCCGCATGCTGTCTCACGCCCGGACCGATCTTGAGCTAATTCCACCGAGCATTCGAGCACCGAGCACTACAAAACACGAGAAAAAAACAGTATCAGGCTCTTTAATCAGGCATTTTTAAAAGGGTAAATAAGAGCATTTTTCTGGGATTTAAAGCTTGAATTCAGCTGTAACTGACAATGTCTGCACAAAACTGTGCTGGACTGAGGTGCACAGTTTTCGACACGTTCGTTAACAAGCATGTGCCCAACCATGTGGATGGAGGCCCTTCGGTTACATTGTGTTTACTCCTGCCCCCCCTCCTCTTGCGCTCCCCCCCCCCCCCTCACGCTTCTTGTGCAGGCAGCAGTAGCCTGTCACTTACACGGACACAGAGACAATGCTATGTATCTACTTCTTGTGTGTTATTCAAGAATTAACACATTGCAACATGACGTGTTTGATTTAATTGCCTTAAGTGACATCGCATGTCCCCTAGTACTGTTTTCGAACAGTACCCTTTTTCCACTCTTCTGTTCTTTACTACTGCTCTTCATTATTTACCACTACTGTTTTCCACTATTCTCGTCTACTGTTCTCTACTACCCTTTCCTAGTACTGTTTTCCACCAGTGCCCTACTCTCCACTACTATTCTCTACTATTCTGTCCTACTGTACTCTATTGCGATTATTTACTAGTACCATGTTCTTAGTTCTTCACCAGTAGCCTTCTCTTCACTATATGGTCATTAGCGTCTTCCATTTTACCAATGACTGACTCATTATGTCATCAAAGAAGTAAGATCATAAAACCCTGAAAATAAACATAAACCCAATTAGAGCACCAGGGACATCACTGCATCACAACACACTGAAGTTAACCATGCTAATTCCTGTGATGGTAATGCCTATTGTTTCAACTGGTGGCGCTGAAAATGAAAACCCTCATGTTTTCCTGCTGGGATGACCTTGAGAGCAGTTCTGATTTTCAGCATGTCATCTTGTGGGATGATTTTTAATTACAGCTGAGGCTATTAGGCTTGCATTATTATTTTTCCAGCTGGGACACCAGCTACCAGATGCTGCCCATCTTCCATACTCTCTGGAGTATTAAGACTCAACTGAGAGCTTATAGCTTTATCACAATGTATTTTTATGATTTTAATGTAAGCATGAATTTGTTTTTGAGCAGACATTTTTAGTATGCATTTACTGCTTTTGCTTTGCAAGAACTGCACAGTAAACATGGTGATTTAAATGTACCTATTGCATGTAATTTCATGACATGTCAGTGGAGAGTTCATAGGAATGAAAAATGTGACATTACAACATTGTTGCTATGGAACTAAAAGACAGCAGATTTGTTGCTGTAAGATCTGAATGATCTGAATCATGTTAATAATACTGAGCACATGATTGCAGTTGTAGCATGACAGTGTTAGTCAGAACTAGTCGCATGCAGCAGAACTCTGAGTATGAATGCGAGCACTTGAATGTTGAAACAACTTAAAATATCCATTCCTTACACTGGCTGTGATAAATTACCCAGCTATAGTTGGCCAACCTAAGCTGTAGCTTGGTGCTTAGCTAACTGTTCAGAAGATTATTAGCCAGCTCGTCAATCAAACGCATTACCAGTATTTACTTGCTATTTTCTCATCCCTAGTTATGGGCAGTGGGTGGGATTAGAGGCTAAAATGCAAACAGGTTTCATACTGGGCAATTAAAGAAAAACTAAATGCTGACTGAAGAACTGCTGTCAAGAAATGATAGTCAGTAAACTTAGCATGTTTCCTTAATGCATTGGGGCTTAAAAGTTTGTGAACCTTAGATGTTTCTTTACAGACAAAAAATATTATACTTGGTCATTTATTTATTGAGAAAAATGATCCAATATTACATATTTGTGGGTGGTGTGACCCCGGTTTGCAGCAATAACTGCAACTAAACACTAAACCGGTAACTGTTGATCAGTCCTGCACTCTGGCTTGGAGGTCATTTCTCCATACAGAACATGGCCATTCCAAAACATTAACTTTATTTTTATTAAACCATTCTTTGGTAGAACAACTTGTGTGCTAAGGGTCATTGTCTTGCTGCATGATCCACCTATTCTTTAGATTCAGTTTATGGACAGTTGTCCACACATAGTTGTTCTTCATTACTGCTCTTCTTTATTTTTCACTACTGTTTTACACTATTCTCCTCTACTGTACTCTACTACTATTTTCCACTACTGGCCTATTCTCCACTACTGTACTCTACTGCCATTCTTTATGTCACCAAAAAAGTAAGGTCATAAAATCCTGAAAATAAACATAAACCCAATTAGAGCACCAGGGACATCACTGCATCACAACACACTGAAGTTAACCATGCTAATTCCTGTGATGATGATTTCCTAGTGTTTTAACCTTTTTTTTAGATTCAGCTCATTAACAGTTGTCCACACATTTTCCTAGAATTCTCTAAAAAAAAAATCAGAATTCACTGTTCCATCAATAAAGGTAATTCATCCTGGCTCAGATGCAGCAAAACATGCCCAAACCATTGTGCTACCACCACCACTGCTACCACCAGTTTGTTAGGACTTCTTTAAATAACAAATGTAAGAATATTCTTTAGAAGGTGAGTGAGTGCATCCCATTGTTTTCAGGGAGCCGGTTCTCTCTGCCAAGATGCGTATCTGGAAAGATGCCTCCAGCACTTGTTGTTCTACTCAGTTGATGCTGTGTGTTTTATTTAGTTAACTTTAGAAGGGTCTATTACTTTAACTCTATTTTATGCATTATTGAATTGGATTGCTGCTTACTCTATATCTCTCTCTCTATCTCTGCAGGCATGCACACCAGTATTAGCGAGATACTGAAGGAGAAGACCCTGAAGCCATCTCGTCGCAGTCTGCCCTGTCTGGCTCAGAGTCAGACACATCCTCACAACCTCAACCACTTCCTCTCTGTGCCTCTGAGTCCGGAGCCCAAAGCAGACACAAACACCCACAGCGTCAGTGCCTCCTGCACACACATCACCACTCCAACCACAGGTACTGTAATCTGCACCCACTCACACTTACACCTCTGACCTCCCTCAGGTTACAAATCCCAGACTGTTCCTCTCCCTTCCTACACACACACACACGTCGCCACTTACCTCAATTTTAGTGGACAGGTTAAAAAATGACCATCTTTTATCTATATACCGTAATAGAGTTCAGCCTAAAGAACCTTTTTGGCACACTTTGAACATTTCTTAATCGGAAGGCTTGACAGCAGTCACATTCCTATCCAAAGATAATAATTATGGAATGGCTTTTAAGTGCGATGTTAGGGGTTTCCGTGATCAATAGTGATTTCACATTATTGTCCACAGTGCAGTTCTGTCTAGAAAATTAGCTTACTAAATCACCTTCCTGAAACTCATCCCATCAGCGAACGCTCCACTCCCAGTGAAACCTCTTTCTCTCTCTCTCTCTCTCTCTCTCTCTCTCTCTCTCACACACACACACACTGCTGAGAGTGCTGCTGACTGCTTCAAAGCCACATTAATTCCACAGGTGGCAGTGACAGCATTAGTCAGGTTCAAATGCTGTTTCAATTCACAGCCCAACAGGAATTGTGCTTTCACAGGTTAAAGTATGCTATGTACTTAGATACAGTACCTGTCAAAACCTTCTCATTCAATGTTTTCTTTTTTCCTACAGTGTAAATTAATACTGAAGTCCTCCAGACTATGAAGGAACACATAAGGAATCATGTAGTAATCCAAAATACTCTGCGAAGCATTTAGGTGGCTCTTATCTTGGGTGATGTTAAGTTGTGGTTGAGAGGGTGGTAACTCTGATGAAATTATCCTGTGCAACAGAGGTAACTCTTATTCTTCCTTTTCTGGGGCATTCCTGATGAGAGCCAGTTTCATCATAACATTTTTTATGCTTTTTGCGACTGCATTTGAGGATACTTTCAAAGTTCTTGAAATGTATTGGATTGAATAGGGCTATTCACTGTATACCAAATATTCCTCTTCACAACACAACTGATGCTCTCAAACACATTAAGAGGCAAGAAATTCAAGTGACAGCACAGTTCAGCACAGCTGTTAACTAAAAGCCATTTCAGGTGACTCTACCTCATAAAGCTGACTGAGAAAATACAGCCAAGCGATCATCTATGCAAGTTATGCTATTTTGAAGAATCTAAAATATAAAACAATTTTTTTGTTTATTAAGTGATTCCATACGTTTTCTTCATATTTTGGATGATTGTAGCATTAATTTACAATGCAGAAAATATATATAATGAAAAATAAATAATGAACAATCACTGAATTTAAGGTTTGTCCAAACTTTTGGCTGGTATTGTACATCTGCAAAAATATTGAAACAGCTACATATTTTACTAACATGAGTTTTTAACATCTATAGGCTTTAAACAAGATAACAGATTTTTTTGCATCTGGAGGAGCATTTGTGATGTCAGATATTAAAGTTGAATGAGAGGGCGTGGCTCACAGTCTTCATTTTAGTACAATCCAAAGGTTCTGTGTAGGCAAGTTACATTTTTCCACGTTTTTATGAATCTTGCTGTGTTTACAAGTTTCAGATATTGTGTAAAAATAGTTCCACATTATAGACTTTAACTAAACTCTTTTATTTACCTTCTGAGAACTCTCCTTAGTGCTGCCAGCTATGCAATAATGTCAGGTAATGGTGCCTTGAGGAGATCAGATTTGCTTTAAAATAACAGTTAAATTAAATTGTGTCTGGATTGGCCCTGATCCCAAATCCTTGGATCTTATAATGAAATCCCTAGTTACAGTTTAGCACTGTTATGGAAGTTTAGCTTTCAATATTTAATGAATTATTAACAGTTTATCAAAAACGTATTTGTGTTTACCAGTAAGATTTACCAGGAGAAACTCCTAGCCGTACACTGCAAAAAAGTCAATGGCAAAAACTAGACAAAATATTTGTAAATTAAGAATTTAATGCTTGTATTATGCAAAAAAAACTGCCAATGGGGTAAGCAAACAACACTGATTATATGGCTTAAATTTAAATGAATCAGAATAGCTTGACTGTTGACTTGTTGTTGGTTCTTAATTTGAGTTTAAAATACTTAAAATAAGGTGAAAAGTCCTGAGATCATCATTAAGATCATTAATCAGGAAAATAATCTTACACAATGCTTAGTACATAAAAATAAGGTTAATTGCCTTGATATTAGATAATATTACATACTGAGATTTAGTTGCAGTCTACATTAATTTACTGTCGCTTTGTATTAATGTATTGTTTTTAGATTTTTAGAAAATTTACTTCTGAAGGGCTGAGCGAAAAAACACAGTGTATCATTACAGGTCATACTGCATGACTTAGCATATTCTAATCCCTTGCATATCTCAATATAACTATTTTATGGCCTATGGGACCTGTAGCAGATTGTACTGCTTGTGATTTATGTTCACATTTACCAGTCCCATTGTTCTGTAGTACAAAATTAACAGGTGGAAACTGTTTTCTCATCAGACAACCAGTGAACTGATCAGAACCTGGTTAGACATAAAAGAAGCCTGTAAGCACTGCTGCTTTATCTGTGGGGATTTAAATTACCAGCTATTCAGTGTATTGCTCAGAATCTAGTTAGGAACTGAAAATAGAAGCAGTGATTTTGCGTGTGTGCGTCAGGGATCCCATATCAACGTAGGTTGGATGGAGAAGCCCGGACTGCGGAGTAGAGCATCGCGGATATTGATCGGTGGAGCAGATCTAATGGCTGTTTACCTGATACCTTTATAGATTTTTTCCCCCTAAAGACTAGGCTTAGGTTTCGTTCCCTCTGGCTGGTAGTGAGACTCCGGGTGTAAATCCCTGCTAAGAAAAGACTCTACATTTAAAATCCTGACTGTCGGTTAGTGAGTTAACTGCCGTTGTCACTGAAGATTGAGTAATATGTCACTGCCGTAGCAGTATTGCCAGAAGGGTGCAAAAAAAATCTCATTCATTTCTATCTGCATGAGCGTTCACACAACATTTATATTCATCCACACACTAGCTGTCAGAGCTTGCAGCCCTAATGTTCAAAAACGACTTTACTCTGTAAAAAATGCAGCATACATTATAATATATTCTGTTTTTTCTCTTGTTGTTCTTGGACTTTACTGCCGAGGGAATACCTCTGTTGCTCTGAGTGAGCTGAGTTTTATACAACAGGAAGAGCATATTGATGAAGTTAGTTAGAGGGAGGAGATAGATCGATTAGACCAGAATCAATTGTGCGCAGGGCAGTGCGAGGACACTTAATAAAAGAGCTGAATGTTGCCGTCTCATCGACACTATTTAGAGTGTGCTGACGGCATTAACACACCATTACCACACATTACTGCGCTCTTTTTAAACCATCATTGTCTTATGGATTACAACATCCTCTCAGTCTGTTGTTGAGTTGTTTCATGTAGGCATTATTGTAATGCTTGGAATAGCCTATGTGTGAAAATGTGCTAAATACAACACCAGATAAAATGAAGTTCAATAAAGAAATAAATTAAATGAAAACAAAAACTTGGTGTTGAATACTTTTACTTTTATTTAACGCTTTTACTTTCACTATATGATTTGCTTTTTATTTGTCTTTTGTTTAATTGCATTCAGAATGCCCCCCATTTTTCTTGATTTGTTTGCTCAACATAGAATAGAATAGAGTAGAATAGAATAGAATAGATTTGTATTGTCCACAGTGTAGAAATTTGTCTCTGATCACTCATGGAATAAAAGCACCAACAACCTATAACCACACATATATACACACAAAATAAAACAACACACAATAGCAAAATTTACATATTCTGAATTGTACTCCTGCATTTTATTCCTGGAAAAGTAAAACGTTCACCACTTTGTTACATTGCCATTCCTTTATAAAACACGTAAAATATATTTAGGCACTAAGGATATAGTGCTGAAATGTATCCAGTGTGGTTTTGTCCTGTTTTTTCTGCAAAAAATATTGCTGCAAAATTCTCCACACATTCTTCATTGGGGACAGGATAAGACTGGACACCATCTAGTCCAATATTCACATCCTCTTTTTCTACACCATGCTTTATTTTTTTGTGCAGCATGTGGTTTTGCATTGTCTTGTTATAAAAAACATGGTCATCCATGGAAAATATTGGAAAAGTCGTTTTAAAAGTGAGCAAATGTTTTAAAGTACATTAAGTCTGCATCACTGACACAGCCCCATAACATAACAGACCCGTGCGTGTTGCTGAGAACAGTCTGGATGGTCCTTAATGTCTTTGGTCCAGAGCACACTGTGTCCATTTAAAAAAAATGGAATACTGAGGGTCCATCTCAGATGCCTCCGAACCCAAAGAAGTTGACATTTATTTACTGATTACTACCTCTACATTTCAACACATTTGAAATGTGTTGCATGCTTGAAATGCAGAAATGGATGTATATTAGTACATGAAATAAGTTGAACAAACAAAACATGTCCCATCTCTTTGTTTTTCCCCATAAGCTGCTAATATAACTTGCCGCTGGTTGTGTGTTTTCTTTGTGCTCATAATCCTGACCTTTTGTAGACCCTTCGTTGTCATGCTCATCACCATCCTGGAGTCTTTTTTTACTTTCTGTTAGGCGTTTGTTGTGCTGGAAGCAATGAGTATCTGCATATCAAGCATATCAAGTGCGGATATGCAGCCTGCTCTCACTTCATCATGATCAGAAGCAGGTTGTTAACAGCAGTGGGGAAGAATTGGATGTTAGGCTCTGCTTTAAATAATAAGGGCTCTGTTGGCTTTTCTCTCGAGGCCTTAGACGAAACAAAGCCTACAGTTACAGTATAAGACTAAGTAAGACAGCAGAGGGCAAAGCCAGGTTGATTTTCTTTTGAACTGTGTAAATTAGAGCTCTGTGTGGAATTAGAGCTCAGTGTGTGCCCAGTAGCAAATGAAAAGAATCACATTAAAACTTATAATGGTGCAGAAACGGTCTCCTCCAAGTGTGCTAGAATCTCAAGTCAGTTCTTGTCTAGTTCTAGTAGTATTGCCAATAGAATAGAATATGCAGTGTTGGGAAGGTTACTTTTAAAATGTAATCCCTTACAGATTACTGATTACATCACTCAAAATGTAATTTGTAACATAATCAGTTACATTACTTCAAGTGAGTAACGTAATCTGAATACTTTGGATTACTTACAATATTGTCGTTTTTTTAAGCCTGAATGAATGTAGCAACCACATATTGCATATTATCCTTTTATTTTTCTTTCCAGTTAACAAATAGATAAACAAATAAAACAGCCTTTTCAATCACTCTATAAAAATACTTATGAAACCATTTCATCAAACAATTTTATGAAACACTTCTATAAATTGATGATAAAACCATTTAAAACCAAACAATGTAACAACAACTGTAAGCTATCTATTTGCAGGTTTGCCACCAGTGTTAATTTTGACAACAAATTTTGATTTAGTCTTAGTCATAGTTTTGTGATGAAAATAGCATTTAGTTTTAGTCACAATTTAGTCATCTGAAATGTTTTTAGTTTTAGTCGACTTAATGTCATAAGAATATAGTCTACTAAAATTACAGTAAATTTAGTCGACTAAAATGTAAAGGGTGTAAATGTAAATGCTTTTTCATCAGTTTCCTTGAATTATTAACTCTACACGTATACGAAATGAAACGTTTATTAACCACTTGAGTAATATTGTTAATGTTTGAATGTGAAATATATTTATATATGATTTAATGTATATTATTATTATTATAGGTGTGTGACTATATATATTTTACATTTAAAATTTTGCTCTAGAAATCAGGTCATAAAACAACTGAATAGTTAATTATAGTTTGAACAGAGCTGTAGATGCAAAAACAGCTTTTAAAGGATCTAGTTTTATCTCCAGCACATCTACTGGAGCTACAGTCTATAAACGAGATCAAAACAAACATTCACACACTGTCCTGTAGAGTTGCTCTCAGGATGTACTGAGAGACTTCATGAGTTAAAGTGAGAAACTTATGAAAAAAGTGCTGTAAGGAACTTAATGCAGAGTAATCGTTAGGGGTGGATTTTTACTTTCTGGACCGGACTACCCACCTCTGTGTGTTTATTATATAGGTTTACATAGGATCTCCGGTGGATTTTGCATTTTACAAAGACTCTAAGACTTTAGATCAGTGGCTGAACTGCACTTAGCATGGTATTACACATGCTGTAAAGTAACATCTGACATTGCAAATACTGTTATTAGTGTAAAAAATGTCTTTTTTAAAAATGCTTCTAACTTTTGTCTGCCCGTCTGTCTCCGCTGTTCTTGCAGTACTGTTAACCAATCAGAGGCGATATGTTTGCATGTATGAATATTTATAAGCAAGAGCCGAAATCAAGCCTATCATGGTATCAGTTCATGTCTCTTCACAAATTGATCAGGATAGTTTTAATTTTAGCCAAGTTAACTTAGCAACTGTTTGTATTTTCCAAAATCTTAGCTGTCTTTTTCTAGCACTACTGAGGTAAATTTTTGACTGTAATAACACTGTTATTGCAAGTAAATATCTGAATACAATAGAACTGTTAAAGTAAATTCATTATTAAGATACCATGCTGAGGTATCTAGCAAGCTAACTTTA
Source organism: Astyanax mexicanus (assembly GCF_023375975.1). Taxonomy (NCBI): domain Eukaryota; kingdom Metazoa; phylum Chordata; class Actinopteri; order Characiformes; family Acestrorhamphidae; genus Astyanax; species Astyanax mexicanus. The sequence continues at coordinate 58,423,892 of NC_064409.1, forward strand.
GTTAAATGCATCACTAGAATAGAATTGCTGAAATAAATAAATGACAAAATGAATGAAAACCTGCAGAAAGCCCTGTTCAGTATTCGGCCTTCAACCAAATGTTTCATTTCAGTGCATCTTTATTATGTATTTATGAATAGTAATAAATAATAGGAACCAATTTAGTCTTCCTACCTGAATTTATAAATGTATTTTATTTCTCTCTCTTTCTCTCTGTCTCTATGGCAGATACAAGTAAGGATCAGTATGCTGAGGAGATGGAGACAGGAGCATATGAGTCCAGAGCAGACGAATCTTTCCTCATCCAGCAGAAGCCGGTTTCCAGAGGCAAGCTGGAGGCTCGTGCAGACTCTGTCCGGGTACAGCACTGTTTCTCCTATCAGTCTGATTCACTCAGTCTTACACATTCACACTGTCCACATCACACAGCCACACATAGACTAGCTGTACCTGTAGCATGACTAATCACTGGGGCGCTGAGCCCCCACTGTCTGCTGTTATAAAAGCACAAGCCAAAGACATCAGTAGTCAGCATCTTATGTCACCTAAGGTTTTAGTCTAGAGCATATTATGCTTTACTCTGCATTTCTTGCACTAGAACTTGAAACAGAATGAGCTAAAACACTTCAGTCATTTCGCTGACACTCATCAGACGTGTTAAAAGATTGCTGTGTCAGCACTGAAGATATACTGTAGTTACTGATGGTGAAAGAATTTCCACATTTGCTTTCAACATGTCTGATCATCTACAGGGGAATAATCCAGCCATCCCTTCTGGACTCACGTTTCGAGATGGGAAGAAGCGTATTGATTATATCCTGGTGTATAAGAAGTCCAGCCCTCAGGTTGAGAAGAGATGTACATTCGAGAGGAACTTGCGTGCAGAGAGACTGATGCTTGAGAAAGAGGTACCATCTGATATTTTTTATTTTATTTTTATTTTGGACTCTATTTTGCTTTACTGTATAGCAGTTTTCACATATGAAATCCAGCAAATGACCATAGAGTCAGCTTCTTTTTCTTCTGGGTATATAGGCATTACAGAAAAACATACAGAGCTTCTTATTAGGCTTTTAAGCATTCTTAACAAAATTATGTACATCCAGGGAATACGTTTGCATATCAGAATACCCAGAACAATAGTCAAAAGGAAAAAATAAATCTAAATAATACATTTATACATAAAATAATAGAGCCAATCCTTATATTACCTTAAACAAGGCAGGGTTACTTCATTTGCTTAAATTACATCTCAAATGTTTCCTTCTATGTATATTTCTAACAAGTCATCTGGTCTTATTTGTGTATATATATATTTATATTTTTCCATTTATTCCAGTGTTTTTTTTTTTTATAAATCCATTCTTATATTCACTGAGAATGTTAGCTTTTCCATAGAATCAGGTTCTGACATTATTCAGAGTTGCCCAAGCCAAGGCCCTCTACACATCTAATCTACAGCTAAAATAATTCTTACTACAAGAAATATTTAGAGTGGTTTAGATTAGGGGAGGGGGCTGTGTAGTATGTGCAGGAGGTACAGCCATCATTACAGCCCACCTTAATATCGTATGGGACACATGATATAGGCTCATGTACAGAGTACAGCCCAGATGTGGCCCTACAACTCCTGGTCCAATCACTGACCCTGATGGGGCCGATCACTAATATCTGTATGGGGCCAACATGAAACCTGTGGACCAAACGTTCTAGGCCCCAGTTGGGCTACCAAGAAAAGCCCTAAATGGGAACAATATTTGGAACAGCTTTGCAAGGTAATGTCTAAAAAAAAGTTCTAAGTCACTGTACAGGTCTGAAAAAGGCTTATAGCAGGAACTTCAATTGGTGGTTCAATAAATCCCAGAATTCAGATAGTTCTGTATTTTTAGAGATAAAAAATAACTTTTTTAACATTCTCTTTTTTGACACAGAGTGAGTCATATTTGTTTGTATTTTGAAAGTCAGGTGACAAACAAGAGAAAAATACTCTCTGCAGAGTATTCTTAATTCTATGCTCTGCAGAATTCTAAATGTCCTTGGGAGCAAGCATAAGCATAAACAACAAGTATTTTATTATTTAAAAACTTGACTCACACTGAAAATATGATCTGTCAGCTCTGTCAGGGAAAACCTCTCAATATTTTTGCCAGTTATTCACAACTATTAAATGGTCATCCATAGATTATTGGTTTACTGGAATGTACATTTAGATAAAAAGTTTACCTTCATTTGTCTTGAGAAGATCAGAGCACATTAAATATAATGATCATCACCCCACCTCATCCCAACTCTCCAATTTATCCTATCAAAAAAGTATTAGATAGATCACCTCGTTCCAAAGAACACAGTTCCACTGCTCCACAGCTCAATGCTGAGGGATTTATACCTCTCTACCCCACCTGGCATTAAGCAAGGTGTCAATAAATTCATGTTAGATGATCTTGTCCTGTTCTATTGGCAATACTATCAATAGATGTAACTTACAGTGACTCCCTGCATTTATTACAGGAGGTGTACTCTTCAGTGTGCTATTTTTTGCCCTATTTGGTAGCACGTTGTACCCACACTTGAGTCACACTATATTTACCAGAGGAGAAACACCTGCAGAAAACTGGGTCTCCCCTTTTGGAGCAGAATAATGAGCTCTACCTTCTCTTAGCTTTAATGTTAGCGCTGTCTGTCAGTGTTTGCTGGGAAAATGGAATGTTTTGACTGATGTATTGAATATTGATCACAGTGGATTTTTATTCATTGTTATGTTTCTGGTAATTAAAAATGTTGTAAGACGTTTTGGGACAAAATACAGAGATGGAAACTGCTGGTCCTGAACTAATAAGATAGCAGAAGGAGGGATGCAGGTCGCGAGAGCCTCATTTAGATCAGATCTGAGCCTGATAACAAACAAGCTCAGAAATTCCACTTGACTGCTCTCTGATTAAAACTCATAATTTCACCTCTTGCGTGTGTGTGTATCTGTGTGGCTGTGTGGGTGTGTGTGTGTTGGAAATGTGTTTATCTTTGCCTGAGAGGCTGAAATAGAGAAATGAAGACATAACCAGAGAGTGTCAAAGAGAGGAAGATGCTGAGAGATGCATCAAGTGAATAAAAAGCTGATGGATTCTGTGAAATCTTTTATTTTTAGAAGTTACACACAGTGGAAAGTGAAGTGAATTAACTGAAGCAGACTGTTCTATTTATACAGAGAGAGTTGGGAATATGGGACAGCCATCCTCTTTACAAAATATTCATGCTCACTGTAACCCAGGTCTTAAATGGGTCACAAAGACAGATAAATTAGATAACTGCAGAAAGTAAATAATGAATATATATTTTTATTATTTCTTTAATTATTCTGAAACAGTATAAATTAATTAATAGAAAAAAAGAAAACTCCCAAACAGTGTTTAAAATGAAAGGGAAATCGTTTTTATTTATTTTAGATAATAAATAAAATAAAAACTTTTAGGCGCTAAACAGCAGCCAATCAGTTCTTCAGATGATCCAAGGTGCAAAACAGCAGCCAATCATAATAATCCTCTAAGAGACAGAGGCGGAGCCTGTTGGTTAGTGGACGTCAATCCCTGGCTGTTTTACCCAGAAAGTTCTGCGGGAGGAGAAGAGACAGGTCATGTAAGAAGTTCTCAGCTCAAAGTATTATAAAAATACTAGAAAACGCTAGAATTCAGTGTTGTGGTTAGTGAGTAAATCACTACCAAGCTGACCGCTGTTAGAGTTGAGGCTGCAGAGTGGAGAAAGGGGGAAAGGCTCACTTATTGTGCCTCGTGAAACTTTGCCAGTTACACGCTCCGGTAATCTCCAGGTGGAGGTAGAACCTGGTGTCCATGTGCCCTGGGGTGGTGTGTGAAAACCTTGGATAGGATTCGGTGAGTTTAGAGTATATTTAAACATGTTTTCTGACCAAATTGCCGAATAAATAGAGGAATAAAATAGCGCTAATTAGCCTAGCGGCTAACGCGTTTTGTTATGCTAAGCTAGCCCATTGAATCTAGCCTGTGATAAGCTAATGCTAAGCTAATTTAGCCTACGCTAAGCTAATGTGTTGAATTTAGCTTATTAAGCTTATGCTAAGCTAACCCTCGTGTATATATTTCAAGCCTGAGGCTATGCTAACGCTATTGGTTAAGGTGTGAGATGAGTTTATCCACTTATAAATGTAATTTTATGGAACGGTGGAGATTTATTAAGCTGTATTTTGGATGTTTAAGACCTGTTTTGAATGTAATACTGTTAAAAGTAATGTTTTTTACTGAGTTCGGTTATGTAAGTGTATTTAAAAAAAAGTTAAGAGTTATGTGAAACTCAGACACTGTTTTATGTAAACAGGCCAGTTTTTTTGTTGGGTGAAATGGATTGGAAATGGATCTTCCCGAACACTCCTCGTGTCGTTCAGCTGCACACGGCCGGTGCAGTGCGCGGTGCTAGGATGGCGAGCCAAGCCCGAGGACCCAAGTGACTTCATTACACTTCATTCACATTTTCAAACACTTGATAGTGAACATTAAAGAAAATTTGTGGACTTTAAGATTATTTGAGTAAAAAGGACACTTTTATTTTATTTTATTTTTTTTTGAAAGAAAGGACACTCTACAAAGATACTGAAAAGGGTTAAATTTTAATTGGTTGGATTACTGTTATTTGATTTTGATAATTTCTAAGTGGTTTTGATATTCATTTATTGTTTTTGCTACAGAGAATTGTTATTTTTTGTTTCTGGTTGTTTGTTAAAGGGTATACTATTGGTGTAAAATAACCTAGAGGTTTAATTGGATAACAGTAATTATAATAATACTTACCTTTAATCAATAATCCATTAGACCTAGAAGAAAGAAATAATTAGTTATAAAATACCTATAAATAGATTAAAATAATAAAATAATACTTACCTTAAACTGCATAAATACCTCTAAAATAGAGAACACAGGTGATTAGAGAAATGATAGTAATTAATATAATATTAAATATACAAATACTGAAATACAAAGGGTATACTTACCATTTTCATTGTTGACCAAGGTTATTGAAGGGTGAATTCTTTTGGAAACTGAGTAACTGAATTGTTTTTTATTTATTTATTTACAGAATTTATTTTGTTACATTGTTTTATTTACCTACTGGCATTGATTGACATTTTAATACACTTTATTGCTGCACAAATTCTGGTCTCATTTCTTCCATGTGTATTGCTCCTAGAGCGAACCTAACTGGTCCTAGAACTATCCTAATTATTTTATCAAGTAACACTCATTGTAGTGGTTGTGTAATTGGGTCTATATATCTGTGGTGCTACAGAACTTGGCGAGCCAGCCAGGAGCAATAAAACTGGAAGCAGTGAGACCAAATAATTAGAACACACACCTTAAAACTATATAAATAAGCTAAACAAAATCTAGATCTAAAATAGCACTCAAAGTGTATACTCACCATGGAAATTGTAGAACAGGAAGAAGTTAATGTTGCTAACTCAGTTCTTGTTAGTGGGTTAACTGAGACAGAAACAGATACAGAACTAACTGACTATTTAGAGCAGCATGGCTACATTGCAAGGGTACTGCGTATTGATAACCCCACGTCAGCCTTTCACAAAAATGCAATAGTGGAGTTTAAAAGTTCTTTAGCTCTCAGTACTCTAAAACCCTTACTGCCATATACTTACCGTAGTTCAAGGCAAAAAGATGTCTCCTACAAGATAACTGCTTTGGCAAGCGTATACATGCCTTCAGCCACAAAAACTGATGCAAACTGGTTCCTAGCCGAATTCCAAAAGCTAGCAGCACAAAGCAGGAAGCCGTTAACAGAACTTCTACAAGAGCAACTCCTTCTGTGTCGTGAAACAATGACATGTCAAGAAGACAACCAAACTGGCCGAATCCAAGACAGTTCCAGTTCATGGGAGGCAGAACCTACAAATCAAGTGTCTTCAGCTTATCCGCAGTCACCGACGAATGCTCAGAGCTTCCCAGCGATTAACTCAGAGAGACGATCTGAACATAATGTGGTGCTCACACCAGAGGAATTGAACCCTCCTGCTATTCAACGCGTTGTTGTTGAACATGTTGTAAGGAGTGGAGAAACTGCAGCACATGCAAATGCCCCAGTAAGGCTTAGAGTCTTTTCAGGGAAGAAACCCCATCTTAATAATGAGGTTGACTATGAGACATGGAGAAACAACGTTGAACTACTGTTGCAAGACCCTGCAGTGTCAGACTTGTGTCGATCCAGAAGAGTTCTTGATAGTCTTTTGCCTCCAGCAGCTAATCTAGTAAAGCATCTGAGTCCACAGGCTACTCCAAGAGCTTATCTAGACCTACTTGACTCAGCTTTCGCCACTGTTGAAGACGGTGATGAGCTCTTCGCAAGATTTCTGAATACTCTACAGGATGCTGGTGAAAAGCCGTCCGAATACCTCCAAAGGCTCTACATTGTTTTAAGTAAAGTGATCAAACAAGGCAGTCTACCCACCAGTGAGAAGAACAGGCACCTGTTACGCCAGTTTTGTCGTGGATGTTGGGATAATGGGTTACTTGCTGACCTCCAGCTGGAGCAGAAGAAGAATAACCCACCCTCATTTTCTGAGCTATTGTTCCATCTGCGTATGGAAGAAGATAAGCACATTGCCAAAGAGATGAGAATGAAAAAGCATCTTGGTAATGCAAAGTTTCGTGCCAGCTCCCATGCTGTCAGGGCTGAGACTTATGTTAGCCAAGAAGAAGAAACCCTTAGTGCTGAGGTTGACAGCCTAAGAAAACAAGTCAAAGACTTGCAAGGGCAACTTAAAGTGTCAAAGCCAAAATGCCCTGAGTACTCAGAAGGTGCTATTTTAGAGCTGAGACAACAAGTAGCCCACCTGCAGAGTCAAGTTGCCAACATGATGGTTCCAGAGCCACAGAAACCCATTGCAGTGCTGTCTGAAATGAGAAACAAGAAAAGAGACAGAACAGTGACACAAGAAACACAGACCAGTGCTACCAAAGAGTCCAGTCAAAGGCCGAGACCATGGTACTGTTTCTGCTGTGGAGAAGACGGACATACTGCTGTATCCTGTCCAGCTGATCCCAACCCTTCCTTAGTGGCTGCTAAAAAGAAGCAGTTAATTGAGAAGCAGCATGCTTGGGACCGTGAACACAATACAGTGAACCAGACAATCTCACAGAGAACTAAGAACCCTAATGTTACCAGGGCCAGTGTAAACAACCAAACTACTCAGACCATAACATACGGTAGCTTACCAAGAGGTCTAGTAGGGACCAAGTGTATTTCTGAAGTGATCATTGATGGACAGAAATACAACTGCTTGCTTGACACAGGGTCACAGGTGACAACTGTTTCCAAATCCTTTCATGAGACACATCAGCCAGCCCTGAGCTGTAAACCTATTGGTGATCTACTAGAAGTAGAAGCAGCTAATGGACAGCCTGTTCCGTATTCAGGTTATGTAGAATTAAACATCACATTTCCAAAAGAGTTTCTAGGTACAGTTGTGGAAGTTCCTACCTTAGCATTAGTTGTTGCAGACATCAGCGAAGCAGCACGACCCACCTTGCTGATAGGAACCAATACTTTGGATGTCCTGTATGAGAAACATTTTGAGAAGAATCAGTTGAAACATCAGTCACCACATCATGGCTATAAAATGGTCCTGAAAACACTAGAAATGAGACATAAGCAAACTGAAAACTGCACAGTAGGCACAGTAAGGCTTCATAGTGATGCACCCAAAGTCGTCCCAGCAGGCCAGTGCTCTATTTTAGAAGGATCCGTGAACCACAGAGGTGCTGACCGATGGGTTGTTCTGGAGTCACCCTCAACAGCTTCTCTTCCTGGTGGTCTCATTGTGACCAACAGCCTGATTACTCTACCTGACAAGTTTCACGCTAAGCTGCCTGTGGTACTGAGGAACGAGACAGACCATGATATTACCCTAACTCCTAATCGAGTCCTTGCTGAATTGCATGCACTGCAACAAATCCTGCCCAGTGATGCATTGAATAAAAACTCCATTGACACCTCACCTATGACAGCTTCTGTCACAGATGCAAGTATCAAGTTTGACTTTGCTGATTCACCTATCCCAGCTGAGTGGAGAGAAAGGATAGAGTGCAAACTGAGAGCTATGCCTGAAGTCTTTGCTCACCACGACCTGGACTTTGGACACACAAACCAAGTGAAACATCGCATCAAGTTGTCTGATGAAACTCCTTTCAAACAGCGAGCTAGACCAATACATCCTCAGGACTTTGATGCAGTAAAAAGACATCTAGAAGAGTTGTTAGAGTCTGGAGTAATCAGAGAGTCTGAATCCTCCTTTTCATCCCCTATTGTTGTAGTCAGGAAGAAGAACGGTGAAGTAAGACTCTGTGTAGATTACCGGAAACTCAATCTGCAAACTGTGAAAGATGCATATGCCCTACCTCATTTGGAGGAAACCTTTTCTGTGCTGACAGGATCCAAATGGTTCTCAGTTCTTGATCTGAAGTCAGGGTATTATCAGATTGAGCTGGAAGAAGCAGATAAACATAAAACAGCTTTTGTATGCCCACTTGGATTCTGGGAATGGAATCGTATGCCGCAGGGGATCACTAACGCCCCAAGTACATTTCAAAGACTCATGGAGAAGTGTATGTCAGACCTCAACCTCCGAGAAGTCATTGTCTTTCTGGACGACCTCATTATCTTCTCAGAAACCTTAGAAGAGCATGAGGAGCGCCTTTTCAAAGTCCTCCAACGACTCAAGGAGTATGGTCTCAAGCTATCCCCTGAGAAATGTAAATTTTTCCAGAAGTCCGTCCGATACCTTGGACACATTGTATCCAGTGATGGAGTGAAAACTGACCCAGAGAAAATTGCAGTCCTGAAGAACTGGCCGAGTCCCAAGAACCTCAAAGAACTCCGTTCCTTTTTAGGATTTGCAGGGTACTATCGAAGGTTCATCAGAGACTTCTCGAAGATAGTCAAACCGCTGAATGAGCTAACTGCTGGATATGCTCCTAAGAGGAAAGGATGCAAGCTGACCAAAAGTCAGAACCAGTACTACAAGCCAAAAGAACTGTTTGGAGACCGCTGGACGGAAAACTGTCAGGAAGCTTTTGACACTGTCATCGCTAAACTCACTTCAGCCCCTGTTCTGGGATTTGCCAACCCCAGTCTGCCATACATCTTGCACACCGACGCCAGCACCGTTGGCCTTGGAGCTGCCTTATACCAGGAGCAGGACGGGCACCAACGTGTAATAGCATATGCCAGTCGTGGTCTTTCAAAAAGTGAAGCGCGATACCCAGCGCATAAGCTTGAATTCTTGGCCCTCAAGTGGGCTGTAACAGACAAATTTTCTGACTATCTATATGGCAATTCATTCACAGTGATAACTGACAGCAATCCTCTGACGTACATCCTCACTTCAGCGAAGTTGGATGCTGCAAGCTACAGGTGGTTGTCAGCATTGTCAACATTTTCCTTTAAGTTGCAATATAGACCTGGCAAACATAACCTCGATGCAGATGCCCTCTCACGACATCCCATGAATACTAAAATTGATGACCCTTCTTCTCAGAAAGAACAAGACCGAATTAGACAGTTTACGCTGCAACACTTACCAGAGCTTACCACTAATGCAGAAGTGAGCACCGAAGTGGTCCAGGCAATCTGCGAAGCTCGGTTAGTATGCCAGCCATCCTTGAGTGCATCAGAAGTCGAACCCATTCCCTTAGTCGGATCCCTGTCTACTCATCCTGATTCTTTACCTGATGCTTTTGTGTTGGGCGAACACTTTGAAGGGTTTCCAGTCATCCCAATGATAACTGAAGTTGAGTTACAACAGAAACAGAGGTCAGACCCTGTTATCAGAGAAGTAATCTCATCTTTTGAAAGGGGAGAGGTGCCAACCCCATCTGCAAGAAGGGAGATGCCAAAACTTTCTCTGATGTGCCGAGAGTGGAATCGGTTACAAATGAAGGACGGAATTTTGTACAGAAGAAGACAACTAGGACAAGATGTCAATTTCCAGCTAGTTCTACCAGAAGAACTAAGAGAGATGGTAATGAAGAGCCTCCATGATGACATGGGCCACCTAGGGTTGGAGCGTACCCTAGATCTTTTAAGAGCACGCTTTTATTGGCCCCAAATGGCATCAGATGTGGAGAGGAAGCTAAAGACATGCAGTCGCTGTGTACTCAGGAAAGCACCAGCTGAAAGAGCCGCACCATTAGTTAACATCAAAGCAACAAGACCCCTAGAATTGGTGTGTATGGACTTCCTGTCATTAGAACCAGATCGCAGCAACACCAAAGACATCCTGGTGATCACAGATTATTTCACCAAATATGCTGTGGCAATACCTACTCCCAATCAGAAGGCCAGGACTGTGGCGAAGTGCTTATGGGAGAACTTCATAATCCATTATGGTGTTCCTGAAAAGCTGCACAGTGACCAAGGTCCTGACTTTGAGTCCAAAACTATCAAGGAGCTGTGTGAAGTCATGGGAATTCATAAAGTAAGGACTACACCATATCATCCACGTGGTAATCCGGTGGAACGATTCAATCGGACACTACTGAGCATGATTGGGACTTTGCAAGAGAAAGAGAAGTCGTGTTGGCGAGATTTTGTTAAGCCATTAGTACATGCTTATAACTGTACGAAGCATGACAGTACAGGGTTTACCCCTTACGAGCTAATGTTCGGAAGGAAACCAAGACTGCCAATTAACCTCGCTTTCAACATCTCTGTGAACAAGCAACATGAGAAGACTCACTCTCAGTATGTGAGCCATCTGAGAACTCAACTGGAAGAGAGCTATAGATTGGCTACCGAGAATGCTGCAAAATCTGCTGAAAGAAACAAGGCACGATTTGACAAAAGAGTCACTGAATCAACCCTAGAGAAGGGTGATCGTGTGTTAGTGAGGAATGTGAAACTGAGGGGAAAACATAAATTGTCAGATAAATGGGAATCTGTTGTGTATGTTGTTGTGGGCAGAGCAGGAGAACTCCCAGTGTACACAGTAAAGCCTGAGAACAAGGCTGGGCCCCTACGTACATTGCACAGAGATTTGCTCCGACCGTGCAACTTCCTATCACCAGAAGAAGCTGACCTTCCTATTTCTAAGGTTAAGAGACCAAGAACAAGGCAGATGCCACCCAAAGAGAATTCAGAAGAGTCTGATTCTAACTCTGATTCTGATGACTACCCAATCTACTATTCTTCAGTTCCCTTAAGGCTTGAACCTGTTGAAATTGTTCAGATCCATGAGGATGAAAGAATACCAGTTGACTCTAACTTCAGAATCCAGCATGAACCAGCTGTAAAGAACCCGTCTGCTGAACCTGAGATCCCTGAAAGAGAAAACTTACCTGAGATTCCTGAAAGAGAAAGCTTACCTGAGAAGATCCCTGTAAAAGAAGACCTACCTGAAAGATTAGCAGAAAATGAATACTTACCTACAGACCATGTTGATGATCCAGCTCTAAATTCTGAAATGCTGCATTCTGCTACACCTGCTGAAGAGGTACCAGAAAACGCAGAACACCTACAGCCTTCCACAGAGGAATCTGAGGATGAAGAAACTCCAGCATCAGTGAGACGCTCCACAAGACACAGAGAAAAAGCCAAGAGACTAACCTATCCAGAGCTAGGCAATCCTCTGATATCCATTGTCCAGTCCCTATTCCAAGGTATGACTACAGCCCTCACTCAGTCTCTTATAGAAGCTGCCTCTATGGAATATGCCAATCCTGCTGTGAGACATCCCACTAGTCCAATGCACAGGGATGTGCATGCAGTTAAAGACGGGAGGGTGTAACCCAGGTCTTAAATGGGTCACAAAGACAGATAAATTAGATAACTGCAGAAAGTAAATAATGAATATATATTTTTATTATTTCTTTAATTATTCTGAAACAGTATAAATTAATTAATAGAAAAAAAGAAAACTCCCAAACAGTGTTTAAAATGAAAGGGAAATCGTTTTTATTTATTTTAGATAATAAATAAAATAAAAACTTTTAGGCGCTAAACAGCAGCCAATCAGTTCTTCAGATGATCCAAGGTGCAAAACAGCAGCCAATCATAATAATCCTCTAAGAGACAGAGGCGGAGCCTGTTGGTTAGTGGACGTCAATCCCTGGCTGTTTTACCCAGAAAGTTCTGCGGGAGGAGAAGAGACAGGTCATGTAAGAAGTTCTCAGCTCAAAGTATTATAAAAATACTAGAAAACGCTAGAATTCAGTGTTGTGGTTAGTGAGTAAATCACTACCAAGCTGACCGCTGTTAGAGTTGAGGCTGCAGAGTGGAGAAAGGGGGAAAGGCTCACTTATTGTGCCTCGTGAAACTTTGCCAGTTACACGCTCCGGTAATCTCCAGGTGGAGGTAGAACCTGGTGTCCATGTGCCCTGGGGTGGTGTGTGAAAACCTTGGATAGGATTCGGTGAGTTTAGAGTATATTTAAACATGTTTTCTGACCAAATTGCCGAATAAATAGAGGAATAAAATAGCGCTAATTAGCCTAGCGGCTAACGCGTTTTGTTATGCTAAGCTAGCCCATTGAATCTAGCCTGTGATAAGCTAATGCTAAGCTAATTTAGCCTACGCTAAGCTAATGTGTTGAATTTAGCTTATTAAGCTTATGCTAAGCTAACCCTCGTGTATATATTTCAAGCCTGAGGCTATGCTAACGCTATTGGTTAAGGTGTGAGATGAGTTTATCCACTTATAAATGTAATTTTATGGAACGGTGGAGATTTATTAAGCTGTATTTTGGATGTTTAAGACCTGTTTTGAATGTAATACTGTTAAAAGTAATGTTTTTTACTGAGTTCGGTTATGTAAGTGTATTTAAAAAAAAGTTAAGAGTTATGTGAAACTCAGACACTGTTTTATGTAAACAGGCCAGTTTTTTTGTTGGGTGAAATGGATTGGAAATGGATCTTCCCGAACACTCCTCGTGTCGTTCAGCTGCACACGGCCGGTGCAGTGCGCGGTGCTAGGATGGCGAGCCAAGCCCGAGGACCCAAGTGACTTCATTACACTTCATTCACATTTTCAAACACTTGATAGTGAACATTAAAGAAAATTTGTGGACTTTAAGATTATTTGAGTAAAAAGGACACTTTTATTTTATTTTATTTTTTTTTGAAAGAAAGGACACTCTACAAAGATACTGAAAAGGGTTAAATTTTAATTGGTTGGATTACTGTTATTTGATTTTGATAATTTCTAAGTGGTTTTGATATTCATTTATTGTTTTTGCTACAGAGAATTGTTATTTTTTGTTTCTGGTTGTTTGTTAAAGGGTATACTATTGGTGTAAAATAACCTAGAGGTTTAATTGGATAACAGTAATTATAATAATACTTACCTTTAATCAATAATCCATTAGACCTAGAAGAAAGAAATAATTAGTTATAAAATACCTATAAATAGATTAAAATAATAAAATAATACTTACCTTAAACTGCATAAATACCTCTAAAATAGAGAACACAGGTGATTAGAGAAATGATAGTAATTAATATAATATTAAATATACAAATACTGAAATACAAAGGGTATACTTACCATTTTCATTGTTGACCAAGGTTATTGAAGGGTGAATTCTTTTGGAAACTGAGTAACTGAATTGTTTTTTATTTATTTATTTACAGAATTTATTTTGTTACATTGTTTTATTTACCTACTGGCATTGATTGACATTTTAATACACTTTATTGCTGCACAAATTCTGGTCTCATTTCTTCCATGTGTATTGCTCCTAGAGCGAACCTAACTGGTCCTAGAACTATCCTAATTATTTTATCAAGTAACACTCATTGTAGTGGTTGTGTAATTGGGTCTATATATCTGTGGTGCTACATCACTCTCCAGCATGCTCTTCCACTTCGTTTTAAAGGTTTTTTTTTTTTTTTTTTTTTCAATTTTTAATGGTGCAGTCTAAATCAGCACTGCTCGCTAAACAACTCGGTGTTACAGGAAAAATGAATCTTAATGGTTAGAACAGAAAGCAAATGGATGATATGATAGGAGGTCATTGATATGCAGGGCCAAGCAGATGATTCCTCAGCGATGCATATTTTAAAATGCCTATTTTTGCTTCTGTTCCAGCCCTCTCTGACCAATAATGACATCATGTTCGTGAAGATACATGCTCCATGGGACACGTTATGTAAATATGCAGAGCAAATGAACATCAGAATGCCTTTCAGGTACTGGCCATTGGTCTTAGATCTCTCTCTCTCTCTCTCTCTCTCTCTCTCTCTCTCTTTCTCTTTCTCTCTCTTTCTTATCTCACACTCACCAGTCATTCATGAAGAAATAAAATAAACAACAATTAGCACTGGCATCGTGCAGAGCTACAGCCACATGCTGTCATGCTCAGAGTGTAAGCACAGTGAGGATTTGGTAGCTCATTGGTTAAAGGGCTGGGTTACTGATCACAGGGTTGTGGGTTCAATTCCCCCATCTGCCAAGATGCTAAACCTGATTAACCCTGCCTATGTAAAGAGACCAGTTTGGTTGTTGATTAATTATCTGGGGGTCACACACTCAAAATGATGTAGATTATTTATAAACACATATTTAGTATGTTTGTTACTTTTTTAATATGTCATTTGTAACCCCAGTCTCCTTAAAACTAAACACATTCACACAGCAGGTAAAAGAGGGCCAAATTTATAGTCATATGTGGTACGTTTTTTAATGTTTTTTATTTGTGTTGCAGTGTGAACAGCAAAACACATTAAATCTGACATTTTCAGTACAGATTTGGGCCACTTTTATATGTGGTTTTGAAAACCGAGATTTAAACATACAGCTCTGGAAAAAAATTAAGAGACCACTTCAGTTTCTGAATCAGTTTCTCTGTTTTTTCTATTTATAGGTATATATTTGAGTAAAATTAACATTGTTGTTTTATTCTATAAACTACAGACAACATTTCTCCCAAATTTCAAATAAAAATAGTCATTTACAGCTTTTATTAGCAGAAAATGAGAAATGGCTGAAATAACAAAAAAAAAGATGCAGAGCTTTTAGACCTCATACCTCAAATAATGCAAAAAAAACAAGTTCATATTTATAAAGTTTTAAGAGTTCAGAAATCAATATTTGGTGCAATAACCCTGTTTTTTAATCACAGTTTTCATACATCTTGGCATGTTCTCCTCCACCAGTCTTACACACTGATTTTGGATAACTTTATGCCACTCCTGGTCCAAAAATTCCAGCAGTTCAGCTTGGTTTGATGGTTTGTGATCATATCTGATCTTCTTCTTGATTATATTCCACAGGTTTTCAATTTGGTAAAGTCAAAGGAACTCATCATTTTTAAGTGTCTCTTTAATTTGTTTCAATATTATATAGTATATGTAGTATTATATAGTATATGCAGCCATGTAGAGCTGGGTGATTTGGTAAAAATGTTATATCATGATATTAAAATGCATTTTAACGATACACAATACTTGTCACAATATATTTTGACATACAGAAAAATGCAGCATCAGTGGCAGATTCTTAAAAACTGGTATACAAATACTCTCTCATGCATAGTGCAGTAATTTTCATTCCCTTGTGGCTGCACATCACCAAGATTTTTACACTCTCTGTAATGAAATGTACAGTTGGATCAGTATTCTTTAAGCACTCATGAAATCCTTAAAAAAGGGCTTAATTAGGGCAATTATCATATTGCCAAGCTCTGTCACAATGTAACTCAGTCTAAGTGTGTGAATTCCCAAATCGGAATTCCTGTGACTTATACATAAAGGAGAAGGAAAAATGGATGACAGCAGTGATTGAGGATTTCATGCAGGAAATGTTCTTGTGATAACCACACCTGTTATTCTCTAAAAAAAACTCCCTGCTAGCTCCTGTGATGTTGGAAAAGATGAGGTATTGCCCTTTTGTGCATGCACGTCAAGTATAAGAATGTAAATGGTTCAGTATGGCATCACATAAATGTCCAAAAAAGTCAGGGGTGCAAAAATAAAAGGTGAAAAAATTAACCATCATGTTTTAATTTGCATAGCGCGATTAGAACTGTGAATTAGAGAGGAAAAAAACACCCGAGAG
Organism: Astyanax mexicanus; assembly: GCF_023375975.1. Classification (NCBI taxonomy): domain Eukaryota; kingdom Metazoa; phylum Chordata; class Actinopteri; order Characiformes; family Acestrorhamphidae; genus Astyanax; species Astyanax mexicanus. The sequence goes on from NC_064409.1 coordinate 58,439,972, forward strand.
GAGAAAAATGCAGCTTGAGAGCGATACTTTGTTTAGCGTGCACACCATAACCTTTTTTTTTGCATGCGGGGTTTCACATTTGTGCTTGTGAGAAATCAATATACACACACAAAATGTTAAAACACGCTGGTTAAATTTTTTTCACCTGGTATTTTTGCACCCCCGACTTTTGACACTGATGTTCAGAGCAATATCAAATACAGGTCACATTAAAAAGTGTGAACAGCTGCAAAATTGTATTAGATTTGGTGTTAAAAAGAGATTTTGGCCACTTTTTCCTGCTTTTTCCTGCTTTTTTAACCATATGCTTAAAACACACACAAACAAACAAAACATTTTTACCTAATTTCAAGTGTGACTGTTTTCTGATTTATAGGAAAAAGTGCTACTTCTCAGACTGGAAGAAGAAAACCTTGGGCAGGTAGGTCTAAAATGATTTGAACCCATCTTCTGTTTCTTTTCTGTATCACTTGTTCTTCAGGTACTTTATACACAGATCCATATTTATTATACAGTCTGTATTATCTGTATGCAGAGCAGCACTTCATATTGATTGTGTGGATTATGGATAGTTTAGTCTAAAGGTCTTTACTGCAGATCATGGCTGTGTTCAGAGTCTCTGAGGGCCGGATCTCCTCAGAGTTAATCAGCCTTGTTTTTAAATGGATTAGAAGAGACTAAAACACTGGAGGTCACACACACAGAGTCATCTGCTTTAGAAAACACTGTTCAGTATAAGCACATTAGGTGAGTTTAGTTTAAAACAGTTTAAAGTTGACTTTTGACACGTCTGTGTTTGAATTTGAGCAGTTGGGGACTTTATTTCCTCTCATTTATTCAGCAATTTCTGTATTTCTGAGGATATTCGAAGCTGTCAGAGACATATTTTGCATTCCAAAGATTCTTTCAAAAGCTATTTTCAAGTTATTTTTAACCAAGCAAGAAGCAATCACAGCTTCAAAAGCTGCATAGTCATATTCTCCATTTGCTTTTGCAAAGTCAAAAATGTGACATAAAGGACATAAAGGAATTCTGGCCTTTATGTAAAACCTAATTTGATTTTAAACTGAGGGGAAGAATCCCACTAAACTTCTTTAATTTGTTGCTTTTTCTGTCAATATCTCTCTTTTCTCTATCTGGCCTTCCTTAATCTCTCTCCATATCTCTCTTTCTCTCTTTTTTCTCTCTCTCTTTGTAGTCGCTTTCATCTGAGATGCCGTCAGGTGAAAAGTTGGCTGCCGAGGAACCCAATGAAGCTGGATAAAGAGGCTCTGCCTGATCTGGAGGAGTCAGACTGCTACACCGCCCCCTTCAGCAGAGCCAGAATGCACCAGTGAGCGCCTCATGCATCACTCACACTAATATGCTAATATCCATTCACCTTGACTGACACTAGACATTCTACCCTTCTATGTTTCCTTTGTGTCCCTGTCTGATGTTCTCCTGCTAAGGGTTTTAACATAAAGAAGGTGTAGAGGATCATATTTGAATAGGATTTTTAGATCATATTTGTAGTCACAACATTCTAGCAGAGTTTATACTCATGTGGCCCTGAATTGACTTTGCCCCACCTGTTGTTTATTTCAATATTTTAGAAAATTAACACAAGTTCTTATACAACCGAATGTGAGGCATAAAACTCCTAACAAGTAGCAGAAAATGTGCTTGCTCATGCTCACCTGACTGTTAATCATTAGTTTGCTAGTATTGACCCACGCCCTTGATTGGGCAGAGAAGAAGAAAGAGGGGGAGCGAACTCAGAGTATTTGGGATGGAGTTCGGGGCAGCTTCGCTGTAAAGCGCGAAGCCGAAGCCCCCCCTCTCATGAAAAGAAACATGAGAAGAGAATAAAATTAAAGAAGGAGGAAGATGGGGAGGAGGTGGGTGCGAGGTTTGTTCAATGAGTAGGTAGAGAGGAAGTGACGGTTTAAATAGGGATGGAAGTGGGAGGAGTGAGGGCGTGACTCACTCCCAAAACTTAGTTATGACACATAACTCCACGTTTAGTGGGTCTGAGAATCCAGCACTCCAGAACTGTAATTGAATACAGCTATTTAGACAATCATTTGATGCAGCATTTGTCTTTGTATGCAGTAACAAAGTGACTAAAACAAAAAAGCCCCTCACTGTTTTTGTATTGTTTAGACTTGTTTTGTGATGTTAAAAAGACAAGTTGGATGCACTGAAAAAGATCTTGATGTAAATGTTTGGCTGAAACCAAAACCAAATACAATGGAACAGTTGGCTGAATACTAAATACCAAACACATTTTTATACAAGTTTTAATTACTTTTCCAATTTTCTTCAGCAGAACAGTGTGTGTAAACAGACATTCTTGGATTATTCTCTGACACTATAACATTTTTCCACACTGTAGATGTGTTCGCTGAATTTTCAAAGAGTTTTGGATTCCTTGTTGGTTAAAATATTATTGCAATTTTATTGATTTTTTTTTTTAACTTACACTTGTAAAAACTAAATTAATATGCAGTTTATTTTGGAAATATATAATGGATTCTACCAGTATAAGTATATATCATAAGTTATATAATTGGTTGTTTAACTAGCTATTGCAACATTCTTCTAATGTAATTTGAATGTGTTAAAAAAGTACAAGAGTGAGTCGAGAAAGGCGACTTTATAGAAGAGAGATAAAGCTTTCTTACATTCAAAGAAAGTTAATGTAAAAATAGTTCATTTCAGGTAATTTTGGAGAATTGTTATTACTTCATTTCTCAAGACATTATGACACAACGTGCGGATCAGTTTGTGTGTTTAAATTATGTAGTAAACTGAAAATAATCAAAAATAGAGATTGACTTGTTTTTCATTAGACAGCAACAAAATACAAATGATATGATTTTTTTTGTTTAATAATAGACTCTGAATTGATTCCGAAAAATATCTGTACTAACATATACTAATATGTTATAAGCCAAAATTTTCAAATTGGAATATTAGAATAAGAATATAAGGAGACGAAAAGCATGTTACACTTGCCTCTGTTTAAAACACATGAAGGGATGTAGTTTTGCAGTGCCCTGTTCTCCTCTATAGATAAATGCTACAACAGATGCAGCTATAGATACAGTGTGTCTCCATGTAATGCATGATCATATCTTCAGAACTTGTATCTCAGTTCTGTATCACAGTGTGAAAAATCACATCCGCAGACTCTCTCAGTCTGTCCACTCATCAGGATGGCTGGCACTCTGTGCTGGAGCTCTGATGACGTCAGGGTTGGGATGATTAGTGTGTGAGTAGTACTGTCTGTTAGAATCACAGACGCGGTGTGGTATGAGCCTGGGTTAGGAGGAGGTGGTTTAGCCGGTGTTGCTGTTTGGTAGGCGAGTATTTGGAGGGCTGAGAGATTTGAGTGTGCGTGGTTGTGTGTTCTGGGAATAGGTTGAGTAAGGGCAGCACATGCTAATCTGTTTGGCACAGACGTAGAGTGACGGGGTGGTAAAGACAGAAAAAGCAGAGTGGCATCCTGAGCTACCCTGACTGTGTTTACACTGCTGTCAGCCTCATGCTGGTGAACAGAAGTGACAGACGCTGTGTGTGCGTGCGCACGCGTGTGTGTGTGTGTGTGTGTGCGCGCACATAAACATATAGTTGCCAATGCTTATATGTAGCTATATGCAAGATTTGGCATTCCTCTTTTGTTATTGTGTTTTAATATTGTAGTAAATGTGCAATTTATATTTGTTGAATTTAAAATTGTAAAAAATTGTAAAAAAAAAAAAAACTGCATTTTAATATTTAACCAGTGTGATGGACAGTTTGTGTGTTGAGGTGTTATCTTGTGACTGAGGTTAAATACTGGTCAGCATGATTATGGCAAAGAGATCTGAATTATCGGTTTTGAATTATCAGAGTTTGAACAAGGACTAATAGTGGGTGAAGATGGACGAGACATTCCATTTCCAAAGTCGTGCAGGAATTTGTCATGTTTTGATCCACAAGTCGATATCTGTGTCACGTTTGTATCTGGAATATGTCATAGAAAACATTTACCACCAACATTGGACAGCATAGTGGATGCTAATGATTATAACTGGTGACATTTGGCTAGAATCAATCATCACACGAACAGTCGATGCAAGAAACCCCACACACTAATCCTGCAGGTTACTTAAATGTCAAACGAATGACAAAAGTCATGGGACACAGTACTAGTCCTTTTGGCATGTTGGTGTTTTTGAACTTTTTGGCCCATCTGAATGTTTTTTACACAAATGCATCTTTCAGTAGGTCAAATATATAGTTATTAAAGATTCAATACTCTAGTTCTGTACTTGTCTAAGGCTTGAAACACATGTTTGTGTGTGTGTGTGCATGCAAGAGTGAAAGGTAGATGACGAGATGAAAAACATTATGAAATGGGATCTTGCTGTTTCAACAGCTGTGCTGTCTGAGTGGAATATTAGCATCTCTCTCTCTCTTTCTCTCCCTCTCTCTCTCTTTTTCTCTGTCTGTCCTACAGGCATCTGGTCATTATTAGACTGAGCCCTGTATAAAGCACACTGTCTGAGTACTTCATTTACATTGATACACCATGTGTCTATGAAAGAGGGATGAGAAATCTGAGCTTTTCTCTTCACTTTCATTTGATCCTCTCTTTTATATAAATACATTCTGTTGTAAGCTGTTCTCAGTGTACATTTCAGCCAAATGTACTTATAGTGATATTATAGGAAATATTGTCAGTGTTTTTTTTTTTACGTATAGCAAAACCCTGCCATCTGGATGTCGTATGCAGTAATCTGTGGATTACGACTCTTTCTGAGCAGTGTAGAAGTAACACTAGAAGACTCCACAGGCAGGATTAGTTCTAGACTAGGCAGAAAGGTTCAGCAGGTGATTTGATAAACTATTTCTTCCTTCTATTACAGTTTTACCATCAACAACAGAGATTCATTCTTCTCCAACTCCACCAGAAGCAGAATAGTGCATCATGTTCTACAGCGCACCAAGTACGAGGACGGCAAGTCAAAGATGGGTAAGCCCCTAGAGACAATCTCCCCTCGGGCCTGTCAATCAAACATCTCTTCCTGCCTGTTCATTAGCCCACATTGAAGTGTCTGCAGTGTGCTGCGTCAGCATGCCCTCACTGAGTCGTCAGTCTGTACTCATTTCTCCATGTTTCTTACATTCATTTGTCTTGATGTTTATAGCTTTAGAGCAAGCTGATGTGTGAAGTGGGCCTAAGTGCTGTTGAAGCTATTGATCAGATCCATGTATTATTGATGGGCTGTCAGTGGTTGGTCTTTTACAAAGCGTAAAAATGAAATACAGCATCATTCTTTATCATATACCTATAGTGCCCCCTAAGCACATCATTTAAAACCATTCATCTCAGCAATAAAAGTGTTTATGCGTTTAAAACCCCCAGATCACATCAGAACAGATGGACAAAAACACAAATACAGTAAAAAAAATGCAAGCCTCACTTTCTTAGATCAGCATGTACAGCTCTGGGAAAAAAATAAGAGACCACTTAAAAAAGATGAGTTTTTATTTTATTTTACCAAATTGAAAACCTATGGATATATAATCAAGAGGACTATGGATGATCACAAGCCATCAAACCAAGCTGAACTACTTGATTTTTTGCACTATGAGTGGCAAAAGGTTATCCAAAAGCAGTGTGTAAGACTGGTGGAGGAGAACATGCCAAGATGCATGAGAACTGTGATTAAAACCAGGGTTATTCCAACCAATGTTGATTTCTGAACTCTATGAACTTTATGAATATGAACTAGTTTTCTTTGCATTATTTGAGGTCTGAAAGCTCTGCATCCATTTTTCATTTTCTTCAAATAAATGCTCTAAATGACAATTTTTTTATTTGGAATTTGAGGGAAATATTGTCTGTAGTTTAAAGAATAAAACAACAATGTTTATTTTACTCAAACATATACCTATAATAGCAAAATCAGAGAAACTGATTCAGAAACTGAAGATGTCTCTTAATTTTGTCAAGAGCTGTACAGGTGCTGGTCAACGAATTAGAATAATTTGAAATAGTGCAATCATGAAATTCTTTGAATGCATTTTTTGTGCAGAAAGCAAATCAGGTGTTCACCGCACCTGTCCTACTCGTTAGACTAATCACAGAACTCGTTACCTGGAAAAAAATTTGCTCAGCTGAGCTTTCCAAAAGGCCCATTTAGGCCATTTAACTGTGACACTGTTGTTTTATTGAATTAGAATAATGGAGAAACCGTTTCATTGAATTAGAATAATTTTTATTATAATTACAATCATCACTTTCTCAGTATTTTGTGGCTGCCCCCTTGGCTTGTATGACTGCCTGAAGTCTCCGCGGCATCGATTTGACCAGCTTGTCGCAAGTTTCCGCACTCACAGCTTCCCAGGCAGTGGCGATGTTCTGCTTTAGTTGGTCCAGCGCAGTAGGCTTTCTGTCGCGAATTTTCCGCTTGACGATGGCCCAAAGGTTTTCAATGACATTGAGGTCAGGCGAGTTGGCCGGCCATGCCAAAACTTCAAGCTGTTTTTTAGTGAACCAATCTTTGGTCGACTTTGCCGCATGAGCCGGTGCAAGATCCTGTTGAAATATGAAGTCTTCTTCGCCGAACTGTTCCTCAACAGTCGGAATCAGGAACGTTTCCAGAACATCTTGATATACGGCAGCATTGACAGTCTTCTTGAGGAAGCAGAGTTTCCCTACACCTCGAGCGGACATGCATCCCCAGACCATAACGCTCTGGGGAAACTTGACGGATCTTTTCACGCACTCGTGGTTGTAGGTTTCGCCACCACAACGCCAGACACGAGGACCTTGGTCACCGAAGGAGATGCAGAAGCGTGATTCGTCACTGAAGACCACTTTCTGCCAGTCTTCAGCAGTCCACTCGCCGTGTTCTTTGGCCCACTTCAGCCGTTTCTCCATTTGTTTCTTGTTCAGCATCGGTTTTACTGCTGGAACGCGAGATTTGAAGCCGAGTTCGCGCAGACGACGGTAAGTGGTTGATCTGGAGACGTCAGCGCCGGTCTGCTTGTTCCACAAGTCGGTGAGCTCGGAAGTGGACTTGAACCGGTTGCTGACTGCGATCTTTCTCAGCTGCTTGTTGTCGCGAGCAGAAGTTTTTCGGACGCCGGAACAGTTGGTGCGCTTGCTGCAGTTTTTCTTGAGAGCTTTGCAGACGGAAGACTGGCTGATGCCGAGCTGCTCAGCAATTTTAGTTTGGGTCAAGCCTTGTTGGTGAAGGGCTTGAATTTGAGCCACTATTCCGGTTGGGAGGTCGCGCTGCTTACCCATGATTGATTTTACAACTTAGAAATTCTACTCAACCCTGACTTTATACTGCACAGTGAACACTCTTCACAGAAAACAAAAATTCGAGCATTTATTCTAATTCAATGAAACGGTTTCTCCATTATTCTAATTCAATAAAACAACAGTGTCACAGTTAAATGGCCTAAATGGGCCTTTTGGAAAGCTCAGCTGAGCAAATTTTTTTCCAGGTAACGAGTTCTGTGATTAGTCTAACGAGTAGGACAGGTGCGGTGAACACCTGATTTGCTTTCTGCACAAAAAATGCATTCAAAGAATTTCATGATTGCACTATTTCAAATTATTCTAATTCGTTGACCAGCACCTGTATAATACAAACATGCAGATAAAATAATTTATATTGTTGTTTTTGTAATTAGTAATATTTAACATGAGGTATTTTTTTAAGACCATGTTGGAATAAACTCTGTAATACTGTTGATTTGCTGAACATCAGTTGTTTTCTTTTTGGGTGGTTTTCTCTGCGTTTTTTTTTTTAAGATTTAGAAGACATTTTACCCTGTAACAATCTGGCAACCCTGGTTGCTCGCCATTCAGTCCGTTTGTTCAGCTGTCTGTTGCTTAGGCACGCGTTTTGCGATGCATTTTGGGAAGCATGCAGCTTGTGTAGTAAGCAGCGATGTTTACTATAAATCATTATGCCTTTTAAGAGTTCATAGTGCCCTCAAAATCATGTTTCAGTTCCACTTTACGATTCGGACACTCAGAAAAAATTGTCCGACAACTCAGTAGTGCACTAAATAGTAAATAGGGAGCCATTTGGGTCACATTTTGAGCCACTGATTCATTTGAAGAACAGCCTTTATAGTACTGTATTTATACTATGGTGTAAACCACTGCAGCATTTCGTACACATCTCTTTCTCTTTATTTCTTAAGACACAAGTTCATTAAAAGGCTTGTGATGATGCCCAGTTTAATACTATACAGCATGTTTAACACAAATATACAGAACTAATGCTGCGTTCCATTAACCTCGGATGTCAGACGTCAGAGCTGAGAATGATGCCACGCCCCAGTTTGCTCCGTTTCAGTTAAACAGTTTCAAACAGTATACATTTTTTGCATAGCCCTGCAAGCGATATCAGTTCATAACAACACATTGCACAGCATTTTATGAATATAAACCTCATGTAAACAAACATGCCGTCAGACAGATGTTGGACACTGTGCTGCGTGTATGATTGATGTAATGAGACTCAAATATATATATATGTGTTAATAAATAGTATAATACTACTGATTTTACTACTGTTGCAGATGAATAGAATATAAATATTTAAGATTAAAATACTGATATATCCTGACACAAATAGAAATTAGAACTAAGAAATAACAGATCAGAACCAATTATATGGAACATAAAACATTTAATTTAAGCATTTGAATGGTTAAATGGTTGAAACAAAGCTGTAGATGCAAAAATACCCTTTTAAAATGAGTTTTATCTTTAGCTCTATTTATCTTTAGCTCTATCCCAGCACTCCTATATTCTCTAAATGTGGTCAGATGATTGAACACACATTCACACACTGTCCTGTGATGCTTTTAGGATGTTCAGTATACTGTATGTGACTTAAGTTAAAAAATATGTTTGAGTTAAAATGACTGAAGTGCTGTAGGGAACTTTACACAGCTTTAAAAGGGTCTGTGGCACACATACATCACGATGGGCACTTTTGGGTTAAATGCTGATTTTGAATAAATAAAGATTAGCTGTATATAATTGATATTGTCTGGAGCATTTGAGGTCAGCATGTTTCTAGCACATTTCACTGGCTGATTAAATGCACTGGACATGACTGCGCTCTCCATCTTGCATTCTGATTTTCCTCTTTTAAAACTAAAAACTAAAACATACATCCCACACTCCTCTTTTCATTTGGCTCACTTGTCTGTTTGCATCGGACATGTTTTTCTGATTAAAATCGGTTCTTGGACAGCAGCGGGGGGATTTTCATGTTAATATTTTAATACCAGTGACCCCTCATTCGGCTCTGGTCTAGATCAGATTGGCCAAAGAACTATAAATCCTTCACAAATCCCCACCCTCAAATGCACCATGCTAGTTCCACTCAATGCACACTTATTATCTGTTGAGGCAGGACTGGAGTAAGGACATCTTTGTAATGACCATAGAAAATAAATGTTGATATTGTTATTATTAGGCCTGTCACACATATCACTATTTTTTTAAAGGTTATATTACCTCAGAAACAATTGCAATAAATAATGCTTTTGTCATTTTAAGACCATGTTATGCCACCGATGTAATGATAACATAATAGCATTTTAATAAAATTTCATAGTGATTTTTTGACCTAACACATACCCCCTTTTTATTGCTATATATCATCTCCCTTATTAATATCCTGCGTAATTTATTTGTGCAGATGTAAAAATGTCATCATCTTAATTCTTCACTTCACCATCTATCCATTATTTATACACTGCCTGGCCAAAAAAAAAAGTTGCCACCAAAAAAAAAAAAAGGTCACCCACTCTAATATTTCATTGGACGGAATTCTTAATTTTTCACCAAGATCTTACATTGATGATAGTAGAGTCTGACCTCTGCTCAAAGTCTTCTCCAGCACATCCCAAAGATTCTCAATGATGTTAAGATCTGGACTCTGTGGTGAACTCTCAATTCATGTGTGAAAATGATGATCTCATGCTCCCTGAATCACTCTTTCACAATTCCAGCCACCCATATTTTGGAATATACCCGTGTCATCAGAAAAAAAAAAAAAAACAATTGATGGACCTGGTCTATATTCAGTATATTTAGGTAGTCAGCTGATCTCATTCTTTCAGCACATACTGTTGCTGAACCTAAACCTGACCAACTGCAGCAACACCACATTATTTGCTTAATTAAATCCAGGTGGCAGAGTTTTTTTTGGCCAGGCAGTGTATGTCGATGCAGCTTAAAGGATGTATTAACATGCCTGAAGTGTCATTTACACATGCAAGTATCTGCATTTCAAAGATTAAGGACTTTAACCTGTCCCTCTTGTGGGCTGTATTCCACACTTGCCCTCAATCTTGTCTCTGCGTGTCTCTGCTGGTCACATGCTGCTGTCCGTTTCTCCACAGCTCCTCCGCTGTGTTGTCTGTCTCTGCTTAATTATTATGGTCAGCATGAGCGGCTGCTGATTGGCCAGTCAGGCAGTACATTTGAAGGTGCGTACTCTCCTCTGATGTGTCCCTGTGCTCTTTGTGCTCCCTGTGCACCTGAGCAGCCCATCAGAATACTCCCAGTTACACCAAAACCTTTTCACCTGGGGCGATTAATGAACAAGAGCCACGATTACAGAATGCACATGAATGTTTGTAAAAACTGTCTTGGACACAGACGCAAAATATATGTTATTTAAACAAATACAAGAGAAACAGAAAACTTTAAATAGATAACTTAAATGAAGGACTTAAAGGAGAAATCTGGTGTGAAATGGACTTGGGTTTTTAGTAAAAAACATGATAAACAGTGCAAAGAGTTTAGAGTTTTGTCAAATAGCTCACCTTTGTTCACCCCCAGCATTCCAAAATACAGCACTTTTAGTCGATGCTCCCAACAGGCTTATAATGCTAGCAATAGGAGCATAGTTTTGGCCATGTAAAGAAGTCTCTATTTTTATACCATTAACAAGATCAATTTAGCTCCACACTTAATTGGTAGAATTATGTGCTTGTCACTCAACTTATTATGACTTAATTTCAAGATGGTGCAGTCTGGAGAAAGTACTGTGTGTATAAATGGTCTTTTCTAATAAACTACCAGATCACTTTTTAAAGCTTGCAGTTCCTCATTTTAAATATCAGGACCCTCAGAATTCTACCAATGGAGATACTTTGAGCTTGTTAATAGTGTAAAATATAGTGACTTCCTTACATGACAAATGCTATGCCCCTATCACTAGCATTGTTAGTCTGTTGGGAGCATCAGCTAAAAACACTGTATATTGGAATGCTGAGGGAGAATGGAGGATAATTATGACAGTAATATGGTTGTGAGTTAAGTCAAGTATAAAATGTAGAATGAGTCTACACACAGGATTTAAGGGGCTAAAGAAAGGCCAAGCATTGTTTGTGTTTCACAATTTTGTCCCCTCCGTCACTGTCCTTAGTTGTTCTGTTTTGTTTGTTTTGTGTGCGTTCATGTTTTCGTGGTGTGTACTAACTCATGACTAACCTATTTATAAGTACTGTTCAATTATAGAAGTAAAATAATATATTTTGCATATTATATAATTTTTACTATACAGTATATTATTATATATATTGTATCATATACAATGTTCTTATTTTTTAGTATTTTATACAATGTAGGTAAGCTACTGGTTTTAAAAAGGGGTTCTTTATGGGTTTTACAGTAAAAAATAGTGCTTCTGTATAAAATCATGATTATGAAAAAAAACATTTGGCCATTTTAGACATTTGTTCTGTAAGCAGTTTGGATCAGTGTAGAAACTTCTGTAGATATTTCTGTTTTGTAAGGTGTAAAAGGCTTCTGAACATCATTAAGTTACAATGTAATTAAACATTGTTTTTTGGGGGGGAGCTGACTCCTCTTAATGATGAACACATATTTAAATAGACTTTTATTTTAATATATACTTTTGCTATGCACTTTAATATATAACAGATAATATAATAAACAGAAATAACTAGATGTATTCAGCATATGTACACTGTAACCCTGTGTGGTGAACCCATTGTTGAACCTAATCTTTCAACTTAACTCTCTGTGTGTTAAATTGTGTCTGGAATCTCTTTGTGTTAAATCCTGTTTTTAACCTTTTTAATAAAAAAATAATATATAAAAATAAGCTTTTAGGAGAGTATGGTACCCTTTTTACTTGAATATGAAATATAAAATGTGAGTTATATATAAGAAATTGTTGTTGTATATATTGTGTATATATACACTGTATATTACTGCAGTACATATGGTAAATCAGCACTTATCATACTTCAGTAGAACTAAACTGGTTCCTTAGAGCAAGAATAAATCTGTCTGCATGATCTCTCTTACTTTATTAATCTCTAATGTATGATGACTCTGGTTCTAAGCTGTATTCTATGTGAGCTTTTACATTTTAAGCTCTGGTTTAGCTTTAGATGATGAGAGTTTGCATTGCCTAAGACCAGAGTTGTCCCTTGTATCCATTCTGGGCTACTGTGTCTGTAGGTATTTGTTCCAGTCATGTAACACCACACCTGATTTCACTGATTAAGCGCTCTGCTTTGGTAAGGAGGAGAGCTCATTAGTGAAATCAGCCGCTGTGCAGTGCTGGATCAAATGCCTGTAGATGTTACTGAAAGCCTTGCTGGGTTTCAGCTGTTTTACCATGCAGGAACACTGATGTTTAATTCTGTTTCTGACCTGAATGCAGAATTAAGAGTGCATTTTGTATGTTTGTGCAGTATGTTTGTAGCATTGTAACATTGTACCAGTTGAATATTTAGACACAATACCTCAAAATGTTTTAAAAACTGTACACAGATAAAATCTGTTGTTACACAATAACAAAAGGAATTGCTGTACTGTACCAATGTATTTGCCGCCATAGGCAAGAAACTGTCATTTCTTTATTGATATTTATAATGGCCCTCGATGCAGCAGTGATTCAAAAATTGATTACCAAGGAATTTTCTGCAAAGAACAGCTCCATAAAACGGTCAATATGTTGACAGCGTTAAGTAGGGGTTATAAACTGAGGGCTGGAATCCAGCACAGTTGTTGATTTCCCTAATCTAAAGCTGTGTCTAAAGCCTTATTTACTATTCCTTACATGCAAAAAAAAAACACTATGTAAAAAAAAAACATTATATATAGCACTGTTTTAGGGAACAGAGCTCAACAAAGCAGTAAATACAGCTCATTGCTGTATAACAGCAGAATGTGTTGATATGAATGTAATAAACTTTTTTTATTCTATATCCGGTCTTTGTTTGTACACTATATATTATGCATTTTAATTGTGAAAAGCATATAGCATAAATACATATTGTCGCTGTCCAGGGAAAAACAAGTATATCCAAAACAGCAACTTTAGAGGAGAGAAAAAAAACCTTCTTAACTTTCAATGGAAGTCAATGTAAAAACAGTTTATTTCAGGTAATTTTAATCAAATTCTGTGGGTCCAAATATTAAGAATGTTTAGTACAGTATAAGGGACAGTTAGTTTGTTAAAATAATGTAGTAATCTAAAATTCAACAAAAATGGAGATACTTGTTTTTCATTGGACAGCAACAATACGGTTTATTACACTTTTGGACACCACTTCAAAATGGTAGAAATCAAAGTAAAGCACAATATTGTTAAACTGCACAGGTTTGGATACAGCATGAACACATCTACTAAACCTGACAATTAATGGGTCAGTTTTATTAGATGTGCTTGAGCTGAAAAAGCACAAACTGTACAGAAATCTAGCCGTTCAGGACCAGAATTCCCTTGTATTTTAGATACAACCTACATAAAGAGTTTTATTTATTTGTTTACGCTATATTTAACTCTATATTAAGAAATTCTAAAATTGACACTAAAAGTCAGCGTTGTTTTATTTTCAGTAGTAACACTAATAATGATCAGTAGTAAAATTTTAATAATTTAAAAAATACTTGGAAATTTGACTTTGCCAAAAACTTTAAGCCCAATAATCAGTTATAAATTGTTCAAAGCTCAAATATTTTGGCAAAGTCAAATTTATAAAACTATTTCTGTCAAATAATTTGCTTTGAGATTTGACATATAACTTTTTATATATGTGGATATTAATCTCTGGATATAAATGTGTTACAATTTATTATAATTTATCTACAACTCAACTCTAGAACTCATTATCAGTTTCCTGCTAAACAATACTCTCACATGTCAAATATCATGGGATAGGAACTAATATCATGTCCACTGACTCTTGTCATGTCCAGTGAAAGCTAAAGAATGCTGCCCTGACCTGTGGTATATGCATGTGGGACATACTGTGTTGAATATGGTTCTGTCTGCATGGACAAAAACAGTTTTAGCCAGATGTCACTGGTCATGATCATTACGGCCCTCTGTATTGTCCACTGTGGGTGGTAATGCCTGTCATGATGACTTTTTGGAGCACATGTGACTCATGTGAGGATATGAGGAATGTTAAATGCCCACACAACTACAAAAATGGAATGTTCCGTCTACCTGGCACCCAGTATCAGGCCTCGCTCAGCTCAAACTCTGGTAATGTGCACACTATTTAGTGTTTAGCCTCACTTTGAAGATAACCCCTCCCAACTTATACAGGTGTGGGCATTTCTAGTTAGTTCCTATCCCATGACTTTTGGCATGTCAGTATAATTTCATGCATTTGTTAGATTTTATTTTGAGTCTATTTTAGAAATAAATAAACACACTTACCTGTTACTGCAGATAACATATTCATACAGTCATCTTTCTGTTTTAAGGTATAAATCGGTTGCTTGGCAATGGCACCTATGAAGCTGCGTTTCCCCCACATGAGGTGAGCTCATCACGTTAACATGGTGCTATTTTTACATGCTGTTTTATTCTGTTCTAACATGCTGCTGTTATCTCTTTAAGAACACTTTATTCCAAGCACTGCTCTGTTCTGTTTCAGGGAAGCTACAAAAGCAGGCACCCGATAAAGACCCACGGGGCTCAGAACCACAGGCACCTGCTCTACGAGAGATGGGCTCGCTGGGGAATCTGGTACAAGTACCAGCCCCTGGACCTCATACGGTGATTAATGCTCACATCCACTTTCACCATCATCACGCTATTTAATTAACAGTTGTAAAACTTTGTTGAAGTGAAAATTAAATTTAAATAAGTCATATAAAGTCTCGTACAGACTGAACCCAGTTTAAACAGTCTGCAGGGAGGTGCGGCGTGTAGTACATTGACCCATTTACTGTTCTTAAAATCCTTAGAATCATTAAGGGTAGTGCACATGAACTAGTGTGCTTTTTATCTGATTGGAAGTGTATTAGATTTAATATCACAAATGTAGCTGAAATGCTTAAAAATAAAGCTGCTTCAAATGGTTCTTTGAGTAACATTATAGAAGACCTACTGGATACACAACAAATCATGTAAAAGTGTCAAGAATCAATTACACTTTCGGCGTGCGTTTCCACGGAGACCCACGTAAACACAACAGCCAGTGGGAATGGAGGAGCTACTGAACGCAAAGTCATGTGATCGAGAAAGCCTAAAAACTCACTGGTCCTCCTGTTTTTCAATTGCAGTCTGGATCCAAGAGTTTAATTACTGAGTAGAAGTGTAAACGGTACCACTTTAAAATAAGACTACCTTTATAAATGGTTCATAAATGGTTGACAATTAGTTTATGAATGGTTAATAATTAGGTTGTAAATGCCTTAAAAATCACTAATAATCAGTTATCAAACAGAGAAAGGGCAACAATGTGTGCACACCAGTTAGTGTGTGTCTACTGACTTGCCACATGCCATAAAATAAAGCATACTTTTATTATTACGATATTAATGTTTTCAAAATAAACATTGAAAGAGCTGCAATAACAGTGTGAATCACAGCAAACTCAAACTGCATTGCAGGCTGTGATCACATGACCTAATGAGGCTGGAGGAAGAGCCATGCAAAGCAAGGTAGAATGAGGTAGAGGTTCATAGTGAACACACAAATCAAGCTACTTCTTAGCCTGTGCAAATGAATGCCGCCTGAAGTGCTGAAAAATGTTTGAGTTATTTAAACTAATTTAAAATTTTATCTTAATTTATCATGTTTCTCATTGATATATGTCTTATACAGCTCTGGAAGAATAAGAGACCACTTAAAATTATGAGTTTCTTTGATTTTACCACATTAAAAACCTCTGGAATATAATCAATAGGAAGATGGATGATCACAAGCCATCAAACCAGGCTGAACTAATTGAATTTTTGCACCAGAAGTGGCATAAATTTATCCAAAAGCAGTGTGTAAGACTGGTGGAGGAGAACATGCCAAGATGCATGAAAACTGTGATTAAACCAGGGTTATTCCACCAAATTTTGATTTCTGAACTCTTAAAACTTTATGAATATGAACTTGTTTTCTTTGCATTTTTTGAGGTCTGACAGTTCTGCATATTTTTTGTTATTTCAGTCATTTCTCATTTTCTGCATATAAATACTCTAAATTACAATATTTTTTTTCAATTTGGGAGAAATGTGTCATTTATAGAATAAAACAACAATGTTCATTTTACTCTGCCTTCCTGCATTGAATGTGGATGTGATTTTAGACAGAATTGCTTGTATTTTTGCATAAACAGTTCTAGCCAGACATCCTTTGGTCACGATCATTACTGCATCACCCCACTGCTCTGTCCACTGTGGGTGGTAATGGCTTTTATGCATTTTTTCCAATCATTCTCAGTGCACACGTGAGACTGTGGAAATTAAGATAATTCACTTCCTCTTGCCGTGAACATGCTGGCCAGTGTTCAACCCCACACACAAGGTAGCACCTCACAACTTGTGGGCATTTCTAAGCTATTGCCTGTGATAAAACTTCATGATCATTGTACAGACTGTTATCCCACGGCTGCAGTAAATATTTCTTCGCTTTGCTTCAGCTTTTTCGCTCGTCTGTTTGTCTCTTTTCTCTAAACTCTTCGTCTTTAAAAAGCTGAGTAGCTCCACTTGACTCCAACCTACTGTCAAATTCTGTAAGGAAGCTTCAAACAACTGCAGTAGAGTGTGTGTGTGTGTGTGTGGGGGGGTGAGTGTGTTTGTCCTGACTCACAACTTTAGCTGACCAGTGTAAATCAGAGGTCTCTTTAGTTCAAAGCAATAGTGCCTGTCTGCTTTAGTGCATGTGCGCTGAGGGGGCGGGGGAAGGGGGTGTGTCACTGCAGTCGAGTCAGCTCACCTTGCTTTTGAGCTTTCTGCTGTAAAACTGGGCCAGATTGAAAAAATGCCTGCTAGTCTGCACTTCCAGCATCTCTGGAGGTTTTGTTTTAGTGTTTCCTCCAGTAAAAGTCACCCCAAGTTGCCTGTGTTATATAATCATCCTGACCTCACACACTTCACAACTTTAAATATGGAGAAGCACCGTACAGAGGTGTCAAAAAGAAAAAGAAGTATGTCTTCAAAACGTCATTTTTATACCTGTCGTTTTCTCCCACAATCTCCTTTGTATAACTTTTCCGCTTGTTCTTTTTTATTGTTGTTTTTTGTTCTGGCTTTTACTGACCCCTACTATTCTTTTATCTCTCTCTCTCTCTCTCTGTTTCAGGAGGTATTTTGGGGAGAAGATAGGTCTGTATTTTGCATGGCTGGGCTGGTACACAGGCATGCTGATCCCGGCAGCACTGGTTGGTCTTTTTGTCTTCCTTTATGGCCTTTTCACCATGGACTCCAGCCAAGTGAGGTTAGCCCCCTCATCAGTCCCACCATACTGAGAAAAATTATATACTGGATTTACCTGTTCTTGTTTCCCCTGGGATGATATATGTGATCATTTTCTGCTTGTTTTTTTTTTTTTTTTACAGCAGTAAATTTGGAATTAGTGCTATAAGAAATGTCATTATATTGATGAATTACATTTTCCAATGCCTGATTTTGGTAAATATTAAAATATATATACAAAATCACAATATTATGTTTTGCAACGCTATGTAGATTCTCATATCAAGTCTAAATTGAGGCGGTAAGAAAATAGCATCTTTTTTTAAGCATTGCAATATTGTGTACTACAATACTGTATATAATAAAATATATTATATACAGTATTGCAGTACAAAATAAAAAAATATTAATAAAATATTAATATACAAAATAATATTAATAATATATTTAATATGTATATATATATATATATATATATATATATATATATATATATATATATATATATATATATACTAGTCAAACAGTGGATCATTTGACATTAGATAGCAATGTTGTATTTGTAGATTTCAGATCCCACTGTTCTGATTGGGTCAAAAGTAAACTTTTAATTTGCATACATTTAATGCATAGCGTGATGTGTTTTTATACTATTCATTTGTTTAACAAAAATTACAATATATTACCTTTCTTACAGTTTCAGCATATTATACATATATACTGAATTGTAACATAATGCAAAAATTGTAAAAATATGTATGATGATACATTATGTATTGGCAAGTATCCTGCTGATACACAGCCATCACGTTGAATGTATCACATTATCAGTTAATCTTTCTTAGTGTGAACTCTCTTTGTATTTTCTCTGATTTCTATCTGTCTGCAGTAAAGAGATCTGTGAGGCCAACACCACCATCATGTGCCCCATGTGTGAAGTCAACTGCAGCGCCTGGAAATTAAGTGACAGCTGCGTCTATGCAAAGGTACACACACACATCTGACTTATATTAGGCACCTATCAACCATACTGTGATTAACAGTGCAAAACTAAAGAACAAACGCAAAAATCCAAATTATAAAACTTTTCCTTTTTCTATTTACTGTTTCCAGATTCTATAATTATAACAAAATGATCTTGAATTACACAACCATAGACTATCTAATTATATTTAAGTTAAATATATTGCTGCTAAGTAATCTGAGCAGAATTAATTATTGATTCTTTCCTTTTTTGATGACCCTTTTGTGTTTTGTTGTCAATCAGTATGGTTCCTTATAATGTGTCTAATGTTCCTTCTAATCTGTTTTCATCAACCTTCAGGTGACTCATCTTTTTGACAATGGAGGCACAGTCTTCTTTGCCATCTTCATGGCTATATGGGGTGAGTTTAACGTTTAATGTTTTAAGGATCAAATGCTTTTTTGTATTTTTATTTGTTTGGGGGTAGTAATAAAATAATTTTAGAAATACACACCTCTACCAAACATTGGCAATATGTGGTATTTTGTGGTAAAGTTAAAAACACCAACCACAAAAAAAATATATATATTATATACTTGCCTTCAGAAATCCTACAAATGCAATCCGTGTGATTTAATTCAGGGGTGTCACATTGGCATGGGTGGCATTGGGTTTTTTTTCTAAACAATCAGCAGCACCCCTGATTCTGCTGGTTGGCTGGAATGAAAACCTAGAATATCCCTGTTTTACTTGCTGCTGACTTGTTCTGCAGACACAGTGACCTCTAGTGGATTTTTTTTACCTAAAATACATCTACCATAGCAGATGTGTGTTAGGCTACAAATGTATGTTAAGCCCTATCTGGATGGGATTAGTTTCTCAGGACGTCCTGGGGTAATTTTCTCTTTTATTGCGGTCCTCTGTGATTTTGTTCCCGTCCAGAGCGACCATGTATGTGTTTTTCTCAGACGTCCTCTAAGAAAAACACAGGCAGAATTTCCTACTGTTTTTCGCTGAAGTCCATCATCGTCCGGTACTATTAAGCACTTCTACTCAGCGATAAATCTGGACTGCAATTAAAAAACAGAAGGATCAGTGAGTTTTTGGCTTTCTCAGTCACATGACATCACATTCAGGAGCTCCTTCATTTCTATTCGCTGTTGTGTTTGCGTGGATTTTCATAGAAACGCACGCCCAAAGTGTAATTATGGTGCATAGCAGTGGACAAATAGCTATTTTATTAAATGTGAGGTGACGAAACTCAAGAGATGTGAGTCCAGACGGGAATAAAATTACCATGGCGTTCAGAGAAAAACAGTAGGTTATTTTGCCTGTTAAATTCTTCAGTGAGATACGGTAACTCAAAATGTGCTCTAAAGTAGTTAAACAGAATGTTAAAGGGTTAACTCACTATCTGTTTTTCTTTCTTATTTATTTTCCTGCAAAAGTCAGCATTTAAAGTGTAAATTCAGCTATATTAAAGAACACTTTTATTTGGGGAGTATAATATTACAGCACACCTGGTAGTACAATAATATTGATATTCAGAAGCCCAGAGAGACCCGACTACAGTCAGCCATTGCTTTGTCCCCCTGTATAATAAGTATAATAAGCAGCCCGGTTTGGTTATTCCAACATTTATTTAATAATTTCTTGTTCTTTGTTGGTTCAGGTAGGTCACTCTGAAAGCACGCTTTACAGCGATGCGCTGCAATTACAGTTTTATTATAGGACGAATACAAAAGATTTCACAGTGGAAATGGTTATAAGAGGCCAGAGAAGGTTATAAAATGTCCTCATGGTACACTTTCAGTGCAGCACCCCTTACAGCCACCACAAGCTTTCATTTTAGAGAGTGATTAAGCTTTGGTTACTAATCACACAGATTATAAACAAAAATCACTCTCTTGTATAAACAGATAAACCAACAAATAGATCAATGTCAGAGTGTCCTTCTCTCATTGTGCATTAGCGTGGGATGATTGTGTACGCTGCATAAAGTGTAATTGACTGGCTAATGCTAATGAAACGCTTCCCAGGAGAAGAGAGGGAGCTGCTTAGTCAAGAGGGGAAAAGTAACCTGAGGTGTCAGGAAGCTGTCAGTCATGGCATTTGTGTGTGTGTGTGTGTGTGTGTGTGTGGGTGGGTGTTTGTGTGTGTGTGGGTGTGTGTGTTTGTGTGTGTGTTCGGAAGGGGAGGGTGTCTTAGGATAACCCCTAGACGAACCCCTACTGCAGGACATCCTGTATCTCCCACCGTCTCTTTCATTCACTGTCTCTGTCTCACTCTGTCTCTCACTCTGTTCTGCTGATCTGGGTGAACTTCGGCCCCATGGGCTCAGCAATGCAGAATCCATGGCCTGGATCTGTCTGTAACATCAGCCAGTGCTCATCACCTCTGCTCCATATTGTGTCTGTGTGTCTGTGAGTGTGAGTGTTTGTGTGTGTGGATATATGTGCACAAGTGTGAAAGATACAGAGACAGGAGTTTTGTCCCACATACTGTGGGTAGAAAAGAGGGCAGCTCCCTCGCTGCTCTTAGACACAACAGAAAGTGAAACCAAAGAAAATGACATGCAGAGACTTCATTAACACCACCAATGTTTAGGTTTTTTTTATACATTGTATATATTTAGTCCATATAGTTTTGGTTTCACACTGCAGTTTAGTGAGCAGACTAAATGATTTTACTACATCCTGTTTTATTTACCAACATGCACTTCTTGCATCTCCTTATACTTGATATTGATTTGTTCTTAAAGGATGTGCGTCAGATGTTGTAAGTTCAGAAAGTTGCCTTTTAGCGTGTTCGTCAAAATTTAGCCTCCCTCTCAAAATCCTGTCTCCCTTTAGTGCATTTGTGACACACATTAGAAAGTAATGGTTCCTCAGATTCCATTCATTTCTATGTATAAATAATTATAATTATAAATGTACATGATCTGACTTTGAGCCAACCTCGATCTGACCCAACAATCGGGTTTACTCCACAAGTTGGTGACAAAAAGCTCCCACTGCCTGGTATATTGTTCAGATAATCACTACAACTATGCTGCTCTTTGTTAAATCCAGAACACAGAACCTTCTTCCTGTATTTACTTTCTTCTTCATGGCACAGACAGCTCTGACCAATAAGCCGAGAGAATTTTCTCACATGGTTTGCTGTGATGCATTTTGCTGTGCTCAATTGTCCCCAGTTTAAAAACAAACCATACCAATGGGAAAATACTCTTGGTTTACAAATCAGTCAACTGATTTAGACTAGAGCAAATGAACTATTGGTGTAAAAAAATTCCCTCAGGGATAAATCAGAGATATAAAAAGTTATAATTATGATCCTTTGAAGCGGGCTTTCTAGCAGATTTAGTCAAAGTAGTAAACACTGTCAAAAACCACATCTACAACTGAATTAAGATTAAAAAATTTTATTTTCTAAGCACTTTGCAAAATACCCCAGATACATTTTAAAAGCTAAGAGAGTATGGGACACAGTGATGCCCATCCCGTGTCTGGGATTCAGAAAGAGTGGAAGAAAAGAAGACTTTTAGAGCTTTTAGAAGAGCATTAGAGGAGCTACAAATGCAGCTTTCTTTTTGCTCACTCTTCCACTCTCTCTCTTTATCTCTCTCTCTCTCTCTCTCTTGCTTTAAACAAAAGTGGGTCAAGCTATATTAAACTGCTCTTTCAACATCAGGGGAGTGCAGCTTGATAAGTAGATCATATGGCAGTTAGGATTTTGATACAGTGAAAAATACATTTAATCTGCAATATTTGGTACTTTTTATACTAATCATAAGATGGATCAAAAAAACTAAACAAACAAAAAAGGAAAAACAAGGTATACTGATACTGGGTCCTCCTTATACTCTCAAAGTGTGTTTTTAGTTCTTCTGAAAGATCCATTCTGCTTCATGTTGAAATGATTGCGTAAAGCAATTCCTGCAGATTTTACTGGAGCACTTTAATACTGTGAATTTCATATTTTACCACATCCCAGAGCTTTTCTATTGGATTCTATTAGTTCCCGTGCCTGTAAAGGCCTCTGAAGAATATTGACATGAAAGTTTAGGTCGGCTTTTAATTTGTGACATTTACAATATCATGCGGGGGATAAGACAATAAAAAACAAGACAAAGACAAGACAAGACAATGGGCCTCTAGGATGAGGATGGAGAAATACTGTCCCAAACAAATCAAACAAAATAGACATAAAATTATAGTCAGGTATTAAAAACACATCATTCATGGTTTTGAATGGAAATGGAATTTAATGTGTGGACCACTCCCACTTTTCACTCCCACAGCCACTGTCTTCCTTGAATTCTGGAAGAGAAGAAGGGCGGAGCTTACCTACGACTGGGATTTAATTGACTGGGAGGAGGAAGAGGTGAGTCTCCTCTCGAAATAGAAAGCTAAGAGTACTGTCATCTGAGACTGTGATCTTTTGCTTATTCACAAACGCACAGCTTCATGTATGAAGGTTAATCCTAATAATGAAACAATGCACTTCTCATGTGTTTTATTCCCATATTAGTAAGTGACATTTAGGAAATATCAACATGAGCTTTGCTTACCTGAATAACTGAAGACAGAGTTTGGCCAATATCTGTGCTGTTTGTTGTGTTTCTTTTAGTGTAAATCCTGTGTCATGGTGTGTTCTGTGAGTGTGCCTCCTATCGTTATCATGTCATGTTTGGTGCATGCTGTGCTTTCTGCTGCGGATCCTACACATGAATCATTTAAAACCATAAGCATGAGAGGATGCTAAGGATGTGCTGATTATTGTTTCGTGCCTTCGTGCCTTTTGAGCCTTAAAGGTAGTCTCACCAAGAACATTATCACACATAACGACTCGCCCACATCTCCTGGACATCAGCAACATCAGAACTCAGACTCATCAACACTGTCCGCTTCAGTACAGACCCACCGTGGGTCTCAGTGTTGCTGTCTTTTTCCCATTCGTAATTCTAGTGTTGTTGGTGCCTTCAGTAACAAAGCGTGTTTAATGTTTATATGTTTGATGGTCACATTGCTGAATCTACCTTTAAGCAAAACATGGCATTTTGTTCTTTAGAGCCAATAGAAACTAATAATTTGGATGTCATCTGGCTCATATTAAAAAGAGCTTCCATAATGTCGTCATCATCAGTTGCTCTGCAGTCTTCCTGGGACAGGTTACCAAACCCAGTGAAAACAAGCGATGATGCCATACATCTATCTACTGTATCTGTAGATTAGCAAAGCCAAGTCAATCCATCCCTTCAGAACTGAGAACTACTGAAGCTCATATCTTCATATCTCATATCTTCACAAACTGTATGTATGCATGCATGTGTGTCGATAAGGAGGAACTGCGGCCTCAGTTCGAAGCCAAGTACTCGCGGAAGGAGAGAGTGAACCCCGTCTCAGGCAAACCAGAGCCTTTCCAGCCCTTCACCGACAAACTCAGCCGCCTCATGGTCTCGGTGTCTGGAATCTTCTTCATGGTAGGCCACCGTATCCAGTCTGATTAACTTCCCTTCCCATTCTCATGTAAGTAATTCTGTACGCCCTCCTACATTGTACCAGTTTTAATGCAGAGCCTCTGCATTTAGAACTAGAAAGTTATATAACACCTTAAAATGTAGCACACTGTACAACATTATGCCACCCTGCACCTTCCACCACTTTCTCATCCAGTTGTACCACCAGACACTGCAGGGAGATCCCTCTAGCAGTGCTGAAAAGCTGTAGGTTGCTGTCTCCCCCTGGTGCTTATGATGTGTCAACGCATGGAAGCAACAGAATTAAGAGTGGCCATCAGTTCTGTTACTGGGGGGCCAATGTCTTGCACGATTTGTTGATTTTTTGGCTCTAGAACACATCTACTCAGTTAAATAACTAACAGGGGGTTTGAATCAGATGTGTGTTTCAACAGGAAATCAGAAATAATTATGATACATGATCTTATTGTCATTTAAGTTTTCTTTACTAATATAGCGATAATACACTAGCATAATAATAATGCATTTATATAGAATTTACATTTATTTTAAAGAGCAGCAAGCTTTTAATTATTACATTTATAAATATACTGATAAACATACATAAAGTCATAGGAAAGCAGTATATAAATTGTTCATAAAATGATACTTCAGGAGACTTTGAGCTTGAAAACACTCGCACCTGTACAAGAGGTGTTATCTTGTAAGTGAGGCTGAACACTGGCATGCATGCTCATGGCAAGGCGACGTGAATTATTAGAGTTTGAGCGAAATCTGATAATGGAGTAAATGGATGGGACATTCCATTTCTGAAGTTGTATGGGCATTTAACAATCCTAGATTCCACAGCATCATGTGTGTATCAGAATAATAATAAAAAATATTAACAAAAAAAAAAGTATAATAAAAAAAAACAGGGCTACTAGGGCTAGGCAATATTCTAAAATAAAATCTTGATATTCTACAAATATTTGTTTTTAAGTTCTTACATAACAACTTCAGTTTTTTATTAGTTAAGAAACAGCACCATTTAAAGCAGGGGTGTCCAAACTACGGCCCGCGGGCCATTTGCGGCCCGTTTCCTTTTTGGAGCGGCCCGCGAGGTATTTTAGATATAGAACGAAAGTTGGCCCGCTGTTAAGCAGGTTTTTATAATGTGAGATTCAAAGTTTGAACGCTAGGTGTCAGAAACGGGCCAAAGAGTCGGAGAGGGTGCGCATTTCTAGCGCACAAAAACGGGCCAAAGAGTCTAAAAGCGGAGAGAGTGCGCATTTCTAGCAAAGAAAAACAGGGCAAAAGAGTCTAAAAGCGGAGAGAGTGCGCATTTCTAGCACAGAAAAACGGGCCAAAGAGTCTAAAAGTTGCCGTAATTAAGGAGTTTAATATTAAGAGACATCATGAAATTAAACATCAATTTGAAAAATCTTAGTTTACACAACACTGTCAAAGATGAAGGTAGTTAGTCAAGTAAAATGGTGTGTAAATGTAATAATCAGGAAAAAAGTATTATTTAAAGTGGTATATTTCATTATTTGTTTTATTATAGAGTCTGTGGCCCGGAACTTCAAATATATTTCTCCTTCTGGCCCCCAACAAAAAAAGTTTGGACACCCCTGATTTAAAGTGATTAAAGTGATGCGCAAGTGATACCATTGTTTCCTTTGAATTTAATTTACATTTTTTTATTTAGTTTTTTATTTAGAATAATAAGCAGCACCCATCAACCTTACATGCAGCTTTTATATTAAACACAGTGCAAATATAACTCCTCCTGTTCGTATTTCAGTTAAGGAAAAGTGTAAAATATTGCCATATAAAAGAGGTACAGTTTTACAGGTTTCTAACAGAAACAAATGTCAATCTACTGAGATTTCCTCAGCTTCTAAAAGTTACGATGTATAATCTTGATTATTCTGTTTTGAAAATCAAATTAAAACAGTAATTAGATTAATCAAATTAATTCACTTAACCTACCAGCCCTAAATACCACCCACAGAGGACAAAGCAGTGGGTGGTAATGATCGTGACCATTTGTCCATGCAAACAAAAATATTACTCAGAAATCACATCAGCATTTAATGCAGGAGACCACACTCACGTATCTCACAGCTCAGTTTAGAGTAGTTTTCCTTCAATGAGTCATAAAACACAATACTAGTTTCTTTCCTGTAACAGTCAAGTCATGCCAGGCTATATTTTTATAAGTAATTATAAAAATGGTAATTTATATTAAAAGTTAGTGTGATTTAGCTTACCAGTCCTATTTTGGAGATGCATACTTTTTTTGGACAGTGACAACATATATTGTATCAGTAACAGTGTTCATGTCGTGACAATAAAAAAAAAAGTCCTCACTACATCATCCATCTCTCTCTCTCCCTCTCTCTCTCTTTCTCTCTCTCTCTCCCTCCCTCCCTCTCTTTCTTTCAGATCTCTCTGGTGTTGACAGCTGTGTTCGCTGTGGTGGTTTTTCGGCTGATTGCCATGGAGAAGTTTGCCTCCTTCCAGTGGGAGTTTGTGAAGAAGAACTGGCAGTTTGCCACCTCTGGCACCGGAGTCTGCATTAACTTCATGATCATCATGTCCCTCAATGTGGTCAGCATCTGCGCTCTGTGTCTGTTTAGAAGTTACAGTGTGAAGTCAGACAGAAGGGGCGTTTGTCACTGTCTGCAAAGCATTCGCAGTGACAGATGATGTTCAGACGTAAACTAGGAAAATATTTGCTTTCAGCTGACAGTATTAAATAAATCACTTGAGCTGTTTACGTAGGGATATTACATAATAATGTTCTAACAAATAACCATGTATCAATCTTTTCTCCCATTTGGGAGAAATTAGTTATTGTTTTATTGTATTACTATTGTCCTACTATTGTCTTTTGTATTGTAAGTCATTAAATTTTATGTGCCTTAATGAAAGAAGAGATGTAAGTCTAAATAAAGCACAGTTAATGTAAAAAAGCTGTTTGAATTGATAAAGGAACAATAACTGATTTCTCCCAAAGGGGAAAAATGATTAATATATGAATATTCTTTGGAAGAGCTTATTCAGCAGTATCAATTTTTTTCGTAAAGTGTTACCTCAGGGAACACTAGGAAATACCCACACCTGTATAGGTTGTGATGTGCTATCTTGTGAGTGAGGTTGAACACTGATCAGAGCTTTTGGCAAGGAGATGTGAATTATTTAAATGAATTCGTATAGTGGTTAACAGTTTGATGGGACATTTCATTTCCAAAGTTGTGCATTTCCAAAATTATATATTTCATGAAAAAAGGGCATTATCATCCACAGTGGACAGTGCAGTGGGTGATAATGATCCCATTACATTAGGAATGTCAGGGTTAGAACTCATAACATATTCTAATTCTCCCATTGTAAATGTTTTTGAATGCATATTTGAGTGGTTTTAAACAAATTCTCTCTTTTCTAACAGGTTTATGAGAAAGTGGCCTATCTGCTGACAAATCTGGGTGAGTTCTAAAAACTGCATTATTCAGTTCTTCTCAGGAAGCAGTGGAATGTTAATCCACAAGCTTTTGAAGGAGGGCATTTTGTGGATTCCTGAATGGCACTCTGAATTAGACACGTTGAGCTTAGCTTCAGAGGTTGAACCATGTGCAGAGCAGGGGCTCCCTAATGACTTGCATATGCCAGCATGGGTAAACATCCACAGGGAAAGGTCACAGTCCTCCGGTTTGTGTTTCAGAACACCCACGGACCGAGTCAGAATGGGAGAACAGCTTTGCCCTCAAGATGTTCCTTTTCCAGTTTGTCAACCTGAACAGCTCCACTTTCTACATAGCGTTCTTCTTGGGAAGGTGATTGTTTATTAGGGAAACATTTGAAAATTTAGTATCCTCCTGAGACCCAGCAGGTCATTTTGTCCACGTGGTGAACATGGACATAAGAGACCTATAGTTCCTGATAAGAGGACATCCTGGGCTTTCCAATGAATATGTCACATATGAAGGTGTGGCCTAGAGAGCATAGAAACTTTCTCTTTTAAAATGCCAGACATCGCAGGTTTCACATTGTAACGGAGACAATGATCTTCTTTTTCTTTTTTTCTTTCTTTTTGGAGGGTGGGGGTGTTTTAAATTAAAATTTGGTAAGATTTAAAAAGCCTTAAAGTTATATATTTAACTCTTTCAAACCAGAACTTTTATTTAGTTTCCTGTCTAGTGGATAACAGCTCCCACTGCCTCCCATTTTTACCCAGTTTTGCTGCTTTAGGACACAGAGCACAAAGTCTGTCCCAAAGGATTTTACTCAGACTTGTGGACAGGGAGACAGACTTAGAGCTGTCAGGAGATGAGGTAGAGAAGGGCTGCACAGTAAAACAGGAAGGTGAAGTTTATATCTAGGTCTCAGGAGGATATAAAAAGCAGATAAGATGAAGTTCAATTCATTTTTAACAATTTTATATATATCCTAGTTGATATACAGTAGTATTCAATAGTATTATGTCAGAAATAAATTGTTTGTCCCTAAACTAGATTAATGTTTATCTGTTTTATATCCATTTTATTCCTCTTCTGTTTTTTTAAGCATTCTTATATTTTGGATGCAGCTGGAATTTTCTATTAAGTCTGCTGTTATCATGAGATATTGCATGCTTCCACTGAGAGAACATTTTCTCTTTTCCATTATCGGAAAATAATATTACAGCTCAGCTAATTAAATTTCAAAGCTAATATTTGTTGTGTTCGTGTGTGTATGCTTCACTTTGTGTGCGTGTGTGTGTTTCCGCAGGTTTGCTGGCAGGCCCGGAGACTATAATAAGCTGTTTAACCGCTGGAGAATGGAGGAGGTGGGTGAGGTTGCGAGTTGTGTTGAAATAGCCCTCCCCGTCTGCTATCATTACTGTCCTGAAGCTCTGCCAGCGTCTCCATATCCCTCCACTGCATCACTGTCAGTCCTCAGCCTATTTCCACTGTGGATGCTGATGCTCTTTATTGAATCAGGCTTCTTCATTAGCAGCGCAAACCATGGACCTGAGTTCCCATCAGGTCCACCTTAGGGATGCACAAAGTATCATTTCAGCATTGTCATCGTAATATGTGTGCATGTGTAGATAGATAGATAGATAGATAGATAGATAGATAGATAGATAGATAGATAGATAGATAGATAGATAGATAGATAGATAGATAGATAGATAGATAGATAGATAGATAGATAGATAGATAGATAGATAGATAGATAGATAGATAGATAGATAGATAGATAGATAGATAGATAGATAGATAGATAGATAGATAGATAGATACTTTATTAATCCCCAATGGGGAAATTCGTTTGTCCAACAGCACACAAATAACAACAACAAAAAAACAAAAACACACAAAAAAACATACACGACAGAGTAGTATTCATATACAAGTATGTTGCGAGATATGTAATATGTAAGGCAAATTTAATTGAATGTTAATTTTTTTTTTGCTGCTTAATGTGAAAGAAAAAAAAAATCACTTGACAAATCCATAACTTGACATGTATCAGTAATATATTATATCTGCCATAAATATCATTTATTATACCACAGTTAGTTCTGACCCTGCAATGTGATTGGCTGAGAGGTGTTTTATGAGTGACATTATTAGCCGGTAATGAACTGTAACCGAAGCTCTCCATGTATTACTTCCACAGAAGAGTTTTAACCCTTTCAGACCTGAATTATGTTCCAGTTAAGGAAAAATATATGAATACTGTTTTCTGCCTGTAATGTACACTAAATAAGACACTACTATCCTGATATAAAAGCTATATTAAAAAATAAATCAAATGAACCAAAAACAAATATTCCTACACATAATAAAGTGGTTTAAATCACAAAGAATGAGTAAAAATGAGCTTGTATTAATTTGCCTCATTTTTTTTTTTGTAGTGCTGACATGCCCTAATGTTGCTGGTTTTATTTTATTTTATTTTTTTGTCCAGTGCAGTGGGCGGGGCTAAGCTATTGTTTCATTTCATCATGCTGGTTTATGATCTATTGTGATGGACAACAGGTCTCAGTTAGTGTTCTGTGGAACAAAACATAAAAAAAAACCTCTATGATGTTTATTTTAATCGATGCAGGGTCTGAAAGGGTTAAACCCTAGTATCTATACTTCTACCTGAGTAATGAATGTGAATACTTTTGACACCTTTGAATTTTCTGCATTTGTATCTCCTATATATAAAGTGTATTACTAATATCATAACATTCTGGATCATTACTAATATTATGACATTCTGGATCATCATTTTGGATACTGTGGTTAAAGGAGTGAAATATGACCAAAAAAAACACTCAGATTTTTTCCCCCAATATCATAAGCCCAATGCCTTTTCACATGATCCAATCCAGCTGCAGTTTTGCTTAGGCTGAATGCAACTGTCCTGAACCTCCACTGGCTTAAAACTGCAGAAAGGCTCCATGGCGGCCTGCTGAACTTTTCCAGAATTAATGCATGACTGTTTATGTTCTTGTCGCAGGACTTAGCAGCCCTGCTGTGAATTCTCTGGCTATGATTTGCTTTATGTTTTCTGCCCTGCTATGTGATCCGGCTATTGGGAAACAGTAGACACATGTTTACAGTGTTCATTTTGTGTTTCATTCACAGTGTCATCCCAGCGGTTGTCTTATTGATTTGTGCCTGCAAATGGGAGTGATCATGGTGCTGAAGCAAATCTGGAACAACTTCATGGAGCTGGGCTATCCGTGAGTATTTTGTCTGCCTGGAGGCTCTGTTTATTTCCCAGGCTTTGTTTATGTGTGCAGTCGTCTGTTCAGTCGTCTGCACCCTCTGATCTTTCCGTTTGGTCCTCCAGATTTTGCGTGGGGGATTTTTATTTTATTTTATTTTTTTTTTTTTCATTTTTGTTAAAGGAGTTTTTTTTAAGCTAATTTTTCAAGGTGGCAAAAGACTAAGGGAGCTGGTTTCATGTTGTTATTAAAAGAAATTAGGGTTGTTATGTCTGCGTGATTCATATGAAGACATGCACCTGATTGGCAGAGGCACGGCTCTGGTTTTCCTCAGTGTCAGTGTTAGAACGTGACTCATGGCTTGGTCGTGTTTTCAGTGTGATGTGGTGCAGGGAGTGGGGCCGTGCTGTGATAGGACGCAGGGAAGGAGGAGTGTATTCTCATTTCCTGGTTTCACGGCTGAGTGGTTTTGCAGAGCGCTGCAGTACAGAGTACCGAAATATACGCGTCATCACAAAGAGCCAACACTACCTCAGACCTAAATTGTGCATGCATTGAAGCTTACCAGGAGCAGTATGTACAGTAATAGCTATTACTTGGAACAAAGGTTAAAACTAAATGTCACACATTTCCAGTAATGCCTACTTTCTGTAGGTCCATGCTGTAATGGGAATGTGTTCTGTATAGTGGGAAGGGTCTGTTTTTGCTCTTTAAAACAGCCTCAGTTCTTGGATTCTACAAGATGTTGGAAACTTTCCTTTGAGATTCAGAAAGGATCCAGTGACTGTGGAGGCCCCTGTACAACACTGGGTTCATTGTCATTTTAATTCAAAAAACAGTTTGAGACATTGTGCATTTGTACGATGGAAGATAATTGTGGTTGGTTGTATTGGGATGTGCCCAAAGTGTGACAAGAAAACCATCTCACCACCTCCACATGTCTGGACTGTTGACACAAGGCAGCAGGTTGGGTCAACGCTGTTGGTACCAAACCGTACTCTTTCGTCAGTGTACCTCAGCAGAAATTGAGATTCAGTAAATCAGGCTCTTTTTCCATTCTTCAGTCATCTAGTTTTGCTGATCCTGTGCCCAGCCCAAACTCCACTTTCTGTTCTTGGCTTATTGAATTGAAACTCGATGTACAACTCCACTGTTGTAGCCTATCTAACTCAATGTTTGAAGATTTGGGCTTTCTGAAACTATTTTCTGTCCTTCACAGTCCTAGATATGTGAGTTAACAGTAACACTTTATTTGGATGGTCCATTATCAATGCCTCATAGATGCTCAACTAACATTGAACTGAATATATATTAAATGTAACTGAACTATAAGTTAAGTTTAAATGATTCTCTAAAGAATCTAAAACTACACCTAACTCTAACTCTAACTGTAACCAAAGCCATGAATCAACCCTAAAACCTAACCCAAACCCTAACCTAAACTTTTAATCTGATCCTAATGTTGAATCTATAATGTACAATGAGTTATAGATAAAAAGATACCGAGTTAACTCTAGAGATCCCAGGATATCAGCAGTTACAGAAATACTTAAGCCCACCTGTCTGACACTAACATTCATTCCACACTCAAAATCACTGACATCACATTTTCCCCATTCTGATACTTGACGTCAACTTTACTTAAAACCTCCGGATATGCTACATGATTGGCACATGTAGACTAATTGTACTATCCCTTACTTATTCAAATTGTGCTGCACGGTGTCAAATTGGACTGGACTTTTTATACTCCTTGTCATAAAATGATTAAATGCAGTTTTTATGTATTAATTTATTTTATTTTTAATCAAATTCTACAAGGCATATCTCCATCCAATACAATGAGGCGTGCAAGTGAGTCATAAATAAATACAAGTATATTAAGCTGCTTATATTCTTACTATATACTTACATTCTACAAGGTATTTTCACTTTGGGCAACATTATGTAGATCACTTTTGTTAGGGACATCATGATAAAGCTTGTTGTCAAAGTAAAAAGAAAACAAATCCCAAAATCTCTCCACAAATACAATTCATGTCATATACAGTTAATCACTGATGAAATGCTTAACTTGCTCAGAAAGTATTTTGTCTATCATGATAACTAAATTATCATATTATAAAATATTGTCATTTTTCCCACATTTTCACCCAGTTCAACTGCATTACACAGCTTGTTTAATCAACATAGAAAATGAGATTTCCATAGCATATATAGCATCACTATGAGTGTAAAAACAAGACTGTTCTCTGGGGTGAGGGAGCCTCACAGAATACCTCTCCAATGAGCAGAGGTGAAGTTTATGATCCAGAGCTAATCATCCAGCATCAGTACCTGACCCCAGTAATTCTGTTTTGGCTGAAAGCAATTAAGTCCTAGCAGCAATGATCCAGGCTCTGGGTTAAGCCTTCCCAGAAGAGTAGAGGCTGCTACTGCAGCAAAGGAGGAAAAAAATCCTAGCCTTAATTTAAGAGGAAATGTTAGCTTTAGTGTAGCTCATACCATTTCTTAGTGAAATATTGTGAAAATGTCTGTATTGGTAACTTTATAGTAGAGAAAGCAGTGTTAAGTTGATTTTTACATATTAGATGTTATTACACAGCTCTGGAAAAAAATAAGAGACCACTTCAGTTTCTGAATCAGTTTTTTTATTTAGCTATTTATAGATATATGTTTAAATAAAATGAACATTGTTGTATTATTCTATAAACTACGGACAACATTTGTCGCAAATTCCAAATAAAAATCATTTAGAGCATTTATTTACAGAAAATGAGAAATGGCTGAAATAACATAAAAATGATGCAGAGCTTTCAGACCTTAAATAATGCAGAGAAAAACAAGTTCATATTCATAAAGTTTGGTGGAAAACCCTGGTTTTAAATTACAGTTTTCATGCGTCTTGGGATGTTCTCCTCCACCAGTCTTACACAATGCTTTTGATTTTGAATTTATTCCACTTGAAAATGCAAAATTAAAAAATTCAAGCAGTTCAGCTTAGTTTGATGGCTTGTAATCATCCATCTTCCTTTTAATTATATTCCAGATGTTTTAAATTTGGTAAAATCAAGGAAACTCATCCTTTTTAAGTGGTCTCTTATTTTTTTTCTTCAGAGCTGTGTGTTAATCCATAGCATAAAGTTTGAACAGCAACATACAGTATTTTGCCGCTGAAGTTCCTGCCTCATCTGATTTTAGGCTTCTTCAGAACTGGTGGTCCCGGCGCAAGATGAGGCGAGCAGGAGAGCAGAATAATGTGGAGTGTAAAGAAAAGATGCCTCAGTGGGACAAAGACTGGAACCTGCAGCCTATGAACGCCCATGGCCTTGTGGACGAGTACCTGGAGATGGGTGAGTCGAGCTGGAGGGTACAGCTTTCTGCTTATATATATATATATATATATATATATATATATATATATATATATATATATATATACTGAAACATTAGAAACCTTATTGACAAAATGTGTTTCATGTGTAATCTATGACATTAGACAAAAAGGACATGATGTGTGAATTGTGACTAAAGTATTGTAAAGACAAAATTAATAATGCATGCCCAATGGGTTGTCTGTGCAGTTCTTCAGTTCGGGTTCACCACCATCTTCGTGGCAGCATTTCCTCTGGCTCCTCTGCTGGCTCTGCTCAACAACATCATAGAGATCAGACTGGATGCATACAAGTTTGTGACGCAGTGGAGGAGACCCATGCCGGCTAGAGCAACTGATATTGGTCAGTCTGTTGTGCTGCACAGAAAAGCTCTACAGAGGTTATCAGATGTTGATGTAAAGCCTGATTATGTAAGGAAAACCTAGGATGCACACAGATTGCATACTAACTACTTAGACAAACTAGTTGTTGAATGTGAAGTATATAGTATCGATAAAACTGTCAAGATTGAGTATACTCATATATCAATATGTTCAACACATACATCTATTTTCTGAGTGTGGTTACGATTATCCCTCAGTGTGATGCGAGACAGAAAGGGAGGAGATATGTCTGTCTGGAACAATGTTAGAAACAATGGTGGTGGCAGCTTCAGAACCTTGCAATGCCTAATCAATTCATTTTAGTGCAAAATGAATTATATTTCATTTAATGTATAATTAAATTATACATACATAATAAATACATAATACATAAATATTTAATAACTAAACTCGTCAAACACACACTAATAAGATTAGTATGTACGACAGAACTGATTTAATTATCTCTTACAATTTATCTCCTACTCCAGATGAAGTTGATCAGCCGTGATGTTTGCAATGTTGTGCTTCTTTAGTCTTTAAAAGATTCTAGGCTGACTTTGCTCACAAACTCTAGATTTAGTCACCCACATCTTTATGTATTAGCTTTTTGTAAAGCTCTGTAGCAGGGGTCACTGACCCTGCTCCTGTAGAACTAACTTCCAGCAGACTTCAGCTCCGACCACTAATCAATCCCACCTGATCCATCCAGCTACTGCATCCATCTCCATTAGTGCTTGATCAGTTAAATGGGGTGTGTTAGATATGGGAAGTAAATTGTAACCTGCTGGGCAGTAGCTCTCCAGTAGCAGGGTTGATGACCCCCTGCTATAGAGCTAAAATTTAAATGGTTATTTAAAATGGGTCCATGTGTGAAGAAGTCTATTTGGGTGTTTATAGACTAAAGTAATTCATACAGTGTTCTAAACCTCTCTCATTTGTCTGCACTCTGATTGAAATTAATTTTGAGCGGGCTGGGAAATTTTTTGTGTGTGTGTTTACTGAGACGAGATTGGTGACAGCTTTAGTCCAGTGTTTGCTAGCAGTTTTTGTCAAGCATATCCAATTCTAAACTAAAGAAACAAATGTCAGATATCTGATATCTTGGCTGATCGACTGAATCTGGGAGGAGAGATAAATCATGCTCGTTTCATTTTTCCACAGACTTGTCTTTGTGGAAAACTGCAATCACTCGTCTAGCAGTCAATGCTGTTTACTTCAGTGAGCTTGAAGCGAAAGCATACAGTGAGAGATGAGAATAACCTCAGAGAGTCTGTTGGCTGAGCGGCTAAGGATTTTTTTAGGTTACTGTTCCACTACTATTTTATCCTAAAGCTTTATTTTCCATCATTATTAGTAGAGGTTTTCCATTTTCTCCAGCAATTCTTCCATTTGTAAAATGAGATTATGTTTACGTCCTAAGATACTGAACGTTAATGACAGTAATTGCAGCAATTATGGTTTGGTTTACTTCCTTTGTGTGCTCAGTATGTGTATTGATCTGAAACAGCTTTTGCTCAGTGTGAGTTTGTGTTTGTTAATCAGAAACAGCTTTTCTTTATTTTGCTTGTATTTTAATGTTTCTCATGGTTTAACTGCTCTGGCTTCTCTGTGCAGGTATCTGGCATGGTATCCTGGAGGGCATTGGAGTGGTGGCTGTCATTACAAATGCCTTTGTCATCGCCATCACCTCTGACTATATTCCTCGCTTTGTGTATGCCTTCAAATATGGGCCCTGTGTGGACAAGGGCTACCGGCATGAACAGTAAATAATTTTAATTTTAATTATTGCTTGTTTGTTGGTTTAACCCCTTAAATTTTATAGACTTTTACATTCTGCATTGTTTTAACATCTGGTAACAACATGAATAACAATGCAAACTGATTGAATTAGGCTAGACATATATACAAATATATTCGTTCACGTACACATGATGGATTCCTCCTCCATTTGGTGCGTCGATGCAGCATTGCTGAGTAGCATCACAGCATGCTCTGAGGAAAGTGCAGGGACTCGGTTCTGATACATCAGTTCACAGACGCCTTGTGCTGATCGACATCACCCTTTTGGAGAGGGGAAAGAGCACCATCTACCCACCCGAGAGAGAGCAAGGCCAGTTGTGCTCTTTCAGGGCTCTGGTAACTAATGGCAAGCTGCATGATCGGGATTTGAACCACGGATCTCCCGATCATAGTGGCAGCACTTTAGACCGCTGAACCACTTTTTTTTTATTTTAGCAAAGAAAAAATATTTTTAATGCACTAAAAAATTTAACTACTGTTGTTAATAATTAACAAAATTTTGGGATATGGACCACGCCTCAATTTCCTGAGCTCCTTCCCCTAGTCCTATATATACACCTCCCAGTTGCATCTCACCTTCGTGAACTTTCTCAAACTGTACTGAACTGTACCCCCAAGCAACATAATCACAGTTCAAGCCCTCCCCCACATTGCGTAGGCATGGTTCATTATAGCAGAACATAATTAAAAATATGTCAGATATTATGTATTTCTTTAGCACAAATATAACATTCTATTTAAGCTAAATTTGTTGATTGGTTTCACATAGTACAGTCACATGACTGACAAGACAAGCTGGTGGATTAGCAAGCTAGTTATGTTAATATCATTTTGATTCTCAGAGGTGTCAAGTAACGAAGTAGAAATACTTTGTTATGTTAATTTTGGGTATTTATACTTTAGTGGAGTAATTATTTTTAAGAAGACTTTTTACTTCTACTCCTTACTTTTTTGCGCAGTTTTCGGTACTTTCTATTCCTTCCATTTTGAAAATAGTTACTCCTATTTTATTCCAGCTTGATTTGATTCCACCTGGTCAACATCAAAAATCAGATAAATCGCACCACCTGGAAAGCTTGTGGTTGGATAAACATAAGTATAAACATATACCATTCAGACCCTCTATTGGTTTGAATTTGATCCATCCCACCTGCAAGTCACGTCAAACTCATGATGCGTGTTGCCTTATGAAAGAGACTGGAGAGAAGTGGAGCGAGATGTTGCTCTCTGAACTGAGCACCAGTGAGAAAGTTGGTAGCAAGGAAGACCCCAATTATGCGTCTCCAGCTGCAGCGAGTGGCTTTGGAATGGTTGGCTGCAAAAACAATTTTTTCCGGATGCGCCGCAGCTCTGTGCCCCTCAAGCACCACGAGCTAATGGCTTTCAGAAACTCACCATCTAATTTTAAAAAGCATATTGAGGTAAACTGAATGTTTCCTACAGTCAATTGTTGACAAGATATTGTAACGTTAGTAACCTAGTGATGCACTAATGGTGAATTTGCAATGTTTGCCATGTCTTGCTTTGCTTGCTAGGTCTAGGCTCTAATTCAGTGTTGCAAGTTCGTTTGCAGAGTGTGTGTGGGCTTTTACTTTTATGATTTTAGGTGTAGAGGTGGGTAATCTAGGTTAAAAAATCCATCCTAGGATTTCGCTCCAATTGCCTGGCTGGCTCTGGAGCTAATTGGACCTAATTCCTGGGATGGATTTTTAATTTCTGGATCTGGATTACCCACCTTTAGCTGCGTATGAGTTTGGCTCATCCTTAAAGAGCCATTCTAGGTTCCGAGATGACTAAGAGAGCGTTGAGAGTAGGCAACACTGGCATTAAAGCAAGTGCTTCAGTGCAGCCTAGGCTTCTGTTATTAAGGACATTTTTTTTACTTTATTGCCATTAACACACATTGACAGGCAATTAACATTGTGTAACAAAATCTCCTTGAGATCAGGCTTCACTTAACACATATTATATACAAATAGAATCAAAGAAATATATCCATCTTTACCTTCTCTTCATTCATATCTACGTATTGATACATGTTTACCTATAAATACCTACAAAACATACATACCTGCATACATACATTCCTACATATCCACCTATATACCTACATACATTCCTTTAAGATACATATATAATTTTTATACAATCTAACTAAGGTACATAATAACAGGTGTCCAGCTTTAGTTGTAGCTGTGCAGTCATGTGCTCCATCATATAAACATATTTGACTTTTTGTAAAATAAGGGCATTTTAAGTAGTTTTAAAAAGCAGTACTTTTACTTTTACTTAAGTAAAAAGTTTGAGTTGATACTTTAACAGCTACAGAAGCATTTTAAACCCCAGTATCTATACTTCTACTTGAATAATGAATGTGAATACTTTTGATACCCTTGTTGATTCTATGAGAAATGTTTTTTTATTGTTTGAATTTAACCAATTACGGTCAAATAGTTCAAAGGATTCTAAGGCAGTTCAAGCCTGTCAATCAGTTCAGTTGGCTACATTGTTTTTTGTGCTGTATTTGTTTAGATTTGAAATGGTTTGGAATTTTACATTTTCATGTGGCCCACAGAACATGTGGTGAGTTTAGTGGTCCATGACTTGCAAAAGATTGGTGGAAGCACATGCACAAGTACATGAACAGTTGAGTTCACGACACAGCTGGTCGCCCACAACTGCTGTTTTTCTGGCCAAACAGCAACTATATATCTCTTGCTTAATGCTTAAGTAATAAGAACGAGGAATCGGACACTGTTGTTGTGTTTCTGCAAATGATACATTTCGCAAGAGCAGATCAGCCCATAACAAAAGAAAACAGAAAGATTTATTGCACTGAAATCAGAGTTAACAGAAAGGCAGTCTAGGGACAGCTGTGACATAATTTAACTTGGCGTGCCGGAGTGACATCACGCCGCGGTTTGATGCTGAAAGTTGTTTTGTGTTGTAAGCCGTTAGTGTGTGAAATTGACACAGCTTGTTGCGACAAGAGCAGATGAAGTCATTTGTATTTGCCTGAACACATTAGCTCAAAGAGCTGAATTTCAAGCACAGTGTTCTGGATCTGTTTTCTTTAGTTTAAAGAAGATATATAGAGGAAAACTCTCCTTTTCAGTGTTTGTGTAAATACATTTTGGTGTCTAAAATGCCTAAAAATTTACAGCCCTCCTCCTAAATACTTTTCACACACTACATCCATAACAAATCCAAGGGAAGAGAAATCAAACATCGCGCATACAGCTCTGAAAAAAGAGCCCCCTTAAAAAATTAGTTTCTTTGATTTTAATTAATAATTTAAATAAATTTAATTGTAATGTATTTAATTAAAAACCTATGGAATATAATCAAGAGGAAGATGGATGCACCAGGAGTAGCATAAAGTTATCCAAAAGCAGTGTGTAAGACTGGTGGAGGAGAACATGCCAAGATGCATGAAAACTGTGATTAAAAACCAGGGTTATTCCAACAAACATTGATTTATGAACTGCTAAAACTTTATGAATATAAACTTGCTTTCTTTGTTTGTGGGCTGCCTGCGAGATAAAAGGCTTTCTACATGAGGTTTCCCACACAGGGATTCAGCAGAACCATAGACAGATTTTTTTTCTTTCAGTGGAAAATCTTCATACAAAACGCTGTGTGGTCTAAGACTAGGCATAATCCCTGTCTGATAAACTACCCCCTGGTGTTCAGATTTGGTTTGGCTTGTTATGCCACACGGAATCTGATTAGCAATAAGAATTATCTTTGCAGTGTCGAGAGAGTCAGCCATGGGCCAAAAGAGTTCATTTTTGGGCTGCTTTCCAGAAACTGAAAATTAACTGCCTCAGAAGTTTGTATCAGTCTGGATTTAAGCAGTCTGAAATCAGCATGCAGAATTTTTATTACATTAACACATGTGATTTATCTGGAAACTTTAATGTGTATTTTTTTTAATGCAAATTAATCATAGCACCAAGTTTGGTTGCAACCCCCTACCTTAATTCACCTGTTTTACAGAACCTGTTCAGAAGGTACATTACCTTTTATTTATACTAATATGGATTAAATCTGCACACACACAGCTAGAATATGGTGCTAGTGTTCATTTCCACAAATAAAGCTCTCAATTATTTTTATTTCCCTCTCAAAAATACAGGGAAGTTCATTTATCCAATATAATAACGTTTTTTTATTTTGTTTTTTTTTCTAAATCGCCATTAGTAAAAGCTTATTCTTAAGAGGAAGGAAAAGTGTAGTTAAGAATTCTTTTGTGATTAATCAGATGTTATTTCATCAGTTGATACCACAAAAATGTATAATGTATGACTTGTGAATATAGAATATTTAATTGAAATCAGAGGAATGGCATATATATCATTAAGACCCTGCATGGAGACATTTCAGCTTCTCTGCACAAGGTTACTTTTTTACAGACCCTGTCTGTACCATCTTGTGGTCACATGAGAACTTTACACTTAATTAATTGAAAACAAGATGGCGGAAATCGCAAAAGTTTCTACAGTCCAGTAGTCCACTACTGTCCCCTTATAAGAATATAATTTTTGCAAAAACAACTTTGTGTACAAAGACAAAGTTTTGTTTTTACACCATTAATCCCAGATAGCTAGGAGAAATTAAAAATGCACACCATGCAAAAGTCCAGGCCTCAGGAGGTTAAAGAAATAGGTATTCAAACTGGTTATTTTGAACAGAGTTGTTTAATTTGAAGTCGAAGTTGGTGCTTGATCATTAACCCAAAGCATGTTTCAAACATTCTATTAAGGCCAAAGGAATCTGTGTTAACCTGTAGAAGCTAAAACAAAATAGGATTGTAATATGTCACCTTAAATGCATCATATATACACTGTTTTGCTGTGTTTCTGTGTCTGCAGATGCCTGAGAGGATATATGAACAGTAGCCTGTCTGTGTTTGATATGGGTGAGCCACAGAATGAAAGTCAGTATCAGACACGATACTGCAGGTACAAATCTAAATGTTCATAAAGTATTGTGTGAAATATGGGAATAATTCTGCGTGTATTAGTGGTTTCTGACTGTGCCTTCTGTCTCATTCTGCAGATATCGGGACTACAGAGCACCGCCGTGGAGCTCAGAGCCCTACGAGTTCACCCTGCAGTTCTGGCACGTACTCGCCGCCAGACTGGCCTTCATCATCGTCTTCGAGGTGAGTGATTTACAGATTGACTCTCCACAGCAGTCAGGATCTAAGGTTATTTGGGGTATCCCTTTAAATTTTAAGGGCTTGCGTGTATGTCCACATTATGATTATTTATTTTATACCTTACATACTGTTATTGTTATAGTCAGTGAATTAATCATTTGTGTTAGTTAATAATGTCTACTAATTAGTTCAGTCTTATAACTGATGAATTAGTCCTGTTACAAACTGTGTTGATACATTAGACCTGCAATATTAATACATTATAGTGTAGTAGAAGATGGTAAATACACTATATGGACAATAGTATAGAGAAGGGGTGTGACGAGACCTCGGGCCATGTCAGGTGTTAAATGTGTCTGATACAGTTATGCACAGGTAACGAAAACATATGTTTGGCAATTTGGGAAACGAAAAGCAGCAGTTGAGTGGGCAACTGCACACACCCACGCACATACACACATACACCTGCCTCTCTGTATCTGCTTTAACTTTAACACATTATTCCCACCGTTCAAGGTTTAAACAATAGAGTGGCGGACAATCGCAGACACATGCGAATGCAAGGAGTTGAGATTTGGTCATAGGTTGCCAGACCTGTATAGAACCCTCAAAGGGGATTGCCAGTTGAATACAGAACCCTTCCAGGGGGAATTCTACAATGAATTCTAAGGTCTGAAAGGACTCATGTGAGATCATACAGGAGAGAAGTTGTCAGGTTTATGGCAAAAACAGAACTGCAATTCTTGAATACTGTTCTGTATTTTACTGCTTATAATAAATAATTCATAATTCATAATCATTTATTGACATTACAAAATGATTACTAACAAAAAAATTGAAAATTCAGCTGCATGTTTGGCTTTTCAGGCGTTTCAGTCAAATAAAATATTTTAATCATATACAGTATTTCAACTTTAATATATACAGCTCAGGAAAACAATTAAAGACCACTTAAAAATGACGAGTTTCTTTGATTTTACCAAATTGAAAACCTCTGGAATATAATCAAGAGAAGATGGATGATCACAAGCCATCAAACCAAGCTTGATTTTTTGCACCAGGAGTGACATAAAGTTATCCAAAAGCAGTGTGTAAGACTGGTGGAGGAGAACATGCCAAGGTGCATAAAAACTGTGATTAAAAACCAGGGTTATTCCACCAAATATTGATTTCTGAACTCTTAAAACTTTATGAATATGAATTTGTTTTCTTTGCATTATTTGAGGTCTGTTATTTCAGCCGTTTCTTGTTTTCTGCAAATAAATGCTCTAAATGACAATATTTGTGTTCGTAATTTGGGAGGAATGTTGTCCGTAGTTTATAGAATAAAACTACAAAGTTCTTTTTACTCAAGTATATACCTATAAATAGCAAAATCAGAGAAACTGATTTAGAAACTAAAGTCTCTTAATTTTTTTCATAGCTGTATATATAATATATATTGTTCAAATCTCGCCTTGTTTCCTTCTTGTGAACCCAATATGATATCTTGTCTTGTCTTATAAGATGAGTGTCTTGTCACACCCCTGGTATAGGGACACCTGCTTATTTAGAGGTGTAAACATTATTCTATATTGTTTCCACAATGGGAAGAAATGTGCCCTTTTACAGCAGCACAGAGGACAGGACAGACGTGTCAGGAAATACACAAGAAAATATGCTAAATCTATATATAGACAAAAATACAAGAAAATATTTTAAAAACGATATAATATGAACCTAAAACAATGGAAAATGGAAGTGTTGTAAGAGTTGACAGTAAATAACACATAAATATAGATAAATAAATAAAGTAGTGATATTGACACCTAATGACCGTATAACCAGATTGTACAGGTCATGGTGAATAGAAGATTGCACATACACATAGTAGAGCCGTAAAGCAGTAAACCGTTATACTGCCTGTTGTAAACACTACAAGTTATACTGCATATGACTGGACTGTGCTAAAAGTGTAGCACGCTATAAATAGTTAGCGTAGGAGTGTATTTATCAAATTTTAGTGGGCGTTGTTTACTGAGAGAAGCATCTGTTATACAGTCTGACAGTGGCAGGAAGGAAGGACCTGCAGTGTCTCTTTTATTTATCTTCTTATCTTCTCATTTATTTTGTGGGGTATTTTTTAGTCATGTGTTTTTTTCTTCCTCTCTCCAGCACCTGGTGTTCGGCATTAAGACCTTCATTGCCCACCTGATCCCAGACATGCCTAAAGACCTGTGTGAGCGCATGCGCAGGGAGAAGTACCTGATGCAGGAGATGATGTATGAAGCTGAGCTGGAGCACCTGCAGAAGGAGAGGAAGAAGAACGGCAAGCGTTATCACCATGAGTGGCCTTAGCTGTGTCTGAC
Source organism: Astyanax mexicanus (assembly GCF_023375975.1). Taxonomy (NCBI): domain Eukaryota; kingdom Metazoa; phylum Chordata; class Actinopteri; order Characiformes; family Acestrorhamphidae; genus Astyanax; species Astyanax mexicanus. The sequence continues at coordinate 58,483,891 of NC_064409.1, forward strand.
ATATATCAGACTGACATATCATACACACATATCATATACACACAGACACACACACACTCACACATACACTAAAACAAACAGTCATGTGAGAACACGCACACAAACACACACACACACACACACACATGCATTAAAGACACTGACATGGACCTTCAGTGGACGACCATGCAGGAAACACAAAAGAGCAGCACATTTGCATTATTTACACACATATTTGCATGTCCATCCTGCAGCTTTGGGTGGCTAGCTTTACTGGATTATGTGCTGCCCACTACTGGATTTCACTGCTGATGAATCAGATGGTGAAACTGGACAGCCCTCCAGAGTGGGCGGCTCTGCTCTGCACCAAAAAGGGTCCTCCCTGAGTCACGTGACTCCTGCCTGAGGCCCTCCTATCATCCTCTCTGCTCCCTCTGGCCACCTGCTGAGTTTTTCTTGCTGAATGTGAGCGCTCTGGCTTGGATCCCGGCACTTTGACCGTCTTCTGTCCACCTCTGCTCTTTCCTGACCGGCCTTCTCCAGCTTCTCTCTCTCCGCGGTGTCAAAAGGGAACAGGACGCCCGTGCAATTGTATTTTTTACTATGCAGGCGGAGGGGTTTGGGGTTCTACCTCAATATACGCCCCCTTCGTCACTCTTTCTAGCACCCCTCATCTTTCTGTCTCTTTATCTCTCTCTATTTATTTATTCATTTATTTATCTGTCTGACTCCTCTGTCACTCTGTTTTACTTTGCTTCAAACTCCCTTCCTTCATCTTCCTTCCTTAAAAGTCTTTGTTTGTATCTCTTCTCTGACTTCTGTTTTGCTTCTTCTCTCTTTCTTTGTCTCTAACTATGTATCTGTCTGACTTCTCTTTCTCTATTTGACTTTCTCCTTTTTTATTTCTCTCTGTCTTTATAACGTCTCTATCACTATTTAAGTCTTTGTCTCCGACTCCTTTTCTTTATCTTTACCTTTCTCTGTATCTCCTCTTTATTTCTCTTTTTGTCTCTGACTCGCTTTTTATATTTATCTCTCTCTAACTGCTCAATTTATTTCTATGTGGGCCCTATTTTCCATCCTGCGCAAGGCGCGTCACAATGCTCATTGCTATCTCACACCCTGCCACCAGTCTATTTTCACACCTTTCACCTGCGCTGTTTAAATAGCAATGCTGCTTGTGAATATATCTTTGCTAATGGGTGTGGTAGTCTGGAAGTAAGGTGTGTTCAGGTACATTTCTGGCGAATTGCTATGTTGGCAATGGAAAACACAGGTGCACCACTGACTGAATACAACCTTGACAACAGTCAACAGTCAGATGTTCATTGCTATCTTGGCCTGTTCCGTTTGGCAGCTATGCAAACTTGTACATCAACAAAAAACTGAATACAAAATAAAATAACATTATTTTACTTTAACACAAAATATAGCACATTTGTCCTATATTACTTTTGTTAGTGTTGCTAATTCAGGAGTGAAATTCAGCCTGCTTCACCTTGGAGATGTTTGATGGACTCCTGGAGTTTTCCCATAATTGACTTGCTCACTTTCAAAGCAGGTCAGTTTTCTCTGCAGAGAAGCAATAGAGACTTTCAGTTAGCTGCATCGCTGAAATAGCAATCCGCCAAAATCAGAGGGCACCTGGCTCTTAAAGGGAATGGCAAGTGACGTGCTGATTAGTTTATTTCATGTTACGCCCAAAGCACACCTATGATTAATAAAAATAATTCATTAGGAGACATGCCTGCGCGTTGTGAGCTGTGCCAGGTGTTCTTTTTCAGTCGTTTCAGTCATTATAAAGACACACTGACACGCCCTAAATCCTTCCCTTTCTGCCTCTCTCTTATTTCTATTTTTTTTTACTAATTCCTTTTTTTCTCTTTTTTCAATCTTTTCTTTTTTCTTTCTTGTTTTTTCTGTCCTTATTTTGTAACTTAACTACTTGTTGTTTTTTACTATTTTAAATTTTTTATTCTCTATTTTGTTTTCTCTTTTTTTTCTTTTTTTTTTAAAGTTCTCCCCGTCTCTCTGGCAGCTAATGTCTCACCTTCTCCTGCTCTCTGTCTGAATCTCTCTCGCTTTAGCACAGTTAGCCTCTGTGGCTCAGTGTTTTCTACTCCTCTGAGCGCTCTTGACACCAACCGGCTCCTTCCACCTCTGACCTCTCGCCAGCATCTCTCACGCTCTCTTCTTTACACACCTCTGCAGACTATTTTGGTAATGTGACTACCAAAAAAAAGACATTGTTTATGCAAAAGACAGCAATTGATATAAATATACATATATAGAATATACTGTATATCACATTAACATAGCATGCAGATGATGGTACATTTTTTCCAATGTTTTATAGACTAATTTTATCTGTAACTATTTATTGTTTTTTTTGTTTGTTTTTTTTTTTTTTTCATCTGTCTTTTTGTGAGAAGGTTGAGTCCTTGCCCAGATGCCTGGCTTTATACTCTGTGTGATATGAATCATGAATCAGATGTGGATGTGTGTTGAATTTTGTGACTTGGAGCAGTTTGGTATACTGTATATTTTGTGTGCCTGCAGTTGCTTGTGATCTATGTGTTCAAGTCTACAAATATTTTATAGTTTTCACCGTGACAGAGAGAGGTGCAATCACAGAAGTGAAGCCTATGTGAAAGCCTGTTTATTATTATCACTTACTTTTACATCGCCTATGTAATATGCAAGGGTGTAGGCTAGTGTTGTAGTGCTCAAGTCCGGTCCAAAAATTAGTCTCAACCTTGTTTGGAATTGGTCTTGTCTCGGTCTCTTGGTGAGGTGGACTCTGAGACTGTGGACAAGACTGGCCAAATCCGAGTCCTCTGAGGTAAGGTTCATTAGAAACTGAACCCTTTTTCTATCCTTGCTGAACATCAACAATTCATTCAAACAGTCCTTTCTCTGTGTGCCTAAAATCTGCAGATTGGCAAAAACAGCAAAAAAAAAAAACAAGCTACTCTCACTTTCATTTAGTATCCAATTAATGCACTTTTCATTTTGAATAGTCCAATGGTAAGTTAAATGTCCCCTTTTCACCAGCTCTTTTTTTCCAGACATCTAGAAAGAAAGCACAAGGAGAAGTAAGTTCAAACTAGCAAGATAACTAATGTTAGTAGCGGGCTAGCTAACCGTTGTAACGAGCTAACTAAAATACTAATGTTATTGGGGAGAGAACTAAAGTTAGAAATGAGCTAGCTAACCTTAGCTATGTGCTAGCTAATCGTAACAACGAGTTAACTAAAATATTAATGTTATCGGGGAGAGAACTAAAGTTAGCAACAAGCTGGCTAACCTTAGCAACAAGCTTACTAAAATTCTAATGTTATCAGGGAGTGAACTAAAGTTAGCAACAAGCTTAGCAACGAGCTAGCTAACCTTAGCGATGAGCTAGTTGACCTTAGCAACAAGCTAACAAAAATATTCATGTTATTGGGGAGAGACCTAAAGTTAGAAATGAGCTAGCTAACCTTAGCGACAAGCTAGCTAACCAAAGCAACGAGCAAACTAACTAAAATTTACCGGGGTGAGAACAAAAGCAGCGACAAGCTAGATGATCTAAGTGACGAGCTAGCAATGATACTAATGTTACCAGTAAGTGAACTGAAGCTAACGAAAAGCTAGCTTACCTTTACGACAAGCTAGCTAACCTTAGTAACAAGCTATCTAAAATGCTAATGCTACGGGGGAGAGAACTACCTTTAGTGATGAGTTAACCTAAGTGATGAGCTGTCTGATTTTTTTGGTCTCTGTCTTGGATTTGGTCTCGTTTTTTCTGGTCTTGGTCTTGACTCTGACTTGACTGTAGCGGTCTTGACTACAGCACTAGGCTAAATTTCGAAACATTTACAGCAGCAGGTGTAATGTTTAAGATATATCTATCAATTAAAGCACTAGAGGTCACAGCTTCGTAAAAAATGTGTTAAATAGGCAAAAAAAATTTTTTGTTTTAGTTAATTTTCTGTTGGCTTCTTATATTATGAAAATGTTTGTTTAGTCCACATTTTGGATTAATTATTTATTTTCTCTTTTGTTTAAAAATTTCTGTTTGTTTTGTTACTTAAGTACAAAATCTGTTTTACAGTTGCTCTGTGTGTTTGTGTGTGTGTGTGTAAGAGAGAGAGAGATGGAGTGTGTCTTTTGTAGAGCTAATGAACTGAATGCTGCTAGCATGCTTCTCAGTCTTCTTTACCACCACCCAAGGCAATGTATCTGCTCTCCTCAGGCCCCTGTCTGTGTTTGCAGGCGATAGCAAATCGATAGGTTATTTTCTTAGCTCATAATTAGACCTAAACATGCTTTCTAATCTACATATTTTTGCACTTGCATGGATATTAATGCATACTAGTACATCACTGAGAGGAAGGAGCACTTTAAAAGCATGGCTTGTTTCCCTGTACTGTACCTCAACAACACAACACAGTAGAAAACAATACAACACATTGCGACACTTACCTGGTTTGGGTCTGGAGCACAATATAGCACAAGCATCTGTTCTGCAGTGAAGGAACTTTAAAATGTGAAATCATTGCTTTTATTTCCACTTTAAGGTGAAACTGTCACAAAGCTGTATATAATAACTTAAGCATTTAGTTCCACACAAATGTATTCTTTACTTTATAAACACTATAGTTTTTTTATGATTTGCAACACTTAGTAATGCAATTGCAGGCCTGGTGGTCCTGCAGGGAGCTGTGTTGTTCAGGGGGCGAAAGGCTTCTCCTACCTTTGGCTGAAATGTAAATGAGTGATTTGTAACATGCTAATCTCTTGCCATGATATGTGTGTGTGTGTGTGGTATATCGGCAAACTATGCATGATCTCAGCCATGACAGCTGTGTTCATCTGGAGTACCTTGAGAAACACACGTGTGTATTGGTGCACTTTTACTGTGGAGTCTGCATGGCCCTCATGAGCTTACTGCTGAGAAAATCTGATCTGCGATCAGCGAGCAGCTGTTTCTCATATTCACTCAGAATATCTAATCTCACACTGGATCTGAGCTGTCTACGCTCCACCCATCAGTTTAGGCTAAGAGTCACTACTTAATGCTGATTTAGTGGTTTAATTAAAGCACTGCTCTGTGGACTGTGCTGTGTTACAGCAGATCAAGACTAATCAACTTGGAAATCTTAATTTAAAAATTTAATTAATGGAAGAAAATTTAGAACATTTCTATTTGTTCATTTTAACATTCATTATTTCAACATAAAGTACTGATACAAGGCTTAGTTACATTTTACTTATAATAAAACAGCACTATAAAAATATGACTTAAAGCAGGATTAGTTAGTTCCTGCGAACATTATCCTCTCTGCTCTACCAAAGATGCATAGTACAGTTATTGGTGAACTGAGCCCAGAGCAGCAACAGCGACACTGTTCTCCATATTGCAAATCAGTGGCGTATCAAAATGACTTTAAATTGGTTAATTTAAGGTAAACAAATTACATAGGGTTGTTTTAATAGGAATTGTTTTTTTACATATAAGAATAGAAGAGTTTTTTTACTATTTAATTTCAAAGTTTGCCTTTTTACATAATTATTATATTTCTTGGAAAAGGCTCAAATGTTTAATTTCAATATGTTTGGATTAAAAAAATAATTAATACATTTATTTCATTTATTTTTTTCCCCATTTTCTCCCCAATTTACACACTCATTAGGACTCCCTCTATTAATAGTAACGCCCCAACTCCAGGAGGGTAAAGACTAACACATGCCTCCTCTGATACATATGAAGTCAGAGTCCGCCTCTTTTTGAACTGCTGTTGATGCAGCATTGTCGAGTAGCATCACAACGCGCTCGGAGGAAAGCGCAGCTTCTCGGTTCCGATACATCAACTCACAGATGCCAAGTGCTAAGTGACATTATCCTTAGGAGTGATGTGGGGAAAGAGCACCATCTACCCACACAGAGAGAGCAAAGCCAATTGTGTTCTCTCAGGGCTCCGTTAGCTGACGGCAAGCTACATGAACAGAATTCGAATCGGCGATCTCCTGATCATAGTGGCAGCACATAGCCCGCTGAACCACTCAAAGCCCATTTGGATTCAATTTTTAAATGTAATGATTTAAACGTATAAATTGAAAAAGTTGTTTCATGTTTATCCCAAGCATGTTTTATTCAAAACACATACTAAAGCTATATAATTTGAAACAAATAAACCTCAACATTTCTATAGTGTACTTTGTATTTTCTAATGGATTGAAATAGATTATTGGCAGCACTGGTTAAGCTTGTCTGATCTAAAATCAGACTGTCACTGCTGGGTGGAGCATGGACAGATCAATTGGCCTTGTATTTGTTATTTCACCTGTTTATCAGGGCTGTTTAATGGGTGAATATCATTCTTTAGTATCTGGTGACAACACTGTTTGCTGTATACACATTGTCCATATTGAATATTCTTGGCAAAAGCACACAACAACAGCATCAAAAAGTTATAATGCCGTAAGCAAAGCATGCAATATGCCATAGCGATATGATCAATACTTCAGATCAGTGTTTATTCATTAGGAACAAAAGCACTTGTTATTGTACCAGATGCTTCAGTCTAGCACAGTTTTCTCAACCCTGTTCTTGGAGGCTCACTGTCCTGCACGTTATTGTGTTTCTTCTGCTTTTACACACACACTGTAACTCAGTAACGAGCTGTTAATGAGCTGATAAGTTGGATCAGGTGTGTTTTAAACAGGGAAAACACTAAAAAGTGCAGCACAGTGTGCCTCTGGGACCAGGGCTGATAAACGCTGGTCTAGCACACTAGCACATTCAGTTATTTTCAAATCAGGTTTAATCTAAAAAGCAATGTGGGTATGGTTTGATATTCGACACGGGTTAGGGTTAGAGAGAGTTATAAGGCAGAAAGCAGTTTATTGGGAGAGTTTATTAATATGCAAGAATGTGATATGCAACATTGCAATGATGTAATGGTTATTGCATAATGGGTTAGTGGCAATATGTACTCACTCACTTGGGCTGCAATTAATAGAATTATTTAAATAACAGCCCTCTGACTTCTGATCTTAGAATAGTAGACAGAAGTCCAGCTGAGAGTCGTGTTTGAAGAGGGTAGAGCGTTTCAATAGAACAACACAGCACATTCTGATTTGTACTCAGTACTATTGTGACATTAATGGTATCAGCAATGTGCTTTGTTTACACCATCCCTGTTTACATGTAAAAAAAAATGAATATGAAAATAAAATTGTACAAAAACTGTCTGTAACATAAATTTGGATATCACTCTTTTCTGTAATAAATCATTGATTGTATCTTTTAACAAAAGTGGTTGGAGTGTTTTTCATTTTTTGGTTTTGCGTATTATGCTTCTGGTTACTTTGGCTCAAATATTTTACTGGTTTACTGGTTAAGTCACAGCAAAAACAGTACAGTTTCAGTTTTTAATTTATGAAATTCTTTTTCAGTGAAAAAAGAAACATAACATACCAGCTCATGTGCTTGTGATAATTTAGATTGAATTATATTAATAGTTGACTAGCCTTAACAATCTTTATACCGGTACGTCCTATGTTCTTATGGTCAAACATTGTTAGAAAAAATGGTTAGAAATGCATGTGCCTGTAATGTTTGTGAGATAAAGTGTACACCTGCAGATATGAACCAGTACTTTGGTTTAATATTGCAAAGTCAATTAACAATAGAGAGTCCAGATAATAACCAGAGCACCAAAGCAATGTGAGATAAACAAACATGGAGAGAAACTAGAGAGAAAAAAAACAGGCAAAGAAATTAGTGGGCCAACAGTGCTGCTCCCCTCATACGATCAGGGGAGGTTCACTCTATAGGAAGAAATACATTTTTAAAAATTACAAATTAAAAATCTCATTCAGGGCTTTTTTTCCTGCTGTTAAACATGACCAAATTTTCTTTTAGTTACCAGACATAACTTGTCCGGTTGTGTCTGGAACAAAAGCAATATTGTTGTATGCCTCATCCTGCAAGTCATAACTTTGCTTTTTCCCATTTCTCCCAGTCTTAATTATTTTGTCCTGATCTGGGTGAATCTCCCATGCGGTTCCAAAGTCCAGATCAGCCAGATCCTGTTGAGATTAGCATTAATAAAAGTTAGCATTTTTTTTATTTGTTAGAATGTACACACTGCCACTTTGTTCTCTAATTTTTAATGTACAGAGACTTTTATTTTAGAAAATAAACCATAATAGACACACATTACAAAAAAAGTCAAAGAAAAATAGTGATGAATAGGTCTGATTTAAAATTGAAGTAATTTAGTAATTTTGTTGCAGAAACTAAATATGATTTTTGTTAAATTAATTTATAAATTATCATTACTTTTTTCTTCTCAAACAATTAAAAGTGTAAATCAGGTGTCTCACCATTTTCTCCTCAGCATGATTGACCCCACACCAGCACAAGCGCCTGTATTTCTCTGAGCAGAAGCAGAAGAGGTCACACACTGGCCGAATCAACCCCGGCTTCACATCCTGCGGCTTAGAGGGGACTAAAAAAAACAAAAAACAAAAAAACAAGCCTATCCAGTGAACAGTGTCACTACAACAGCAGAGAAACACAATACATGATTTATATGGGTAGTGAGTATATATAGTAATATGGCAGTATCTGATTTCATGTGTGCTGGAGATGACTTGTGCTTAATTTACACTGTATCAGATTGTGCTTATCGTATAAGGTTGAGCTCACTGTATCAGATTAGGCTTAGATAAGCATTTTCTCTGTTACACGCTGAACTGCGTAGGCAGTGGTGTGTATGTTGTAGCTATCTTCTCCTCTTACCTGTGAGCACTGTGATTAGCAAGCCTCCTATGACTGTGGCTAGAAAGCCCACAGTGCTGTAGTATAGGTAGGACATGGAGTACCAGGACTCAGCCAGAACAGACCTGGATGTGATGCAGGGAAGCAGATTAGTTACACAGGTGTGGTAAATCAAAGCTTCAGCTTTTAAGGAGAAAAGGCCTTTGTAATTAATGAGATGATCACTAAAGGTAATTAATACAATAGCATATTTTTTCTTTTTTGTTTTTCCTGATAACTTGACTGCATAAGACAAGACAACTATGGGTCATACTTGTGTTGGACATTCAGATGAAATTTGGCTGCCAATTTCAGAGGTGGAAAGAAAGAAGTACAGTTATATCATTGCTTTACTTAGGTAATTATCTGGCAATTATCTGTACTTTCTACTCTTTACATATTAAATATAGCTATGTTACTCCTTATGTGTTTTTATCCATTTTTTATTATCTAGTTTCCTTTCACAAACAGAATTTTAAGAATAATGAAAAGAATCTTTTCTCGATTTTCAGATTTGTCTTTATCTTGTAACACAAATCTGATGGTATAATCCAACTTGAAAAATGCAAAAATAGAAATAAAAAATAAAGAAAAGATTATTTTTTTTTCATTTTTCCTGAAATTTCGATAGTGAGGAGCAGAGATGAAAAAAACTGAAAAAATTGAGTTTTTACATAAACAATTTTCTATTTTTGCCTTTTAGCCTAAACCAGTCAGAAAATGTAATTAATAATCGTTACACTGACCCAGATAAATCTCTCCATCCGGATAGAGTGAATTTGATTGTGGTTGGATTAGAAGTATAAACATGTACCATTCTGACACCCTATTACACGGTTTATACACAATCCATCACACCTGTATGTCACATCACACTCCAGCAAGAATCTTTAATATATTTGCATTGTACTAAAATGCATTAATTTTCAATGGGCATATATGCAGCAAGTGCATCCCAAATTGTTCATTAACAATATAACATTATAGTCATTATAGCTTTTAGAAAAGTGTGTTTTGGGGAGGGGTGGGGGTAGTGCACTATAGGCTCCTGTGGCACGGCCTAAACTTTTGTTCTTAGTGGCATTTTTCCACTTACATTACTTTTACTTTTATACTTTTAAGTAGTTTTGAAACCAGTACTTTTACAGAAGTATTTTAAACCCTACTATCTATACTTCTACCTACAGAGTGATGAATGTGGATACCTTTCACACCTCTGAGGAATTTGAAATCTTAAGATCAATTTGTTCTTTCTCCTATACAGTTACAGTTATGTAAAATACATGTAGTTTCTCATTGGGGTAAAAAGCTGCTGTACCTGTCTGAGCTGGCAGTTGTGCTGATCAGTAGAGGAGTCTGTGTGACTGCAGCAGCAGCAGCAGCAGCAGCGGTGCTGTTCAGTAGAGTACAGTTCTCAGTGCTCAGAGAGAGGGGGTTTGTGTAGTTGGGGGAGGCAGGGTAAATGAAGGCTCCCACCGCAGCCCAGAATGCGAGAGTAATGCCCAGAAGCAGACCACCTATAGCCCCCTGAGCACAGACCACACACAGCATAGCATGCTACAACTGATGAGCTATAAAAAGCATATTTAGGCCCTGGTGGACCGTGTCACTGGAAAGTGTTAAGTAAATAAGGAAACTGTTACAGTTAATATGTCGAGTCATTAGGGTGAAAAATGAATGCTATCCATGATAGCTATACTAAAATATTATAGAATTGATTATAATCGATTTTATCATTTATCATATATATATATATATATATATATATATATATATATATATATATATATATATATATATATATATATATATATATATATCCTGGCCAGTTGGTGCTTGAAGTGGACTGGCACCTCTACAATTTCATGGCATAATAATTACATTGTTGAATTACTGTAAAATACTGTGAATTACAAAAAATTACAGTAAATGAGATCAATCATTTTAGCTGATCTCAATCCTGCCCATTGTTTTTCCCTAGCAAAGATAGTGCTGTATAACTTTCAGAATTAGAAATTTAAATAATGTTTATTTTGCTTTAAAGGTAATGTGTAAACATATTATGCTACTGTATTATTATTATTATCATATCAGTGGCATATAATGGTCTTAGCAATATTGTTTGTCAATCATTTCTGGACAATATATCATCAAAAAAAAAATAATTGTGACAGGATTGGAAGATTACTTGCACTTTCTTGTTCTACTTCAATCAATGTCCATAAAATATTATATAATAATGTTTTATTATGATGTATTGAACAATTAATAAATAAAAGTAAACAAATAGTTAAGTTTCAATATTTATATTCTACACACTGTATTTAAGTCAGCATTATGTTTTGTTGCTGTCAAGCTAAAAAAAACTATGTTTAAAACTGCAACCTCAGACTTTTTTTTTAAGATTCTAAAAGATTCTTCTATCTTACAAGTCAGTTAAAAAATTTCAGAAAAGTCTACACAAAGTATAAAAGAACAACTGGCAGTTTCACAATAAATCCAAAGTAAAAATAGGAAACACCTAAAAATACAAGTTTTTTTCTCATTATAACAATATACAGCTCTGAAAAAAACTAAGAGACCACTTCAGTTTCTAAATCAGTTTCTTGATTTGATTTAGCTATTTATAGGTTTATGTTTGAGTAAAATGAACATTTTTGCTTTATTTTAAAAACTACAGACAACATTTCTGCCTAATTCCAAATAAAATATTGTCATTTAGAGCATTTATTTGAAGAGAATCAAAAATAGCTGAAATAACAACAAAGATGCAGAGCTTTCAGACCTCAATATTTGGTGGAATAAACCTGATTTTTAATCATTTCATGCATGTTGGCATGTTCTCCTCCACCAGTCTTACACACTGATTTTGGACAACTTAATGGCACTCCTGGTGCAAAAATCTAAGCCGTTCAGCTTGGTTTGATGGCTTGTGGTCATCCATTTTCCTCTTGATTATATTTCAGAGGTTTTCAATTTGGTAAAATCAAAGAAACTCATTTTTAAGTGGTCTCTTATATCAAAGCTGTATGTTTTATATGCTACAAGCATTTGACAAGAATTTGCACTGTGGATCTGAACTGACCTTAGAGTTTGTGAAAGGGAAAAGGATTCCTAGAGAGAACACACCGAGCATGGGCCCTCCACACATGCCGTGAATACTGAGAGCAGCCTGGAGCACAGGATGAAAACAGTTGTTACACTAAGCACAGCCAGATAGGGCACTGGGAAGACATCTGGTAATTTCAGCAGTAAATTCAGTAAATCCAGCCTATGATTTTAGATGTTGAGTGAAACAGACCTAATTTACAAAAGGTCAATGTGACTGCTGGTGATCACCCTCATCAGGCAGGAACAAACAGCAAGTTTAACCCTTTCAGGCACACAGAGAATTTCTTTCATGATGTCAGATTTACTGAGATGGACAAATTACAAACCATTAAACTGAAGCAGATGTGGGCTGTGATTTTTAGGTGTGGGATTAAAAGTTATTTCTGAAGTGGTTTCTCTGAGTAACCAGTGTGCAATAATTGGTGCTGACTGTATCACTTGCATTCTTTATTTAATAATGATTGCAGACTAAAAAGTTTTACTTGCTTGGGTGCCATAAAGGTTAGTTTATGCACTCAAAAATATCAGCAAATTAACACATAAAACATCCACTGGGCTGCTCAAAACATCAGTGTTAGCAGGGCCAGCTTCCTAGAGAAACTACAGTTTTTATATCAGACCACACTTTTTATCTCTCCAGAAAACTTTAGAAATCTTAGGAAAATGTGAGAAATCAAAGTGAAAAATGCAAAAAAGAAAACTAGGTTTCTTACAGTGTCCACTGTGCCCCAAAAACATAATTCTGGTATAATTCTGTATCCTGTATGTCTGTTTGATTGCAGTTAATGCCTGCAGCCACTCTGCCGCTCTTTGCAAGTAAACACAGAAGAAGCCTGTTTTAGAAGAAAGTGCACAGTACACTACTGTTCACCTGCACAATCGCTCCCATGTATGAGGCTGTCACTGCCATGCTGGTGCACGCTACTCCAAACACCACACCTACAAGGCGGAACACAAACATAACAGCTGTCAGCAGAAGAAGCAAGCCCACTAGTTTGGTCTATCAAAATGAATTGGATATCCCGATATCAATGTGAACCATGATAAATAAGGATCCTACGTTTTCTAAATTCTTCAAAGGTTTTTTGGCACTTTGCTTGGCTGCCCTAATTTCCCCAGGTAGGTAGTAGTTTGGTGTGTGCATTTACTGTAGACCTCTACCTCACTGTACTTCACTATGCCTCCAGTCTAGTTTTGTCAGGTGATCACTGTCTGCATTGTGAAGAGCTCCTTCTGTTGGTGCACACAGGTGATGCAAGGAGGTATTTTTTTAAACAGAGGAAGGAAGATGATATTAAGGAAAAGCCAGGAGATTCTAATGCTATGTCAATTAATTTTCCAACCAATCATTGCTTCCACCTGCCTTTGAAATAGCATAATTAATTTGCTACTTTTGCTGCTTGCAGCAGCCCACAAGCAGGGTTCATACACATTTTAACCAATACATTTCCATGATGTTTTCATGACTTTCATGCCTTTAATGCAAATTTTCATGACCACACAATTTTTTAAACATCAGTGCAGACATGGACAATAAAACCAAACCTCAACTAAAGCTATATTTAAAACTGCTTATAGTAGGTCTAAAATGAATCAGATAAAATGTTGACACAATCTTTAATAGTAAAATGTGTGTCAGATTCTGAGAGCTCAATTGTGTAGGGCTCAATTACTAAATTTAATTCTGAGCTGATGTATTTGTTAGCTCAGAGATTTTCTCCATTGATAAACTGAACTGTAGACCAATTTTCATGACTTTTCCAAAACGTTCTGGCTATTTTTATTTTTCCAAAAGTTATCCAGGCCTGGAAATTGCTAATTTTAAATTCCATGACTTTTTCAGGAAAAAGTTTATGCAGCATAAGAAGCATTGTACAGCTTCTTAAGGACATGGCAAAAGTCATAGGACACCACACAATCGAGTCCCATTATATCTGGCATATCAGTGTGTACAGTATATTATCCTTTGTGAAGGCTAAAAGCTAAGAGCAGGTCCAGCTAAAAGCAGCACCTCTGATATGTTTGTTTCGTAACGCTACTCTTCTCTCCGTTGTGTTCGTAGCGCTGGGGTGCCACAGTGGAGTCATGTTTACACCATTCTCTGCTGTTTCAGGTGTTAGCACAGGCTGATTATCACACGCCCAGCCCTGCAACATGCTCTGACATCCAACTGTTATGAGCAATCTGCTCGTCGTATTCCTGCTCACATTTTCTATGACGCTTTCATTTCTGTGCGTGTCTGTCTGCTAGCCGTCTCCTGGTGGAATAATATTTACACAGGCCCGTCCTAATTGAGGTCCTGGTCTCATGTGATCTGTCTCCTGTTTTGATTACTTTTCCAGGAGAGTCTCAGGTTATTTTCAATTTAATTCATGGGGTCGAGCCCTGCTTTACTCTTTACTGTAGACTGCATATTTCAGTCTGCTGCTAGAACTATAGGCATCCATGCATATAGCAGCAGACGAAGGACACAAGGTGCGCTACATCACTCTAATTGTTTATGACTCTGGATTATTTTAGCTATCGTCAAACGTATCACATTACGCGTAGTCAGCTGAACCTGGTGAAAGGAGTTATTTGTGAAAGGAGTTATTTCTGAAAGGTGGAGTGGTTATATTTACACAGTGCTTTGCTGATCCAGGTAGCGGCTCGGTTGGAAATGTCTCCGCAGCACTGCCTCACAAAATCCTCGTACGTCACTGTGGCCAGAGCGTTGATACTGGCAGCCACTGTGCTGAAAGCCGCAAATAGCAGGAATTTACTTCTCTATTCAGGATTTTCTGAAGGCTTTGGAACTGATGGCTCAGCAAAAATAGTCACTTAGAATCACACTGGAAAATTGATTTAGTTTATTGTAACCCATAATCAACTAAGATGATATGATAGACGCATAAAGTACAAAACACACTGCAAGTTTCTCTGTGTTGAGAAATTTAAATAAAAAATCCAAAGTTAATGTACCTGAGGGTCCCGCTGAACGCACAGGCTACAAACAGCCCAGGCAGACCTGGATAACGGCCCAGTATATCCAGTACAAAGTATGGCATAAGCTGTAAATATGTTCACAATTACATACTCAGTAAAACCATCTGGTTTTCTACCAGATCAGTTCTTAGAAAATGTACTGCTGACTGCTGAGTGTCACCTGGTCAGGAGCAGTCACGTAGCCAGCTGTCCAGGGGTCACAGCCAGCATAGAAAGCATACATGATGAGTCCTGAAACCACAGCGCAGAACAGAATCAGCCAGAGACCCAGCAGATTCAGATACAGAGCCCTGAGGACAAGACATAAAAGAGAAAGAGAAATAGAGAGAGAGAGACTATTTAATCATCCACTCTACTTGGTATTCTATTCTACATCACCTCATACCCTCACATTGATCACAACTCACACACTCACCAGCGAGCATGGTTCTCTGTCTTGCAAGAAATACACCTTTGAATGGTGGACTGGTTCACACCATACACACCCAGCCATGTGAACATGCCTCCTATAGTGACTGTCCAGAATGTGTGACGCCTCAGAGGACTGATATCAAAACTTAAAAAAGAAAAGAACAGTACATGCATTATTAATTAGTAAGGTATAGTGCCATGAAATATGCATTTGTCCCCTTATAGATTTAGTTTTTTTGTATATTTTCATACTTACATTTTTCAGATTATCAATTAAATTTTAATATCAGACAAATATAACCTGAGTAAATATAAAAAGCACTTTTTAAATGATGATTTTATTTATTAACCTCTTGAGACCCTGCATCCTTATATATATTTTTTTTTTACGCTGACCCTTTGGCCTCATATGGAGACATTGCCATTATCCTCTAGTAGTCACATGAGAACAATACACTCCATTAATTGAAAACAAAGTGGCGGGAATCCCAGTCAAAAGTTTCTACAGCCAGTCCACTACTGTCCCCATCTGGGAACACTGATTTTGAACACTCAGGTTACATTGTCTGATATTAAAATGTGTTTGTTAATCTGAAAAATAAAAGTATGATTAAAAAAGTATGTAACAGTCTTGGCCCATACTACAAAATGATCATACACCCAGCCCATTAGCAACAGCCTAAACAGCCAAAAGGCTAAACACAGATGCTACTTCAGGAGAATGGAAAGAAGGCTAAAAAAAGGCTAAAAGCTAACATTAGGCTAACACTGGATGAAGCACCATTCAGAGATGAGCAAACTAGTGCAAGAACCACTAATGATATCCTCACAGCCTCTGGGAGAGACAGCCACACATTGTGGGGAAGCTGATTAAAAAAGCAGAAGCTTGTGGGCTTCTATGCTAAAAGCTAACCCTACCAGACCATACTTCATTTTTTTTTCCAGCTAGGTAACCACACCTTCCAACTAGACACAAAGAAGACTGCAACACCATCAGGTGAGACCCTGGAATAAGTAAAAAAAAGTCACAGTGTTAAAATCTATGCTAGGCTAGACTAGTCTGTATTATGATGCTGTTAGTCATCCCACCATTAAAGAAAAATAGCAAGGTTCTGAATACTTCTTACTAACTTACCAGTGTTTTATGATTAATCTATTCAGAATATGTCCTTTTTTATTTCCCTTTTATAATCAAAGATTATCATTGTTAATATTGTTCAAGGTTAGCATGTCACCTAATAACCTCACATTATACCAAATTTTACACATTGGTGACTCATCCAGTCACAAAAGAACCCTCAACATCTAAGATACTGCAGTCTTTGCTCAAGGTCATTTAATCCACCATTGCAAAAAGACTGTCCAGAAATAGTGTCTAAGAGACTGTTTTAAAATTAAAACCCATAGTAATATTCTGGGGACTGCATTTTTTGGAAAATAAGGGTCTTATATACTAGTTTTGCACTATTTGAACCATTATTTAGTGTGGCAAATAGAGCAGAAATATAGGAAATCAGTACATGTGTACATGTGATCACAAGTTATGAAAGGAAGAGGGGATTATGGTTCTCAAGAGTTTATGCGATACATACTTAAATATGTCCAATCTTTCTCCATCCTGTGCTGTCTTCCATACAGCAGCAATGCCTCCACTACTGTTAGAGCCTTGTACCAGCACTGTGAGAAAACCAACCACCATCACCACCATCTGGAAGGCGTCGGACCACACTACAGCCTTCAGTCCTCCCTGTGACATGCACAAATACACACTACATGACTTATAATGGTTAGCCATTATAAAAAAAGAACAAAATGTCCTTACATCAGCATTAACTGTAACCTCCAGCCCCACCTACTCACCAGAGTGCAGTAGAAGGTACAGACAACACCAGTGGCGATGATGGAGCCCCACAGATTAAACTTTGTCACTATTGAAAAATGAATATTCAAAAATGAATCATTAGAATGTTGGCAAAGCTAATGTTGTATTAGTACACAAGGAAAAAATGGTGATGATTATAATTAATCATTAATTAATGTTGTAAAGCCTTACTGTAGTTTCATTCAATGAATAACTCACCCTGATTGAGAGCTAAAGCCGGAGCATAAACCACCACTCCTGTGTACAGAATCTGTATGATTTCAAAAACAGAGCTATTAAACATCATTAACTGCACTAAAAAAGATTTGAAGAATTTACTTGATTGAAATCAGAATAAACACACTTAACTTATTTTTACACGTATGAAAATAAAACAGAATTAAGTAAGTAAAATTATTTTACAATCATAATTGTTTTTAGGTTCATTAAGCAATGGTATAGAACCCAGACAGCTAGTGAATGTTCTGAAATGTATATCTTTTGGTTCTACAATGTTCGGTCTGTCAGGTTTTCTGTACATTTATAGAAGGTTTTTATGGATTTTAACTTCCTTAAAGATATTTTTATTTGTTTTACTTGTTATATTTATTCTCAGAATAGAATACTGGCATGACACAAGTAATAATACATAATAAAGGTAATACATAGTAAAAGTTCATCATTAAAAGTTTTATATTTTCAAAAAATAATATATTTATGTTTAACATGACTTAAAATGTTAAGTTTGCATTCCTTTAATAAATATTTATTTGTTTGACTATGTATCAGTTTAATCAAAGACAATGTAATTTATTAATTGCATTTTTAGTATTTGAAAAATATTTTAAATGTTTCCATAATTATTTTTTTTAGTTAAATTAGTCTAACTGGAACTATTTACATAAGAATCATGTAAAATCATGCTAGCATGTAAAATTACAGGCTAACCATTTTAAAACATTTTTAAAACATTGGTAAATGTTCATTTAACGCTTTTTTGCTAGTTGGGAAGAACCACTTTTAATTTCATAAAGAAAAATCTGACACTGACCAATAATTTATTATTTGGTATTTCTTTATAAGGGTAACTAGATCATTGTAAGTAAGTAAGTTTGTAAGTAAGTATGTAAGTATGATTTGTAAAAAAAAAAAAAAAAAAAAAAAAAAAAAAGGTTGTATGCATATGCTTTAAAAACATCTTAAAATATTTAAGTAATTTCTTATAAAGATGTTGTTGAAAGAGCCCCAATTTTGTGTAATAGATTTATAACATGAACAGACTGTGACAAAAGTGTTAATTCTATAGCATTGCTTAACAAACCATTTAAAACATCTTTATATTCAGAGTGCACAATACGTTTGAAACAGTTCCACGTCACTCACCGTCTGCACCATATAAATGAGAGTAGCAGCTATGCGGACTGGTTTGCAGAAACGTAGCTCAAGATACTGTAGGAAAGAAAGCAATGGCTTCTGTTTAAATCCACATACATTCCATCAGTGTGTAACTCTACTGTGTGTTTGTGAAAGAAATGTGGACAGCCTATATTTCGAAAGCTGTCAATCGAAAAGACATTACCCATTAAATACTTGCACCAAATGATCTCCCTGAGGGAAAACAACCGTTCAACTTGTGTACCTCATAAGTGCTGGTAATGCCTGAGCGATAGAACACAGGAAGGAAGAGCTCTGCTGTTAAGATGACCACAAACGTGTAGGCGATTCCAAAGATAACATACGAGGCCCCAAAGCGGTACACATCTGACGGAGCTCCAATAACAGTCACTGCTGACATGAAACTGGCCGTCAGGGAGAGCGCCACTGGGCCGCAGGTCATCTGGCGGCCCCCGACCAAGAACTCCCTGGATGAAGCCTTTTTCCTTTCTTTTACAGCAAAGAAGACTCCAATACCTGAAGAAACCACAAACAGGCAGGCGAAAACAACATAGTCTCCTGTTTGGAAAGTCCCCACAGAGTGGTCCTGGAGAACCATAGTGGATTAGTTAGTGATAATGTAGTCTAAACTATGCCTGGAATATTATAAAATTATTGTCCACAGTTTGATGGACAGAATACAACTGTATATTAGATATATAACTGTAATCCCAGGTGTCTCAAGTCTTGTGAATGAGAGTCGGTGAATGATTTGAAGAACGTCTCTGACAGGTATCACATGAGAAGACACTAACATTAGTCATTAACTATTAGCCATTAGTCCCATCCTAGTTACTGTATCTTTTTGTGTGCTCCCATTTTCATTACACATTTTTTTTTTTATCCGTTCAAATTGTAGAATATGAACTTCAGCCAATGTGCTGCCAACCCCAGAGCAAACTGGACCTGACTGAGTGAACCTGAGATTAACTAATCCATGTAAATTTGTAGTAATTAGAGGATATTGTTTATTTTACTGTCACCTGTCATTTAATTGGTAATGTTTCCCAGAGGCCTTTGTAAATGTTTGGACAGAATCTATTCTCTGACTCATAGTTCATTCTGGCACCAAAGCGCTGATGAAGCAACCGTGAAGGGCTGAGGCACTGGTTTAATTTACTCTTTCTGCAAGGCTGTTAGAAAGTTGACTTTGCGTATATCTGGTAATTACTAAAGTTGGCGCTGGCAGGGCTACAGTCTCCCAGGGAACGCTTTGAGGTCTTTTTTGCTGAATGGCTATTTTTCTGCTCTGAGTGCCTTTCAACATGTGGACAGAGACAGAATGTTTGTGGGACCTCCCACTAGATCTAATCATTACACACACATCACCCCATACACACGAGACACTTCAGCAGAGGCAGGAATAGAACAAAGCAGTGAGGGGTGAAAGTCCCTAATACTAGGATACTTATCCCTAATTAATTATCAAAGAACCAATATTATACCTTTTATTTTCTCCTTTTTCTTCTTCTTCTTATGATTATTATTATTATTATTATTATTATTATTATTATTATTATTATATCTAAAGCCATTTCTGACTTTTATGTGGGGTTAGAAAACAAAAGTAAATGAGGCTTTGAAATTATGTTGATATCTGTATTGATATCTGATCTGTATAAATTAACTAATACAGTCATGTAAGTAACTTGGCAGCACTTAGCAAAATATCTTATCATCAACACACAATGTTTAAACTTAAAGCAGTAGTTTCCAATTTGAGAGGGGACAAAACATTTTAATTAATGGTTTATGTCTCAATATGATAATTCCTGTGGTTGATAATTCCTGTGGATTTCTAAAAATAGGGTGGTCTGGTAAGTTGGTTGGATGTAACTGCTCTCTACATTGATAGTACTTCAAAAAATAACAAATAAAATACTCAAAAACCCAGAATTTCACATGGCAAATTATTTACATTCATCTGCATTAAAAGTACTATTACACATTGTCACCAGAGAGGTCTCTAAATCCCCAAAACCTACAGACTGTTGCTTTGATATGTATTGGTGACCAAACTAAGAACTGCAAATGTGAGTTAGACAAACTTTTGACTAAATTTAGATGCTTAAACTTTTTAAGTGACTTGACAGATTTGCACATTCTTGGTATTTTATTCTCAGTGTCTTTATAAGGTAGAGTCACCTGGAACTGTTTGCTCAGCGTCTTTCTCACCTGGAGGTGCTGAGTAATAGTTATAGCTGCTTTTCCTTCACGCTGGGAAGCTCCAGCTCATCACAAATCACCATCTCAGCTGGGTTTAAGATAAGATAAAAGATAAGATAGCCTTTTATTATCCCATTTGGGGAAATTTATAAGAGAAAAAGAGTATAAAAAAGATACATAGACAGGTCAACAACAGTAGATACATATCCTAAGGAAGCCCATTTCCGCCACCTGAAGAAAAAAAAACGTCCTCAACTAAGTCATAATTATGAGATAGAAAAGTCATAATTATGGGATAGTAAGTCATAATTATGAGATAGTAAGTCATAATTATGAGATACTAAGTCATAATTATGAGATAGTAAGTCATAATTATGAGATAAAAAAGTCATAATTATGAGATAGAAAAGTCATAATTATGGGATAGTAAGTCATAATTATGAGATAGTAAGTCATAATTATGAGATACTAAGTCATAATTATGAGATAGTAAGTCATAATTATGAGATAAAAAAGTCATAATTATGAGATAGTAAGTCATATTTATGAGATAAAAAGTCATAATTATGAGATACTAAGTCATAATTATGAGATAGAAAGTCATAATTATGAGATAGAAAGTCATAATTATGAGATGACTTTTTATCTCATAAATATGACTTACTATCTCATAATTATGACTTACTATCCCATAATTATGACTTTTCTATCTCATAATTATGACTTAGTTGAGGACGTTTTTTTTCTTCAGGTGGCGGAAATGGGCTTCCATACATCTGTTATCTAAACAAAATAAATAAAAAATGGATGTTTTAAATGAGCTATACCGGATGATACAGTATCCAAAGTTAAGTTTGTATTTAGTGTAAGATAAGGTACACTTGTTTGGTCTGATAAACAGCTCTGTTTTACAGAAATTTTGGGAGAACGTGTAATTAAGTAAACGTGTGTGTGTGTGTGTGGACAGGGGAAGTTTGGGAGTTGAGTGGGTGTAAAAAGGCTTAATCCCCTCTAGCAGAGAGAGAGAGAGAGACAGACAGGGAGAGAGTGTGTGTGAGAGTAAGTCACAGAGAGAGAGAGAGAGAGAGAGAGAGAGAGAGAGAGAGAGAGAGAGAGAGAGATCATAGTTAGCTCCTCCAGTGTAGTAGTAGATTCTCTCTCTCTCTGGTCAGCATGGCTGCTGTGTTGTGGTCGCTGCCCCTGGCTCTGCTGCTGCTGCTGCTGGGTTCTCCTCCTCGGTGCTCCGCGGTGTATGACGGTCCTCTCCAGGCGGAGATCTCCAACGGGACCTTCCACCACTTCTTCGTGCCGGACGGAGACTACGAGGAGACGGAGGACCCGGAGAAGTGCCAGATGCTGTTTAAGTGGCTGGACCGGAGACCGTGCGGCGAGGAGGAGGACCGGGACACGGCGGTCCGCCACGACTTCATCCTCCTGAAGCAGCAAGTGGAGGACTCGGCCCGCGTGCTGGAGAGCCTGGGCAGGACCATCTCCCACGACCTGGACGGAGAGGACACGTACGGGACGTACCTGCGGAAGGAGCTGGACCAGATCTCGGAGGCGTTCTCCGGCGTGGAGAAGTCTCTGCTGGAGCTGGAGGTGAAGTTCAAGCAGGGCGAGGACGCCGAGCACAGAGAGGAGCAGGAGTTCACCAAGAACTTCGTGAGCCCGGTGAACAGCGTCAGACAGACCCTGCAGGACACCCAGCTCATCTCCACCGGTCTCAGGGACAAGCACGAGCTCATCTCGCTCATCGTCCGCAGCCACGGCACGAGACTGAGCCGCCTCAAACACGAGTACCTCAACCTTTAACCTCCACCACTGTCTTCACCAGCTCAGACCTTCAGCTGAGACCTCTGAGAGACCTTACACCTGGATAAAGAGTCTTCTGTGGAAAACTGACTGAAGCTGGTTCAGCTGGTTGACCAGCTTAGATTTAGACTAATATTGGGTATGTTTTCATTTGGTTTAATGGTTTAGCTGGTCTGGACTTAAAAAGACCTAACTTGTCCATAAGTATGACCAGCAAGACCACTCCTGATGATCATCAGCATGATCAAAATCAAATGGAGCATACATTTAGCTGCCAAGACCTGTGTAACTATCTATCTTACCAGTAAAAGTGTGTTTTACCTGGATTATCAGCTTTTTAACCACCTTGACCATCAAATATTAGCTTATACCATCCAAAAACAGCTACCAGAAATAGCTGGTTGACCAGCATGAACAGCATAACCACCCTGCTAAAATATCCAGTTTAAGACCGTCCAAAGAAAACATACCCTATGCTTGTCAAGAGCTAGTAAGGAGCTAAACTACCAGCATAGAGTACATTTTCTCTGGATAATCAGCTGGTCCTGAGCTGGAATTGTTACCAGGGCAGCAACACCTAGCTGGTCCACAAGCATGACCAGCAAGACCACTCTGGATGACCACCAACAAGCCCAAAATCTCTAAATGCAGCATACACTATGCTGGTCAAAAGCTACGTGACAAGCTATCTTACCAGTAAAGGGTATTTTTTCACGTGGATTACCAGCTTTTCTACCACCTTAACCATCAAACTCCAGCAAAAGCTGGTCTTGAACTGGATTTTTCAGCAAAGTAGTGAGTAGCTACCAAAACACTGTCCAAGATCAGCTCTAGAAGACTTCTCCTGGACACAGATGGACCAAGTACTGTGTAAAAAAGCTATGCAGTTGTATGCAGGTCATATGCAAAAGTTCAGGCACTTCTGTTAAAATATAAGGTTATATGAATGAGTGAGAACAAGTTACAAGAGCCGCCAAATCTAAATATGAAATTTGTTCTGTTTCAATTTTTTTGTCATTTTGGAGAATTTTAATGGTCCTTTATCATAGTAGGGGTAAATAATGATGCATAACAGAGAAAGCTTTTTATATACATTTGTAAGGAAGCAAAATGTGTAGAAGTGTGTAACTTATTTTTACTAAACAAAATGTAAGTTGACCAGAGTTGCCCACATTTTGCGAACACCGGCATTTCATTAATAACGGACTTGAAAAATGCTACTTTTTGTTTCTTTTGAAAATCATATATGGAGTACAGAAGCTACTACATTAAGGGCATCATAAGGCTGGTCCTGCAGTCAGTGTAAACTGTTGCTACTGTCCTTTTTATTATTATTATTATTGTTATTTTTTGTCTCTGACTGAGGTAGAACAAAGTTTTGAATACTTTTAATAAGTTTGTGAATTCCTATACTACAGCATCTTTGTATGTTTTAATTTGGTCTAATTTGTTATGTCCCAGATGACTTAACTGTACTCTTTAAAAAATAAGATTGCCATTTCCAAATTCATATCCATGGTGTATTTATTTAATCCAATAAGATTAGTAAGGATTTGGTTCCCAGATCGCTTATTTATGAGTCAGAGGAGGAGCTGAAGCTGAGCAGTGTTCAGGAGGTTGGTTCAGAGAAGGCATTTCCTGTGCCAGGGAACAGTAGGTCTCTTTCCTCTTCTCCAAACCGCCATGTGGAGGAATAATCACGCTCCATGCATTGGTATGTAAAGAAAACGACCCATTCTTCCCTTTTCCAACCTCACGAGAGCCTCAGGAGATTCCTCTAGCAGACATCTCTCCTGTGAGATTGTTAAACCTATCCTGTGTACCTAATCATTAAACATAACATGCACTGTTCCATTTCACCAGACTCTTAAAGAGGACTTCAGAGATTAAGATGTGAGCAAAGTTGTTACAGTGGTTTCACAATGTGGAATGCTTTATTCTAGATAAAAGTAACCATGTCAAAATTGTTTACAGTGGTGGTGGTGATATGAAACAGACGTCTGAAGAGTTTTAATGCCTTTAAAGGTCGACTGTCAGATTTAACACTATTATAGTTTGTAATAATTATTGTATGATTAGTTGATTAATCTAATGATATAAGATATACAAGATACGATAAGAGATCAGATGTAAAATGGTTTAATAAGCTGATAATTGTAAATATAACAATGTGGATTAAGAACAACAATGCAAGAGCTTCCAAAACAGACATGAGAGGACCTAAATTATAAACCTCATGCAGAAACAATGCCAACAGCTAGGCTTAAACAGATATATAAGGCAAAAAAAACAGGTAAAGGTGATCAGCAGGAGCAGGAGAACAGTCTTTGATTCGTAAAGATAGATGACATCATGAGGGGTGGAATATGGAAAATTTAGTGGAGGCAGAATGTGTGACAACAAAGACAGCAAAAAATATTCTGCAACAAAAATACCTCAGTGATAAACAGCAACCATTTACCTGAAGTGGAGTTAAACTTTATCGTAACAATGATTTACAGTCTGTAGCAACAGCCTTTTAGGTTACATTTTCTCACTCGTACATGACCAGTAAAGTAAACAGAGCAATATAAAATGGCAAAACAACAATGTTAGAAAATACATAGGTCAAAGTTACATTATCCTAACAACAGTGATCCAGAAATGACTTTTAACATGGGGATTCGTTTCTCAGGAGGTCCTGGAGTAATTTTCTCTTTTATGGGGGTCCTCTGAGATCTAATTCCCATCTGGAACGACCATGCATGCGTTTTTCTGAGGTCCTCTGAGAAAATTACAGTCTAAGTTACCTACTGTTTTTCAAGGAACTCTGTGGTCCTCCGGTCTTGTCCGGACGCACATCTCTGACTTTAATCACCTTGCGTTTAACAAAATAACTATTTGTCCGCTGCCAGGCACCGTAACTACACTTTGGGCACGCGTTTTCACGGAGATCCACGTGAACACAACAGCGAGTGGAAAAGGAGGAGCTTCTAAACGTGATGTCATGTGACCGAGAAAGCCAAAAAACTCCTGTCCTCCTGTTTTTTTCAATTGCACTCCTGATGCAAGAGTTTTATCACTGAGTAAAGGGTGTAAAATATATTTTAAACAGACGTCCCTAAACATTCCTGTCTGGATAGGGCTTATGCTGGTAGGTTAGCACATTAACTAGCTCTTGACCAGCATAGAGTATGTTTTTCTGGATGACCAGTTGGTATTTAGCTGGATGTTTTAGCAGGGTGTGCTTCATGTTCTGGTGTATAACTGTTGTTGAGCAGTTCACTCTCCATGCCTGCCAAACTTTACACTTCTATACTTGATTTACCACCTTAATAAATTCACTTGTAATATTGTTACACTATTCAGTGTGGTGGTTTGAAGTTTGGGATGCATCCCATTTTCAGTGGCACTTTGCAACGATCAACACACATTATAAAGATTGATATGCAATATTTCTGTTATCGTTGATGTTAATTATGTTCACGACTCATCCCACCCTTAGTCATAGACAAAATGGCTAGCTATTATCTTACTGCAGACATCATTCAACTTCTGCTTTCAATCACCACCAATGTTAAAAAATTGGCAAGTTCCTCTGCAATTCACATCAAACAGCTCTGAATTACTTCATTTTACATCTCAACTACGACATTATGCAGAAATGTAGAAGAAAAAGAGTTAAATTATCTTTTAAGTGTTCACTGGAACATTTGAGCGTTTGAGGCTGTAGTATCATTTCAGCCACTAAGCACAATAATAATAACGTGCATATGCCTACTCATATTCCCTCAGGGGAAGAACGCAGCCTTTCCTGTTAATCTATCCTCCGAGGTTGAGTCTGGAAGCTTGGAAGCAGTAGGAGAGTGAATTTGCTAACTGCCTAATGTTAGCAGATCTGGCTCCTATTCAGCAGGCGGCTTGAGTACGTCCATCTGGATCCAGTTTCGGGTTGTTCAGCGGAAACAAAAAAAAAGAAAAGAAATATGTTTGGGTTCATTGCTTTCAGCATCAAAGGTGCCTCTTGCATGCCTTTCAAATTTGAATCTACGGGAGCGAGAAGTGGCCAAGCCAAACTGATGTGTTGATTTTGGTAGACGTGGGAAACTCACACGCTCTGTAGTAGGATATGCAGTGTGGCCTCATCATTCTGTCTGTAATTTAACAGCCAGATTAAGTCAAAGTGTGTTGGCATATTAGCTGCTCAGACTTGGTAATTAAGGCTGTGTGCCAGTCGTATAATACACACCAGGAGTATTACCGTAGGTTTAAACTAAATGATAATCTTCATAGTGGGATCTGACAGGTTAGTACACAAAATATTAATGACCAACCTGTGTTGTACTAACACTGAAGTGTTGGTGCTACATATACATGCATGCTGCATTGTCCAAAATGTTTTTTTCTAATACTGTCTCTGTGTCTTAGCTAGTAGTTGAAGGTAGGGAGTTGCTGAATGATGTCCGAATCAAATGTTGTATAAAATGCTGCTTGCTAAAGTACTAGTCTAGATGTATTTTCTTCTGTCTTATTGATTCTATGATCCTCCGGCTTAGCGCTGGCTTATCTCATGAGAAAAAAATGCAACATAGTGGTTTAAGCAACAACCTGTAAAATTTAGTGTTATTTTATATATTTGTTTTCAATGGGTTTTTTTATCCAGATGACAGGGGATGTCAGTATTCTGTAGTATTCTGTCACGATGATTACATATAGACATTTCGTAAAATAAATGGATATGACCTCAATAGTAGTATTTTAACTGTATTTAAGCCCTAATAATTGTGACTACATACACACAGTGTGAACTGCAGTAGGTGAAGAAAAAAGTATATATTTCCCAATCTATGGTTAATAAAAATTACTTAAAAGGGAATAATTGCTTTGTTTTGCTATTATTATTATTATTATTATTATTATTATTATTATTATGTCAGTGGAATTTAACTTAAAATGACAATTATATCACAAAATCCACAAAAAATGTTATCCTGAGAGGCCTAGTATTCTGGCAATGACATGCCATATTACTCTGTCACAAACGTCGTTTAGTAATCTTCATTGCAATGCTGCATTTGAACTAATCAGACAGCATTGTCAACAAGGCATCAAGGCA
This sequence comes from Astyanax mexicanus, assembly GCF_023375975.1. Taxonomy (NCBI): domain Eukaryota; kingdom Metazoa; phylum Chordata; class Actinopteri; order Characiformes; family Acestrorhamphidae; genus Astyanax; species Astyanax mexicanus. The sequence continues at coordinate 58,511,557 of NC_064409.1, forward strand.
GCTGACTTTCATTTGGGACACAGCCATTGTTCAAGACTTGAGTAGCTTCTCGCTTTCTTAACTTTAACACTTTATCTACACTACATACTTTTCATTCCCAAAACTAGTTATTGTTAGTATATAGCAGGGGTTCGGCAATAGGCGGCATTATAGTTTAAATGAATGATAATGAAAAAAAATAATAATAAAATGCTTCTCTTGTGAGCTTTTGTTTACGGCCCTCCCCTGTCTCTCTGTCGCGTTCGGCGTGACTTGTTTTTCTGCCCATTTTTGGGCTCCCTATCTCCTTATAAATGCATTTTTTTTCCCGGCCGTGTCCCAATTCACTAGCTAGGGCAGCGTAGTGAGTAAGTGTATTGGACCGCTACCCTGACGACACGGGTTTGATCCCGCGTGAAGAGCGGTGTGTTTATTTATTTTTATTTTCTTCTTGGGTTTACCTGCTTTGAATTCAACTGTTCTGCAAATGTCTGTAGCACTCCACCCCATTACACTTCATTTTCCAAATAAAATTTGACCAATTTTTTTTTTTTTTGTGGCCCGCCACATAATGGCTTGGAAAATATCTGGCCCACGGCAAAACTTTATTGCAGACCCCTGGTATATAGTATACATGTGAATTAATTATATTATTCATTTATTATAATTTATTACAAGTGTTCTTTGGACCTTTTATCTTCTCTTCACTCTATCTGCACATTTGGATGGTTTTCATCATGCGGTCAGTTTCCTTTAAAGCACAGATTGCTGCTATTAAGGAGAGAGAGATTCCTGTGTGATTGTGTGTGCGGTGGGGTTGTGGTGTGTGTGTGTGTGTGTGTGAGAGAGAAAGAGACAGAGGGAGAGAAATAGAGAAAAAGGAAGTGTATAAAGTGTGTGTTCGTGTGTGAGAGAAAGAGTCTGTCCACATTCCTGGAATCTCCCTTCTGTAAACAAACAGCAGCCGGTGCTCATCATGGCTCCCCTGCTCCTGCTAAACACACACACACAGTCACACACACACAATCATTCACAGAACTTGTTTGTCTGTATCAACAAAGGCCTACAGCTATCTAAAGCCAAACTGCTAAGCCCACTCTCTTCTCTCCCCTCATTCAATCTCCATCTATCCCTCTCTGTTTCCTCAAGTATCCTAATCTCCCTCTAATAAACATCTGTGATCTGAGGGAAATCCACAGCGATTAAACTCCTGTCCAGGAAACAATGGGCATCATTCAGGAGAATATTGTGTTTGGATAAATCAGGGTATTCCTATCTCGTATAAACCCCACTGCAGTGTACAGTTAATACCAGGAACAGTGATGAGAGTTTCCAGCTCTTCTCCTGTTTCTCAGTTCTCTTCAGGATGCTGATGGCTCGCTCCTCTCTGTTCCTCTCAGTGTTGATGACTATAAACGTTCACACGGACGTGTCTCTGAGCTGCTGTGTCTTGTGACATTGTGGCAGAGGAAACATCCTGTGCATGTGAGTGCCACTGAGCCCCGTCCCAGCTCAGACCACAGCCTGGCCGCTCAGCGTGATGGGGCCTAGAGGGATAAAGCCCAAGTGCATGCTGGGAAAACAGCTGGGACCACACTTCCCAAAACATGGCAGCGCACAAAGATCAGCCTGTGATAAAAGATTTTGGCAGTTTTTGGAAAAACTAAATGCCAAAGGCAAAGAAATACACTGTTTAAACTATTTAAGTACCTGTAAATATTTTAATGCATGTGTTTACAGAGAAGCTTATTTTGCTTTTATTTCACCAAAAAGATACCTTTTGAAGAACTGAGTCTGATTTTTACATACGAAATAATTACCATTCAGGTTAAAAAAAAAAAAGAACAAACAGTTTTTTTTAGACTGCAAAACTGTCTTGTACTGTTTTCTGCATTGTTATGATGTGTTAACATCAAGCTAATCATTCAGAGTCCAATATTTATAGGTGCAGAACAAATAAAGGAGCATTAAGGATTCCAGATTGCACTTTTGCACAAGTTTATGAGTTTTAATGATGTTATGTATACTGTGACCATTTACTTTTCCCTAAAATGTTGTATTTACTACTTCCACTGGTTGTCAAAACAGCAGAGTCACTTGCTGTCTTCAAACGTCGACTGAAGACACATCTTTTCAAAGAGTTCCTAAACTAATCAAAAAAAAAAAAAAAAAGGTTCCCAGGGTTCAAAACATGTTTAAGCTCTGTGTATCTCTTGATCCTAGTCTACAAACTAGCTTTGGATATTTGAAGTAACATCGAAGCCCTGCTGTAAGTCGCTTTGGATAAGGGTGTCTGCTAAATACCTTAAATGTAAATGTTAACCATTTAACCATCTGATATATACATCCTTCTGATCAACACTGGAACACAGTATTATTTTATATATTATAAGTTTTTGTGATCTCTTTAGTGAGAATGTGCAAGTCCGCCAAGCAATAACCTCACTCGCTTGTAGTTCTAATTCCGTGTTTTTTTTTAGGTTAAGAATGCGTGAATGAGTAGACAAAGATGTCGGTTACACTTCCATCCCAAATCTAAACTCAGGAAGTGGTTTTAGACTGCTGAAAGGTAGCTCTCCAGGAGCAGAGTTAAAGACCTCTGATCTACATTCATCAGAGTTTATACCCACTAAGAGCTGCTAACTAACATAATAGCTTCCCTCATTAATAAGCACTCATGTGTAGTAGGGAAATAAATAGAGCAAAAGTCGACAGAACATAAAGAGTGTAAATTTCTAAGAGCTATGGAGTTTGAAAAATACAACAACAACAAAAAAAAAATTGGGGGTAAAGATTCCACCATGAGAAAGGACCTTAAGAATTACTATTTCATAAATACATGGAAGAGTTATGCCTAAATTATATCAGTACAAAAAAACAGGAATCACTGCTGAATTCACAGAGTTTGAAAGGTTAAAAGTTAAAATGACCTCCAATGTAAAACCTTAAATTAATAGATTTTATACTATAGCTTACATAAACTTAATATAACCAATACTACGAGGTTTTGTGTATCTTTTTAACTTTGAAGTTCTTTTAAGGTGCATCATCGCTTATAAAACTCCATTTGGTACATTTAAAATATACGGCTCTGGAAAAATAAGAGACCACTTATGAAATTATAAGTCTTTGATTTTACCATAATCAAGAGAAAAATGGATGATCACAAGCAATCAAACTAAGCTGAACTGCTTGAAGGAATGGCATAAAGTTATCCAAAAGCAATGTGTAAGACCGGTGGAAGATAAAATGTCTAGATGCATGAAAACTGTGATTTAAAACCAGGGTTATTCCACCAAATATTGATTTCTGAACTCTTAAAACTTTATGAATATAAACTTGTTTTCTTTGCATTATTTGAGCTTTAAAATAAATGCTTTAAATGAAGATATTTTTACTGTATTTGGAATGTGGGAGACATGTTGTCCGTAGTTTATTGAATTAAACAACAATGTTCATTTTACTCAAACATCTGCCTATAAATAGCAAAATCAGAGAAACTGATTCAGAAACTGAAGTGGTCTCTTAATATCCAGAGCTGAATATCTGTACAAGAAGGTTAAATTCAAACTTTTTATAATAAGGTCTACATTAAACTAATAATTCACTGCAAGGAAAACAAACGTGTTTCTTCTGTGGCATCACTCTGAAGAACACTTTTTGGCAGCTTTTATCTTTAAGAGTGTAGAAATGAGAAAATGAGGGTACTGAAAGCTAAATTTGAGGGAAAACTAATGACAGGAAGGGAGAGTGAGCTGGACAAAGAGTTTAATGTGTGAGTGAGTGTCCTTTGCTCTGGAAAAAGAGAGAGAGAGGAAGAGAGAGCTTGATTGTGATTTCCTCTTTCACTGGACTGCCTCGCCTCTGAGCCTTTCTCCCCCACAGGACCCCAGTCCAAACATAGCCGGCCCTACCCAGCCTGCCACAAACCTCCAGCTCACACACACACACACTGCTCTCACACCACAAGCACACGGCACAGGCCTGGAACACGGTTACAAAGCTGTAAAGTTAAATTCAGTGCAGATGATTTTATAATAGTTTAATTATGAATTATGACAATTCTAATGAAGGTGAGGGTGGGGGGAGGGGCACAGACAGAGAGAGTGTGAGAGAGAGAGAGAGAGGAAAAAGAAAGAAAGAGAGAAAGCAATATAGGATGGGGGTCATTCATGACACTTTACTTCTACTTCTGAAGTAAAGTACAAATAATATTATCATTAAAATATGTAATAATAGGAAACATATTCTGTATTGCATAAATTGCCATTTTCAACTCTTTTATATTGCTCATTCCTATGTAAAAACCTAAGCGCAGCACCAGTTCTACTATAGACTCCAATGCTATGTCACTTAATTACCTATCCAATCAGCTGCTACCTTCTTCCTTAAAATAACCAACACTTATTCAGTACCTTTGCTGCTTTCAGACACTGATGGCTCGTTTTCCCCCACTTACTTCTCCACCGCCTACAGGTTGGTCCCATTCAGGTGCCCAGGGGGTTAAATCCTCCCTGTCTTCCATGTACGACAAGATCTGCAGAGTCCAGACGTATCTAGATCGGGTCCGATGACGGGGCCTACGCCAAACATTTTATCCAATAAAAGATTTGTTCAACATTAAATATTTCAACTAATACGTTTGCTTCTGAAATCGTAATAGTTGAACTGAGAGAGAGACAGACGGAAAGAAAAAGAGAAAGATTTGATCAGAGCTTTAATAAGCACATGAACTATGTAATAACTTGTAAACTTTTTGAGACTTTAAATACTTTATGATTAATAAACCTAAATATCCTTCCAAATTTCCATTTGAAGAACGTATAATAATATATTAACTATTACAACTATTTTATATTACTAATTTCTTAGTAAAAATCCGAGATGAACTGAGAGAGTCAGAAACAGAGAGAAAGAAAGAGAGAGGGAGAGATTGAGAGTGTGGGGGTTGGGGGGCCTGAACGAGCGTTTGAATTATGCTGGTGTACGTGGGCTTGCAGCAGGGAAACAGTAGGAGGTTTAGTGTGTGAAAGTTACTCTGATTTAATGGATGCCTGTAATAAAGTTGTGCTCTGGAGCCTCAACGCCAGAAAGAAAGAGAGTCCAAATCCCAGACAGAAGGAAATGAGAAAATCTAGCCGTGTAAGTGAGATTCTCCTCATGTTTGAACAAATTGGAACATGTCTGATGAATATGTCTACTAAATATTCCTGATTTATGAGAAGAGCAGAAGCCTGGGTCATGCAGAGGAGGCTAAGTGCTCATGGTTAGTTTTATGTTGGTATGAACAGGAGGTGAAATATAGACAGGGTTTCCTCTGGTTAGAAGGAGCACACCGTGTTCAAGAAAACAGATCATGTTGATGGAAATGTAATAACTGGACTTTGTGGCTTTGCTGCTGTGACAGACAATTGCGACACACAAAGCTTATGAGAAAAAGTGAAGCTTTTACTGGGAGAATCTTAAAGCTAAAGTCAAAACTGCAAGGGCCAAGACTGAGACAGGATTTAGGCTTTTGGTAATCAAAACTGAGACAATACTAAGGCTTTTAATAGTCAAGACTGAGACAAGACTAAAAAGCTTATGGTAGTCAAGACTGAAAAAATACTAAGGCTTTTGGTTGTCGAGTCTGAGTGAAGACTAAAGCATTTGGAATGCAAGGCTGAGACAACACTAAGGCTTTTGGTATTCAAGGATGAGTTATAACTGAGACAAAACTAAGGCTTTTAGTAGTGAAATCTGAGTTATAACTGAGACAACACTAAGGCTTTTGGTATTCAAGTCTGAGTGATGACTAAGGCTTTTGGTAGTCAAGTCCCAAGTCATGCTTAAGGCTTTTGTAAGGTGAGTCCAAGTCAAGATCAAGGTTTTTGGTAGATGAGTCCAAGTAAATATGTAATTTCATTACACTGTATACCTGTACTCAGATGTAATGACAATAAAAGCCTCTTGACTTGACTTGGCTTGACTTGCCTTGTCTTGACGAGTCCAAGTCATGATCAAGTCTTTCGGTTAATGAGACCAAGTCAAGATCAAGTCTTTTTGTAGTCAAGTCCAAATCAAGATCAAGATTTCTATGCAGGATTACATGCGAAAATCATGCATGACTTGAGTTACTTCAGCTTTGTCATATGAACATAGCCTTTGGCTCAATTTTTGGGCTTGGTCCTGCCAGCTTTGTTTTCCATTTATATGTTATTTTCACCTTTTTTTTCTTTGACTCTTAGGTTTCTTTGTTTTTTGCAGATTGGTTGGATGACATTTGTGAATGTCAGTTATCACCAGTATCTGGAAAGTTTTAGGTTAATTAAACTATTCTATTTTCTACTTTTCTATTTTGATGGTCTGTCTTTTGAGCTTAATCTATTAATTGTAAAATCTTAACATCATATGAAAGCAACCTCATTTTTTAAAATATGTATAAATATTTTAACATGAAAACGCCATGGCTAAGAAGAATACAACAGTGCCACACTTTTGTTTCAAGAAAGGTTCAAAGCTGAGGCTTTTAAAACAACACAGGCCTAAATGTGGAGCAGAACTAAGCCATATGATAAATATTCATTGCTTTAACGTGGGCCGTGATTTTTATGGTGTTTATTTAAATGTACCTGCCAAAGATACTGGAGCTTTCCCAGAATTTAGCTGATTCAGTAGTAAGTGCTGACAAATTATGTTTTTAAAAAGAGCTTTACTTCACCTCTGTTTCATCCATCACTAGGCACCATTTGGCTTTTCCATTTGTGGTGCTTAAGGGTCATCCAGTTTTAGTACAGTGGAATTTTAACATTGTTGCATACAGGGTGTTCTTTAAGTCTAACCTGTGAAAATAACAAAACAAGTAGAAGTAACTAAATACGACAAAAAATAAAGAAAATCAGAATAATAATGTTAATATGTCTGCTCCTTTTAAAGGATAAAGATTTTTACTTTTTGAAGAGATGTTTACCTTCTGTCATACAGACCATCAATAAGAAAGTGTCTCTATCTTGCTCCAAATTAAATTAGTCAACCAAGACATGTTTAACATGAGGCAAACAGTGAGGAACTCTCGGGGGCTTGTCATTATCCTAGGACCTAAAAACTACACTTATATAATCATCATGATTCATTTGTTTGCACCCTGCAAGTGTTACACTAATGCTTTCCTCTTATTGCTAACTTTTGGTTGAAAAAGATACACATTTTAAAACACTAAATATTGTAATTAGATTTTTGTTTCAGTTAAGAACAATCAATTGAGCTCTCCCATGTTAGACCCAGTCTAGGTTTAGTTTGTAACAAAATAAAAGAGTAGGCTTTTTCATACCCTCTGCCAGGCGAATCACTGGACTCTAAGTAAAATTAACCAGAAAAAAAACAGATTTACTTTATTGAAAAAAAGATGAAGAAATGTGGCTTCAGGGGTGAGCAAAGAACAAAATAACAAAACCACCACAATTAGCAGCTAACTAAGACTAAAATCAAAAGATACACAAACACAAACTCCTTGCCACCAAAACAGGAGGAAAGACAGAGTGGCACTTATTCAAAGATAATACACTGCAACAAAACTAAAAAACAAGCAGAGAGCAAAGTGGATGTGCCAGGTTGACCTGAGCAGGATGTTTTTCCAGGTCATAAAAGGAAGAAGCCCTAAATGTCTCACTACAATCCTTTTATAGTGAGCTCTCCTGGTGGTCAATCTTGGTACTGCACACTGCAAAATAGACACAATAGACACAGAAGCAGCATGTTCACACAAACTAAGAAATATTACTTTTTTTTATATGTTATAAGGCGCACCGAATTATGAGGCTCATTTTAAGAAACACTATCAGAAATGTCTAATTCAGCAGGTCTCAGCGCTGGGTGATGGTGGGGGGAGGCTAAATAAGTTAAGTAAAGCTAAACTAAATAAACTAAACTGTAATAAAAAATACTTTCTTCAACAGAGCACTGGAACACAAGTCAAAGGAGCACTGGATGTTAATCTACACAGATTTCTTTCCTGAAAACTGTTTATTTGGGTGAGTAAAGCGCTTCCGTTTATTTATAGTAAGCTTAGATTCTTCCAGCTGAAGCCTTAGCATTGGTGGGTAACCGTTTGCGGCAGCGCTACAATAAGCAACCCTGAGTGTTCCAGTAAGCCAGGGCAATATTAGCTAGCGGTTGAACGACAAAAGAGCTATCACGGTTAATGCTAATGCTGCTCCAGCAGTTCTAGCTGTGGTTTGCAGCAGGCTGATAATACTCACCTCTGAACAGGAAAATAGCGGTTAGCGGCTAACGCTAATAATACTCCAGCCCGGTGCTGGAGAACTAAACTGAAACTCTTGTATAATGCTGTCCTTTAGTGGAGTGGCTTTCCTGCTTCTTACAACCTGACTGAAAAAATTCATACATGAGGCACACTGGATTATAATGCACACTGATAATTATTGGGAAAATTCAAGGATTTTAGGTGCCCCATATAGTGTGAAAAATATGGTATGTCCTGGAGTCATTACATACTATTAGAGCTTAACTAAATCAGACAAACCAAGCCTCCCTGAAGCTGCGGGAGTCTCCCGCATTTCGGTAGTGGCTCCCTGATGCCCACGAGTCACATATAATCTCCCGGAATTCAGAACGAGTGCCCCAAACGCGCACACATGCGACAGACTTTTTTTCTCTAATCGCGTGTGGGAAGGAAAAGGAGAAAACAGAGAGGGTTCTGATTGGCCGTTCTCTGCAAAGAGTCTGTGAGACAGCCAATCAGTTTTTAGTGTGGGCGAGGAGTGTTTTTCCTCCCTCCCAGACGGGATTTGTTTAGTGAGTGAGAGAAAGCAGATCATGGGGGAGGCAGGGCCTTCCAAAAAGAAAAAATATAAAACTCATTTCACCTCTGAATACTCTAAATTAAAAAAAAAAATTATTAAAAGTATTAATATTAATAAAAAATTCTGGCCAGGTGGGGGGGTGGGGGTAACCTCCCTGAAATCAACTTTTGCAACTTGGGATGTCTGCTAAATGCCTGTAGTTGGCAGCAGAATGTGGATGAGCACTGTCCACTCACTGTAACAAAATGTATCAAAATGTAGAGGTGCCACAGTGCCTAAGTATAGGTTGACTCTTTCATATTTTGAGAACTCCAGAGTAAAACTAGAGGATCAAGCTTTACACACCAACCCTGTCATGGCTGATTAACTACAGTTGGACTAAAGGGAAAATGGTGTTAATTAGATTTATTTCTTGCCAAACCATACCTTTAATGAGCTTGTGGTGAAGTGAGGTATTGTACTGTGTGTCCGTGTTGCTCCAGTGAGTTGATGTAATTACCACATAACAACTTTCTGATTGGGTTTACACTAAAGGGAGTACAATAAAACGCAGTGCAGTGAGCTCATTGTGAATGCTGCTCTCATCAAACCACAAGCTCTTTCTGGGCTTGAAGTCTGTGGTAAAGTTAATGCCAAATGAAGGGGTTTAACAATGGGTGCCATGTTTCAGTTGCTCTCTCTTGAGAGCAAAAATGGAATTTTTATGAGCACAAAAGTCAGAGCGCTGACCACTAAGCACCGCCTGTGCTGACGGCCAACAGTTGAGAGCTTGCAGTAAAACACCCTTAACTGTGACCTTATTGTTCCTGTATTGTTAGAAACTGTTCTGTTGTTACATAGCCACTCTCCCTTCCCTCTTCAGTCATATATTCTACTGTAGGTCCACTGATGACTGTTTAACATTTATATGTGCTTACTGCAGTGTGAAAAAATATATATCATTCCATAATGACCACAAAGATATAATTTATGAATGTTTTATTACAAAACAAATTGATTAATCATGTCAAAACAAATAATTTCCTCCCAAAGCCTCGCAATACTGCTTTTCAGTCTCTTGAGACTTGAGACAGAGGTACGCAGTCACACATTGCATCAGGAAGAGACTGTCTTATAACACTCATTAAACATCAACTCCTCCTCTCTGAATTGTGCTCTTACTCTGGTCTTTTACTTGTCATAACGTTGTTAAACCACAAATGAAAGAACATGTACAGGAAGACACTTGAAATAGTGTTTCTTTTGTTTAGGTTTTTTTTGTTTGTTTCTTTGCTTGTTTTCTCTTTTTTTCATTACCTCTTTTCTATGCAGCAGGCAATGTCAAAACACGCAACATTTTATTCAACTAAAAGATTAATCTGTCATCATATGAGACTGAAATCCACTTTGAAATCCTTTGGGGAAAAAGACTGGGACACGGGCATGGAGAGAGAGAGAGAGAGAGAGACAGAGAGAGAGAAAGAAATAGAAAGAGAGAAATAAAGAGATGTGGACAGAGGCCTAGAGAGAAAGAGACAAATATATGAGTATGAAATAATAGAAATTGACAGATAGAAATAGATAGAGACGTAGAAAGCATGAGAAATATAAGGAGAAAAAGAGAGACATCAGTGTCAGACAAAGATGTACAAAGAAAGCATGAGAGAGACTTAGCCAGAGCATGAGAAATTGACACATAGAGAAAGAAATAGACAGAGACAGAAATTAAAAGCAAATTAGAGAGAAAGGATGAAAAACAGAGTGTTTTAGAACTAGAGATATGAAAAAAACATGTATAGAGTAAGAAAGAAAATGTAAAAAACAGAGAGAGTTTTAGAACTAGAAACATAGGGAGAAATAGACAGAGAGAGAAACAGAGGAACATAGAGAGAACTAGAGATGGAGAGAAAAAGAGTGAGATAGAAGTAAGAGAGACAGAAAAGACAGAGAGAGGTAAGAGAGAGAAAGAGAGATGTAGAAAGAGGGAGAGAAAGAGAGCACCATATGAACAGAAAAATATCTAGAATAAAAGAGGGCTTTAGGAGTAAAGCGGTCTCTGTCTCTTTGTGCTCGTCGGTAAATTCCTCTGTTTCTGTGCAGCTCACACTGAGTTCAGCTCCTGTTCCTGTGTTTATTTTCACTCTTTTATTTTCTGTCCCCGTAAATCCAACCATCGCCTGTTATGGTTTTATGGGGCACACAGGGTCCTGGTTCCTCTCTGTAAGGAGTGTGTGTGTGTGTGTTTATGAGGGTTCATGTGCTTTTTTGTGAGTAAATCCTCCAGTACATATGTATGTGTGTATGTGTGTATGTATGTGTGTGTGTGTGTGTAATTGTCTGTTTGTTAGTTAGTTCAGTACATGTTATCCCGTTAAGACCGTCACACCATGCCGTTCTCCTGCCGAGGTTTGTGTACAGTGGTGGTCTGTGGGCTGTGGAGAGAGGGGGCCAGCGTGCAGAGGAAGCCGGCCAGCAGTGTGAGGCCCAGGCCCCCCCAGGCGCTGAACATGGACCAGCCGTATCCATGACTGATGTCCTCGGGCAGGCCGTACAGGTAGCGAGGGTAGCGCGACAACTCGAAGTTTATACCAGCCACGCATGTGCAAAGAGAGATGATACAGCAGGTCCCTGAAGGGTTAAAGACAGAAAACAGAGGCTTACTCATCAGTGTTCTACAGACATAGGGTGACTTGGCCTAATGTGGGACATTTTTGATATTTTTGACATATGGAAGGTTGTTTCCTGTTTAAAGAATGCTCGACATTACTTAGGGGTGAGGGAAAAATTATTTAAGTATTAAAATGGACCACTAAATAGCAGTTTTGATCTCTGTTAAAAAATGTCTGTAAAAAATAATTTTCTGGCAGCAGAAAATTTTTTTTTTTGTCTTGCACATTTTCTAGTGGTTATTATCTGTGTTTAACAGTGATACCCACACAACAGATGTCATTGTGTGTAAAATGTCAGATTTTATTTTAAAGAACACTTTTAATTTTATGGTTAGTTCTGTTACAAATTAGATGTTAAAAACAGGTAATTCATGTATTTCCACAATACATAAAAATAAACAGTATATTTATGTTTTAATGTAATTTTCCAGAGAAAATATCAAATCATGTGATTTGGGTGATATGTAAGTATCTATTGTATGGCATGATGTTGACTTATATGTAGGGTTTATTAAATGTTATACAGTGTCGATGAAGATCACCTAATTGAGGTTAGTTAAGGTAATGTTTAGCCTAAAATGTATCTGTATCCCAATCTGAATGTATATAAAAAAAAACATCTAAAACCAGCTTTAGAGTAACAAGAACAATCAGCAATGTGCTATTAAACCATTGTGCCCCTTCCATCACTGTGTGCATATATTTGTTCTTAGCTTACCAGATACTAAACACCAGGATCAATTTTCACTCATGAGCCCTTTTGTTTTCATACTATGCTGCGGGACATTCCTAAGGACAAAAATTATAGTGTACCGCACCCTGCAAACTAATTTTTTCCACCTGCAACTGTATATTGAAACTACCCCAATAAGGTGGGAAAAATGTGAATCTGGCATCCCCACTGGCATAAAAACAACAAGTTTTAAATCTCTTCTGTTTCTTGCTCAACCATTTAAACCATTTTTTAAAACACTTCCACTTGCATGACTTTTCTTGGGCTTGGCACTATGGCATTGCCCCACCTTCTGTACTGTTGGAATAACTATGGAGCCAATGCCCTCTCCTAGTTGGCACCTATGCTCACATTTTTTTGGCTTTTAAATTAGAAACAAATATGCAACAAAAACACAGCACAATGACTGGATTTGTTTATGACAAAGACATGAAAATTGCTAATCTGTGTACAGATTTTAAAGATTAAAAACTTTATTTATACACTTGCCTTTAATCCAACAAATGAGAATTTATAGTAAATTAATATACATTTAATATTAATTTAATTATTCAGGCTAATGTGGTTTTAATAACCTAGAAAATAAATATAAAACATACATAAAATATACTCCAAAGCTAAAACCTGTGTCCACAAACATCTAAATGGTTTAGAAGGGTCTAACATTTCATTTTACCCACACTGCTATAAAGGGGTAAAAAGTGTATAATATTGCGCCATATCACTTACCCCTAATTATCACATCAGGGAACTACTTTTTTGCTGTTTTTAGCAAAAGGAAAATTTGCACTGTTCTCATTTCCCATTATACTAGAGAGAGATTATATATGTCCAACTTCATTTATTTTACTTTAATCCTGGATATATGGAGATATTTGGAGTGCATTATTACTATCACGACATTCTGGATAATTGACTTTCGTTAAAAACCTGATAAAATTCTTGTATTTTTTAAATATCTCAGTTAGGGGTGTGTCATATCATATGCAATATTTAAAATGTATTTTTTATTTTGTTGCAGTAGTGCTCTTTGGAACATTAAGATTAAAGTTCCTTAAAAACACTTTAGTGTAGATGTTCATTAAAGAACAACTTCTGTAAAGAAGATTAAAGAGCATAAATAACCTTTTTAAGCTTAAATAATACATAATGTAACAATACTTCACCTGTTTTTGTATGTCCAATGCATACTTTCATTAACATGTATTTTTATAAAGTGTAATTTCATAATTACTCTTAATTTCATAAAAACTCTTAATCGTTCAACAATGTTAAAATTTTAATCTATATAAGTAAATGCATAATCTTTGATTTTGTAATTGCTTAAGATCTGTGAAAAAGCTTATGTAGCTACATTTGTCCTCTATATTTACAGGACTAATAATGATAATCTGTCTTTGGTAAGGTGTGTTATATTGTAAGAGGTGTGTTGTGTTATATTGGTCTATTGACCTGTGGAAGGTTTACTCCCCTGTGTGTGTGTGTTCATGTTTTCCCCTCTGTGCTGTGCTGCCACCTAGTGAAGCTCTGGATCAATGTAAACAGGACTGGCACTCACCTCCCATTAGAAAGAGCAGCCCAGCTACATACTGCATCAGCTCATTGTGCTTACAGCAGCCCAGCACTCCAATGACCCAGCCGAACAGGATGATGGATACTGCCATTCCTATGAAGCCTGCAGTCATCCTCTGCAAATCTGCACAGACACAGTGACAACAGGAGAACAGCTGTAAGGCCTTTTTTATATCACTGTTATTAATAGTAGGTATTATTACTATAGTGAAATTCAACTGCTTAAATATGGTGTAAAGTATGTTCATTCAACACAGAGTAAAATATGTAATTAAGTGCGTATGTAAATTCAAACACATGTTAATTAGTAAATATAATAACAGTTCGTTCCACCTTACCATATATTCAAGATTCTTTAAGATTTAAGAAGGAAATAAGTACAATGATGTTTTACACCACCACTGTTTTTATATTTAAATTTCCAATTCCACGCTCTGCCCACAAATGAATTCTATGATATTAATCATTGTTATGTTGTGCATGTGTTACTGAACTGAGCAACAACCCAAACTAATGTAGTATTTTTAATTAAACACAGCTAAGTAAATAAATACATGAATTAAATAGATTTTATTGTACAATAACTTGTCATTTATTTGAAGACTATGCCTAATACTCCACATCCATAAAAAGAGATCTTTAAAAATATTTTAATATTTTTATGCAGATTTGAGAACATGGGAGGAGCAAGAACTCATCTGGGTGTTTGGACTGTACCTTGATAGATGTAGATTTTTTAATAAAGCAATACTTAGGCTACTTTTTGTCCATGCTGCATCATAAGTAAAAAATTGGCAGTTAAAAGGCTGTTTAGTGATGGTCTCTATAACCAAGTAAAGATGCTATAACATCCTGAGATAGCAAACGTATTGCTAGATATCAGCATTTAGCTTTGCCGGCTGTAACATTATTTTTGTATATATATACATATATATGCATTAGGGGTGTGCCATATTGTATCATCGCCAACATTTTTTAACATCGTGAATGAGATTATACCCTGAAATATCGTGCCATATCACCCACCCACCCATAATCATATCAGGGTACTACTTTTTTTGCTGTTTTTAGCAAAAAATCACACTGTTCTCATTTCCCATGATATATCTACTAGAAAGAGATTATAGATGTCCAGTATCATTTATTTTACTTTAATCCTGGATATATGGAGATATTTTAAGTGCATTATTAGTATCATGATATTTTGGATCATTGACTTCTATTACAAATCTGATAAAATTCTTGTATTTTTTATATCTCAGTTAGGGGTGTGCCATATCGTATTGATTGCAATAATAAAATGTAATTTTCATTTTGTTGCAGTAGTGTATTCTTGACATTTTTTTTGTAATTCAGTGTTTTGTCATATCGGCAAGGGCATCGTTATCGTGAAAATACCATGAAATATCATTACATTATTTTAGAGCCATATCGCCCAACCCTAATATGTATTAAAATATATTTTTAGAAAGCTAAAATACTTCACAATTTATTTAAACATTTAAATGTTTGTCTTAAAAGGGCAGCATTTGTTAGTTTTTTAGACAGCTATGATTTACACCTATATGGTGCATTTAAAGAAACAAATAGGACAGTAAACACTTTAGACTCTCTTTTCAAGCACTACTTAATCTTAAGTCAAGTCAACGTTGCTTCTAAGAAGTTTTACATTAAGTGAAAAAGGAAAAAACTGACAAAATACCTAAGATTATCTTGAGTGATAGCTTGAGCATTAGATTATCTAGTAGGAGCAGTCGCCTACCTTTGAATACTCCTCATCTGACATAAAGTCATTGACTTTTTAGCACTGTTGGGCTATAATATCACAATGTTGTCACCTATTTGTTTGTTTATTAAAATATTTGATATGACCAGCTATTTGTGCTTGTAAATGCTACTACTTGATGACCACTGTCTGATGCTACTGTAAATTTAGTACCTTTCATTATAGGTAAACGTGACCACCAGCCACTATTCTTTTAGGGTGAATGTGTGTGTGTGTGTAAACACATTTTATTTTTGTATAAAAATATGTGTGATCTCTTTTTTAGCTAACTACCTTTCCACAGTCTTTAGATCCAACTAATTTTTGCTTTAAAAGTTTTTGACTGACTGAATAGATTCACAATATTAACTATGCCAAGTCTGGGCTAGCACACTTGGTACTGCAGACTTGGCAAGTTCTACTGGCGAGTACAAACTCCAAACAAGACAAGACATGCTGTACGGGTCCTTCAGCAATTGGAACAGCAGCGTAGTATGAAAAGCATTCTGGGATATTTGGCTGTCCAAAGTCCACAAAAAAGTCACCTACTTATGCAGATTTGAGAAAATGGGAGAAGCAAGAACTCATTTGGGCATTTGGACTGTACCTTGATAGATGCAGATTTTTTAATAAAACAATACTTAGGCTTTGACCAATGACGGTCCACAAAGATACAAGTACTAACAAGAACATAGACTGAGAATTGGTTTTAGATTTGGGTTGATTGCTCTCCTGGATAGGAGTTGGACACCAATATTCTACACTGTTAGGAAATGGAACACAGACTTTGGTTAATTTAATGTTGTAAAACTTGGGACTGTATAAATATACTGCTCTTTTTTCAATTAAAGTACTGAAGAGGGGTGTGTCATATTGTATTGTACGCAATAACATAGACAGTTTTTTTAAATATTAATATTGCAAAAATACCCTAAAATATTGTGATATTACTTTAGGGCCATATGGGCTGTCATGGAACAACTTTTTTGATGTTTGTGGCAAATGTAAAATTCACACTGTTCTAATTTCCTGTTAAATATTTACTAGAGACTAATTATATCCGTCCAGTATCTTTACTTTAGTCCTGGGCATATGGAGTGCATTAATAGTATCATGACATATTGGATCATTGACTTTTGTTACAATCTGGTGAAAATCTCAGTTAGGTGTGTGCCACATATATACAGTACAGGCCAAAAGTTTGGACACCCTTCTGATTCGATGCGTTTTCTTTATTTTTATGACTATTCACATTGTAGATGCTCACTGAAGGCATCAAAACTATGAATGAACACATGTGGAGTTTTATGTACTTAACAGAAAATTACCTGGCCTCCACAGTCACCGGACCGGAACCCAATCCAAATGGTGTGGGGGGTGAGCTGGACCACAGAGTTTTAGAATATATATATATTTTTTAGTTATTTCACTTTTTTTGTTAATTACAAAACAAAAGTACAAAACTTCATGTGTTCATTCAGTTTTGATGCCTTCAGTAAAAATCTACAATGCAAATATTTATGAAAATAAAGAAAACACAGAAAAAAAATAAAAATAAAGAAAAAGAGACGTTTTGGCCTGTACTATATATATATATATATATATATATATATATATATATATATATATATATATATATATATATATATATATATATAATTCAATATTTTGTCATATTACCAATAATACTGTTATTGCAAAAATACCCTGAACTATTATTTATGGCTATATCTTTCACCCCTAATACTGAATAATTCCAACTACACATTTTTACAGTGTAAATTTATTAGGTTTCATGAGCTTTTGCCAACATTTGTCCAACCAAGCAACAGTTGTACTGAAAGGATATATGTCAGCGCAGAATGGACACGTCAATGTGCGACTCCCTTCAAATTACAGCTGACAAAAGAACAGCAGAAATGCTTATTAAAATCATCATTTATTCTCTATTGCTTGTATCAGATCAGTCCTGTTCTCTCAGAGGGAGAAATGTCGTTTCTTCCAATTCTACAGCCCTATTTTTAGACTCCTCAATTGTCTGTGCTCTGGCAGGCATGAAATCAGCTAGGAGGGATGAGCGTGGTGAATGGATGTGGTTGACTTGAGGAGTGAGCATGCCTCTCCTCAGTCAGCTGTTCTGCTGATTTATGCTACAGCTTTATCTGCCCGTGCCCAGATAACTTACGCAGAGCGTGCCACTCGTCTTGTCGTATTGTTTTTGTGATGTTCGTTGGGAGATTGCGTGGAATATTTGACGAGGAGTAGTAATACTTCACCGGTGTGCAGCGCTGAAGCAGACCTGTGGAAAAAACACAGATACATTAACTCAGTCTCTGCCCTGAACTTCAGAGTCTATTACATTATACAGCTCTGGAAAAAAAATAGAGACCACTTCAGTTTCTGAATCAGTTTCTCTGATTTTGCTATTTATAAGTTTATGTTTGAGTAAAATTAACACGGACAACATTTCCAAGTCCCACATAAAAAGAAATCAATATTTGGTGGAATAACTCCGTTTTTTAATCACAGTTTTCATGCATCTTGGCATGTTCTCCCCTACCAGTCTTATACACTGCTTTTTGATAACTTTATTTCACTCCTGGTGCACAAATTCAAGCAGTTCAGCTTGGTTTGGTGGCTTTGATCATCCATCTTCCTCTTGATTATATTCTAGAGGTATTCAATTAGGTAAAATCTAAGAAACTCAAGGGTATTAAGAAGAGTGTGGCCTGCTTTTGTTAGAGTAACTGTCTCTCTAGGGAAGGCTTTCTACTAGGTTTTGTAACATTGCTGTGATGATTTGATTGCATTCAGCAACAAGAGCAGTAGTGAGGTCAGGTATTGGATGATCACCACCGTCCTTAATTACCCAACACATCTCTTAAGTACTGGATTTAGCCCCATTATTTCAGAGAACATAGTTCCACTTCCACTGCTCCACAGCTAAATACTGGGGGCTTTATACACACGTTTATCTTCTCCAGAAATTCCTATTTTATTGGAAATACATCTCTCTACAAGGATTAAACAAGCTGTGTGTTTACATTTGTCAGCAATGGCTGAATGCATTTACTATAAGCGGCGTCTGCAAACATTTGGACATAAAGCATAGATAATGTAATTATGACTTTAAGTGTTGGTTTACAATAGACATTTATTTAAACACAGCAGGACAACTAAAGAACTGATGTTTAATCTGTTCCCTTCCAAGTGGTTCAGAGCTACACAGCTGGCTGTGATGATTACAGAGACTCAGTGCCTAAAATTATTTTCAGGATCAAGGATGTCCTTGAATCCTTTTTTGACATCATGTCCAATCCTTTCATTAAAATATTAAAAAAGGATGAAATCAAAAAAAAAACTTTCACCCAAAGGGGGTTACAGTCACATTAGATAATTATTTCACAACATATTCAACAGTACAAGAACACTAGAATATTGACAATCAGTCCTGGTTGCTGATATTTTATTTTCTTCCAGGATTTGGTGGCTTAAGCTTGAGATCTTAAGATCAGAGATGTAAACATTATAATTTCAATAAAGGCACATATCAAAACTTCCTGGGCCCAATTTTAAGCGAGCCATCAACAGCACACTATGCAGCCCAATTTAGGGCGTGTAAGAGTGTTTGTGTGGTTTAAAATAAGCAAAAGACATGTATTAATTCTTATACTTAATCATGGGTGTGTTTTGGGCATAGCATGCAATAAACCAATCAGTGTGTCACTTGCAGGTGCGCTCTGACTTTTACAGATTGCTGTTTCAGGGGTGCAGCTACCTGGACATGTCCAGTGTTTCTCAGCAGAGGAAACTGACCTGCTCGTTCATTCTGTTTATTGTTGATGTAAAAGTTTGGGTTTGTGCACTGCTGCATGTCAATGTGTGTGTAACAAGCAGGGTGTATGTGCATTGTGGATGCGCCTGTGACAATTCACTGCTAAAATGGTAATGAACATCTGATGCTTGACTTCTGTCTAGGTTGTTTTCAGTCAGTGGTGCACCTGTTTTAACCTGCCAAGATAGCAACACACATGGAAGCACCCAGGCTAGCACATTTATTGCGTTCTGTTCTCCCAGCACTCTTCCAACACTCTGATTCAGCTAACCAGCTTATTAATACATCCTTTACAAGTTGGGTGTATTAAAGCTAAGAAACCATTAAAATGTGCAGGGTGCCTCCAGGACCAAGAATGAGAAACACTGACTCATATTAATTCAAGTCTTTTACATTGAAAACTGTCACAACTTTGTTCCCCCAGTGATTAATGTGTAAGATTTGCTAGAGGTGTAGTGGAGGCTAAACATTTCTTTATATGGCCTTGCTTATGCTGCCAAACTGAGGTGGCTCAGGTACGGCCTAGGTTGCCCCATAGAAAGCAACTGTGATGAGAGAAAATCAGCCAATAGCCTAAAACCAACCAATATAGCCTACCTTACTACATACTTTCATGACCCTTAGACTTAGGACGACCACCCTGTTTTGCATGTTCATGCCTAGGGGCGATTCCTGATTCTTGTTAGGCTGGAGGGGAGAGGGGGAAGTGTTTGGGCTAAATGTCATTTTAAACAGAGATTTTAATGGTACACTCCAAACAAAGAACCCAACAAGTATTTTCCTCGTTATAAAATAATGTGTAGTTTTATGGCCATTTTTTAAAGAAAAAAAACAAAAACAAACATGAAAAATAGTAGTGTACTGTGTCTCGGTAGATAGATAGCTAGCAAACGTTCCCTTTCCACCTTAAAGCGTGCAACAGATAGCAGAGGCTGCATCATTTAATGTGTAACAAAAGATAAAATAAAATAAAAGCACATTTCAGCTCCTTATCAGAGAGGAATTAATGAACAGACAATAATAATTAATTGCTGCACCACCTGCGCTTTGTCTGAAGCCATGCAAATTCTTGAAGTTAACTAGTTAACCAGCAGCTAGGTAGCTACATTTTAAGCCCTGCAGGGTCACATACAGGTTCTTGAAGAGTTTTTCTAATTCTTAGGGATTTAATCTGTTTTCCTTTTTTGTTCCAGTGGAAAGGGTTATAATTCAAAACAAAAGGTAGGGGTAAAACTTAGACATGGGATTGGGCCATAGATTTTGAATATTGCCCAAGGAACCAAACCCTGGCCTGCTGGGTAAAGAGTAGCAGTGTTACCTACCACACCACATGATTAAGAAAGAGTATTAAATGAAATTAAATGATGCACAAATGAAATGTGTATCCAAAATTGTGACATTTTAGGGAAAAAAATGTGAAAAATAATAGTAAAAGTAATTTTAGAACATTGCCATTGATCTATTCATCAGCTACAGGGTTTAAACTATAGAGAAACATCAACACTAGCCAAAAATGGAGATACACTGGAGATTTCATTTGACAGCAGCTATTTAATACTTGTCAATATATGGAGTGTGTGGCCTTGTTTTTAGACTGTGATTTGTGGAGCACAGTGGGTATCTGGATAAGAGCATCTGCCCTCTGCCATATATACAGCCTCATTCTGAATAAACATACAAGCCTAATATGGATAAAATAAACTACATAAGCAGCTGTAGCTACTAGCTAATGCATCAATCTGCCTAAATATTATAAACTCTCATCAACAGTTTCTTTAGTGTCCATAAAGTAGATGCATATATATTCTTAAAAATAAAGGTGCTATCAAATAAAGCAGCTATAAAGGCTTTTTTAGAAAAACTACTTTGGTTTTCATAAAGAGCCATTCTTGCAAAGAATATGTGAGGGTAAAGAACTATTTAAGGAATATTAGTGAAGAATATTTACATCCTCTTCTTTAGACCTTTAAAGGTTCTTCACACAACTCATCTATTACAAAAAACGGTTTATATAGCATTGCTCAAAAAACCTCTGTAGCACTTTAATTTGTATAAGTCTACAATATATTTATATTTTATCAAGTGTGTCTCACAGATGTTACTCAAGAAAAATAAACACGGTTAGCGTCAGATTAACACTGTGACTGCTAGATTTTAACACTCAGTGTGAATTTGACACTAACAGAGTTTATTTAACACTGGCAAATTTGCTGTCTAAGCCATCTGAGCTGTTGATTCCTATTCATGTTTCATGTTTAAAGAAATACAGCCTTCAGATTATACCAGACCAACATGTGCACCAGTTCACTGCTTTCTTTATTTCATTCCCTTTTTAACTGGAAACCAATGTCTAATGTAGGGATCCTGATCAATGTAATCCTCTAAGCTACTTGTGAATGCACTGATCAGCACCTTGGACAGCGCTACAACATCCACAATTTGGCAACAGACATCCGCTTCTTTACATTCTTGTGTACCCAAACCTTATGGTGCAAGGCTGTTTGTTGATTTCTCAGGTGAAAATAAGGAACTAAGTATGTATTCAACACAAGACCAAATCAACCGGATAGTGCTGCTCACATTCTAAACTGCTAAAATTTCCAATTAACACCTATAAGTCATTTCACAGGAACGCATGCACACACATACACATTGATACGCAGTTCACACATCATACATGTCAGATTTTTTGCCAGTGATTTTTAACCAACTGTGTGGATTTTGCAATCTACAAGCCGGTGTGGTAGAATGTTTCATTTCACTGATTTGTCAACAAAACAACTAGCATGCTTGGTAACTGATTGGTTTATTATATCTTTTAGCATTCCCCAGTGTCTAGTGTATGTCCCCAAAAAAAAATAGTTTAGTAGTTATCATCAAAATACACTATGCTGGTCAAAAACCAGTTTATCAACCAGTTAAATTACCAGCAAAGGTCATGTTTTTGTGTGGATGACCAGCTTGTCCATCAAAGATCAACTTAGACCATTTAAAAACAGCTCCCAAGAAAGCTAAGCTAAAATTTTGAGCTGGAATCTTCTGCAACCATTGTTGTAGGAACCCAGCCAACATGGGATGAACAAGAGTGGGTTTGTAGCTGTCTGTTGT
Source organism: Astyanax mexicanus (assembly GCF_023375975.1). Lineage (NCBI taxonomy): Eukaryota > Metazoa > Chordata > Actinopteri > Characiformes > Acestrorhamphidae > Astyanax > Astyanax mexicanus. The sequence continues at coordinate 58,533,998 of NC_064409.1, forward strand.
CATTGTTGTGACCCTGACACTGACATTAGTAGATGGGGCCCAAATGGAAACTGTGGATAAATCATTCTGGTGGACAACTGGGCTGCACATACAGGTCCCACATGGGCATGTTATCTGGGTCGAGCTTACTGTTCAACTGGGCCTCACATGGGTGGAACATGGTCTAGGTGGGCATATCCTTTTAGTGGGTGTGTAGCTAGAGTACATGTGATTCCCAGTTGGGCCCCATGGATATAACCACATATATCAAGCTTACCGCCCCAGTGCACCTCACATGGGTGGAACTTGGGCTAGGTAGGCATGTTACAATATGCGCTTCCTAGTTGGGCCCTATTGATAGAACCCACCTATATATAACACAGGTCCCATCTAGGCTTGTGTATTGTGTACAATGCAGTCAGAGCCCATGTTTAACCCCTCCTTGTTGCCCATACATGCCTTACATGATGAGCAAGTTATCTGGGTCAAGCTTATTGTCCCAGTGTACCCCAAATGGGTGAATAGGTGAGCATGTCCTTTGAGAGGGTTTGTAGCAACATGTGCTTCCCATTTGGGCCCCATTAGTCCCATCTGGACTCATGTACAGTGTACAACCCAGACGGGGCCCATGTTGACATCAGTGTTTATCTGTTTTTGGAGCCCACATAGAACCCATGGACAAAACTTCCTAGTGCCCACACAGGCCCTACATAAGCATGTTACCTGGGTCGAGCTTACCATCCCCATGTGTGGAACCTGGGCTAGGTAGGTATGTAGGAATATGTGCTTCCCAGTTGGGCCCCATTGGTCTCATCTGGACTCATGTACAGTGTACATGTTGACATCAGTTTTACCTGTTTTTGGGGCCCACATAGAACCCATGGACAAAACTTTCTTTTGCCCTACATGAGCATGCTATCTGGGTTGAGCTAAACCATCCCAATGGACCTCACATGGTTGGAATTTGGGTTAGGTAGGCATGTAGCAATATGTGCTTCCCAGTTGGGCTCCATTGATCCCATCTGGACTCATGTAAAATGTACAGCCCAGACTGGGCCCATGTTGACATCTGTTCTATCTGTTTTTGGGGACCACATTGAACCCATAGACACAACTTTCTGGTGCCTATAAATGCCTTACATGATGAGCATGTAATCTGGGTCGAGCTTACCATCCCAGCAAATCTTAGCTGAGCTTCATACATACCTTTAAATATGAGGTCCTCGTTCTCCTGGTCGAAGCCCTCCCTGTGGCACTTCCTCCAGAGCCCGGTGGCTGTGGAGTTGTACCTCCGGCTGCAGCGGGACTCCACGGCCGAGGCGGGGGGCAGGAAGTCTCGCTTGGCCCGGAGTAGAGCGGGCTGGAGTCCGGACACCCCGCCGCTGCCCCCTCCGCCCTCCCGGGGCAGCATGCGCAGGGGCAGGTTCTGGTTGGAGATGTAGATGTAGCCGGGGTCCGTCCTCTTGCTGGCGTACTTCTTGCAGCGCTCGCGGTGTCTGCGCGCGTCCGTCTCGTACCAGTAGTCCGTGCCGATGGCCACGGCGAGCAGCGCGAGCGAGCAGAAGGCCAGAAACAGACCTGACGCCGTCAGCAGCCTCATGGTGGCCATCTTCCCTCTCCTCCTCTCCTCCTCCTGATGCTGCTGCTGCTCTTCCTCCTTCTCCTCGCTCTCCTCTTCCTCTCCTCCTCGACCTGCTCAGCTCCCGCGCTCCACTACTGCTACTACTGCCGCTGTAATCATCACATCATCTCCATCCTCCTCCTCTTCCTCTTTCCTCTTCCTCCTGGTCAGCAGTAAAGCAGCCATGCAGGAGAAGCTCCTATCATCTCAGAGCCGCCGCCATGTAGGCTAATAACAAAGCCCAGCCCGCCCCGTATGTCTCTCTCTCTCTCTAGCTGCTGCTGCTGCTGCTGGCCCTGCACAGACAGGATTGGGGGTGGGGGGTTGTTTATTTATTTATTATTATATTAACCCCCCCAAACCCCTCCCTCCGTCCCCGCCGTGCTGCGCGCTGTTTGGAGTGAGCGCAGACCGAGAGCCAATCAGGAGAGCGGAGACTGCTGATGAAAGCGCCCGTGATTCGTCCGGCCTGCTGCTGTTACTGCAGCTGCTGTTGATGTTGGAGGAGGTGGGGGTGATGGTGATGTTGACAGTGGTGAACAGGCAGCTTTCAGCCCTTTCAGCCTTTAGCCTCACAGTAGCTAACTATCTGACTGAACTCACACCTGCAGTCCACAGAAAACCAAACACCCACACACTCAACCCTCCTCAGACCGAGCCCCAGATGAGAATAAGGGTTGAGGACAGTCTAAAAAGAAAAATCTGGTGTGAAATCAGGGTTGCCAGGTCCAAAAAAATATTCAGCTCAAACTCTCTCTAAAACCTGCCCATCCGAAGCTTAAACTAGCCCAAAATATAGGTCTGTCACACAACAAGTGTACGACTTAGTATTTTGTTTATAAGAGATTTTTTTAGTATTGCTATTTATCTTAAAGTCAATACCATGTGTTTTATTATTATAGTGTTTTTTTAATTCTGTATTTCTGTAGTAATTTCTGTTTTTGCCCTTCCTGAACTCTCTTCTCTCCTCTTAATTTTTTTTTCATCGCCAGGTGATTTCTGTTTACATCTCTCTCTCTCTCTCTCTCTCTCTCTCTCTCTCTCTCTCTCTCTCTCTCTCTCTCTCTCTCTCTTACTCTGTCTGTCCTTCCTTTCCTTTACACCGAATTAATGTTGCAATCTGTTCCACTATCCTACCCATTCGTTTGTGCTCGTCAGTCAACTTATCAGAACTTAATTTCAAGATGGTGCCACCTGAAGTACTACCTCAAAGTACAGTGTGCGTATAAACAATCTAATATGGTAGATAGAGACAAAATAAGAACACATACCAAGTTTAAGCCCTGGCCTTTTATTGACAGCAGTGTTTCAGACAGTGTGTTCTTCTTTGAATTCTCCATTATGGAAAATATTTTTTTTTTAGTTTTACCCTCTGGTCCTGCCCACTGCCTATTCCCAGTCCTATTTCCACACCCCAGGTTGACAGGTATGGAACACACTAGCGGGCAAATAACAATGTCCTGTTGCCTTGGCAAACTTCTAAAAAGCTCCATTACAAGCGAGACCAGAAAGATATAAAATGTGAGTGAATATTGTTATTTATTGTTGAATAATATGCTTCATAGATGAAGACAGCTTAGAACAAAATGACTAATAGACAGATGCCAGGCTTCTTATTTTCTCCTTAACAGGTAAGTGCTGAGTTTTAGCTAAGATTTTGATTTTAAACCATTTATGTACTTGCATTCATACTCAGTGGCCCGCATGCAATAAAGTGAATTAAGGGATAATGCTAAATTCTGGGGTAATCCTCCTTCTTTATTACAACTACTTTCTTTCCTCCTTAAAACATATCTTTAATCAATGTGGTCAATCATTGTGGTGTTGGGTGTATTGAGTATATTGGGTGCAAATGTTTGTCCCTGTATGTATTTTTTTATTTTATGTCAATATCATAAGATGTGGGCAACATATTCGTATTGTATTGCTATTAAAGTTGTTTAATGGCACCCATTATTCCCCAGGAATAAAAATATAATTTTAAACTCAATTTGGGCACCATGTCAGCATCCCTTCGTATTTTAACAGTTTGGTACTGGATGGATAGACAGACAGACAGACAGACAGACAGACACTTACTTAATTGATCCCAAAGAATGTTTAGGAAACTACTGGCAGCGATGGGATTGTTATAATCATAATCACAGGTGAAATAAACATAGACTGAATCCATTCATTTAAATCTCAGCAAAATAATACATTAAATGTACTCATTTCTAATTGATGGTTTAATCCAAAGGATTTATTTGTGCTGGAATAATAATAAAATGAAAGATGTGAAAAGCTGGTGTGTAGTGCCCTCTATAACCAGAGGATGGAGCCAGATTCAAATAAAGCTTTTCTAAAATCAGAATAGTTAATCTGTAATTGTACTTTAAAAAATAGACTCTGATTTTAAACTTAACCCATTTGCTGTGTGGGATGGAACATGCAAATTCGTTTGCTTAGCGGCAACTTCTACTGGTGTTGTGGTTGTACTGGGATGGGTTTTGTTTGTCAAGTATAGAGTGAAATAAAAGTAATTGGGATATAAGTTCAAATGGGACAGTTTAGCTATAACAGGTTTATTTTATTGCATGAAGGGAACAAATGTGGATTTGTTTTATTAATATTAGAGTTGTATACTGTTACTCATTCTTCCCCAGGAAAAGTCATTTCAGAGAAATAATATTGCAATGACATCTGTGTCCTTGATTAGTGTATGTAAACATCTATTCATACGTATTTAGCTGACACCTGGTACTGGACATCATGTTTTTATGCATCCCTTTCTATTTCTACTGTTAGGTATTGGGTGAATGGATAGATAAATAGATAGATGTGAAAAAAGGAAAAGCACTTTGCTGATTACTCTTCAGCAGTATTACTGAAATGGGTTATTTTTGTAGCTATGTTTGTTCCATTAATGTCAATAAAGCTCAACAAGTGTCCCAATCATCAGCCATAATTTTCCCTGAGGCATATACACTCCTATAACATGTGGCCCAAATATGTCTCAGAGCACCTCCTGAAGTAATTTGTATCTATTTTAAATGTGTCCTGGGTGTGTGAATTGAATCTTTGTGTGGATTGGCTTTATCCAGATGTGTTCATGGGTCAATTTGATTCTTAATACTGATTATAATTATTTATTAATGTTTTTAATTCTTAGTGTTCATAAATAGTGAAAATGATGAAATCCAAATGCTACCTATATATATATATATATATATATAAAGAGAGAGAGAGAGAGAGAGAGAGAGCTCTGGAAACCACTTCAGTTTCTGAATTAATTTCTCTGATATATGTTTATATGTTTATATGTTTGAGTAAAATGAATTTGAATTGCGAATTTTTTTGCAGAAAATGAGGAATGGCTATAATAACATAAAAGATGCAGAGCTTTCAGACCTCAAATAATGGAAGAAACAAGTTCATATTCATAAAGTTTTTAGAGTTCAGAAATCAATATTTGTGCTTGCTAAATCAAAGTTTTCTAGAACTGCGTGTTTTTGAGTTTATGTATAACTAAAGAGCACTGTGTGTGTGGGGAGGTCGAGGGGGGATGGTAGACCCCTGTACCTGATGCTGTGTGTAGTGTGGGAGTGCTGTGTGTGGTTACAGTTGGTCCACAGGCTCTGGCCTGGCAGGAAGTTTGTCTACAGAGATAAAAACTAAGACATCCAACTGTCAATTGTTTTCAGATAATCTGATCTGTAGTAAATGTACACATGTAATTGAGGATGATACTGTATGCTGCTCATTTTTAAGGCCAGTGGGACAGTGTGTTGGGTTTTGGTAAACATACTGTTCTTCATTAGGACGGAACTGGTTGTAATTAGATTTTCTTCTTCTTTTTTTTTTTCAGAACATGGGCTTGGATTAGAATACATTTCATCTGGTTGTTTGTTTCACATGGTTTGTTTTTGTGTTGCAGTTAAAAAACAACAAAAATAAAACAGAAATGTCAGAGCATATACTTAATTGTAGGGCCAGCTATCATATCTGAAGGTACGGATGTGATGAGAGTGTGTGTAGGAGGCTGTGAGTGTGTGTGTGTGTGTGTGTGTGCTGAACAGATCTGCCGGGAAGGTATAGTTTACTGTGCTGGCAGATGAGCTGGACTAAAGACAGTTACCGTGAAGATGGAGCTCATCTGGGCTGTTGTGCAACAGAGACAGTGTGTGTGTGTGTGTGTGTGTGTGTGTGTGTGTGAACAGATGTAACGGACTTCCTGTGGTGCCATAAAAAAATACCCTGCAATGCACTGTTGGGAAAACACGAGAACACAGAGACCATGAGGGTGCGCACACACACACACACACACACACACATTCCGGCACCTATACAATTAAACATAACACAGGTCCACTGGACACTTAACTGTACACTAATATTCTGCAGTAGATTCTTATTTACTTCCACATATTATAAAAATATAACATTATTGACAGAATCAATTACTGAAGCATTAAATGCAACACTTTAACTTTAGTTACTGACTGCAGCTGAAAAATCTGCTCAAGTCACATCCCATAGCCAGACATATCTACCACAGCCATTCACATTTACACAATGGTCAAGAGGAAATGAATCCGAAAGCTTTGAACTTCTCCATTTTCTGTATGTGTGTGTGTGTCAAGGAGTTTGCTTGTGTGTCAGGGAGTGTGTGTGTGTGTGTGTGTTCCAGGGTGTAAGGGAATTACAGATGTATATAAAGCTTGGTGCTATGGTAAACTTCAGTATCACATAATATCAAAATCCTAATATGTAACAGTATAATAATAATAATAATAATAATAATAATATGAATTGAAGAGCAAATGATGAACAGTGCTACGTATATTTATATGAATATCCTTTTAACCTAATATAGACTTTTTCACTAAGTTTTCCTTATTTAAAATCACTGAGAAGCTAATTTTCTAGCCAATTGAGCAGGTAAAAAGTTTTATAAACGTTACAAGATTAGGTTCTGAGAACCTGGACTTTCCTAGAAAGTTGTTGAATGTTTTGTAATGTTTTAATTAACATTTTTCATTTATTCTCACAACGCTTAGGCACTTGGTAGGTACATTTTAAAAACGTTTCGAAACTTTTTTATATAATTAATAGAAATTCCAAAATTTCTTTATTCATACATTTATTTAAAACAAAAAATCTAAATTTTCCCCCAATTTACAAGGCCAATTACCCAACCCACTCTTTAGGACACATCACTAGTGATGCCCCAACACCAGGAGGGTGAAGACTAGCACATGCCTCCTCCGATACATGTGAAGCCACCGCCTCTGTTGATGCAGTATTACCGAGTAGCATCACAGCGCACTCGGAGGAAAGCACAGCGACTCTGATTCGAACCTGCAATCTCCAGAAAAAAGTGGCAGCGGCTTAGTCCGCTGGACCACTCTGAGCCCGAAATTTCTTTATTCTTTGTATAAATAAAAGCTACAGTTCTTTATTTTGTAAAATGTGTACTGTTACATTCTGTATTTATATTATGTATCAGTGTATTATTGTTTTTAATGTTACTTTTGGGAACTAACAAAACATTATTTTCCAACACAATGGCTAACCTTAAGTTAAGTGCTTAACTACTGTACTTTAGTACAATTTTACTTAAGGTTTTCATTGTTTACTACTTGTTTAGACCACCACTAATACTGGATAAATACCTAGATATTATTTTAATATAAATAGATGGTGAACCAGTCAACTATCTGTCTAAAAGTTGCATATAAAATATATCTATATTCAATTACATTCAAATATACCAGGAGAATAAATATAAAAAGAGATTTTGACACTTTTTTTCAAAATTTGAAATTGAGCAACACTAACAATAAAAAAAATAGTTAGATGTAACTATATGTAAATTACAATTTAATTCAGCTTATTTTAAGATCTCAGTAGTGTATTATGTATCTTATTTAGTTCTTGCATAAATATAAGAGTATTCTCTTTAATTTTTCCTGCAGGTCATAAAAGAGAAATATAACAGAATTCTTTCAGCAGCCTCTCAGGCTTATATAAGATCATAGGCCTTTCACATTTGTCTCTTTAATGTCTTCAATCAATCTTTGAGATTGATCTTCTTTTTCTCTTTTGGTGGGTTTAGGAGAGTGATGATTTCTGAAATGGCATTAAATTAAAACATTAAATGCTGGGATTACACTGATAATCAAGCTCATTATAGAAGCTGGTATCATTTTAAAACCTGAGTTTGAACAGTGTTTTGTATGTCTGGTGTTACTGAGATGTTGTAACGTAGTTTTTTTTCTTCCCTCTTTTCAAAGCCACTTTGACCATCACGTCATATGTCAGTGTGACACTGATTCAAAGGAATTAAACATTTTTACACAGAAATGTATGAATTCATGCTCACAGTAGAGAATATTTTTATTAATGCTTTACAATTTTGTTGACACCTTTTGCTTTTGTTGTGTTATTGTTCATTTAAATCTTAGTGTTTTACTATTACACCAGTTGCTCAACAACATTACAATACTAGACACTTAAATAGTTTAAATTTAGAAATTATGAATACTACACATTTCTATACTGGCATAAGAGACTGCAGTGTTAATGTTCTCTTAAAGCCAAAACAACACTGGAAACACCAAACATATAAAGTCTCTGAAAGCCCCATTACAAGCTGCTCTTATGCGTGCTGCAACAGTAGCCGCTTCCTCAAAACCCACTAACAACAGTGCTGTGCTTTGATTAAAAAACGGAACAAGACTCTCCTGGAACTTCACTTTGGGTTAACCCTAATGTTTATGACACATTTCAGCTCAACACAATGCACTATCACTGCACTGAGAAAATTTCCCCTAAATCGCTCAGGTTAGCCAGTACTGCTCTGCTTAAAACATACAATATTTCCCATGATCTCACTATTTAAAGTGACTAATGGGCATAAGCAGGCTAAACTATAGGAAGCACTGATTAAAATAACTGTTACTGTGAATAGCAGAGTGAGTACATGTAGCCTGATTTCCTGAAAGAATCAATTTTTTCTATTTCTATACCGCTCTGGAAAAAAAATAAGAGATGAGTTTCTTTGATTTTTCCAAATTGAAAACCTCTGCAATATAATCAAGAGGGAGATGGATGATCACAAGCCATCAAACCAAGCTGAACTGCTTAAATTCTTGCACCAGGAGTGGCATAAAGTTATCCAAAAGCAGTGTGTAAAACTGGTGGAGGATGCCAAGATGCATGAAAACTGTGATTAAAAACCAGGGTTACTCCACTAAATATTGATTTCTGAACTCTTAATAACACCCACATTAGCAAGTATCAGTTGTATCGCAGTTTGTTAACGCTTTTAATAGCAACTGAGCATCTTTCAGTTCTTGTTCGTGTGATCTTCTCTTATTCATATTTTCCACATTTAGGTATTGTACTTCTTCTATTATATTATGGGGCCTTCATGTATGCACTCTTTTATGCTTTCTCTTTAGGTCTATTCACATATTAGCTGCGATGTTTAGATCGGTAGACATGTAAGGGGCCATGACCAAAGCTGGTCATGGGCTGTCTGTGTCTGTGTAATGCTGAGGAAACTTATGCTAGAGCAGTAAAATGTTCCTCAGGTCTCTGGCTGCAACACAAGCCATGACCAATGCATCTGGCCTGCTTACAGATGTTCCTTTGCAAATGCTGAAGCTGTGGTGAGGATGGAGAAAAGGTTTTCTTCTGATGATGCTTTCATGCAGGTGATATTTGTGCAGGTCTCACTGTACAGTTCAACATCACTCACTAACCCTATTTTCTTATTATTTCTGCTGACTGCATTTTTTTTTTATTAGAACCCTTCCAACAAATAACCATTTAGGTGGAACAATATATCAATATTGCTATAACGATATGTGGTGTAAAATATCTCTATATTTGTTTAAACGTAGGTCCACTGAAAGAAGAACACCAGTGTAAAATTGACTATGGGTATAGTAAAATATGATAAAGAGTACTTACCTTTGTTGAATAGCCCACCTCTGCTCTTCTGCAGCAATTCAAATGACTATTGAAATGAATAGGGTAAACCTGCGGTGAAGAATATTGGTTGTTAAATTCTGTGAAATTGACACCAATAAATCATAAACCACAGTTTCTGGTATTTATTTATTTAGGAGTATTTTATCCTCTTTAGTAACACAGATGAAATTAACTATTGTACAGAATTGTCTTGATATATTGAGCAGTATCTCCATATCACTGTTAAATTGGGCAACATACTATTTCACATTATTTTATTAATAAGTGCCCTTATTAAAGAAGAAATATAAGTCCAAACAATTTGTTTTTTAAATGTAAGAAGTACAAAAAATACAGATTCCTCCCAAAAAGCAATAGTTGATTTGATTAGTTACACAACAACTGCTGCTTCTAGGAGAAAATAGTTGCTGTTTTTGGGACTCTAAAGACTGAAAGAGGCAGAATATTTATAATGCATTTAAATTTGCATCAACTGCCTTCTCTAACAATGATTGTAAGCAAGCCTCATGCTCTAACAAGCTGATTAACCCTTTATTAATAATGGCCTTTATTACTGCCTACGAATTACTAATCTGTAACTACATGCAAAGTGCAATGCAAACTGGCTAAGTTATGCCTAAGTCATAAATGTAAAAAAAACAATTGTTTTGCCATTGTAGTTTAATAGTTTATTGTCTGAAGTAATAGGTAAATATATCAATTTCTTGCATGGTGTTCCTGTCCATATTTATTATGAAATTTTACAAAACAAAAACACACTAATTTGGAGATCAGTTCATTTTTTACTTACTTAGCTTGACTATAAAATGTTTTTACCAGGTGCACCCAAACGTTTACATGCCACTGTACATTCATATAAAGATTTTTAATTCAATTAATGAATTATGGATTAAGTCAGACCTGAAACTCACTTGAATAAGCCAGATAAATTATGCAAATCACCATTATTACAGGTGATAATTAATTTTGATGATTGCAGAAACCCACTGTCCAAGCTCCAAATTGCAAGACTGTATAGATGCAATTAATGCAAATCAGACATCTAATAAAAACCATTAACTTTTATAAAACACAGAAGAATTATAAAATATACAGTTAGTGTTTCTATGGCTTTATTTGTCCTGTATGTCCAGAACATAAACCTACAATAAAGAATAAAGGAATGAGTAAACTTTTGAATCAGATCAGGATATGCTGCTCTGGGCTGACATGAGTAACCATATATTCTTAAAAATAAAAGTGTCCCAAAGACATGCAATAGAAGAATCACTTTAAGTTTCCTAAGAACATTTTAAGGATAAAAACACTCACAATCCCAATCACACACACAAATCCTAATTGCTAAAATCCTAATAGCTGGGCCGGAATAAACTGCACTCTGCAGTACAGTTGATTGTACTTTGTAGCACCTTTATTTTTAAGGGTGTACCTAACAAAATGTGTTGAGTCACAGACTTCATCTGACGTAGCTCAGATGTTGATCAGAATCAGGAACTCATTGTGGCGACAGAGGAGACAGTCAGGGACAATAAAGCACAGAACGCCAGAGGGATTCACGATCATTTCAGTTTCTTTTCTGTCAGTTGCATCTGATAAAGATAACTTCTACAACATTTACATACAAAAGAGACAACAAAGGATACATATTTTGAGAAGTCATTTCAGTTCAGCTTATGCAATGTTTTTTTGAGAAACTGCAAAGCAGAGAGAAGTAAAGTGAAGTTACATATGAACAGAATGGACAGCTGTGTCATTTCACCTGTAAGTATATTCCCTTATTGTATTCATTAATATGTTTAATTAAAGACTGCACAGACATCTAAATATGATGTATGTGGGCAATTTTGAAAAGGCTTTGAATTTGAACTATTATTTAATGGAAAAGTAAACTTTTAAAATGTTAACCTGTTTGATATTGATATTAAATAAGCTATAAGCAACAGGTAAAACTTTCAATATAATCAAAAGTATTTTATGCCTTTATGCAAAAGTCATTTTGTGCCAATGGGAGGGACATCTGCTGTGTTTAAATTATGTAATAAACTAAAAATGTACACACATGGGATGAGATTGATGTTTTTGTTTTAACAGTAACAATGTATTTTATAGTGTATATGCTATATACAATTTTTACACATGTAAGTGCATACTTCTTCTCAAACTCTCAGTCAGAAGAAATGATTCCATATGATCAAGTTTGCCGACCAACGTATGACTTTTACCCGTACCTGACCAGCGATCCAGATGGACATTTGGGTGAGTTAAAAATAACTTTGACTTGTGGCTACAGACATATTTATATTTTAATTTCAAATAATTTGATTTGATGATTATGATTAAATGTTACCCCTGTAAAATATCTGTCAGAACATTTGATGCGAGGGACAATTTATAAAATATAAAAAGGAGGAAGAAATTTTGGTTTATGGCATAATGAGGCTGTTTGATACTTCCACCATGTTACAATTCAGATTTGAATTAATAACACACTGAGTTATTGTTACTCCACCATTTAAAAAAAGGATACTGCTCCATTTCATGTCTGCGCTTTGGGAAGTTTGACCACACTTCTTCCTGTTTACGAACAGAAGCTAAAAACTGAGCCACCTGCTTTAAACTACTGTAGTGCTGAACAAACAACAACTGACAGAACAGCTAAAAAAAATATTCAACATTAATCCTGCCATTAAGACTGATAAGTGATAACTGTAACTCTGCTCTGTTCTGACTGGTTGTCCTGTTTTGAACATTGTTAAAAAAAAACAGCCTGTGCTGAAATCTGGAAAAAAAAATCTTTAGAAACTGGACTGAATTCTTTAGAAAGTATTTCTAAACTTTACTATTAAGGTTCTTAAAATGTTTAATCTGTCAAATTTTCTGGATGTTCTTAGCCTTTATTTAACATTTGTAAACATCCTGGTAATTTTGCTGAAATGTCACTTGTGTAGTTTATTTCATTTTTAGCCTTTGGAATGTTACTTATAACGTTTCCATAGGAACAATATGTGAGAAATGTTGTAATAACATTGTGATGCAAACCATTATTATGTCCCAAGTTTCAGAACATTATTTTTGTAAAGTTACAGTCTAACTTCCAGGAACCTATGGCTAGGCTTAATCCCAGGCCAGATTATAGTATATAATATAGTAATCCTTTAGATTACATTAGAATCACTTTTCTAAAAAGGTAATTAGTGATGTGTAATGGAATATTTTTTTCAAGATCCCAACATTGAACCTGCTGATCTCTAATGAATTTTCAATAAATTTAAAAAGTTTATTTATATATACTGTATAGACAGAGAATTTGAAATAAAAGGAATAAAACATTTATTTTAAAAAAAAGTTTATTTGAGTACAAAACTTTTATTTAAACATTTATTGTAGTTTATTTTAGAGTTTATTATAGAAACATCTCATGAGATTGGTATTTTTATAATGACATAGAAAAAAAAACATGAATAAAAATCAAGCAACATTTATGGTCACATTTAAGCACAAATTATGTAGTATCACGGTTCCTTCAAACAGAAAGATTTATTGTCATTATTATCATTTACTCTTTTATCATATTCCGGCTTAGACAGCTGAGGTCAGTGGCCAGGGTCTGTCATGTCACTGTGCGTCTGAAACAGTGTCAGTTTAGTGGTCTAGGGCACTTAACCTACAACCCTGTGATTAATGACAACAACACAATGCTCTAACCACTGAGCCACCACTAAACAGACATGATAAAACTGCAGGATGTGATCAGATTCTGTCAGGACAGACTTTTCACACATTTGAGAGTTCAGTGGTGAACAAACACGGGCACTGCACTGCAGAGATTCAAACAAAGTGATCTGGTCACAGAGACACCACTATATTTTCCACAAGTGGGTGAGTGTATGCACTTTAATCCTCAAATGAAACACACTACTGTAATATGTAAAATATGTAAAACATTTACAATTACTACATTCCTACTATAAGTTAGGTGAACATTTATTGTCACTTTATAAATTCACATGGGATCCTTGAGATTTAGTCTATGGCCATTGATAACTTATTTTCTGTTTGCTGCTGGCACTATACATTTGTATACTTGGTGTGTCCTTAAGTAACTGACACTGTGTAGTATTTCCCCAGGCTACCCCCCAACCCCCCCCCCCCCCCCCCCCAGGCAAGTTAAAATTGTGGACCACATATAAAGGTTAAATATTATATATATTGTTGGATGTAAAAGTAGTCTATTATTTTCTGAGCTGCTGTGTGCTACATTGTTTACTTTACAGCATTTTCTGTATTACGACAGATTTATGCAGTCAGTAATTGACATATGGATACATAATATTATCCTAAAATCAGAGCTATGATGCTATGGGTTTACTTTTGAACTGTAATCAAAGAAAATGTTCTATAAAATATTTTATGAATATTAACATTTTAAGTAATATAAACAAAAAACAAAACTAAACAAAAATCAATTTTATTCAACAGAATCACCAGAAATGTGATGTAGAAATATTGTCCAAAGCAACTGATATAAAAACAAATTAAATCAAGTTTCATTAAACATTATGTAACATTTTAAAAGCAATTGGTGTAAATTATTAGAATAAATTGAACTTATCCAGGCTTACAATGTGGGTGACACACAAACATATAGGGCTAAATTCTTGACCTACATTGAGGGAGTCTGGCAGACCTACTTAAATGATTTTCTGGTATGAGTTGTGTCCACTCTTCCCCCTCTGAGGCAAGTGTCACTGTGAATCAGCAAACTGATCATGTTTATCCTGCGATTAGTATTTCTATAGGAGTTTAAATGTGTTTAAATGGTTTAGTGAACCTGTAAATGATGTGAATCAATCAATGCTATAGCCTTTGCTTTCACTAGATCACAACTCACAACTGAGCTACAGAAAATTTAGACTTCTGTTAGACAGCATTATCCACCATCATCTAAACACCAATTGAGGAAATATCTTTGAGAAGAATTGTATTGTAGAAGAAGCATTGTAGGTAATGTAAAAAAAAAAATGCTAAGAAGAATGTTAATTTTTCATTTGGCAAGGACTAGTACTATTCATTAGTCACTGCATCACACACTGACTAAAAAGTGTGCTTTCTGTGTATTTATGTGAAAGATTTAGTTTTTATATACTTGGATATATATATATAAATATATATATATATATATATATATATATATATATATATATATATATATATATATATATATATATAAATTCTGACACTTCTGTTTTTGCTCAAGTAACTCATTTTTCACTCATACTTCCACTTTGAAGTGAGCATGATTTTGACACAGTATTCACACTTTCACTGAGGTATAGTTCCTCTGTACGGTTTCTACCTCTTTTCTATACTTAACATTTTGCCATATTCTATTTATATAAAAATGAAATAAATAATACATTTAAATATATTTAGTTATATAAATTATATGTTGGAGCACATTTTCATGCAAGGAGGTTCTCGACTTATAAGGATTGTGGATCTAAAGAACACCTACAAATCCAGGCAAATGGATCCAAATAGTTATTTGGGTGATCATGATTTTATATATTATTACTGAGGGTTACTAGGAGCATATGTGAATAAGCATGTTAAAAGTTAACAGTTAACTGTAATGCAAATATTTACATAATAAACCTTTGTTTTTTTATTTGCACACTGTATTATGTGTGATTAATGTATATGTTTTAGGAATTATCTAATAGATCTAAAAGAATTTAAGATACTTTACTCATTAACATTACTTATTACCCATTAACAAAAAATGTTTAGAAGTATTTAGAAGTCCAAGTAGACACAAATAAAGAGCTAGAACCCTGTAAGGGTTAATTGAACAGAAGGAACTTTTTTGTGTACTCTTTACTGTAAGTTACACTCTCTCACTCTCTCAGTCTTTCCATTTCTTTCTCTCTCTCTAGAGAGTGGTTGGGACTACCACACTGTTCACCCTCACCTCACTGAGCTGGAGGTTCCTCCGAGTCCTCACCTGACAGAACTGCATGCTCCACCCTATCCTTATGGAGAACCCTATCATCCTTCTTTGGATCCGGGGCTGGGGCCACTTCTGCCTGTGGTTCCTACTCAGGTTGGTGGTCTCAGTTACTAAATAAGTATTAAACATTAAAAAAGGATTTAAATAATAATCAGATTCACAATCCTTTAGATAATCCTTTAGATTACATCAGAATCACTTTTCTATACAGGTAATCAGTGATGTGTAATGGAATATCACACATCACTGAATACCAGCCAAAATATACTGGACCTACCAAAATAATGTAACAGATAATGGAAGCCAAAACAGTATCAGTTAGAAAAGTGCAAAATACATGCATAATGGTCACTGACAACTAGGGCTGGGCAATAATTTAATACCAGTTTGGGAGATGTGACTGAGTTTATCTGGTGTGTATATAATGTTGTTAAGAGTTTGAAGATGTTTTAGGCATTATAGAGATGAGCTCTGGGCAGGATGTGACAGGAGGCCTGCTCTGAGAAATACTGAAACACTGCAGACATGCAGACTGATTGCTCAATGCTGTCTTTTCCTGACTGAGGACTGTGGCTACTGTCGTGGCTCAATCAGGGACACACAGCAGACCATCCTTTAACCCTCTAACACACACACACACACACACACTTAAAATATGAAGCTATCTTAGAAAAAACTTAACAAAGTAAATTCAAACTCACCACACCCTTGAAAGCATATGGGCCACAATGTACAGTTCTTCCAGCAGCAGGACATGGAAACATCTGAGCCGTAATGTGAAGTCACTTTAGCAGCTGGTTTTGGAAATATTCAATCTGTGATGTTGAGTTGCTTCAGCAGTGGAGCCATGGAAACATTTGAGACACAATGTAGTCTCACTCTGGTAACAGGCCATGGAAACATCTGAGCTGTAGTGCAAAGACACTCCAGCAGTCTATGGACCATCTGAGCTAAATTGTAGTCTCATTCCAGCAGCAAGCTGTGCTGTTGAGAAGCTTCAGCAGGATGGTGGTTCAAGCAGCAGGTTGTGGAAACATTGTGAAGTGTCGTGAAGCAGACTTTTACATTACATAACATTATATTACATTACATTTGGCAGACGTGTCCAAAGCAACTTACAGTAGTGAAGTACAAAAGTAATAGAAGTTAAAGGTAAAAACATCTTTAGATAGGGCCTAAAGGAGGTCAAAGGGAAATAATGGGAAAGAGGAGTGAAGGATGGGAAGAAGGAAATGAGGTTAGAAGTAGTTAGTGTGTTAGAGGTGTTGGGAGAGTAAGTGCTCTTTGAAGAGCTCTGTCTTCAGGAGTTTCTTAAAGATAGCGAAAGATTCTCCTGATCTGGTAGTGAAAGGTTGTTTGTTCCAACATTGGGGAACTCTCAGGATTTGTGCTTTGTGTGAATGTTTGGCAAAGCGAGGCGATGTTCATTAGAGGAGTGCAGTGGCCGGGAGGTAACGTAAGCTTTCAGGAGTGAATGCAGGTAGTAAGGAGCCTGTTCTGTCATCACCTTGTAGGCGATTGTAAGAGCTTTGCAGCAGAATCCCTAAAAACATCTGAGCTTCAGTGCCATCCCAGCAATGGACCTTGTAAACATCTGGCAGCAGGCCATGGAAACCTATGAGGCTCAGTTTAGAGTCAATCTAGAAGTGAGTTGTTACCCAAGCTGAGCTATAGAGTCGTTGTATCATAAGAACATCAGAGCAACAACGCTGAGATGCTAATTAATAAGGAGGCATATTATAACTTTCATATCAGATTGTGTAAAACCAAAATTGAAACAAAACTATAATACAGAAAGAAAAAGTATTCAGAGCGAGCATGTTTTTGTTGCTCGACAATGTTCACATCGTTTTGTTAGATTTTTTGTTGACCCATAGCTTTTGCAGACAGTTCCTCTTTCAGTTTAAAGTAACTCTGTGGTTTCCAAGTATACTGTTTCAGGACAATGTTAACTTAGCATTAATGTTGAACACAGTAAAATAAATACTGCCCAGATGTCAAACTGAAACTCTAAACAAAAATAGCTTGCACTGTCTGAGAATTCCTACAATGTCAGTAAAATCTGATTTTTAATTTAATAGATTTTGTCAGATTTATAAGTGAGATTATAAACTAGGGCTGTGTATTGGTAAGAACTAGCTGATACAATACATATCATGATACAGGAATTGCAATTCAATATATTGCAATATATTGTAATACAGTAGGTAATATGGCGTCAGAACAAAACTATACTTGTGCGCACACAGTCACCACTTAGGTGCGCACAGTCAGTACTCAGCTACTAGCTAATTGCATTTTAATCAGAAAACAATGTGTTGTCAGAGCTTATATGCATAGTTTAGCCTAGCCTAGCCAGCTAGTTACCTATAACTTTCACTTTTACATAGCCAGAAACAGAACACATGCAAAAATGGGCAGGGATTTAATGGGCATTGTAGTTCAGTATATAACTGAGATTATCAGATTTGTCTTGACTAGAACATTTTCCAAGGTAGAATTTGGTCCGTACAAGTCAAATCAGATTCATACTGATTTTTTTTATACAGAAGGAGCCTTTAAGACAAGCAATGGGAGACAGCCAATCACAACTGATAAAAAGCATTAGAGACGCAAAGGTGTTTATTTTCTCACATGAGGAGGGGTTCTTCGCTTGCAATTTTTGACATTGATTATATTTATAAAAACTGAGTAAAAGAACGGTTTACATTTTATGCAATTATAACTGTAGAATCTACTGACAACACTGTTATCTTGTGGACAATAAATCCCTGTCTGACATCTATCTTTACATATAATGTAATAAATAAAAATACTGTGTTTTTAAATATCAGTACAGTGTTGCAAGAGAATTGGCGGAAGTTTTAAGAGTTCAGAAATCAATATTTGGTGGAATAATCCTGGTTTTTAATCACATTTCATGCATTTTGGCATGTTCTCCTCCACCAGTCTTACACACTGCTTTTGGATAACTTTATGCCACTCCTGGTGCAAAAATTCTGCTTGGTTTGATGGCTTTTGATCATCCATCTTCCTCTTGAATATATTTCATTGGTTTTCAATATGGTAAAATCAAAGAAACTTATCATTTTTAAGTGGTCTCTTATTTTTTTCTAGAGCTGTATATAAATAAAGAAATCTCTTTGAATATAAAGAACCATTTAACCAGACTAACAAAAAAACTTTAAATATTTAGATGATTGTTTGATTTATCATTGTTCTATATACACTTACTATAGCATTGAATCCTCAAAGAACCCAATAAGTGTAAAAAGCCATCAGAATGCAGATACTGGAAACTGGAATTATAATGTATAATTCATTAAATAATAATTAGTAATTAATAAAAAACATTTAATTTTCTGATCTGATTAATATTATTTAATTATTATTATTTAATATTATTAATATTAATATTAGTATTGTAGTAAAGTGACTGATGAATATTATGCTTGTCCACAGTTTGCATATGTCTCTCATCCACTGTACCCGCGCTCACCTACTGCCCCCTGCAGCACAGATGATGAGGAACCAGGGGGACGCAGCCCACCTTTTGAGGTGTCAGAGGGAGAGGAGGACCATGATGATCACCATCCCGGCACTTCCAGTGCCATGTCAGGTCAGTTATAAATGTAACGTTCATCTTCATTACTGTTCACACTCTACACACTCTACTCTACAGCTGTAACTCCTGCACTGCTGCTCTGCTTCTGTCTTTCCTTTCCAATTCTAAAACAAATACCACAAAAGCAGAAGACCAATAAGGGTTTTTCTTGTCTGAAATTATTTTATATATCTGTTTATAGACTCTGATTTAAAGTTCACTGAACAATTCCAGCCTCGAGATATGAAAAAAGTCCCAAGAGTATACTTTTAAAGGTCATGTACACACATGTTGACCTCAGTCAAAACAATATTAATGATAGTATTTTACCATAACAGTAATTTCTGATTACTTACTAAAGTACAATTTATTTACTTTAGTTGTGTCAGATCCAGTTGAATAAAGTGAATTTACTTTTTATTAATTTATTTAATTTTACATCTTAGCATTTGCCAATTTAAAAAATTGGAGTATCTGAGAACAATAGGCCACAATAATTCACCAATCGTTAAGGAAAATTAAAACCTGTTTTCACAAATATTCATATATTCAAAATTTTGTAAAAAGCATCAAAACATATTGGTAAATAAAGCTGTGTGAGATTTGTTTTCAATGTTTTAAACAGCCAAATTGATTTGACTGATTCTGTAGTCATGAAAGGCGCACTTGTTTATGGCTATTTTTTTTTTGTCAAAACAGCATTAGAATTTTTTTTCAATAAATATGTTTAAGTATGTGTGACTATGCATTTTTGATTGTAATATTTAGACCAGTGTACCTGATACATCTATGCTGTTGTCTGGCATTGTAAATTGATTATAATTCAACAGGAAAAATGATAATAGTATTTTTATAAAAACAGGATTTTCTAATTGCTTACTTTTACAATGTATTTACACTTTATTTGTGTCAGGTACAGTTGGGCAAAATGACAATTTGAAGCTATTTTGGGGATGAATTAATAGGTTTGAAAGCCTCAGCAGTGCTAGTTTAAAACATCTGAGTATCAGTATGAGTCTCTGAGTAAATTGGGCCTAATTTACAAAAATCCTAAAACCTGTTTTCACAAATATTCTTACATTCACCATTGTTTTCTTTGTTTTTAGGCATGTCCCAATCAGGTTATTTTTCAGGTTAGTAACAGTTTATATAATTGGACATTTTGGACTGATCTATTTAGTTTAATAGTGACATTTGAAATGAGCTACAATGTGTGTTTAAGTAACTAATAATCCTGTCTGACTGGGACCATGCTAACGCCACCTACCTGACGTTTTATGTTTCCGGGTCACTTTATGTGTGTGTGTGTGTGTGTGTGTAGTGGTACACTCTGGACTGGTATCTGTTGCTTGTCTCCAACTAAAATGAAATAGGTGTTTTATAGGAAGGTCAATGTGCTATAATTTGAGTTTCTATAGCATGTGTGTATTAGCATTAGCATTAGCCACACCTGGGTGTTGAACACGCTGTTCAGTAATGTCTTAAAACAAAGAAATGTGTGTAATCCTTTAGTCAGTAAAACAGAGCATTTCCATGATAGTTTTGTATAATTTCACATACTATTATACTTTTATGCTTCACTGCAAAATAGAATCATACACTCTTTTTTTTTTACATTCTAAGAACTTTCACTTAGTACTGCCAGCTGGGCAATAATATCCATATGCCTGGTAATACTCCAAACACAGAAATAACAAATACCAGATGTAATAAAACATGCCTGGATCTCTCCCAAACCAAAGTCACTGGATTTAATAAGGAAACCCCTATTTATTTGAATTTGTGTAGTTTATTAGAACAATGGGATCCATCATAAAATTAACAGTTGTGTGATTTAAAACACATCATAATCCGATGCACACTTATTAATTTCATTTTCTTAAGAAAATAAATTAAATTTAAGGAAAGTCTTAGGAAGATATTGGTGAATGAAACCTCATAATATTTGTTTAGGGTTTCATAAGCAAATTGATTTAACTGATTCTGCTCTAATTAAAGGTGCATTTATTTTTTAAAACATTTTTATGCTGAAAACAATTAGGAAGATATCAATATTTTTGTCAAAACATTAATAGAACCTTATTTTAAATAAACATGTTTAAATATGTGTGACTATGCATTCTTGTTATTGTCTGGTATTGTATACTGAATAGACTCTGTGTGCAGTATATACATTCAACAGGGCCTTTTTTCCCCTCCTGGTCCCTGACATTCATATGTGGGGCCAACATGAAACCCATGAACAAAACTTTCTGGGTCCCGGTTGGGCTGCCCATACAGACCCCACATGGGCATGTTGTCTGGGAATTTATTGATAGCTTTCCAGTGGTTTCGGGCAACAACATTTGAAGACAATATAGGGGAATTACAGGAGAATCCAGAGAGGCCACTGTACCAGGTTCCCACCAGCATCTACAATTTGGGATTTTTTCTTTATAACCATAAAGCATACCATATCTACAGCACCTTCATTTGACATTTTATTAATGCCATGACCAACCCAGATTCTCCCAGGAATGTCCCTTACACACTTATCAGGTCTACCTTGGTGAATTTAAAGTGCCATGGCATTACTTGAGCATCATTCTCATGCTCATAAATTGTCAGTTGTGGACACAAACCATGTACTTGAGTTAAAGTTGAGATATCCAGTAAAAGTCCTCCTATTACTTAAAACTGCAAATATATTGCCTTCAAATATTTGAAAGAAAAAGTATGATGATTTATCATGGCTCTAATATCCGATTATAGTTAATGTCCAAATGTCAATATATGGTCTGAAGTCTTAAAATGATCACAAACACAAAACACTGAAGTTTCTACTGTTTCTATTAGGTAACTTTTTGGGAACAAGCTAAGTTTCAGTTTGCTTAGAAAAAAATAAACTATATTTATATATATATATATATATATATATATATATATATATATATATATATATATATATATATATATATATATATATATATATATATGCTTGCACTGAGTAGCTGTATTTCTAGTAAAGTAAAAAGTGACCCAAAAGTCTTTGCTAGGATGGCAATATTAAAGGCATTGTTGTATAATTGAAGCTATGAGTGTCTTCAGTTTTGTTTTTTTCCTCCTCCAGGCAAGAGAAAGATGCGTCTTTATCAGTTCCTCTTGGAGCTACTAAGAGATGGGGATATGAAAGACTGTATTTGGTGGGTTGACCGAGAGCGAGGCACCTTTCAATTCTCCTCCAAGCACAAGGAGGCTCTAGCCAGCCGCTGGGGCCTGCAGAAAGGCAACAGGAAAAGAATGACCTATCAGAAGATGGCCAGGGCGCTGCGAAACTACGGCAAGACGGGAGAGGTAAAAAAAATCAAGAAGAAACTCACCTATCAGTTCAGCAATGAGGTGCTGCGGAGGGTGTCCGGAGAGAGGAAGTATCACTAAGAGATAGACGAGTACCACTGCTCTGGGCTGCTCCATGCCAGAACTTCAGCAGAACACAGAGGTTAACTTTCCTCAACTGCTCATCTCAGGGACTCTCGGGGACACACTAGATATTTTATAAAGGCATGGTATGAATTTCATGATTTTCCCCTCATATTTGCAAAGCTTAATCTTACACACAAATATTATGAGAAATGCCTGACAGTGCTATTTTTATGCAATGCTTCTACTCTCTATATAGCACTATATAAGTTTATCCTGTCTGGAAGAGAAATACTTTATTGGAGTATAGATTTTTTATTTTTTTACTTGTTGACAAATTATCAAATGCATCAGACACCCTTGGCCACATGACAGATTTTGTTTTTAAATTGAGAAGTTGTAAATACATAATTTGTAGCAAAAATAAAACTATTTTTAGGAAAGCTTAAAGCACAGTTACTGTTGTAGTCTGGCTTTCATGACATAAAACATAGAAATCATGGTGGCTCATAGATACTGATTTGCAAAGTTATTAGAAACTTAAATATTCAAGATTTATAAATTCTTAGACTTGTCAAAGCTACAACTATAAATATACTAACATTCCTCAAACACTGTCTAATAAAAGCAAGGTTCTACAAGTAAAAGAAAAATATAAATTTTACCTAATCACAAAATTTAAAATTATGCTAAAGAAAAGCTTTGTTTGGAGGAGAAATGGACTGCATGACAGAAAAAGAAAACGTTGCCGGTAAACTGTGAATCTTGGGGGTGGATATCATGCTTTACTGCTGTGCCCCCAAAATTGCGCAGGTGGAAGAAAAAATTAATTACAAAAATTCTAAATCATACATCAGAATACACATTGGACTAACTATTAACTATTATCGCAAAAATAGTGAAATATTGTGATATTATGCAGCATCAACCTCCTGCTTAATGCTACAAAAAATCTGTTACAAAGTTTTTGTTTTTTTTTGGCCTAGGGTGCCCATGTTTCCTTATGAGTGTATATATGTGATATTTGTGATCATCATGACCTTGAGGGCAAAACCTTGCTAGAATATTTGAAAGTGGGTTAATGTCCTCTGGATTAGAAAACTAGTTGTCTGCTGCCCCCTATATGTTAAAAACTGAAACTGCACAAACAGTGCCATACATGATCACCCTAGTTAAGCTCCAACATATTATTAACATTGTGGAGAAAAAAAAGAGAAGACAAAAGAAAAACAAATATTTAAACGAATATACAATTTTTTTTAAATTTTGTAATATCTGGAAGTTTCTTATTTATCAGTGTAGTTACATAATATTTGTTTCTTTAGTCTGTTAATGCTAATGCTAAATGAATGTGACCGTCAAGTTAAACATTCAGATCATTTAGCTATAATATATCAAAACATTTACATAAAAAAATTCGATAAAAAATATTAAGTTTACCATAAAGAGCTTAACAATTCTTTACTGGTGTTTTATTGCAAATCTAACCAAAATATGTGTTTTATGTATTTTTATGTCCTAGGTTAGCACTGTCATCAAGGTCCAGTTAATAGCAATATTTTAAAATATATTTTAAGCATTTAAACACCATAAAAACAAATAGAAGTGCTACTAAACTGTATAATATTACTGCTTTTACTACTGTATATGTGCAGCAGGTTCTTGCTTGGTGAGGCTCTCTGGTTATTTGCCTTTCCCATGCTATGATGTGTTAAAGTGTACTGCAGTGGTTTGCACATTGACTAATTTGTTTGTTTGTTTTTGCTAGGCAGGAGGGGAAGTGAGTTCTCAAAGGGTACAGTTCTGACATTTTAAAATTTAGATCTCTAATAGATTTTTTTTACATTCCCACATCTACACTATAGCTCCGGAAAAAAATAAGAGACCACTTCAGTTTCTCTGATTTTGCTATGTATATGTTTGAGTAAAATGAACATTGTTGTTTTATTCTATAAACTACGGACATTTCTCCCAAATTTCAAATAAACATATTGTCATTTTGAGTTCTGATTTATTTGCAGAACATGAGAAATGGCTGAAATAACAAAAAAGATGCAGAGCTGTCAAACCTCAAATAATGCAAAAAAAACCAAGTTCATATTCATAAAGTTTTAAGAGTTTAGAAATCAATATTTGGTGGAATAACCCTGATTTTTTGTCAGTTTTGATGCATCTTGATATGTTCTCCTCCACCAGTCTTACACACTGCTTTTGGATAACTCCTGGTTCAAATATTCAAGCAGTTCAGCTTGGTGATCATCCATCTTCCTCTCGATTATTTTCCAGAGGTTTTCAATTTGGTGAAATCAAGGAAACAAATTATTTTTAAGTAGTCTCTCCAGAGCTGTATATGGCAAAAGTAACCACTCGCCATATTTTTGGTGATGTGAGGCTTGGATAAAGTTGCTCGGCCAATAAAACCCAGTCTATGAAGCTCTCTGTGCTCTACTGTTCTTGAGCTGATCTGAAGGCCACATGAATTCTGGAGGTCTGTAATGATTGACTCAGATTAAAGTCGGTGACCTCTGTACATTATGTGCCTCAGCCTCTGCTGACCCCTCTTGTCATTTTACGTGGCTTACATCTTCATCGCTGAGTTGCTTAATGTTTGTGAACAAATACTTTTGGCAATATAGTGTATATAAATAAAAATGCTTCTAGGGTGAACCAACAATAATTATTCAATAACATCATTTAAACAACCCTTTAAAACAAGTATGATATAGTTCATGACAAAAAAAAACATTACAGTGACATATCTTTTTTTTATTAAAGTTTTAAACAATGACAACTATAAATCTTTGAGATACCAGACTTAATGGCTTTTGTGGTTGTTTGTTTGACGTTTGAAATGGGAAAAGGGGGACCTGATTCACAAAAAAATAATAAACAAAACAATAAAACGAGCAAGTTGAAAGTTAAACTGGTGTGATCCTGATTAAAACACACTTTTATCACTGTGTCATATAATACAGTGTACTCGGTGTGTGTGCGCTGTGTATGTGCAGGTTTTATTTCTAGAGAACAAGAAGTACTGGGACTTACTAACCCTTATAATCTACTACACTCCAGCGAGCCTGAGGTTTGGGACAAACAGTACATCTATTATGATGACAAGGTGGACAAAAGCCAACGGTTGTGTAACACATTTGACAGAAAGGCTAGAAGGGCTTCAAAATCACCATCATTTCTATCTGCTTTCTTGGTTAAATTATAGGTAGTTTAAAAATAATTGTTCTACAAGACTAGAGCAGCTTCACATTTACATAGCATCTGTAGAAATCAATACCATCGTTAAAACAGACAGGATGGGAAAACAGGACCGCCATTATCCCAGTTTGGAATACTATTACTGAGATGAGAAAAAGAAGAAGTTGCACCAAAAAATAATAAAATTCAACATTCCCAGTCTTATGCCTTGAAGTGTATATAATCTGATCCCGCTGAAGGCAAACGTTTCGGCAAATTTTCCCTCCACTGTGCACTCACAAAAAATCTTCCTCACAAAAAAGTCACTCACAAAAATCTTATTATGAACAATATATAACTGTCTTTAGATTTATATATATGTATATATATAAAAAATGTTGACAATCTCTAACATTTGCAGATAAACCTTCCAGCCCAATGCATTAGGGTGTCTAGTGTTGTTCTGTACAGGATTTTCTTTTTACAGGTTATAGGAAAGATTTGGACCAGAAGGTGATTAAAAAATCTACTGCTCTCGGTCCTTATGATTTTTACATATTTTAACAATTAAACATCCCCATATTATATCTAGATGTCTAGGTGAGGTCCCCTCTCCCAGCCCTGGACAAGTGAAAGTTGCTTCTTGTGTTCAGTGACTGTGTTCCAGAGCCTGGAAAGATCCTGAATGATACACTGCTGGATTCTCAGTTGTTGGCAACATCTGCCTGTCTCGGCCAGTTCTCCTCCTCGATGCCGGAGTCGTACTCCTCGTCTGTGTTCTCCTTAGCTGGAGCCCTGCATATTCCAATACAAACACAGACACACACACACACACATTGTAGTTTTAAGATACATGATATTCTGTCGGTGCGCTTTAAAACAAAAA
This sequence comes from Astyanax mexicanus, assembly GCF_023375975.1. Taxonomy (NCBI): domain Eukaryota; kingdom Metazoa; phylum Chordata; class Actinopteri; order Characiformes; family Acestrorhamphidae; genus Astyanax; species Astyanax mexicanus. Next base: position 58,560,666 of record NC_064409.1, read on the forward strand.
AGTTAATTTAGATTTTTGTGGCAATGCCACAGAAAAAACATCTTCCACCACAAAAAAGCTGGTTTAATAGTAATTTACCAGTGTTAAATGTCTCTATGTCTAATTATTTTTTTAAACATGTGAATGAAGCAATGATACAATGGAACTTGTAGTCGACAAATTTAATTAATTGACATTGTTGATTATATTTACCCAGGGGAAAACTTAAAATATGCTAATATTTGCAGAGGTAAGCATAACTATTAAAGTAGACACAGGAGATGAAAATGGACAGAGAAAATATTTATTTTAAAAATGGGTTTTGCAACTGAAACCTATGGGGATGAGTGGGGTTAAACATCATTCTACAAACAGCAAGAAGGCTAGACCTGTGGTGGCTTCACTTTTGAGAGACGCTGCACTGTTGCTTTTTTATCATTATCATTGGCTAAATAAAAAGATAAACTGAGCTATAAAAAATGAAAAGAAATAGCTGGTATATAGCCAGTGTGAATTGGACTCGCAGTCTCTTTTGCTTTACATATGTTGTGCTTACGTGTCGCTGACGCGTCACATCTGGTGTGAATGCAGGGTAACACTGTTTATTATATGTAATAAAAAAGGAACTTAATACAACACTGTGCAAAACAAATAAAATGACGGTAAAATTAGGTACTCTGGCTTTACCTCATGTAACGTGGTTCACTCTTGCCCATGACCACTTCTTTATTCAGTTCCACAGCCATGATGTCTGAGTGTGGCACCTCGAACATGGGCTCCAGCAGCAGCTTCTCCTGAAGAAAAGAACACAGCACAGCCGTCAGGCTTTACTACTCTAGGCTATTAAAAACTGAGGTAAAGAGAGAGAGAGAGTGCACTGTTGTTTACCATGATAGATCTGAGGCCTCGGGCTCCAGTCTTCCTCTCGAGAGCTAGTCTGGCAATGGCTCTCAGTGCATCAGGAGTCACATTCAGCTCACACTGAAACACACAGGACTCTTATCAGTCAGAGCACACACACTTCACTATCTATTATCTCGCTTTTTGAAGAGAGCTTAGATGTAAACACCTAAGTATGCAAACATGCAGTCATGTGAACAAATAAGAACAAATGTGGACCTTTTTTGACATCTGACATCTTGATTTTAACAATAATTAGCGAAGGAGGTAACATAAATACAGCTAATAGAAGTCTTAAATTTCAAATTATGTTGTAATTAAGAGCAATTGCAGCTTAATACAGTTTAAAATACCAATCATTAGAACCCAGTGCAATACATCAGCTGCAGACCGACACATATAAAAAAATAGAGAGCCAGACTTAAATTAAGTCTCTTAAAGTTTTCTTTCAAAACATGTCTTGAGTAGAAATTGACGTGTTCTTTGAGCACCACACTTAAGTGGAAGCACTAAAGTCTGGAACATTTTTTGTGCTGCACATGGTTTATTCGAAAATTTACGACTTAACCAATAGTTTGTAAATCATACTGCAGGCAGGCAGCAGAGTGAAAGGCAGAATGGAAGCAGCGTGGTTATTATAAGGCAGCTTGATCACTTAATTTAATCAAAAATGAGAAAGCTTCATCAAAAAAAAAAAGAAAACCAGAAAAAAACAGTACAGATACAGCCTTTTAGTACTTAAGTAAAAAGTAATGATGTAGTTCTACTTTGTTACTATACATTTCTGTCACATGGTTAGATAATATTTTGGAGGAGCCTGTTTAATTTAAACCTCTTATAGTTATGCCCTACTCACACACATCAAATATAAAAAAAAATTAAAAAAAAATCTCACGTTTTTGTAAATATTTTCATCCGGAAAAAATCGTTGCACAACCATGTAAGCCCTGTTGGGCGATAGTATCAACACACCATGAAACAAGAGAAAATAAGGCTTAATCCCAAATTACACACTATGCTTGCATTATGACATTGTGTTCTCATAAAGCTCTTTTCCACTCAAGAGCATTTCCCACATTTTCAGTGAAAAGAAACAGTGTTTTCATGTGGATGGGGCCTCAGTTTGATTTGTATTTGTTTGTTGAAGTGATGGAATTTTCATATTACATGTGATTACATTTTACAAATATTTTTTAAATACATTTCTTACAACTAAGTTGCATTTGTTTAGTTATATTTCCTCTATTGCTTAATACTCTTAAAAAGATTTACGAATCTTAAAAGGGTTTTCATAGGGCATCCTATTTTTTTACATGACTTACTGCTAAGCAAAATACATTTTTTGATTTATCACAATTTACAAATGCAAAACATGCTGCTTTGTAGTGTTTTATGAGCAGGTATGTAAAGTGAGTTAAAAATGGGATATCCCAAACCAAATTTCTGTTCTTTTATACTCAGCATCCACAGAGCATGGCACTTGGAAAAGATTGGTTTTTTTTTGGTCTCCTAAATAAATATTTACCTTGTCCATGCTGAAGAGGGCCTGGTACTGTGGAACCACAGCGTTGCGAGGCTCTGTGAGAATACGAACCAGTGTCTCTTCATCAAGGCTGTGCAGAGGCACCACCACAGGCAGTCTTCCCACAAACTCAGGAATCATCCCGAACTCGATGAGATCCCGCGCCTCTACGTGCCTTAAGAGTCTGTCCTTCTCCTCAATCTCAGCCACTGCATCCACCTCACTCCCAGAACTGTTGGCCAGATCTGCTGCTGCAGCTGCTCTGCGCCCTTTTCCCAGGTTCGAGGGTGTGCCAAAACCGAGGTACTGCAGCAGACAAGGATTCAGAGTCAGTCATGATGTTTAGTCTTCGTGTTTTAAGATGTCTGTATATGGTCACTGTCACTCAAAAACCTTGTGGCCCTATTTTTGGCAATTTTTACTTATTAACTGGCAGTTTTGTTTTTACATTGTATCAAAATGGCCCGAGAAAAAAAAATAATATTTTTTTTATTTGCTTAATGAAAGTTATGTTTTATTCCTTCTGCTGAAGGTGGTCAATTTAAAGATACACATTTTAGCTTGACAATGACATTATATTAACAGAACAATTAAACACAATTTTAAATGGATCATAAATGCCTCCCTCACCTTCTCATTCTTCCTGCGGCTAATGATTCGATCCAATCCGTTGAAAGCGCCTGATGCCACAAACAGGATGTTGGTTGTGTCAACTTGCACGGTTTCTCCTCGCAACTTTCTGCTGTTCTTTTCTGGAACGTTCACAATTGTTCCCTCCAGGAGCTTCAACAAACCCTGAGCAGAGAGACATCACAATAAACATCATTATATAAAATAAAGAAAAAACAACAGAAGAATATTTAATTATGTGTTCATCTATCAGTTTTGACACAATAAAAGCTAAAAGATGACGTGTCTTTGGATTAGAGACCGTAGAATACCAAAACAGTATTATTGTCCATTGTTTAATGTTCTTACACAGCTTTCAGCTTCATCTTTAATGAGATTGTACTGACACTGTTGCCAGTTGCCTGCTGATCATCCCACTCAACTTCAGACACACTTTAGGTTAGTTTTCTTAAACTGATTTTGTGAGCTTTGCTGTCTTATAACATCTGTGGAAAAATAAAGCCAATCTCTGAGGAATTTATTACATTAGGAAGACAATATTCAATTCACAGCCATTAGCCTCTCCTAGACCCGACTAAAAGCCTTTTATACACAACAGCAACCCTGGAGTACCATAAGTGCGCTGCACTTTATGGTCAGATTAGTATCAAACAGTTTCTGGAACTTGTTATGAATGCTTACATCATACATCTATTCTTCTACACAGATTTCAAAACTACATTTACATTGACTCAACAAACATCATGGGACAGGAACCAGTACTGCTTCATATTACTTTTTTGGGTCCTGTAGGATATATGTTTGGGGCCTCCTATTCAATATGTGACTGGAAGCATTGACAATTCTAGCCAGATACTGTGATTTACAATCCTCATCACCCACTGCGCTGTCCACGGTGGTAATGGTAATGCCTTCTATGATGTGTCTACTACCAGTGCACTGGTGGCTTTGAAGATGGAGGCATGTTAAACGCATGAACATATGGCGCTCATTATTAAACCTCGCTCAATTTCTGGCAAAATTCCCTTGCCATGAGCACGCTGACCAGTGCTCACTTATTAGATAACACTTACTGCTGTCCACTAAGCATTTATGGGCATTCCTAAGCCCTCCCCTGAGGTAATTTTCATACTCATATCCCATGATTTTGTTACGTCAGTAAATAACATTATTGGATGAATAAAAATGAATTGTGCTCCTAGACATACAATGGGGCTCTAATTCACAATAGGTCTTATTTAGCACCTGAAAGAAGACTTTTATTCTTAAAATGCACTGTCACATTTTTTTTTTCAATGTTTTCTGTTGTTGTTCAGTTTACAAGAACAATGGGATCAAATCTCTGTATGATTGAGCTGTGAACAATTGTCCACATTAAAAACATAACTAATCTGAAATAGCCATTTTGTTTTTCAAGTTCAAATTTATGTTACGGGTTAAATTGACCCGTCTTGAAGTTTGAAGATCTAGAAAAAATAGTTAAAGTATTTTTTCAGTATGAAACATCTTCTGCTTGCCTTAATTAGTGTAATCAACATATAATATGAAAGTAAGTAATAAGAAGTAAAAAAAATAAGTAATAAGGTAGGGAAACCTTTAAAAAAATATATTGAAAATGTATATATATATTTTTTAAACGAGTGAATTATCCTAACTGAACTATTACCTGTTAGAGGTAAGGAACACTATTGCACTAAATATTAATTATATTGATAATAATTAGCAATGGAGTTAGAAATGAAATATTAACACTGCTTGTTAGGATTTTTCTTTTTTTTTCAGATATCTTTTGGATAATTAAACATGCGAAGGGTCAATATGAACCGGGAACACCACTGCTAGTTCTGACAAATAAACATAATTGGAGGGTTAAGACAATTCTTAGGAAGATAGGAAGACAAGTAAATTATAAATATTTTACCAAACTACATCATAACTCCCATTATATTCTGTTATATCTATTGTTTGACTTTTTTTTTTGTAGAAACTCATTCCACATTCTAAATTCAAGCTACATCCTTGTTATGTCTGCAACCTTCCAATCCACCCAAGTATAAATCAGGTCAGTAGGGCAGAGGCCCAGATGGGTACATGGCAGTGAAGCGATTACATAACGGCTGTGATGAAGCTGCTTTATATCCACACCTGCTGGACGCCTTCTCCTCCCACATCTCTGAGCTGATGGATTCCTGGAACACTCCCAATCTTATCCACCTCATCCAGAAACACTATTCCTGTGGAGACAGTGTACAAGAGAGAACCATTGGTTGTTGGTCTGAACTCTATATTCCAACAGAGGGCTCATAGAACCTGCGTCATACCGGCTCAAGTTTCTTATCTCATAGATAAGGAGTAAAGGGATTGCACTGGGTATGACACAGTAGTCCTACATACAATATGTAGTCATGACATATTGAATACAATAATATTGTTAGAATTCTTGAAGCAATAAAAAAAATTATATCATAATAAAAGCAACATTCTTTCTGTTTTGTATCTGTTTTGCTATTTAATTAGACGTTTTAAGTGTCATTTGTATAATTGTTTTTGATACATTACATTTAAATGTTTTATTATTATTGTTATTTTATGCAAACCTTGGTTAGTTAATGTTTACAAAATAGACAAAATATTTTTAGATTTTCCAGTTTCTGTTGAATCTTAGAAGCTGTTACACTAAACAAAATCTAAACATCTATTTTATTGAAGTAGTCTATTCTTGAAATTAATTCAATATTTTTCAGTGTTTCGAATAGTGTTCTGCCAAAAATACTTATTATTTTAGGGTAATTTTCCTCACTCCTGATACAGAATGAAACTATAGCACGTAGGAAGTAGAACAGAAAAGTTCTACTTAGAGCAATTCATTTAGAGCAATTAAAGAAATAAATGCTTAAATATTATTATTATTAAACTATCTTAGTTTTCTTACTGTAAGCATGTATCGAATGCATTTTTTAAAGCATTCTGCTACTCGTTGTTGTTTGACTTGTTTTCACAAATCATCAAAAAAGAAATCTGCATTCTAATCAATAGTGAAAGCCCTGTTTTCACACATCTAACATATTTCAGTCTTACGAAAGCACAAGCAGACACAGCAAACATGTACGTCAGTATCAACACTCCACAGAGCTGACCCTTGTGTTAGAGTATATGCAGTCAAATATTAATGACTGTTCTGGTAATGCTGAACTGCAGTAGGGTGTTGCTTATAAACACAAGCTATTTCTGCTTACTGTTGAGATATATGAGACATAGTAATTGTACAACAATGTTTATTTAACACATACAGAAATATAAGGCCTTTGCTCCCTCCACAAAAATACTGACCTTGCTGGGCTTTCTCCACTGAATAATTTGCATCTTGTAGCAGTTTAGCTATGACTGACTCAATATCCTCACCCACATAACCAGCCTGAGTCAGGGTGGTACAGTCACAGATGGCAAAAGGAACATCCAGGCACCGAGCCAGGGTCTGTGCCAACAGGGTTTTACCTGCAGAGCAAAACATCAGTAAAATGATATAGAAAAATAAATATTATGTAAACACCTACACACACTATGTCCAAATGTTTGCAGATTTGCAACACATGATGACCACATTTAGCTAATTTAAGGCTATGTACACATTACCAGGTTGAAGTGACTCAAATCTGATTTTTTTTGTGCAATGTGGCTCAGATCAGATTTTTTCATGGCTGCCAATTCAAATCAGATCTGAGCCACTTCCATATGTGGTCCTAAATTGGATAAGTGTCCGATTTATGGACATGCAACATGAATCTAAACAGTCAAATTAAAATTCATGCGTCTTTTTGCTTTTACCCATGTGCTACGTGCTTCTCTTTCTTGGTGCAGCTGTGCAGCTATAGCTGCAAAAACAGCAAAAGCAAGCTGCCTAGCCTTTTTCTCCTCCTTGACCTGAACATGTACTTCAGACCAGCTGTTTGCTCTCCACTCCAGCAAAAGATGCTCCACATATGAGCTGCTAACTCATCCATTTCCCTTTATAAAACTACGAGTTGCCTCTCAAATATGAGTTTTTTGTTGTTGGTGAAGAAGGCTAAGTTAATTCACGTGTGCATGTGATGCGTTTCAGTGACAGATTTGTTCACATTACACACAGATACAGGGACACTTACACTTGTGAATGTGAACCGTCAAGATAGCCAAATCCGATCTGAGCAAAAAATTGGATTCAAGCAACGTGGCCTAAATGTGCTCTGTCTCTACTGTGGGCACAGATGTACAAATGCACATAGACAGCTTGTCTATACCCTATAGTGAATACTGGCAATAGAACAGGACTCTACGGAAAAGATAAACATAAACCTAATGGCACCATATCCAATGCCAGGTGTGTGATAGAGGCATAACTGTGTTTGTTTGGAATGATGGTGCTCTCATCCGATATGTTTGTGATGATTTGGGAAGTTGGGGAGGTGGGGTGGTGATCATCCAACATCCTGACATCACTAACGTTCTTGTTACTTAATGCAATCAAATTTTCGCAGCAATGTTCCACAGTCTAGTTCTAGTTAAGTTACTCCAACTTTTTTTTTTTTATTTCTTTACATTTTTTAAACAATAAATGAGTAGGTGTACCAATATATTTGTCCATATAGTGTGTTTGTATATAACATTTTATCAAATGTCCCATATTAAGCTGAATCTTGTCCAAAATTCTAGCAGAATTCTGTCTGGATCTTTCACCATTGTCTATGGAGCTACAGGTACTTTTTAAAGAAAATGCTAATTACACACCAGATCCTGTAGGGCCCAGCAACACAATGTTGCTCTTCTCCAATTTGATATCAGCATGAGTTGATTCCAGCACCTCTCCTCCCCTTTTCTCCTGTGGAGCTTGCTGAGCGGCCTGTTGCTGAACAGAAGCTCCAAGAGCATTGCCATGTGGACTGATCCCAGCAATCTGAAGCAACTCTGTTGGAAAAAGAAAAACAAAACAAAACAAAACTTAAGATTTTTCTGTAATACAAAATACGTGAGGTAAGACATTTTTAAAGAAACAATGGTCACTGTTTTATGGCTTAATCGCAATAATGACTGTGATTGAGCTTGACAATTATTGGCAAATAATTAGGAAAATAAATGTTCAACAATATACAATATACAGCTCTGCAAAAAACTAAGAAACCACTTCAGTTTCTGAATAAGTTTCTCTGATTTTGATATATGTTTAAGTAAAATGAACATTGTTGTTTTATTCTATAAACTACTGACATAATTTTCCCAAATTCCAAATAAAAATATTGTAATTTAAAGCATTTATTTGCAAAAAATGAGAAATGGCTGAAATAAGAAAAAATATGCAGATCTTTCAGACCTCAAATAATGCAAAGAAAACAAGTTCATATTTATAAAGTTTTAGGAAATCAATATTTGGAGGAATAACCCTGTTTTGTAATAACAGTTTTCAGGCATCTTGGTATGTTCTCCTCCACTAGTTATACACACTGCTTTTGGATAACTTTATGCCACTCCTGGTGCAAACATTTAAGCGGTTCAGCTTGGTTTGATGGCTTGTGACCATACATCTTGATCTTAAATACATTGCAAAGGTTTTCAATTAGGTAAAATCAAAAAGCTGCATATTGTTTCTGTAGCAACACTTATTATTATTATATTAACATTATATTAATATACTTTCCTACTAGGAAGGTGCTATATATAAGAACAAGTATATCATTTATGAACAAGCCTGACTCACTAAGTTTAACAGGCAAACAGTCAAGGACACTCAAATTATGTCATTAGTGCGCTCCAGTTTCCATGACCTGTACTCCACAGGTCAGTGTAAATCTCCTGCCGACCCAGGTCCTATAAATAAAATCATCTAGCAGAGCTGTGGTGCAGAGTTACTGACTGCAGAAATGATGTGTAAACTGGGTCACTAGGATATTTTATCCCTCTGTGCAGAGGTCAACAATACACCCACACACTCGTACATACTATTAAGCAATAGCAGCAAACAAGTAACAAGTATAGATGAATGAAATTGCACATACACCCAAAATATAAAACATATCATTTTATACTACAGTCTCAGTGTATCTGTAAATGTTTAATTGTTATAACAAAAAACACAACAGAAGGAAAAAGGTATAAACCAGTGAGTAAATGGGGATCTTACTAGTAAATCTGTATTCATCTTCTCGTCTTCTGATCTCTAGCTCTACAGAGAGAGAAATAGAAATGTTTTTTTACTGAGAATGTTATAACTGCTAGAAAGAAGGTCATGTGACACTGTAGGAGGGCAAATGTAAGCATGTAAGGAATGTACTGAGAGTACACAGAACTGTAAAACCCTGAACCTCAAACAGTAAAATCCTGTATAACCAAAACAGGAATTGAAAGCCTGACTATAGTTTTTACAATTTTGCCAAATTTTAGTTACATATACCTAGCCCGTATTAAAAACCAATTTCGATTCAAAGTAAAATTGATGTGCACAAAAAATATTTTTAATATTAGAGATCAATGCTGCTTGAATGTATTAGTGATCAAAAAATATTATGTGAATTCAACATACGTTTGCTATCTGGTAGTTACAATTTCTTAAGCAAACTAACTGCTAAACAACCATCTACAATCCCTTCAGATACCTGCCAACACCAAACCCACAACCACCTACAACCCCTTCAGTTAGCTATCAACAAACATCAAACCCACAACCATCTACAATCACTTCAGTTAGCTATCAGCAAACACCAAACCCCCAACCATTACATTACATTACATTACATTACATTTGGCAGACGCTTTTGTCCAAAGCGACTTACAATATTGAAGTGCAAATAATAGAAGAGGTTAAGTACAAAAATAATAGAAGTTAAAAATAAAGCATCTATAGATAGGGCCTTAAGGAGGTCAGAGGGAAATAATGGGATAGAGGAGTAGAGAAGAGGAAGAAGGAGATGAGGTTAGAATTAGTTAGTGTGTTAGAGGTGTTAGGAGAGTAAGTGCTCTTTGAAGAGCTCTGTCTTCAGGAGTTTCTAAAAGATAGCGAGAGATTCTCCTGATCTGGTAGTGGAAGGTAGTTTGTTCCACCATTGGGGAACTCTGTATGAGAACAGTCTGGATTGCTTTGTGTGAATGTTTGGCAAAGCGAGGCGACGTTCATTGGAGGAGCGCAGCGGCCGGGAGGTAGCGTAAGCCTTCAGGAGCGAGTGCAGGTAGAAAGGAGCCTGTACTGTCATCACCTTGTAGGCGATTGTAAGCACTTTGAATTTGATGCGAGCAGCAACCGGTAGCCAGTGGAGCTCAATGAGCAGCGGAGTGACATGTGCCCGTTTTGGTTGGTTGAAGACCAAACGTGCTGCCAACCACCTACAATCCCTTCAGTTAGATATCAGCAAACACCAAACCCACAACCATCAACAATCCCTTCAGTTAGATATCAGCAAACACCAAACCCACAACCATCTACAATCCCTTCAGTTAGCTATCAGCAAACACCAAACTCCTAACCACCTACAATCCCTTCAGTTACATATCAGCAAACACCAAACACACAACCATCTACAATCCCTTCAGTTAGATATCAACCAACACCAAACCCACAACCATCTACAATCCCTTCAGTTAGCTATCAGCCAGTACCAAACACACAACCATCTACAATCCCTTCAGTTAGCTATCAGCGAACACCAAACACACAACCATCTACAATCCCTTCAGTTAACTATCAACCAACACCAAACCCACAACCATCTACAATCCCTTTAGTTAGCTATCAGCCAACACCAAACACACAACCATCTACAATCCCTTCAGTTCGATATCAGCAAACACCAAACACACAACCATCTACAATCCCTTCAGTTAACTATCAACCAACACCAAACCCACAACCATCTACAATCCCTTCAGTTAGATATCAGCAAACACCAAACACACAACCATCTACAATCCCTTCAGTTAGCTATCAGCCAGTACCAAACACACAACCATCTACAATCCCTTTAGTTAACTATCAGCCAACACCAAACCCACAACCATCTACAATCCCTTCAGTTAGCTATCAGCGAACACCAAACCCACAACCATCTACAATCCCTTCAGTTAGATATCTGCAAACACCAAACCCACAACCATCTACAATCCCTTCAGTTAGCTATCAGCGAACACCAAACCCACAACCATCTACAATCCCTTCAGTTAGCTATCAGCGAACACCAAACCCACAACCATCTACAATCCCTTCAGTTAGCTATCAGCGAACACCAAACCCACAACCATCTACAATCCCTTCAGTTAGATATCTGCAAACACCAAACACACAACCATTTACAATCCCTTCAGTTAGCTATCAGCAAACACCAAACACACATCCATCTACAATCCCTTCAGTTGGCTATCTGCAAACACCAAATCCACAACCATCTATAATCCATACAGTTAACTATTAGCCAACACCAAACACACAACCATCTACAATCCCTTCAGTTAACTATCAGCCAACACCAAACCCACAACCATCTACAATCCCTTCAGTTAGCTATCAGCGAACACCAAACCCACAACCATCTACAATCCCTTCAGTTAGCTATCAGCGAACACCAAACACACAACCATCTACAATCCCTTCAGTTAGCTATCAGCGAACACCAAACACACAAACATCTACAATCCCTTCAGTTAGCTATCAGCCAACACCAAACCCACAACCATCTACAATCCCTTCAGTTAGCTATCAGCCAACACCAAACCCACAACCATCTACAATCCCTTCAGTTAGATATCTGCAAACACCAAACACACAACCATCTACAATCCCTTCAGTTAGCTATCAGCAAACACCAAACCCACAACCATCTATAATCCATACAGTTAACTATTATCCAACACCAAACACACAACCATCTACAATCCCTTCAGTTAGATATCAACCAACACCAAACCCACAACCATCTACAATCCCTTTAGTTAGCTATCAGCCAGTACCAAACACACAACCATCTACAATCCCTTCAGTTAACTATCAGCCAACACCAAACACACAACCATCTACAATCCCTTCAGTTAGCTATCAGCCAACACCAAACACACAACCATCTACAATCCCTTCAGTTAGATATCTGCAAACACCAAACACACAACCATCTACAATCCCTTCAGTTAGCTATCAGCCAACACCAAACCCACAACCATCTACAATCCCTTGAGTTAGATATCTGCAAACACCAAACACACAATCATCTACAATCCCTTCAGTTAGCTATCAGCAAACACCAAACACACAACCATCTATAATCCATACAGTTAACTATTATCCAACACCAAACACACAACCATCTACAATCCCTTCAGTTAACTATCAGCCAACACCAAACCCACAACCATCTACAATCCCTTCAGTTAGCTATCAGCGAACACCAAACCCACAACCATCTACAATCCCTTCATTTAGATATCAGCCAACACCAAACACACAACCATCTGCAATCCCTTCAGTTAGCTATCAGCGAACACCAAACACACAACCATCTACAATCCCTTCAGTTAGATATCTGCAAACACCAAACACACAACCATCTACAATCCCTTCATTTAGATATCAGCCAACACCAAACACACAACCATCTGCAATCCCTTCAGTTAGCTATCAGCGAACACCAAACACACAACCATCTACAATCCCTTCAGTTAGATATCTGCAAACACCAAACACACAACCATCTACAATCCCTTCAGTTCGATATCAGCGAACACCAAACACACAACCATCTACAATCCCTTCAGTTCGATATCAGCAAACACCAAACACACAGCCATCTACAATCCCTTCAGTTAACTATCAACCAACACCAAACCCACAACCATCTACAATCCCTTTAGTTAGCTATCAGCCAGTACCAAACACACAAACATCTACAATCCCTTCAGTTAACTATCAGCCAACACCAAACCCACAACCATCTACAATCCCTTCAGCTAGCTATCAGCGAACACCAAACCCACAACCATCTACAATCCCTTCAGTTAGCTATCAGCGAACACCAAACACACAACCATCTACAATCCCTTCAGTTAACTATCAGCCAACACCAAACCCACAACCATCTACAATCCCTTCAGTTAGCTATCAGCGAACACCAAACCCACAACCATCTACAATCCCTTCAGTTAGCTATCAGCGAACACCAAACACACAACCATCTACAATCCCTTCAGTTAGCTATCAGCGAACACCAAACACACAACCATCTACAATCCCTTCAGTTAGCTATCAGCGAACACCAAACACACAAACATCTACAATCCCTTCAGTTAGCTATCAGCCAACACCAAACCCACAACCATCTACAATCCCTTCAGTTAGCTATCAGCCAACACCAAACCCACAACCATCTACAATCCCTTCAGTTAGATATCTGCAAACACCAAACACACAACCATCTACAATCCCTTCAGTTAGCTATCAGCAAACACCAAACCCACAACCATCTATAATCCATACAGTTAACTATTATCCAACACCAAACACACAACCATCTACAATCCCTTCAGTTAGATATCAACCAACACCAAACCCACAACCATCTACAATCCCTTTAGTTAGCTATCAGCCAGTACCAAACACACAACCATCTACAATCCCTTCAGTTAACTATCAGCCAACACCAAACACACAACCATCTACAATCCCTTCAGTTAGCTATCAGCCAACACCAAACCCACAACCATCTACAATCCCTTCAGTTAGATATCTGCAAACACCAAACACACAACCATCTACAATCCCTTCAGTTAGCTATCAGCAAACACCAAACACACAACCATCTATAATCCATACAGTTAACTATTATCCAACACCAAACACACAACCATCTACAATCCCTTCAGTTAGATATCAACCAACACCAAACCCACAACCATCTACAATCCCTTTAGTTAGCTATCAGCCAGTACCAAACACACAACCATCTACAATCCCTTCAGTTAACTATCAGCCAACACCAAACCCACAACCATCTACAATCCCTTCAGTTAGCTATCAGCCAACACCAAACCCACAACCATCTACAATCCCTTCAGTTAGATATCTGCAAACACCAAACACACAACCATCTACAATCCCTTCAGTTCGATATCAGCGAACACCAAACACACAACCATCTACAATCCCTTCAGTTAACTATCAACCAACACCAAACCCACAACCATCTACAATCCCTTCAGTTAGCTATCAGCGAACACCAAACCCACAACCATCTACAATCCCTTCAGTTAGATATCTGCCAACACCAAACACACAACCATCTACAATCCCATCAGTTAGCCATCAGCGAACACCAAACCCACAACCATCTACAATCCCATCAGTTAGCTATCAGCGAACACCAAACACACAACCATCTACAATCCCTTCAGTTAGATATCTGCCAACACCAAACACACAACCATCTACAATCCCTTCAGTTAGATATCAGCGAACACCAAACACACAACCATCTACAACCTTCAGTTAACTATCAACAAACACCAAGCACACAACCATCTACAATCCATACAGTTAACTATCAGCCAACACCAAACAAACAACCATCTACAATCCCTTCAGTTAGATATCTGCCAACACCAAACACACAACCATCTACAATCCCTTCAGTTAGCGATCAGCGAACACCAAACACACAACCACCTACAATCCTTTCAGTTAGCCATCAGCCAGTACCAAACACAACCATCTACAATCCCTTCAGTTAGCTATCTGCAAACACCAAACACACAACCATCTACAGTCCCTTTAGTTAGCCATCAGCAAACACCAAACCCACAACCATCTACAACCCCTTCAGTTAGATATCAGCCAACACCAAACACACAACCATCTACAATCCCTTCAGTTAACTATCAGCGAACACCAAACCCACAACCATCTACAATCCCTTCAGTTAGATATCAGCCAACACCGAACCCACAACCGTCTACAATCCCTTCAGTTAGCTATCTGCCAACACCAAACCCACAACCATCTACAATCCCTTCAGTTACCCATCTGCCAACACCAAACACACAACCATCTACAATTCCTTCAGTTAGATATCAGCCAACACCAAACCCACAACCATCTACAATTCCTTCAGTTAGATATCAGCCAACACCAAACACACAACCATCTACAACCCCTTCAGTTAGATATCAGCCAACACCAAACACACAACCATCTACAATCCCTTCAGTTAGCTATCAGCCAACACCACACACACCACCATCTACAATCCCTTCAGTTACATATCAGCCAACACAAAACACACAACCATCTACAATCCCTTCAGTTAACTATCAACCAGTACCAAACACACAACCATTTACCCTCCCTTCAGTTAGTCATCAGCCAACGCCAAACACACATACCAGACACAGAAAGGACACAAAGAGGACAGCAACAATATCTTGTAAGGCTTGGAAATAATAAACAAATAATCATTACAAAAAAATAAAATAATCATTATAGTGTTCTTGGTACAGGGCTAAAACCATTGATGTGCTACATTATGCTACTTCTGTGAGTCGTCACAAAAATGAAAACAAGACAATAAAACAGAGCTCATCTTTTTTCACACATCACCTGCATGTTTTGTTTTGAAGCAAGATACCAGGGTTGTAAAAAAAAAATTATATAGTGGCCAAATATCATTTACACATTAAACAACAGAATAAAATACATAATACCCGCATGTTGGCACCTTTTTACTCAGTGTAAGTCTTTAAAAAGACCATGAAAGTCAAATGTGTTATGAAAAGCAGAATAAAACATTTATATGTAGTACTAACCTCGAGGAGTCAGAGAACTCTGCTTTTCTGCCTCCACCTGCTGTCTGCCTCCTGCTGGGAGGTTGTTGTAGATCCGTTTGTAATGATTGTACACTGCAACTGCCAACACTTTCTTTGCATATGACTGGCCAACTACGTATTTATCGAGGTAGGCATAGATCTGCAAGAGGTATAGATTAGATTTTACATTCACGTTACAGTCACATTGGACACATTTTGTGTAGTTTATAATAAATTAGCACAAAAATCATTCATAACATGCATACATGAATTCTTCAACAACAGTTGTAGTGCATCGTACCTTTTTAGGTGGCGGAGGAGGTTTTTGAGCAAATGCCAGTTTAACAGCCTCAGCAGCAGATTCTGCCTCCTTATTCAGACCCTTCTTAGAGTCAGTTTCAGAAAGCACCACGAAGAAGTGATGACACTTTTCACATTTCACAAAACGTGTCGATGCTAAAGTGGGAATAAATGTACACACACAATCACATATAAGACCACTGCACAGTGCGTTTTCATAAAACAATATTAAGTTTATTTCAAGACTTCAAGATTATAGAAAACATACTAGTATAAAATGCAGTATTTAGTTGAAAACGACTGAGTAAATATTCAACCTGAATAGATAACAGTACAGTAATAACACTTACACACAAATGTCTCCACATGTGTGCAGGGGTCTCCACATTTGGGGCAACGGAGCTGACTGCCTCCTTTTCCTGAGCCCCCCGAACCCATCGACCGCTTTCCAACCATTTCTGTCACACTCTTCTGCACAAACATAAACATTAATTGAAGATGACTGGGAATCCAAAACAAATACAGACATGTCAATATACGCAGAAGAGATAAATAATCAGGCCAGCTCTGGTCAATAATCATGCTCTTTTTTCTACTCATTGTTCAGTGAGGTAAAATTACCTTTCCTCCATCATTGGATCCACCAGTTGGTGTGCTGTCCTTTGAGGCAAAACACACCGCAGTCTCTGAAAACAATCGGACCTGTACTGTTGGAGGAAGATGAGCTTCACGGGACGCTGGTCTACTGAGGGCAAAAAACTGAATGCGCGAACTTGAAAAGCCTGCAACCACAAAACATGTAAAAATAAATATGTCTACGCCACACAAATTGTAAATGAAAAAACTACAGAGATCTTTCTATTACAATTATCGCAGCCACATTTGCTGCTTATGTGAATGGAAAGGTGAACCTGGTGTAGACTAGACTAGAACAAAACATAAACTAACTAAAAGATTAAACTTGAAATATGTGTTTAAGTTGTTGTTCTCACCTTTATGTGCAGAATTTAAAAGCACCCTCGCCGCAGACGAACAGGTACCGGACATCTTTACTGGGTTCTAGAGAAAACGTGGAAGAGATATAGGAAACATGACAACAGGAAAAGATTGGATTAATAAGAGATGAAATAAATACTAATAAATATAGATTACAATGACAACAATTTTCTTAGCAATAACAGTATTTAAAAAAATAGTAAACAACTAAAACTAAAATAATATGAACCACATCTGGTTCATAATAAAACATCTAACAAATAATAAATAAGGAATAAAACAAAAACTAGTTAATTAAAGTAAACAGGCTTGAGGGAGGTGGTTAGAAATTGGGGAAAAACTTAACAAGGGTCAAAAATAGCATGTCTTAAGACAGTTATAAACACTGCTATCTTACATAAGGAACATAAACTCACTTTCACAGTTTAAATCTGCACTCAAAACCCACTGACTTTTTAAAACTAGTTTTAAATCTTTATTTACTTTTTGTGTATTTTATTATTATTACTTTTTGCATTTTACACTCTTTGTATGTTGTCTTTGAGTGAAAGAAATGGGCCTTTGAAATAAAATGTATTATTTATTGCTGAACGGTTATGTCGCAGCTAAATATGAATTAAAAAATAGTACATTTTAATGCTTATGAAAGGTGTAAATAATAACGTATTGAATGGCAAATTAAAATAAATAAAAATGTATTGACTAGTGTCAACAATTCAAATAATAAATATGTAGTTATTAAAGAGTATTAGTTAAAAAGCTAGGTTACCTAGATAGCTAACGTTAGCTAGGTTAGCTTACATGGGTAACCGTTTTTCAAGCAATAATCCTACCAGAGATTCAGTAAAAACACTGGAGCCCTGACCAGCGCTAAGCTATCAACAACAACAACAACAACAGCAGCAGGAGTATAAAGGACACTGCTAACTCCAGCTCCTAATAAAACACTTGTCTAAACCCGTGACTAAAAAAAGTCACACAAAGCCAAACAAAGCGGCTGGCAGACGTTTAGGACAGCCTACCCCCGGGAAAGAACACGATGTCCGAGTTCACCCGCGCACACACACACAGATCGAGTCCTGACACTGACAGCTCCTCCAGAAGACCCTCTCCCCCGGCAGAGCTTTAGCTTTAGCGGTAGCGTTAGCTGCGGGGAGTCCGGCTCGGGACTGGCGGCGCTATCTGTGACTCTGCGGGGGAGACAGAGCTCATGCCCGGGGTAAAACACTCCTCGTACCGTGTGCGTGTTCCCCGAACAGCGCTGCCCTCAGCGGGAGCAGCTGGGCGAGCTGTAGGCTGTAAACAGGGCCGTTTAGAGCGGGGCTGAAACTGCTACTGCTGCTGTTGCTGCTGTGTCACGGAGAGATGATGATGATGATGATGATGACTGGGGTCTATTTACACAACTCTCTCCACCACACACTGCCTCCTTGCACCGCCACCTGCAGGAGCGGAGCCGTTCACTCACCTTCAGCATAGCTAAGTATTATTATTTAACTTGAACACCCATTTGTCTAACTTACTTTAAAAAACATACATATATTTATTAAGTGGCAGAACGTTTTCTCATTTCTGAGTGGAGAAGGGGCAGAATATTGTGTTTAATGGTACCAGTGTGCCGGAACAACCATCCCTGCTAAGCCCAATATATTAATTCTAAAAACTGGGGTGTCATAGACATCTTTATACAAGTAGACAAGTTATCTATGGTGCTGTTGTCACTCCCCGATCTGTACCCCCTGCCCGATTTGTGCCGCGCATGCGCACTGCAAAATGAGCAGGGGGCACAGATCGGGCAGTCACGGCTGTCAACAGTTTTCGGCGCTGTGAGATCCCTGATCAAGCTTAACTTCCGTTTTCTG
This sequence comes from Astyanax mexicanus, assembly GCF_023375975.1. Taxonomy (NCBI): domain Eukaryota; kingdom Metazoa; phylum Chordata; class Actinopteri; order Characiformes; family Acestrorhamphidae; genus Astyanax; species Astyanax mexicanus. Next base: position 58,579,656 of record NC_064409.1, read on the forward strand.
AATTATAGATAGACTGATTGGTGTTTAAAACTAATTATAATTGGAAAATAATCTGTTTAAATGTATAAGCCTGTGGTGTTTTTATTTATTTATTTTTACATATACCAAGTCTAAACTACTTCACATTTTATTAGTTTATCTTTCTGTAATCTAGATAGACTGGGAGATAAATTACAAACAAAATACAAACATCAACCAGAAAATAATTTATAATTAATAATAATTATTAATTAATAATTATTAATAATTTTCTTTGTCCTTGAGCAGTTGATATATAAACTGTGCATTTTACACTGTGTCAATTTAGTATTAACGGGTGTGTAAGACATTTTAGAAATTTAATGTCTAAGACATTTTAGAAATTAATTTAGTTTACCATTATAACAAACCTATTTGGGTTATACCCATATTATGGAGGTGGTTGTAGTATTTCTCAAGCTAACAAAGAATTTATGTAAAAAAAATATTATTCTTAAAATACACAGCAAATTATTATAAATAACAGGTAAAACACATTAATCAAAATATCAGTTTATTTTACTCTCAGAGAAAGCATGAGAGCGAACCCACATCCCTCTTAACACACACACAAATGTGTATGAGGTGGAGGGACTGTGTGTGGGGAGTGTCCTCAGTGTGTGAGTGAGTCCTGCTCGGGCTGTAACTCCGCCCCCCGAGCAGCTGCAGGAAGATTCTAATGAATATTCAAATATATGTCCAATCACAGCAGAGATCTCAAAGTTTTAGAATACTTAAATGACAAGCTCCTTTTTCATTTTACTTAAGCCCTGTCCACACGGCATTAATTTCTCAGTTTCTCAGGGGTCCTGGGGTAATTTTCTCTTTTATGGCGAGTCCTCTGTAATTTTATTCCATCCAGAACGACTATATAAGTGTTTTTCTCAGGCGTCCTCTGAGAAATTTACAGGCTGAATTACCTACTGTTTTTGCTAAACTTTAATTTTTTATTCCCGTCTGGACGCACATCTGAGTTTCATCCTCACAAACACAAAACCAAGTGGAAATGGATGAGCACGAACGCGATGTCATGTGACTAAGAAAGCCAAAAAAATAACTGGTCCGCCTGTTTTTTCAATTGCAGTCCGGACACAAAAGTTTCATCACTGAGTAGAAGTGTGACATATTTTTTTTTTTTTTTTACAGTTTTTCCCCTTGAAAAAAAAATCCCATCCAGATAGGGCCTATACCACACTCCGGTTTCATATATAATTTCTCTAAAGAAAAAAAAACTTTTAATAGTGTTTTGACTGGTTCAGGGGTATAGGACAGAAAAGTTATAGTGGGGGAATGAAATGTGAAAAAGAAAAAAACACACACACACACAGGGGTTTAAAAAAGCTTCAAACTGTAAAAGTGTTCCTACAACTACTTACAAACAAACAAAAGTAAAAAGCCATCTCTACAGGGCTAAGCAAGACCAAAACATTAACAAAACCCACTCTAACTTCACCCAAAAATCAAAAATAAATTTATCTGCGTTTCTGTCTTTTTTCAGTTATTGTGATGAATGTGTGAATGTGCTGTGTAACTGTTGTGTTGTGTAAATGCTGCAGTAACACCATCTGTTCCAGCACTGCTTTACTACTAACAAAAGCTTTGGAAAATGACATTTTTAAAATCCATTTCCAAAGCTCAGTTTATTTCCATTGCTACTCACCAGCTGCAAGCTTTTAACGAATGAATGAACCAGTGAATCACCCTCTCTTTTTTTTTAACTATATATCATTTACTATTCGGACGACAGCGGCTGAAAAGTAAAGTCAAAATGACTCTGGCGCCCTCTGGGGGCAGACTCTAGTGCAACTTCAACTCGGCCCTTTCTTATCTAATATTTTAGGTTTCCATTATCAAGTACTTTATTTATTTGATTTTTTTTTATTATGAAAGTGAACTGAACTGCTTAAACCCAGATTTGATCATCATGCAATAATACACCAATCAAAAAGGTCATTGGGTGGACAGCACTTGTCTTCAACATTCAACATGCATTTAGTCTCAAGTCTGGAAACTTTCCTTTCTAGATATTTGCACAGCTCTGCACAGCCCTGCATACATACCCCATGCATAATTAAGAAATTACACCACTTCCTGCTGTTAGATCATTTGTGCACAGCTTTACAATTATGAACACACAAGACACAAATGATATCACACAATGTTTTATTTACAGCTTTGAGGTGCTGGTTACTCAAATCATATCTCAGGCGTGACCTGTAACATGAAAATAAAAGATTTGGGTAATTCTTACATTCTTTAATATTTATTTTTTCCATAAATAGAATAACAGATAACAGTTTTAGCAGGCAGGGTCCAAGCTGCAGATGTGATTAAAACGAAAAGCACATTTAATGCTTAAACAAGTTACAACAAATAGAGTGTAAATAAACTATAAGCTCTGACCTTTAAGATGCAGTATGTCTTGTTGAAATAATGTTTACAAGTATTTTTTAATAAACCCTCTAATGGTCAAACTCCTGATGAAAATTGTAAGTGAAGTGTGAATTTACCAACAGGGGAAGAGGGTCTTTCCAAGTCTCCTGTCTGCTGTTGGCCACATCATAGATGAGAGCTGTAATAGAGCCGTAAAGACAAGGTTAAGCAGATTCACTTCTCTAAAATATTAAGAGAAGAAACATAAAGATTTTTTCCAGCATCAGCTGGAGAACTGATTATGTTTTGATGAATTTTAAATATTGCAACACAGTGTACACAGAGAAGCACAACAGAACATTGGAAAACAGTGTAAGGTGTTGGGACCTACTTGGAAGCTTATTCTCTATGCTAATTCTTAACTTTTACAGTGTAAAAATACAAATTGTCTATGTTTAAAGGAAAACACAAAATTCTAAACTCACTGTCAAGCATTGTAAGCACAATCTCTCGTTTCTCCAAAGCACTGTCCACTTCTGCCATCAGCCAGGGGAGGAATCCTGTCTCTATATCTGAGATACAATGGAAAGAATATATACAAAAAATATATAATAAAAAGCATAGACTGATTTAATAGATGTTTAACTGTGTAATCTTCAAATGCCATATTTTAAAAGGATATGAATCACCTCTCTGCACTGGGTCGTAGAAATAGCCCTGGTCTCTCAGAGTGTTGTAGACGGAGGGCAGCAGGTCAGCCAGGTATTGCTGAGCAAATACTCTAGCTGCTATTTTCTCGGCTATCACTCTCTCATTCTCCAAGACCTCTCTCTGCTGCTTAAGTCTGCGAATCTACATCAGGAAAGCAACACACAAGTCTGAAGAGCTGAAGGGATATTATGGCCATATTGTGCCAATTTATGTTTTTTGATTGGCTATTTATGGCCTCCTGGGGCATCACACAGGCAACAAAATCATCAATGGGAAAAGACCTGTAGCACTGGTTAGTATTATGAACAAATATAAAACATAATAAAGCAATGAATAAATAAAATTAAATAGCAAAAACTGTAGTTCTTGGCTTACTAGGAAGATACTAGATCATAGAAGCTCATAATCCAGGTGAGGTTACCTTCTCCTCTCGGTGGCGCCTCTCCTGTTCCTCCAGTCGCTGCACCTCAACAATTTCAGCATTACGCAGCTCCTGGAAGGCGCGCTGTTGAGCCCTAAGAGACGCCAGCTCTTCCTCTTCCAAAACTTCCAGCAGAGCCTGTTCCATGGTCTTTCCTATCAGCACCTCTAACACAGGCTGCACCTCTGTGTCAAAGTGAAACAGCTGTAACAAAAATGGAAAGATTTAGTCTAATGAAGAGTAAACATAAAGCTGTGTAATCCTTTCTAAAAAAGTTTCAAAGGCCTGTTGTACATTATAGATTATTTACTAGTATTCTCTCCCCCAATACCTGAATGGGTTTTACGTGTTACACAAATAACATGACTGCTATGCAAAACCATCATTTAAAAAAAAACAATATGTATATTTTATGAAGGGCAGATTTATAATACTTGATAGTGGTGTTACATCAATTTTTGTTTTTGGTCAGAAACATTTGGAATCTGTGAAATTCTATTGGCTGTTCTTCTCTACAAGAAGCTATGGGTTTAACTTATTGTAGCTGAAGGCTTTAATCTGAAGGGGTGTCCACAAACATTTTAACATACAGTGTAAGTAAGGCTCTGGTAATGTTAAATACATTTTAAAAAACAATAAATGTGTTCGGTCTGTACCTCTCCTTCCTCTATTTGTGTGGCTACATCTTTTCCAGACTTGGCAGGGATAAAGAGAGGAGTGGCTGGTTTGTCTAGGAATGCATCAGTCTGACATCCCACACTGGCATCTTCAGGATGATCACTCAGCTCCTCCAAGTACAGCTCTAAGCCACAAATCAAATATAATAGATTATTTATTAAAATATTTTTGACTCATTAAACTCATTGAAACATGAAGGCTTTGGGTCCATTCCCTTTCATTCTATAACTAGTTTGCCTGGTAAGTACAATGTTTCAACAGTAAAAGTACTATTCTTGTCATTTCTACTGCAGCTCAGCTACTCCATGAGTTGGAAATTAATATACACCGAAAGGGTGTGATGTAGATGACTAACCTCTTCCTGCCAATATTAACAAGAAGCAGCAGCAGCACAGTAATTGTCTCTTTCTAAAATACATAAAGCTCACCGGTCTGCACATCCGTGTGTTTCCTCCCTTCAACTGCTTCTGGGGTTAATAAGCGGAACTGCTCTTTAGCCCTCTTTCTTGCCAGGGCTCTCCTTCTGGCCTCTTGCTGTTTTTGAAGCTCAGCAGGGTCAGGCTGTGACCTCTGTTACACACAGGTTTTTAAATCACTAATTTTGAACAAAGTGACACCTTATATAGCTATATTGTACAGCAGATAAATAATGTCACTTACAAGTGGCAGAGTGTGTGGTGCATAGGTATTTCCTCTGACAACACGCCGATCGTACATAATGTTTCCATATACATATGATTCTTCATTTCTGCATATAATAAAAAAACAAAATAAATATATTTGTACAATTAGTTATACAAACTAATGTCACTTATTGATGATACAAGTCAAAAAGCTATTTTACCATTCAAATCAAACTGAAGAAAACATTCATTTATAGTACACATTCTTATTTAAAAGATTATCAATTAAATGTTTATTATTATTATTATTATTATTATTATTATTATTATTATTATTATTATTATTATTATTTGATCCACAACCCACCCTGACTAGTCATGTTTTAAAGATACATGACCTTAATGTAAGTTGCACTAATAATATGTTACCATTAATTTACTAAAGGGTCCAATAAGATATCCACAATGTATAAATAAATAAATAAATATTTCTAATAATAAAGATGTCTATATTTCTACAGGAAAATGTATATCTATATCTATATATTTATTTACTGAATGGTAAAATATTATTAAGTTAGCAAGTCAGTTGACTTTTTAGTTACATTTTATTATTATTACCTTAGATACACTATTAGACAAAAGTAAAAAAAGAGCGAAAGATAGAAAAACAATAAGTGAATGTTGGTCAAATATAGCTAACCAAGGTAAATGATCGGATATTATAACTAGTAAAACTTTCATAGTTGATTCTAATAGTAAAATGCAGTAACAGTTACAGATATTTCAGTCCGATTTTACTTTAGTAAATAAAGTCACGGTTGGCTGGTTTTACTCTGCTCGCTGTAATAGGTTAAACAATGTCAGGTGAATTAATAGTTACTGTCTTACTGAATCACCGCAGGGTTCTTGTATTTGAGGCGCGTTGGAGCAGGTCGTGGTCGACTAGAGAACACATACGCTCCGTTTGGAGCCTGGTTGTAGGGCTGTAACGGCGAAGCCATTCTTGCTCAGTTAAATATCTGTTGAGATATAATATTTAATGATAATATAAACAAAGAGACGCAGCGGAGTAAACAATTTAATGAACCTCTGCTGCTGCTGTTGTTGTTAATGGTGGTTTCTAGGCAACAGTGACCGCTACAAGTTAGTGACGTGTCGTTTTAGCCCCCCCTTCCCCCCCACTCTCTATTTATATCAGAGTTTATTATACATATTATAGTTCATTATATATATATATATATATATATATATATATATATATATATATATATATATATATATATATATATATATATATATATATATATATATATCAGTGGTGTGCAGTGAGAATGTATGGGGTAATGTAAGGGGTGACAATAGAATGTATAGAATAAACATCTAAATCCCAAATCTAAACCTAAATCCCAAACCTTACGGACATCAGCTTTAACATATTTGTATAGTTAGCATTATGTATCTAGAGTAGCTATAGCTAGCTTATATAGGTTTTTTCTGTTTCTGGCCAGATATTTTCCAAGCCATTACGTGTCTGGCCACAAAAAAATGTTTCAGATACATGAAGCAGGTACACCCAAGAAGAAAGGAAAAAATAAATAAATACCCGTCAAACCTGTCGTCAAAACTCTTGGGGGAAAATGAATGGACAACACTGGATTGAAACAAATCTTGTGAGGTTGCAGAAGCGTATCGAATCAATTCCACAGCGAATGCGTGCTGCGATGGCGGTCCAATGAGATATTAGAGTGTGTGACCCTTTTTTTTGGCCAGCTGAGAGCTGGACAATATATCTATCATATTGTGATACAGTTTCATTGTGAGATGTTCACCAGAAAAAAATATGAATCACTGTATTAAGCACAAAAGAGCATTTGAATAACAGAATAGCAGCAACTATTTTGTCTGCATTTTAAAACATGATAAATACTGTGTATTGTGAAAATGTTGTTAAATATTGTGATAATATTTAACTATACCATATCACCCAACTCTATCAGTGCGTGATTACATAACCAAAGGTGCTGGCTTTTGTATTGTTCATATTAGTATGGAATTGTATTGTATCGGCCAAAATTAAGAAATATATTGTGATCTAGATTTTTTCAGCCCTAATTTTTTAGATCATGTTATACATATATTATACATATATTGGATGCTACGCAGTATGTTTTGCTTTCAATTTTTAAATAATAGCAAATATTTGGTGGTTTTAGAGTTGGAAAATTAAAAAAGAGCCTTTTTTAATTTTAACATTTTGAATATTTACTGTGAGAAATCTTCCTCGTTATATCATATCAGTAAACACATCGAAACGCTAGAGGGAGCCCGAGAGAGAGTACTCAATGAATTAGATGAATGAAGCTAACCGGCTAAAAACCTACTGGAAAATAATGTAACCCCTTCTATTAATTATTTAATTCATGCAGGTACAACGGAGTATTTATTTATACATTTTCCTTTTATACAGGGAATGGGTTTTAGGCAGTAAAGGCGCTAGTATTTCTGCTACTGTGAGCTGATGCTGGAATTACAGTCAGAGCACGTTTAAAACGCTTATAACTGGAGTTTAAAAGCTTTAAAAAATTATGTCTTCGGTACTGAAACATTTTATATTGTTCTGTGTAGAGAAATGTTGTTTTTTTTTTCAAAATAAATATTGTTAAACAGTTATAAACTCAGATTTTGCTTAATTGCTCTATATGAATACATTTGTTGTGGGCTTGTTTGAGAGCGACCTCTGGTGGTCAACCAAACCCAAAAGAGGTTCTTAGTGTTTATTCTCCTCTTTAGAAATGCTCTAGTAATATGTACAGTTGGTGAGCTGTATAATAATTCTTTTGTTTAATATTATTTGTTTGATATTCCTAAATTTTATATAGGAATTTATGGTACAACATTTAAAACATAGGGAACATAGCGTCTGTAATGATAGTTGTGTACAAAGTTTTGGGAATCCCTTTTCAAATTAAAAGAAAACCTTAATCACACATTGGTCCCGTCTAGGACCGACATTGTACAACAGTGTACAACCAAAATGAGGCCCATATTTCATCCCTCCTGGCCCTAACTGACATCCATGTGTAGGGCCAACACGGAAACTGTGTATATATATAAAAAAAGAAAGATCCCACATGGGCATGCACCCCAAAATATTAACTTCAGACTATAAATATTAATTGTATCTTACATTGTGTATAAACATATTCTCTCTAGAGAATGCACATTAATTTCCATTTAGCAATTCAACAAAACATGTTATTTGACTGGGGTGGCCAAATCTTTGCAATACAATAGGGCTAAACTGGATGTGACATTCTTAGGGTGAAAGAAAAAAAATGACACAGGGTATTTTATATTATAAATCCAGTCAGCCATAAAAAATCACACACACAGGGCTTTTTTTGTTGTTGTTAAATGCAGCATTCAGCAATTCTGTGACCCAGTCTCAAAGAAGCTCACAAATCCAACATTTCTACTAGGACAGCAGTTTCTACACTACTTGTCATATAGCCCGCGTCACATAACCTGGTTGGGAAAATGTCATATGTCCAATGATTTGTTTTCATTTCATTTTGTCAGCAGAACGCTGTAAACCACACTGTTGGCAGTGGGGTAAAATGGTGGTAAACAGAAACATGGCTATGCTGAATACAGCCATGGTGGATATTTTTTGTGTTACTTTTCTCACCGCACATGGCTTACAAATACTTCGATAAACAAATTAAAAAAAGGTGTTAAGATTAATTATGTCCATTAGTGGACACATTGTGTAAACATCAAACAGTGAAGGCTAGGAAAATAAATGAAGGCAAAACCTGAGTAAGAATTCAAGTCTAACAGGAGAAATATGTTTGGAGGACAAAAAAAACAAAAACCCTACCCTAACTGTGAAACATGGTGGAGGATTCATCATATAGTCCTGCTTTTCTGCCTCGGGTACTGGACAACTTGTGATCAGGGTGCAAATATGAATTAATTCAAATGTGTATCAAAACAGTTTACATGATTAATGTAGTACAAGAGCAGTAGAACATGAGGGTAAAGAGATGTTTAGTGATACAACAAGAAAATAACTTAAAGAACACAAATAATTCAGGTAATTAATAGTTTACATTAATTGTTGTTTTTGAAATGGCAAGTTCAAATGCTAAATTGAGAAGCTTTTGAGACAACATGACCTGAAGAGGGCTATGCAGGTAAGCAATGTTTTGTGTATTGTATTGAAACATGTTTGGATATCCAAAATTCCTACAAAACACTGTGCAAACTTTATATGCAGATACATAACAGTGCTAGTAACTGTTAGAAACTGTCTAAAGTTGCTACTCTAACTGCTACAAGAAAATGTTTGGTCAAGATAATTGCTGATAAACAATATACATGACTTTTCCTAGCCTGCACGGTGTATTATTAGATTAGTTAGATTGTGATTAGCCATTGTCTTGAGTCAGATAATGATCAGACCACATTTTACAGGAAATCAAATGCAGAAATTGGGTGCTTTCAAATAAAAAATGTTATGACATTATCTCATAAAGTAGAAACATTAATATAACAAAAAACCTTTATAACAACTTTGACATGGCTCACAAGTACAAATCAAATGTGTATGCATACACAGAACAATTACATTTATATAACACAGACATGCACACTCATTTTCTAATAAAATAAACAAACATTTCATTTCTTTGGCTAATTCTCCAGTTCTTTTACAGATTTGATTCTTTTTACTTTATATGATTGTCATCCCTTTATAAATGTTCTATAAGATATGCCACATGTGTAGGTAAAGCTGGTGGACTGGGGTACAATATTTCACAACATACAGATACTATGTAGTGTAAAATTATATTTTTTACATATATAAATTATTATTTTAATGCTGACGCAGCACATAATCAATAATAAACAATGTAGGGCCACAGAGAGCTTTCAGTTCTCTTCTGTAGGGCTGCACATTAAGTGTCGGATTCCCTGACAAGGATTAAGGCGAGTCCTAGACTACATTTTCCTTTCATGGAAATGTGTATTTAAAAAGCTCTGTAGTCCAAGATTAGGCTTAATCTCTGTTTGGGAAACTACACCTTAAGGTTGAACAGAGGTATAAAGGAGTTGCTTAGAGTTACCTTATTAAAACACAGAACAAATGGTCAGAGGAAGGGCACTATAGTTTAGGGTGTGTGTATGTCCATCCATATTGAAATTTCCAGCTGCACAATATCCAGGTTCCCTCACCTGGAAAACCTACCCATGAACTACATTTCCACTTAAATCTTCTTGGTTTAAGCACAAGTATAACAAGTACACACAGATTACACAGTTGTCAGTTCAAAATGGACTGTGGAAAGGGCTTTAACAGCATGTCACCAAAGACAAGCCCATCTATACACTGAATATTATAAGTCTTTTCACAGAAGGTGGAGTATATTCTGTAGCAACAAAATTCCTAATAAAAAAATATACAGTACATCTAAATCCAGCGTTATAAACAGGTGTCCCTTAATTGTGCAAAATTTCCAACAGCAGTGAGATCACACATTTAGGTCCCTTTTTCATAAAGACGAAGCCACGGTAATTTCAGAGTGGAGAGGACAGCAGAGTGTTCGGTGTTGTTTCATACTGAAACGTTTGTGTGTGGGCCTGCTCTCTCATTTTGGCTTTGATCTGTTCTCTCAGTTCACAATGTGCTTTCAAATCCTTCACTTCCTGTGGCAGAGTGCTGCTCCACACCATTAACACAGATTTCTCGTCTGGCACACACACAAAGAGAAAATAATGAACAAAGAAATGAACAAGTCAACTGAAACCTCCTGAAATAACATACAAATAACTGCAATACTAGCCCTTGTTGAGCACCAAGATGTACTTACCAAGCCTGTTCTGCTCTTGAGACATGTGGAGCCGCCTACCCAGCACCAGAATGACGCTTTTCCGGCTTTCTGTTTCTGTAACAAAAAGTAGTATTTAAATCACCCATCTTAAATTCCTGCATACAAGAAACAACTATAATGCATTATGAGCCAGTTTCTTTTTCAAACAAGGATTAAGTCTCATCACCGTTTTCCTTTCGATGCACAATCTCGACTCAGAATTTTATGTAAACCAGGTCAAAGACTAATACCCGCCTGTAAAAGCAGCCCTACAGTATAAGACACTGCACAATTGGACACATTTGGAAATTTGTATCTGAGACATGATCTGTCTTGGACAGATTTACAGAGATACTGTAGATAAGGATGTCCAAGTGTAACAAGTGTTCTACATACACAAACGGAGCCTAAAAAAAACAAAATAAAAAACACAATAAAACATACAGAACTAGAAAATGACTACGTTGGCAATATTGTATAAACCATACTTACAAAATAAAATAATTACATTATCTTTATTATCATTATTGGAGATGTAAAATAACAAAGTAGAACTACTTCACTAATGTACTTAAGTACTTAAATCCTGTATCTGCTATCTGAAAATGGTGTATAATTTTTTTCTCCAACTTCCTATTTTATTTCACTACATATTTTAGATGTTTAATACTTTTACTCTGATTCATTTCTTATGTGCTGTTCAGTGCTAGATGCAGTCCTCCAGGTGGACAACTGTTTTCGGTTGAGCTGCCACTTCTTACGTGTGTGTGTGTGTGTGTGTTTGTGTTGACTATAAATTGTATAAAATATGATACTAAAGTGTCCTTAGGTTTTTAGAAAGGCCCTATATACATGTACCTTCATTCATACATTAATAACTGATTTCTAAACAATAATTTCTATAAACATTAAAGCACTGTGTGAAAAGCCCAGAGCAGAGCAGGTACCTATCAGAACAGAGGCCATACTGCGCACTGAGTGGCAGTTGGGGTTGATTGCCTGCAGCAGCTCACGCGTGGACAGATCCACCAGCAGGATGTGCCCGGCTCTGGTGCCAATCCACAGGGTGCCATTATGCTGCACCAGTAGGGTCTTCACACAGGCCCAGGACGACTCCATTATTCCAGCTGTCTCACAACTCAGTTTGGTCTTCCTGAAACAGCAAGTTCATTAATTCAGAGGTTAATATACCATCTATGAATCAAACTGAATATCTGATAATGTTTCATCATTTTCCTTACAAAGTACTTCAGACATTAATGTAATAATTGACATTATTAACCATAAAAAAACTAAATGTCATTATTATTTACAACATTCTTAAGAATTAAAATTTAGTAACGACTAATAATGTCTTAACTAGTGTCAATTAATTATTAATTGAGATTCATTCTACCCTTATCGTAAAGTGTTACAAAAGTTGAAATGTTTGTGGACATCTAATCTTTTAATGTATGCATTCAGCAACATTCTGAATGTAGCTGAACAATCTATGTTGCACCCACAACATAAATTTTTAACCTAGATGTCATTATGTAGCATTTTATCTAAAACGAGCAGCTTTAAAATCACTGCAATAAGGAGAACTGTGTCTGCTTTTATTATTATTATTATTATTATTATTATTATTATTATATGCAAAAATGTACGTGGTGAAATTTAATGAAAAAATAGAAAGTAACACTTAGTTAAGTATCTATGAGTCCTATTGAACCTATTGAAATGCAACTGAACTGCAATTTAAATGTAAATGATTCACTATTAAACCCTACACCTAGCCCTAACCTTACCATTTACCCTTATTTTAGGATTAGAACTAAGGTTAGATTTAAAGTTTTAGGATTGATTTGTGGTTAAAGTATGGGTAAGGGTTAGACACTTATAGACACTTAGAGTTTAACTACATTTAACAGATATTCAGTTAAATGGTACTTTTAAAACATGCTTGTTTAATCTAAAATGCTTATTTATGAAGTTATGTACACATGTTCACAGCATGTAAGTGTGTGCCGGTGTTTACCTTAACAACTGCACACAATCGATGAGGTCAATCATCTTCCCGCTCTTCTTGTCCCACACTTCTACAATGTGTCCCCCGGTCTTACTCAGATAGATGTGCTTTTCCACCACCAGTCGAGAGATACACGCCTCACTGCTGGTTGATCTTTGCTGACTTTTCAACAAATGAACAGCAAGAACAAAGCATGAGCTAAATGGCATTTAATGCCTACAATCTAAACCAATACACAATACAGAGGAGGAATTCACGCGGGTACATACACAAAGAGTTTGGCAGTCCAGGTGTCTATAGTCTTTGAGATGCTGTAGTCCACAGACAGTGAAAACGCTTTAGTGCCACAGCCGGCCCAGATAGTGCTGCGGTCCTGAGAGTGGCCTGACAGACCCAGACACATCAGCGGTGTATTCACATTCCCAACCTTCACCACCTTCACTGGAGCACCATCTGCACACTGGGTTGGGAAAGACCAGAAAGAAAGCTTAAGTAGCTTTAGCTTAAAGAATTAATTCCAGCAAATATTCCATTGTAAACCATGAGGAGAAATACCTTTATTACTGCATCTTCATAAATGACAATGGTTCCATCTGCTGTCCCCACTAATAGGTATTTCTTTAAACAGCTGATAAAAAGACATAAAAATGAATATTGTACTTAAGATGCAGATACAGTACCGTGGAATTGAAATGATGAAAAATTGTGTGTGTATGCTCTCTGTTTTAATTCAAAAGGATTAATAAACATTTAGCATGAACTGTTAAGGAAATACAGCCATAGTCCTGTTCATGGGAACCGTCAATATGCAGTCAAGCTGATGCAAGATTTTGAGCATTTTTAGAGGTAGGTAGAAATATATTAATCTGGATAGCAGAACTGTAGAAGTTGCCAAATAAAGCCATTATTTACTGGCAAGGAAATGCTTTAGGTGGGCATCTGGGATGCCCATGGGTTTGTTAAAAGTGATGCACATATTTATAATTCAACTTACTGTATTTTTCAAAAGGTGAAACAAAAATTCTTTAATTGTCCCAAAAATCATCAGGGCGCCTTTTGTATGGAGCAGTAAAGCCACTCTGCTGAAGTGCAGCATTATAAAGAGTTTCAGTTTAGTTCTTCAGCAGTAACAGCATTAGCCGCTAACCGTACTAACCGTGATCTGTCAATCTAAGCTTACTGTAAATAAACAGAAGCACTTAACTCACCCAAATTTTCAGAAGAGAAAACATCCAGTATTAAAGTTTGACTTGTTTGACCTGTATGAAATGTTTTTTTAAGAATTACTGTTTTGTTTACTTAGCTTAGCGTAGATGTTCAGGTCTCGCCACCCAGCGGCGAGATCTGCTGAATTGAAAGAAAACATGGCGACAACCCTGTTCCTTACTAGAGAGAATCTGGTACGCCTTATAGTGCGAAAAATACAGTATAATAAAAGTTATATGTATACATGTAATAATTATTTTTGAGCCTGTGAAAGTGGAGGGATGTTAATTTCTAAACGGTTAATATATTATTTTGGTTACACTCTTCAATTTAAATAGAAAGTCTCTACCGTAATCACACAATGATTGTTTCATTTCAAATCCACTGTACTTGTGTATAGAGGCAAAATGACCAAATATTAATGATGTGACTTTACAAAGTAAAGCAACATACAGAAATGAGAAGCCAATGAAAAGCTACCTGCGCTGAGTGGGTGTGTGAAAGAACAAGGAGGTGACTGAATCCTTCACACTCTGCAAATGGTGCAAAACTTGAGCATTCTTTGTATCCATTACAACCAGTGATCCCAGCTGTGTCCCTGCCACCAGCCAATCATGGGACTCCTCAGGCACTCTTACAGTCACCAGGCAGAGCACAGGGCTTTGGTCAATCTCCTGAGAGACGAAAAAACACAAATCAGCATGTTTCAATGTCATTTTACCATGTCATATTAAAAACATATGAATCATTATTTTTTAGTAGTTTAGAAATGTAGTCCTCTGTAGTCTGATATGTATTGTACCTTATCTTATATGACCGTTTTTTTTTTTTTTTGTAGATTTAATGATTTGGCACTACAGTGACAATAGGTAAATAATTAACAAGAACATGTGTTAGCTAAATAAATACTAAAACTTTTTACCAATCTGGTGCTTTTTTCAGTCTCTAGATCCACACAGGTGACACAGCCGAGCTTCTGGCTGCTGCTGCCACCTCCCATCCAAACTCTAGCACCTGCACCTCCGTTCACACTTCTGCCCACACTTCCACCAACACAGGAGACAACAAAACATTCACAGGGCAGCCCGTCCAAAGTCAGCTCCCTAATCAGACACAGCATCTCGCCTGAGCTCAGACGATCAAAGACCTACAATGGGGTAAAAGCAACAAGTTAAAAAAAAACAAAAAAACGGAAAAAACCCTTACACACAAATCACCCCTGTATAAACACATTGCTAAAAGAAAAGTTTTTTTGGGGGGGATGGAAGTAACATCAATGTTACCTGTGCAGAAGTGGGTCTGTCCTGAGGGTTCTCATTCAGACAGTCCTTCATTAGGTTCTGAAATCCTGACCATGGGGAACAGTGGTAGTGCTCTACTGGATCTGTAAAAGTAGTACCAAGACAAGACATATGTTGGGTACTGTTGAATTAATTGTGAATTAATTGTGATTTTTAAACTATCCTGTGCATCACAAAATGTATGATTAAATTGATATATTTTTCATTTGAAAATAGCTTAAACAGTACTAGTAATTTTTGCATGGTGTGTGCATATACAGTGCCCTCCCTTGTGTCTGGGACAAAGACAATTTTTTTCTTTGATGCTCCTAAAGTTGAATTTCCAAATCAAACCAATCAGATGAGATTTAAGGTCTCCTTCTGCTAAAATCCACTTCGAATCGATCAAGAAAGGCTCTCTATGAAGTCTGAAGGAGCTATAGCTAAGGGAAGCTTACAGCTCTGTTTACTGCTTACAGCTCTGTTTACAGAGCTAGTTAGCATTAGCTTTCTTGTGTAAGTAACTATAAGTTTAAATTGGATCTCCGGTGGATTCTGCATTTTACAGATACCTTAAATATACACTAGAGAAGCACGGTTTGACAAGGTAGCACGACTTAACAGAACACCGGTCAAAGCAGGCACCGTTCGCTTATGGATTTTGTGACTTAGAACTGACTCTGGGGCTTTGATGTGGTGAAACTGCACATCAAAGCACAGAATCTTAGTAGCGTTTGTTTAGCTGAAAGAAACGTTATCAAAGGTATCAAACACTATTCATTTTAATAGTGTTAGGTTAAGTGTTCATTGTACAATAACAACATTAATTTAGCTTCATATTTGAGCAAATTATTGTAACTGAAATATTCCTAAATAATTGATACTGAATTGAAGCAAATTGATGCGAAACATGGATGGCATTATCCCACCTTGGGAGAGCAAGGCCAATTGTGCTCTCAGGCTCCAGCTGCTGATTGTAAGCAGAATGATTGTGATTGATTTTCAGATCATAATGACAGATACTTAGTTTGCTGGAAAGAAATAGAATTTTTACAGTAGAAAATAAAAAAAACTTACATTCTGAAAGGAAGTCGATCTAGATTTAAGTTTTTAATCTTTAATAATAAGTTATTTTGTATTATACTGCCAAATCCCAAAATTGGAGATTTTTGCCACCAAGTTTTTTTGTGAAATAGCTAAGAAATAGCTTTAAGGAGTTCTAACATTACCTGGTAGCTTGCCTTGCACAGCAATCTCATCAAACTCGCTGGGGAACTTCACACCATCCGAGATTCTCTGTCCGCAGGTCAAGAGGTCATAAAGCAAAAGACCAAACGAGTAAACGTCCGCCTGAACATCATAGATCACATTACCGCGAGCAACCTCAGGAGCACGGAACCCTGCGAGACACAAAACATCCATCAGTAATGTAGCTGAAGATATAAGACATGAACACACACTGCCTAAAGTCCATGAAACTGGACACAACTGAAGTGAAAAAATAAATAATTGCATTAAAATATCATAAAATGACTTTTATGTGGTTGACCTAGGAGAATCATGCACATGTATGACCATTTATTTTACTTTAAGGCCATGTTGTTGTATAGGTCATCTTTTTAAGTGGTACCTGGAGTGCCCTCTGAGCTCTTGACTCCCATACTGCAGCAGTACTGAACAATGCCGTAATCAGTGATCTTAGCTATGATCTCCGAGTCAGTCTTCAGAGTAAACAGCAGCACGTTGTGAGGCTTCAGGTCTCGATAGATGATCATGGAAGAGTGCAAATACCTGATGTGAGAGTAAAAGAGACAGAGAGAGAGAGTTACCGGTAATTATTTCAAACTGCATTAACTTTTGCGTCTGTTTCTTTAAACACACTGGTGCACGGGGTAGCGTGGCTGTACCTGAGGCCATCTGCCACCTGTAGTGCTATCCTGTGCTTCAGTTTGCGACTAAAGCTGCCATCTTTGTTTTCAAACAGTGAGTCCAGTGAGCCACACGGAGCCAGTTCCATCACCAGCACATGAGGGGAACTTCCTGCTGCTAGCAGAGCCACCAGACTGGGGTGATTCAGCCTGCCCAGCACGGTCAACTCCTGCAAAACCAAAAGATCATGTTATTTTTACATCAAATCCACAAAACTGTAAAATTTACACTGATTTAATCTACAGAAAAAATATTTCCAATAAAAATTGTCATTAATACTCTAAGAGGGTTATCAATCATGTTAACATGCTCCTTGTAGTTAATGGCAGTGTGTAAATCAAGTAGCCACTCCCATCTCAGTCATTTATGCAAAGATTTCTTATTCTCTCTTATTCTTTCATAAATTGTACACACCTCCGTAAAATTACATCACTCCACCCCCCCTCCCACATAAGACTGATCCCATCCAAATAAGACTTTAGAATAACAAAGAAAACTAAATAAGTACAAAACGTAAACCAAAACATACAGTCTTACCTGTCTCACTAGTCTATGAACATAGAGCTCTGACGCATGTTTATTAAAAATCTTAATGGCAACATCTTCATTTTTATATATTGCTCTGTACACCGAGCCAAAGCCTCCATCTCCTGTAATCAAAACATAGAGCAACATTTCATTAGAGTAACAGTAGGGTGACAGAAAGTACATTGCTATGATACATTGGCTTTACAGACCAAGCAGGTACTCTTTGGAGAGTTCCTTCTCCAGTTCTTCAGGGTCCAACATTGTACTGGCAGGCTGATCAATCAGGATCAGGTCGGGGCAGATTTGAGAGATGGGTATTGTACACTGAGGGTCCTCTTTGTTCACCAAGAGACCATCTAAAAAATACAGACACATAATAAATCCTTCAAGAATGTGCACAAAATGCCACAGCATTCATCAGTATTTAAAAAATGAAAGTAATTTCTGGCCTGAATATGGAAGTGATGCAGACCTTTATCAATGCTTTTCAGCAGCTCCTCCAGCTGCATCTTGCTCTGCTCTTGCGCATCATTGAAGCTGTACAGGGCCCATTTCTTCAGCACAGTTTCCCCATCACCATGAATATCAGTGTTGAGGAGGTCAGGATACCACTCCTCCAGCACAGAGTCAATATGATCCACCACCTGCCCCAGTAACACCTGACCTACGAATCCAACAGACAGTTCGGCTTAAATCATTAGAACATTCACATGAAAACCTTTACATCTGCTTTTACATCTGAAAAACTACTGCCATAGGACCTTTAGACCTTTAGCACCCAAGTGACTTTATTACATTTTTCAAAATTTCCAAGAAACACTTGCACTAATATTAGTCATTTAATCTATGTACCACATTTTGAAAAGTTTCTGACCATTTTATATCTACAGGAGGATCTCAGGTAAAAGACATCTAAATATGTATATGTATTTAGTATATGGGGAAAAAGAAATATAATGAAATATAAAGATATTTTCATGACACAATTTTTTTGGTGATATTTTGACAACAGAAAAATAATGTTATTTAATTTTTTCTTTTTTAGCACTGACTAGATTCATGATATGTTCCGATAAAAATATAGTGTAGTATAATGACAAAATGTATCATAATACATTAAAACAATAATGCACAATTTTAATCAGAACAGAATTAAAATAATCAATAAATGATGACCAGTAAAAAACAGTAGGTAATTCAGCCTGTCTTTTTCTCAAAAGTTGAAAGTGAAAAATACTCAAATGGCCAATGCAAACGAATACTCTTTTTAAAAGGTTCTATATCTATTCTACTAACTTACCTTTGCGAGAACAAGGCACAGTAACTTTAACAAAGCTTGAAGGGTTTTTCTCTATTGGGTATGCTTCCACCAGGCAGTAGGTCTCAGCATCCCACGTTAGGTAGATGCCTGTCCTCCAGGTGATAGGTGTGGGCTTTAAAGGGATCTCTGAAAACAGAGAGGGAGAAATGTAACAGTTCACTTCTGCTGCTGTTACATAAGAAATCTGCAAACTTACCTCAGGTTTTAAAAGCCAGTACCGAGGCATGATACAAGCATTTATAGTACTATTGTATTTTTAATCATGTGAGCATGCCAGAGTGTTGTGTAAGCTTGCATTTGATCTCGTTTCAGCCTTACCTCTGCCACACAGCATGAAGGCGGAGACCTCTAGGAGCCGGTTGATCTGCCTGGACCAGTAGCCCATGGGGAAATAGGGCATCTCATAGATCCTCATGATCATCTCAGAGTTCTCAGAGTGAGGGAGGTTAATTACTGGTTTATGATGAAGCAAACTACGGAGAAAAAGAAGAATGAGATACTTGAGAAGTATTAAGAAATATTAACTGGATTAGATTTGTAAGGAAAAGTAAATTTCCTGATTATTGACTAGGCCTGTCACAAAAACTACATTATTGACGTATTGTTATTGTAAGATAATATCGTCCATTGTGTTTGCATTTACAAAATGCACTTACATATATTATGACTGTGGGCGTGGCTGCATTGATGCGGTAGTGCGGAAGCACAGAGAGACATGGATTGAATTAATTCAAAACTTACCTTTATTAGGAAATGCCCTCCATCAACACCAAAAACAACTTAAAGAAACATAGTAACAGCCCAGTGCGGCTCTAGTTGCTTAACTTTAGTGTCTTAGGTTCAAGTTGCCTCAGCAACATTCGCCATCAGCGCATCTCTCGAGTGAAGGCTGAGGCAGGGTCTTTATTCCGCTTCAACGCGGGCCAGCTGGGACTGACCGGGGCTGCACGTCAAAGAGTTGATTCCTTTGTTATGATATTATGTTATAATTTTATTAGTGCCAAATTTGTGGTCTAAAAATGCCAACAATATTGTTTATCGCAATTATTTCTGGGACAAAATTTTGTTCGCAATTTTTTTTATTGTGACAGGCCTATTACTAATTGAGCAAATGCCTAAAATTACAATTAGCATTCATACTAATACCTCCCATCAACATACAAAACAATGCCTGGAATGTTTCCCAAGGTAAACACAGTACAGTACAGAGAGCGTACCTGCTGGGTATCAGCAACTGCTCGTCCCCGAAAGGCAAAGCAATCTGAAACTTCTCCAGCAGTTTAAAGTACTGCATGAGATGTTCCCTGGGAAAGCAGCGGCTCTCAGAGAGACACAGAGTCAACACAGAGCGGAGCACCACCCCCGTGGTGTTCTCACACAACCCTGAACTGCTAAGAATGAGAGTCTAGAACCAAAGAAACAAAACAATAAATTAGAGTTAGGCAAATCTGAATAGGTATGAACTACATAACAATGTTTCTGAAGATGTTTATTTGTAACCTGTGAGATAACGTTGCACAGCCACTGGGGGTCAATAAAATACAAGTCTCTGAGCTGGAGTGCAGGGTCATCAAAGTGCAGGAGCACACCTAGGATTTTACAGACAAACATTAATGTAAAATAAAACGTATATAAACCACAAAGCATTCACCAAGCATTCACCAGCTTTCACCAACATGTGGATTTTCCAACCCGTGGAGCTAACATGCTCGATTGTGTGTATACTAACATTCCCGGTTCGTACAGAGCAGAGCCCCGCCCCCACTACGTCTACTCTGATCATATCACTGTCATGCTCATCCCAGCATACAGACAGCTCAGATGTGCCAAATCAGAGAAGAAGCAAGTTACAACCTAGCCTCCAGGAGCCATCTCTGCCCTTCAGGACTGTTTTGAGCACACTGACTGGGACATGTTCAGAGAAGCTGCTACCTCTGATGACTCCATCAACCTGGAGGAGTACACAGACTCAATGACTGGCTACATCAGCAAGTGCATTGAGGATGTTACTGTCTCCAAAACCATCACAACCCGCCCCAACCAGAAGCCGTGGATGACTGCAGAGGTGCGTGTGCTGCTGAGATCCCGAGACAAGGCCTTTAAGTCAGGGGAAAGGGCTGGCCTCCGAACAGCTAGAGCCAAGCTCTCCCGGGGGATCAGAGAGGCAAAGCGCACCTACGCAAAGAAAATCCACGCCCACTTCCAGGACACTACTGACACTCGGCGCATGTGGCAGGGCATCCAGACCATCACCAACTACAAGTCACCTCCCCCTGCTTGTAACAGTGATGCCTCCCTTCCAGATGCACTGAACTCCTTCTACGCAAGGTTCGAAGCACAGAACTACACGACAGCATGGAAGACTACACCTCCTCCAAACGACCAGGTACTGTGCCTGTCCTCAGCTGATGTGCGGAAAACTCTACTCAGAGTCAACCCACGGAAAGCCCCAGGACCAGACAGCATTCCTGGCAGAGTGCTCAGAGGATGTGCAGAACAACTCACGGATGTTCTCACGGACATTTTCAACATCTCTCTGAGTACTGCAATCGTGCCGACGTGCTTCAAGACGACCACCATCGTCCCTGTGCCGAAGAAGTCTCAAGTGTCCTGCCTTAATGACTACCGTCCCATTGCACTTACTCCCATCATCATGAAGTGCTTTGAGAAGCTGGTCATGAGGCACATCAAAAACCAGCTCCCGTCCTCACTGGACCCTCTGCAGTTTGCGTATCGTCCAAACAGATCAACAGACGATGCCATCTCTACTGCGCTCCACCTGGCTCTCACCCACTTGGACAACAAAGACTGCTATGTTCGAATGCTGTTCATCGACTTCAGTTCAGCATTCAACACCATCATCCCTCAGCATCTGATCGGAAAACTGAGCTTGCTGGGCCTGAACTCCTCCCTCTGCAACTGGGTTTTAGACTTCCTGACTGAGAGACCACAATCAGTCAGGATTGGAAACAACACCTCCAGCACCCCCATACTGAGCACTGGCGCCCCCCAGGGCTGTGTGCTCAGTCCACTGCTGTTCACTCTGCTGACTCATGACTGTACTGCAAAGTACAGCTCAAACCACATCATCAAGTTCGCTGATGACACAACTGTAGTTGGCCTCATCAGCAAGAACGACGAGTCAGCATACAGAGAGGAGGTGCAGTGGCTGACGGACTGGTGCAGAACCAACAACCTATCTCTTAACGTGGATAAAACCAAGGAGATGGTTGTTGACTTCAGGAGAGCTCCAGGTGTCCACCACCCGCTGAACATCAACGGCTCTGCTGTGGAAATTGTGGATAACGCCAAGTTCCTCGGTGTTCACATTGCAGAGAACCTCACCTGGTCCCTCAACACCAGCTCCATAACCAAGAAAGCCCAGCAGCGCCTCTACTTCCTGCGGAGACTGAGGAAAGCACATCTCCCACCCCCCATCCTCACCACGTTCTACAGAGGGACTGTAGAAAGCATCCTGAGCACCTGCATTACCGTCTGGTTTGGGAATTGCAACACCTCAGACCGCAAGAGCCTACAGCGGATAGTGCGGACAGCTGAGAAAATCATCGGAGTCTCTCTTCCCTCCATCACCGAGATCTACACCACACGCTGCATCCGCAAAGCCACCAGCATTGTGGACGACCCCACCCATCCCTCACACGGACTCTTCGCTCTGATGCCGTCCGGCAGAAGATACAGGAGCATCCGAGCCTCCACTACTAGACTCTGCAACAGCTTCATCCACCAGGCAGTCAGACTTCTCAACGCACAGAGACAGAACTGAACCCCCACCCCACCCACCACTCACCCAACACACTCACACAAAACTAAACTGTACACCCCCCCCCCTTTACACTCACAAGAACTGAACTTCACCCACACACACACCCAGTCAGCACACAGAGGCTGACATGACTTTATTTGCTGCACTCTTAAAAACTATAAACTCTACCTCAGTAACTGCTGTGATTATATATGTTCTATATGTTACAGTATGTCACACATCTCTGCACCTTATCCCCACTATACACTTTATTATACCGTATCGGTACTGCACTGTCCTGTCTTTAAATTGTCTCGTCTTTTGTATTTATTGTATTTATTGTTATTTAGTGTTATAATTTTATAATTTTATGTTGCACTGTCGTCACTCCTGCACTTTATGTTGTCTATTGCTTGTTGTTCTATGTTGCACCATGGTTCCGGAGGAACGTAATTTCATCACACTGTGTACCTGTACTCAGATGTAATGACAATAAAAGCCTCTTGACTTGACTTGAAGCACTAAATTCAGTCTTTTTTTTATTTCTAATTTTTCCCATTTTCTCCCCAATTTACAGGGCCAATTATCCAACCCACTCATTAGGACTCCCCCTATCACTAGTGATGCCCCAACACACCAGGAGGGTGAAGACTAACACATGCTTCCTCCGATACATGTGAACCACTCGGCGCCCTAAATTCAGTCTTTTAACAGCCTAAAACTATTATTCAGTTATGTGAAGACACATTTTCACAAACTACTATACATGATTAAGTAGCTATATAGAAATTATTTTTTAAGATATGGGAATATGCCTCGATCAATATATACAATTTCATTCAATTAAACTTAATGCCTAACTCTATACATAGGTAAAACAAACACTGTGCTGGAGCTTGGCAATTCTAGTGATATTCAATGTGAGCTGTTACTATAGTAGATCATCTTTGGCACCCAAAGCAGAAGTAACACTGAATAAAGCTAAAAATGATAGCCTCAATGCTATTGATGTTTTTCTGAGCTGGATTACTCACTGATGTTTGAGGCACTGCTTAGATAGAGTAAGTCTTGCTTTGTGCTATGATAGGTATATTATGTCTATATGTCACTCTGGTCTTTAGTAATGAGGTTCAGAACAATGGCATGTAGCTACCAGCTCAATAGAGCACTTGGGCAGGTTCTGGGTGATACTGAAAGCTAAAAATCTAGATTAGGATTGTGACAAATAATGATACTCGCATTACTGTGTCTATGCCCTATATAAGTCTACAAACAGAGGGAACATCTCACCAGTCTCACTGAGGAACCTGATGGCGTGAGGGAGTTCTCCCTCCTCCAGCTGAAGCTGGCTCTCCTGTATGAGCTGCAGGAGACGCTGGTGTCTGAGCACAGGGAATTCAGGAGGGACGCGTGTCCTCTCCTGCAAAACTCTCCGTTCCAGCTCAACATAGCAGTCAGGAACCAGCTGCCCCATCACTGGCTGCCCCTGGATCTGCACAAAGCAGGAAACAGGAAGTCAGTTTTGTTACATTTGTTAGAAAAAGTATCTAGTGTGTGTGACTTTTTAAACTTGACATATACTTGCATATTTAAAGTGCATATTTTAAAGTTCCTAGTTCAGTTAGTCACCTTAAAACAACTGGCCCCCGAGGCGATGGACTTGCGCAGTTTGCTAATGGAGTCTGACTCCTCACAGGCACACAGAATGGGGCATTCCTTGATGGCTGGGAAACCCAGCTGGATCAGCACATCCTCACGGAGCTTCTGCATACACTCTTGTAATACGTGGTCTTCACACATGTCCACGTGAGTCCCAACAAGTATAACAGGAGATAGAGGGGCTAGTGCCTTTATGGAGGGGAAAACAGAAGACCACAACAGAAAGGAGAAACATTATCTTAAGTGGGTTAATAATAAATTACATTAAAAATGGTTATCCTATATGTAAACACAAATTTGATTTTGCAAATATCACACACTGTTTAAAAATATATGTCTACATAAAAAAATATTTGATCTACATATTTGCTGCAGTTTGTGTTTAAACATAGAGAAGGTTGTATGAC
Source organism: Astyanax mexicanus (assembly GCF_023375975.1). NCBI lineage: Eukaryota > Metazoa > Chordata > Actinopteri > Characiformes > Acestrorhamphidae > Astyanax > Astyanax mexicanus. The sequence goes on from NC_064409.1 coordinate 58,604,460, forward strand.
TAGAGCAACTCTAGATAAGCTTTAATTGCACCAGAAGAGGAAAAAATAAAAATAAAATATAAAAAACTTAGCAGTGCAAAGTGAAACCCTAAACAACTGGAGTTGAGTAGCACCAACCAAAGTCATAACTCACTTTGATGTTGAAAAGCCAGGGTTTGACTGTGTCCAGCTCACTAACTCCTTTACTCAGGTTATAGAGCACTAAGTACATGGCTCTGGAGCTCATGAAGTGAGGGTGAGTTTCACTGTACTCCTCCCCACCTGCAAAGAGACAGAGAGGAAGATTACACAGGTTTTTATGGTTAGACAATATGTAACAACAATAATAATAGTTATAGATTGGTGATAGGGTATATTAAAAGACAACAAGGCCTTTGGCAACAAGAGAATCTCACCTGGGATATCCCAGACGTTCAGGATCATGTTTTTCTTGTCTCTGTCTCGAACTGTCCAGTCTCTGACACTGATTTTGGTTCCACCGATGCCAGATTTCCACTGGGAGCGCTTATGCTTCATCAGCTGCTGGATCAGCGTAGTCTTCCCACTGCCTGCAGTTCCGACCACTATCAGCTTCATGCGGAAATAGGGAACAGCTTTCTTTAAGCGCTGCTGGAAGTACCTAAAGAGGAGTCGAGGCAGGGAGACAAAACAAACTCAGAATCTTTGGTCTAGAGCTACAGGGTTATATTCATATCACTAGGGGTGGACGATATGGCCATTAAAAAAAAAAAAAACATGACATTTGCTCCCTGCTCTGCTCCCTGCTCTGCTCCCTGCTCTGCTCCCTGCTCTGCTCCCTGCTCTGCTCCCTGCTCTGCTCTCTACTCTGCTCTCTACTCTGCTCTCTACTCTGCTCTCTACTACTCTGGTCTGCTGCTGTGCTGGTTTGCTGCTGTGCTGCTCTGCTGCTGAAAGCTTGCTTTAATCTTCAGCTTCTACACTTTTCTCTGTTTTCTTCTCTTTTACTCTCTTCACACTTACTAATCCACTTTTAGTCTGCTTCCTCTTTGCTCTACACACCTATTAATCCACTTTCAGTCTACTTTTATAGACTTTTTCCTCAGGTTTGCTGGATTAGCTGTTTGCTGCTGCAGTTTGTTTGTGTAAGTTTCTAATTTCAACTGAAACAAGGTGAGTGCTTTTTTCTCCATGGCTTCTGCTCAGGTTTACACCTGTTTAGAGTGTGGCATGTATAGCTTAGATCCCTTATCCACCGATACTGGTAACAATAGTGGTATTTGTACTAAGTGTGAGATAGTTAGCTCCTTGGTGGATAAGGTGAATAAGTTAGAGCTGCACGTCCGGGGTTTAATAAGGGATAGACAGCAGGATTCACTGTTAGCAGCCCCGGGTGTCTCAGGGAGAGTTAGTACCCCCTCGACTCCGGCCTTAGAGCCCTCACAGCGGGGCGAATGGGTAACGTCTCGGCGGCATAGTCGAAAGGCTAAGGCTAATGCTACCGCAAAGGCCACAGCCAGCCCACCTGAACACCACGCTCCCCCAGTTCACGTGTCAAACAGGTTTGCCCCGCTCAGTGAAGCACCAACTGAGGAGCCTGTTAAAGGTACTCTGGTGATAGGAGACTCTATCGTCCGACACGTGAAATTAGCTACTCCTTTAGGGGCACCAGCGGCAACAGTTACTTGTTTACCGGGAGCCAGAGCACCGGACATTAGTGGCAACCTTAGGTTAGGGAATAGGAGATATTCGAGGGTAGTAATTCATGTAGGGGCCAATGATATTCGTCTGCGGCAGTCTGAAGTAACTAAGGCTAATATTAAAGAGGTGATTAAACAGGCCCAGACGCTGTCCGAGGAGGTAATCTGCTCTGGCCCCATCCCAATGAGGCGTGGTGATGAAGCTTACAGCAGGCTTTCTTCGCTGAACCGCTGGATGTCCAAGTGGTGTGCAGAAAATCATGTGGGCTTTATAGATAACTGGCTACACTTTGAGGGCAAGCCTGGTCTTTTAGGTAGGGATGGTGTCCAAGGGTGCTGCCTTACTTTCATGCAGCATAGCTCATAGTCTTTTAGTTAGTCGGCAGAGTAGTATTAGAAGCTGCTGACAATCCAGAGCCGGGACCAGGCCGCAGACAGAGAGGCTTAACCGACCGTCTGCGAGCTGCAAAGAGACGTTACCTAGATACCAATGTATTCAGACTGTGTCTGTCCCCCGAGTCAAACAAAAACATCAAAAAACTAAAACAGTAAATCCAAATAACTTAACTTATATTAAACAATCATATCCAGACTGTAGTACTAACATTTCAAGCCTAAAGATTGGTTTACTTAATATTAGATCTCTAAATTCAAAAGCAGTTCTGGTGAATGAAATGATAACTGATCAGAAATTCGATGTTCTGTGTCTGACAGAAACCTGGATTAGGCCAAATGAATATGTAGCATTAAATGAAGCCACCCCTGCAGGCTATAATTATATACACAATCCGAGATTGTCCGGTAGAGGAGGTGGGGTCTGCATACTTTTCCAAAGTACCTTAGTTAGCAATCAGAAACACTATGAAAATTTTACTTCTTTTGAGCTTCTTTACACCAGTATAATTAATCCAGTTACAAAAAAGAATGCATTTTCTTTAATTAACATCTACAGACCACCAGGGCCCTATTTAGAATTTTTAAAAGAATTTAGTGATTTTGTCACAGACTTAGCAGTAAGTAATGATAAAGTGATTATAGTTGGAGACTTCAACATTCATTTCGAAAAATTGGATGATCCATTAAAAAAGGCATTCACATCGATTTTAGACTCAGTTGGTATTATTCAAAATATAACAGGACCTACTCATTACTGTAATCATACTCTGGATTTAGTTTTGACCCTGGGTGTGAGCATAGATAACCCGAATATTCGTTCTCAAACCTCCGCAATTTCAGATCATTACCTTATTTCATTTAAATTACATCTTAGTCATAATATACGTACATCCCCTAGCTACTCTGTAAAACGTTCAATTACGCCTTTTACAGCCCAACAATTTACAGATAAGCTTCCAGACTTATCAACTCTAATGTACTCTCCTGTAGACCCAGTAGAACTAGACAAACTAACCGAAGGTTTAGAAAATACCTTTCGCTCTACCTTAGATGTTGTAGCACCCCTTAAACACAAAATAGAGAGACAGAAAAAGCTCGCACCGTGGTACAATGATCAAACTCGTACCTTAAAGCAGTTAGTACGAAATTTAGAGCGTAAATATCGATCAACTAAACTGGAAGTGTTTTACTCTGCGTGGAAAGACAGTCTTGTTAAATATAGAAAAGAACTTAATAAAGCCCGCTCAGCATATCTGGCCTCACAGATCGAGATAAATAAAAATAATCCTAGAGTTCTCTTTAGTGTTATTTCCAAATTAACTAAAAACCAGGCAGGTACTGAACCTCAGATTCCAGCCATTTACACCAGCAACGATTTTATGGACTTCTTCAATAGTAAAATTGAAAACATTCGGGATAAAATTAAACAGATAAATATTACATCCTCTCTGTCATCTGGTCTGGCTGATCTAGAACAAAACTCTGTTACTGAAGTTAGGTTGGAAGTCTTTAACCCACTTCCACAGCTAGAACTAGAGAAAATTATCTCCTCTTCAAACAGCACAACCTGCACACTTGATGCTGTTCCCACAAAATTATTAAAACAGGTACTGCCAGATATAATTAAACCTCTGTTAATGATAGTAAACTCATCGCTCGCCCTGGGCCATGTACCCAAAGCCTTTAAAACAGCTGTAATTAAACCTCTGATCAAGAAACCAAATCTTGATCCTAGTGTACTGTCTAACTATAGACCTATTTCAAACTTACCGTTTATTTCTAAGATTTTAGAAAAAGCTGTAGCCCAACAACTTTGCTCTTACCTGCAAAGAAACCAGATCTATGAAAAATTTCAATCTGGATTTAGGCCTTATCATAGCACTGAGACAGCTTTAGTTAGAATAACAAACGATCTACTTATAGCCGCCGACCAAGGCTGTGTTTCCTTACTCGTACTTCTCGATCTGAGCGCAGCCTTTGATACAATAGATCATACTATCCTTTTAGAAAGACTAGAGGACATGGTCGGTGTAACCGGAACTGCCTTAGCATGGTTTAAATCGTACTTAACCGATCGCTATCAGTTTGTGAGGATAAATGATATGTCTTCCAGTTATACCAAGGTAAGATATGGAATTCCACAAGGCTCTATATTAGGACCGTTATTATTTACATTATATATGCTCCCACTGGGCAAAGTTATTAGAAAACACAATGTGAATTTTCATTGTTATGCGGATGACACGCAGCTCTTCATATCAGCCAAACCTGATGACAGAGTGAGATTAAAGAAAATCGAGGATTGTGTAGAAGATGTAAAATCATGGATGTCGCACAACTTCCTCCTATTAAATAGTGATAAAACAGAAGTTCTCCTATTAGGCCCCAAAGCTGCTAGAAATAAATTATCAGACTTAATGCTAAATCTGGCTGACTTCTCAGCCACCCCTGGTTCAGCAGCTAAAAACCTTGGAGTTATCATAGATTCAGATCTAGCATTCGATAAACACATATCTAATGTTACTAGAACAGCTTTTCTACACCTCCGTAACATCGCCAAGCTAAGAAATGCCCTATCACTGCATGACGCAGAAAAATTAGTACATGCCTTTATTACCTCAAGGCTAGATTATTGTAATGCGCTACTGTCTGGATGTTCCGGCAGTAACTTAAATAAACTTCAGCTAGTTCAAAATGCTGCAGCCAGGGTCCTTACTAAAACTAGAAAATTTGACCATATTAGTCCAGTACTATCAGCACTGCACTGGCTTCCAGTCAAATTCCGCATAGACTATAAAATTCTCCTGTTAACGTATAAAGCCCTACACGGACTCGCTCCTGAGTATTTACAAGACCTCATCTCCTGTTATGAACCACCGCGATTACTCAGATCTCAGGGTGCTGGTTTATTAGTAGTGCCTAAAATTCAGAGGAGCTCTGCAGGAGGAAGAGCTTTCTCTTATAAAGCGCCTCAACTCTGGAATAATCTCCCCGAATATGTTCGGGACTCAGACACAGTCTCAATCTTTAAGTCTAGACTGAAAACTTACTTGTTTAGTTTAGCTTTTGGTAATTAATGTTTTTCCCTTTAGATAAGGCTGCAGATTCAGGGGTTCATGGACAGAGGAAATTGTGGTAAACTGAGATGCTGGTGCTGTTGTTCTCCCACTGCACACGGTCACTCAGGTTTGTGGACGGTGGAGTGGGTGGATGCTGGTGTTTCAGGGTGCCTCCATGTCTATGTTACCTTCTGGCTCTCTGCCTTTAGTTAGGCTGTTTTATTCAGTTCTGCCGGAGTAATTTGCCACACTCTGATAATGTTTTAATATTCTCAGTTTTGCATAAATCCAGTCAAAACTAATTCCATCTCTCTGCCTTCCTCCGAGTTACTGACTGCCCACCTGTCTGACCCGATACCGATGTTGGACCCTCAGGCTCTCGCGTCTCCTGTCCGGCCAGACTGATGGAAGTTTCTGAAGTCAGCTCTTCTCCACCACCACCACAGATCAGCTGCTCATCATCCATCTTACTCTCCACTACAGATTACATCCAAGCCATTAGTGGCGCTATTACACTCCTGAGTACATAAAACCTATATGGATGTATAAAAGACTTTTTAAATTTTAATTTAAAAGCCGTTTGACCAGTGGTAGGATGGTCCCCCCTTTAATGTGAGTCTTGGTCCTCCCAAGGTTTCTTCCTCCTCCTGCAGCTCTGAGGGAGTTTTTCCTTGCCTCCGCGCTCACTGGGGGTTCTGTATTCTGTATTTTCTATGTGTAATGTTTTGCCTGATTCTTTGTCCTGTAATCATGTTTCTGTAAAGCTGCTTTGTGCCAACACCTGTTGTAAAAAGCGCTATACAAATAAATTTGATTTGATTTGATTTGATTTGACATTTCAGGGTAGTTTTAAAATAATAATATTTTCGGTGATAATGCATTGCGATTTTTTATTAATTTTAACATACCTGTACTACTGCAACAAAATCAATATTAAAATTTCATTTAATATTAATATAAGTTTCATATCTTCAGTAGAAAAAAAAAATATATATATATATATATATATATATATATATATATATATATATATATATATATATATATATATATAAACCTTGGATTATTTCATAAACAGTAGTAAAAGTAACAAAGACTGTCATTTTGTATAAAATAATAGTAACAAAATGAAAATATAACAAAAATAAAGTAATGTAACAATAAAAATCTACCAAAAAAAATAAAGTGTAGCAAATTTAGTGTATGTAAACGGTAAACAAATAACTTTAAGTAAATACAGTAAATAGCAACATACATACAAACCAGACTGCTTACGAATATTTAGATATCACAATCTTAAATGTTTTTTTTAAATAATATTAGCCTTAATGCAATATTATTGCCCTACCGTAATTATATATTAAATTATTTCCATTATAAAAAAAGAAAATGAATTTGCCTTTTTTTTCCCACTTTTTGACATGGTGTAATCTGGAAGTTTAATGACAAGTGGACCAACAGAAATGCTCAAAAATTTCATAAGAATTATGACAGTCCTTTTTTAATCATTCATTATCCATTTTTTTCAGTTACACTGCTCATATAGGAACATTTTGTAGTTCTATTATTAAAGACCGTAGTCCCTCTGTTTCTCTGTATACATTATTATCCGCATTTTACCCTATTCTTCAATTATCAGGACCCCACAGGACCACCACAGAGCAGCTATTATTTGGAGGGTGGTGTGTTAGTGTGTGTCTAGCTGATACAAGTAAATCATACACAGCAGTGTGGAGTCATAATGTAATGCTTGATCTTTGTACATCATGCCCCTGTGGATAAAAGAACACACACACACTGACTCTGACCTGACAATGTCTTTGGTCTTGTTGCCGATGTGTTTGAGGTCAAGTTGGAGCTGTAGTCCATCCAGGGGAAGATCCCACAGCCGCACCAGTTTTCCCAACTCGTCAGGGAAAGAGCGCAGGCCAACATTTCCACTCACGTCTAGAGAGGTCAACTCCTCCAGCAGCCCAATCTGAGGAGGAATCTAACAACAGTGGAGGAAAGCATATAGTTTTTGAGACATTGAGTACCAGTCAATTCGATCGTGGAGCTGGATTTAGGATGTGTTGGTTTGTCTTTCGTATCATAAGGGTGCAAAAAATATGCCTTGCACAGCACAAAATGCGCAAAAGCCATGTAGTTATTGTCTTATTTAATCATGGGTGTGTTTTGGGGGTAACGTGAAACAAACCAATTAGTGTGTCACTTGCCATTCCCTTTAAGAAGCAGGTGTGCTCTGACTTTGGTGCGTTCATATTTTAACAGTGTGGTGCTTTGTGCGTCTTAGCAGATGATACTGACCTGCGCATTCACGCTGCGAAGGTACACCAGCAGCTCTTTTAAGGGAACATCAATGTTAATTTATTCTTTATTCTGTTTATTGTTGAGTTAATGTTGGCTTTGAGCATCTACAGAAATGAACTGTTGACAACTGACTGTTGTCTAGGTTTATTTCAGTCAGTAGCGCACCTGTGTTTTCCGCCACCAAAATAGCAACACACCAGAAATGTACCTGAACACACCTCACTCCCAGACCACCACATCTATCAGTGTAGATTTATTCCTAAACTCTGACTCTATGGGCACACAGCATGAAAATAGAGTGCCAAAACACACACATACATACTTCATATAAAAATAGAAAGAAACAAACTTAAAGCTTGATCTCATATATTCTAAATTCTGGCCAGAAAAAAAACAAGCCAGGGCTTACCTCAGTAAGCTTGTTATTACTCAGTTGCAGCTTCTCCAGACGGGCCCACTTCTGGACTGGTTCTCTGAGGTCCAGCTCAGCGATCTGGTTCTGACTGAACAGGAGCTCTTTTAGATTAGCACTAGCCCACGCAGAGGGACCAGGCAGGACACTGATACTGTTACTCTTCATGTCCACTGACCGCAAACTAAACAAACAAGACAAGACATTAATGCTCATCTGATGCATGCAGATTTGGAAAAACACTGACATCACCTTAACAAGTCTACATATTATATAGTACTTACTTTGGTAAATTGAGAAGTGCATAGGGAACACTTTTGAAATTGTTCTGGGATAATTTCAACGTTGTAATTTTAGAAGGCAAGTGTGACATAGAGCCTGTAGAAAGAACCAAAAAACAAACTCAAAACTTCAAATTATAAAGCTGTGAATTATTTTGTACATTGCTAAAATATGTAAGAATCAATCAGCATACTGAGCTTATTGTTGGATGCACTGAATGTCTCTAGCTTAAAGCACCCAGACAAGAAGTCATCAGAGATCATTGCTACTCCATTTTTAGAAACATCAAGCGCTTTCATCTCTGCTAGACAGAGAGGGAGCGAGAGTTCAGAGATTTGATTCCTATAAGACACAAAAAGGCAGAAAATAAACATATTAGTAACCACTGCAATTGCAAAAATATTCATATTCACTCTTAGGCCCAATCGCATTTCACCCCTTGGCCCTACCAAGGGCAGAGTTACAAGAGGAGCGGGTGAAATCTCCCCCCTAAAAATTGGGACAATCCTCTCTAGCACCCGATAAGTCATCAGGAGCGCTAAAGTTCAGTAACCTAATTGCTGCTGGTTAACTAGTTAACTTTAGGTCATTGTATGTCTTCAGAAAGGGAGAAAATGGTGCAGAAATTATTTATTATAGTCCATTCTTTAATTCCTCTGTGAAGGGGAGCTGAAATCAGCTTTGTTTAGCTTTTATTTTATTACATTTTTCCGTTCCGCCTTAAATGCTGCAGGCCCTGCCGTCTGTTGCAACATTTAAGGTGGAACAGGAAAGTTAGCTAGCTAGCTAGCTAATGAGACAAAGCACTAGCAACTATTTTAAGCTTGTTATGAAGAATTTGGCCAAAAAAAAAAACAAAACTACATATTAAACTCTGGTAAAACAGTGCTTGTCACTTTTAACAAGGAAAATACTTACATTTGTGTGTTTCTTTTGCCACTTGTTCCACCATCTTACCAGTGATTCTCATATCCCTCGGTTTAAAGTGTGCATCTGAAAATTCTCAATTTGAAGGGCTAACAAGCCCTATCCCTTTCCCCCAACAAGAATCGATACACCCCAACCCCTTGGCGTGCACACAAAAACAGAAGGGTAGGGGTAAGTGGTAGGACCAAGGGGTGAAATGTGATTGGACCTTAAAAATACACGCATCATCTATAACATTTCCTAATCATACTGGTCTTTATTAACCAAGCAAGGTCCATCAAAATACATTTTACTTATTAATTACAGTCATACCCCTCCAGGTTGAGGTCCTCCAGGTTCTCCATGGCCTGGCCCAGCTGGTAAGGGAATGCAGTGAGGCAGTTAAAAGACAGGTTGAGCTGGCGGAGAGTTGGACAGCGTACGTGTGGTTTCAAAAAGAGCACAGGGCCGACACAGTTCTGTGCCACACTGAGCGTGCTCAGAGATGGTAGACTCAGGAGCTCTGCAGTAAGTGACTTCAGTTGGTTGTCTTGAAGATCCAGTCGTGTTAGATTCTGCAAACTCTGAAACATTCATCAGATTATCAGGATACAGACAAGATCATACAGTAATGAGAACACTACACAAGTTCCAGAAAGAGACTGTACCTCACAGAGAGTGCTGGGAATCTCTGATAGCTTGTTGCCACTGAGATCAAGGTGTAGGAGGTGCTTAAGCTGCTGCTGGACAACACTATCACCCATGAAGCACGACAGAGAGTCCAGTTCATTTCCTGACAGATCCAGCAGGGTGATGTGACCATTTACCACACCAGACAGTGGACCACCAGGGGAGGAAGTCTCGGAAAAAAACATTCCTGCACATTTCAAATAAAAAGAAATCCATATAAGGTGCTGAAGGAGTTCTCTATAACGTACACAGTATTTGCATGATTTAAAGTTCTAAAGTTCTGGAGATGCACCTCTTTGGATCTGGCCGTTCCTGTTCAGTCTCCTGTGTAGTGACCCATTAATATCAGATTCACCATGGCTTCCCTATGGAGAAACACACTGATTTTATATTGTGTATAGTCAAAATTTGGACACACCATCTCATTTAATGTTTACATTTTTTTCCCTGTGTTGTAAACAGGGCTGAAACTAATGATTATTTTGGTAGTCGACTATTCTGATGATTTATTTTTTTTTATTAGTAGATTAGTCAACAATTATTTCTGCCATGTCCTCCATCTCTAAAAACAACAGAAAAACAATTAAACATGAGATTTAAAAGGCATTTAAATGTCTAGGTGTTGTTTAAACGTGAAGAGTACTGATATTTAGTGAGTAAATATGTAATCTGTTGTGTTTGGGCACTTTTGGAGACACAGACTAAGTTAAGTGTAAACTGTGTGAGTGAGCCATTTTTACCCATCTCCCATTGCGCTTCTGTCCGATTAGTCGACAATGAAATTTGAAGTCAACAAATTTAAATAATCGATATTTTCAATTATATCAACTAATCGTTGCAGCCCTAGTTGTAAATGAATACTGACAGTCATCTAGACTATGCAGCACACATAGGGAATCCTGTAATAAACTTCATGAAAACAAACCAAAATAACATGTGAAGCATTTAGGTGGCTCTTATCTGAGGTGCTGTTAACTTTCAGATTCTAAGGCTCTTGGTAACTCTTGGTCTTCACTTTCTGTGGCAGTCCTGATGAGAACCAGTTTCATCATAATGTTTCTGATACTTTTTGTCACCGCACTTAAGAATAATTTCATTAAGTTTTCTATTTTTATTGGATTTCAGACTTTACTTAGTCGAGTAGTTCTTGCCATACAATTAATTAAAACATTACTCAAATTATTATTATACAGGTTATTTACTGTATACCAACTCTACTCTTCATAACTTTACAACTGATGCTCTCAAACACATTAAGAGAGCAAGAAATTTAAGTAATTATCCAATAAAGCTGAAATTTGCAAAGTTGTCATCTAAGCATAAGCTGCTACTTTGAAGAATAGAAAATATAAAACATATTCTGTTTTTTGTTTTTAACACATAATTCCTTATGTTTGACTTTAGTATTAATTTACAATGCAGGACATTTTCAAATAATGAAAACCACTGAACTTGAGTTAAGTCCAAACTTTGACTGGTACTGTATAAATACATTCAAGCATCACAGGTATTTAGAAAGACAATAGATGACAATAATGTGATCATGCTTCTGAATTTACCTCAGAAACGGCACGTCTTTGCCGTCCCTGCTGCCTTGCTTTGGGCCGCCCTCTCAACTCCTCCGGTGAATCACAGTAAAGTCTAAAAGCTCGAGCAGAGCCATCGCTTGCTAACAAAAAGGAACATTAACAGCAATATAACCCAGAGAGTCAACTTTTATTATGAAAATACTCACAACAATAAAACCTATAGAAAAGTTTTCAAAAATTACCATCACTCTCTACATCATCAAAGACCATGCTGCCATCTAAAGAGATGTATGAGGAATCATCGCTTTCCTCATCAGAGAAATACCCTGAAGTGTTTACATCACTCTGTAGACCAGAAACTCCAGCCTGACCCCTCTTCCTTTGGAGGGCAATGATGTGCCTCGCAAGCCACTGGCCTTTACCTGCATACACACACACACACACACACACACACACACACACACACACACACACACACACACACACACACATCAGAGGTGGAAAGGTCATATACATTTATATATCTTCAATTAGTTACAATTAGTTTTTGAGTCCCCTGTAAAGTTGCTATTTTATAGATTTATGCGATAAAAGATAGTATATAAATGTTGTCGCTGTTGTACAAAAAACAGATCTGCATCTGGCAGTTCTTTAGTGTTTGTTAAATTTTAATGATTGATAGACCAATAAAATGCTTCAAAATGACTTGGAATAAATCATATATATATATACATATATATATATATATCGTCAACAGACATTAATTAGCTTTCCCCTTCTCCTGTAAAGTTTCTATTTTGGTGACAAAATTATGAATAAACAGTGACTGAATGTTATGTTGGCCAGTGTAATGGTAAACGAACTCTAGTTTAGTAATCAAAAATACAAAAATTTGCTCTGTCAGATAAAAAAAATATAAGGTCTTATTAATCTTATTAAGACTGATCTGCCTTAATTTACATAAAGTAAACTAAGGGTGTTTTCACACTAGCACCATATGGTCCGGTTAAAACAGAACGTGGTTTGTTTGTACGCTTAGTGCGGTTCGATTGAGCAGGTGAAAAGAAAAAAGAAAAAAAAAAAAAAAAAAAAAAAAAAAGAGTAATCGCACTCAGGTGTGGATCAAAACAAACGGACCGAGACCAGCTAGAGGAGGTGGTCTTGGTGCGGTCCCAAATGAACTCTGAAACGGTTCACTTGTGGTGAGAACATGATCTGGTCTTGATCTGCCCCAGCTATCAAATATACTCCTTTTATTTCAGCTAAACTGCTGATAAGTCGCTGTTTAAACTGATATATTAGCCAGATAACGTTAATTACCACAGCTATGAACAAACACTGTCTCTGCAGCTCCATGCTGTGTACACGTTCGGCCAGTGCTGTGTTCATTACTCGCAGCTGCACGTCTCCGTTTACTACATGTATATCTGTGCTGCACGTCCTTTTAAAAACACTGTGTTTGAAAGCTCAGCGTTTCAGCGTTTAGTGTTTAAGCAGCTTTAAACTGCACAGATATTCACACTGAAACACAGAATCTTCTTCCTATATTTACTTTCTTGCTCCCGCCCCAGACAGCTCTGACCAATCAGAGGAGATAATTGGTGCTTATTGCTTATTGGTGCGCATTTTGGTGCGCTTAGGTTTGTGCTTGTGTGAAACCAAACCAAACAGAGGGAGAAAATGCAATCAGAGAAAACCAGAGTAAACTAACTCAAGAACTGATTTGGACCATAAAAAAAAAACTACTGGTGTGAAAACGCACTAAAATGCAGATGTCGACAAGGGATAAAAAATAGACTTCACACAGAGTTTGATCATGTATAATGTGTTCACACAAACATATTTGCACTTCTAAGTTAATAACCTGACACAGTAAATGCAACACAAAGCACATGGTGTGAATTAGTTTGAGAGACTCACTGTTTTTCTTCTGAGCTGTAGAGGGCGCTCTCTGCTCCAACAGGAGTCCACTGATCCACGAGGTCTCCAGACGTCCCAGCTTAAAGCCTCCCAGACAGAGTGCATTTCTGGTGGGTTTTAGACCCAGCCGGCCCAGGAGGAAGGTGACAACAGGGCCGTCTCCCCTCTTCACACACACCGCCAGAGCCCCACGCAACTGCTGCTCATGAACACCACCATCAACCAGCACCTCAACCAGAGCCAGGGCCGGACCATGCTCACACACCTGTAAGATCACACACACACACACACACACACACACACACACAGGGGAGAGAGAGGGCTTAAAATGTGCATTCTATTAACCCACTGATGTTTCTTTCTATTATAATATTCATCATTTTGTACAATTCTAAAAATACAACATACACATTTTCTAAATATTGGTGTATTTTTTCTGTCCAGGTGCTTAAATTTATGCACCTGCCTAATTTTGTTTAAAAGATTATTGCACAATCATTTTACTTCTCAAATATCACTGTGTTCTTCTGCTATATGATATATTAAACTGTAATTGCTGATCTGAATAACCAATAATTTATAAAGGAAAATCCTGAAAATTATCAGGGGTGCCCAAACTTCCCAGAGCCAGTAGATCATAAATAATAACTCTAAAAATTACATGTTTTAGTGTAAAGCTACCTGATGTATCAGAGATTCAGTCTTGGCTTTCTTATTGACATCAGCCCCCAGCTGAATCAGACACTCAGCCATTACCACATCTCCCTCCTCACACGCTCTCTCCAGCAGACGATAACGGATATCACTGTCCACCACCATCTTCGACAGGCACAGGCAGCTCAGCTTCTGAAGCTAACACACACATACACACATACACACAGGCAGGTCATGAATTGAAATCCCATTTGGTGAAGGGTAAATGGGTTTACCTAGGTTGACCTAATTCAACATGTACATACACACATACCGTATTTTTTACACTATAAGGCGCATTATGCAACACTAGTAAGGAACAGGGGTGTCGCCATGTTTTCTCTCTAATTTAACAGGTTTTGCCGCTGGGTGGTGGTGGGGGTAACTTAAGCAAAGCTTGGTAACCAAAACTGTAATTCTTAAAAAAAAAAAAAAAAAAAGTTTCTTTGGAAGCTTCCGTTTATTTACAGTTAGATTAGATTCCCAGATTTCCACTAAAGCTGGGTGCATCAGCATTAGCAGCTAACCTCGCTAGCTGCACTTAGCGCTTGTAAATGCCGCCCAACAGTGCTACACTGAGGAACCATGTAGCTTGTTTTAAAAGACAGTAAAAGTAAAAGATAATACTCGCCTCTGAAAGGCAAAAGAGCTAGTGCTTAGCACAATTAGCCGCTAGCTGGGTTAGCAGCAGGCTACAGGATGTTTTTTTCAGACATAAGGCGCACTGGATAATAAAATGCACTGGTGATTTTTGGGAAAATTAAATCATTTTTATGGTGTGCCCTATAGTGTGAAAAATATGGTTCACACACATACACCACAGATACACCAGCACTCACCGGATCACTTCTCTGATCAGGAGAGCTCTCTCTCAGCTGATGGAAAACTTCCTTCTCAAAACCCTCTTTCCCCAGCTCAGGAGCTGCACCTGAGCAGGTGTCCAACAGCTTCCAGATTACCTGAAAACCCTGTACGACAAAGACATTATTAGTTCTAATAGATCCCTTAGAGATATACACTGCTCAAAAAAAATAAAGGGAACACTCAAATAACACATCCTAGATCTAAATGAATGAAATATTCTCATTGAATACTTTGTTCTGTACAAAGTTGAATGTGCTGACAACAAAATCACACAAAAATCATCAATGGAAATCAAATTTATTAACCAATGGAGGCCTGGATTTGGAGCCACACACAAAATTAAAGTGAAAAAACACACTACAGGCTGATCCAACTTTAATGTAATGTCCTTAAAACAAGTCAAAATGAGGCTCAGTATTGTGTGTGGCCTACACGTGCCTGTATGACCTCCCTACAACGCCTGGGCATGCTCCTGATGAGGTGGCGGATGGTCTCCTGAGGGATCTCCTCCCAGACCTGGACTAAAGCATCCGCCAACTCCTGGACAGTCTGTGGTGCAACGTGACGTTGGTGGATGGAGCGAGACATGATGTCCCAGATGTGCTCAATCGGATTCAGGTCTGGGGAACGGGCGGGCTAGTCCATAGCTTCAATGCCTTCATCTTGCAGGAACTGCTGACACACTCCAGCCACATGAGGTCTAGCATTGTCCTGCATTAGGAGGAACCCAGGGCCAACCGCACCAGCATATGGTCTCACAGGGGTCTGAGGATCTCATCTCGGTACCTAATGGCAGTCAGGCTACCTCTGGTGAGCACATGGAGGACTGTGCGGCCCTCCAAAGAAATGCCACCCCACACCATTACTGACCCACTGCCAAACCGGTCATGCTGAAGGATGTTGCAGGCAGCAGACCGCTCTCCACGGCGTCTCCAGACTCTGTCACGTCTGTCATGTGCTCAGTGTGAACCTGCTTTCATCTGTGAGGAGCACAAGGCGCCAGTGGCGAATTTGCCAATCCTGGTGTTCTCTGACAAATGCCAAGCGTCCTGTACGGTGTTGGGCTGTGAGCACAACCCCCATCTGTGGACGTTGGGCCCTCATACCATCCTCATGGAGTCGGTTTCTAACCGTTTGTGCAGACACATGCACATTTGTGGCCTGCTGGAGGTCATTTTGCAGGGCTCTGGCAGTGCTCCTCCTGTTCCTTCTTGCACAAAGGCGGAGGTAGCGGTCCTGCTGCTGGGTTGTTGCCCTCCTACGGCCTCCTCCACGTCTCCTGGTGTACTGGCCTGTCCCCTGGTAGCGCCTCCAGCCTCTGGACACTACGCTGACAGACATAGCAAACCTTCTTGCCACAGCTCGCATTGATGTGCCATTCTGGATGAGCTGCACTACCTGAGCCACTTGTGTGGGTTGTAGAGTCCGTCTCATGCTACCACGAGTGTGAAAGCACCACCAACATTCAAAACTGACCAAAACATCAGCCAGACAGCATAGGTTCTGAGAAGTGGTCTGTGGTCCCCACCTGCAGAACCACTCCTTTATTGAGTGTGTCTTGCTAATTGCCAATAATTTCCACCTGTTGTCTATTCCATTTGCACAACAGCAGGTGAAATTGATTGTCAATCAGTGTTGCTTCCTAAGTGGACAATTTAATTTCACAGAAGTTTGATTTACTTGGAGTTTTATTGTGTTATTTGAGTGTTCCCTTTATTTTTTTGAGCAGTGTATATTAAATGTTATATATCACATCCAAACAATACATTTATTATTTCCACTTTATTTTCTAAGAATGCACTAAAATTCATATACACATACGTTCTGTATAGTCTCACACCACTGAGAACTGCAGACCACTGATGTTAGATGAACAACCTCCTACTAAAGGCTCATTTATGCTTTATAACGTTAGATATGGATACAGATACGATTACAGAAATAAACACAGCAGTGTCTTTCCAGCAGTGTGATAAATGAAACATTCATGCACACTCACAAAACCTTTATGCCATACTGATCTATAGTATTAAATTAATCAGTTGCTCATAAACTCATAAACTCAGCTTTTCATCATAATACCAGTGAAACACCTTAGCCACTCACCTTCAGAAGCATTGCTGCATCCTCCTTGTGCTGCCTCACAGAGGCGACCAGAACAGAGGCTAATACAGGCACAATCATGCGCGACAGCTTCTTCTTAGAGATCAGGTGAAACAGGAGGCTCAGACCCCAGTAGTGAATATCTACAGATAATAAACAGAATATTAAAGCATAAAGCTCTTCCCACCCCCATGACAGCATTTTCTATTCAGTTCTGCACTGGAGCTCTGAGGTTAATATAGATAACATGTAATTAGTCATTTTAGTACTCTAATAACTTAAAATATCACTGCTTAAAATCAAATCTCAAATCTGAGCTATTAAAATGTTAAAACATTTCAAATAGAGTTTCTAATTGTGTGGGATATTTAGGTTATGTGATATGTTAACTTTCCAACTGTTGGAGCTATTTATATTTCTTATTTTGAAATCTTCATCTTGGGGGCGCTGCCAAGATTTATAGGTGAATGTATGGTAGAGCAGGGGGAAGAGCTCCGCGAGGAAGTCAACAGTATTTTGACCGCACGGTGAACGCTATTGTGTGTGTGTAAAGCGGGACATTTAAAGATCATGAATGCTGGAACTACTGCTGGAATATGTACTGCTGATGTAAGATCAATCAATGGATTGGTATATCCAACGTTTTAAAAGGTATGGGCTTTGTTATAATACCCGCTACAGCGAGACAAAGCCGCTATCACCAGCTCTTCTTCTAATTGTGGTGGCTTAGGTTATTTTAGTTCATTTGGTTTAAAAGGTCACTACACCAACACCATCAACAGAGAACAGTACAATGTATCATTTGTCATTAAAAGCAAATTACAAAAGCTGCACAGGGCTCCCACTCTCCACAAGAAGAATGACTTCATACATTTAAAAGTTTATAACATTTATAAACAGCCCTATGTACATGGCCTTTAGTTTAAGCAAGCAAGTGATAAAAAGCTTGTCCGGTCCCTGTGGAGAAGAATGGCCAATTTCTAGAGCATTTAAACATTAACCTATTAGAACTACTAGCACTATGTCTAGTGCCAGAAATGGGCTAGAGGGATATAAAGCTATGAAACTGTGTTCACTGGAATTATGGAGCTCCATCAAATATCTTTGAAATGAGAGAGTTGTGAATGAGGTGGGTGGAGATTATTCTATGTCCTGCCCTCACTAAATGTTTTATCATTGAATGTAACCAAATTCTACCAGATTTAAATTATTTAAAATCTAGCAGAAAGTCTTCTCTGGAAAGTTGAGAAAAACTCTTTAAATACCCCTGATTTAGAATAAGCAATGAAATGTTAAAGCATCCCAATCCTTTTGTCCATATATTACTTGTGTTCAGACAGTGTACAGTTGATAATTGTAGAAATATTGAGTTAACTAGCCAACAAGCTAATCCTTAAAATGTAGGACTGGTTGTTCAAAACCATCAAACACAGGTCATTTATGCACAAGGAGCCTTTGATTGGACTTGCTATTATTAATATTAAGAAGTTCACAAATGAGATTTAACATGATGTCATTAATGACGACGACTTCTTAGAAAATATCAAATGTGAAGGCAATCATTTAAATAATGATCTTACTCAAGTGATTCAATGCAACAGAAAATCTGATGGGTTTATATAATTAACAGCCAATTATTGTAAGCTTTAAACAGTTCATTTGTGTGTGTGAACATTTAACCTCACATTGGTATGTAGATTAATTAACTGTGTTAATTCAGTCATGGTTTGCACAATGCTAAACTGGTGACAATACGCTTTTATTACTGGAAGCAGTGCAGAAACCAAAAGACGCAAACTCTGGAGACAAGTATCTCTGTTGATCATTTCCACTGAGGTCACAGACACCAGATTAAAAGGTCATATCTAATGAGATTAACTGTGCCCTGCGGGCAGCAGCAAGCACTCACCCCGTTTCCGAGGAAACATCTGTAGTGTGTGCAGCACTGTGTCTATCGCCCCCTGCTGGCACATGACATCAACAGCTCCAGAACAGTCAGCCAGTGCAGAGAGGACACCGAGCCCACACACCTGAATCTCCTCACTGCTGATGAACTGCATATGAGCACAAATAAAGGTATATATAATCCACACCATTTGAACAAGAAACTGAACTAAGATTTATTCTGCACTTTTTTATGTTCTGCATGTTCTACATTAAAAGCACTGAAGTTGCCACTGTAGTCTTTATTTAATCTTATTGATGAACCCTACTGTTTAAAGGTGTGGCATCAATTGACATGTTAATAATGTTGTTTTATTTAACATATGGTTTATTAACTACATATGATTTATACACTTAACAGCACTTTTGAGTAAAATATTTATACGATATTATTAAATTATTAGACATCATAGATTCTTTTTTAATTAAGTAATACGTGAGTATCTGCTAGTCGTATTTTCTTTACACATCATCTTTCTGAGGGTTGACTGCTATATTTTATATAAAAAAACAATATGGATATTACTTTCATTATACATTCAATCTAAAAATGTTATATAGCTTTCTTAATAAATACAAAATCATCTTGAACTTGTTTATAGTTACAAAATAGTTGTGTAATAAAATATACAGTACTATACAAAAGTTGGGACACACCTGGGACACACCTGTTCTCATTCAATGCGTTTTCTTTCTTTTTATGATTTCTTTACATTGTAAATTTAATATTGAAGACATTAAAGCTAGGCAGAAACGCATGCAAAAAAAGAGAAAGGGTTAAATACACAGAATATGTGTTTATACTTTAGATTTAGCTTTGATGACAGATCTGCACACTCTTGGTATTTTCCTATGGGCTTCATGAGGGAGAGTCACCAGGAATAGTTTTCTCAGCATCTTGAAGGAGTTCCTGGAGGTGCTGAACAATAGTTGCTGCTATTCCTTCAGCCTATGCTCTATATGTGTCCCTTAATTATTTTAATGTTTAGAACATAAATTAAATAAAGAAATATAAAAAAAATAAAAATAAAAAGGTGTGCCCAAACTTTTTACTGGTATTGTATCACTGTTATGTATTGGTTTCAAAGCTGTATCTGGCACTATTTTTATATTTTACTGAAACTCAAACTTCTGAACGCATCTGAACACTTAAGTATGTATCTACTAGCTTTTGAACAACAATACTGTGGTAAGTGTAAACAAAAGTACTGATCCTAACCAGTTTACAAATAAGAAATACTGAGATTATAAGCATGTGTTCAAGTCTTACTCTGTTCAAGGCCTCCAGGTAAATGGTATGAGCTTCCTCTACCACACACTGGTTCTTCAGCACTCTCAGAGACACATCTGAAGCGTCTGGATCTGCCACAGACACGCCGTGCTCCCTCAAACTGAGGTCTTCTCACATACACAAACATAAAAAAGCATCATTTAAAGTTACTCATTCACAATTTATTTAGTGTGTGCTGTAGAAGCCATTGGGCACTGCATAAAGCTCTTACCTGGGTTCAGAAGCACCAGGCTGACTCTCAACCCCTCCAGCTGGACCTCAGGCTCAAAGTTATGATCTTTCATTGAGATCAGGATGCGCCCCAAAGCCATAACACTGTCATCCAGACTTACCCTTCTGATGGTACAGCAACAGACAGAGAGGCAGTCATTGGTAAGAGGATTCAGAATTTGATATTACAACTGAAAAAGATATGCTGGAAAAAAAATCTGCATGGAGATAATGAGTGAGCTCGTACCCTCCCTGGAAAAGTATGTGTAGAAACTTGCAGGCACTCTCACACACTTCACTGGAGTCAGCGTGTCTCTTCATCAGTTCCACAATATTGTAATGGATGCCATGGGACAGCAGCAGAGACCTCATCTTACCTGAACAAGAGCACAAACACTGCATGTTCAAGTGTTTATAAAAATATGTTTCCATTTTCCCCCTCATTAGGACTCCCCCTATCACTAGTGATGCCCCAGCACCAGGAGGGTGAAGACTAGCATATGCCTCCTCCGACACATGTAAAGACTCCGCCTCTTTTTGAACTGCTGCTGAGGCATCATTGCCGAGTAACATCAAAGTGCACTCGGAGGAAAGCTCAGCGACTCAGTTCAGATACATCAGCTCACAGATGCCTTGTGCTGATCAACATCACCCTTTGGAGTGATGTGGGTGTGGGGAGAGAGCACTATCTACCCAACCAAAGATAGCAAGGCCAATTGTGCTCTCTCTTAAGGCTCCAGTAGCCGATGGCAAGCTACATGAACAGGATTCGAATCAGTGATCTCCTGACCCTTGTTTTTCTTTGTTAAGTGAAGTTAATAATGTGCTGTAGATCAAATCTACTTTAATTAAGGACTTAAGATAAACTAATTGGATAAAAACAGTAAAGCTGTGATAACTAGAGTAGAATATTGCTCATATTCTTACTATCATCTATTTATTTATTTTTTTTTATAAACGCTTTCTGCCATAATAAGCAGCACCAAATACATTTTCTCAAAAGACCTATGATGTAGAGCTGGGCGATTTATCGATTTTATCGATTAATTCGAATTTACAGTTAAGGACGAAAATCGATTTTCTCTGAGTTTTAATTTTCACCATCGACGCTCCTCGGTGGGGCCCTGTACTGAGCTTAGCCCCGCCTCTCTCTCGCGCGCGCACCCCGCCCCTCTCTCCCTCCCTCCCTCCCTTCCGCGCGCACCCCCGTTCCTCTCTCCCTCCCTCCCGCGCGCACCCCCACTCCTCTCTCCCTCCGTCCCTTCCGCGCGCACCCCCGCTCCTCTCTCCCTCCCTCCCTCCCGCGCGCACCCCCACTCCTGGTTCGGTTTTACGGAGTCGGGCGTGGACCAAACAGGTCCTCGCTGTAAGGCGTGTTTATACCGATTGCTTCTAAAGGAAGCAGCACGACAAATGTATCTCTACACCTTAAACTGAAGCATGTAGCGGAGTGGGAGAATTGCTGATCCCAGCGGAATGAACGCAGCAGCAGCACTAGTTCACTATTCAACATGCAACTGTCCCTGACACATCTTCCAACCGTGTACCAGGTTCTGTATGCACTACAAGTTAAGATTTTTTGCATATTCATGAGAGAAGATCATCTCATTTTATAGAAAACTGGCACTTATTTAAAAGCTTTATTTTGCAGTTCAAGCCCAATGGCGAAAACTCTTTACTTAATAGCATATTAAATTGTACTTGTTTTCTATTTTGTACGTTTTATCAAAAAGGGCACCATTTTATTTCTTTCTATTTGTTTCTTGAGGGTGTGTTTATTTATTTATTTTTTAAGTTTGAGGGTGCATTGTGTCAGTACCTAAACTTGTACCTTTGCTTGTTTCTGGTTTCACTTTAACCACAAATGGAACATTTAAGTGAAAACTAAATAAATAATAAAAAAATGTTTTTACCATTTTGTAAAATCATCTTTATTTTGCTTTTTAGTAGGGGGAAAAAAATCGATTTAATTTTAGGGCCATATCCCCCAGCTCTACTATAATGTATACTCACTGTGTCTACGTATGAGAGTGCCTAGTGTGGATGTAGCAGCCTGGAACACACGAACATTAGAGGAGTGCAAAAGCATCACAGCCATTATCTGAGTATGTACCGGTGGCCTGTGAGAAACAAAGCAAAGAGAGAGATATTACTGCTTACAGAACACTTTACACAACAAATTTTTCTGGGCTTAAGTAGTTTTTCTGAGATTTTACTGAATACAAACCTTCCCTCTGGCTCCAAATATACATGACTGCGTGCATTCCCATAAAGCAGCAAGCTGTTTAAAGCCCAACAGGCAGCTTCCTGATGACACAGTAAATAAAAGGATGACAATATATCATAAAACATCCACAGAAAAAAGTCATTAATTTAAAAGCTGCACTTAAATCATGTATATGATCAATTTGCCCACCTGTACTTTCTCATTCTCAGTATGTCTTTCCAAAGCTATGCAACAAGCATCTCTCCAAACCAAGCTCTCCTCTGCGCCATCACCATCTTCTTTCATCCTCTCATCCTCCTCCTCACTGACTTCTCTCTCAAGGCTTTTATTCTCCACAATGCTCTTTGCTAATAGATCAGAGGTAAGACTTTAGTGCAGTTTTGTCCTATTACACACACTTAATTTTTTTTATTACAACTTCCAAAAAAAGATTATTCTATCACACAGGGATGTATTTGTGCTACTCAGTGAATGTGTCTGTTTATATAAACGTCATTTAGTGTTAATATTACTCACAAATAATGACTTACTAAGTGCAGCAAGGCAAGAAAAGGCAGCAGTCTGGATTGTAGCATTGTCAGGATAGCTGAGACAGGCATTCACAGCAAGCCTGTGCACACCATTTAGCACCAGGATAGTGAAGTAGCTTTCTGTAAGAACGCATAAAAATAAATAAGAGTCTTAATCTTTACATTAAAATTATGTATGTATTATGTATGGCTTAAAATATACTGTATGTTATGGACTGGATTATAAGGTGCACTATCAAGGAATGTCTATGTCATGTCTATTTTCATATATAAGGAGAACCGGATTATAAGGTGCAATTTTTAATTGACAATAGTAAGAAACAGGAGTGTAGCACAGCAATCTACACATATTTCTCTCCTGAAAACTGTTTATTTACTTTTATTTACAGTAAGCTTAGATTTCCAATATATATGAACAGTGCGGTTAGCAGCAGCACGGTTAGCAGCAGGGCTAGCCACGGTTAGCAGGGCTTAGAGCAAATAAATGCTGGCAGACACCACTACACTGAGGAGCCCTGAGTGTTCTGGTAAGGCGCTAGTGATTTGTCCCACATAGTTTGTTTTAACATGGTAAACACGCAGACCACAGTCTGTGGTTTGTGGGTAATGCTAATACTGCTCCAGCCTTGGTGCTGGAAAAACTTCTTTATAACACTGTACTTCAGTGGAGTGGCTTTACTGCTCCTTAATACCTGTCTGGTAAAACTCATACATAAAATGCACCGGGTTATAAGGCGTAATGACAATTTTTGAGAAAATTGCCTTATAGTGTGAGAATTACAGTTATCATAGTCACTCAAAAACCTTGTACCTCAAAAGTGGTAACTTTCTTGGAGAATAAAAAAGCTCATACAAATAGACCAAATCATGTTTAAGCATTTCTACTTGTGCATAATTGATTCTGCAGTAGAGGCAGAGTGTTAATAACAAGTCTAAGAGCCTCCCGGACATTTTCAATCAGGAATAGTACTGTGCAGTAGGCCAAGGCATAGTATCATGTCTTTAAGGCAGACATATGCGGATGAGCATTGTCCTGTTGGAATAGCACCACAGTGTGTTTGTTCAGAAAAGGAAGGTACACTGGTTACAGGAGTTTATCAACATAACATAGTGCCATAGTGCCTGTAATAAAGACAAAAACTGCTCTGGCATCCTATGAAATTGCACCAGACACCAAATATATACCAATATATAGTAGTGTAAAAAACACAACACATATATTTTTGGCTTCTATTTTCACTTTTAACTGAAATCACAGCTGAAGATAGATAAGTAATAGTTATTTGCAAAAATATAAATGTATTCTAATATGGACTTTTAAGCACAAAGCCACCTGTAGGATACGGTCAATAAGCCCACCTGAGGTCAGTTTTTGTAGTAAGCAGCATCCCACCTCCTGCACAGCCTCCGACTGTGAGCACGCCTCCACTGCCTCACACACCAAACTGTAGCATTTTTCAGTTTTGGACATCAGGATCTCAACATTGCTTTCTGCAACCCAAACACACCACAAAAACGCCGTTAATGTCCTGTCGTGTTTCCCCACCATATAACATGGTTACGTATGAAAGAGTGTTTCACATAATTAAATAAAGAAGTCTGAACTTGAGCCAGATTAAATGAATAGAAGCTTGAATTTTGCTGCCTCTGGGTATTTCAAGCTTAAGTCTATTACAACTTAATTGCTTAATTTCTGCAATATATGTCTTTTGCGTAAATCTTTCCATGATTCTAACCTTCCAGCTTGGAGGAAGCAAATATTTTGGAAATATTTTTTTTTATCAAAATTGACAAAGGAGTACAAACAAGCCTTTAGGGCATCAGAAGAAAGAACCTATGAGAACAACAAGAACAGTATGACATACCAGTTTCAGTCAATGGTATGAGGAGCTGCAGTGCAGGCAACACTACAGTTTTGCAGTCCTTAAACCTCGAGAGAGCACGAAGAACCACTGCATGGTCCTTCCTATCAACAAACTCCACCAGATGGCTTTCTGTAACTGATCAGGATAAAGACAAAATATTAATAAATAGTCTAATATCTAATCTTCTTTTAATTTATTTAGTGCTGTCATAGATCTAGCAAATTACAGAAGTTCAGCAACAGCAATAAAAGGTGGCACTAACAAACTGGTGCACAAAAATTATAGTTATTGTTGTAAATAGTTAAAAGTTAAGCAAATATACAAATGGAAATTTACTTTAAAACTGAGTCACCCTATTTGTTACTCTGACAAAACAACTCTAAGGGTGTTTTGACACTTGCTCTTGTAATCTGGTTAAATCAGACTCGGGTTTATTTTCACTGTGGTGTGATTTGTTTGGGCAGGTGGGAGTACAAGAATTTGATGCAAACCAAACCAACTGCACAAGATCCTTGAGATTCGAGACCTAAATGAATTTCTGCATGGTCTGTTTGTGGTGAGAATGTGTTATTGTTATTATTAAAGTAGAAGTAATAGTATTAACACCATTAAACATCATTATCATTACTTTCATTAATCTTCAGTCAACAGTAAGACTAAAGCAGTTTTGATCAGAAAAGGACCAACAAACAAAAAGAGCATGCTCATGCGGTTTAATTTTTCCCCCCCCCTGAATGAAAACAAACCAAACCAAAAGGGAAACGCTTCGATTTTGCTGTCTGAAATGAGTTCTGAATGTTTATTAATGGTTTTGGAAACATTATCAAAGGGTGCATCCAGAAATTGTTTTTTTTTTTTTTTGCATGTACATAAAGTAGACCATAATTTTACAATATACATTTTACTATGCCTAATGTGGGAAAAGGAAGATTAGTCCCTACATTTTTCACTGGTAATACATTAGGTATAATAAACTTAAAACAGTAAAGGATAGTATATGTACGGCACTATGATTTCCACAATGTAAAGAAAACATGAAAATGTAGAACTGAGGCTTGTAATGGATTTTAAACACAGACAAAATTGCAACAAAAAAAATAAGGAAGAAAAAAAATAATAATAAAGAATATGGGTTCTATACGTTTTTCTTAGGTAACAAAGTAAAAACATAAACAGAGCCCCTCATTACTAATTATTACTAAAGAGTGAATCAAAATTTGCTAACTTGCTTACCTCTTTCCAGCAGCAGGCGGAGAGCAGAGCAGCCTTGAAGCTGCACCTCCTCACTTTCAGGAAATGTCTTCATAGCCTCCACCACCAGCTCAAACACATCCATCTCCTCCTCCAGAAGAAGCACCAGCAGCTCATCTGAACAGGGCACACAGTAACAGCAAGAAACACATCGATAATTTGGGCAACAAAAACATGTTTTATAACAGTGTTCAAAGAAAGAAATGTTAGGTCAAGTTAGGCAAGTTCAATTCAAATAAATTCAATTCATTATACTAATACAAGGTTGTGCAATGCAACAAAAGCTTCCAGTCTCCAGTGTGATGTAAATTAAGTCTTGATAAACTAATACTTAATTCCACACTGCCTTCATGCTGTCCAAGCTGTACCAAACACAGAAACCTCTTGCAACAGAAGCTCACACAGGGTTCCACCTCTATCAGCCAAGAACAGACAGCTGAGGCTGCAGTAGGCATTCATCCATGGCCCCATTTCACATTATGAGGTGTGAACTTTCAACATAAAAAAGTACTGTACAATAAAACGAGTTCAGTCTTCTCCATTGTATGTCCCAATCACCAGACCGGAATCCAAAAGAACATCTTTGGAATGTTGTAGAACAGGGCTGCATGTAGGCTGCATGTAAACGCATGATGCAATCATGTCAATGTGAACCACAATCATATGACAAGGTTACACTACAAAGAACTGAAGAGGTGTTCCTAAAAGTTATTTGTAATATTATATTATATTAGACATATTATAATATAAATATCCTTTGGCAAGCAAAACATTTAAACTCATCTGGCTAAATATAAAAAAAAAAAAACTTAACTGGTTTAACCTCTTCCCAAGATGGCGCCGCCCGAGTGGCAGCCTGTTGCAGCAGCTCTGTATTTTAATGTGTGTGTTTGGTTGTTTTTAGTGTATTTTCATCTCTTTTTCACCACTAGTTTTGTTCTGCACATGAATGTGCAACATTTTAAGTCAGCTTTCTGCCTTTTTTTGCTTTTTGGTCATTTTTATGGAGTTTGTGGCGATCCACTGAGCCAAGACTCCATTGTTTACACCCGGAAACAGCTGCTGGCACTGAGTGACATGAGGACACTACCATGTGAGACTCCACAGATCCCCAAGGAGGTTAGGAGAAGGAAGCGTGGATGTAGAGCTGGAGTGAAGTGTCGTGAGAAGAAACGCAGGTACAAACCCACAGTACCTTCTATTATTATGGGGAACTTAAGATCACTCTCTAATAAAACGGATGAGCTTGCGGCACTTACAAAGCTTCAGTGGGAGTATCGACAAGCCAGCATTATGTGCTTCACTGAAACATGGCTGAACAACAACACACCTGACTCCATCATTGCACTGGATGGCTTTCAGCACATAAGAGCAGACAGGAATGCTGAAGACAGTGGTAAGAGGAGAGGTGGGGGTTTGGCACTGTATATAAACAACAAGTGGTGTAATCCTGGGCATGTGCATGTGAAGGAGTTGCACTGCACTAAAGATATTGAGCTGTTAGCTGTTAGCATTCGGCCTTACTATCTTCCCCGGGAGTTTTCACATATTATAGTGTTAACTGTTTACATTCCCCCATCAGCCATTGCTGCAGCAGCCTGTGAGCTCATTCACTCCATTATGTCACGGCTACAGACAGCACATCCCCAAGCCCTTTTCATTATATCCGGTGACTTCAATCACGCCTCCTTAGCCACTACTCTTCCAAATTTCACACAGTATGTAAAATGTAACACTAGAGAAAATAAGACATTGGACTTGCTGTATGCAAATCTCAAGGACGCATACAGCTCCACCCCTCTCCCTCCGCTCGGCCGCTCTGATCACAACCTGGTCTATCTTCATTCTGACTACATACCCATGGTGAATAAACAACCACCTACCGTGAGATATGTAAAGAAATGGTCTGATGAGGCCAGTCTGGCTCTAAAGGACTGTTTCGAGTCTACAGACTGGGAACTGCTGTGTGGCTCTCATGAGGGAGACATTGACAATATCACTGACTGTGTTACAGAATATATTAATTTCTGTGTAGAGAACACTGTGCCAACAAGGAGGGTACGGTGTTTTTTCAATAATAAGCCCTGGGTTACCCCCGATCTTAAAGCTCTGCTGAACAAAAAGAAGCAAGCTTTTAAATCAGGTGACAGAGATGAACTGAAAAAGGTTCAGAGGGAACTTAGGGTGGAAATTAGGAGGGGCAAGGACTGCTATAGGAGGAAGCTGGAGGAGCGTCTTCAACAGAACAATGCCAGAGAGGTGTGGAGAGGCCTAAAGACCATCTCTGGCCACAGCAAGGAAAGTGGGAGGGGGCCTGAATCAGGAGATAGGGAGTGGGCAAATGAGTTGAATCTGTTTTTCAACAGATTTGACACCTCTCCTGCACCCGTCTCTTTCTCACCTCAGAATACTGACCTACTGCATCACACTTCTCCCTCTTGTGTCGTAACATCTTCAGCGCTTTTCCCTAAAACTACTCCTCTCCCTACTAAGGCAGCACCACCCACCTCTATTCCTGCAAGTCTCATTACTCCTGCTCTTCTCATTACATCTGAACAGGTGAAGTGTGAGCTGAGGAAGACCAAGGCTCATAAGGCGGCTGGCCCTGACGGTATCTGCCCTAGATTGCTCAGGGATTGCGCGGACCAACTTTGTGATGTATTGCAATACATCTTTAACCTGAGTCTGAGTCTTATGAGGGTACCAGTCACGTGGAAAACCTCCTGCGTGGTTCCAGTTCCCAAATCTGCACATCCGAAGGATCCAAACCACTTTAGGCCTGTTGTCCTCACCTCTCAACTGATGAAGACGATGGAGAGGATTGTACTTAAACATCTTCAGTCCTTGACAAGCTTCGAATTAGACCCCCTTCAGTTTGCTTATCGTCCCGGGATGGGGGTTGAGGATGCAGTTATTTATTTACTTCACCGAGCCTATTCTCACCTGGATAAGTCTGGGAGCACTGTGAGGGTCATGTTTTTTGACTTCTCCAGTGCTTTTAACACCATCCAGCCAACACTGCTGAGAGAGAAATTGTTGAACGCCGGAGTGGACAGCTCTCTCACTGCTTGGACCATCAACTACCTGACCAACAGACCACAGTATGTGAGGCTAAGCGACTGTGTGTCAGACGTGGTAGTCTGCAGTACAGGTGCTCCTCAAGGAACTGTCCTCTCTCCGTTCCTCTTTGCTCTATATACCTCAGACTTCAGACACAACTCTGCCAGCTGTCATCTCCAGAAGTTCTCTGATGACACAGCCATTGTTGGCTGTGTGTCTGAGGGGAGCGATCTGGAGTACAGGGAGATCATCACAGACTTTGTTGACTGGTGCACAAGGAACAATCTACGCATAAATGCCAGCAAGACAAAGGAGATGGTGATTGACTTCCGTAGGAAGGCCACACCCACATTACCAGTGAACATCCTGGGTTTGGACATTGAGACCGTGGAGGAGTATAAGTACCTGGGTGTTCACCTTAATAATAAACTGGACTGGTCCACACACACCAATGCCCTGTACAAGAAGGGCCAGAGTCGACTCCATCTTCTGAGGAGACTAAGGTCCTTTAATGTGTCTAGGGCTCTGCTTAAGACTTTTTATGACACTGTGGTGGCCTCTGCAGTGTTTTACGCTGTGGTCTGCTGGGAGAGCGGCTGCACAGCTCGAGACAGGAGTAAACTGGAAAGGTTGGTCAGGAGGGCCAGTTCAGTAGTGTCCTGCAGTCTGGACTCTGTTGCTAAGGTGGGAGAGAGGAGGATGTTGGC
This sequence comes from Astyanax mexicanus, assembly GCF_023375975.1. NCBI lineage: Eukaryota > Metazoa > Chordata > Actinopteri > Characiformes > Acestrorhamphidae > Astyanax > Astyanax mexicanus. The sequence continues at coordinate 58,634,367 of NC_064409.1, forward strand.
TAAACTAACATCCATTTTGAACAACACATCTCACCCTCTCTATGATACAGTGAGCTCTCTAAGCAGCTCCTTCAGCAGCAGGCTACGGCTGCCACAGTGCAGGAAGGAACGCTTCAGAAGGTCCTTCCTCCCATCAGCAGTGAGACTGTACAATAATAGCCTACAGTAATATATAAAATTCTATATTTTCTCTGGTTCTTATGTATATTAGTATTCTGATTGTGTTTTAAATTATGTTAGTTATTGTTATGTTGCCCTTTGTTGCACAATTTGCCCTTTTACTTTTTATTTAAATAGAAGTATACTTTTTTAGTTACTGATTATGCACATTGATTTTGTCTTGCTGCTGTAACAAGTCAATTTCCCCTTTGGGGGATCAATAAAGTCTTATCTTATCTTATCTTATCTTATCTTATCTCTTTAAATGCCTTATACAGACTACAGGTGTAGGTGATACAAAACCCTTCTTCTCTGCAGTAAAATAATAACTTACATTCTGAAAATTTGAGGGCTTTAAGATCTCCTACAATACAGTCGAAGAAGCTGCCTGACCACTCTCTACTCAATTTAATATTTTCAGATCAGTAATAGGAATTAACATGTTTAAAAATAGACGTAAAAACTAGACAAACATAAGAAAACTAGAAGTTTGAACTGTTTGATTTGTATTCAGGATTTGTATTGATTTCAAAATGAAGTTCAGGATTTATGATTTTATTTATTATATTTTGACATAAGCAGATATACTTAACTATTTTTCTATACTTTCTATGACAATTACAATTATGTTTTTTCTGTAATGTTCCTAATCAAACTGAAAGCTAACTCAAAATGAAAGCTTTTTACGTATTGCTTAAATAGAAATCCTCAAGATTTAGTGGTGTAATGTCAGGCAGACAATTGACAAAAATACTGGCCTGTTAAGGGGTTCATATTAGTACTATTTTAGTATTGGTTAGACTTAATTTAATTGTAGAGCTGATTTCAGTTGTGGTGCTGTTAAACACTAAGACTCTACCATTGTGTGCTACCATTGGTCCTGTTTACACCCGGTCACGTCATTTGTCTTATGCAGAGTTATATCTAGATAAAGCCAAGCCTAATAAAAATGCAAATGTAAACACATTCAAGATACATTTAAAACACAACAGAAACACCAATTATAACAAATAACTGCTGTACAACTAGCAAATTGGCATTTTCTGTTCCACACAGTATTCACAGTTCAATTTCAATCTGACTGACAGAAATGAATTTGACAACCAGCTGTAAATGCGTGATGTTAACATCTCATCAAGATACAATCCAGATACTAGCAAGAACAACAGAGGTAAACACAGTCTGAGAGTTCAGTCATCCCTGTGCTCAAACCAGCAGCACAGAGAGAACCACACCTACAATATAATCTATGTTTCATACTGTTATGTATTACGATATGTTGGAGTTTTTCATAATTAATTCCCTCCCAGGAACTCCTTGTTTCGTATCTGCACCAGCTATGGGAAATTCATAAATTACCTCACATGAGTACTAAAATTGCTCCTTCCCCAACACAGAAGTAATTGTAATGAAAATGAAAGGTAATGAAAATGAAAATATCAGGAGAGAGAAAGTGCTAAATATTTCTGATTGTCTTTTGCAGACCCTAAAATTGACCACCACTGCTACAATTAACTGACATAAATGAAATACACTACTAACAAAATGATTGAATAATTAAATAACCTAGTCAATGTGACTAGTATGATCAGTTTGTTTTTAGCAAAAGACAAATTCACACTGTTCTTATTTCCCATTATATATCTACTAGAGACAGATTATATCTGTGCAGTATCATTTATTTTACTTATCCTGGATATATAAAGATATTTGAGTGCATTATTAGCATCATGATATTCTGTATCACTGACTTCTGTTACAAATCTGATAAAATTCTTGATTTTTTTTCTTGATCTCTGGTAGCGGTTTGCCTAAATTGAATTTTCATTTTGTTGCAGTAGTGTATTCCTCAAATATATATATGTTTTAATTTAGTGTTTTATTATGTTCATAGTATCTTTATCATTAAAATACCTGAAATATTGTGAAATTATATTAGGGCAATATTACCCACCCCTAGTGACAAGCCCTGATTATTCCAATTAAGTGTGGTACTTTTTGAGTAAAAATTAGTATTCTGAAAATCTTGGGGGTAGTGCTGGCGCAAGATTTCAAATGGGGTGAGGGGCGGGGTGCACTTTGAAGAGGGTAAGGGCACTAAGACCCAAACGGGCAGGTGCTCAAGCACCAATTTTACTTGATTTGAATCTCATTAAGAGCCTATCAAATGTATACTGATTAAAAAGTTAATGTTGAACTAAAGACAAAAGTGTTCCTTGACATAACAACAACAATTGTGAAAAGATTTTTGGCACTTTTTACAACCAACATGCTTGCTCTACAGAGAACCATATTCACAAATATAACCACTTACATATTTGGTTCTATCTAAAACCCCTGCCCTGAAACTGCCACGTTATGTGTTGACTGTTAATGGAGTTTTAATTATGGAAACAGAATTACGTTTAGGCTTACACACAGCACTCATTATACTAACACACTGTCTACTATCACACACTCATTTGTTTTGTGTGTGATATTAAGTTAATGCAGTGCATTAAAAGCAGCTTACATAAGGAAGTACCGATTTACAGTAATGTAGCCTGCCTGGGTGTTTGCTGTAGAAGACAAGCAGCTGAACCTGATTAAGTAGGGCAGTGGTACAGCAAACTTGGTGCAGCATGGTGCAGCATGACCCAGACTGAGACTGAATACAGAAGAGGCCGTACAGCTGCGCACTCATGATCAGCAGTAATAACCGCATATCTCTCCTTAGTGCCATAAATCTTCACTATAATATAACACACATCTATAAATAGCATATAGGGAGTCCATACAGTCTAGGAGGAACAGACTCCAGATAAACATCACTTATAATCTGTGATTGGCCCAATTTTCACTGTCCATAACAGTCTTCTCTGGAAATTTAAAAAATGCTGTGTAAAAAAAATAATAAGTGAACAATTAGTAAAACAGACTGATTAGAACAGGCTTACCTGACTTTAACAGCAAGGCTAGAACCCGCAGTCCTATCATTACCACTTTACAGTCTTCATTATGCACGAACAGCACCTTCAGAATTTGCCTGGATTTGCAAATGCGCACACACACACACAAAAGCCAGCATTCAGAAACACACTGGGAGCATATCATAAACACTGTTTTTCAGCTTAACCTGTTTTTCAGACTTTCTTACTGGGGCAATGGACAGGCATTACATACCTGAAGTTAAAATAAGGCTACTTTCACTTTCAGTTATATTATTTTTCTTTCCCAGCTCTTATCAGTCAACTCCCTAAAATGTTTCTGGCTCCGTCATAAATATCTAGGGACAGGTATGTATTGACACTCTACTGTACCTTTGCATAGGGTGGGAGATATGGGAGGATAAGGTTACAACACAATGCAACATCACAAGACGTTTTCACAATACAAAATATTTTTTGCAATAGTCTGACATGTAGACAAAATATACCACTAGCAGCAGATACTTATTTAAAACTGATATCTCAATAATGTCCTGTACTTAACACTGCAATGTCTTAGACTGTACTCCATCCAAACAAGAATTAGAATAATCATACTGTTTGTACACCCTTAAATTAGGATGATTAACTTTGAGCCCATTCTTTCTTTGCTGCTTATATGTTTATTAATATTACAAGCATCACTGCACTGCAAATAAACAGCCAGTTTCATACTTACTGGTGGACACCTAAAACTTCCCAGCTACTCCCAGCTCCCAGCGGCCTGACCAGCTTGTCTAGAGTGGCAGGGCAGATCTCCATCAGACGACACAGTAGAGACCATCCCACCTGCGTTAAAGGAGGCAAGGGTCCATCAATACGTTGCTTTATGTATATGGCTGACATAGTATATATATATATAGTATCAGTCAAACATTTGGGCACACTTTCTCATACAATGTTTTACGTTATTTATTTATTTTCTTTATTTATTTTCTACATTGTAGATTTATATTAAAGACTTTAAAATTAAATGTCTTTGGTCTCCACAATCCTCTGATCTAAACCAAACTGAGATGAGTGATTTGGGATTAAAAGCAGCAACTATTGTTCAGCACCTCCAGGAACTCCTTCAAGTCGCTGAAAAAACTACAGCTCTGAAAAAATAAATAAGAGACCACTTAAAATGATGAGTTTCTTTGATTTTACCAAATTAAAAACCTCTGGAATATAAGCAGGAGGAAGATGGATGATCACAAGCCATCAAACCAAGGTGAACTGCTTGAATTTTTGCATCAGGAGTGGCATAAAGCAGTGTGTAAGACTGGTGGAGTAGAACATGCCAAGATGCATGAAAATTATGATTAAAAACCAGGGTTATTGCACCAAATATTGATTTTTGAACTCTTAAAACGTTATTAATATTAAGACTTTAATATTTTGCATAATTTGAGGTGCATGTTTTTTGTTATTTTGACCATTTCTCATTTTCTGCAAATAAATGCTCTAAATTACAATATGTTTATTTTGAATCTGGGAGAAATGTTTATAGAATGAAACAACAACGTTCGTTTTACTCAAATATATACCTGCAAATAGCAAAATCAGAAAAACTGATTTAGAAACTGAAGTGGTCTCTTAATTTTTGGTCAGAGCTGTATTTCAGGTGACTATCTCTGAGATATAAATACCAGTGTGTGCAAATCGATCCTCAAAGCTAAATGTGGTAGATGTGTGTCAAAATATTTGTTTATTTTATGTAATGCAGTGTAGAAGTGATTCTTACCTGTTGAACTTTGCTGTTGCTGTAGGTTGATAACACCAGCATCAGTGGCTCATGGACATTTTTGTCCTCAAATAGCTCTGCAGCTGAACACCAGAAGGGAGAGAGGGGCTTACATTTCCAAAAATATCCCCCCAAGTGACAGAAGCTCATTCAAATATAGCCCAGCCTGTGTGTGTACTGACTACTGACTACAGCCTGCTGCAACAATAACAACACTCAGAGAGAATTGACCAGTTAATAGACTACACTCCAACACAAATGACCTAGCTAAACTAGCTAAATCCCCAGCATGCATGTTTATTTACACTGGCCATAGCTTGCTAGCTGGCTAATGATCTTACCATATTCCTCTGTGTGAGCGAGGAACAGCAGGTCCTGCATGATCTGGACCATGGTGCCCAGCTGCTTGCCCTCCTCCAGGTTCTTCAGCCTCACTAACAGCTTCTTCACGCTTTCCTCCAGGTCCTGTTTGTTCACCATGGTGCTGGTTACAGTGCTGGCCCTCGGCTGGCACTAAACACATGTGTAAAACCTTTCCACTGGCACATTAAACACAGTGTAAATACAGCGAGCGCCACCACTGCGCAGCACAGCCCGCTTTTCTCCAACACCAGACACGTGAGGAAACTTCACTGAGCGTCTCTACCGCCGCCGCTGGACTCTCTAACTCTGTGAAATAGTGGAAACATGCTTAGTTCCCCTTCTGCTCCACGCCGTGTGAGGAAAGCATGCCCGTCTCTTTAGCGGTCTCTCCTCGGCTGTAGTCCTCAGGCGGGACTGGCCGCAGTAATAAGCGACCTGTGAGTCATATGACTGGAGGAGCAACTTTCAAACAGGAAGAAGCTTCAGCAGCAGGAGCAAGAGGGGGAACTGCACAGACTACTCCTCCAACACCAAGACCTGTAACTAATAGAAGATTTACTGCGAGAGGTGAGTTAATCTAACAGCTAAATATAAATATAGGTGTTTATAGCTAGTCAGCTGTTTAGGTTGTATTTTTTTTATTGAAAAAATTGTGCCGGTGTCCTGACGAGTTGTGCTTACTCCGCAAATCGTGCTACCACAGAGTATATTTGGACGTAAAGCTAGCTTAACTAAACAGGAGATTTGCTATTTCGATAGGCTAAAAGCACCACGTCAGAAATACTGTATAACGCAGCTATAATGCACCCCAGAAAACAGAATTATGATTTTTTTAAAAATCACACGAAACATACTAAACTTGAGTCCGCGCATGCGCAATGCAGCCAAGTAGCACAAACTGATGGGTAGCGTAACTCGGCAGAACACGCTGGTTTCGGGCTTGTGTTTTCTGAACACAGAAACCAAACCTTTGAGATTTATTTGTCCAGAAATGTAATGTGTCTTTCAAAACGACAAAAATAAGTTTATTTTAAGAATGTCACACAGATTAAAATATGTAAAATTGCAGAACGCCCATTAGTTAATGTAAGAAAATATATCTTATAATATTATTTCTATTTGTTTGTATGTTTTCTAAAATAATTTAGCCTATCGCGTATTTCTTAAACTGAGCTATTCCATGTCAGACCACACCCATTGCTCGACGTCATATTTATGGTCTCGTCCCCACGGCGTGGCGCTATTACACTGTATTATGACCGTATATTAAGTAAGGGAAAACCTGAAAAATACTTGATGCAGTATCAAGCAACTGAATTGGACTTATTCAGCTCAAATAGATACTCTGAATTAAATAATGATTAAGACAAATATTTATTTGATTTATTAAATATTTATTCAGTTTATTTAATTGTAACCTTAAAACTACTTTTTGCAGTGTAGTTAACACAAGCCTGTTGGAGCGAGTTGTATATGTGACTCCACAATTTGTTGTTTTAAAATGTAACTAAAGAGAGCATAATTCAATGTTGTCAGTTTGGAAGATCTGTGCTAAATTTTGTCTGCAATCATGTATCGCAATCAATGTAAGGTTTTATAAAAATATATATATTTTTTTACTTTTATCAACCAACCATAGATTTGGTAAATTACATTTAATCTAATTTCCTAAGGCTAGGACTAGATGTGTTTTCACATCAATATATTAAAATTAAGTTACACTATCCTAACAAAGCTGTACAGTAGATCTTCCACACAGATCGCCTGTATTTTAAACCTTTCAGACCTTAATTTCCAGTGATGGAAAACTGAAAGAATACTGTTTTTTTGTCTGTAATGCACAGAAAAGAAGACTCTAATATTCTACTATAAAATCTATAAAGCAAATAAATTAAATTAACTAAAATATTTAATAAATTATAAATTATTATTTTTTATTTACATTTCATTTTCATTGTTTGTAATATTTTTTTATTCTTATTGATCTTTTTATTTCATAAACCATCCCTAAACAGTTTTTTTTTCCAGTGTTTTTGCTGTGGATGGGTCCAAGTTACTGTTTCGTTGCTTTATAAACTTGATCATTGGCTGGTTTCTTGTCTGTTCTGATGAAAAGCATCTCTCAATTAATGTTATGTGCAACAAAACATTTAAAAATGAAAGCAAATATATTATGTCCATTGTAATGGATGCAGTGTCTGAAAGAGTTGAAAAGACTCAGGAAGAAGCTAATTCGAGTGACTATTAGGATTTTTTTTAAAACTGGGGTATGTGTGGGAAAGGGTTTCAGTCATGCTACGTAGATTTTAATTTGAGTGTTTGATTTTTTTTTTAATGTGAAAATCAGCATTCCTGTCTTTACACGCCCATTAATTGGCGTCATACTCGTGACCACGCCCCCACTGCGTGGCGAGAGAGTAGTGCGCATGTTGAGTTGTGCTCCACGTTTCGATGTTTACGTTTTGTATAAGCTGCTGAATTTCAGTCTGTATGTCAGTGTCTCTGGAGTTTAGTGGGGTTTAGAGTTTTAATCTGTGCACACTTCCTCACCTCGCGGTCTCGCGTTGTCGGCTCGCTGGGTGCTTGTTTTAAATGGATGTCTGTGCTTCTCTGTGATTTGGAGGAGGATGGTGGTGTGGAGCTGTGGATCATGGAGGAGGAGGTGATGAGCGCTGGGAGGGGGATGGAGGAAGAGCGCAGTCTGATCACCGCTCCGTCCATCAACACCCGACCCTCTAACTCTGCTGCTGCTGCTGCTGGGGGAGGTTCTGATGGCTCCGCCAGGTTCGTCTACCTCCTGGCCTTCTTCTCGGCGCTGGGAGGATTCCTGTTCGGCTACGACACCGGGGTGGTGTCTGGAGCCATGCTGCTGCTGAAGAAGGAGCTGAAGCTGAGCGCACTGTGGCAGGAGCTGCTGGTCTCCAGCACGGTGGGGGCGGCGGCGGTCGCGGCCCTGGCTGGGGGTTTTCTGAACGGAGCGCTGGGGCGTAGACTGTGCATTCTGCTGGCCAGCTTCATCTTCTCAGTCGGGGGCGTGGTTCTGAGTCTGTCACCCAATAAAGAGGTCCTTCTTGTTGGGCGACTCATCGTTGGGCTTGGCATAGGTAAGTCCCAGATAAATAACACAATATATATATATAGACGTGGTTTATAGAAAGTACTTTCATCCCTACCTTGCTCTGGACTAAAACAGCTGGTCTTAAATGAATAATACGATCCATTTTTTTGCAGTTTGAAAGGACTTTTTAGTTGGTTTGTACTTTCTGACCAGTTACAAGAAGTAAAAAAGTGGTGATGGTGGCAAAAAAAAAATTAACTGAAGGTAGATGGCAGAAGCTGGAGGCTGGATGGTGAGCAGCTGATCTGTGGTGCGTGACAAAAGAGCCTAAAGGACAAATCCCCATCAGTGTTATGCAGCACAGGTTGGACAGGTTTACGTCACATGTTGGGTCTCAACATGTGCAAATTCGATTGCATTCTGCCACAAGAACATAACTGTTATTACTGTTATTGGTATACAATTATTATTTCTGGATTAAAAGTTCCACCTTTATTTTCCTGTTCACTGCAGAGAACACAGCTTCACTGCTCTGTACACCAATTCTGATGGGCATTATGCTCTTTTAGCCCATTCTTGGTATTGGGCATTGTCACAATTTATGTTTCTCTAGAACATCTAAATCTAAAAGCAGTGAATTCCTGTGCAAGTCATTTTTACTATTTAGAAGCCTGGATTCTTTTGGAGATTGATGTAGTAGACATTTAATTTATTTATGTAGACCTACTGTCTTAAAATTCAGTTTAAAAGTATATACTGTTTTATTTCCACAGGTATAGCTTCTATGACAGTGCCTGTGTACATTGCTGAGGTCTCTCCTTCTCACCTCAGAGGTCAACTTGTCACCATAAACACCCTCTTTATCACCGGCGGTCAGTTTATAGCCAGTGTGGTGGATGGGGCTTTCAGTTACTTGAGCCATGGAGGATGGAGGTATGTACATGAGTAGGCTTATATATATTTTTTTCATTTGTTTTGCTGTTTTGATTTATATAAAAAATAGATTAATTACACCCTTGTTAACAATGTAGTAAACATGCTTATATGAGTAGCCAAAGTGGGAACTAGAAAGTTTTTTTCACATACAGCTCTGGAAAAAATAAGAGACCACTTAAAAATTATGAGTTTCTTTGATTTTACCAAACTGAAAACCTTTGGAATGTAATCAAGAGCAAGATGGATGGATCACAAACCAAGCTTAACTGCTTGAATTTTTGCACCAGGAATGGCATAAAGTTATCCAAATCATTGTGTAAGACTGGTGGAGAAGAACATGCCAAGATGCATAAAATTTTGTGATTAAAAACCAGGGTTATTCCACCAAATATTGATTTCTGAACTTCTAAAACTTTATCAATATGAACTTGTTTTCTTTGCATTATTTGAGGTCTGAAAGCTCTGCATCTTTTTAGTTTTTTCAGCCATTTCTCATTTTCTGCAAATAAATGCTCTAAATGACGATATTCTTTTTTTGATATTTGGGAGAAATTTTGTCTGTAGTTTATAGAATAAAACAACAATCTTCATTTTACTAAAAACGTGTACCTATAAATATAAAAATCAGAGAAACTGAAGTGGTCTCTTATTTTTTTTCAAGAGCTGTATGTATGTCAGTAATGGGCTACATCAGAACAAAGATGGAGAAAGAATAAACATGTGCCCCATCTGGGTTGTACACTGCATATGGGGCCTAGATAGGATCCACATGAGACTTAGGCAGACTGTCATTATGGGGCCCATTTAGGAAGCCCAACCCGGTCCCAGTAACAACACATTTACAAACCCACTCAGAGCCACATGGATCTCGCCTAGCCATTGTTCTACACATGTGAACAACATAGCAGCATGTTAGCTGGAACAGTAAGATTACATTGTAAATGTATTACATTTAAAATGTGAGGAAATAACACAACAAAAACAAATAAAAAAGGAAAGATCATGACATTTCTGACCTATGATATGATTGTGTACATTTTATTGGGGGTTTCTGTAGGTATATGCTGGGTTTATCAGCAGTCCCTGCTGTGCTGCAGTTCATAGGCTTCCTCTTCCTGCCTGAGAGTCCTCGCTGGCTCCTGCAGAAGGGTCGGTCTCAGCAGGCCCGTGAGGTGCTCACACACATCAGGGCCACGGAGAATGTGGATGAGGAGTTCAACAACATCAAGAACATCATCGAAGAAGAGGAAAAAGAGTCTGGAGGTGAGCCAACTGCTGTTTGGCAAGGTTTTGGATTCAGATAGAGAGTGCTTTCATACCTAACTTGCTCTGGACTAAAACAGCCTGTCTAAAACAATTTGTTTGCAGTTTAAGAAAACGCTTTTTAGATGGTTTTAACTTTTTGACCAGTTACAAGGTGTTAAGCCAGGCTGTCATCACCCATTCTACAATAGAGGATAAAACAAAATCAATGTTGTGGCTCCCTTTACATATGTCACACAGCAGTATAAGCGCAAATGATTATGCTTGTGACTTCTGTATCTGCTGTAACTGTAGATTATCCTTATTTATGAACAGAAAACAAAGATGTATTCTGTTGCACTCATTCTGATGTATGATGCAGATACACACAAAGAAAAATTAATTCAGACAGGGAGATTTGATAAGGTACAGCCCCTGAAAAAGCAACACACAAAACTAACAACATTCTACAAACCATTCATTTTCCGGTATAGGTAGATGTAGCTCTTGTAGGTGTTTGGGACATGATACTTTTTTTTGTATTTTCTAAACTGTAGTGTGAAAACAAAATTAACCAGACCAAATTAAATATACATTGAAGCACATTAACCTTAAACTATGATTCCAATAAATGCCGCAAGTTTACTAGAATGTGTAAAAAAGTGTTAATCCTATACACATGAGAAAATACCTGCTTATTTTTGGAAATTATATACAGATAACTTTAATGATGCCATGACATTTATTGGCTGTTTGACAGGGGGTCTGGTCCTGTGGCGTATCCTGACTTCTGCACCTGCCCGGAGAGCTCTCGTCGTGGGCTGTGGCCTTCAGATGTTCCAGCAGCTTTCAGGGATTAACACTGTAATGTAAGACACTCATTGACTGAACACACTGCTCATGTGGGTGGACAGTCTACAGAAGACAATGAGTGCTCTGTGTTTTAACTCAACACGAAATAGTTTGCTACAGTGAAAATGTTACTGAAGTAAGCATGGGCACCTTGTCTTCAGTAGATAGTTTTTATGTTGCTCTAAAAATGGGCCGGGCCTTTTTTCTTGTTTAAAAAAATAATCGTATTGTGTACACTGTGGAAACGCAAATATGTTCACATGCTTTAAACATACTTTGCTTTATTTGCTCTCTCAGCAATGATCTCCTCAAGGTATAATCTTTTGGATTATACGGCACACCTAAAACCCTTGAATATAATCCACTGCATAAATATACAGGAATTGGGGGAGACAGGAAAAAGTTCAGGTCTGAAAATGAATGAAAAAAGAATGGTGATTATGTGTTTGAAATATCATGTATTTAGTGTATTTACTAAATGTTAAATTGTTAGTAGTTACTATAGTTTTACACATTTTAATTATTAGCATGTAGAAATTATTTTTAATTTTGTGCTAAAAACTCAATTTGTCCCTAATTTCGTCGGCAAAAACAATTAGAAAGTTGTAAAATACAGAATTGTAAAATACATCTGACAGATCTTTGATTTTAAAAGTTAGCCCAGTGTGTCCTCTATGCAATCATGAATTGGTTAGCATTTTTATATGTTTAGTAAATAAATCTTGGTCAAAAGTTGTATTAGTTTTATTGTATTTGAGGATTTTGGTTTTAATCTAAATCCTTTTACATTGTTTGCGATGTTTGGAGTCACATCCATTTTAAATCTTAAATCTCTTAAAATATACCCTTTATTAAAATCTGAGAATGTTCAATTTTGGCTAAATATGGATTGCTGGAGTTCAAACGTAAAAGTGGTGAGGTAAAACTGTTCTATATATATATATAAAGTGCAGTGTATACTCTGTCCTAATTACTGTAGGTGTAGACAGAAATTCCCATGGGATCAGGGAAAGTACAGAATGAGCTACAAAGTAAACATCCTTGAACCAGCCAAGCATATAAATGGCCATCATAATTTTAGTCACAAGTTTGTGGAGATCAAAGTCCAGCAGACATTATGCTATTCAGTGAATTTCCGTTGTTGTGCTTTACATAAAGCAGAAATGTACATGTTTCATTGTGTTATTCATTGTGTTTTTTCAAGTAGCCTCCCTAACAAATAATGTTTAAACTGCATTACAGTTTTTAGCAGGTCATAGTTTTGCATTTACCTGTTGTTTTTGCTATTGTGGTATAAGAAACACCTGTCCAGTATTTAAATATACAGAAACAGAAAGTACCATCTGAAGATGGTCATGGTATACATTCTGAGCCTGCTGGTCAAAGCTTTGGGAAAATTAATTATGGAACATTTGGAAGCAGATTAAAAGTGTTCATATGGAAAATTGAAGAACAAAGTAAATGTGAAATTGATTAAAATATGCAGTATAAATACAAATTACAAATAGTCACTCTATTTTTTTGAAATTTAAATCTTGCACTTGTTCTTTGCATTGTGTCAAAATTTCATTATTTAATAAACCAATAGAAATGCTTTAAAATGATAAAAAAAAAGAAAGAAACATTAATTTATATTTAGCTGAATGCCATTTTAGAGGTAAAAGGTTTTGTCTGCCTTAGTTCATCTGAAGAAACTTGTTTCTTTAAAAAAAAAAATAATAATAATAATAATAATAATCTAATCTCCCCCATCACTAGTGATGCCCCAACACCAGGAAGGTGAAGACTAGCATATGCCTCCTCCGATACTTGTGAAGTCACCCACCGCCTCTCTTTAAACTGATTCATCACAGCACACTCAAAGTAAAGCGCAGGGACTTGGTTCCAATACATCAGCTCACAGACGCCTTGTGCTGATCGACATCACCTTAGGAGTGATATAGGGAGAGAGCGCCATCTACCCACACAGAGGGAGCAAGGCCAATTGTGCTCTCTCTTAGGGCTCCTGTAGCCGACAGCAAGCTACATGAACAGGATTCGAACCAGTGATCTCCTGATTATAGTGGCAGCTCCTTAGTCCCCAGGACCACTTGGAGCCCTTTAAGAAACTTGTTTAATGGAATATTTTATCATAGGATGTGGCACAACTAATTTTAATGTTTGTGTGATCTAATTTTGTCACTTCTTGAAATAAAATGCAAAGGGTAATAAAGAGAACTGGTGTGTTTAGTAACCATAATTGGTGCTGGTAGACAAAGGAAGAAGAAAAATTCTCACCATATAAGGAATTTGTCTGATAGTACAATAATATGCATTAGTACTTAAGAAACTATTTTATTTAGGGATGTGTTATGAATTATTGTGGTATCTATGTATGACACTTTAGCACATTTCCTTTTCTTGGTCTTTAGGTACTACAGTGCTACCATTCTGCAGATGGCAGGAGTGAGGGATGATAAGATGGCCATCTGGCTGTCTGCTGCCACGGCATTCACCAACTTCCTGTTCACACTGGTGGGGGTTTGGTTAGTGGAGCGAGTGGGCCGCAGAAAACTGATTTTGGGCAGCATTGTTGGTAAGAAGACAGTCCCATTAACAATAATTCAAAATAATTCTCTATTTAAATTCAAATTCTAGTAAAACTAAGCTGTATTTACTGCTTTCTTCAGGTACTACAGTCAGTCTGTCTGTTCTTGCGGTGGGATTTCTACTCTCTGCTCAGGCCTCTCCACCAGTCACCATTCACCCCACCTCTCTCAACACCACCTGCTCACACTATGGGTGAGTGAGACTGAGGGATGCGTTGTTGGTTTTATGCAGATTACGTTGTGTCAGAGTTTTTCTGTAGTTAATTTCTTTGTAAATTATCGTAAATATGGCATATTCCCCATTTCCAGGTTTTGTGAAAACTGTATGTTGGATCCGGCCTGCGGCTTCTGTTACCGTGAGAATGGCTCAACCATACTGAGCTCCTCCTGTGATCCTGTTGATCCAGCCAACACTGATGAAGCAGTTAGTGGCAGGTACATTTTTTTTTTTTGTTTCCTTAATTTGTTTCTCAATATTTTTCCTCAAAATGTTTTTTTTTGTCTCATTTTCTAATTATTAAGCCCCATTTTACACTGTTTGTACAGTGTAAGTTTATAATACACGCCTTGTACTTCATTCAGGTGCTCCAATGCTACACAAGGTAACACAGGTGCATTATGGGCCTATAACTACTGCCCAACTCCCTACTCCTGGATCGTTATGCTGGGTCTCATTTTGTATCTGGCCTTCTTTGCTCCAGGTAAGAAGATGAAAGGAATACTTAATAATTGTTACCCAAATATCAATGTATAAACTATAAATAAAGATTGCAATTTCTTGTACTTTATCTTGTGTGTTCGTGTGGGTATGCCTGAAGGGATGGGGCCCATGCCGTGGACAGTAAATTCAGAGATATATCCACTGTGGGCTCGGAGCACCGGTAACGCCTGCTCTGCTGGAGTCAACTGGATCTGTAATGTCCTCGTATCTCTAACGTTCCTCCATGTGGCAGAGTACCTCACATACTATGGTAAGAGTTTACACCAGGGGTGATCTAAACTGATGGTGTTTGATGCTTTCTGCTGGTGATCACTTATTGCAACAGGCTGTTGTTGTCTATTACATCATTTAGTTAGTGTTTTATTACTTAAAGCTTCATTATTCAATTTTACACTGAAAGAACAGCATCAAAATTATATTGATGCTTCATTGACTTGTAATGGAATGGAATATCTGTCATTTCCACTCTAGACCTACACTCTACAGTACTGCTACTGCACTATGTAACTTTGATGGAGTGTAAATGAGAACTGAGTAAAGGATACTTAACTAGAGCATATACAGCTCTGGAAAAAATTAAGAGACCACTTCAGTTTCTGAACCAGTTTCTCTGATTTTGCTATTTATAGGTATATGTTTGAGTAAAATAAACATTGTTATTCTATAAACTACGGACAACATTTCTCCCAAATTCCAAATAAAAATATTGTCATTTAGAGCATTTATTTGCAGAACATGAAAAATGCCTGAGAAAGAAAATGAGAAATGAGTTTTAAGAGTCCAGAAATCAATATTTGGTGGAATAACTCTGGTTTTTAATCACGGTTTTCATGCATCTTGGCATGTTCTCCTCCACCAGTCTTTCACACTGCTTTTGGATAATTTTATGCCACTTCTGGTGCAAAAATTCAAGCAGTTCATCTTGGTTTGATAGCTATGATCATAAATGTTTGTATATTGTATTGTTTACTGGCCCTAATGAAGATCTTGGTGTTGTTTTGTGTGGGTTTTGAGGATCTATTTATCCAAAGGTTTGGATAACTAGTGACTTTTAGTGTTTATTAAAACAAAATCCAGCTTAAAATGAAACAAACTTTGGACATGGAACACTGCCGAGTGTTTCTTCAGTCGTATTGCTGATATACAATGATTCTGAAAAAAAAACATTAATTTTGAAGATTGTGTGTTGGGAACTAACTGTTGTGTATGTTGCTTTTTGTAGGTGCGTTCTTCCTGTACTCAGGTCTGGCACTGCTAGGCTTCTTTTTCGTGCTGGGCTGTCTGCCTGAAACCAAGGGCCTCATGCTGGAGGACATAGAGACTCTGTTCAGCAGGAATCTCTGCACCTGTGGTGCCTTTGGTGGCCAAAACATGCATTACACCAGGGTAAAAGGAGGCAACCGTTTCTCAGATGAAGATGTCTCTGATGGGGATTAGATTTTAGAGGCCTCTTTTACCTCCCTTTATCCTGAAAAAAAATAGCTTGTATCATGTTTTTCAGTATCCTTGGTGGGAAAGTTTTTATAATATTCCAGATAATCACTGTTACATATAGAACTGGGAACAAACTTCAGATTTCTTACAGTCACATGCTGCTTATATACTGATGATATATCTGTTCTCTAACTGTAAGGATCAGGTGATTAATGCTTTTTTGCACATACAGTAAAGATTTAATTGCTTTATTTGTTCCCTTTTTGTTTTTGTGGATTCAATCTAAAATAATCTCAGTCGTTCAGATGCATACAGAGAGATAATTGTGTCTCTGATTGCGTTTACACTGGTAAACTGTGGGGATCTATAGTACACTATTCTGTAAAGGTTAGTGTGTAAAATTTCCATCCAGCATTAGGTGGGGAAATCATTTTAAATACTGTTGTATTTTATGCTGTATTTGCCTCTTAATCTTTGAATCTTGTAGACTCATTTAGGTTTGGAAAAAATGCATTATGGGACACTGTAACAAAAAGAAGGACTTGCTTCTATTTTTATATTTTTATTATTGGCACTGTTGCACAATAAAAGAGTATTTAAAATAATTTCAAAAATTACATTACAATTACAAATAAAAAAAATAGTGTTTTCTTTTTGTGTTCTACTACTGCAGCTACAGTAATGGTGAAGTGATACCTGGGCAAGAAGGTTCAAAATCATTTGAGGAAAATGCTTTAAAAACCTTAAAAAATGTTTTTTATTAAAGTTCATATGGGTCTAAAATTAGTTTTCTACTAATTTCTTAGATTTAAAAAATGAAATTGTTTAAAAACAGTTTCTGTCTCATTGCATCTATAAACAATATTTTTTTCAGAAATTATTATGGTGAATTTTGGCAATCATACATTGACATGCCACATGTCACAAACAGGACTAGTATTGTGTACCATGACTTTTGCTATGTCCCATGGAAGCTAAAAAAAAAAGCTGCACTGGCCTGTGGGATATGTGCGTTGGGCATCCTGCATTGAATAGGGAAGTGATTTCTGTCTGAGTGTCCTTTGTCTCTTCACACACACAGTTCTAACCAGATGCAGCTGGTCACGATCTTTACCACCCACTGCTCTGTCTACTATGGGTGGTATCACCTTCTATGACATTTTATTCTCGGTACAAATGTGACAATTCATGTCACCTCGCTATGGCCAGTGTTCATTCAGAAAATTACATCTCACAACTTATACAGGTGTGAGCATTTACAAGGCCTCCCCTGAGGTGACACTAAATGACCATTTAAATACTTGTTGTTTTGCAAGTCAGTGAATGTCTGTAACAGTGGCATTGAGTTTTTCTACAATGTTCTCAACATTATTTTTAGCATACTCTGGTTTATTGGATAAGGATTATTAAAAGCAGGATCAGCATCAGTTTAGTAATAAATTGGATTAAAAAAACTTCTGGATTATAATCAAGAGGAAGATGGATGATCACAAGCCATCAAACCAAGCTGAACTACTTGAATTTTTGCACCAGGAGTGGCATAAAGTTATCCAAAAGCAGTGTGTAAGACTGGTGGAGGAGAACATGCCAAGATGCATGAAAACTGTGATTGAAAAACAGGGTTATTTCACCAAATATTGATTTCTGAATTCTTAAACCTTAAACCTTTATGAATACTGCAAATAAATGCTCTAAATGACAATATTTTTATTTGGAATTTGGGTGAAATATTGTGTGTAGTGTATAGAATAAAACAACAATGTTCATTTTACTCAAACATATACCTATAAATAAAAAAATCTGAGAAACTGATTCAGAAACTGAAGTGGTCTCTTATTTTTTTCCAGAGCTGTATAGGGGTCTTTTGTACATTTTCAGACATTGAAACATAAATTAATGTATATTTTGTGAAATACATTTTTTATGAAAAATGTAATGTTAATACAGATGTTTTCCTTCTCACTTTACACTTTAGCTGAACAGGTCTTGTGAAAACCTGTTAAGTCTTTGACCCTTTCCTCATGCTGTGTGACCCCTCTGACCTCAGTAGCACTGACCCAACACGGTCAACACCTTTACATTCATTAAGAAACCTTTAGTTGCCTGTGATAGAAAAACATGTATCTTCACAACATGTACCGAAGTGCGTGTCCAACACCCAGACACATGCTTTTCATAACTAGCCTGCTGCGTTTTGCACAGTCAGTCTACAGTTTCTGTTGGATTACACAGCAGGAGATACCCCTCGCCATACTGTAGCTCTGACTGTCTATAAATGAAACCCGAGAGCTGGTAACCGGACACTGCCATCTGGAACCAGGTCAAGAAGCCCTGTGGTGAGCTATTTCCCCTCACTGCCAGCTCCGCTCTCCATGTAAAGAGCTATAAAAGCTGGTTAATTGTAATTTATTAAGAAAAATGAATGTAACATGAAATGTGGTGATGAAGTTTTTGTGAAAGCAGATACACAAGAACCGCCCACTCCAACTCTCTTGTTCCTGCAAGGATTGCAATATATAAAATTAAAAAAACTCAAGTAGGCTTGTCAGTTCTTTGGATGTTATACCGTCCCAGAAATAATAGTGATTAACAATACTATTGTCACTTTAATATCATTTTGTTCCAATCATATAATGATAATATAAAAGCATAATAATGCAAATACAGCCTTTAAAATCAAACAGAAATAAAACAACTCTGTTTTACAAAGTGGGCATCATGGCTCATCATATATCATATATGTGAATGTGCCTCTCTCTCTAAGTAAAAATCTTATAGGCCATATACTGTACATACATTGTATAATACATCGTAATTGTAAAATAATGTAATTATTGTGGCAGGCCTAAAACTGACCACTGCCCAGAACTGGCCATCTCTGATTCATGTTTATATTTCTTAGTGTAAAGTTGGGTAAAGCAGTCATGGTTTGCTTTACATAAAAGCATGTAATGCACACAGACAGTCCACATGGGTGCGCCCAATACCACCATACCACCTGTTCACACAGTATTTCACTCAACTGTCATCATTTTCTCAGCAGTGCACTTTCAGCACACACACTTCACAGTAAATTTGTCAGTGTTAAATCAACACTGTAAGTGCTGGTTGATTCAGTGCCGGCAAATGTCCTGCATTTGGCTTCTTCACTGAAAATGTACATGGATTGGTGAACCTTATTTGTTTGCATCATAGCCTGCATATCTATGTTAGCATCAAGGATGTACTTTAGAATAGTGATGTATAATATTTATTGTTACACCATATTAATGAGAAAATGAACAGGTACATTCAGGTACAATAAACTAATTCATGATGTTAATCTAGATAGACAAAGTGACAAACAAGTATGAATAGTATAACAACAATACAAATATTATTAAAATAATAATGATTATAATAATAATAATGAAGGAGAAGAAGAAGAAATAGACTATTAATAATGTAAAATTAAAAACAAAGTTTACAACTCACAACTGAGTATGTGGTACTGCACGGGTACTGTATGGGTATTTGTATGGGTGTTATGATTAGTAAGATTGTGTGTATTGTAATATGCACAGGTATTAATATTGTAATGATATGGGTATGGGTGTTTATATAGGTATTATTATTGGTAAGGGTATTGTGTATTTGCTGTGCATGTGTATTTAAAAGGGTAAGGGTATTTGGGATGGGTATGGTCATGATGGGTAAATTTATTTGGGATGGGGATAGATAATATGATGGGTAAGGGTATTTGGGATGGGGATAGGTAATATGATGGGTAAGGGTATTTGAGATGGGTAAGGGTATTTGAGATGGGTAAGGGTATTTGAGATGGGTATGGTTATGATGGGTAAGGGTATTTGAGATGGGTATGGTTATGATGGGTAAGGGTATTTGAGATGGGTATGGTTATGATGGGTAAGGGTATTTGAGATGGGTATGGTTATGATGGGTAAGGGTATTTGAGATGGGTATGGTTATGATGGGTAAGGGTATTTGAGATGGGTATAGTTATGATGGGTAAGGGTATTTGAGATGGGTAAGGGTATTTGAGATGGGTATGGTTATGATGGGTAAGGGTATTTGAGATGGGTAAGGGTATTTGAGATGGATATGGTTATGATGGGTAAGGGTATTTGAGATGGATATGGTTATGATGGGTAAGGGTATTTGAGATGGATATGGTTATGATGGGTAAGGGTATTTGGTATGGGGATGGTATGGATGTGTAAGAATACTAGTATTTGTTATGGATATTTTGATTGGTGTTAAAATCAATATTTATGTGGATACTATGTTGAATATATGTATGGGTATTATGATAGATTGTATTGTATATTGTTTGTTGGGTAAATACATGGGTATCAAAATAAATATAGGTATGGGTACTATACTGGGTAAGTATACATTATAATATGGAATATATGGGCACATATATTTTTATATGATACTATGTTAAGTAAGTGTATGTATAATATAATGGGTATTATTAGGGATTTATTATATAAATATAATATTATTTATATAATATATAATTTAATTGTGATGCTGTGTGGGTGTGTGAGTATGGGTAAATTGTGATGTGGGTGTGTGTATAGTATGGAGAAGTGTATGGGTATATATTGTGATGCTGTGTGGGTGTGTGTGTATAGTATGGAGGAGTGTATGGGTATATATTGTGATGCTGTGTGGGTGTGTATGTATAGTATGGAGGAGTGTATGGGTATATATTGTGATACTGTGTGGGTGTGTGTGTATGGGTATATATTGTGATGCTGTGTGGGTGTGGGTGTATAGTATGGAGGAGTGTATGGGTATATATTGTGAGGCTGTGTGGGTGTGTATGTATAGTATGGAGGAGTGTATGGGTATATATTGTGATACTGTGTGGGTGTGTGTGTATGGGTATATATTGTGATGCTGTGTGGGTGTGGGTGTATAGTATGGAGGAGTGTATGGGTATATATTGTGATGCTGTGTGGGTGTGTATGTATAGTATGGAGGAGTGTATGGGTATATATTGTGATGCTGTGTGGGTGTGTATGTATAGTATGGAGGAGTGTATGGGTATATATTGTGATACTGTGTGGGTGTGTGTGTATGGGTATATATTGTGATGCTGTGTGGGTGTGTGTGTATAGTATGGAGGAGTGTATGGGTATATATTGTGATGCTGTGTGGGTGTGTATGTATGGGTATATATTGTGATGCTGTGTGGGTGTGTGTGTATAGTATGGAGGAGTGTATGGGTATATATTGTGATGCTGTGTGTGTGTGTGTGTATGGGTATATATTGTGATGCTGTGTGGGTGTGTATGTATGGGTATATATTGTGATGTTGTGTGGGTGTGTGTATAGTATGGAGGAGTGTATGGGTATATATTGTGAGCTGTGTGGGTGTGTATGTATAGTATGGAGGAGTGTATGGGTATATATTGTGATGCTGTGTGTGTGTGTGTGTGTGTATGGGTATATATTGTGATGCTGTGTGGGTGTGTATGTATGGGTATATATTGTGATGTTGTGTGGGTGTGTGTATAGTATGGAGGAGTGTATGGGTATATATTGTGATGCTGTGTGGGTGTGTGTATTGGTATATATTGTGATGCTGTGTGGGTGTGTATGTATGGGTATATATTGTGATGCTGTGTGGGTGTGTGTGTATAGTATGGAGGAGTGTATGGGTATATATTGTGATGTTGTGTGGGTGTGTGTGTATGGGTATATATTGTGATGCTGTGTGGGTGTGTGTGTATGGGTATATATTGTGATGCTGTGTGGGTGTGTGTGTATGGGTATATATTGTGATGCTGTGTGGGTGTTTGTGTATAGTATGGAGGAGTGTATGGGTATATATTGTGATGCTGTGTGGGTGTGTGTTTATAGTATGGGGGAGTGTATGGGTATATATTGTGATGCTGTGTGGGTGTGTATGTATAGCATGGAGGAGTGTATGGGTATATATTGTGATGCTGTGTGGGTGTGTATGTATAGTATGGAGGAGTGTATGGGTATATATTGTGATGCTGTGTGGGTGTGTGTGTATGGGTATATATTGTGATGCTGTGTGGGTGTGTGTGTATGGGTATATATTGTGATGCTGTGTGGGTGTGTGTGTATGGGTATATATTGTGATGCTGTGTGGGTGTGTATGTATAGTATGGAGGAGTGTATGGGTATATATTGTGATGCTGTGTGGGTGTGTATGTATAGTATGGAGGAGTGTATGGGTATATATTGTGATACTGTGTGGGTGTGTGTGTATGGGTATATATTGTGATGCTGTGTGGGTGTGTGTGTGTATAGTATGGAGGAGTGTATGGGTATATATTGTGATGCTGTGTGGGTGTGTATGTATGGGTATATATTGTGATGCTGTGTGGGTGTGTGTGTATAGTATGGAGGAGTGTATGGGTATATATTGTGATGCTGTGTGTGTGTGTGTGTGTATGGGTATATATTGTGATGCTGTGTGGGTGTGTATGTATGGGTATATATTGTGATGTTGTGTGGGTGTTTGTATAGTATGGAGGAGTGTATGAGTATATATTGTGAGCTGTGTGGGTGTGTATGTATAGTATGGAGGAGTGTATGGGTATATATTGTGATGCTGTGTGTGTGTGTGTGTGTGTATGGGTATATATTGTGATGCTGTGTGGGTGTGTATGTATGGGTATATATTGTGATGTTGTGTGGGTGTGTGTATAGTATGGAGGAGTGTATGGGTATATATTGTGATGCTGTGTGGGTGTGTGTATTGGTATTTATTGTGATGCTGTGTGGGTGTGTTTGTATGGGTATATATTGTGATGCTGTGTGGGTGTGTGTGTATAGTATGGAGGAGTGTATGGGTATATATTGTGATGTTGTGTGGGTGTGTGTGTATGGGTATATATTGTGATGCTGTGTGGGTGTGTGTGTATGGGTATATATTGTGATGCTGTGTGGGTGTGTGTGTATGGGTATATATTGTGATGCTGTGTGGGTGTTTGTGTATAGTATGGAGGAGTGTATGGGTATATATTGTGATGCTGTGTGGGTGGGTGTTTATAGTATGGGGGAGTGTATGGGTATATAATGTGATGCTGTGTGGGTGTGTATGTATAGCATGGAGGAGTGTATGGGTATATATTGTGATGCTGTGTGGGTGTGTATGTTTAGTATGGAGGAGTGTATGGGTATATATTGTGATGCTGTGTGGGTGTGTGTGTATGGGTATATATTGTGATGCTGTGTGGGTGTGTGTGTATGGGTATATATTGTGATGCTGTGTGGGTGTGTGTGTATGGGTATATATTGTGATGCTGTGTGGGTGTGTATGTATGGGTATATATTGTAATGCTGTGTGGGTGTGTGTGTATGGGTATATATTGTGATGCTGTGTGGGTGTGTGTATAGTATGGAGGAGTGTATGGGTATATATTGTGATGCTGTGTGGGTGTGTGTGTATGGGTATATATTGTAATGCTGTGTGGGTGTGTGTGTATGGGTATATATTGTGATGCTGTGTGGGTGTGTGTATAGTATGGAGGAGTGTATGGGTATATATTGTGATGCTGTGTGGGTGTGTGTGTATGGGTATATATTGTGAGCTGTGTGGGTGTGTGTATAGTATGGAGGAGTGTATGGGTATATATTGTGATGCTGTGTGGGTGTGTGTGTATGGGTATATATTGTGAGCTGTGTGGGTGTGTGTATAGTATGGAGGAGTGTATGGGTATATATTGTGATGCTGTGTGGGTGTGTCTGTATGGGTATATATTGTGATACTGTGTGGGTGTGTGTGTATGGGTATATATTGTGAGCTGTGTGGGTGTGTGTATGGGTATATATTATGATGTTGTGTGGGTGTATGTATGGGTATATATTGTGATGCTGTGTGGGTGTGTATGTATAGTATAGAGGAGTGTATGGGTATATATTGTGAGCTGTGTGGGTGTGTGTATAGTATGGAGGAGTGTATGGGTATATATTGTGATGCTGTGTGGGTGTGTCTGTATGGGTATATATTGTGATGCTGTGTGGGTGTGTGTGTATGGGTATATATTGTGATGCTGTGTGGGTGTGTGTGTATATATTGTGATGCTGTGTGGGTGTGTGTATAGTATGGAGGAGTGTATGGGTATATATTGTGATGCTGTGTTGGTGTGTGTGTATGGGTATATATTATGATGTTGTGTGGGTGTGTATGTATAGTATGGAGGAGTGTATGGGTATATACTGTGAGCTGTGTGGGTGTGTGTATAGTATGGAGGAGTGTATGGGTATATATTGTGATGCTGTGTGGGTGTGTGTGTATGGGTATATATTGTGATGCTGTGTGGGTGTGTGTGTATGGGTATATATTGTGATGCTGTGTGGGTGTGTGTGTGTATATTGTGATGCTGTGTGGGTGTGTGTGTATGGGTATATATTGTGAGCTGTGTGGGTGTGTGTATAGTATGGAGGAGTGTATGGGTATATATTGTGATGCTGTGTGGGTGTGTGTGTGTGTGGGTATATATTGTGAGCTGTGTGGGTGTGTGTATAGTATGGAGGAGTGTATGGGTATATATTGTGATGCTGTGTGGGTGTGTGTGTATGGGTATATATTATGATGTTGTGTGGGTGTGTATGTATAGTATGGAGGAGTGTATGGGTATATATTGTGAGCTGTGTGGGTGTGTGTATAGTATGGAGGAGTGTATGGGTATATATTGTGATGCTGTGTGGGTGTGTGTGTATGGGTATATATTGTGATGCTGTGTGGGTGTGTGTGTATGGGTATATATTGTGATGCTGTGTGGGTGTGTGTGTATATATTGTGATGCTGTGTGGGTGTGTGTGTATATATTGTGATGCTGTGTGGGTGTGTGTGTATGGGTATATATTGTGAGCTGTGTGGGTGTGTGTATAGTATGGAGGAGTGTATGGGTATATATTGTGATGCTGTGTGGGTGTGTCTGTATGGGTATATATTGTGATACTGTGTGGGTGTGTGTGTATGGGTATATGTGTATGGGTGTGTGTGTATGGGTATATATTGTGATGTTGTGTGGGTGTGTGTGTATAGTATGGAGAAGTGTATGGGTATATATTGTGATGATGTGTGGGTGTGTGTGTATGGGTATATATTGTGATACTGTGTGTGTGTGTGTGTATGGGTATATATTGTGAGCTGTGTGGGTGTGTATAGTATGGAGGAGTGTATGGGTATATATTCTGATGCTGTGTGGGTGTGTGTGTATTGGTATATATTATGATGTTGTGTGGGTGTATGTATGTATAGTATGGAGGAGTGTATGGGTATATATTGTGATGCTGTGTGGGTGTGTATGTATAGTATGGAGGAGTGTATGGGTATATATTGTGATGCTGTGTGGGTGTGTATGTATAGTATGGAGGAGTGTATGGGTATATATTGTGATACTGTGTGGGTGTGTATGTATAGTATGGAGGAGTGTATGGGTATATATTGTGATGCTGTGTGGGTGTGTATGTATGGGTATATATTGTGATGCTGTGTGGGTGTGTGTGTATAGTATGGAGGAGTGTATGGGTATATATTGTGATGCTGTGTGGGTGTGTATGTATAGTATGGAGGAGTGTATGGGTATATATTGTGATGCTGTGTGGGTGTGTATGTATAGTATGGAGGAGTGTATGGGTATATATTGTGATGCTGTGTGGGTGTGTATGTATGGGTATATATTGTGATGCTGTGTGGGTGTGTGTGTATAGTATGGAGGGGTGTATGGGTATATATTGTGATACTGTGTGGGTGTGTGTATGGGTATATATTGTGATGCTGTGTGGGTGTGTGTGTATGGGTAGCATGATGTCACTGTGATTGGCTTCGTCTCAGTGGGGTCTCGGGGGGCGGGGCTTGGTGACGCATTGCGGCTCCCGGTTCGTCAGCGGCGGCGGCGCGTGAGCTGCGCTTCTCCCGTCCGGCTCGCGAGCTCTCGAGCAACGGAGTCGCTTCGGAGTGCATAAATCTACCGACATATGTGCAGACGGAGCGGGGTTCCTCCTCCGGCAGGCGCCCGGCTCGTAGCTGTTTAATGACGGGGGCGAGGCGGAGGTGCTGCTGCTCGTGCTGCTTGGTTGTCGCTGATGTTTGGCGGAGGGCGATAAATTAACACGGCGACACGGGATCATGACGACCGGGCAGGACGAGAGCTCGGTCCGCGTGGCGCTGAGGTACGGAGTTCTGCTGTTTCTGGGTTTGCGTGTTCTGCTGCTTGTTCTGGTTTTAGCGGTGCTGCTGTAGCTACCTGCCGCCTGCAGCCTGAGACACATCAGTCTGTGAACGTGGAGCCGCCCGCTATCATCAGGCCTTCTGCTGCTTCTGCTCCTGCTGGGGCTCATATAATCAGCGCAGTGCCCTGTCTGACCGCACTGTTTACACCTGTACTCCACAGTGTAGTCTGTCTATCAATGCCTCCCTCAATCATACAGCATGAGCTAATGATCAAGAGCTCCTAGAGCTGAATCAGGTGGGTCAAAGCAGGACAGAGTGAATGCAGTCGGTGCAGGTGGGGCAGGCAGATCTGCAGCTACTGTGTGGATATACCCTGCTGAAATAGACACAGCATGCTCAGGTTTAGACTGTCTGTTTTAAGCTTGACAGCCAGGGTGACGAGCAAAACTAACAACAAAGGCAACATAAACTATGTTTTAGTCTGAATAACCAGTTTTCAACCACCCTGGCCATTACTGGGTACATCCAGTTTTAGAGCATTTCCCCACTTTGCACGCCTGTCCGGAAAGAACTGCACAGTCTCTACTTTATGGTATTAAAAGGTGAATCTGCAGATTTCTTGGTTGTGCTGTGTTCACATTCATCATATGGCCTAACACACCTAAGCAAAATGCAAATGCATGATGTAACCATTCTGCACCTAGGGGGAGAATGGGAAGTTCTAAAGCAGGGTTGATGACAAAATTATTAAAGTTATTAAGTGTAGTATCCGGGATTTAGATAATCTAGAAATAGGAATGTTAATTAAAAAAAACTGACTCGATGAAATAAAAAAATATATGTTCATTGTCTTTAAATCGATACTAATTTTTAAAAATAAATATCAGCCGAATGCTAGCTTAGTTAAATAAAGTATTGAAAATTACATAAGGAAATTCAGAGACAGTGCCAGCATCTGATATTTTTGTTTGTGTGCAATGATGCAGTTGTTGATATACACACACACACAGTTGTAGACATTAGGGCTATATAGGGCTGGACAATATGGCCAAAATTACAAAAGAGTGCCGAGGACAACCCACAACAACTACAAACCTAATGAACAAAATTATTTTGCTCTTCATGTAATGATCCCTATAATGAACATAAGTCAGTGACATGCTGTGAATAATATATTGAAATATTGGAAATGTGTTTAAAAAGCATTGTCGGTGTATATGTGTGAATATTGTCCAGGACTTGGGCTACGTAAATATTCTTATAAAAGTTGTATATAGGACCACAAAAGTATATATATGTAATATATGTCATATATGTTTGGTGTCATATAGAACAAGAGTCTGATAGAAACCATAAACATGTTTTCTGTCATACAGAAACCTTTTTAATCAGGTAAGAAATTATTTAAATACATTTTAAGTAGTTTTTTGACTGGTTCTATGAGTAAGCACTGCTCTTACCAAAGAGCTATTGAAGAACCCCTGTCTGTCTGTCTGTTTATCTAGCTAGTTTATCTATCATTTTACGGTATTTTACTGTGTAAAATTATTATATGTATCTTGTCACCTAATCTGATGGGTCACCCCAAACAGTGAACTCCTTCAGCAACTTTGTTTACTGTAGCTCAGAGGATTGTCCGTAGCAGGAGTAGGTTTATTGATAGCTGGTCTGAGGCGGCTTAGAAAGAAAGCTTGCAGTCAGAGCGTCAAGAATGGTCGTTGAATGACGGTTGGTCGATGAAAGAGCAGCTTTATTGACGAGCCGTTTATCCAGAGCTTGTTTCTCGAGAGCTTCACAGGCCGGTGGGAGTTGGAGCTTCCGTTTGTTACTCAGCTCCCAATATCAACCTGAACAAAGCCAGCGTGCTTGGTGGTTTACCCACCCTTCACCGTCTTTGTGTAAGTCTTTGTTGTGTCTGCCGGCCATGACCAGACCAGAGCAATGGGACATCACCAGTACGTAATCCCTTATTCAGGAAAAACCACTGGTTTGTCTGATGCTCTTGTGTGTGCCGAGGTCCTTATTAATGCTGTTCGGACATTAGCAGACTGGGCACATGGAACAAAATGGCTGGGGTGGCATCTGTGATTAGTGTTGCACATAATGAAATCATGGCTAGAGTTGTGGTAACACTTCAAAATAAATAAGAAAACGAGCATTTTTAGTAATGTGTGAAAAAAGAAATAATATGTACTAAATAACTGCAAGCATGTAAAAAGGCTAATTTCTGCCCCACCCTCTTTTCCCCAAATGACAGGTTGAGGGCATTTAATCAGCACAAAGGAGCAAAAGATCAATTTAAGAACTTTTCACAATAGCAATGTATAATCACTTTCATTGTTAAGTAAGTCGGTATAGAGTCAGAGATTTTGTTTCTGTAAGATATATTTCTGACATGCTGGTTGCAGCTGACATAGTAAACAGCTGCATACATTTTAGCATGTTGTAGCATGGTGGCAGTAGCCAGCACTAGTCTGGATCACTTTACCTGCCCATTGACAACTGTGTATGAATGCAGGGACTCACATGTTGATATTACTTATAAGCCTTTCCCTATTACTGAGCTAAAGCTCAGGAAATTAGCCAGCTATGCATCCGTCTTGTAGTCCTTATGGGCTTTAAGTTGTCTCTATCGATCAAATGCATTGCCAATATTTACTCATTAAGCTTTTCAGAAAGACAGTAAGGCTGCAGTGATCTTGCCTGCTATTGCGTATTATACCTGTCAACCTGGGGACACATCTTGATCATTTTATCTAGAGTTGGTACAGATGAGTAAATATAATATATTGCTCCTTCAATTCTGATATTGTCTGTTTTATCAGGTCCGTTGTAGTTTCAAGACTGTTTGCTTGTTTTTTTTTGTGTAGATTTTCAGATTATTGCCTGATCAACAGATGATGACCAACCGTTCATAATTTGCACAACGTGTACAGCCTAATTTTGAAATGTCCTCTTAAATCTGAATTTAGGCCAAAAGGCTCTGTTGCAGAAACTAATCCTGTGTTTGCTGCTGTGTTGTTTACAGAGGGACACTGTAATTTGCATGCATTACATGTTAAGCAGATTCCTGCTTTCCCCTTCCTTGCTAAAGCTTGCTTTTCATGCCAGCAGGTCTTTGCAGTCTTTCCTATTGAGAGCAATGACATACAATTAAATACACAGCGTAGCTGACATGATACTAATAACATGTTGCACTGTTATGTCAAGTGCCTAATCCTTCTTTGAGCAGCCCCCTGCACACTGAGCGTTGAACTGGGGGTGTGGAATGAACTCTTTAGGTCAGAGGCTTTGTGAGGTGGGTGGGGAATGGCAGTGTCACTGTGGGCCTCTGGCTGTTGGCACAGCAGAGCTGGAGCTGACCCAGACTGCCTGTAAACTGTCAGCATGTCTCATTGGGTCTGTCTTTTTGCCCAGTGAAAACATAAAAAGTAATCCATTGTTAATCCTGTAATCCAGCTGTCTTCTGTTTAGAATGCTACACAGCTCACTTCACTGCACCTTGTTTATGAATTAATTGTAGTCATGCCCCCATTTGACTGTATTGTGATATGTTTTACACAACTGTACTAAATTTAATGTGTAATTATGTGTTTTTGTAGTATAACAGTTTTCCTAAAATTATATTTTAAAATAACTGCAATATGTTCCTTCAATATATTCACTTATGTCCTGTTTCGTGATTCTTCCCAATATTGGCTGTCAGGGTCTCCAAAGGGCACGTCACACTATGAATTCTCTATAGATCATTTCATATTCATAAAGTTTTAAGAGTCCAGAATATAATATTTAGTGCAATAACCCTGTTTTTTAATTACAGTTTTCATGCATCTTGTCATGTTCTCCTCCACCAGTCTTACACACTGCTTTTGGATAACCTTATTCCACTCCTGGTGCAAAGAATTCAAGCAGTTCAGCTTGGTTTAATGGCTTGTGATCATCCATTTCCCTCTTGATTATATTTCAGAGGTTTTAAATTTTGTAAAATCAATGAAACTCATAAGCTTTTTTCCAGAGCTGTATATTTATTACGTTAAATGTATTGTCTTGTTTACAGTATCGCAATATATAGCAGTATATTGAATCATGACCCCTGTGTTGTGATACATATTGTACTGTCAGGTTCTTGCCAGTACAGAGACCTGCTGTTATGATGCCATATGGTTGCACTGGCCTCAGTCTTTCAGAAAATAAGCAATTCATGTTTGTTTTACTTTACTGCTACAAAATACCAGTGCCATTGCAGAGCACTGCTACTGGATCTGCAGGAGTTGAGCTGAGGTCAGAAAACTGATAACTGATTTGGAGTCAGTGGAAAATGTTGGGTTGGTGTATCTCTAATGAAGCAGGTGGCTGATTTCATGCTTTGGTTGGGTGATGCTGAGAGTGTGATTTACAGCTCAGCATGGTCAGGTCAGTGTAATGTAACACTGTAAGTTTCAGTTCAGTGTCAGAGTGCCAGAAACCACATACTGTAAGTGTGCTACTGTGCTAGCTTTAGCTTTAGCTAGAGGGACAGTGACGTATATGAGGAATATTTGTGACAGACAAGTCTGTTTGGGTTTGTGTTTTAATGTAAGAACAGGTATATGCGAGTGTGTGTGTGAGTGTATGACAAAGCAGTTTTCTCCATGGTGACAGGCCTGAGACAGTGAGTCAGCGTCTCTGAGGCAGTACAAATGTGCTCTGGCTGCACTATGTCCGCCACTAATGCGTGATGTGATAAAAGCAGCCAGCCCTGCTCTAAGAGTGGAGTCGAGTCCTCTTGTACATCACTGCCAGATCAGGAAAGGTCACAACGGCATTGATTTAGAGGATGTGTTAAGAGATCTGTTCAGTGATTACTAGTAGGCATGGCTGGAATCAATTCCTGAGCCTGTGCATGCTCTGTCCAAGTCGACCCAGCCTGCCCAATAAACTGTCATCATGAGCCTGAGCCAGATTTAAACCCAACATTTTTTTGGAGGTAGAGTTTTTCAAAATTACCATTTAAATACCAGTACAATTCCGAGTTGTTTGAATGAGCAAAATCTGTTAAGAATGATGTAAATGAACAGTGCAACACGGTAGATGCATAGGCCTATTATTTGAGAAAACAGTGTGGTTTGTTACTTTGCTATATTGTGATTTGTACACCATAAACACTTTTATTCGAGCCCAACCCAACAAGGTCCAAGATAAGTGAAATCAGGCAGAGACTCTAAACTCAAATACAAGTGGTCTGACTTAGTTTTTGATGGTCATGGTAGTTGGAAATCTGATCATCCAATCCAATCAAAAACATACCCTATGTTTGAAAGCTAGCTGGGTAACCTCATGCTTGGTCTTACTGTCCGATTGCACAAACTGTTATGCAGCTGCTCCAAGTCTGTGCCATGTTTTTTCTACGCCGATTATACAAGCTGTCTAAACACCTGTCACTTTGGGTGCACTTTAAGTAGCTGATTCCACTGATATGAGTGGTACTCAGGCCTGTTGCCACAACTGTGTTATCTAATTGGCCTCACATGGCCTCAGTAACAATGTGCAAGTAAAGCACATTAACGTGAATAAGATAGTATGGTGACTTTGTTTAAAAACAGTCTTTATTTTGTTTTTTTCCTATTTTCTCCCAATTTACATGGGCAATTACCCAACCTACTCATTAGGACTCCCTTATCACTAGTGATGCCCCAAAACCAGGAGGGTGAAGACTAGCACATGCCTCCTCCGATACATGTGAAGTCAGCCACCGCCTTTTTTAAAACTGCTGCTGATGCAGCATTGCCGAGTAGCGTCACAGCGCACTCGGAGGAAAACACAGCGAATCGGTTCCGACACATCAGCTCACAGACGAGGTGACATCCCCCTTTGGAGTGATATGGGGAGAGAGCGCCATCCACCCAACCAGAGAGAGCAAGGTCAGTTGTGCTCTCTTAGGGCTCCGGTATCCGATGGCAAGCTACATGAACAGGATTCGAACTAACGATTATTATTATTCTGCTCTTATAAAAAAAACAGCTGTGTATGAATTGATCTTGAAATGCTACCTCAGCAAATGGCTCTGGAACACCCCTACACCTGTATATGTTGTTAAGTGCTATCTTGTGAGTGAAGTTGATCACAGGCCAGAGTTCGAGTTGGATCTGATTGTGGGTGCCCGATGGATAGGATATTCCATTTCAAAAGTTGTGTGGGCTTTTAACATTCCTCAATCACAAGTCTCACGTGTATACTGGTAACAGTAATGTCTGGGTATAATTGTTTATGTAAACAGACAATAAAAGAGACTCTGGCAGAAATTACATCAACATTCAGTGCAGGAGCCGTCACACTTCTTGTTCTTGGCAAAAATTACGGGACAAAGTATTAGTTCTTGTTCCATGACCTTTGGCATTGTAGTCTCTTTTTAAGACAATAAATCATCCACAAAGCATTAAGAATAGCATACACTCCTTTTTTTTTTTTTTTTTTTTTTAGGCATAATACATTTTAGGAGATTAGCATTGATGCATTCTGAACCTGAATTAAAATGATCTAGTCAGATAAAATATGACTACATTCTAGCCATCCATAAACAACGCACACTTTGCATTCTGAAACATTCTTTCCTAGCCTTTGAAAAGCCTCTACTTAAGGATCACCAAAATAGACACTGACCACTGAAAGCT
This sequence comes from Astyanax mexicanus, assembly GCF_023375975.1. Classification (NCBI taxonomy): domain Eukaryota; kingdom Metazoa; phylum Chordata; class Actinopteri; order Characiformes; family Acestrorhamphidae; genus Astyanax; species Astyanax mexicanus. Next base: position 58,667,233 of record NC_064409.1, read on the forward strand.
AGGGTGAACTTCAGCTCCTCTAACCCGACCCCTATAGAGTCAGCATATTTTCCCCGGTCACATCCTAAAGAGGGTAAATACGGTGCGTCTGTGGATTCATCCGACCACATACTGAGCTACATTCCTGGTTTTGGCACAGAATGAAGGATGATTGTGTCTTGTAACGTGCTTTAAAGAACCGACTCTCTATGCAGAACAGATTGAGAGTAATTATACATTGGCTTACATGTGTTTGCCACACCCAAACTGGCTTCTGTTCTTCTGTTCTGTTGCTGAAGTGTTTTGTATGTTGCCATTCTGTTTGAATTCCCAGAAAACCATTTATTGTATATATTGTTTATTCAATGTTCATGCTTATTCATGCTTGAGGCAGTGTTGTATATGAATGCAGTTAAATTTAGGAACACACAATTACTAGTATAGCTGTATAGCTGGTTTAGAAACTAGTAAAACAATCACTGCACCCGTATAAACGTTTTGCCCAAGTAAAACTATTACTACACACACACCCCTCCAACATACCTTCTTGCCACTTTTCACTCACCACCCATATTTGTCCATTACACACTGATTACTTCTCACACCCTTACAAATAGTTCCTATGATCCTCACATGACATGATTTACACATCTGTAATCCAATGGAATTATAACCACAACCTCCACAAAGACGACTCGTGTATCATTTCATATTCATGCAGCGGGAGGTTCGACTATTCCAGTATCATTGCTTCAGTTTTCTGATTTAGATTTTATGTGCTCAAAAGAGAGATCAAATGCTCCTCTGATACATCAAATGAATGAAATAATAAAATTAGCAATGCATCTGTTCCCATGCTGGCATGAATATATCAGACACTGCAGTGCTGCTGAAGTTTTTAAACACTGTTCTTAGTCCAGCAGTGGATTTGAGGGGTTTAGGAACTCCACCAACACTGCTGTGTCTGACCCACTCATACCACCCCAACACACGCTAACCTACCACCACTATGTCAGTGTTACTGCAGTGTACTGAGAATGATCCACCACCCAAATAATAGCTGCTCTGTGGTGGTCCTGTGAGTGAAAATGATAAAATATACATAGAAACAAAAATAACTAGTGGCAGATTTACCATAGTGGGAAAATGTGTATGTGAATATTTGGAGGACAAGGTATAAAAGCACAGTCAGTCATTGCCGTCTACTCCTATAGAACATTTTCACTGGTAGCTGATGTTCTTCTGAGCCCATTGTGATTTTTCCAAACTGTAGATATAGAGTTCACAAAGACATGAGAACCTTCTGTCAGCACATCATTCTTCAGCTTTATGATGGAGGCCCACATCTAGTTACGAAAGCAGATGCTGTTTGCACATGTTTGTCTGTTTTTCCTTACATTTAATTTTTTCTTTACTTTTGAATTCAAGTTCTTTTAAAAGAACTTGGCGATATAATATCTATATTTCAATATGCTAAAGGCAAAATGGAGATGACCTAATGTAAGTATAATGTTAAAGTATTTAAGATTAATTAATTAAAGGATTTTAATTGACAACACAAAAAATGGAAGACAGTATATTTATTTTAGTGATTATCAAAATGTATCAAGTAATATATTTCATTTAATAGTAAACATAATACATTTGCATTATTCATGGGATTTAACTGGATTATGTTGTTTAAGATCAAGTCAAAATCAAGACAAAATGCTGCTCCTTTAATAACCATGTTTTTCACAGCATAATTTGCATAAAACTCTGCTGTGTTGAGTGTTATTACTTGGAAATACTTTCCAAGTATTTTTGCATTTGCATGCTTTGTTGCCTGCATACAACATATTGCTCAGCTTTAGGTAAAAGGTTTATTGCTATTTTATTGTTACTTATATTCATTGGGATTGACTGTTTAGTTATGTCTAAAACACAATGCTTAGAAATTTTGGGTTATGAAGGTATGTTTAATTGTCCATTTCTGGAAAATCTATTATTCACCTACTGAATTGTCAGTCATTGTTTTCTAAGTGTATTTTATAAGTATATAAATGTACCACATATCTGATTGAGAAGTTGCCGTAAGTTAGAGGTAGTAGTACACTGTTCAGGTGTTTAAGGTCTGTCAGTGGACACCGCTTTCAGTATAGCTCTTTCTCAAATTACCCCTCCTGCACTCTGTGCCCTGAAAGAAACTCTGACCCTAAATGACCCAAACTGACCCCCCTGCACCCCACACCTGTAGAAGCAGGGGGCTGTTTGTGTGTGGTAAAGGCCTAGCGTGACTCCAGCAGTAGGAAATTACACCATTTTGTTACATTTACACTTAGAGGTCTCTAGAACTTCCCTGGCACTGTGTGATTAACACTGAAGTGCCTTTTGTGAATGTAATATCTCCAGGGCAGCCACACACATAAATAATCCACAGTCTGGCATATCTAGTTATTTAGCTTTTGTGTGATGGATATGTGAAAGGAAAATTGCGCTAACTATTAGACACCTGACTCCCAGCATGTTTAAAATTGGCTTCAGTAAGAGCTCCATCAAAGAACAGTATTTTCGGTAATAATTTATATGTTCTGCTTTTCAGTAATGGGGGTTTTCCTCCTCATGTTTGTTGTAGTTAAATGATTTTTGACTGCAGACATGGATGCTCTTGTGCTTTTTTTTCCCTGAAGGACTTGTTTTTACCTGTCAGACGTTCAGGAATGAATGGCTGGTGCACTGTCACCAGTGTTGCCAAAACACTGCTGTTGTCATCAACTTGCATTTTCAGAAGGGCTCCTTGGAGGAGGTTCACAGCACTCATTAGAGAACATATAAGCAGACAGAGCTCCTACAAGGAGCCTAAAGCCACAGTCATCTGAAAAATGTGTATGCATACCTTGAGACTAAGGCTGGACCAAAACATTAGCAGCAGAAACTTTCTTCTGTTTGATGCAGTTAGCAAGCTAGCTAGTGCTTCATGATATGCTGATAGTGTAAATGTATTTAATTACTTTGTCATTAAAAACAGTACAAATACCCCATTTATTTAGTACCTGTACTTTATCCAACTTTGATTCCAAATGTAAGCAGGTGTGGGGGGGCGTGGCTGCTGACATCACTGACATTTTTTTTGTTTTTCAGAGATTTTCTCATTAGGAGGGGCTCTCCTTATTTAACTATCAAAGAAATATTGTGTTCTTACTTGAAATTAAGAATAAACAGCGTCATTCTTAATCTTTTCTTTTTTCTTTTCTTTTATTATTATTATTATTATTATTATTATTTATATTAAAACTAATATTTTTTAGATATATTTATTTAATTTCTGATCTTTTAGGCGTTTGCTATGATTTCGTTCCAGTATCGATATTGAGAAATTTAGGCAGGTATCATAACAAAAGTCACTATCATTGTATTTTGACAATAGTAATGCTAGCATGATAGCAATTTACCATAAAACACAAGCACTGAGACTGTATATGTGAATTTGATTTTTTGAGCTATCACAGAATGCATATAATCAGTATTATATGTTTATTTCTATTTATAAATATTAAGTATATAACATTTGTTTTCTAAAAAAGTAATTTTTATGTAGGGGATAAAATAAAAGAATATGCTTTTATTTGCTCCTTTATAACACTGCAACAGAAAACAGTAGCTATGTAGCTTAGCCTTTTGAGGCATCATAGAATACATTTAATCAGTATTATATGTTTATTTTTTATAAATAATAAGAATATAACATCTGTTTAGTAAAAAAAAGTACTGTTTTGCACAAATTATATTTTTCTTTTATTAGCTTCTGTATACCACTGCAACAGAAAACAGTAGCTATGTAGCTTAGCATAGGATAGCATAGCATAGCTTGGCACTGTAGCAGTATTTGCTTTATTTATAATTATTACCAAATAGTGTTGCAGTTCTGTGAGGATAGCTAGCTGAAGAGATGCTGGGTGCTGGGTTAGCTTGTAGCTTCTACTACTTGCTATTACCAGCTTCCTCCTGCTGTGTTCACCAGAATGTGTTTCTACTGCATTTTAAGTTCTGTGTTTTCAGTTCATAAAATGGCACTGAATATTAATAAGTGAGTAAATAGATATCTAGGGAAATACAGTTCTTCATTCTAGGTCTGCTTTAAGACGGCCATTCTTAACATCATTTGAGTCAAAATAAAAATAAAAGTTCATGTTCAGGACAGTATATTTTTACATGATCCTTCCATATCAATAATTTCTCAGTTATTGTAAGCAAAACCAGAGCATGGCTGTGTAGATTAATATGTGATATCTATTATGAAGCAAAATGTGTTAAAGGGGAAGTCATTAGCAGTGCCCAGCAGTGCTTAGTAAAGCAACTAATCATGCAGTTAGCAAGCTAATTTACTGTAAGCAGTCAAAAGAAAGTTATAGCATCGGATCCAACCTTCTGCCCAAAAGTGCATGTTTAAAGTCAGGTAGCTATTGCTAAAATTAGAACACCACTGTTTATTTTGTGGCTGACTCAGATATGTATGTAAAACTTAAAGCAACACTATATTACAGTTGTGGTCAAAAGTTTACATACACTTGTAAAAAAACATAATGTTATGGCTGTCTTGAGTTTTCAATAAGTTCTACAACTCTTATTTTTCTGTGATAGAGTGATCGGAACACATACATGTTTGTCACAAAAAACAGTCATAAAATTTGGTTCTTTCATAAATTTATTATGGGTCTGCTGAAAATGTCACCAAATCTGCTGGGTCAAAAATATACATACAGCAACATTAGTATTTGGTTACATGTCCCTTGGCCATTTTCACGGCAACTAGGCGCTTTTGGTAGCCATCCACAAGCTCCTGGCAAGCTTCAGGTCGAATGTTTGACCACTCTTCTTGACAGAATTGGTGCAGTTCAGCTAAATGTGATGGTTTTCTTGCATGAACCCGTTTCTTTAGCACTGTCCACATGTTCTCAATGGGGTTTAAGTCAGGACTTTGGGAAGGCCATTCTAAAACCTTAATTCTAGCCTGGTTTAGCCATTCCTTTACCACTTTTGATGTGTGTTTTGGGTCATTGTCTTGTTGGAACACCCAACTGCGCCCAAGACCCAACCTTCGGGCTGATGGTTTTAAGTTTTCCTGCAGAATTTGGAGGTAATCCTCCTTCTTCATTATCCCATTTACTTTCTGCAAAGAACCAGTTCCACTGGCAGCAAAACATCCCCAGAGCATAATACTACCACCACCATGCTTGACAGTAGGCATGGTGTTCCTGGGATTAAAGGCCTCACCTTTTCTCCTCCAAACATATTGCTGGGTGTTGTGGCCAAACAGCTCAATTTTTGTTTCGTCTGACCAGAGAACTTTCCTCCAGAAGGTTTTATCTTTGTCCATGTGATCAGCAGCAAACTTCAGCCGAGTCTTAAGGTGCCTTTTCTGGAGCAAGGGCTTCTTTCTTGCACGGCAGCCTCTCAGTCCATGGCGATGTAAAACACGCTTGACTGTGGAGACTGACACCTGTGTTCCATCAGCTTCCAAATCCTTGCAGACCTGCTTCTTGGTGATTCTTGGTTGACTCTTGACCATCCTGACCAATCTCCTCTCGGCAGCATGTGATAGCTTGCGTTTTCTTCCTGATCGTGGCAGTGACACAACTGTTCCATGCACTTTATACTTGCGTATAATTGTCTGCACAGTTGCTCTTGGGACCTGTAGCTGCTTTGAAATGGCTCCAAGTGACTTCCCTGACTTGTTCAAGTCAATAATTCGCTTTTTCAGATCCACACTGAGTTCCTTTGACTTTCCCATTGTAGCTTTTGTAGCTGAGTCTAATCACTGGGTCAAATGAGCCTTATTTAAATGGGCTCATGAGAAGTCAACAGCTGTAGTCAATCAGAATCACTTACAAGAAGTGAAGAGGCCATGACATGAAGCTAATTTGATTGACACAACTCGCTACATCACCAAAATTGACAAATTTTGTTGCTGTATGTATATTTTTGACCCAGCAGATTTGGTGACATTTTCAGCAGACCCATAATAAATTTATGAAAGAACCAAATTTTATGACTGTTTTTTGTGACAAACATGTATGTGTTCCGATCACTCTATCACAGAAAAATAAGAGTTGTAGAACTTATTGAAAACTCAAGACAGCCATAACATTATGTTTTTTTACAAGTGTATGTAAACTTTTGACCACAACTGTATGTTGCTGTTCCAATAACTTGTAATGGGGAGAATATCATCAGGGCTGTTTCAAGGCATTTGTGGGCCCCAAGCTAAAAACATAGCCGATTTTTTACATTTTGCTGTTTGAGAATTAGACACAGATAACTGATGCTTTAAAGCTAGTGTACCTGATATTAAATCACACCATTTGTGCATGACATTAATTTAATTAATTTATCCAATGTAAATTATCACTCACAGCTGTCTGTTTTTTCTTCTTCTTCCTTTTTTCTCCTTTCTTTTTTGCCTTTCTGAAGGGTAACTCACAAACCTAGCTGGCTGGCTACTGCTAGCAACTAGGGGCCCCCTTGAGGGGAATTTCAACAAGAGCAGTGTTGTACTTTCCTGCATTGACTCACAGAATTTAAAGGGGTGCGTATACAGTTTGTCACTGCATTCAGTTCACAACCTGTCGCTGTCTGGGGACCCAAGGCCAGCTCGGGACGCTAGGCAATTGATTGGTTTGCTTGCCTTGTTGCAACGGGCCTGAGTATCGTTGTGGTCAGTGGTACTTCATGTTTGGCACTTTGCTAACTGCAGTACACAAGGTAGTGTTGGTAAAGCAGGCAGGTCTAATATCTTAATATTAGAGTCTGTATTGTTCTTTGTTCATCTTTTATTGATGCTATGAGGTTTACTGTCAGTTATATAGTTTACTTAGTTCATCTTCTTCACAGGCACCAAAAATCAGGCTTGTATTTTTTTTTTTTTACCAAGAAGCCCTTTTATTTTGCTGAACTTCTTAAAGTTCTTTTAAGAAATTCTCATGTTACCTTTACCCCATGCTGTTCTTCAGATCCAGACCCTTTTCCTTTTAACTTGTGTTCCAAGAGTCTTGATCTTATTTGCCTCTGAAGAGCAGCTACTCGTCAGTCACCATTTACAGTAGTAACCTTTAATTGCCCGCTAAGGGAATAGTGAACAAGGAGTCTATTTGAAGCTACCTCAGTGCTTCCCAGGCTGTTTTGGGTCTGACCCACTCTCCGTTTATTCTGGTTTATTCCGTAGTGCATTCAGGTTGACCCAGTATCTGTTTACTCTGGATATATCTCATGCTGCATCTAGGCAGGGACTATATTCTCTGGAGTGGAGTCAGTAGCATTGGGCCTTCGGTGGCCTACGTGACCCATTGGTCTTCACCCAATAAAGTCAGGACTTTTTTTTCCTCTGGTGTGAATTGAAAAGCTGTCCTGCTTCATTGCACTCTATCAATAGCAGTGTGTAATGTAGCTTGGATCTCTCTGGACATGTATGTGTAAGGCTGTATTCTCTGCAGATCCTAGATATTTGGTATATCAGTGCAACTTTCATGTTCTTTTTTCTGTGGATATAATATCAAGCATTTTTGGTATACTATATTTTTCCACTGTTGTAAGAAAACTCAAAAATATATCGTTTTGTAATGCAACAAGGTTTTATTTTAAATAATTTATGACCATTTCTATCATGCTCTATTTCTTGTGCAGGGCTTTTGAGGAGCAGTTTGTCACTGGAGGATTGTGTGTCAGCTGACAGCACCGTAAAATAAAATTTTATATTTAGGGGCCCTTGTACTTGCCAAAGCCTGTGGACGCTGTGGCTGTTTAGGTTTGTACATTAAGGCAGGAGTAGCTGTAGACCAGGGGTCGGCAATAGGCTGTAATAAACGATAATGTGTGGAAAAAAATACTTCTCTTATGAGCTTTTGTTTACATTCCTCCCCTGTCTCTCTGTAGCGTTCGGCATGGCTTTAGTTTCCGCCTGTTCTCGTTTTTCCATCGGTTCTTGGGCTCCTTATCTCCATATAAGGCCATTTTTTCCCCCGTCGTGTCCCAATTCACTAGCCGGGGCAGAGGTATCTTGGACCCATTTTATGTGGTACTTTATGTGGATATTTTAGAATTCATTAGACTATATTCCTTTTAGCATTTTGAACTTAGTTTAGTTAGTTATTTTCCTATTTTGTATTTATTTTTCTGTTTTTATTAAATTTTGTTATTAGCTTATTAGCTTCTAGCTTGTTGCTGCCTTCTTTGTTATTTAGCATACAGAATGTCTCACTGGTCTTTTCAATGAATGTTGATTTATTAATTTAATAGCTGTATCTAACAATTTTAATCCAGACAGACCCTGTGTGTTTTTTTTTAATCGGGTGCGGAGAGCTCATCCGCACGTTTGAATGGTTTTCCTACAGTTTGTCCTGTAGGAAAACGGACGCGATTTATATGCTGACACTGTTGTCTGAGTGGCAAGTTGAGAGACGGCATGTCATGCAGCCCGTAAGCAGTAGAAGAAGCGCCAAATCCCCAGAAAAACTCTAGTATGCAGAACTATATTATTATTGTTATTAATTTTCCTTACTTTCAATTAGCAGGATACTTTGACTTTTATTTCTTTTCCGGACCCGACCCGAGATTTCCCTGGATTTCCTGGGCCTGGTTGGGCTCCAGGAAATAGCCTGTGATGTAGTCATCTGTTTTTCAATACTATTTCGAACGAAATAATGGAAACTGAAAGTGAAAGTTCTCCTTAACTAAAACTAATAAAAACGGTAATTAAAAGAAAAAACTAAAGCGAACTGAAATTACAGATTGAATACCCTCATTTTGTGTTTGTTTATTTATTTACAATTTATTTATATAAATGTGGTATATCATGATATATATCGTTATCGTGATATAAAAAAATCTATATTGTGATATTTGATTTTTCCCATATCGCCCAGCACTAGACTATGGTACACATGATTTGATTTGTTTGTATTTATAGGTTGTTGGATTGCATACAATCTTGCAATATATTATGATATATTGACTCTGGACCCCTGTATTGTGAATTATATCATATGCCCAAGTTCTTACCAATCCACTACCTTAATGTAGAATGGCATATGACTTGGATTGTGCAGCGTTACACAGTCCACACAACACAACACCTCTCTTGCAGTTCCATCAAAGATATACATCGTAGTAATGACTAAATATGTGTACAAGCTTGTGTGTGAACTAGCTGTTTAGCTAAGGAATACAGCAAGATGGTAAAAAATGACTCCAGTGCTGCTGCATGCATTCATCAGTCTGCTTAGTAGCTGCATGAACATGGCATCCTCCCAAAATTCCCTACTGACCCCTTTTCACCCTCTGAAAAAACTTTCCAGATCTGCCACTGGGACTGACCTGCTGTCAGCTTTACTAAAATCCACGTTTCACAGCTGAAGGTCGAGTTTAAGAGGATAAAAAGAAAATTTACTGTACAACCACCACAAAACACACTCAAAAATACTTAAAATTAGTAAACAAAATTACAGAAGTCAGAGGTGAAGTTTACCAACTGAAGGACAGATCCAGGTCTGACCTAGTTTTACCTGTCCTCTGCTACAAGTAAGTGCGCAGTCTGCTGCCACTCTCACTGTGACTAATGAGAGCAGACAGATGAAAGTGTGTGTGGCTCACACTCAGAGTACACAGTGCATAATGCAGGAGTTTGGATGAGTGCTTTCTATTTGCTTTTTCCTTTTTGCACCACATTGGATCTGAAGACTCAGTGCCATTGGTTGGGATCTCTTCAGTTAACTCCATGAATGTAGCTTGTGAGAGTAATTCAAAAAGCCAGACAGAATGCTTTTCAGCCTTTTTGTGCTCTTCTTTTATAGCCAAGGATAAATAAGTGCAACACTTTGTGCAACACTTTATATGCAGGGTACCTACATAGGGGCTTCATATCACATTTATAAACATTAAATAGTGTATTTTTAAAGCTTTTGTCAGCTTTTTTGCCATTGCTTATATAAGAATGTGTGAGAATGTATTGATATTACATGCTTTTTTAATTATTTTAAACTTTATAGATATTGTTTATGAAAGGGAAAACATGAAATAATATTTGACTTATTCTGCATAATTAAATTCTGCTTAATGAAGGTGTTATAAATAGGAAATGTGTTACCACTATAGATTAAGGGCCCCAAAATCATTCGTAGAACTTATGTCATGGTGCGTGTAAAAGCATAATATAGTCCTAAATTCAATGAAGCCTCTTATGTGGGTAACCTTCAAATAAAGTGTAGTCAAAGTTTCTTTTGTTGTACACTACTATAAATCTACAGTATAGTATCCAGTGCTTAAATAACACTAAAACTAATGAAACTAATAACTAATAATAATTAAATAATCAATGACTATGGATGATAGCTATAAAACAAATTCAGTCAATGGACAAAATCTCTTAGCTAAAAAGAGTATCAGCCATTTTGAAGACAAACTTTTCAGGCTTTGCCCAGGTTTTGTAGATTATCTTGATATCTTAATCAGATTAAAATCCTGATGGTTTAAGGTATGAAGTCCACGTGATTATTAAAGGCATTTGTATGCTTCCATTACCTCTTAACAACATTAGCCTTGTAGCTTCCCAAACCTAAAGTGTTTAAGGAGTTCTGATAGTTGCTGTTTATTACTACTTAGAGACCACATCTCATATTTATAGCTTCTTGGTGTAGAAGAGCAAAGCTTCATGAACACAGACCCGACCAATTTTTGACCAAAAATACGCTGGGATTGGGTAAAAAAAAAAGAAAGAATCCTGATTCCAGATCATCTGAAATACTTGAGCAGGATTTTCGTTTTTGCTGGCTCAACCTGAAGAGAAGCAGCTTTTAATAATTTATGCTTAGCTAGTGAAGCGCTCTGGAGGGTAGCGACAGGTAGAGACCTGCCTGCAGATTGATACTGGGTTAAAAGAGTCCTGCACACTGTTCAGACCAGAAGGTTTAATGCTTGCTTATTTTTGTTCCCTTTACATATCAATAAAAAGACTGTGTGTGGGTTAATATGATACAGAACAGCAGGTAATTGTTACTCTGGGCTAAAATACAGTTACATAACAAGATTATGGATTGGCGTAAAGCATTAATTATATGTTATGACTCCCTTGGTTGTTGGGATACTCGATTAGTGTCGCTCAGGGATGACCTGAAGCACAGATGTACATCTGTTACTGTTGACATTATATACTCTTGATCTTTATTCATATTGAATGGGTGGATGTGTGACACTCACAGGCCTGAGGTCAGTGATAAACTTATTTCATTACATTAATATATATTGAGTATATTAAAATAGATGTACTGGCACCTGCCCTGCTTCAGGCGGTATTCTTGCCTTTGATGGATGGATGAAAGTCAAAAGCAAAATACTGTCAAACTGTGGGCAAATTTCTACACAATAAAATACTTCTGTCAAGTGTAAACATAGTACAGTTGCTCCTCTTTTATTTGCAGTTTGCCAAATCTTTAGGTGATGTGGAACTATCATACAATAATTTAATAATATAACAAAATATAATAATATTGAGGAAAAATGTCTAATTAATCATGAAACTGATTGAAAGTCATATCACCCAGCACTAAAAATCATCATGTTGCCCGACCCTGCAAATATTGTACTGTGTGCCACATAAGTCTGTGGAGGATAGAGGATGCTGCAGTTAGAGCTTTGGGAACATGAGGTAATCTCATATTTAGCAGAGAAAATTATACCTAATTACAAATGCATCAGGAGGACCCACAACTAATTGATTATGGAATTGAATCTTGTTATGACAAATTTACCATGACTTCTGAAATATACTTGATATCTTGATTACATTGGCCTCATTAATGTCTAAATGTGTTTCAGTAGACGCCGATTTGTTGTCTGTAGAGATGAGGATGATGCAATAAGAAACACATGATTCTGTAACCATAATAAATCCCCAGGCATTGGCCATGCTTTTCTTCCTCCATCACTCCACAGAACTCACCCACACACTATTTACCACCAGTTCCACTTCAGATCTCTTGCCATTCCTGTCTCTCATGTTCCCTCCTGCCAGCGTCCAGTGCATGGTTGTCCCAGCGTCCAGATCCAGTATCGCACTCGGACACAATACGAGCTCTGTGCTGCCCTCAGTGTATTGTCTTCTGCTGCTCAGCCTGCACAAAAGAGCTGTTATACACACACACACACATACACACAGGCAGCACCAAAGCCCACTGTCAGGTGCTCCACACAGCCGGCCAGGACCAACGGCAAGGACGACCTTCTTCTTCTCTCATACTTGCTTAGCACTGGTGTTTAAGACGTTTTATGTAGAAGTTTTCCTGAAAACTACAGCTTTACAGAAATGTTGATGTTCCACTGATTTGGCCATCAGCTACTGTACTATATAACTTGGATGGAGCTAACTCAAATCATATTCATATAAAATCCTTTAATTGTACTTTTGCTGCATCAGTTCATGTGCTTCTTACACTTTAGAATTTGCTTCTGTATCACTCAGGTTGTCAAAAAATGCATATTTATACACTATATGATTGAAGGGATTAAACAGCTTGTTTAATCCCTGTAGGGAAGTTTTGATAGAAGAAAAGAATCGGAGGACTCTCTGCAACAGATAAACATGGACCTGTTGGCACTTGGCACCATATCTAATAACATTGTGTGGGCTAGAGGAGTTTACCACCCCCCTAGTATTGAGCTGTGAAGCAGTGGAACTGTGTTCAATGGGAATGATGGTATTTCATCCAGTACTTTTGGGGTAACTAAAGAGTTGGGGATAAAGTGGGGGTAGGGTGGCAATCTAGTAGAACTGTAGAACCCTGGACTCCAACAAAAGCAGAATAAACTCTTAAAGGATAATCCTGGTATTCCTGATAGCCTTAATTTTAGAAGAAACAATGACAGAACAAGTGTCCCAATACTTCTGTCCATATAGTATATCTGTCCACAAGGTGGGCTCAAATAGAAACCTTTGTCTTTTTACTTAAAAAGAATGTATTACATGCACAACATATTGTTGCAGTAGTAAAACGTAACATAATGTCCCATTTCTTAAAGAGACAACATGCATGATAAAATCTCAGGTAAGCTGTACTGTGTGTTTCTAAGAAACACACACACGCGCGCACACACACACACACGGAGTGCTGGCAGCCTAAGCCACGGATTTGGCACGGAAACAGTGTGTGCTGTTGTCCAGACTGAAATCTCCTCTGAGCGTCTGTTCACTGTAAAGGCCGTCAGGAAGAATGGCAGCAGATTGAAAGAAGTGACCCTGTTTTGGCCAGATCCAGTTCACTCACTTCGTTTATTTTATATAGGGCTGTAATTCAGCTCAAATTTATTAAAGCAGTCCACACCATCAGCTGTGAATCTGAAGCTGAAGCAGTGATGTTTGGAAGGTGTGAGAGAGCACAAGCGTGTGCCAGACACTTCATTATCACCTACAGATCTGATAATTAGGCAACTAATTTTACCAGGCAAGAAATAAGCAGTTTCCCCTCCCTGCGTTTTTTCACCTCTTATCACCAGCGGCAAATTCAATCTTCAGCTTTTCACATTTACATGTGAATATGCAAATGAGTTTGAATGAAATGAAAATGAATGCGTCTCTCTTTCTCTCTTTCTGTTAGGATTCGTCCCCAGCTGGCCCGTGAGAAAATAGAGGGATGTCACATCTGTACGTTTGTGACCCCAGGAGAGCCCCAGGTGATCCTGGGGAAGGACAAGGCCTTCACGTTCGACTATGTGTTCGACATGGATTCTCAACAGGACACTATCTACTCTAACTGCACAGAGAAGCTGATAGAAGGCTGTTTTGAGGGCTATAACGCTACCATCTTTGCCTATGGACAGGTGTGTTTGTGTGTCTTTTTGGGTTGTATTAATTGTATTAACTTTGGAAAATGTTTTAAAATGTACACATGACAGTTACACCCAGAAAACAGCGTTCAGGAAAGCAAGCCTCTTTTTTTACTGGCAGAAAAAGCCTATTAGGCAAAAACTACTGTGTTAGTAGTTTACCTATTACCACCTATTCAGTAAAATACTTCAAGGAGCTTTTCAGCTCAGTCTGCATTGCAGCAAGTCAGAACAGTGTCAAATATATGTAACATTCCATTTTCAACGTGATGCCAACTATTAACACACAATCCATCGGGTCATGTTTCTACCGGGAATACATTATAGAAGCCATTACAACTCACAGTGGACAGCGCAGTTAGTGGTAATCATTGTGACCAGCAATATCTTGACCAAGATTGTCCATGTGAACAGACAGGTGGCTCTGTATTTACATTCATCAATCACATATCCTGCAAGTCAGTCCAGCATTCATAAGCTTCCATGGGAGTTAGTAAATATCATGGTGCAGGAGAGTACTTTCTGTCCCATGACATTTGGCATGTCCTTGTATTTACATGTACTTATTTACTTATTTACATATCCTTCAGTTTATAACATAGTGGTTTCATTCAGAGGCTATTAGGAGTTTTTCAGAAAAAATTAAGAGACCACTTCAGTTTCTGAATTAGTTTAGTGTAGTAAAATGAACATTGCTGTATTATTCTATAAACTACAGACAACATTTCTCCTAAATTCCTAATAAAAATATTGTCATTTAGAGCATTTATTTGAAGAAAATGAGAAATGGCAGAATTAACAAAAATAGTACACAGCTTTCAGACCTCAAATAATGCAAAGAAAACAAGTTTATATTCATAAAGTTTTAAGAGACCAGAAATCAATATTTAGTGAAATAACCCTGTTTTTTAATCACAGTTTTCTTGCATCATGGCATGTTCTCCTTCACCAGTCTTACACACTGCTTTTGGAGAACTTTATGCCACTCCTGGTGCAAAAAAAATCAAGCAGTTCAGCTTGGTTTAATGGCTTGTGATCATCCATCTTCTTTTCAATTTGGTAAAATCAAAGAAACTAATTTTTAAAGAACCCTTTTTTTCTAGAGCTGTATGTCTTTAACTCTTTAGCATGTGTATGCTAATCTTTCAGGTACGAGTAATGATCATATAAAAATAAATTCTCAATGTTTTTGTGTTCATAAACACAACAAGTTTACAATATGACCGTGTTAGGCCAACACTTGAAGTAGAGGACTGGAGAATCCCCTTAAGAATTAAATTTAGTCTAAGACTAAGGATAATCCATGTCTATGAAAGCTGCTTTTAAAGGTTTTTAAAGTCTGTAAGTCTCAGATTGTTTCTTAAGCAGCTTTATTAATCCTTTACTTTTGGTTTGTAGTCTTTCCATGGCAAAACAAAAAACAAATCCTTCCCATTTAATCTTACTGGAAATGCAGAAAGCTCTTTACTCTCTTGTCTGTCTGTCTGTCTGTCTGCCACACATTCTGTTTTTTTTGTTGTTGTTTCCTCACTCCCTGCTGTCCTCTTTAGACTCTTTCACACTCTTTCTCTTGCTGTCTTACTCCCTTTTTTTTCTCTCTCACACATGGGCCCAGTGTTAGGTATTTAAATGACATTGAGTTTGGATTTTCACTTCTCTCGCTCCCCCAGCTCTTGTCGCTGCTGCGTTGCCATGACAGCGGAGCCTCTTGAATCCCTCCTTTCGAGGGGCTTGTATTAGATCTCCTCTCACCCTCTCTTTTTAAAAGCGAGGAGGACTTTTAGCAGCTGCGTTCAGCCTATATATGATCAACATGAATATTTCATACTCTCTCCATCCCTCCACACTACTGCTTGTGACCTACATCCTGTAGCTGTCCCCGTTATACCTGCCTCTGAACACTGCCCCCCCCCCGCCCCCCGCACATCCCAGTGTTAATCCAAGCTTTATCCACTGCCCCTCTGACCACTCAACCGCATCAGCAGATCTCTGGCATTCCCACCCCACTCACACAACTGACAAACACACACATAACACATACACCCCCTACACTGCGTGCATTTTTAAGAAATCTTATTTTTGTAGATAAGAGTATTGCACACAGTGTATTAACCTCCAGAATAGTGTCCAAAATACAATTTCAAAAGTAAGGAAAACACCTTCAGTATTGTATTTTTCGCACTATAAGGGGCACTTAAAATCCTTTAATTTTCCCAAAAATCATCAGTGTGCCTTTTAATCCAGTGCACCTTATGTATGAATTTTACCAGTCAGGTTGTAAGGAGCAGTAAAGCCACTCCGCTGAAGTACAGCTTTAGACAGGAGTGTTAAGTTTAGTTCTTCAGCACCGGGGCTAAAGTAGCATTAGCTTTAGACGTTACTCGCTTTTTCCCTGTTCAGAGGTGAGTATTATCAGCCTGTAGTTTGGTGCTAACCCCGGCTAGCACTGCTGGAGCAGCATTAGCATTACCCGCTAACCGCGCTAGCTCTATGAGAGATTTTCTAAATTTCTACATTTGAATTAAACTATCAATGCTTCACCTTGCTTACAAAATTGCAATATGTCATAATATATTGAACCGTAACTCCTGAATCATGTTATATATTGTATATCTTGCCAATACAAAGCCCTAATATTCTGGCTAATCAACCGTATTTAATTTGCTGTGTGAAATCAGACTGTTTTTGTGTTTCTCTGCTTCAGACGGGCTCTGGGAAAACCTACACAATGGGCACAGGGTTTGACGTGAGCATTCCAGACGATGAACTGGGCATCATTCCACGGGCAGTCAGTCACCTTTTCAAAGGTATCGAGCAAAGACGCCAAGCTGCGACTGATCAGGGTCGACCGGTCCCCGAGTTCAAGATCAGCGCCCAGTTCCTGGAGGTAAGTGTACCAACTGCACTTCACTGAACCACTGCCTGTAGAGGGCAGCAGTGAGTTATTTTTTGTATGATATACACTAAGGAAAATAAGTATTTGAACACTCTGTGAATTTCTCCCACTTAGATATCATGGAGGGGTCTGAAATTCTCACCTTAGGAGCATGTCCACTGTGAGAGACATAATCTAAAAAGAAAGATATCCGGAAATCACAATGTATGATTTTTTTTATAATTTATTTGTGTGTTACTGCTGCAGATAAGTATTTAAACACCTGCCAATCAGCAAAAGTTCTGGCCTTGAAAGACCTGTTAGTCCACCTCTAAAAAACGTAACCTCCACTTATTATTCTAAATTAGAAGCAAGTATAAGCTTAAAACAGTCTTTATAATACTTATAATAAATAGTACTAATACATACAATTATACTTGGAGTATATAATTTATAAATATATATAAATATAATATATATCAGGAGAAAAAGTAAATGTGAATTGAATTGAAACTTTATTTGTCGCAGCTCGAGCGAGGTCTGATGGGGGTGTCAAATGGAATGGAGAGTGTCTTGTGTAACAGGAATATGTCAGAGAAGGCATGGGTGGTAAATTCTGGTGGCATCTGGTTATAATTGTCCATTGAGAAAAAGACAAGAGCCTCCACATTCAACAGAAATCACATCAATATACACTTTAACTATTTCTTTATTTTTTTAACTCAGTGACATAAATTGTGCAGTGGAGTTAAAAGGCTTTAACAAAGAATCATATAGGATCAGGCTTAAAGCTGATGTTCGTAAATTTAGGGCCCTCTCTGGTGAGAATGGTTAATTGCGTAGAGCATGCAAAAGAATCATTTTAAACTGGGCTGGTGTGATGCGGTCTCCTTTCAAAACGGATGAATCTGATTCCAGATAATGTTCAGTCAGAGAGAGAGAAAGAGAGCGCTCTTTGTTTCTTTGGTTTTACTGTGAGTGAATGAGCTAATGAGATCTGAGTTTCCCCTTCTGAAGTCTCCATTGCTCCACCAGTCCCTCACGTTCACTAAAACTGATCCGGATCCACTTTAAGAGGGTGTAATTGTGACATAAGTACATAAAGGCATGTGACATGGCCAGAAGAACTCCTGCAAAAACGATCAGACACCCCAGTTTTTAGAATGAATATATTAGGCTTAGCAGGGATAGTCGTTTTAGCACACTGGTACCATTAAACACAATATTTTATCCCTTCTCTGCTCAGAAATGCTTCTATTTTTTTTATTTTAGAAACAAAATAATATGGACTGCCACTTTAATATAGTCGATCAACTTTCAGATATCCATATTCGCAGTAGTCTGTTAGACTGTTGTTATAGGCTGAGATTCACATTGCTATTATTGTGGTCTACTGTAGTCTGGTTATCAGACTACAGCACAGGAGCTGATGTTGACCGTGAAGTCCTGAGTGTCACCATGGTGTCCCTGCACACAGCGGGGTCTGTTTTTGCCTGTCTGTGTGTGTGTGTGTGTGTGTGTGTGTGTGTGTGTGGGTGCACTGCGCTGGACTTACTGTTCCCATAGTGATGCTGTGATTGGTGTCCGGGGCCCAGGCTATTTCAGGGGCTATTTATTGAAGATGAGGGTTATTTACTGCTCTTCTCTCTCTGCTCTGCTTAGCCTGTGCATGTTCCTAAATTAACTCCCTCACAAAGTGCCAAGATCAGCTGTTTAGAATGAGTGGATAGAAAGTGGAGTATGGACCATGTGACTTTACCATGATCACCTACAAAAAATATGTAACATTTCCGCATGATGAAAAAAAAAATAATAAAATATAGAAAATATGTGAATTACACCCATTTATTAAAAAATAGTTTAATATTATCAAAATATCTAAAAGAAATAAAACTTGGTGGGTAGTAAGTCCTGCCAGAATGTCATGGAGTGACTCACAATGGCAGCGGGTCATCTTGAGTGGCATGTTATCTAGTCACACTATCAGAATGCCTGGTGTCATGGTGTGGGGTGCGATTTCGCTCAATGCCAAATCACCTTGAGTCTTGATGGGCTTTGACAGTCCAAAGTTACGTTAATGAGGTCCTGCAACCAGTGGCTCTACTTTTCCTGAATGCACACTCCAGTGCACTGTTTAAACAGGACAATGCTTCTCCACATACTGCTTCTATCTCAAAAGCTTGGCTTGACAACACAGGTGCTTTGCCACGTTCAGCTGCATTGCCAGACCTGTCAACACTTCAACCCTAGTAGAGATTTGCAGGAACTGTGTGAATTTTCAAGCTGCATGGGATTGGATAATTGCAGAGCACCATTAGGAACCTCTAAAGCTCCATGCTGAGACTATATACCAGCTATTTTTGCAACTATTTATTTGATGATGATGATAAAAATTATATAAAAAAATGAGAATAATGATTTATGCTCTTCTGTCTCTTTTTCATTGTGTGTGTGTGTGTGTGTGTGTGGATGTGGTGTGATATGATGTGAAATGACTGTAGTTGTATAATGAGGAGGTTCTGGATCTCTTTGACTCCACCCGTGATTTGGAGGTCCGGAAGCAGAAGTCTCACATTAAGATCCATGAAGATGCCACTGGGGGCATTTATACTGTGGGAGTGACCACCCGCACTGTCTCTTCAGAGGCTGAGGTGAGTGTAAATTCTGTGATGTAAATCTCTGACTGTTATCTTCACAATAATTAGATTTTTGAATGACCTAGCTCTCTAAGCATTGCTAACATCTCTAACCTGATGCCACAGCCATCCATAGCACAGAGTCCCAGAGAGCAGAATAGATTCCTTAACATTAATTCAGGGGTGCCGTGCAGTCCTTCTGTCTAAAGCGCTTCTACTGTGATCGGGGGGTTGCTGGTTCCAATCCTAGTCATGCAGCTTGCCATCAGCTGCCGGAGCCCTGAGAGAGCACAATTGGCCTTGCTCTCTCTGGACGGGTAAATGGCGCTCTTTCCCCACATCACTCCAAAGGGTGATGTCACTTAGCACAAGGCATCTGTGAGCTGATGTATCGAAACCAAGCGCACTGATCATCAGCAGGTAGTGACTGACTTCACTCTCTTTGTGTTGTGGCGTCGTTTGTGATGAGTAGCACTTGAATGGTTGGTACAGCTGGCCTAGCTAGGTTGGGAGAAAATCGGAGAAAATTAGAAATACATTTGAAAAGAATGATCATTTAAGTTCATCACCTAAAATTCAGTTTTGTGGGGGTGATTTTTAAATTAGTTAAAAAAATGCACCCAATCCAAAAGAGCATTTTGCTCTCTCTTGAAGTTCTTTCATTTATCACTTAGCATTTTGCTAACCAACATGAACATGTGCTAGCTGTTCTAACAGAACTGGTAGTTAGTGATAGTTTTTCCCCTCAAACACATCCAGCTGTCCAGAGTCATTCAGCAGCAATTAAAAAAATATGTGTTGGATGATTAAAAGGTAGCATATGTAGTCAGTGTCAGTGTCAGTGTCTGGGGCATGTTGTGAAAGAGGGGGACCTAGATACGGAAAAGAAATTGGACAAGACTTAACTGGAGATAAAATAGGGGAAATAAAAAATAATTAACTTTTTAAGCCAGTTCTTCTTTTGGTATTTGAAAATAGACATATATTTTAGCTACAACTGAGTACGTACTTTATTTAATTTCAGAATGTGTGCATTTGCATCACCTCCTTTTATATTGATACGTTCCTGTTCACTGATTCTTTTTTACAGTTTGTAAAAACTGCGAGTACGCTGTAGTGTATATGTTGTGTGTGTGTGGATGTAATGTGGGTTTTTTGTTTTTGTCTTTTCTGTGCACTGCTTGTATTTGTATATGTGTAATCATTAGCAGTATTTTTTGTATTTATTGTGGTTTTATATGCTGTTGCAGATGATGCAGTGTTTGAAGCTGGGTGCTCTGTCACGTACCACAGCCAGCACACAGATGAACGTGCAGAGCTCACGCTCCCATGCCATCTTTACCATCCACCTGTGCCAAGTACGCGTGTGTACAACCTCGGACAACGTAAGAAGTGTTTGTCTTACTGTGCTAGTTTTCTGCATTCTCTATCCACCCAGAGACAGCTATCCAAAGATCTTCACATACTTCAAAAACAAATGGCAGACTGAATGGGACAGTAAAACATTTAACAAACTGTATGACATACAGGACAAAGTCGGACGAACCTACACTAAAATGGACAGTCGCCTACACCAAACCATCCTTACAAAATGTAGAATCGGTCACTCCAAGTTGACGCACCAACATCTACTGACTAGAGAAGATGCTCCAACCTGTCATCTTTGTAAAGACAGACTTACACATTTTAATGGACTGCAAACCACTGCACTCAGATGGACTGAGGTTTTTTAATGAACGTGAGATGCCAAATGTGCTTAAAACTGCAGCACCTGGAAAAATTATAAATTTTTTAACTTTTTTAAATATAAAACATCTTTTATAATTATTTTGTATATATATATATATATATATATATATATATATATATATATATATATATATATATATATATTTTAATGACACAGTTTGAAGAATTGACTCAAGTACCGCTGTAAAAATGACCCTAGTGTGTCGGCACGGCGTTAAAAACCTACTCAATCAATTGAAGAGTCTTTTAATAAATCTCAGTATACAACTATATCTATATATCTAGTTCCCTCTCATTCTATTGTCATGGCTTTAGAATTTCAGGTGGTTTTATGAAAGTACCACATCAGGCTTTGTTAAGGAGGAACGGTGGGTGAAGGGGTGTTAAATCTCTCACTGTTCTGCTCTTTTCTGTCAGGAAAACGAGACTGATAACCGGCTGGCTAACGGCTCCTCTGATATGGAGGAGTTTGAGACACTGACAGCGAAGTTTCACTTTGTGGACCTGGCTGGCTCAGAGCGTCTGAAGAGAACAGGAGCCACAGGGGACAGAGCCAAAGAGGGCATCTCTATCAACTGTGGACTGGTGGGGCAATCACTCAACATCATTAAGCACAAACAGAAATTCTTAAACATCCACCCCTTAATATTATCAGGTCTCTACTTACGGAGACAGGCCTTAGCAATGAATAGGAAAGTCAAAAGGTTGCAAGTCAGAGACTGATTAAAATGAATCCCTCCTTTCTCATTAGTATTGTGATATATAGGGGGCTGTGTGGTTTACTAAATGGGGTGGAAACTTTAACACCTTTTCATCATCAGCATGCATCAGTATTGGTCACATTAACCATGACTGTAGTGTTTCTCAGCAACCGTAGCCTACTGTTAACAAGCTTTGTATATAAAAAAATATGAAAAAAGCCTGGTAATGCCTTTTAATATACAGCTCTGGAAAAAAGTAAAAGAAGAAGAGATCAGTTTCTAAATCAGTTTCTTTGATTTTGCTATTTATAGGTATATGTTTGAGTAAAATGAACATTGTTGTTTTATTCTATAAACTACAGACAACATATAATAATTACAACTCAAATAATTAAAAGTAAACAAGAGCATAATTATAAAGTTTAAGAGTTCAAAAATCAATATTTGGTGAAATAACCCTGTTTTTTAATCACAGTTTTCATGCATATTGGCATATTCTCATCCACCAGCCTTACACACTGCTTTTGGATAACTTCAAATTCAAGCAGTTCAGCTTGGTTTGATTGCTTGTGATCATCCATCTTCCTCTTGATTATATTCCAGATGTTTTTAATTTGGTAAAATCAAAGTAACTTTTTTCCAGAGCTGTATGTTCAGCTAATGTAATGAGCTTTGCTGTTCACTAAAAGTTATTAGTGCATTGTGGGAGTAACCACCCACCACTAGATAATACTGTGGAAAATTTTCAACAGACCCAACGGAACAAAATGATTAATACCTTGGGGTGTGAACTGGGTTCGGAAGAGCAAAAGTGTAATTTTTGTTTTTGTTGAACAAATCAATTGCTTTAACTAAATTATACAAGAAATGTGTATGTGGACATTTTGTAGATAATTATAACAACTATTATTAAAAAACATTAACTCTCACTAAATACACAAAAAAAAAACCTCTCACTACATTTGGAGTGAATAATTTTATTTATCTATATATTACATCAGCTTGGAAATAAATTAATCTGATCTGTAATTCAAAATAGAAAATACAAAATAGATTTCAGTAATTATGCAGTAAGTTCAGTATATAGTGTGCAGATTTTAACGCTGGTTATATTTTCCATATCTGTGATTTAGTTGGCATTGGGGAATGTCATCAGTGCCTTAGGAGACAGAAGCAAGCGGTCAACGCATGTGCCTTACCGGGACTCCAAACTCACTCGCCTCCTCCAGGATTCTTTAGGAGGCAACAGGTATGAGCCTGATCAATAAGCTTAGAAAATATTCTCTGAAATGTGATTGTTCATTTTGATTAATCATTTGAATTCGTTATGAACACTCTAAACATGACGTGGTGCTCTCTATTCTACAGCCAAACTGTGATGATTGCCTGCACAAGTCCTTCTGATCGGGACTTCATGGAGACCCTGAACACCCTGAAGTATGCTAACCGAGCGCGCAACATTAAGAACAAGGTGGTGGTGAACCAGGACAAGGCCAGTCAGCAGATCAGTGCTCTGAGGACAGAGATAGCCCGGCTGCAGATGGAGCTCATGGAGTACCGCACGGTAAGGGATGACTCATTCTAAAACAGGAAGGAGGCCAAAATCCTGTATCTAAAGCCAAGCTGAGCGACACTTCTCACCCTTAATAACATTTCTTTCAGCTAAAATAATGCTACTAAACTCTTACTACAGACTGGGTGATTTAAAGCTTGGGCAGTTTCACCACGTCGAAGCACCAGAGTCTGCTCTATATCATAAAACCCGATGCGAATGGCGTTGGATTTGACCGGTGTTCTGTCAAGTTGTGCTACCTTGTCAAACCCTGCTTCCCTAGTGTATATTTAAGGTCTCTGTAAAATGCAAAATCCGCCTAAATTGGTTTTAAAATTAGAACTTATGTCATTATACATGTATTACTCTTAAAGGCACAGTAACAAAAACAGCATGTTTGATTCTAAGGCATACTTATGTACTTTGTATATAAAACCACAATACTGTTAAATGCAGGCCTCAGAGTTTAAAAAGGGAAACAGATTGTGGTTTGAGAAACCACTGCTTATGTTTGAGTTTATGAATTTGTGCCAGTGTTCAGAGCTTGGCTGTTTCTGTACACATACAGGGGAAGCGAATGATTGGAGAGGATGGCATGGAGAGCATTAATGACATGTACCATGAGAACTCCATGCTGCAGACTGAGAACAACAATCTACGCGTGAGAGTTAAAGCCATGCAGGAGACCATCGACGCTCAGCGTGCTCGCCTCACTCAGCTCCTGAGTGACCAGGCCAATCAGGTTCTTGCTAAAGTTGGTATGTAATTCATATGTAAATCAAAGGCTACATCAGTTGTATCTTTAAAATTGTTTTGGATGTTTTCTTCGTTTCTCATTTCTTACATATTGCTTTTTTTGCTATATAAGAAGGCTTTACTTAAAACCGACTAAAACAACCTTTTACCTTCAACTGCAGCCTGGATCTGGAAATTGGCTAAAGCCCTATCTGGACAGGATTAGTTTCTCAGTGGGTTCTTAGGGTAATTTTCTCTTTTCTGGAGGGTCCTCTGTGATTTTATTCCCGTCCGGAACGACCATGAATGTGTTTTTCTCAGATGTCCCCTGTGTGAAGGCCCATCCGTTCCAACTTTTCTCTCATGTTCAGGACATAGTCAATCACATTGATCTTGTCTGAACTTTTGGGGCTTTTCCCAGGTTTCCTTCGTCAGAGAGAGAAAGGTCCTCGCACTTGCGGAACTTGCATAACTTAAGTTGCGTAACTTCTCAATATGCAAATTAAAGATAAGGCAGCCACTGGTCCCAATCAGACCCTATTTCGTTCACAAATTTGCTAAGCATTTGCACTAGAGTCTGGTTGAACCGTTCTACTAGCCCATCTGTTTCTGGGTGAAATGGTGTACTTCTAAGTCTTTGATTCTTAACACATTATAAACTTGTTTTAGAAGAGACGACATAAAATTAGAGCCTCTATCAGTCAAAATTTGTTATGAAAATCAAATTACAGGATGAATTACCTACAGTTTTTCGCATAACTCTGTGGTACTACAGTATTTTAAGAGATGTCCTGAGTTTCATTACCTCGCATTTAATAAAACAGCTATTTGTCCACTGCCACAAACTGTACTTACACTTTGGGCATGTGTTTCCATAGAGATCCACGTAAACACAACAGCGAGTGGAAATGGAGGAGCTACTGAACGCAATGTCATGTGACCGAGAAAACCAAAAAACTCACTGGTCCTCCTGTTTTTTCAATTGCAGTCCGGATGCAAGAGTTTTATCACTGAGTAGAAGTGTGAAATATTTTTCATAGACGTCCCATTGAGAAACTAATCCCGTCCGGATAGGGCTCATCAGGCTGTGATCTATAAAAATGAACAGAAGTGCAGACAAGAGTTTTGTTTCTTGGTCATTGCTCACATTTTATTGATTTGGTGTCCTCAAAATACAATATGCGTTGTCTGTGTCTAGGTGAAGGCAGTGAGGAGATCGGGAAAATGATCCAGAACTACATCAAAGAGATTGAAGACCTAAGGTGGGGCATGCAGTTTTATTTTTATAGAAAGTATTCTTATTCACTGTCTAAAAATACACACGTTTCTGTGCACTAAGACGCTCATCTTCGCTCATCTTTGATTCCACAATTTTCAGAGCCAAACTGCTGGAAAGCGAGGCAGTGAACGAGAACCTGAGGAAGAACCTGTCCAGAGCGACCACTCGCACGTCTTTCTACGGAGGACCTGGAGGTTTTTCTCCTGCCCTGCTCGGACCTGACCCCACCCAAGAGACCTCTGACATCATCGAGCTGGCTAAGAAAGATCTGGAGAAACTGAAGAGGAGAGAGAAGAAGAAAAAGAAGAGGTAAGAAGAAGAAAGAACACTGAGGGTGTTTTTGGGAGGGGAAGTCATCATGTACTGGAGATCTGGTCTCTTTGTGTGAGCAGTTAGAGTGTGCTTTGTGTAGTGGGTGTGCGTGAATACTGTCAGCTACAATTACACTGGAGAATGTTGTTCTAATGACTGTAATTATCACTATGTGAAGTAGTAACATTCGTTTGTCTGCCGAGGAACATCAGGCTAAATGTCACAGCAGGAAAGGGGTGTGGAAAGAAGCAGTGTCAGTCTGGTTGAGGACAGGAAATATGATTTTAAGATTTAAAATTCTATACAAATAATCTTTGCCATAGAAAAAAACAATTTAGATTTAAAAAAAAATTGGCGACAATGTGATAACAAATATAACATTTGAAGAGATTATAATTAGGGTTGCAGCTATTGGATATTTTAGTAATGAAGTATTTTTACTGAAAATTCCTTTAATTAATCGAGTAATTGGATAAAACATGTTTTTTACAGTTAAAGATCAATTATTAATACACAAGAGAAAATAAAACATTTCACTTAATAATAAATTTTGTTACTTTGAAGGGACGATTATTATTGAGTGTTGAAAATTGAAATTGAAAAGAATATAATCAAGAGGAAGATGGATGATCACAAGCTCTCAAACCAACTGCTTGAATTTTTGTACCAGGAGTAAAGGCATAAAGTTATCCAAAAGCAGTGTATAAGACTAGTGGAGGAGACATTCCAAGATGCATGAAAACTGTGATTAAAAACCAGGGTTATTCCACTAAATATTGATTTCTGAACTCTTAAAACTTTATGAATATGAACTGAAAGTTTTCTTTGCATTATTTAAGGTCTGAAAGCTCTGCATCTTTTTTATTATTTTAGCCATTTCTTATTTTCTGCAAATAAATTACATTATTTTTATTTGGAATTTGGGAGAAATGTTGACTGTAGTTTATAGAACAAAACAACAATGTTAATTTTGCTCAAACATATACCTATACGTAGCTAAATCAGAGAAACTGAAGTGGTTTCTTTTTCTTCCAGAGCTGTATATGATTTTTGCAGATTTGTTGTGGCATTTTTTAATTATTCAGCTGAGAACATGACGAGGTGTGTTTTTTGTGTGAAATGCGCCACCTTCGTAATGACATTGTGGCACATTTAAAGTAGTATGTGCAAAATACTGTGCTTTGCGCTTTACTGTTAAATAAAAGACATGGATGGAATTTGGCATCTGTCTTTAACCCATCCGTACACATATACACACAAATAAGC
Organism: Astyanax mexicanus; assembly: GCF_023375975.1. Classification (NCBI taxonomy): domain Eukaryota; kingdom Metazoa; phylum Chordata; class Actinopteri; order Characiformes; family Acestrorhamphidae; genus Astyanax; species Astyanax mexicanus. Next base: position 58,694,165 of record NC_064409.1, read on the forward strand.
ACTTGTGCACTCATTGTATATGTCTCTAGTGGTGGACTGCCTGGGAGCCTATAGTGTTTAGGGTATAAAACTCACAACAATGGCTTTGCTAATCTGCCACTGTTGGGCCCATAAGCAATGCCCTTAATCCTCAACAGAAAAGTTCTACCGGAGAATGTCAGAAAACAGGTCTGACTACTTACATTTATTTATCAGTTTTTATTTTAAATTAACAGTTTCAGAGTCAATGTGATGCTCTAGTTACTCTAACAGGAAGAATAGCATTCCTGTCAATTTGAGAACAGTGTAATTCTCAAGACATATTTGTGTACATTTATGTTATATTACTCTACTACTAGTCCACATTCTCCTTCACTTCAGAATTTGTGTTTTTACAGTTCTGTACCACTGAGCTTGTTAGCAAATGCAGATCTGCAGTGTGGCCTTAAGGGGGGAGCTTAAACGTAATTTGTATTTATGACAGTAGTGTAAAAGTGAATTACACTACCATTTAAAAAGAAAATACCAGTTATCACATATTGCTGTGTTAATTAATTAGAATACAGATACAGATACAGAATATTTTCCTTGTTTTGAATGAATAGCTTAGTCAGTGTAGTCAGCCAAGCCCTTCTTTTCAACCAAAACTGTTGCAGTATTAGTGTTTCAAATACCTTTAAAGGTCCATAGAAATGTCATTTTTTCTAATACAAAACAATCTAATAAAATTGTACAGGCTAAAAAGAATAAAAGTAAGCCTGAAGATTCTTTCTTGAGCAAAGAAACATAGATTTTCTCATAATCTCACTGGGGGTGTCCTCCTGCACCTGTATCTGTCTGTATACGTCCAATACCCACCCTCACCCCTCTCCTCTCCCTGACCCTTCCCCTCTGACCCGCGACCTGTGAAGGCTACAGCAGCTGCTTGAGGAGCGGAGAGATGAGGAGGAAGAGGAGATGGAGGTGGAGGAAGACAGGTTTGTCTCACCTAAACTCCACCCACTGCGTCCTCCTGCCCAGCCAGTGCCCCGCCCCTCCCCCCACTCACTTTAAAACTCTCTTTATTTTTGATGCAGGTAGTTACCACACTTGGAGGAAGAGCCAAAGAGTGCCTTTAAAACATGTATATTAATATTACAGTCTATTAATGTGACCCTCATGTCTGTGAGGAGGTTTTTTTTTTACCATGTTGCCTGATTTTTTCATACTTTGAAAATGTTGAACTATGATAAGGATTTGTATTCACATAACTGTGGTTTGGGAACTACCTGATCATTAGTTTGCTTTTTCTTTCAGTTTTTTCATCCAGCTAAAATAAAGCAAATCACACCATTTCATTTCCTTTCTAATGGCTTCCCTGCACCCTTTGACTCCTTTGTTGAGGTTCACAGGAATGCTTTGTTTTGTAATGTGCTTTTTATTTCAGTTCCTCCACAGCGCTGCATTTCTGCTCAATGCAGCAAGTTTCTGTTTCTCCCCAGCCTTTGCAGTGGTTTATTGATGTAAAGGTGCAATGAATAATCAATTGCAACAAATGCATTTCACTAAGGAGTGGGTGTGACTGAATGTGTTGCTCTTATCATGGTCAATTGCATCATAATGTGCTTTTCTGAGTATACTGTGGTTCATTAAATAATTTCTTTTGTATGTTTTAGAGCTGCAAATGTCATATAAGGACAGATTTTGCTTAGTGTAGAGTGTCTGTAAAAGACTAACCAGTTGCGTTCACACAGAAAACATGAATCTCTTAAGTTGGCAAATTCACAAAAGCAGAAAATTATAACTTTTAGTGTAAGTCAATGTAAAAATATTTAATTCTAGCTAATTTTGGAGCATTTCGATTAGTGCATTCCTCTTTAAAAAGTCTTAAAGGAGTGGACTAAGGCACAGCCACTATGATCAGGAGATTGCTGGTTCGAATCCTGTTGATGTAGTTTGCCATCGGCTACCGGAGAGAGCACAATTGGCCTTGCTCTGTCTGGGTGGGTAGATGGCGCTCTCTCCCCACATCAATCCAAAGGGTGATGTCGATTAGCACAAGGTGTCTGTGAGCTGATGTATCGGAGCTGAGTCACTGCGGTTTCCTTCTAAGTGCACCGTAATGCTACTAGGCAATGCTGCATCAACAGCAGTTGGAAAAGAGGTGGAGTCTGACTTTATATGTATCGGAGGAGGCATGTGCTAGTCTTCAGACTCCTGGTGTTGGGGCATCACTAGTGATGAGGAGGGAATCCTAATGAGTGGGTTGGGTAACTGGCTAAACTGGGAGAAAATGGGATAGACATTGGAAATAAAATAACAAATAGTCATAAAAAATATAAATACAATTAGATAGAATGACAAAAACTTACATACGCCAAATATCATGGGATAGCAGTATGTCAATTGATCATGAGGTGTTACCTCAGGGAAAGGCTTGTGTATGCGCACACCATTGTAAGTTTTGTTTACCAGGAATACATCATATTATAACACAAGTATTATAACCCACAGTAGACAGGGCAGTGGGTGGTAATGATCATGGCTGGTGGTGTCTGTCTGCGTGAAAAGATAAGCAACATTGGTAGAAACCACATCAATGCAATGCTCAGGGCCCCAAATGCAAATCCTGCAGGGTTTTTACAGCTTTCTTTAGCGTCCACGGAACATGGCAAAAGTCATGGGAGGCAATACTACCCTTACTTTTGCCCATGCCGACTTGTTCACAAACCTCAGAAAAGCTAAATAGCTGTGATGCATATTATGGACCATGAACATTATTGTGGTATTGTGATGTTATATTTTATAAACATCACCCACGTTTTATTTGACTGGTATTAAAAGCACGATCTGTGATTTTACAATAATAAGGCGATGCTCAGTATAATAGCTTTTGAATCATAAACCACTTAATTAATAACCAATAACACAGTTGTTCTTCTAAACTCGTGGGTGATGTTCTTCTAAACTCGTGACTTCTTCATAAAACCTCAGCAAAAGTTATTCTCAGGTTTACATATTCCGAGATACAAAATGGCTTTAAAAAAATCACAGTGTGTGGCCTTAATGCATCACTGATGCTTGAGTAGAAGGTTTTCTATAATGTAACTGTTCATTCCTGTCTTGTAGTGCTGTGAAAGAAGTTCCAGACAATGATCAGGAGAAGGGCAATGAGAGAGAGCAGCCTGAGCCAGCCAATGAGGAAGCAGAGACGGTTAGAACCACACACACACACAGACATATTTCTAAATTATATAAATCTTTCTAAATGAATTAAATTAAACATTTTAGTCATATCCAGATTCCAGCTGGTAGTTAGTAATGCTGGAATTCTATAGATTAAACCGGTGAGAATGTCCTATTTTAGCGCATTGTTGTTTTGCAGGAGGCTCAGGAGGGCAGTGATCATGATGAGGGTGAGGAGGAAGAGGAGGATGATGATGAGGAAGAGATGGATGCAGAGGAGAGCTCAGAGGATTCAGATTCTGAACTGGATGAGAAAGGTAATGTACAGTGCTTTTTGTGGTTGTGGTAGTCTTGGAAGTTTCTAGAGGTTTTATTTTATTCTTTATCAGTCTTTCACTCTTTATGCTTTTGCACATTATGGATTCATTAGTTCATTTCTTGAATTAATGAATCTTTGAAAGACAATATTGTGGAAAAGCAAATTCTATTTTTTTGATTTAAAAAAAATATATATAATTATGTAGTAAATAAACACTTATTTTTCATATATTTTTAAAATGTACTGGCCACTGTGGTAACATAGCAGTTAGCTATGGCTGTTTTAAGGACATACAGCTCCAAGTTGGAACACAATAAAATTTCCAGTGGTCATTTAGATCTGACTATAAATGTAAATGAATATATATGTTTATTAATTAAAATGTAACATTACTCAATGATGTGAAATGCACACTTTGAGGATTACAATCCCTATTTGAATCCGTATTAATGCAGCCAGTTTAATCCTCTGGGATGCACTGGCACGTGCATTTCTCTTTTTATATATTTATTATAATCCAGCACAGATGAGAATCTCCCCAGTCTCTTGCTGTGGATTTGGTAGATTTGTGTATCTGTCTATGTTTTGTGAAAAAACTGACCAATGACACTGTGGAAACCACTAAGGACATCACAGGTAATACAACAGCACAGTATTATAGCAAAGATAATAACAGTAAGAGAAAGGGGGTTCAGAGTTGGGAGAGCACAATTGGCCATTCTCTCTCTTGGTAGGTAGGTGGCACTCTTTCACCACATCACTCCCAAGGTAATGTTGGTCAGCACAGGCTTCTTCTGTTAGCTGATGAATCAGAGCTGGGTTGCTGTGCTTCCCTTTGCGTGCACTGTTAATATAGATAATGCTAGCTACATATCAGCGGCAGTTGGGAAGAGGCGGTGGCTGGCTTCACATGTACAGGAGGAGGCATGTGCTAATCTTCACCCAACCACGTGTTAGGGGGCATTACTAGTGATAGGGTCAAAGGAGTGATCTGGGTAATTGGCCTTTTTTTAAATTGTGTAGAATTGTTCTATATAGATAAAAAAGTAACCTTGAGAAACATTGCAGATTGATGTGTGAAGTTTAACCTGTAGTAGTTTACATGGAGTATTGTTTATTTGTCACCAATATTGCTTAGTGCCTCTCTTTATTGCAGTTATAAATATTTGCATTGGAATTGCATTATGTATTTTTACTTATTTATTTTATCATATTATATTTTGCTTGCATCTTACTGAACACTTTTTACCATAGCAAAATCAATGCAGTTCCATCTGTAACGTTAATTACACTTGCATCTGGTGTGTGTCTGTGTGTGTTTGTGGTCCAGAGGACTTCCAGGCTGACCTGGCCAACATCACCTGTGAGATCGCCATCAAGCAGAAGCTGATCGATGAGCTGGAGAACAGCCAGAGGCGTCTGCACACGCTCAAACAGCAGTACGAGCAGAAATTGATGATGCTGCAGAGCAAGATCCGCGACACCCAGCTGGAGAGAGACCGTGTGCTGCACAACATGGGTATGCACTGATAAATTAATATGCAGAGGGTTTTTTTTATGAACATCTCCTAATACCGGGTGTATGTGTGTGTTTATAGGCTATATGGAGTCGGGTTCAGAGGACAAGGCCAAGCGAATAAAAGCAGAATATGAGAAGAAACTGAGCGTCATGAATAAAGAGCTGCAGAAGCTACAGGCTGCTCAGAAAGAACACGCCCGTCTGCTCAAGAACCAATCACAGTACGAGAAGCAGCTCAAGAAGCTCCAGCAGGAAGTCACTGAGATGAAGAAAACCAAAGTAATTAGCATTTACCATGCTATAGAATTTTAAGTATGTATACTAACTGACACCTATGGTGAAATGGCAGAAAATACAAGACAAGTTTTTGATTTAGGTTTTAAATAATCAAACAGCACCTCCTAGTGGTCACCAAGGGAAGTTCTTTTATTTTTGTAGGTTTTGTCTTTACTTACAACCCTAAACCTTTTTAAAGTATGATAAGCTAATTATTATGCTAGTTTTAACCAAAACGATTTGCATGTATAAACAGTCTCTCTGTCTGGCGATTGTTGCTAGGTGCGTCTGATGAAGCAGATGAAGGAGCAGCAGGAGAAGAACCGGATGGCAGAGTCTCGCAGAAACCGAGAGATCGCCACGCTGAAGAAGGACCAGCGCAAACAGGAGGTGCGGCATGGCACTGCTCTGTCCGTACACAGATGGGATTGGAAAAGTGTATGTGTGTGTGTGTGTATAAATGTGTGTTAAAAGCTTTTGGTTTTGTCTTTATTTTTGCAGCATCAACTGAAATTGCTTGAGGCCCAGAAGAGACAGCAGGAGCTCATACTGCGCAGAAAGACTGAAGAGGTAAAACATGAAGATGCACATGTAAAATTGATTATTTTTAAGTTTAAATTTACAGCTTGTTTTAAAAAAAAAATCAACAATTTCGATTTAATTTTATCAAAACAATTAAGCAACGGGTTCTTATTTTTCTCTATTCTTTAAAGATGCTCTTTGTTAATAACTTACAGCTACGTGTGCTTTTTTAGACCTCCCATGTCAGTCTTTTTTACACTGTTATTACATAAACAAGTGTGCCAGAAAATAATCGTGCTCTGTGACTTTCTAAATAGTAACATTTTAAAACACACATTATGGTTTTTAATCAATCAGACACAATTAGCTTTTTTTTTTTTGGAGCAGATCATTCTGGCTTCAAGTCTGGCTGGTACAATCTTAAAGAAAAAAGTCTTAAAAATTGAGTTTTTGATGTGCATTTTTTGTAGTGTAATAAATATGTTTAATGCCTTTTTAGTTTTAAAGTATTTTAACCATTTTTTTATAACCTGAGTATATCAAATGTCCTTAGCTATATGTTGATGTGTACCATAGGTGACCGCTCTGAGGAGGCAGGTTCGACCCATGTCTGGCAAGGTCAACAGGAAGGTCAGCCTGCCTGAGACCCTATCAGACTCCGCCCACCGACCACCCACAGGACGCATACACGGCTCTGGAGCACCCAATGGAACCAGGTATGGAATCGATTGACGTCTATGGATCTTTAAATAAATGTTTGTTGGATATTTGACTCTTACAGTGGCTGCATGTGTTCAGCAGACTGTACCACCGCAGACCTGTGGGGGTGTACTCTACCCGCGTGGCTCGGGTGAAATGGCAGAGTTTGGAGCGCCGCATTTCTGATATCATCATGCAGCGCATGACTATCTCCAACATGGAGGCAGACATGAATCGCCTGCTGAAGGTGAAACCGAACTCCTTTAACCCTTTATTCATTCATTCAAATCTACAGTGCATAAAAACATAATACATAATAAAGAGTTAACTTGGTAATAATATGAAGCTTTGGTGGTCTTTGTATCCACAGCAACGGGAGGATTTGACCCGGCGGAGGGAGAAGCTGAGCAGGAAGAAGGAGAGACTGGCAGCTGAGGGTCCAGAGGGAGAGAAGGCTGTACAGACTCTGAGCGAGGAGCTGGAGTCCCTGTTAGCCAACATTGACTACATTAATGACAGCATCGCTGACTGCCAGGCCAACATCATGCAGATGGAAGAAGCTAAGGTCTGTTACCTCTGAACTGGAACAGAGAGGCACAACACAGGGCACATATAGAAACCAATGACCAGGATAACATACATAAATTCATAAATCCATTTAGAATTTAGTCATCTCATGTTAAGGAAAATTGTTGTTTAAATTTTCTTTTGCAATGTTATTTAAGCAGATTGAAGAGAGAAAAAAAAGGACTTAAAGGGACTCTATCTTGGAAAACCAAATCCTCAAAGAAAATTTTAAGTTTATTAAAATTTAAGGTAATTAGTAAAGTAAAAATTTCACAACGTGCCATTCACTCCCCTTTCTAAACAACCTATATTAAAGAAACTCATTGGAATGACTCATGTCTCCACTTATCAAGCCTATCACCATTTACCCTGCTCATTCCTGCAGCAGCTGTTAGTAGTATTTCAGCTCTTATTCAGTATTTTGATACAGGGCAGCAAATCAGATAATTATTTATTTGTATTTTATTCATATTAAAGGCACAGTAATAAAACTGATTACAGCCTGATTAAATCAAATGAATAAAATGCTTTGAAAAAGAAATAAAATGTAAAAAATATCAACACATTTGTAACTTCCTAACTCATTTTTTTCAAAAAGGTCAAGTTTTTAAACGAACGCACAAAAAACAAATAAAAACAGTACAAATTAAATTGTTTTTAATATTGATTGAAAAGAAATAGCAGAAATAACATTTAAATATTTTAACAGCCACAAATTGCTGAGCATTTCTAGCTAGCTTTATGTACTTAGCTTTTTTGCTGACTAAAATGCAGACTAAAAAACTAAATAAAAAAAGACTATGCTATGTGCTGTGCTATGCTATAGCCTTTAGGCTTAATAGTAAGTAAGCTTTATATTATACCAAAAATATCACTTACCAGTTGGGGATAAGCCTTAAATTGTGGAGATAAGTTCAGTGAAGGGAGCCGCCATCCTGCTACTAAAACTCTTAAAATTCACATTTTTTTTAAAAATGTCACATTTTTTTTGGCTTAGGTATTATAAATTATGTGGGCATTTATCCTAAATGGATCTGATCAACTGAGGGTGTAGGCGGTTTTACCACAGGTGACTAGGATTGTGATTTCTATGACTAATTGGCTATTTTAGGTGATTATTTTTGGAAAGTGATGATCTAGATAATTTGATGCATATTGTGTGTTTGTATTTGTGCAGGAGGAGGGAGAGACTGTGGACGTTTCTGCAGTCATTGGCTCCTGCACTCTTTCAGAGGCTCGATTTCTTTTAGATCACTTCATGACAATGGCCATAAATAAGGTACCAATCTTTATAGAGAAATCTCTATCTGATCTAACTTTTTAAATAATGGAATTTAATGGAATAAATAAAAAATAACTTTGGATCAAAGAGTGGTAATGCAGCAAATTAGCATTTGGGTACATGTTAAGTACATGTTCAGTAACAACTTGTTTAACCCCTTAAAATGCCTTGTCTTGTATATGGGCAACAGGTGTAGGTGATACAATTTTTTTTTCTGCAGTAAAATAAGCTATTTACATTTTGAAATCTTTGTGGGCTTTGGAGAGACTCCCATGGGACACTTTGTAGAAGCTGACTTTTCATTCTCTACCCCACTTAATTATTCCGGATCAGTAACAGGAATCAACCGCAAATTCTGCTTGTTTAGAAATAGACATAACACCTAGACAGCGTAACGAAACGAAAGATTCAGATAATACAAACTGTTTCATTTGAATTCTGGAAAAAATAATTTTAAAATGAAGTTCAGGAAAGCACTGATTTTATGATTTTTTTTATTAATTATATTTTAACAGTTACAGATTTACCTAGTTTTTTTTTATATATAATTTCTATTACAATTACAATATGATTTTCTCAGTAATGTTTCTTGTCAAACATGAAACCTTTTTATGTAATGCTTAAATAGAAATTCTCAAAATATAGGCGTGTCATATCAGGCCTTAAAAAGAGTTTTAAGCGGATAAACTCTTCTCTAGCATCATGTTCTACTTTCATCAAATTAACAATTTTCATGTTGCTTACGTAAAAAATTTGGTTACTGTATTGTATTGTATATGTATATTCCCAATACTACTGATAACATGTCAGTATCAGTATCAGTAGTAGATATCAGTATTGCATTCAGTGTCGCACTGTTAGCTGCATGGAGCTGAACTGAATAATATAATAGAAACACTATTTTGAATAGAATACACACTAAAACTCTCAGTGAATGTGTGACTGTCTCAGGGTCTGCAGGCAGCTCAGAAGGAGTCTCAGATTAAGGTGATGGAGGGTCGGCTGAAGCAGACTGAAATCAACAGTGCCACCCAGAACCAGCTGCTCTTCCACATGCTGAAGGAGAAAGCTGAGTTTAACCCAGAGTTGGATGCGCTACTGGGCAATGCTCTTCAAGGTGAGGCTGATCTTGAGCCTTCCCTGCTCTCCAGCTCCACAGACACACACTGATCACACTGAGCAACTCTGCCCTGCCTTGCTCACTACCCTTCCATAACTCCTATAAAATCAGAAGCAGACATGTCGTCTGAAATTTGTCAGATACAGCTCTGGAAAAAGAAGAGACCACTTAAAAATGATGAGTTTCTTTGATTTTACAAAATTGAAAACCTCTGCTTGAAATTTTGCACCAGGAGTGGCATAAAGTTATCCAAAAGCAGTGTGTAAGACTGGTGGAGGAGAACATGCCAAGACTTATTTCTGCAAATAAATAATCTAAATGACAATATTAATTTTAAATAAATATATAACTATAAATAGCAAAATCAGAGAAACTGATCTAGAAACTGAAGTGGTCTCTTTATGTCTAAAATGATCCAGACAATATATGATATAAATTTGATAGGAAGGGTAAGGGCTAGGCATCAGATATGCACTGCATGACCTGCTAAGATGTTCTGTCTTTGTGTTTTGTGAGATCACTCCTGAATAGATGCTGCACTGCTGCAGAAAATCAGAGTTGTTCAATGTCAGTTTTTTAAAAATCTCATTTTCTTTAGAGATCCAGTTTTGACAGCATCTGTTCAGCAGTAGTAGGCTGCTCTGTGGAAGAATAAAGGGCTTTTTCTTTTGGTTGAATTGGACTTAGTTCCGTTTGTACTGGGGGAATGTTGTTTTTGATTTGTGTGTTACCTTTTTTTTCTGTTCCCCCTCCCCCCCTGTTGCCTGAATTGAAACAGAGCTAGGTAACATGCCTGTGGGTAAGTACCAGACGCCAGCCTCCCTGTACTAAGTTCTGAGTGCATGGGTTTCCCTCCTCAGACTAACCGCAGGCTAGCAGTTACATCTGCAGGTGCATGAGGCGTACCGCTCCCAGGCTTTCCCTCATCTGCCCACCCCTCCTTTCCTCCCCCTGCTCCATGTCAGTTCCTACCACTTTTACATGTGCTACAGCCTCGCAGTTAGGAACAACATGCTAACTGTTAACCATTAGCCTTATCATTAATCATAATTCCAGGCTCTTAGTCGGATTTATAAAGAAAAATAATTTCACATTAGCTTGTTTATAGGTGAATATTATTAGGTTAGGTGTCACTTTACTATTACTAATATTTTCTTGGCACTTCTTGGAACAACTCATAAAGTTCTTTCACGCCTCACTTTCTGTCACAGTAACTCAAATTAACTCCAACATTATGTGTTCTTGATATATAGACAGTACAGTCTCATGTTTCAAAGCAGCCGAACACAAGCATGGCAACGCTGAGCTCATTCAATGACTGTGCTCATCCGCTTCCTATGTAATATTAATGTGCTCATCAGATTGACAATTAACAATTCAATTGAAGTTATTTCAAGTTAACTCAATGTGACTCAACTCCAGTTCAGAGCAATGTTTGTATAGGGCACATTCAAATCTCGAGTTATCCGAGCTAAACAATATTTACTGTTTTGTGTTCCTCTCTCTTTAGAGAACGGAGACGACAGTAGCAGTGATGAATCAACAAGTCCTGCAGCAGATGGAAAGTAAGTCAACTAAACAGGATCTGCAGTAAATTCTTCACACAAGCCTTTAATCCTGAAGGCTGTATTTAAATAAGGCTTGTGAATAGTATACACACTGTAAAATGACGCAGCATTTACTCTTCCATAATCCAGCACCCTGGCCTCTGACCTCATGAAGCTTTGTGGAGAGACCAAGTCTAGGAGTAAGGTAAAACCTTCTGTATTTACCACCACATAAAAACCTCAGAGCTTCCACTTTCCTTCTTTTATTTTTCCGTTCTGCCATTTACAAATTCTTACAAATCCTAGCTTCCATTTACAGCTATGAATGGTCCAGCATTGAGATTACTTGCAATAGAATGCTGTTATTTTCTTTTTCTTTTTTTGTTGATTCAGAAAGATAGAAACTTGTTTTATTTTTGTTATATTGATTTGCTGCTACTTTGCACATCATTGGTTTTAATGTATTTTAATGAGAAAGATATATATTGTTTTTTTTTACCTATTATATAAAAATTATTTTTGAAAATATATTCTGCTCTTATATTGCCTTCTTTAAAGAACCATTTGTATCACTTTTATTTTTAATCATTAAATAATGTTTTTGAGATCGAATCCAAGTCATGCAGCTTGCCATCGGCTACTGGAGCCCTGAGAGAGCACAATTGGCCTTGCTCGCTCTGGGCTGTAGATGGCGCTCTTTTTCCTCATCCTTTCAAAGGGTGATGTCGATCAGCACAAGGCATCTGTGAGCTGATGTATTGGAACCGAGTCACTGCACTTTCCTCCGAGTGCGCTGTGACTACTGCTACTTGGCAATGCTACATCATCAGCAGTTCAAAAAGAGGCAGTTGCTGACTTCACATGTATCAGAGGAGGCATGTGCTAGTCTTCACCCTTATTGTGTTTTGTGGCATCACTAGTGATGGGGGGATATACAGCTAACTAGTAGCTAAATGGGTGAAATGGGAAAAAATATAAATAAATGGTCAAAGAAAGATGTTCTTGAATTCTTTTGAATGTTTAGTTTGGCTTTGCTTATTCTTCTGGTACAGGCTCGCAGAAGAACCACCACTCAAATGGAGCTGCTTTATGCTAACAGCTGTGACTCTGGTCCTGACACACAAAGTGGAGATTTTGCTGGCCCTCTGCACCCCATGGCTGAAACACCTGAAGGGCCCTCAGATCTTGAGTCTGCTGGCAATGCAGTCAGGGACTACATGGTCCCTACAGCTGGCTTTTCCTCTAGAATGGGTAGCATGTAAGTAGGGTAACAAAGCTAACATCTTCAGTTCACGTCCACTGACTGCTGCATGCTCTGCTTCTGCTTCTTAACTTTTAAGTTTGCTTAAATCATTTAATGGTGCTTGTACATATTTATTGTATTTTTTATCTCATCACTTTTTTAAATACATATTTCCCTTCAAGGCATGGTGGGTAATTTCCAGTCTTTCAGCGCTCTGGGATTCTCTAAAATGATCTAAAATGTTGAAAACATATTATACCATATCTTGGTTTGAAGATCCCAACAGACTACATATACTTTACACATCCTGACTCTCTGCTGCTCATCTAAGTATTTTTTGCACATATAGAATGTTTCTCGCTTTTAATGGCTACTTAGTTTTCTCTCCATGGACCGATTTACTAATTTAGTGGTTCCGAAAGGTTTTTTCTGTCTTGTAGCTTGCTATCAGCTGCCAGAGCTTTGAGCATAATTGGTCTTGCTTTGTCTGGGTGGGTAGATGGCGCTCTTTCCTCACATAACTCGAAAGAGTGATGTCGATCAGCACAAGGCGCCTGTGAGCTGATGTATCAGAATGGAGTCGCTGCGCTTTTAGCAATGCTGCATCAGCAGCAGTTCGAAAAGAGGCAGTGGCTGACTTCACAAGTGTCTGAGGAGGCATGTGCTGGTCTTCACCCTCTTGTTTGTTGTGGCATCACTTGTGATGGGGAAAATATTTGAAATAAAATTATAAATAATACAAATAAATGAATATTTATTTACTTAAATTAATTAAGTTTAATTTAAAGTTTCCTGATTCATGTAATGTAATGTATAACATGTTAACAGTGACAACGCTAATTGTGACACACAATGCACTGTGAAGCCAAAGAAGATCTATGCCTATGTCATGTTTTCTAGCCTTTGCTTTAGAAAATTGAGCTTTGACCTGGTGAAGACTCATCTCCTGCTGTACGTTTACCAGAGCCCTCTCACAAACATGTCCATCTTATGCTAGCAGTGCTCAAACATGCCTGACTCATCTGCCTTGCTGCTCCCCCTGCACTAGATCCACATCCCCAGTTTGGAACAACTGTACTAATTATTAAGAGGGTTTATTAAATTACATCTAACCAGCATTTAACTATATCCGTCATCTCATTGAAGGATTATTAGGCTTTTTTTTTTTTCTTCAATATTAGAGATTAGAAATGACATTTTTTGATTCAGCACAGTCACCACATCTGATACATAATACCTATGTTTTCTAAAAGTCTCTTTAGTGTAGTTTGATAATCTCTTCCTCCTTGTATTATCAGGTAATAGGTGTCTATATTTGTTGTTGGTTGTATTTTTTATTTTGAATGCTGCTCATCATTTGGTGTTGTCATTGTGTTCAGTGGATGTCTGTGTTTTTTGTGTTTTTATTTTATGTTTCTGTCTTTACATCACTAATGGACACAAAAAAATAGCACCTCTGGCTCAAGACCACCAACGGGGGTGGAAAAGAGAGTCCCGGAAGCGTCTCCTCTCACCCGCAGGAAGACCTATGACAAGGGACAAGCAGCAGCTGACAGAGCTAAAGCCAAAGAAATCAAACAGTAAGCGATAGCACCATCCTAGGGGCTGGAGGACAATCCTGCTACCAATTAATCTGAAAAGGCCTCTGCCTGTGTGAGCTGATGATCATGATAAATAACTTCCACTTTATTCAGTTTTTGGTGGAGAGCAGCGCACACAGCAGAATCTGAATCTGGAATGTGTGAATTAAACCAAAGAATTTCCCCTTAACCATTTTTCCTCTGCTTTTGAGGAAGCATGCTTACCTGAGTTGATCTTGCCTGGTGTGAGCAGCCCCTTACAAATCCTACGCTGAATGTCCAATCATTTTATTATCAAATCAGCAGATCCATTACCTACCATACTCCTCCTCCCTGTGTCAGTGTGTGAATGACACTGCAGCTACTCTTTAGAAATAAGAGATTGTGCCAAAACCGTTATTACTAAGGGTGTCATGATAAATATATAGTACACTGACATGCCACATGTAATCGGACAGTCCCCTTACTTTTACCATGTCCCATGAAAGTCGCATGCACAGTTCTAGCCTGACAAAGCTGGTCGCACTCATTACCACTCACTGTGCTGTTAACTATGGCTGGTAATGCCTCTTCTGACATAATACACATAACTGGTATATGTGACACAGCTTTGGAAATGAAATGTCCCATCCAATATTAGGCCCTGTCAGCCAATATTAGGCGTTGCTATGAGCACCCTGGCCACTGGTTCACAAGATAACACCGTCAACCTTATACCAGTGTGTTTGTTTCAAAGCTGTCCGATTAGCAGTGCTAGCCAGCCCCTGTTAGCAGCATAGGCAGCCCGGGTTAGCAGTAGTAGCCAGCCCTGGTTAGCAGTGCTAGCCAGCCCTTGTTAGCAGCTTACCCAGCACTGGTTAGCAGTGCTAGCCAGCCCTGTTTAGCAGCATACCCAGCACCGGTTAGCAGTGCTAGCCAGCCCCGTTTAGCAGCATACCCAGCACCGGTTAGCAGTGCTAGCCAGCCCCGTTTAGCAGCATACCCAGCCCCGGTTAGCAGCTTACCCAGCACCGGTTAGCAGAGCTAGCCAGCCCCGGTTAGCAGAGCTAGCCAGCCCCGGTTAGCAGCTTACCCAGCACCGGTTAGCAGAGCTAGCCAGCCCCGGTTAGCAGAGCTAGCCAGCCCCGGTTAGCAGCTTACCCAGCACCGGTTAGCAGAGCTAGCCAGCCCCGGTTAGCAGCTTACCCAGCACCGGTTATCAGAGCTAGCCAGCCCCGGTTAGCAGCTTACCCAGCACCGGTTAGCAGAGCTAGCCAGCCCCGGTTAGCAGCTTACCCAGCACCGGTTAGCAGTGCTAGCCAGCCCCGTTTGGCAGCATACCCAGCACCGGTTAGAAGTGCTAGCCAGCCCCGGTTAGCAGTGCAGCTGGGCTACTCAGCCCTGGTTAGCAAACAAAGCCAGCCACAGTTAAAGCTGCACTTAGCAGTGCTAACCAGCCTGGGTTAACAACGATTCCCAGCCTCGGTTGGCAGCGCTAGCCAGCCGCAGTTAGCAGCACTAGTCAGCCCCGGTTAACAGTGATTCCCAGCCATGGATAGCAGCTCTAACTCCCTTATACTCTGTAATTGATCGAAAAAGCCTTTCTGCTCCTTACAACCTGACCAAGAGAATTAATACATAAGGTGCACTGGACTATAATGCACACTGACAATTTTTCAAAAAATAAAGGATTTTAGGTGCGCCTTATAGTCCGAACAATATGGTATTTCATTATCAGTTTGCATACTGCTGTCCCATGACTTTTGGCATTTCAGTGTATTTTCAAGTTTAGTACTTAAATTCAGTACAATTTTATGTGTTAAAAATGGCTCCAACGCAGTACAAAGATTAATTAAATAAAGCTATTCATGTAAGTCTTTGATGCCTTTCTTACGGCGCATTTGTCAAATGTCATAAATAAAAAAATAAAATAAATCTTACAATGAAAAACACCCTTTAGTGTGTGTTTATACCTAAAATAATTTGGATCATTAATTGTGTTTGATTATTGACACTTTTTAGAGGTAATCAAATTGTTACACCCACACAATAAAATACACATAAATAACTGTAGAGAATCTGGTGTCTGCAGCACCGATCATTTCGTGTTCAACTTCCCTCTCAGACCCTTCCATTCAAACCAAATATCCACCCAGCTTAATCTCATAGTGATGTGTGATTACCTGCACTAACTCTGTTTCTCTGGAGTCCTCCATAGCAGACACCATCAGAGCACTGGCCTGAGGTGAAGGGAAACATGGCTGAAAGCTGCTATCTTTTTGAATGCCCTTCGTTTCTTTCTTTAGCTTTAGCAGTCAGAGTTCTGCACAGGAGCAGAAGCACGATGTTAGCCTTCGACCCTGTGGTATTTAGAATTAGACACATTGGATTAGCCTTGCGCTGTAGCAAATGTTGAGCGAGTGTGTGTGTTTGGGTGATTTGTGTGTGTTTATTCTCGCTTACTCATGTAGCTTCGAGGTTCATGCCGACCCCCCCCCCGCCCCTGCAGGCTGTGTGTGGGGTCAGAATGTGTTCACTGGTCTGACTGTGGGGGTTCTTTGCTCTGGGCTTCAGTACAGGAAGTGTAGAGAGGAGCTAAAACACTGGTGCAGCTGCACTGCAGCACCAGAGCTAAGCGCAGACACGTCACTGGCATAGCACAGCTACTGTTCACTGCAGAACACTAAGAGCTAAGAGTGTATTTGATTTAGAATTCTTAATAAATGTAAATACATTTTGTATTTTTAAACAAAATACAGAAATGCAAAGGAATACAAAGGTTCAGGATCCTTTCTTCCAAGTCATTGCACTGATTACTTCAGTTTTACTTCAGCACAGCTGACTTCACTTAATCAATTAAAAATTAATGGAACATTCATTAGCCTAATTGATCATTGGGTTGAAACTGATAGGGTTGATACAGGGCTGTCTCCTTCGGAGGTTTTGAAAAAGCTGCTTATCTGCTAACTCACAATTTATTACCTGAGCATTTATAGATTTATTCCATTGTTATTATTTATTTGTATTTATGTACATTTTGAAATGACAATATTATTTGACATTTCTACTATTAATAAAGAAAACATAGCCATATTTAATCAAAATAAAATATTTTTCTGTGGTGTCTCAAAACACAGCATAGTAATTGGTGTATTTATACAATTAATTATTTATATAAATATTTGGACAATATTACAGCCACCCTGTTTATGAGCAGTACAAAATAGTCTACAAAAATAGAAACTATTTTAATTTCAAGGTTTAAATTTAAAGTTGAAGGAAGTTCACTATGAACAAATTTATTAGTGTTAAAGTGTTGAGTGCATGTGTGTGCCTTATCCACCAGAGGTCTCTATTCTCACACAGTAAATCTTGATTTTCCCATTCTCCAGTATATGCAATAGAGTTCTGGTCTAATCTACAGAAGTAAAGCTTTATTTTTTTCAGCATAGATTTTTTTCCTGGACCACAGACATTCAGGTTGCAGGTTATATAGTTTATGCAAAACATTGGCCAAATGACATATTTTTGATTTTTTTTTTGAGAAGTAATAAATACAGCCTCTGCAAATAATGAGACTTATTTACAACATATTTTCAGCAAGACTTTTATAACACTATTATGGCCTATTGCTTTTTATTAATTCACTGTCTTTCTAAACCATGCACAAAACTGCTTCTAATCAGTTGAATAAAAAGATCTGAAAATCTATGCTCACTAGGGAGTGTAAGGCTATTAAAAAGTTAGTAACAATAGAATAGGACTCTAGACCAGGTAAACAAGATTTGTAATACTGGATACTGGCAACTGGAGTCTAAGCTGTGGAGCAGTGGAACTGTTTTCTTTGAAATTATTGTTCTTTTTCCAACATTCTGACCTCATTAACACTGATGAATGCATTACAATCCTTGCATTACAATGATAGTCTAGTCTAGTAAAACACAGTAAAGACAGCTCCAACAAAATCTGGATTAACCTTTTTTGTAATTCCTTTGGTTTGATAATAAACGGTCAATAAGCTAGTGTCTCAGTTGTGTTGTTTATATGGTGTACCTGCAAAACTAAAAAGAGCTACCTAAAAAGACACAAACTGAAACTTTTACATGAATTAGATGACTTAGCTATTATAGAGAGTGTTACCCAGCTGCAATCTATTATAAGAGTGTTCATAATTTTTTTTCTTAAGACATATTGATTCTTCATTGATTGATTGATTGATTGATATAATTCTCTTTAATAATTGACAATGCATTGGTATTTGCTGGGATTTACTCTGTTTTATATGTGTTAAGCTACAGAGGCAGTGTTCATTTCTTCCTAAAAACATCTAAATGTGCCATTTAACCAAGATGGCTGAAAAGAGTATTTATCCTAATTATTATTTTGTTGTCCATTTTAGTGTTTTTTTTTTTCCCTATGTTGCAGTATGTGGCTGAATTGCTGGACATTCCGCATGCACATACATGCATGTTCTGCTATAGTGTTATCTGCACAGATCACCATATTCAAATGAAGGCTTCCATATGCATGACTCGAGTGTTAAAATGTGCACATTCAAAATGAATTGGAAAATAGTTTGATAGCTATTTGAAATATCTCTGTGTTTATTCCTCAGAGGGGTGATAAACCCTGTTCCCGTGTCTAAGAGCAGCCGTGGTGCTACACTGCAGTGTGTGCATGTGGCTGAGGGCCACAGTAAAGCTGTGCTGTGTGTGGACTCCACTGATGACCTCCTCTTCACTGGATCCAAAGGTCTGACTCCTGTACCTTCAGTTCACATATGATGGATGATGAATTTGGCCCTTTTACACAAAGTCCAGTTTTATGGATGAAAAAAGTTTTGAAATCAAAGTCTGCCTAAAACTGACGATGCTCGATGATGCATAAATGTGCGAATCTTAGCTGTTCTATTGGTTGCTTTGTTGGATTTGTTAAAATCTGGCTTCAGTCAGAGCTTTGTTGTCTTGCTTGTAGACAGAATAAATGAGCAATAGAGGGCGGAGAACTAATGGCCATCACACAATCTCTTAATGTCCACAAAGAAATGCGAACTTTAGCTACCCTCTAATGAACAGACAAGCAAATGAGGTTAAACAGAGCAGAATTCAGACAGTGAACGGAGAAACAGAAGAAAAAGTGCAAATTTATGAGGGCTATGGAGTTTCTAATACAGTTACTTGAGCACAGAAGTAAAACATGCATTAGACTTGGTGTGAAGGTTAAAAATCATGTCCTTTTTCCTTGTCCAAACATTTTTGAGACAAGTTATGATCTGTTGGAGCTCTGGCTTAAAAATGCTGTGGCATTGCCAAAGATACATTTCCTGATGTTGAAACAATCCAATTCTTTAGTTATTAATAATGAGACACTTAAAGAAACATTTTCCCATATTTTCCATATTTCTGCATAAATAGAGCAATACATTTACCTGATTTATTTATTTACTTATAAAAATGAATAAATATTGCATCTGTGATTGCATCTGTTCTCATTGCTGTACATTGCTTGGAAGTTCTAAAGTAATCTAAAGTTGTCAATCAGATCCCAGTAATAGGGTTTTCCATTACCTTACTGTAATTCTGAATTCTGAAACTGCATCCTGCTTCTCCCCCTCAGACCGCACCTGTAAAGTGTGGAATCTGGTGACTGGTCAGGAGATCATGTCTTTGGGTGGCCATCCCAACAACGTGGTGTCAGTACGCTACAGTTCCAGCCTGGTCTTCACCGTCTCCACCTCCTACATCAAAGTCTGGGATATCCGTGATTCAGCCAAGTGCATCCGCACACTCGCGTGAGTTTTTTGCACAATAAATTAAAGTGTAACACTATTTGAAGGTGGCAACTCATTACTGAATTGGAAAGTAAATTACATTATTTGAATTGTCTATTATGTAAATGTTTTCTCTAACATTGTATGTATAAAATATCTGATATTTCACTCAGATAGATGAGAATAATTTAGGTTGTAAACTCAAGAAACGTTGCATTAGAAGCATTGGCATGAACTATTCCACCTCCACTGTTTCCTACAAAAGCTTCATGTTTTCCTCATGAGCAACTTTTCTCCTCAGCTCTTCTGGTCAGGTGAGCTCTGGTGATGCATGTGCAGCCACAACTAACCGCACAGTCACTATACCAACTGGAGAGAACCAGATCAACCAGATCTCTCTCAACCCAACGGGCACAGTGCTCTACGCAGCTGCTGGAAACTCCGTCCGCATGTGGGACCTCAGAAGGTAAAACTGTCCTACAGCTTTTTTTTTTTTTTTTTTCTCATTTAGACCAATATAATAAAGATATGACTCTTTCTGGACCAAAGCAATGCAGAAATTAGTTTTATCCCCTGAATTCATTGCAGGACAGAGAACTGAATTTACCGGGATTCATTTTGGTAAAAATAAAAAACAAAAAACACAAAAACATACATAATTTAAATTATTATTATAAAATATATTATTTATTGTTATTCTGATATATAGCCAATATTATATTGCTTCATAAAATATAACAGACAATAAATAGACAACATTTTCTCCCAAATTCCAAATAAAATATTACAGCATTTATTTGCAGAAAATGAGAAATGGTTAAAATAACAAAAAGATGCAGTGCTCTTAGACCTCAACATTTCATATTAATTACATTCATATTAATTTAGAAACAAGAATATTAATGTTTTAATATTAATACAAAATTTGGTTGAATAACTCTGATTTTTAATCTTGGATTTCATGCATTTTGGCTCCATTTTGGCATGTTTTCCTCCACCAGTTTTTCACAATGCTTTTAGGTGACCTTATGCAACTCCTGGCGCAAAAATTCAAGCAGTTCAGCTTGGTTTGATGGCTTGTAATCATCCATCTTCCTCTTGGTTATATTCCAAAGATTTACAGTTTTTTTGTTATTATTTTTTTTCCAGAGCTTTACATATGTATATATTTTGTTTTACTTTCTTAAAGAAAATATAAAACATAAGCAGCTCATTAAGTTTTTTATTAATACAAAATATAAATAAAAGTAATTAGTAATCTGGGTAGAAAATAAGAACATAGTGATGAAAATGAGGGTAAAAATGCAATGAAGCTTAAAAATAGAAACCTAATTAAAACTTTTATTATGCCACATGGAGCTCCACATTATCTACTAAATTATATGAAGATTGTTTTGTCTGCGTTGTGAGTTTAGTCAGATATTTAATGAGGCGGAAACCAAAGTCTGCAGTGCTGCGACCTTCTAGAACTAGAGTCTGATATATGCTCGCTGTTACGCAAAACCTTCTATCTTCATTTAGCTGTTTTTCCCTTCATCATTTTGAAGATATGAGTTTTTGTCTGCCACCAAGGATATAGGAAACAGATGCATGCAATGCAATGTGTTCTCAGTGTAAAAATAACCTATATCTGGAAGGATTTTCCTTTTTTTTTCTTTTTTTTTACTGTTTTTTATGATTAGGTTAAAACTCTGAAATAACACATGCAGATTTATACGAAGACCAATACATTGTTAATAATATAACCTTTTTTATATAGACTCATATAAAGGCATTATCTTGGCTATCTATATCTGTCTTATCATTTAGATTGAAGCCTTTAGGACAGAACGTCTTTATGATTTCTGGTATTGTACACAGTTATTGCCTCCAATGGCAAGGTGATATGAAGGTAATTGATTTTTCTTTCTGAATGCTGATGTCTTTTTCTGCTCCCTTAGGTTTGTCTCTACAGGCAAGCTTACAGGTCACCTTGGACCAGTCATGTGCTTGACTGTTGATCACTCTGGTAATGGCCAAGATTTGGTCATCACTGGTTCCAAAGATCACTACATCAAGGTATGTGTGTATTTGTGTGTGTGTGCCTCTTATAGTAACTATGTTACAATAAATTGTTCCAGAAATAATTGTTTCTGTTTGACTCATATAATGATAATGTTGTGTATGTGTAGCAATTCATCCTGCCTAATAAAATTATACATTTATGTTGTTTGTATGTGTACGTTTTTAAATGATGGGGACCCAACACCAAATGTTTCTTAATGTGCATATGTATTTTTATATATTTTTTGCAGATGTTTGATGTAACTGAGGGAGCACTAGGCAGCATCAGTCCTACGCATAACTTTGAGCCTCCACACTATGACGGGATTGAGTCGGTTGTGGTGCAGGGAGACTGCCTATTCAGCGGATCCCGAGACAACGGCATCAAAAAATGGGACCTGGCTCATAAAGACCTGCAGCAGGTAAGCTCAATAAATCAATACAGCATCTGCTGTAGGTTACGAGAGAAGATTAATCTTCAGTCATCCATTGAGTGAATTCTGTCAATCAAAAGCAGGAGCGTTGCATATAAATGATAGGTGTAAATCAATGAAGGATTTAGTGAAGTGAGCAGAAGTCTTTTACAGGATGATCCTTGGAGTGGAAAAAAAAGATGAAATGAAAAAGAATTATGTGTATCTAACTCCTTATACACGTGTGTGTTGTGTTGGAACAGCAAGTGCCGAATGCTCACCGGGACTGGGTGTGTGCACTGGGCGTGGTTCCTGGCTCTCCAGCACTGCTAAGCGGCTGCAGAGGAGGAGTGCTCAAACTCTGGCACACAGACACACTGAGCGCACTCGGAGAACTGCGGGGCCACGAGAGCCCCATCAACAGCATCTCCACCAACAACAGCTTAGTGTTCACTGCATCTGAGTGAGTAACACACTCACAGACACACACACACACACACACACACAAACATAATGTGTTTCATCTGCTCAAGCAATGTCGATGAACCTGGCAGCTAATTAACACTTTTAACTGGGGAAATTAAAGCATGTTTATATAATTATATGTTAATTCTTTCTCACTCTCAATTCAGCCATATTCTTCTATAAAAATGTAGGTATTTTATAACTACACTCTATGTTTTACAGGGGACGGCCTGTGAATGCCCACATTTATATAAGTTGTTGACAGCAAGAGGCCATAATGCTCTATCTCTTTCTATCAAACAGTATTCCTCAAAGATTTAGCTACTTTAAAAACATACATTTTACCACAGCTCTCACTGTGACTGCCACAACATTTTCAATTTCATCTCAATACCTGAAAATCCATGAAAATCCACCCTCTTACTTGTATCTCATTTCCTGTTCTTCCCTCAAGTACATGATTTAACGCAAAACAAAAAGTAATAAACTGTACAGGGCACTACTGCACTATGCACAATAACAATCTTTATCCCTCCTTTTATCCGCAGTGATCGGACAGTGAAGATCTGGCGTGCGAGAGGAGCTCTGGACAGCACTACTGAAATGACGGACATGGCCGACGAGTCTGCCAGCAACTGATTATTCCCTCGGGTCACTGATCCTGACTGTGTTCCTTTGCACTTTGTCCTTAGCCACTAAAACTAGACGCCTAATCAATACAGAGACCCTCAGCAGAAGAATAATACCTGAATTTAAGTGGACGTAAACAGACTGGAATCGACTACTTCACCACGTCTCCTTCTCTCGGGGGTCTCTAAGCCTGTGTCTTAATATTGTGAAGATGTTGTGGAAGGTAGCTGCAACATGCAAGTCTCATTGCAAAATAAAGCTCCCATAGACTCTACATGTTGCAGATTCTCCATGTTGATCCTTATGTTGATTGGATGTCAGATAGGGGAGAAGAAGCCGGACCCTCTGAAGCTGGCTCCAGTAGTCCGGATTCTGTGAGCTCATACGGAAGGCTGTGGATCTGGGCGTTTGACGCTTTATGCATATGATGCATATGTTAATGAACTGTAGTTTTTGCGTAAAGTGGACTAACTGGAATCACCATGCCCTTAAATTTATGTCTGCGTGTTTCAGCTGTAGGGTTGGCACCTGCAAATCACTGCTAACCAAAGCGTAGAACTACAGTTACAGCTACAGTAGATTACAGTCATAACTATGGGTGGGACTCACAGGGCAAATCATGATACGATATCACAATACATTACCCACAATACTGATAATATCAGGATACTCTTATTCTGTGATACTCAATATATTTTAAGGCAATTCTCTATGAAACTTCACACCATCTGTATTACTGAAGAGGATAGAATACTCCTGAATAAGCAAATATTAGGAATTATGGATTTAATTGTGTCAATTTCACAGAATTTGACATCCAATATTCTTCACCACAGGTTTTACCCTATTCGTTTAATTAGCTCTGGCACGTGGAACAGTGGAGCAATGAAAAAGTAACTTTAGTAAGTCAAATTTGGGGAGATGATTATGTATTGCAAATACAATTGGTATATCTCAATATCAATATTTTGTCCCACCCCTAGTCATAACTAGGTAAGAGTACATACTTTACCACTTCTCTTTACATATAGAATCATCTCCTAATCTCATCTGTCTTTCATTCTTCTTTTTTACTTTATCTTTCTCTCTCTACCTCCCCTCTCCCTTCATTTACTCCTCTTCTCGCCCTGCCCTCTCTTTCTTCCTCTCTTTCGGCTCATCTTTGACATTTTTTTTCCTTTCACTCCCTACTTTCTCTCTTCATGGTTTCCCCATCCCCTATTATTGCATACGTTCTGCTTCTCACTCCCTCCTTACACCTCTTTTTGATTTCTCTTATTCTCCCTGCCCTTGTCTTTGCTTCACCTCTCTCTTCTGCTCTTTTTATTTTCCCTCTAGTTTTTTTCTGTTTCTCATTTTCCCTCCCATCTCTGCTCTTCCCTTTCCCTCTATCTTCTCTCTTTTCTCATTGCTCTCTTCCATCGCCTCTTTGTTTCCACTCATGTTTTTATTCCCCCTCTCTCGCTTTCTCCCTCTTTCTTGTCTTCCTCCATCCTTCCATTCTTCTGCTTTGTTCATTTCCTCCCCATCCATTATCTTTCCTTCTCTTTTCTGTCCTGTTTCTTTACTTCTGTTCTCCTTTTCTGTTCCCAGTTGCTCCCTGCTTTCTCATTCTTTGCTATATTCTTTCTCTCCATCTGTTCTGTTCTCTTTCTTTCAGTCCCAGCATCTTTCTGTCAGCATGTTTCACTAGTCAGTCACTCCTCACTCTTGTCAGATCTCAGTACTCTCACTCTCGCTCAGCTCCTGTGTAAAACGTTCTCGCTGATTGTCTAACACTTATCTTTAAGCTTTACTAGAGCTTTATCTTTAACGTGTGAGTGAAGTCTTACTAGTAACCAATGCTCCTACTGCTATTTACCTTAATGTGTAGATATATGTATATGTGGACGTACAGGGGGAAGAGATTATTGTGCCTGTAAGCCTAAACTTCAAGAGTAACGGTGTTCCCGGACCTGGTCTGTGTGTGTGCTAAATGAACATTCTCACCTGCTGCTGTTTCTGCCATTGTTCTCCCCATTCAGCTCTGACATAATGGACTGTTCATAAATATATAAATATATATAGCCTTATGTATCACAGTGTAGCTACAGTAAGTTAATGCAGTACCTTGTGTAACGTGAGGTCTTAAAGGAATACTTGACTCCAAAATGCTGAGGCAGCAAACAGACTAACAAACACTGGTCTGTGTTGTTTGGATAAGCTTAACACTAGCCCTCATTAATATCAGCAACATCAGGCTTTTAGGGATGCACTGATTATTTGGCAAACAACAAAAAACATAATGGGTAAAATAACTGGATCATTAATACCAAACATTGACTAATTATTTTATCTAGTCATGTTTCAGCATTTCAGCAATGGTTTCAGGAGCCGGTAAATTGCCAAAAAATGGTGGTAGGTTTAAGTTTGTTTTTTATGCTGTACTCACATAAATCTAACTAAATAAAGTATTCAGCTTTACTTATTATTATTTTTAGTGTAAGTTTACAACCTCTTCACAAACCTGCTGTTTCCCTGCTGCAACAGACAAGCTGTACAGGGCTAGCTAAGTAACTTAGCCTTAGCATTTGTTTAACTAGTTAGCCGGACTTTCTCTGTGTAAATTTCACTCACATGTGACTTGGGTTAAGTAGTTAGCACTGCTAACGTAATGTATGACTAAATCACACTGCTTACATATATTTAAAGTTAAAGTAGCACGACTGGGGTGTTTTATGAACAAAGTTGCACTGCTAAGGTAGCTAAGTTAGCTAGCTAAATGTGTAGCTAAAATGCTAGCACCGCTTAAAATGTGTTCATGATTAGGAAAGCACAGCTGTGGTAGCTAATGTAGTTAACTATAGTGCTTTGTTGGTTTGTCTTGCTAGGATAATCAAATCTTAAAGGTTAAATAAATAATTTTTAATTGTAGATTTGTTTTGTTTTTGTTATTTTTTGCTAAAAGTGAGACAAATACAATTCAATTGAATTATTAATACAAATCTCTTTAGTATTTAGCCTCCTGCTAAATCTTTTTAGCCAAAATCATATTTGTGCATCCCTAGAGCCCTTGGCTGAAGTGTAGCTTTATCCTGACAAGCTTTATTAACTGACAAAGCTGGCTGCTCGTGGCCTCAGCTCAGAAGCAGTAGACCAGGATTTGGGAATGCTGTTTTAGGCTGATCAGAAATGGCATTTGCAACAGTAGGATTGATCTCAGTTTAAGCTTCTTCTCTCCCCATGTGGGCTTCTCCTGTGTAGTTGCTCTGTCTTATTCTGGACACATTTAAACCAGACGAATTTATGAAGTCCTGGATTTTCACTGCAGTTTTAGCTGGCTGACCCCCTTAGCGATTTGAATGTCAGATGCCACTTGAATTAAATGCCATCTGTCAAAAACCATTCTTGCCAGTCATCTGTGTTTCTTATTGAAGGGTGAAATTGAGAGATTGGGAAATGTGATACAGTGCACACAGAAAATGCTTCCACTGTGTGTGTGTGTGTGTGTGTGTGTGTGTGTGTGTGTGTGTGTGTGTGTGTGTGTGTGTGTGTGTAATAAAATTGAGATGACTCTCTCTGCTCTGTGGGCCTAAAGCAGGATTTTGAGTCTGGAGCTGTTGGTTAGCCTTGATCGGTCTCTAAGATCTGCAATAAGATGATTTGTCCACTGGAGGGAAGTGTGTTATGTCTCTATTCTTTTGTATGACACTCTGCTATAGACATTATTTCCTCCGATACCCTCCTGAGAACTGGCAATTCATATTTGTCCACTGTAGTCTACATTGGTCTTACTTTATGCAATCTTTTTAAATCCTACTGTACTGTGAAGAAGACCTAACCTGGGATTCCTAACGAGGCTGTAAGCTTTACTAGAGGACCATTCCACAAAGCAGGGACATTGCAGCCTTCACTCTTTTTGGCAATAAGAGGGACAAGTGATAAACGTTTCTTTCAAACCAGACAAAAGCTGCCTTCCATTTTTATCCACTTTCCATAGTTAGGAAGCAGGACTGTAGGCTGAATAGGGCAGAGAAATTGTGTTCAGATTTGTTGAGCTGCAAATCAGCAGGATGTGCTAATCTCTGGATGAAGCCTTTTCCTTTATCCTCCTGAAAATAATTAACACACATCTTTACAAAACAAACAAAAAAAATCTTTTTACCTTGTAATCTGGAGAATTTTAAATATTCAAACCTTTTTTCTGCGTCTCAGGAGGATATAGTATTCCTGTGTGTGCTTATGTCCTCTATGGACTGTATGTCTTGGGGTAATTCCTTCAGACTCAGCCGTGCTGAGGATTGAGATGGGCACCTTTTCTTCTTCCGTGAGACATTTTAATCAGTGTTACCCATCAGTGCGCAGGTGTTCTTCTCCTGCCGCACTTGCCGCTCATTATTATCATAATGTGGCTGCACCTGGATTCAGAACAATGTCATGGCTGGATAAAAGGCAGACTAGAATAGCAGCCTGCCAACTGCTACTTCTGAGCTGCTTTGGTGGAATGGTCCTCTCAATAAAAGCAGGAAAATCATGGTGAAATATTTATCATCTCGCCTGCACTTGTCATGAGTTTGCTCTCTCTCTCCGAAGACTTTCTTTTATTTCTGTCTGGGCGGTAATGCTGAAATGCACATGAAAACATGACATATCACCATTGTTTTTACTCATCTGAATCAGTCAATTATTTATAATGAAAGTACAAAAGGCATTTCCTCTGGTAGAACTTTCTCCATGCTGTCAAACTTGTCCGCACATCATCGTCATCTTTGAATTTATTTATTTATTTATCTTTAATCTTTGTGTGCTTTTGTCATTTTGGCTCATATACCACGGACTGCTCCAATCAAATTTCCTTTGCTGTTCAGAATGAAAGATGGCGAGTTAATAATGCATTAGCCCGAGTCTATTCCATTAAAACCACACAGCCGTGGTACATAATGACTGTCTCTATTTTAAGCCTGGGCAAGCCTTCCCCGCCCTAAGGGAAACATAGGGATCTCCCTGATGCTGTTCATTAAAACTCAACATTGTGCTCAAGAATTATTAGAACCATCTATTAGGTAGAAACAAATTAGAAGGCCTGCACCACGATCGAATTTTAATTTACAATCTCAAGTGGATTTTTATATAACCTATTAAAAATCTGCCAAATAATACATTTTCTGGGTATTTTGTATTGTTCTGTGTTGTAAAAATTGTACGTATTTGAAATTTGCTGTAGAAAAACAACCTGTAATACCATAACTTAAAGGACCATTAGGGATTATATTTTCTGTAGTAATTCATAACATGATCTTGATGTATCATCAGATATTAAGGAAACATGCTAAGTTATAGCACGGACAGCTCCTGTCAGCAAAGCTTCAGACAGTGTTTTTTATTGAAACTATGCATTGCGTCATGGAAATCTGTGTGGGATGTAGCCTCAGTATCTACCTGCCGCCATTCCCCCAGTCACATTTCCCACATAGGGTTGCCAGGAATAGACAATAGCAAACTAACAGTGTAGTGCCATGGAAATGCTTTTCTGCTGCACAAGTAATCATAGAGCTTCAGTAGTAAAGCTAACCATAGCTGGGTAATAGAGTAGAGAATATATATATATATATATATATATATATATATATATATATATATATATATATATATATATACATATATATTCGCTGATTAGCTATAGAGTTGTAATCCATGAAGCTTCGCATCTGGGGCAGAAAAAAACTATCCACTATTTGGAAATTGGACTCCTGTAGCCATTTTACACACTTGTATATATTGCTGGTTGTTCCTTTAAGAATCTGATGATGATGTGCCCCTCTTCAGTATCAACAACACCCCACATAATCCATAGGTAGAGCCAGAAAGCCTTTTGCTGTTGTAGACTGTCTTTTAATGTGTGGTGTAGTTTTAGAGTATCTAATATTTAACAAAATCTTAATGAAGCCTGCAAAACTAAGCTCACTCTTGTTTTTAGCAAATGCACATTAAAGACTAACACACCTTCAAACTGTTGGTCTGGAACTTGTCTGGAACTGCAGTTGGAATTATGGCCTGGAACTGCTTATCTGAAACTGAGGACGGTCCTCTGGCACTGCAGATGGATGCATGTGGTTGTGCCAGCTTTGACAAAGGCTTTCACTAATGGGCTTGGTGTAAATATATTGGGTGATAAATAGAATTAATTAAGACTGTAGTCTAATATTTGTTGGGGTTAGGATTGTTCCAGTTCTATTAATTATGCCAGATTTTCTCTTGAACATTTTAGGTTGATGATCTATCCATTCCATGCACTAAACTCAAACGAAAATACAGTTAGATATTCCAGGGCTCCTCGACTGATCGATTAGTATGACTATATCAAATATATTCTAAGAGCAGATTGCTCTGTTGAAGCTACATTCTATGGATGGCAGGCAGCCATCTCTGCATTTTTGCAGTGTGCAGGTGTTCCTGCTTTAGATCCCCTGGGTTCTGACAGGTAGCTTCACTCCACTCCACTGCACACAGAAATCCATATCCAGATGGCTTCTCCTGATTCTGCAGCGTGTTTTTGAGTGGGCGATATCTCTAGTGTGCAGTATTATGAGCTACTATCTAAATGTGCAGACAGTGCAGCTTAACTACTTTCTAATGGAATGATGGAGAATTATTAGAAGCATCTATGTCTACAGTGCACTTTATTGGAAGCACCTAACACCTAGCTCCATCTCGCCTGAGTGCTGTTATAGACTGTAGCTCAGCATGTAGCCTACGGTTTGTCCTGCCCACCCTCTTGCTCTTCATTAGTGGTCAGTTTCGGTCAGTATTTTTAGTAGTGGACAATTCTCAACCCAGCAGTGACACCACAATGTGTGCTGCGACTGATACACTCATATTGGCTGTGCGCACACACACACGCTGTCTTGACAGTAAATCCACTGTATTGAAAATGTTCTGCCACTAGGGCTGCCACGATTAGTCGACTAGTCACGATTATGTCGACTATTAAAATAGTCGACGACTAATTTAATAGTCGATTAGCCGGTTTTTTTTTCTTTGTTTTTCTCTCCAAACTGCTGCGACTGCCTTTCTGTCCTGGACGCACATGCGCAGTAGTGGAAACCGGGGTAGGTAGTGGACGACATCTCAGGACATTATACAGACAGGCTCTGGTTTCATGGCTACCCCGCTACAGAACTCAAAAGTGTGGGATCACCAAGAAAATAAAAGTGAAACGCGTGCAATGCAATATCTGCAATGAAGAACTTGCCTTCCTCGGCAGCACAACCGCGATGCACGAGCACCTGAAAAGGAGGCATGTTGTGGCTGATTAAATGACGAAGAAGCTTAATTGCTATTTAGCTGCTAAAATTAGCGTAAACAGAGCGTTAACTTAGTACTTAACTTACTCATCTTGATAGCTTTAAAACAGAGGTCACTAATAGGCGGACCGCGATCCGGATCCGGACCCAGACGTTGTCACAAATGCCGTCCCAAACCGATAAACTACAGAGAAGGATTTCATTCTGACAGTGGCTTCTGTTTTCAGTGCTTTTCGGTGCAGTAAACTCACAGATCAGTCATGTGTGGTGTAAAATCACCAAACGCTCTCCTCTGCCAATCAGATCTGTGCAGACCGCTGCCCTGTGTACGGTAATGTACACAATATCTGGACAGAGAGGCATTTTTTATTAATATACTTTTTTTTCATAATAGTTCAAACAACCTCACGGTTGAGATGTTTCATAAATGCCAGTGCCTTATCCTTATTTTACACAGTTGTTTACACTTTATGCTAAACAGTAAAATAATTGTCTGTTACAACAAGCTGCATATTTCATTAAAGGTTTAATGAACTATGATTTTAATTGTTTTTATTTTTAGTTAGCATATAGCTGAAATCTAATGTTGGTTGTATAATAGCAGCTGCATTCTATTGTGATAAACTGTGTTTTATATTCAATTAACGTATGATCCGATTAGTCGACTAATCATAAAAAATAATCAGTGATTAGTCGACTATAAAAATAATCGTTTGTGGCAGCCCTATCTGCCACCAAAGTAATATCTGGTCAGCAGGGGTCCTGAGGTCAGAAACTGACAAAAAACGAATGGGGGAGGGGACACTGGACACTGGCTACTGTTTGGTCTCAACAATGTTAAAAAAAGACCTCATAAACGTGCCAGCCCATAGAGGTGCTATCATTATTGCAGAATGACCTCTGGACAGAGGTCCTCTTATGATGTGCATGGTTTTATGGACCGATAACTTCATATTTCCATGACTATCTAACAGGATTTGGTAGTAACAGAATGCATAGGAATAAGCATGGGAACAAAACAGTATATAACTAAAATCATTTACAGTTGCAGTGAAATATATGCATACCTGATTTTAAATGAAAGCCTGGTTTAAACATTTAAATTACCCAGCTTGCTTCAGTCATGCCAATTAGTCAAATTAGCAGGTGCTCCAATGACCACACACTGTATAAAAAAAAAAAAAAAAAAGAAAAAACAGTCCTCAACTGTCCAATTTTTGGTAATCGGGCACCCACTGCTGCTTCAACTTTTTGTTTTTTTGGCTGTCTTGTGCTGTTGCAGTCCTTCTAGGTCAAGATATGAAATGTTATCTAAAATGCTTTTCTATTCAATGTAGTAAAGCATCTTAGATAACAGAGTGGTTGTCTAAATTACTCTTGTCTGTTTTTATCAGCTTGAATCAGTTCCAGCTGGCATTTTAATGTTAAATCAATGCTGGATTTGGTGTTGATTTTGAAAGGTGAATCAACATGGATATGGCAGCTTTGTTTCAACATCGTACGTTTAACCTTTAATAAACCATCGATCACTAAAATTAGAAAATCCTATGGTTTGCAGAGTGTTAACAATAAACTTCTATCACTGTAGTAAAGCTGAGTATAAAGAATGTTACCCACCACTACCAATCTGATTCAACATCTAATCTCAAAACACAACAGTAAAAGTAATAGAACATGATCATATCCCCAAGAATGGTGAAGAATTGGTGCCAAATGCAAAAAAAAAAGCAAATGGAATAAAAACACTTTTTCATCCCTCCATCCATTTGAAATTCTATGCTGATGAAATATAAAATGCTCATTCAAAAGGCAGAAGGTTGGGGACATTAAGTTGACTCAACATTACAATTTCAATATTTGCACAACCATTTAACATTAAATGTTGTTCAACGTTGAAACATCAACAGATATTTCTTCAATCATATTTGAACCACATTTCAACTTTAAAGGTTGGTTGTGTGCCAGCTGGGGTCTGTCTCTCTTGAACAAGGCATTCCATATTGTCACTTAGTGGATGTGTTTTCTTTATTTTACCATTCTGAGTAACCTCTAAAGACTTTTTGTTACATACTAAGCCAAATACGCATGTAGAATAAATAGTCAATAAATACGCTGCAAAATATTAAATAAAATTAATTAATAGTAATCAACTAAGCATTGGTGTGTAATTACATAAAAACTTTATTAAAAAACCCTTAGCATCAAAGTCTCCAAAACTGACTGAGGATATTCTATAGTTATAGAAGTGTAATTTGCTTCCAATGAGCTAATGGCCTGTTAAGGGATTAAACATTTACATGCAATTTCCAAGAGATACAAATGGTAGTTCTTACTTTCCAACAACATTTGAAAGCATGAGACACCCTTGGTCTGGGAGACAAGAATGACTCTACCAAATGATTAGGTGAGTTTGGTTCTGTCTCTAGTATCTACTAAACAGGCTCTGGGTGCAAACTGGCAACATAGTAAGTGGTTTAGACAAATCATTAGACTAGGAAAGCTGTGTTTGTGTGTATTTGCACATTTATATCAGTGATGGGTGCAACTTGAACAATCAGCTAAATGCATTCTTTAAAAAGGTGTCCACAAACATTTGGGAATACAGTGAGTGTATAAGTAAGGGTATGGGACCTACAGTATACTCTACAGTATAGTTGGACAGGTGCATACGTAAACAGCCTAACAGAGAAAGCCCTGCTCTGTGAAATACCCCCCCAGACCTGCATGATGGAACGAGGCCATCATGCATGACTGGGTCAGAGGCCATCTCTCCCTCTCTCTCCCCCTTCCCTCTCTCTCTCCCTCTCTCTCTCTGGCAACGATGAGACACAGATGAGTCACTCATGTCTCTCTCCCACATTCTTGCCTGTTCACTGAAGTCTTCCAGCGACATTGCACGCGACAGAATGATATGCAGCAATGCATTCGCTGATTGAAAGGAAAATCTTTTGGGTCATTCTAGAATTAGAGGTACATTGTGTGTATATATTATATCAAACATTTCTGCTGTATATTATATTTTTCAAAATGCAATCTTTAAAAAATAAAACTTATTACAATCATTTTGCACTATTTGTTATTAATAATGTGGAGGAAGGAAGGGCAGCAGGACACAGTGGCTTGCTATCCCATTCTAGCTAAACCCCAAATTATAATGTTAATTATAGTTCAATTATGTTTTGGTGTGTGTTGTTATGCCCTGTGTTTTTTTATGTGGCTGGCTGGAGCTACTGAACCTGATGTCATGTGACCCAGGAAACCAAAAAACTCACTGGACCTCCTGATGCAAGAGTCTTACTGAGTAGAAGTGAGAAATATTTTTCCCAAACTATTCCCGTCCGGATATGGCTTGAGGCACATGATTACTACAATAGTAGTAAATGTAAACTGTTTTTATAGCTAATGGTTTAAACTGTCTAAATGGTTTAACTGGGTTAACTGACGAGTCAAATGTTTCCATACCCGCAGTTCTAGAAAGAACCCAATAGATATGAGCGCATCTTTACTGCAGCTCCGATCACGTGCGCGCGTCAGAGCGCCGTGTTTACAAGCCGCAGTCAGTCAGTCTCGCGCGCGCAGGGAAACCGCGTCACGTGAGCGCGCAAGGGGGAGTATACGCGCCTCCGCCGCCGTGGCCGCCGCGCGCGCGCTGAGCCGTGGGTTTGATTCGCCGGGATTCTCTCGCGCTCCACTGGCCCGCTCGCCCGTGACGTAGCGCGCGCGCGTTCGAGGAGCGCCGTGACTCCCCCCGTGGCAGCAGCTCTCGCGCCTCGCTCGCTCGCTCGCTGGCGGAGTCCGCGATGGAAAGCGCGTGCCTGCACGCAGAGCTCTGAGAGCGCGGGAAACTGAAGCATGTCTGCGGCCAGCGCCTTCCCCAACATGGCGAGCATCGGAGAGCTGGACCCGCTCACCGCCGCCATCCCCGCCACCAAGGTGGAGATCACGGTGTCGTGCAGGTGAGCGCAGCGCGTGCGGTTCAGTGTGGGGGGAGGTTTGGGGGAGCGCGCGCGGTGCCTCCGGATGGGACTGGGGGGACGCTGTGCCTGCTTGTGCTCAGCTGCTGCTTTCAGCCTGATAATTCACTGTAGTTCTGCTGTAGTGATCATTATTATAGATAGAGCCTGTACTTCACTATATGAGTCCACAACCAAACTAACCTACTACACTAACTGCTGTAACCTTCAGTGCACGCGGGACTGTAATAACGCTGTAATAATAACGTGTTATTATATATATGGTATTATTCTGTTTTTTTTTTATAGTAGTAGTAATAGTAAATGCAGTACATACACAGTAGAGCAGTTTTCTGGACACTGGTGAGTGGAAAGCCTGAAAGCAACTGCTAGTTTTATAAGGAGGTTAGAGGTAACCAAAGCTGAGGTTAGGAATGTGCCATATCATATTGTTCATAATAATATTGTTATCTCTCTTTTTTGAAACAATAAAAAAAACCTGTATCATGAGAATAGTGGTATTCTGTATTG
Source organism: Astyanax mexicanus (assembly GCF_023375975.1). Taxonomy (NCBI): domain Eukaryota; kingdom Metazoa; phylum Chordata; class Actinopteri; order Characiformes; family Acestrorhamphidae; genus Astyanax; species Astyanax mexicanus. The sequence continues at coordinate 58,729,050 of NC_064409.1, forward strand.
AAATCTGTGTCTTTTATATTTGTTTTTTCCTGTTTACAGTGAAGCAGCTGATATAAACACAGTACTTTGTATTGTGGGATGCACTAAGATTTATATCAGAATTAAATCAGCATCAGCCGGTTATTGGTCGGTAATTAATTTTTTTAAGAATCATCTGCATTGGGTGATTTGGACAAAATTTTAAACCGATACTTTCTGACGTATTTATTGTTGCTGGAAAAGCACCAAACAAGCGACACTGGTCGTTCTACTTTAAAATCCATTGAGGTTTTAAAAGAGGGTTTAAAGAAGATGTGAACACTGTGTAAAGATCATTTAGCTAAATGGGAAACTAAATTTCAATAAATTAACTAACTAAACTAAATACATTTATTTTTTGCATACAGTTGATTGAAAGCTTAAATGAAAGGTATGTAAATGTTACATTTGTTTCTAAAGCCTTCTATACCGGGGTGTCCAGTCTCTCTTTAAGTTATAAATGTGTAATACTGGTTATCCCTAGTTTATATCCATGGAAAAACAGTCTGCACTTTACTATTGTGTTACTTTTTTTGCAACATTACATTACGTTTATAATAAATTATTTATTTTGGTCTGCATTTTTAGTATTTGAAGCAAAATCTAAAAGTTTAAAACTGTTGTATTAAGTAAAATGTTAACATACTGATACGTTGTTGCAGTAGAATAGCATTATTGAAATATTGTGATATTGTTTTAGGTTAGTGGTAATGTTTAGGATACTGTACATTGAAATGTGGTGTTGTCATTATTTTGTCTGTGCTAAAATTAGAAAGATACATGCTGCAATTGCGATATTTGACAAGAATTTATTATATACGCTGCAGGGCCTGTTTTATGGACACTGGTGAATGTAAAGTCTGTAATGAATAGATAAGAGATGCGTATACCAACCGGTGGTTCATCTATTCATATATAAGCCATGTTGTGATTTGCTGGTATGTGATCGGAGGTGTTAAAATGTTCTATGTTCTTTTTTTGAAAAGCAAGATATACATACATCTAAGCTATATTGTTTATGCAGTTACATTGGTTTTAGTCTGGACTGGAAATGACCATACTCTGGGTTTGGGAAGCTTGCTCCAAAGGTTCAGAAATATCCAGACACCTGATCTGAAGGTAAAATATATATCTTCTTTAAAGTGCACTTGTTTTGTTGACACAGGTGGTTGAGCTCATGCTTGTAAAGCCTAATTTGCATAAAAATGCACTACTAATAGAGGGGGATGCTCTGAGCCTAAGGTCACCGCTCCAGATAATAAGCATCAGCTAGAGGGGTATGAGGTGTGGAGCAGTAGAGCTGGAGATTCATCCAATACCTTTGGGATGATTTGGAGCTGTTGTCATTCTGGTGGTGCTTGTCATGCAGAACTAATTCTCTAACAGTGTTACATGATCACAATAATGCTTTTTGTAGCTGAATGCAGTCAGATCCTCACAGCATTTTGTCCTCAAATTCTCAAGCATCTAGTAGTGGAATTCCTCACTGGGAAGAAAAGGCTGTTACTGCTCCAAAGGAGGATCTATAATTCCATTTATATACTTGATATGTTGAATGAGCATGTATCTAACCCCTGGACATACAGCTCTGGAAAAAAATAAGAGACCACTTAAAAATTATGAGTTTCTCTGATTTGATCAAATTGAAAATCTCTGGAATATAATCAAGAGGAAAATGTATGATCACAAGCCATCAAACCAAACTGAGCTGCTTGGATTTTTGCACCAGGCGTGGCATAAAGTTGTCCAAAAGCAGTGTGTAAGACTGGTGGAGGAGAACATGCCAAGATGCATAAAACTGTGATTAAAAACCAGGGTTATTCCACCAAATATTGATTTCTGAACTCTTAAAACTTCATGAATATGAACTTGTTTTCTTTGCATTATTTAAAGGTCTGAAAGCTCTGCATCTTTTTTGTCATTTCAGCCATTTCTCATTTTCTGCAAATAAATGCTCTAAATGACAATATTTTCATTTTGAATTTGGGAGAAATGTTGTCCGTAGTTTATAGAATAAAACAACAATGTTCATTTTACTCAAACAAATACATACAAATAGCAAAATCAGAGAAACTGATTCAGAAACTGAAGTGGTCTCTTAATGTTTTCCAGAGCTGTATATGGCTGGCCCGACAGGCATTAAAGCCAGTCGTGAACAATATACTGTAATTGTTTTTTTTCTTGCCATTATTTAGTTTTATTTAAAGTTTTAAATGACCATAAATCCATATGTAGCCTTTAACTACATAGATGTTATACAAGAAATCAGAGCAGGATTGCCGGGTTAATGGCAGGAATATACTGTTAAACAGGCAAAATGCACTTTATAAATATCATACCATTCCATATATATACAGTTCTGCAGGTAGCATTATTAATCCTTGCAGATGACAGGTCCAAATAAAGGACGTCCAGAAGGCAGGGTGTGGAGCCAAAATCTTTCTTAGCTGCTGTTAAACCAGCAAAACTTTCTCATTAAGTAGGTGTAGAACAAGGTGCATGAGAAATGTCTATGTGTCTTTTAACATTAAGATCAGGCCTGTCACAGTAATTACATTATCGACTTATCGTACAATATGACACATCCTCAATCATTTTTGCACACCTCAATATTTCCCATTATGTTTACTTAGGGAGAGGAGCCCATTAATGTGAATGAGACGGCATAACGACTCTGTTTACAGATAGTGTTTTCATTTTGTTGATTGTTTTTATTTATTCTGGATATTATATATGAAATTTGTCTAAATATTCTCATTAATTTAAACTTCATCGCCCTTTAAAAGCAAAGTTGACACCAACAAAAAAAGGTCACATACTCTAATATTTTGTTGGAGCGTCTTCAGCTTTGAGTGCAGCACACATTCAATGTGGCATTGTTACAATAAGCTTCTGCAATGTCACAAGATTTATTACAATCCAGTGTTGCATTAATTTTTCACCAAGATCTTGCAGCAGCATTGATGATGGTAGAGTCTGACCACTGCACAAAGTCTTCTCCAGCACATCCCAAAGATTCTCAATGAGGTTAAGGTCTGGATTCTGTGGTGAACAATCCATGTGTGAAAATTATGATCTCATGCTCCCTGAATCACTCTTTCACAATTCCAGCCCCATGAATCCTGACATTATCATCTTGGAAAAATCCATTGATGGAATAACCTGGTTTATATTCAGTATATTCAGGTAGTCAGCTGACCTCATTCTTTCAGCACATAATGTTGCTAAACCTAAACCTGACCAACTGCAGCAACCTCACATCATATGCTAAAAGGTGGCGACTTTTTTTTTTGGCCAGGCAGAGTGTATCAGTGACAATAAATAGTCTTAAAATAACATTAAGTCTCATTTGAGTACAAAATCGCAGTATTTAATCATGTTAATCACAAGTTTGTTGTCTTCACATAAAATATCCTTTACTTCACCTAGTGCACATTTCATTAGTGACATAAAGTAATCTTAAAATTATAATAAATATGGTCTATTGCTATTAGTTCTGGGACAAAGTAATTGGTTATTGTTACAGGCCTTAATAAGATTAATAAGATAATTAAACGACCATCTCCCAAAATACCTATATGCTTGGGCAGTCCCACATAGTGTGATAATTTTGTTATCAAATATACACTTTAAATACTTTTACCTAGAGCAAGTGCCTTTCATTACAAAGAGTGTATAGCAGGGGTCGGCAATTAAGTTTGGTCGCGGGCCAGATATTTTTCAAACCATTATGTAGCGGACCACAAAAAAAATTAAGTATAATGGGATGGAGTGCTACTGGAGACTAGTAGCTCTCCAGCCCAGAGGGTTATTGAACCCAATTGCAGAACAGTTGATCTCAAAGCAGGTAAACCCAAGAAAAAAGAAAAAATAGATAAATTAACACACCGTTTCTTATGCAGGATCGAACCTGTGTTGTCAGGGTCTTGGTCCAATACACTACTGCTGCCCCAGCTAGGGAATTGGGACACGACCGGAAAAACGCTCTTATAAGGAGAAAGGGAGCCCAAGAACGGGATAAATAAAAATAAAAATGGGCGAAAAATAATTTAAGTATTATTTTTTTTTTCATTATAGTTCATTACAGTTAAACAACCTCATGGGCCAGATGTTTCATTGCCGACCCCTGGTGTATAGTGTTGTGTACGAGTTTAGGTGTAGCTAATGTACTGTATTAGTTTTTAAATAAGAAATCTCTGAAATGAATCCTTTAAGCAATCATTTGCTTTTAAAATCTGCATTTAAACACAAATGATCACTGTAAATATTAATCCAAGCCGAATGATTTTGTACATCAATCCTGTACATTGAAATGTTTTTGCAGAGGTAATGAAACTTTCTTCTAATCTGATCCTCCCCATAAAGGCTAGATAAGTTAAAAGAAAATTTAATTGGCTCCTTTAAAAAAAATTATGATACATACATATGTGGTTTGATGTGTTTTTTTCCCTAGCTCTTTGAATGCTCTGAATCTATATGTCTTAAGAAGATGTGAGGGTGCCCTAGTTATCTCCAAGCTTACATCAGAGCTGTATTAAGTGCACGTTCCTATGTGCAGTCTGCCTGGGAGGGTTGTTTAGGCTGCTGCTCTGTGTGTGTATGTGTGTGTGTTTTTCATTACCGTAGCCTATGTCTTGCCTATTATAGTTATTCATGCCCTCTTATATATTCATTAGGCTTCTCATTATGAGAAATTGTAGATGTTTGTCCAGAAGGACCATCAAGTGTTTCAGCTCAGTGGCTTGAGGATTTCCAGCCCCTTTGTAGTCTGCCCTGTATCATCAAATATTAATAGCACTAAGAACACCACGCAGCACGCAGAAGTGCACGAGGAAGGACAACTGAGTGCGACTCTCAGACTAAAAACTGTTAAGGATTGTTAATGCTAAAACAGTTCCTGTGAATAGAAGTGAAAGCGTACTGAAATGCTTTGACTTTAAAGGCGTTTGAACGCTCTCCACAGACTGCAGCTCTTCCTGTGGAAAAAAGCCAGGTGTAATGTCTTCTGCAGATTAGAAAAGTAATTGCTGTGAATTGCTCAGTGGTCTGTAGTAAAGTTAAACTTTTAATGAAATTTGCGGAACACTGAGATTAGATAGCTGCTTTTTAATAGAAGCTGGTTCCAGCAGAAGGAACGGGCCTTCTTCCCACTCTACAGCTTTAGGAAAAGTAGGACACTGAGCATGTTTTCATTTATTTGAGTGTATTTTGTAACTTCAGCAGTAGTTTAGTTCTCTGATTTTGCTATTTATAGGTATATGTTTGAGTAAAAGGAACATTGTTGCTTTATTCTATAAAGCAAGGACAGCATTTCTCCCAAATTCCAAATAAAAAGATTGTCATTAAGAGCATATTGTAATTTATTTGCAGAAAATGAGGAATGGCTGAAATAACAAAAAAGATGCAGAGCTTTCAGACCTCAAATAATGCAAAGAAAACAAGTTCATATTTATCAAGTTCAGAAATCAATATTTGGTGGAATAACCCTGGTTTTTAATCAGTTTTCATGCATCTCTGCATGTTCTCCTCCACCAGTCTTACACACTGCTTTTGGAAAACTTTATGCCACTCCTGGTGCAAAAATTTAAGCGGTTCAGCTTGATTTGAAGGCTTGTGATCATCCATCTTCCTCTTGGTTATATTCCAGAGGTTTTTAATTTGGTTAAATCAAAGAAACTCATCAATTTTAAGTGGTCTCTTATTTTTTGCCGTAATGACAGACAGGATGTGCTTGTTAGTGTCTGTTTAAATGTTTTCTTGAATAGTTTCTATTTTATTGTCATAAAAGTCCATAAAAGTGTTGCTGGTGTGAATAGCTGGAATCTTAGGTTCAGAGCCTGTGTGATTTATAAGATGCAATATAGTCGGTACTGGAGGGTGAGCAAATAGTCCAAGGCAGGTGGCACAAACTGTACGGTGGGTAGCTGATCTGTGGAATGTGATAGGAAAGCCTGATGTCCAAAGACTTCACTGGCTGTCTGACCGGACAGGCTACAGGAGAACCTGGGGGTCGAACATTCATCTGTATCAGGTCAGACAAGTAGCCAGTAGCAACTCGGAGAAGGGCAGAAAGATGGAATTAGTTTTTACTTGATTTATAGGGAACATATAATATACAACATAATCAGAATGTGGCTAATGATCTGAGTATAGCAGCATAACTAGGGGAAAGACAGAAGGTAACATAGACATGGGAGCCTCCTGAAACTCCTTTTGTCAAACTAGCATTAGCTTTTGGCCGTTTTAGGTGTCTTCCATATATTCTTGAAGTGTACCTTTGTACCAGTACCTAAAGTGTTTAGTGTAAATGTAAATTGTAAGATGAAAATTTTAGGGCCATAATACAATGCCCCACAACAGACTTTGACATTTCTGAGCCTGATTTACATAATGAGGATATTTGTGTTTAATTGACTATTTTGATTGGCTGAAGGCCTCTGTAATTGCTGTATCAACCTATGGCTTCCAGCTGCCGTCATTCTTAAAAACATCAGTCTGGCCAAAATCAAATCTGACAATCAGTACATCTGCATAATTAAATATTCATTAGGTGTAATGAATATTAATGGCTACTCAGGTTTTACTACAGTGAACAAATTAGTCTATAGAAGGTAATTTTCCAGTTTAAAGACAAGCAAAACCCACTTTGATGCTGTGGGAGTAAATATTTTAAGACATCTACAGCCAATAATAGCTTGCAGTCCAAATATATTCATTAGGCTGTAGATCAATGCCTTTGCTGTAAGTCAGGATTTGTTCAGAGCCGCAGGGATCCAGTGACATATTTGCTTAATGCATGCTGGATACTGTGATGGATGGAAACACAAAAATGATTTTTCATGAATGTGTTCAGAGCAATGATGCTGAAAGGTACAATGCTGCACTACATAAAACACATAACATGACAGAAAGCTCATTAAACTTTCATGGCTTGAAGATTAATCATAGCACAAGTAACAATGTAAAATGAGGACCTGCCTGACAACATGGAAGCAGAAGGTCTTTTTCTGTCTCAGACTGATTCTGACCTTTGCAGTTAACCTTTTAATAGTCAAGGGAAGAAGTGCCTCTGTTGACATGTGTTGTCTCAGTATATTGAAGGCTGCAGGCTAGCAGGGGGTCCGGTCAATAGAGCGCAGCCATAGATGTTGGACACGTCAGGGAGACAGACGCTCTTTATGCTAAAACTTTTTAAATGTACCTGAGCATTCAGCTGACTGGACTGTTCGTGTGATCTTAACATTCCCTTTAATGTCAAACTGCATTTTAACTTGTTGTTGCTTATTTGTTACATTTGTTACTATGTTTTAGATCATCACACTAACTTTTTTAAACATTTTTACATTAAAACAACATAAGTAAACACGTAGTGTCACTTTTGAAAGGTAATTTATTTATTATTATTAATTTACTTTTTTAAAACCTTTGGTACTGTCGTGTCCATGCTCTCTAGTCTGTCCCTGTGTTTATTTACCCTCTGCTGGTGCCCTGTGTGCATCCCTTGTCTCCGCCCCTGTCTTCTGTGCGCTTACCTGTTCCGCCCCCTTGTTACCTGGTCCCAGGTGTTTCTCGTTTCCTGTTCCCTTCAGTGTGTATAAATAGTCCTCCTAGTTCCTGAGTTCCTCCTCTGTGGTTGTACGTTGTAATGTCAGTCAGGTTTGGTGTTCCAGTGTATTCTATGTAATCCGTGTTACTTTTTCTTTATTCCTTTGTTTGCAATTTTTATTCGCAAGTGCGTCCGCTCTCCACGTCTCGTTCCTGCTCCCTACCTGACAGTTACACATGTGAAAACTGATTTCCCTTGTAGGATAATTTCCTAATTAAATTAATAAGTAATATAGTCTTATATTTGCCCGTTTAGGCATTTCTGTATAAAAGTTTGTCATATGTTTTCTGGACTATTCTAATCAAGGTGTCATCTGTAAAGACCTTAGATAGTCATTCACATGATATTCCAGCCTCATAGGCCAAGTCAAATTCCTTTAGACTGTGTTGATTAGCACTGCTGGACATCTGATTTTAGTGTTATATGGAAATATGACCATAATTAGTTTCTCTGAACACATATCTTGTTCCAGCCCCCCTTTCTATTGAAGTAGTCAGACCCTGAGTCAAGAGTCGAGTTGCACCATGGAGTCGGACCATGGAGTCCCACCATGGTGTTGGACCATGTTGTGTTGCCATGGAGACCTAGTCGGGGAGTCGAGCCATCAGTGCCATGCTCTGGCCTGGCTACTGTCAGTGTCTGAGCTTGGGACATACTTCTGCACTAAAGGTCTCTTATGCTACGTTTACATTACAAGCCACTTTGCTCAAATACAATTTTTTGCTCAGACCCAGACTTGGCTGTCCAGACAGTTCACATTCACAAATGTAAGTGACCTTGTAAGTGATATGTGTTAAACGTGATTTAATCTGTCTCCGAAAGGCCTCACATGTGCACATTGATACGTGTATAAACATCATCTTCTTTACCAACAACAAGAAATTGCATATTTGAGAGACGACTTGTAGCTTTATAATACATTTATATGAAATGTATGTGTTAGCAGCTCATATGTGGAGCATCTTTTGCTGGAGTGGAGAGTAAACAGCTGGTCTGAAGTATATGTTCAGGTCAAGGAGGTGAAAAAAGGGCAGGCGGTTTGCTTTTGCTGTTTTTTTAGCTATAGCTGCACAGCTGCACCAAGAGATGTGTGGGTACGAGAGAGAAGCACGTAGCGCATGCCTAAAAGCAAAAAGACGCATAAATTCTGATTTGATCGTTCACATTAATTTTGCATGATTTAGGACCACATACTAAAATCTGATAAAAAAAAAAAAAATTGAATTTGGCACGTTCACACAGCCATGAAAAAATCAGCTATGAGTCACTTCAGTAATGTCATAATGTGGTAATGTGAACGTAGCCATGGACTCTTCTTTCTTCTATTATCATCGAGAAGAGAACGACTGTGAGGAAGATGAGATGACCATATGGCTCTTCACTGACCACTTATACAAGAATTTCAGATGAAGATGGAGCCGACATCCAATATACAGCAGTTTGGCGCTGTGAGCAGAATAAACTTACAACACCTCTCAGGGTTCTAAATCAACCAAAGCCAAAAACTCTTCCACAGCAAAGAAAAGGACCGATTGCAAGTTAGAAGTTAAAGGAAACATTGGAATGGGTTTCTTACTGTCAAGAGTGACACAGCCAGTTATCAGGTTTAGGGAAGCAATTTACAACATAATTTTTTTCTTGTGAGTGCACTTGGTTGTGAATAAATCTTTTATATTTTTTGTGCAATAAATGTAATGATACTTATAAAGCTACTGGCAGCAGCTGGATAGAATTGTGCATACGATCAGACAAGCAACTCAGAAATCTGAAATCACATCCACATTCAGTGTAGGAGGTCCCACACACATCATGGGACACAAGGCTAGTATTTGTCAGTGTAATTATGTTTTTCACCCATATGCTCCTTGTTGCATTAATACAACAGCATTTTAGGGCCATGCCAAAAAAATAAAAACAATTCACTTCGGAAATAAAGATGTAATATTACAAGAACAAATTTTACAAGAATAAAGATACAAATTTTCTTTTTTCGATTATGTATATATATCACGATATTAAACAATGCAGGGCCCATGACGTCACCAGGCCCGCACCCACCCGCACGCTGCCTCATGTCCGGACCGATCAAGAGCGGAGTCAGAGCCGAGCACTCAAATAAAAAATTATTAAAAGTACGGTTACAAGCACACGCCCAACCTCATGCTCCCCCTCCTGCTTCTCAGGCAGCAGCAGCCTCTCACTCACACAGACACAGAGACAGTGCTGTGTATCTACTTCTTGTGTCAAGAATCAAAACATTGCAACATGACGTGTTTGATTACGAGAAAAAGTAGTTATATTATGAGAATAAAGATGTAAAATTTCGAGAATAAAGACATTATATTACGAGATTGAAGTCATAATATTACTTAATGACTCTAAAACGCTGCTGTACATTAAAACAAGAAATGTGTCCAATAAAAGTTTTCTTATGCAGATAAATGCAGATTTTAAAGACTTTGTTTTAGGACCCAACAGTGGCCAGAGGCATCTTGTCAAACGTGGGAAGGTACTGAATCCACGACCCTGTGAATATGAGTAACCCAGATATACTAAGCCCTGCCTTCACTCCCCTGTTATTGACACTCTAACGTTTATTTTCAGAAGTGCTGTGAGGGCAGGCGATCTGCTGATACTGAGGGCTGAGGGAGGCTGTGCATTTAAACATCATTTGGAAGATCTGAAACATTAAATAGGCCACATATGCAAAAAAAAGTGGAATGGGAGCAAATGCTTTTTCATAGCACTGTACATCAAAGATGACTCCAGCAGGCTGTTCCCTTAATTCCACCGCAGTGTAGATATATCCTTATTAACCTGGTTTCTTACATGCTGTGAAATCTCTCTCCTTATGACAGCCGACATCAAAGGTGATTCATATTTCTCCTCCACAGGCGTGGAGATGATGTTAAGAGAGACATGTAGATTTTTCCTGACACAAGCCTTTCCCTTTACGCCTTCAGAATCTAGGGCTACATGGCGCTGTAGTTTTTCCCGGCGTCAGCTGTTTTCTGGGACTCTGATGATTTAAAATTTAGCATCAATATTGATGACTGTGCTCCGTCAGTACGCTAGTGATGCACTCATTAAGAATATTGACCTGAGGTGGGCTTGTGTGTAATAATTGTTTTGTGTGTAGTAACTGTTTCTTTTGAAGCAGATGTATTGTGTTGGTGTGCAGCAGCTCAATACTGTCTCTCATACTAAACTGTGTAAAATGGGAACTTTATGGCTGATTAGCATAAAACTGTTTCTTTGAATTTTAAAGAGCAATTTGCCTGGATAAAATATCACATGTAGTGCCCAGCAGAAATGTCATTTATGTTTCTCAGAGTGATGTTTTTGGTATGGTACAAGCTTCAACACTAGGTTCATATTCCAGCACCAGTCAAAAGTTTGGGCACACTTCTTTTTTAGATTGTAAATTTAATATTGAAGACATTAAAGCTATACAGAGACGCATATTTTGTAAACAAAAACTGTTAAACAAACCAGAATATGTTTTATACTTTAGATTCTTCTAAGTACCACATTTATCTTTGGGGACAGTTTTTTAATCTCAGTGTCTTCAGGTACAGTCACCTGGAATTGTTTTCTCAGCATCTTGAAGGAGTTCCTGGAGGTTCTGAACAATAGTTGTTGCTTTTTCTTTATGCCGTGAAGCTCCAGCTCATCCCAAATCACCATCTCAGTTGGGTTTTGGTCAGGGGATTGTGGAGCGCAACATTTTTTTCTATTACATAATTTATATCAATCTCTAATAGGGGCGTAACGGTACGTGTGTTCTTTATGAACTGTCACGGTACATGGGTCACAGTTTGGTTCGTGCAAACGCATGCAGAATCTTCACCTCTCTTTCTTTCTCTCTCTCTCTCTCTCTCTCTCACTCTCTCTCTCTCTCTCTAGTAATATGCTTAGTAAAAGTAATGCTGTTGTTTTCGTTCTTAATAAAGCGTCACAATCAGGCTCATTGTTTGTTTGTTCCAACAAGATCCAAAAGATGGATCCTCTCATGATGACAGTAAGAGAGAACCCTGCTTTTAAGCATTTAATAAAAGTGCTTGAACCCTGTTACAATATTCCATCAAAAATACACAACATGATTATAATTAAAATTCCATTGTTATTATGGAGTGAATAGGGTGAGGCTATACAGAATGCCCAGCCTCTTTATTTTTTTACCAACCCTACCGAAAACATACCGAATCGTGGGGTTTATACCGAGGTGTTAACCGAACTGTGAATTTTCTGTACTGTTACACCCCTACTTTCCAATGTAGAAACAAAAAAGAAGAAGAAGACTGAATGAGAAAGTGTTTTCTAACTTTTGACTGGTACTGTATGTATACTGTTACAACAGAATCCCAGAAAATAATTAGCATCTGAAGTACTTAAAAAGGACTTGCTTTCTTCTCCATTTGGTGTTTCTTGTTACTCCAGTGTGTGTTATTTAGAGTCTCAGCATTCATTATAAAGCACAGATCTGATTGGCCCTCCCTCTCCCTATCACTCAGCATGCTGATAAAAGTTAAACTTATTGGCACCAGGTGTGGCGGGAGGAAGGCAGAGCCGTAGAGTTCAGTCCTGATTTGGACTGGCTAGCGTTGTCCTTAAATTGTTTACAGGTGCTACTCATGAGGGAATGCTACAAACACTTTTTAAGCTCAGCTCTCAGTGACCACAGGAGAGAGACTAGCTGGTGGCTGGAAGGGCTGGAGAGACTTGTGAGTGGGAGCAAGGGGTGTTAAAGCAAAAGAAAGACATATAAGTATAGTAACTAAGTGTATAGGTTATTTTGGGTGCTTTGTGTTAATAAACACTGGTTGGTGACTCGCATCTGCTGCCTGTGTTCTTGTTATTGAGTCTAAGCTCTGCTGTCCTTTCCAATACAACATTCATATTATGGGATGAGCTGTGAAGTTGGAAATAAGGTTGGGGTGGTGATTATCCAATATCTTGAGCTTACCAATATTTTTGACTTAAGTGCAGTCGAACTAGGGCTGGGCGATATTGTAAAAAAAAAAAGAAAAATCTCAATATTTTTCAAATATACAGTTCAGGAAAAAATAAGAGAGCACTTAAAAATGATGAGTTTATTTGATTTTACCAAATTAAAAACCTCTGGAATATAATCAAGAGGCAGATGGATGATTACAAGCCATCAAACCAAACTGAACGGCTTGAATTATTACACCAGGAGTGGCATAAATTTATCCAAAAGCAGTGTGTAAGACTGGTGGAGGAGAACATGCCAAGATGCATTAAAACTGTGGTTTCCACCAAATATTGATTTCTGAACTCTTAAAACTTGTATATATATATTTGGAATTTGGGAAAAATATGGTCCGTAGTTTACTGAATACAATATTAATTTTACTCAAACATATACCTATAAACCCATATACCTAGAGAAACTGATTCAGAAACTGAAGTAGTCTCTTAATTTTTTCCAGAGCTGTATGAGCGATTCTCGATTACGATTACGATTTTAAGTTCTTACCATTTAAAGTGATGCAGAAGCTATTGTTTCCTTTACATTTTTTTAACAAATTGTAAGCAGCCCCCTTCAACCTTACATAAAGCTTTTACATTAAACATGATGCAAACATAACCTTTTATATTTCAGTGAAGGGAAAGTGCAAAAAATGAAAATCACTGCCAAATAAAAGAGTTCTTTACAGGTTTCTGACAGAAGCAAATGTCTGCCTACTGAGATTCCCTCTGGTAGCTTCTATATGGAAAGATGCAGAATCTCGATTATCCCATTTTGAAAAATTTATTAAAACGGTAATTCATTGAATCAAATTAATTTGATTTACCTTAAGTTGAGTCCTCACATCTAGTAGAAAGCCTTTATTGGACAGTAGAAACAGATATTAAAAAAAAAGCAGGATAAGCTCTTTTTATTACCCTAGATTTGCAATTTTGGGGGCTCCGAGTGGTCCAGTGGACTAAGGTGCTACCACTATGATCAGGAGATCGCCGGTTCAAATCATGTAGCATGTTCATGTAGCTTGCCATCGGCTACCGGAGCCCTGAGAGAGCACAATTGGCTTTACACTCTGTGGGTGGGTAGTTGGCGCTCTTTCCCCTCATCACTCCAAGAGTGATGTTGATCAGCACAAGGCGTCTGTGAGCTGATGTATCGGAGTATATCAAGTTGCTGAACCATTTATAAACCTCAAGGGTTTATAAATGGTTTACAATTAGTTATTAATGTTACTAGTTATTATAATAATTTGTTATTAATGGTTGCTAATTAGGTTGTAAATGCCTTAAAAATCATTAATAATCAGTTATAACACATATGTAGGAAGGCCAACAATGAGCTGTTGTTTGCCAAATAGTGAACGCACAGCCATCTATATTGTTGCTCTTTCTACGTATGTTATAACTGATTATTAATGATTTTTAGGCATTTACAACCTAATTAATAACCATTAATAAACTAATTGTAAACCTTTTATAAACCCTTTATAAAGTTTGTCTTATTTTTACCAAATAAAAATCATCAAGAACAGAAAAAAGCTAGGTATCCACAAACTTGCAGCCTGTAATTAAAGGAATAATTTGTCTTTATTATCCCTCTTTAGTATGTGCTCCCAGCGCTGGGTGCACACTGTGTTTAGAATGACGTGGTAGGAGGACCCCGCTGTGCAGGGATTTAAAATGGAAATGTGGTGTTATGTGGCAGATCTGACGTGTAAATCTTTGATGAGAAGGATTCCCCACAAGCTTTCACTCACTTTTAGTCTCTCTTCTTTCTGTCTTTCTCTTCCTCTCTTCCTTCTCTCTGCGGATATATAATGTGCTGAAAGAACCATAAATGTTGAAAATGTTGGAAGTGTTTAAAGCTCCCGGTGCTCAGTATGGTTCTGCATAAATATGGATGCACCTTTTCAGTTCATTACATGCAGGATTTATGCACACGCTGTTTCAAGCGCACAGGTCTTTAAAGCCGCCTAAACTCCAATATCTGTACACCACATTTGCCCCTTAAAACTTCCTCACTGCTTAGATCACATTTTCATTTAATGGTACATATCAAATAATTTATACAGTTACTGAATAATGAGTCATAAAAATTAATAATTTAACAGTAAACATAGAGCTTTAGGCGCTAATGAAGTTAATATGCCTGAAAATAAGCGTTCAGAAGATGGAGGTTAGGCCGTTTTGAGAATTATAGCGTGTGTCCTGCAGAGCGTGTACTGTACTCCTTCAATCTTGCATGAATATGTGGCATCTTACGAAACCCCTTCTAAAGGGTGGAACGCACATGCACGCACGCACACACACACACACACACACATATACACACATATACACTCAGATGGCTTGCACTGGATGAACAGTGAAGCGTGGTGGAGTGGGCTATCACTTGTTATCAGTTTCTGTGGTGTAATCGAACAGGGAAGTGGTGCATATGCACTGACAGAATGCCTCTCGCCCACAGCCACGCGAGCCTGCCTCAGTGGCAGCCTGCCTCAGCACCAGTGGGGCGGCTGATCTAGATACATCACTCTCCATCAATCGCTCCCACAACCCGTCCTTTCACATGGCTGCAGAGCCACACGGGAAGAGGGCAGGGTGCAGGCTCTTCCTCATTTTCAGATGCCAAAAATGTGTTTTTGAGCATTTCAGTAAGTAAATAGTAAGAAGGTGACTTTGGCTGGGGTAAAATTGCTAACGGTTGTTTAACCAGTCAATCAAATACTTTGTTGGTTTGCCTTATAACAAAACATGCTCATTTTCCTTTCACACAGTATTTTGAAACAGCAAACACGACACGCTAACAGCTTCTTCCCCAGAGCTGTAGCACTCCTTAACCACAGTGGACACCCCTGAGCCCCACCTCACTCACTGAACTGTACTGTCTAGACTTCTTACAATTTACTCACTTGCACTTTGCTTATGTGCACAGCTGTACTGATGTTCTTCTGTTATGTAAACATCGTCTGCAACTTTCTTTACTGACAATATTTAACATAAATCTCAATAATTTTTGGATACAATAATATTCATTTGTGTACAGTTCTGATTTTTATATTATTTTATTTCATTTAATCTATCTCTTAGCTTCTATTGCTCTTCAGTGCTCTTTATTCCTTTAGTCCTTTTGCTATATTCTTAATCTATTTATTGTTTATTGTATTTTCTTTCGTATTGTAATGTCTATGGTCTTTGTAACTGTTACATGTCATACATGTGTTGCTCTCACTAAGCCAAATTCCTTGTATGTGTAATGTACTTGGCGAAATTTAAGTGATTCTGAATCTGATTCTGACATTTCTGAAATTTTCTTATTTTTATTTATTTTCAAAAAAATAGTTTTAACACAAAAATACACTTAGAGTGTACACACAGTAGGCATTGCTCAATGACTAGTTTGATCGCTCCAAACTGTGCCTGGACTAGGTACGCTAAACCATGCCCTGGCCTGCTTGGAGAAGTGGGCCAGAGCACGGTTCAAGAAAGTTAAAATGGATTATCTCCGCTTTTATTAAGAAGGCACGCTCCCGAGAGGGGGTGCTTTGCATGGCAGGGATACTGACTTTGGCACAACACCAGCAAGCCCACTGACCACAGTCAGCAATGACCTAAGTGTGCTCGGGCACGTATTGTTTAAATGCGGTGTGATTGCAGGCCAATGGGGAGTTTTGAGGGGGCAGAAACTTGCTCCAGCACAATTTAACCAAACCGTGCTAAGTATGAGTACACCCTAAAAGTCTGATTAACAAGTCTTGCTGAACACTGTCTCTGTCCTTTTTTCCTTTTTGTGTCGTCTCAGCTTTATGTGATGTTAGCATTGTGCTGAAGAGACTTTTTGTCTGGCTCTCACTCACTTCTCCAGGTTCAGCTTTTTGTAGCTTCTTTTTGGTGGTCTGCTGATGTAATTCAGATTGGTTTTGAGTGAGCAGATAATGAAAAAAGATGGAAAAATAGTCTAGCACAGAACCCTATTTGAACTTTTTTTACTTCGCATTCAGTGTTTGAGCTCCTCTGTTGTGAACGGTGGCACAGAAAAACTGTGGTTACTAGACCACTTTTTATGGTGACACGTTTTCTATTAACTATCAGTGTCTGGTGGTGATTGGTGATGTGCTGCTCTTCAGTATCAGCAACACCACATTCTCCCATTGTTCTTGTGTTTT
This sequence comes from Astyanax mexicanus, assembly GCF_023375975.1. Lineage (NCBI taxonomy): Eukaryota > Metazoa > Chordata > Actinopteri > Characiformes > Acestrorhamphidae > Astyanax > Astyanax mexicanus. The sequence continues at coordinate 58,745,829 of NC_064409.1, forward strand.
ATAGACTAGGGCTTTTGCTGGTGGGCAAAGCAGTGCAGTTTTGAATTTGGTATGTTTTCCAGCTCTGTTTTGGTCATTCTAAATTATCTTTTGAAGCAGCAAACAGCAATGTTTCGTGTTTATCAGTTCCATGTACCATACCATACTACAGTTTGACATTCTAGGGCTCATTTTTTAAGCCTACGTTTATTATTAGGTTATTTAACCTCATGAGCATCTAAACTTTTTAGTGCCTGTGTTAGTTCCTTATTTGGGTAGTTACATAAATTACATCGCAGTTTCATATTAGTTGCAGAAAAATGTGTACAATTTATATAACAAATAGTGTCATAATATTGTTAACTGAGAAAATATTCAGGAGATCGCCGGTTCAAATCCTGTTCATGTAGCTTGCCATCGCCTGATGGAGCACCGAGAGAGCACAATTGGCCTTGCTCTCTCTGGGTGGGTAAATGGCGCTCTTTGCCCTCATCACTCCAAAGGGTGATGTCGATCAGCAGAAGGCGTCTGTGAGCTGATGTATTGGAACCAAGTCGCTGCGCTTTCCTTTGAGCACACTATGATGCTACTCGGCAGTGCTGCATCAGCATCTTCACATGTATCGGAGGCGGCATGTGCTAGTCTTTGCCCTTCTGGTGTTGGGGCATTGCTATTGAAAGGTTGAGTCCTAATAAGGTGGTTGGGTAATTGGTCGTGACAATTGGGAGAAAATGGAATAAAAATAAGAGAAATAAGAAAAAACTGAGAAATTGATATTTCAAATAATTGCAATATTATATTTTGCAGTACTGTATCAATTGACAAAAACACTGTAGCAATTTGCAGTCTGCTTACCCCTAGAAAACACTTTTCTATTTCTTTTCTATTTCATTTCCATTGCATGCAAATGGTGTTTTTTACGCTATATACACTGTCCCTGAAATTTGATTTTTAAAAGCAATTTAAAAGTCATTTATTCAGTAACTACCTAAAATCATTAAGGGTGTAAATCTCTACTGAACGATTTGATATGATTTCAGTTCAGTTTAGTGTGCCGTTTTTTTGAGGTATCCTAGGACTCTGGAAGCTGCTCCAAGGCACCTTCCCATCTTTAGGCTTTTGCATCCTGGCCTTTTTGCTCCTTGAATAAATCATATTGTGGTTTCAGGCCCTTGAACACACACCTCAGCCAGAGAAAGGGTCATGAAAGGTTTATGTTTTAATGTAGGACTTGGCATGAATTCAAACAGTGTGAGAAGAGAGGAGAGATGGCAGTTTCTGGGTGTTTTTCGCTTCCTTCCTGCTGGGTGCCATACTGAGGCTTTGTTTAGGAACGCTCACTGTGGATCCGTCTGACTGGCCAGTCCAGCTTCAGAGAAACATCTGAATCTAGCTTCTGTTCCCTTTAAAATAACAGAGGATATCTGAGCAGTAGCCCTGTACACTAATACATGTGAATTCTGAGATCTTGATGCTCTTGAGCTGAAAAGATTCTAAGCTCTGTACTTGACTCAGAATTTGTCAGACACACATTTGTCAGACTGCGTTTCCACCAAAATAAATGAAACAATCACTACCATGGCAATGAACTGCAGTACCTTCCCACTGTACTGTCACTTCCACAGTGTGGATACTAATTGCTTATACTAACTAGTTTTTAATTATAATGTATGTAGTAAAGATAAAAGTCTAAAAGCTGTGTAAACCTAATAATAATAATAATAAAACATACTCATAACTGGTCAGTATTGAGTGTAATACAATGCAAAACAGAAAGGGAAGAGCTACTCATGTCTGAAACAATTTTAGAAAAATTTTAATACCTGTTTCTTATCATATATAAAGACAAAAATATGTATAAAAAATAATTGAATGAAAAATATATATTAAGAAAAAAAAAATAAAACAGGTTATTAAGTTAATATTTAGTGTATTAACCTTCCAGACCTGCACTATTAAGACCAATATTGTGTTTCAGGTTTTACTAACAGGAAATAACATTTATTCTAATAATAATGCTCCAGACGTGAATAGCACCTTTCCGTTTATCATTGCATTGTGGGATGCAAGTTTTTTTTGTGTATGTATTATGGATAACTAAGTGTACTAAAATTGACTCATTTATCTATATTACATACTTCATATTTAAAAGTTAGTATAAAAAATGTACATGCCACTGTGATGCTTCTCTTGTGTTTCTGTGTTAGTGTTTATGTATACATGGGTTACACAATGAAACTGAAACACCTGCCATTTTAGTGTGGGAGGTGGTTTCATGGCTAAATTGGAGCAGCCTGGTGGCCAATCTTCATTAATTTTACTTTGCATCAGTAAGAGCAGAGCGTGAAGGTTCAATTAGCAGGGTAAGAGCACAGTTTTGCTCAAAACATTGCAATGCACACATACCAGAGTTCAAAAGAGGACAAATTGTTGGTGCAAGTCTTTGTGATGTATCAAGAGCCACGGTATCCAGGGTAATGTCAGCATACCACCAAGAAGGACCAACCACATCCAACAGGATTAACTGTGGACACAAGAGGAAAAGGGCTGAAAGTGATGTTCGGGTGCTAACCCGGATTGTATCCAAAAAACATAAAACCACGGCTGCTCAAATCACGGCAGAATTCAATGTGCACCTCAACTCTCCTGTTTCCACCAGAACTGTCCGTCAGGACAATAAATTATTGTGGCCTAAACCAGGTTTCAGTTTCATTGTCCAACCCCTCTTTATATACAACAGAGCTGGTCATTTTACTAAAACCTCTCATATCTTAATATGTGTAAGAGAAGGGGGGATGTACAATATAATATGATGAAACCATTAAAAGTGTACAAAGTTGAAGTATTGCCATTTATTTTTAACACAAACAACACTAAATCATATTTTTTTTATAATACTTAAAATATATATTTTAATATCATTTGCTATTTTTGGTATTTCTCACTGTATTGAAATAGAAAACTGTATTAAAATATGCAGTTTGAAGTAAAAAATAGTCGTCAAGCTGCTCATTTAATTAGTTAGTGATTTGCATAAGACTGTGCTTTGGAGAGTCCCATCCTTCTGGAAACCAATCTGTTTCAGATCAAACAAGCCATGAATGTCCTTTTCTGGAAACAAAATGATAACTTTGTATTTTGTGTAAAATAATATTAAATGTACATATATTTACTATGTATTTCTCAGCCTTAATATCAATATTCATGGGGCGCCGAGTGGTCCAGCGGTCTAAAGCGCTGCCACTATGAGCAGGAGGTCGCCAGTTCGAACCCCAGCTCATGCAGCTTTGCCATCAAGCTGCCGGCGTCAGAGGGAGCAAAATTGGCCCTGCTCCCTCTGGGTGGGTAGATGGCGCTCTCTCCCCACATCACTCCTATGGTGATGTCTGCAGCACAGGGCGTCTGTGAGCTGATGTACCAGAGCCGAGCCGCTGTGCTTTCCTCCAAGCGCGCTGGCTGCTCGGCAATGCTGCATCGGCAGCAGCTCGAAAAGAAGCTGTGGCTGACTTCACATGTATCGGAGGAAGCATGTGTTAGTCTTCACCCTCCTGGTGTGTTGAGGTATCATTAGTGATAGGGGGAGTCCTAATGAATGGGTTGGGTAATTGGCCGTGTAAATTGGGGAGAAAATGGGAAAAATTAAAAAAAAAAAAAAAAAAAAATATCAATATTCACAAGTGTTAATGTATTGAAATATTGTGAGAAAAACAGGCATTATCAAAGTTACATCAGACAACAAAATTACCACAACTTTGATTCAATTGCATTTAAACAAAAGCCACATTTTGATTTGTAGCTAAATATTTTATACAGGTCACATATAGATACTTACCTATATTAAATATGTATGTACATATATGTAAAACAGACATATTATGGCTAACAGATATCGGACATATTAAAGCCTGTGAGTCAATTATTGTTACATGTACAGTACTGTAAAAAAATAAAGATACTGTATAGCCCTTAAAAGACTAAAATATATATAGTCATGTTAATTAACAGCAATATACAAACCATACAAGACACATTTTTACATATACAAAACCTATAGAACATATTATTACACATAGGCACTTATATATATATATATATAAATATAATATTGACTTATTGTAGGAGTCTTCAATATATTGTATATATATATATATATATATATATATATATATATATATATATATATATATATATATATATATATATATATATATATATAAAACATGGGCTACATGTAATTCACATATAAGCTACACATACACACGTATATACTTGTATGCAGCAACCGTTTCACTCCACATTCCTTCAAGGTATATAAACAAATGTGTGTATATGTGTGTGCATCGTGACAATTGGCTGGAGATGCCATAGTAATATATGTACTCTATTTCCATTTCTCATCACAGTCCCCATGGCATGCTGATGAGTTAAGCTTAGCGGCTGTGTGGGAACAGTTTGATACTGTGGCTTCTTGTTTGAATCTCATTTCACAGACGAGAACCGCACAACATGCCCTGAAACTCTCAATCAAGAAATCAGGCGCACCACAGATTGAATCATGGGCGACAACAATTGGGGTGAAAACAAGCGTGCCTGCTCTCAGCGCCTGTACAGAATATTTGGAATATGGTGGTCATTTCTCAAACCTTTCCATTCTCTTTCTTTCTTCTTTCCACAGAAACCTGCTGGACAGAGACACATTCTCCAAATCGGATCCAAGTAAGCTTTTCCGTCTTCATCCTCTGTATGACTCATATTTATACCAGGAATGTGTATTACTGTATTTTTATTCCCTTTAATATGATTACACTGTTTGACCCTGAGGCCAAAAAGAGACTCCAAATGTTAAGATAGTTACGTCATGTTTATTTCAGTCCTGACTTGCTAAAAATAGCTCATCTCGAACGCTTGTAGCACTGGACCTTAGCCACACTGTAGTCATCACTGTTCACAGTGCAGCCGTGTTATAATACAGGATATTTTACCCTGCAACCTCATTTCAGTCAGTGGAAGTGCAACTAATACAAATCGGTAAAGATACTTAGCTGAATGCAAAATGCTCAAGCATGTACATGAGTAGGTTTAATATACACGATTAGTCAAAAGGAATATTTACCATTAAGGACGGTAAAATAAAAAGTAAGGAATGTTACCAGAATAATAAATTATTACAAATTTTGACTGTTATAGAAAACACTTACAGAAGTAGTATGTAATGCTTTTGTGTAATACATGTTTAACACAACATGCCTGATGGATGTCCCGGCATGGATTTCTTGTGGTTCCAAATGGTGTCCTGCCGTAATCCATCCCATGCAGCATGAACATTTACACAGTTCCTGCAGATTCTGTGGTAGAAGGCGAGTGCTGATGGCGCATACAATACACCTTTATTCACCTACGTCACCATCGTCTACCAAAATGAGGCTGTGGGGGACGGGAGTAGCGTTGGATGGCTGGGTACTAGCAATGCCGCCTCACTGCTGCGTTCCCAAATACACTTCTTTAAAAATCTTTTAAATCGAAATTTTATAAAGGTCAAACCTTCTATAGCTTCCCCAAAGATCCCGTATTTCAATGTGCATGATTTCACAAAATCAGTAGAGACCGCCATTTCAATTTAAGATGTATGTTACCATGCTAGCTTGCTAGCTTAGGCTAGCCATATTATTATTGCTTAGCCAGCCAATCTAACCAGATGAATGCTAGCAAAGCGACAGCAAGCTAGATAAACCCAGAACTCCGGCAATGACTTGATTAAACATGAACTGGATATTTTCTTTGTTTAATGTCAAAACGAGTAAAGGTTAATATTAGTCAAGCCTTAGCTCTTTAGAGTAGCCTGCTTAGCTAGATAGCTAGTTAATATCCTACTGTGGGGAGCCTGTGTACACTCCCATACTTAGCTGGACTGTATTTGGCTGTATTTAACGGTCGTGTTTACGTTCATTTTATGTCTGATTTGGTATTACAGATTAATGTGGACAGAAAAGTAAATTCAGAACACTTCACAAAAGAGTGTTTCTTTAAGACACTGGTTTGTATGAAAGTTAAAGAAGGATGCTGTCCCCTTGTTATTTTCCTGGACAGATTTTTATACAGTCACTAAGCTAGTTAGTAACTAACTAGCTAGCAAGTTAGCTAACATGCGAGTTTTTAATACAGAAAGCAAACTAGCTACCTTCCACGTCATGCACATAACCCTTAATCCAGTTACTGTAGCATTTTAGTAAAACAGCCTGAGGAATCTTGCACTTATTTTCTGCCCTTTTTTGACTACTTTCACCGTTAATTCGAGGAGGTGTGTGAGGTTAGTTGTCCACACAGGTGCTGCTATTTAAACTGGTGGATATTTTGCCGGCTCCCATGCTGCCTTGAAATTTCTGGTTTAGAAGCTTGTTTTTGCTTCAACATGGGCGCTTGTGTATTAGGTGCATAGCATCCTGCACATTTTAAAACAGTGATATGTCTGGAAATGGGGCTGGTCATGGCATAATTATTTGTGTCTCGAAGGCTAGCTCTTGAGATGGCAGCAGTATGTGAAAGAGCATTGTCTTGTTGGAATAGCACACCAGAGTGTGATTTCAGAAAAGGTAGGGCCACTGGTTGTAGGATCTCTTTACCGTAAGGCTGGGCTGTCAAAGTACCAGTAATGAAAACCAAAGGTGATCTGGCATCGTACTTCACCAGGCCTTCCGGACATGACACATAACAACCAACCAGTGAGCTTGGTGCACCACAGAACCTCTATACACCTTCTGCCTCCTTCTATCTGTGTAAGATTGTTGGGCTCTCTTGCATGCTCTGCTCTTTTGGGTTCTATTCACAGATGATCATTGATGTTTAGGTCAGAGGACAGTGAGGGCCATCGCAAAACCTTTAGCTTAAGCCTTTTTAGGTAGTTCACTGTGGACTTTGAGTTGTGTTAAGGATTATTATTCTGCTGTAAATGTCATTCTCTTTTTATCATCAGCTTTTTTATACTTAGTGTAATGTCTGCTTCTATTTGCTGGTGTTATTCTGTATATATATATATATATATATATATATATATATATATATATATATATGTCATATACATATTATTATGTTGTTATTATCTATTCTTTCAAATAAAAAAAACAGTGCACTAATTTTGTTTTATAATCTATAATAATAAACTGTCAGTAACAGTAACACATGTTGACAAGAGGTGCCCAAACTTTTGTATGACACAGTATTTAAGCACAACTTCCATGAAGTAATTTTATACATATTTTGCATAGTAAAACACTTGTATTAATTTGGTAACATGTTGACTTGAATAGGCAAATGCTAGTGTGGATTAGTTCACGTTGATGTATTTATTTAAATTACCACATTTTAGCATGAAATCTCTGAAATTGTGCGGCCTGAGGCACATTTATATTTGGATGTTTTTGTGACTGTGTTTATTGACTGCAATTGTGTTTTTTTAATGAAATGGGAAGCTTCTGCTTGTTGTAGGAGCCTAGTCCCCCTCTCATACAAGTATCCCATAAGTATATAAAATCTAATTAAATTTTTAAACTTATATAGTGTGATTTTCAACTGATGTGGTACAGCAGCTTTACAGAAATCTGGTAGCAGGACAAAGAATCAAACAAAACATTAAACACTCAGTGAGCAGGCTGAAGTGACAGTGGTTTCCTCAGAGCTCAGAGCTCTTAAATGTAGTGCCTTCAACTATAATATATTTTTCTACTGATTTTATGTGTTTTTTATTGTTGTGGTTATAATCTATATCAACATGATCTGCTGTTGTACCAGAATACAAAGTGCCTACAAACAAATATGCCTGCTTAATTATAAATATTGTAAGAACTGGAATATCCAATATTCTCCTGCTTTTCAGTCTGTTTTGTTTTCCTCCCCATGTGCTCTTCAAGCACATGACCCTGTGTTGTTATTGTCCTGTCTCTGCCTTAGCCCCACCCTGTCAGCAGTGTTCCTTTGTAACCACGCCCCCTCGTTTCCTGAACGTTTGTTTTATTCTTGCTTGTTCACTGTAATAGTTCTGTCCTTAGTGTTTTTTGTTTTGTCAGTTTAATATTCTTATTTTTTATGTTCTTAGTTTAGTTTTCTCAGTTTAAGATAGTGTTGTGTTTTCACTTCCCGTGTTTATTTTCTGTTTTTTGTTTTTTTTACTTGTTTAAATTAAATTAATTTTATACCTGAACTCACGTCCAGTCTCTCATCCTCGTCTGTGACAGGTGGGGTGACATTGGTAACATAAATTAAATACAGTACTACAATTAAGCTTTATTGTTTATTTATAGTTGGTATTTTTACTTACACAAAATGTTGTGTGTAAGCCCCGTTTCCACATACAATGCAGTTTTACCTAAATTTCTTCAAAATCTCTGTACTAAGAAAGTAAATGAATGAAGCAGCCTTATTAAGCAGCATCAGTATTGATCTAATGCCAGCTGACCTTGTATCTTGAGAAGGACTCAAATTCAACTACAAGGTCAAGAACATCTTATAGCAGGGATACATCAGCTCCATACAGATATAATATGATGTCATCGTCATATAAGAGAATAGACCGTCTGTGGATATGTGTAATGATAATGAGATTTGGATTGCATACTTACCCTCACGGCTTGTGCAGATGATAAAATAGTAAGAAAAAAACAAACACCCCTTCCTGCTTCTGCATACTGAATACTGAATACTGGTTGGTACATGTTGTTATTACTGCTGCTGCTTTTGGATTAGAATGCAAAGTTTTAATCATGCCAATATATTTCTTTCCAAACCCAAACTGTTCTGGTACCATCCATAATTATCTCCATTCTAACTTATCAAAGGCGTTCTGAAAGAACTGACTGAAAAAACTGACTGAAAGAACAGACTGAAAGAACGGCTCATGACTGTGTGATTGTATCAGCCAAGTCTATGATATGAAGCCAATAGCTCTTGTTATCAGCAGTCAGACGTCCCCTTATGAAACCTGTCTGGCCTTCGCTTATTATATAATGTAATAGGATTTCCTTTCCTACCACTGGAGCTTTTTTAGGAGCACATTTTACATTTCACAGATACTGGTGTATTAGTTAGTGCACTAGTAATTAGTACATTTTAGTGCATATTATTCTAATTCACTAGGAAGGAAAAGAATTACATTGCAAAATTAGGAACATTTATCATTAACAGGACAATAAAGTCTAATATTTCTACAACTGAGAATCAATGTTTTAGCTGAGCATGAGCACACACTTCCCTTACTTCCCTTTACATTCTCCCTCTGATATGTGTAGTTTAAGTTAGTCAGTTGTTTTTTTTTTATTACTATCCCATTTTTTCACCAATTTACATGGCCAATTACCTTACCCACTTATTAGGACTCCCCCTATTACTAGTGATGCTCCAACACCAAGAGGGTAAAGACTAGCACATGCCTCCTCCAATACATGTGATGTCAGCCACCGCCTCTTTTCAAACACATTTCCGAGTAGCATCACAGTGCACTCAGAGGAAAGTGCAGCGACTCGGTTCCGATACATCAGCTCACAGATGCCTTCTGCTCCGGTAGCCTATGGAAAGCTACATGAACAGGAGTCTTATTTGTTTTTAACCTGATGGATGTTGGTCAACTAGTATCAGCTTTTAGTCTAGCACAGATACCTGCTTGCTTTCCCAGTATCTATAGTATCTTAAGACATGATGAGAACCAGTTTAATAACCCACGTATATACCTACCTATTCATAGAAGTTTTGCACCAATGAGAAGTTTTTTGACTTGTCTTTTGGATAACACCTGTAGTTTAAAGGAGAACTCTGGGGTAACATAGACTTTTGGTGTATTAAAACATGATAAAAAGTACTTACCTTTGATGAGTAGGACACCTCCATTCTCCCACATCATTCTGAGATCCAGAAAGTTTAACAGTTTGTCCAAACATCCTTCAGACTGGGTGACACGCAGCATAATTTGCGCCGATAAATCGCTTTTCCACCGTTATCCAGGCTCGAAGTAGCTCCACACCTTGTTTCTAGAATCTGGAGAGCCCAGACATTTAAAACAAGGCATTAATAACTTAAAAAGTGCACAAGAAGCCTAATAAAAACCTCTGTTTACATCCTATAACGCAAGCTTCAGCTCCAAGTGCCACCATCATTGAATTGAAAATAACATAGACATATATACATAGACTCCACATAGCCTGCCTCCTGGTGCCGGCTGCTACGCTATGGAGTCTATGTTTATAAATGTTTATGTTATTTTCATTAATAACATTACGGGGTGAAGGCAGGCGCATGCCTCCTTCAATACACATGCAGTCAGCCACCACCTATTTTTCTGCTGCCACTGATGTAGCATCACAGGATAGCCACTGCACTTAGAGGAAAGCACAGTGACCCAGCTCTGATACAACAGCTAAAAGATGCTTGTGGTGACCAACATTAGCTCCACACTGGGAGTGACGTGTGGAGAGAGCACCATCTACCCACCCAAAGAAAACAAGAGCAGTTGTGCCCTCTCAGACTCTGGCTGCTGATGGCAAACTGGCAATCCTCGGATCATAGTGGCAGTGCCAATTCTTTACCATATATTTTCCTACCATGACATCATCAGTAATTAGCTTTTTTATTTTAAAATAAGTATCGAAAGTGTTTGCATCAGTCAGCCTCTGGTGTTTGTTAGTATAGATTTGCATTTGACTCTGAGAAATGCAGCTGTTGAGTGCCAGCTGATGACGACCCTGGCACTAATGAACACACAGATGCCTGTGACTGCAGGCTTCTCATTGTTCACTTTCACAGCATGGCTGACTTCACTGGCTTCCTCCAACACACACACACACACACACACACACATATACTCGCAGTGTTGAGACACTTCTAAATGCTCTAAAAGCTTTTGTAGTTAAATATCCTCTCAGCTGAGTCTTATTAGCTATAATCCATCTTGCTGTCTGACCTTTTCAGCTGTTTGCAAACTACAAACTTTTCCATCCTCCCTCATAAATTACCACAACTGGAGAAATGGAAAGAGAAAGAGAGCGTGTTTGACACCAAATAGCTGTTTTCTTTCAGTGCTGAAAAGACAGAGAGTGTGGGTGAGAAAAATAGAGTAGGGAGGATGAAGCCATCAGAGTTGTTTTTTTCTCACTCTGTCACACACACACACACACACACACCACACTAGGGCTGCACAGTTAATCTCCTTAAATTTCCATTCTTGTTACATCCTAAGGCTTGTAATATTGTCAGCACATGAAAAACAATGCAAACCCTTAAGATATAAGATAGAAGAGAGGAAGCCTGGACCTGCATTATCTCATTATTGGGCTTTGTGATGTTGATACCAATGAAAACGGCGATATGCAAACATGTCACAGCTTGTGTTTATTTCTTCTGTCAGAATCGTAATCAACCTTAGATGTTCAAGTCGGGTTTCTGTAAGAGTTATCGACAAAAAAGAGATTACAGTTACATTTAAATGATCAAACCAGCGTCTTTATGAATGAATGATTTTGCGGTGGCATATTGTAGAAATGGAGTCATCAAAGTGTGATAAGAGAAGCAGATATGCCTACAAATTTGGTAGACCGTTTCCTGTCTTCTGTCTCTGAGCAAGTGTCTCAGCCTGCTTTTATTGAATTTACAGATCAGCCAGAAAGGACCAGAACCTAGGCAGATTCACCTGGATCCCAGATCTGAATTCAATAAAATCTCCTGTAAAAAAAATGAACGATGTAGGCCTGTCACAAGTATTACTTGATCAACTTATCGTACAATATATGGACATGAACTGATTGTCAAGTCAAGTCAAGTAGTTTTATTGTCAATACTGCATATGTACAGGACATACAGAGAACTGAAATTACGTTACCCTCCTTCCCAAATTACAGCAAGTACAGAAAATAGATATATAATATAAAGGAATGGGAGACCCTATATGTACAATACAATAAGGACACAGTAGACATACCTGAGACAGAATACAATAGTGCAATAATGATGGGGTGAAAATAAGATTCAAATTAAAAAGAATGAGAGACACTTTATGTACAATACACACATAGACATACATAAGACAATACAATAGTGCAATAGTGATGAGGGGTGATTAAGATGTATAAACAGAACCCGTATAAACAGTAGTTCAAATGGTATGATAATAGCTTAAGGCTGGTAAAGTGAATGAGTGCATAAAGTTCTTAAAGTTCACAGTTTATGGAGAATTAAAGATTGGACATGATTATTGTCAGAAAATGACAATAAAATTGTTTATTCTGGGACGATGTTTCTACCAGTAAAATATTTATAATGACAGGCCTAGACTGATGCAATCATGTATCTTTTTGAAAGCTATTATTAAGTATAGTGTTTCTAATGAAGTGTTTAGTGAGTGTATAGTACCGATATAGGAAGGGTATGTAGCCCAAAAAAATAAATAAATAAACCGAAGGCCCCTTCAGGCTCTGTTTCTTAATGTAAAATATGCAAATTGTATTTTTTTTAAATAGAGGAATTGATGTTTATGTTTATGGATATAATCAAGATCACCACATTATATTACAGTTGCAATAACTAGTCATATCATCTGAATATAAAATTCTATATCATGCATCCATAACACACACACACACACACACTCTCTCACATACACACTTATTCTCTCACACCCCCCCTTCTCTCTCTCTCATACACACACACACACTCTCTCACATACACACTTATTCTCTCACACCCCCCCCCTTCTCTCTCTCTCATACACACACACACACCTCTCTCTCTCTCTCTCTCTCTCTTACACACTCTATTTCCCCTTCTCTCTCACACACACATATACACACACTCTTTCTCTCTCTGTCACACTCTAACATACACAAACTCTCACACACACATACACTCTCTCACTCACTCTCTCACACTCTATCTCTCTCATACACTCTCTCTCATACCCCCCCGCACACACTCTTTCTCTCTCTCTCTCTCTCTTACACACTCTATTTCCCCCTCTCTCTCTCACACACTCTTTCTTTCTCTCACTCTCTAACATACGCACACTCTCACACACACATACACTCTCACTCACTCTCTCTCACACTCTATCTCTCTCATACACTCTCTCTCATACCCCCCACACACGCTCTTTCTCTCTCTCTCTTACACACACACACACTCTTTCTCTCTCACTCACACTCTCTTACACTCTATCTCTCTCATACACCCCACACACTTTCTTTCTCTCTCTCTTACACACACACTTTGCTTTCTCTCTCTCTCTTACACACACACACACACACACACACACACTCTTTCTCTCTCTCTCTCTCTCTCTCTCTCTCGCTCTCTCTCTCACACACGCACTCTTTCTCTCTCTCTCTCTCTCACACACACACACACACTTTCTCTCTCTCTCTCTCTCACACACACACTCTCTCTCTTTCTTACACACACACTCTCTCACTCTCTCTTTCTCTCTCTCACACACACACACTCTCTCTCTTTCTTACACACACACTCTCTCTCTCTCTCCCTCACGCCTTTTGGCCACTTCCTCAGATGTGAATGGCCGTCAGCAGTGGCGGAGGCAGCAGGCTGGCAGTGGCAGCGCTGGACTCCTCTTATGTAGGGAGGCACTTGTGCTGAGTTCATGTCTTAGCTATGCTGACGTGATTGGGCCAGTCGCACACGATTAGAGCGCCTGAATACCCTCTCCGGCCAAAAGACACAAGTTTCAGGGGCTCCAACGAGCTAAATTTAGATCCACTCTCATGCTGAGCAGCTGGCACTATGTGTGTGTGTGTGTGTGTGTGTTTGTGTGTGTTGGTGTTAATGTGAATATCGCCATAAGTATGTTGTTATATTGTCTAGCCAAATATATGTAAATACAGCAGATGAGCAGTGAGCGTGGCTGCTGTAGCGGGGGGGGGGCAGTGGTGGGCATCACGTCACTGTGCGTATGCGTGTGTGTGTTTGTGAATTCAGGCTGGTGTGTGTCAGGCGCTACCCAACAAAGAGGACGTCTCAATCAAGCTGTGCTGACATTAATATTGTATTTCTCTTGAGCAGTAGCTGGCATTCTCCGTGCCACAGGGACAGTGCACAGAACACACTGTGGGTACAAAAGAAGCATAAGATAAAGGCCTCGGTGCTGTCGGTGTGTGTGGACACGATACTGTATGCTGTTCACGTTCCCACTAATCCTCTAGCTACACAGAGTGTGTGTGGGTGAATGTTTTTGTACATTTCCAGGACAATTGCTTTGACTTTAAGGCAGAGCTAGCCTTCAGTAATGCCTTTAAGAAATCGTTTTAAGGGGTTCTTTGGTAAAGGCAGTGGTTCTAAATAGAACCAATGAAATGCAGTTTGCTTAGGTAGTTAAATGTTTTTTGATTACATGCTGTGCATGGTCCTTTACTTTATTTTAATTTAAATGTATTATTTTAAGCAGCACAAAGGATTCCTGTTATTACAAGATAAAGAAATTTTTGAAAAAAATAAATGTAGCAAATATGACCAGCTATAACATTAACAATTTGTATTTCTATAATTACAGACTATAGTCTTTCTGTTTCTTTATATACCTTATTATCCTACTTTCACACTGTTCTTCAGTGGCCAGGAACTTAAAGGACCCCCACAGAACAGGTATTATTTTGGGTGGTGGGTTGTTCTCAGTACAGAGGAGACACTGACATGGTGGTGGTGTATGCGCTGGTACAAGTGGATCAGCCACAGCAGTGCTGATGGAGTTCTTAAACGCCACAGTGTCCACCAAAAAGAAATATCCAGCCAACAGTGTCCTGTGGACAACATCCTGTCACCACTGGTGAAGAACTAGAGTATGACCAACACAAACTGTGCAGCAACAAATGAACACTTGCCTCTGACTGTGTTTAAAACTCCAGCAGCACTGATGTTTCTAATTCATTGGTATCACCCAGATAATCACTGGTTGGCTTGATCCACCACCCAAACAATACCTGCTCTTTGGTGGTGCTGTGGGGTCCTAACATTGAAGAACAGGGTGAAAGAAGGATACTAAAATATGCAGAGATACAGATACAGGAATACAATAGGTATTTAATAGGAACTACAGATATGCTGATGCTCTTATATGCTGGTAAAGTTTATAAGCTGGACAATGGCAGTAGAAAGAGAAGGTTGTACTAATGCTGTGTTAATCGATGCATGCTAGTTTTTAATTTTTAACAGTTTAAATAGCAAAAGCAAACATTTGGGCACTCTGCTTGTATTTTGCAGTGTTTTCCAGCCTGTAAATAGTCTTTCAGTTCTTGTTTGATGGATTATTACCCATTCGTCCTTTCTAGTTTTAGGGGATTCTTGCACCATCTTGCATGTACCATTCTTTTAAGGTCCGTTTACAGATTTTCATCAGTGATGAGTGGACTTTGAGGGTCATAGAACCTTGAGGTAGTTTTTGTTGATGCTGAGTTGTGTTTAGGATTATTATCCTTCTGTAGGATCCATTGTCTTTTCATCAGGATAATTTATTTATGACCAAGATAGCTATTTATATTCAGTTTTAATTTGTATCCAATAACGTAATTATACATGACCTATATATATATATATATTTATTTTTTGGTTTGTTTTACTCACCCTATATATTTCACCCTATATATGTTTTAATTGTTTCATATTGCTGGACAGAAACCTAACCTCTTCTGTGTCCTACTGTCTTCACTAAGGGTGTTATGTTTTTTTTTTCAAATGTTCATTCTCAAAAACATAGTGGTGCTGCTATCTGCTTGTGAATTTTAGGTGAACTGAAGTTTTGTATTTATTTACGTTTTGTGTTTTTTGATATTGCTCTGTTTTTTTATTCCAAGTAATCTGCAAAAAGAGAAAAGAAGAGTAGACAGTATTAAATAAATGTTCAAGTTCAGTAGGTTTGTGTTTAGTTTATTAGTATTAGTATTTTTATTGTATTTTATTAGTTGCTAAATGGGAATCGGCTTTACATATGTTTAGTTTGTGTTTTTGTAGTTTATATTGGTTATAGGTTTCCTTCCAGAGTTAGTTTGTTAGTTTTTAACTAAATTCATTATTCCACTACCAATAAAATGTTCCTGATTGCACTGGTTGCAGCACAAGCCAGAATCACAATCAAACCACCCCCATGTTTAACAGCTGGATTGGTGTTATTTTTAAGAAATTTTGTATTTTGTTTATTTCAAACATGCCTACCTTGCCCTGCTTTGAGGGCATCAATTATTATCGCAGACAAAATGCTAGGCAGCTGCTTAGAGGAACACATGGCTACTAATTGTTAGCACAAGCTAATTACGATCTGAGACCCTGATATAAAATTTATCTGAGAGATGGTACCGTTTCCTTTTTTTTTTAAATGTGTATGAAACAAATGAATACAGTACACATACATTGTTTTAAATGTTGAAAATAACATTTTATCTGCAAAGTAATGTTCTGTCTTTAATGCTTTTTGGAGATCAGTTTATGTTTTTCTCACCTAACTGTATTTAGAGTAACAGAAATGTTGAGCATGTGTGTCATTTTTTTTTCAGTGACCAAGAGTCTGACATATTTACACACTCAGCTGCACTGGATGAAATTGTATGTTTAGACTAGAGACCGACCGATATGGGTTTTTCTAAGGCCGATGCCGATACCGATCATTAGTGGTCAGAGTCAGCCGATGGCCGATGTGACCTGCCGATTTTTAGGGCCGATATGCTATCGTATTATATTTATTTGGCATGCTTAAAATCATACTAGTAAGAGGAGGCACAACAGTTGTAAACTTCACACAATTTATTGAAAATAAGGTTAGCATTTTATAGTGACTTTAATGTTACTATATCACTATATGTTAATAAAAAAATATTAATTTTATTTAGATTGTATTATCCATAACATTTTATTTTATTCATTATATAACATATGTTCTATATACACTATATATTCATGTTTATAGTAGAAATATTATGTTGGCTATTATATAAAATTTACTGTAGGGGCCTACTAATTAACAAATGTATGACTTGTTGCAGTCTGTTAGTCTATTAATTATTCATTTTAATATGTTTAACAGAGTGCAAGAAGACTTCCATAATGTGACAACTTTAGATAGTTACTCCAAAACGGCAAAGCTCATTTCTTCTTCAACTCCATGCAGTTGAAAACGAATGGACATGGGAGGACAATGTTATAAAATGTTCACATTAGGGCTGCAGCTATTATTTTACAAAAATGGGTGACGTTTAAATTAAGAATAAAATTATAAATAATGCAAAAACAGACAGGTGCTGTAATTTAAATATAGCTTTATCTGTTTTTTTTTCTTCTTCAAATGAGCTCCTTAGCCAGAGAAACGCGTCTCATCAGCTGTACTGGAGGTTCGGTGCGTGAGCGGAAAATGAGTTGAGAAAGCTGAAGAGCGCGGACTTTATAGGTTCAGGATAAAATGAGCTTTTATCAGAAAAGTCTGGAGGGGGTTCTAAAGTAGAACCCGACAAAACAGAAAATTCTGCTCATCGTTTCATTTAATATCTAACAGCGCAAACCGCTTTAAACGGGTGAGTTTTACAGCAGAACAGCAGGAGGCGGCATGATTTAATGTCTGTTTGTAGTGAAGGAAAAAGAGATGTTTTATTTTAACTCCATTATTTTAGAAACTATTTGTTTTATTAATTCGTTTACAATAAAGCTTATTTATATACAGTGTTGGGAGTAACGGCGTTAAAACTAACGGCGTTACTAACGCCGTTACTTTTTTTCAGTAACGAGTAATCTAACTAATTACTATGACTGTAACTATAACGCCGTTACTATTTCCGACACCCCGTTACTGCACGTTACTTTAGCAGCTCTATGAACTTTTTTTTTTTATTTCGCTTTGCCCTGGTTAACCCCTCCTCTGTCCGGTGAACTTGAGCTTCTGGCCGCTGTGCCTGTGGTTTGGCGTGGTGAAGTGAGGCACAATTGTGACGATTTGCGTGCTCTAATCAATTCAGTGATTGCCGTGGACAACCCAAGTTCCGAATTAAGGACGTTAAGCTCTTTTTAGCTGCTCCGGTTTTTGTGCTGCTTTCTATTTTAGAGCTTAGATTCTCTGCCCGAATCCCACCTGACCTGAGGACCGACCCGAAATCAGGCTCCTATTTTTATTTTATATAAAGCTCTGGTGTGATAATTACAACGTTGCTAAGTAACCAATTATTATTGTTCACTAAAGCGAACGAAATAGCGAAAATTGAAAGTGAAAAACATTTGTGTTAACTGAATCTAATAAAAACGGTAATTAAAAGGAAAAACATAACTATCTCGAACTGTATTTTGTGTTTATAAAACTAACTAAAACGAACTGAAATTACTGATAGAATACCCTCATTTTTGTGTTTAATTTATTTATAAGCGCTGTTGTACAGCGGAGTTGTACAGCGGGAGTTGTTGTGCCGAGCGCGCGGCACTCGTGGTCCGTTAGTCCGTTAGACGCGTTTTTCCGCTTTTTTCAGTATTACAAGTTTTAGTAATTTTCTTTGGTTGTGTGGAGAATTTCGTTTTATTTTTTTGAAATTCGTTAGATTATATTTTTGTCAACATTTTGGGTTTATTTTCGTTTGTTATTTTTTGTTATTTTTCTGAAATTTTCGTTTCTGAAGAAGAGACGTCAGTTATTTTATACTAGAGCTTATAGATAGGGCTTGCCTTGCATAGTCAGGGCGCATTCCAAATGCACTCCTGCCATCAACGCTAAGCATAGTTTCGTTTGGAGAGAAATGCTACAACATGCAGTTGAAATTCTATTCTTTTTCAGTAAATGAAGCAACATCACAGATTACTAATCATGAGAGAAAATATAGACTTTGGGACACTGGATTGTAAAAATGGATGCCTTACCCGTTGAAAGTCTTGCTCACTCTTGAAACCTTGCTCTGCGTTCCAAGTAGCTGCCCGCAGATGTGCCGGATTAAAATCGGCGCGGCCAAATAAGAAAATCGGCCGATGCCGATTGATAAAAAAATAACAAAAATCGGCCGATTAAATCGGCTGGCCGATCGATCGGTCGGCCTCTAGTTTAGACAGCTGAGGGAAAATTCTCTATACACACACGTGCACACACACACAATCTACAGTCTACTCTTCCCAGACAGACAGCAGCTTATAGGGGGTGTATTGTGAACTGATGGCTCTCGGGGGTCCCATCCCGTCACGTAGGTGAAGGATTATCACACACTTGGAGAATGATAATGCTTTTTTTTTTAATTAGGAATATTTTTAGAAGCTCACTGGTAGAAGGACAGCCAAGCAGATGGGCAACGCAAAAGAGAAGCTGTGAGCAGCTTGATCTGAATTGGCATCAGTGTGTAGGTCTCAGTGTGTGTGTGTGTGTGTGTGTGTGTGTGTGTGTAGCCTACTGTCATTTCTGCATATTTGAAAGCCATACTGAATCTACAGATCTGTGAAAGATTCATTATTATTCTAATTAAATGCAGGATAAATAAAACACATATAAAATATATGCTGTCTATTTTTAAAGTCTCTTGAAGTTCATTCGCTATTGATTTTACTGTCCCTGTCTGTCAGCTCGAGCAAGGCTGAACTATTTTCATTTTCCGATCTAAGCTATGCAGATTTGCACTGTCACATCCTGAATACACATGCTGATTATTGATTTGCATAATTAGTGTTTCGTCTCATCAGTGTGCTGATAGACAAACTCTAAAAATATCACCTCTCTGCGCTCAGGATTAGTCTGGCCTTCTTCTGTCTGCTCACATTTCTTTTTGTCTTGCTTTTCTGCAGTATGTGTGCTGTACACTCAAACCGTGGCATCCAGGGAGTGGCGAGAGGTGAGTGTGTGTGTGTGTGTGTGTGTGTGTGTGTGTGTGTGAATCCTAAAACTACCTGCCTCATCATTTTTTATCTAACAGTGATTAAATGCTTACTGCAGCCGAGTGCTGAAAAGCTAACTTTAGCACTTCTATTAAACCTCGCTCCAACAAGATAACTGCATGAACAGTCTGGAATAGTGTGATGAAATCAGTGAGATGTTATAAAACACATTTTATAAACTATAAACTACAGTGATGAGAACAAGTATTTGTGCTGCAATCAGGTCTTTTTAACAAATACAATGTAACATTATATAAAGAGTACCTTATGGAAACACAAAATTTATTTTACATATTGTTTAATTTATTTAATGAGCTTTTAAAAATGTAAAGCACTCGTGAGCTCATGCAACACATTAACTGACGCTGAGATTTAACTTATCAAATATAACCAGGCTTCAATGCAGCAAGCCCGGCTGTATTTATAGGGCTATTTACAAACTAGCATTTTTTGATCTGGTTTCAAATCGTACTGGTTTGTTTTTGATCTGGTTTCAAATCGTACTGGTTTGTTTTTGATCTGGTTTCAAATCGTACTGGTTTGTTAGTACAGGTGTGAATACAGTTATCACACACGCATGCAGACCAAAACAACCACACAGTCCCAAACTAACTGAAACGGTTCCTTTTTGGTTCCTTTGTGATCCAACCTAATCCAACCCAAGTATCTGGTGTACTTCACAATTTTGACCTAAATAGCTCCCATAGCCAGGTGTTAAACCCAGATAATAACTACAGCTATGAACAAACTAAACCAGAGCAAACCATGTATTGGAACTCCTGAACATCCTGAAACATTGTCCAAGTAATATGGTCACCATAAACTTTTTAACAGGCACTCTCAACCACATCCAGTATATTTGTCTGGAATAGATAAAAAGAATGTGAGGAGGATATAGCATATCACTGATCCACAGTGAGAGTTTTATCCAAAAATTAAGATGAATTGGAATAGTGTTGAATCTAAATCCCAGGAGAGTATATTTTTCTCAAAAATCTCTGAGAAATCATCTAAGACGCCACCTAATTTTCCTGGAGAGCATCAAAGAAGGCTGAACTACTGTATCTAGCCTCTCAGTGTTCCTGAGTCTGTAATAAGAAAAAGTGGCATTAAAAACATAACTAAACATTGATTACCCAGGTGAAAACACTAAAAAAAACAGTGTGTAAATAACTTTTGTAAAAAATAAAAAAAACGTGTAGAATCACTAAGCCTGTAATGTTTTATGGACAGATCAGTAGAGCTGTAGAAAAGTTTTTTACTGCATTTTACAGTAGACATATCTTACTAGCATTCAAACATGGTGGTAGTAGTGGAATTATTATGTGATGTTTTGTTGCCTCATGACCTGGACAATTTCCTATTACTGTCTGTTCATCTCTGCATAAGCTAAAGTTAAAATAAGGTTGGGTTATGTACCTAGACAATGATCCTTAGCACACAAACAAATGCAAAACACATCTCAAACATAAAAACAAGTATGTGTGGGTCATGCTTGAAACCCTTTCAGTATATGAATTTAAGCCATTCTCTGAAAGAAAATTGGGCTCAATTCC
The DNA here is from genome assembly GCF_023375975.1 of Astyanax mexicanus. Lineage (NCBI taxonomy): Eukaryota > Metazoa > Chordata > Actinopteri > Characiformes > Acestrorhamphidae > Astyanax > Astyanax mexicanus. The sequence continues at coordinate 58,767,221 of NC_064409.1, forward strand.
TACATAGAAACGTAAGGCCAACATTAAATTATATTAAATGTCGGATGCAGTTATGCAACAAGTGTGTGATTTGCATGCATAAAACCTGTAGTAAATGACATGTTCATTTAAAAATGTAATTTTGTGTTCGATAAGGTTCTCTTTGTTCAATGTTATATTTATTAAATGTCAATAATTATTTAAAAATCAATGATTTCTAAAGATATCTATGAAAACCACTAGTCAGCTTTGTAGTGACCCTATATCACTTAACAAGTCATGAATTGGTGTTATCTGTTTTCTTTTTAGTAACATAGTGGTAACCCTTTTCTTTATGTATGGCTTCTGTTTGGCGTAGTTTGGGAGAACGGAGGTCATCGATAACACACTGAACCCAGACTTCGTACGAAAGTTCATCCTGGATTACTTCTTTGAGGAGAGACAGAATCTACGCTTTGACTTGTGAGTATAAAGGACTGTACATATCTGCATGTTGGTGTGTTCAGGATTAACGTATTGTGACATATCTTACAATGTAAAATTCACAGCTTTTATAATGACAGCATATTTTCATGTATGTGCAAACGCACCGCATATTTACAAAGAAAACGGAATGGGAGAATAACTTAGCGTAGGTGTTTTTCCCCTGGAGTATTCCAGATATGTTGATGCATCAGCACATGTGCGCTGACACACATGCAGACACACACACACACACACATTTCTTGGGTTAAGGCTTATTTGCTTCGCAGCAAATTATATACAGCACCTTAGAAATTACATTAATGCATTATTCACTTCTGTCACCACACACACATGCACACTCACACACACAAAATATTCCATTAAAAAATCCACACAGCATTTCTTACTCTGTAAGTACAGAGGGTTTCACATATAGTAGAGTAGTGTGTGTCAGTCAGTGTACACTACTTATACTATACATATGAATATTTTGCTGAAATATCCTCCTCTATAGTGTATAATGGCCTTCCTCTAAGGCTATTATTAACATTTGTTAGAATTCAGACATTAAAAACATTAATTCACCAAACCATATTTTGTATTGTACCGTTTTTTTTCTGACTTTAAATCCTTAAATTTTCCCAAAAATCATTTGTGTGCCCTATAGTACAGTTTGCCTTATTCTACCGGTCAGATTTTAAAGAGCAGTACAGCCACTCTACTGAAGTACAGCTTTATACGGGAGTTTCAGTGGAGTTTCTCCAGCGCTGAGGCTAAATGCAGCGCATAATAGCACCCTGGGTTACTGGAACACTACCACTGTCGGGCAGCTGGCTAGCGCCGCTAACTGCGGCTGGCTAGCGCTGCTTATTTGCGCTGGCTAGCACTTGCCAGCCATGGCTAGCACTCACCCTTAAGCAAAATATTGGAATTCTAAACTTACTGTAAATTAACAGAAGCACTTTACTCACCTAAATTCAGAGAGGAGAACATTGGACTGTAGTCTGCATGTTTACTGTGTTAAAACAAGCTACATGGGATTAACCGCCAGCTGATAGCGCCCTGGGATACTGCTATTGGGCAGCTGGCTAGTGCTGCTAACCGGGGATGGCTAGCACTGCTAACTGGAGCTGGCTAGCGCTTGCTAACTATTGCTAGGGCTCACCCCTGGACAAAACACTGGAATTTTAAGCTTACTGTAAATAAATGGAAGCCCTTTGTTCACCCAAATAAACAGTTTTCAGGAGAGAAATCTGTGTGGATTAACATCCAGTGATTGTTTGACTTAAAAAATATATATATATTTTTAAAGAGTTACAGTTTTGTTTACTTTGGCACCCCCCAGTGGCGAGACCTGCCGAATTAGAAGAGAAACATAGCGACACTTTGGTTCACTTCATTCTTACTAGTGTTGCATAATGCACCTTATAATCCAGTGCACTTTATGTATGAAAATAGACCAGAAAATAGACATTCATTGATAGTGCGCTTTATAATCTGGTGTGCCTTATATTTTTAATACATTGATTTATTTCTTAGTTTACATGGAGACATGTAAAACACCACTTAGTGACACAACTAGTGAGAGTTATTTGTTTATGTTGTTTGTACAAAATTACAGTAACAGACAAGAAGAGAGTAAATTTGTATTAGCTCAGACAGCAACAAAGGTGATGCTGTCCAGCATAGAATCATAGGATATCTAAAGGAAATAGTTATACATATTGTGGCGTGGAAGAGGAAGGAGGCTCTTTATTAACTGGCTTGCCACTCACTTACAGCCTTTAACAAGGCTAGGAGAGCAAAACCCAACTGCCAACACAGCACAAACAGCCCTGAGGCCACCAACCCAGCTATCCAACACAAAGATGGTAGGTCCACGTAACCCACCCAAAACATACCCCCATAATGCCCTGCTGGCCCCGGATTACCATAACCCGCCCCCACAGGCACACTACAAGCTGGCACCCACACACACACACACACACACAGACGCCACAATATTTATAAATAAATCCAAATAATCTCTCTGTGCCAGCAAACTATTTTTTTAGATCTTTGTGGCTATAAAGCCCATTGTAAATATTGTATGATCAGTTGCTAAGAAGCTTAATGTTAGACAGAACATCAACAATGTTAGCTTTATGCTAAGTTTAGCTAAGCATAGATAATATTGCTACAGTTGCTGCTGCTATGCAAACTATTATCTATCACTAACATCCACAAACAGGATACAATAAAAAACTGACCTCTTTCTATTCAACAGCAAAAAAAAGTCAATATAATCCAACTTTAATTAGGAACAAGCAACGTCCGCTTTCATGTTCATGCCTTTCATTGTACTGAGGTCTCTCCAGTGTCCAAATCCCTCACCAGTGTTTACACTTATCTTTGCCTCTGCCTGATCTAAGAACATTTTGTTCAGCTTTGGTCATCAGGTCTTCTACTTTCTTGGACATCTTGTTCTGACATCCTTTTCCCCCATCTTTTGGGAGAGTATGAACCCTAAGTGTTGCTGATTGGCTGAAATAGTATTGTTTTTTCCTGGCCTTCCTGGTTTGTACAGATCCAGGTCTGAGTAAGAACACCAAACTGTTAATCAGCTTTAAAACATACAAGAGAACCAATGACCCATAAGGAATTATTTACTGAATTTGACAAAAATTGTATATAACACCTTTTGAGATGATAGCTACAGCTGTTCCAAGCTTCTGGGCTTTGAATGTGGATAGAATTACATTTACTTTAAACTATTGCATTAATATTCATGTGTATCTGTGTGTGCAATTCAGTGTGCATGCTTGTGTGCAGTGTGGTGGTCTATGTGCCTGTGCATCAGTGGTGCATGTGTGTGTGTGTGTATAAGGATGCATATATATATATATATATATATATATTTAGCTGTATGTGTGTTGCCGGTAGTGCACTGAGGCGTGCAGGAGTGAGCGCTTGTGAACGAGTCTGGCAGAGTTGAATAGAACATTAGGCACATGTGCCTTTTGCCCTGAGTCACTCATATAATCAGCTCTGTGCACTTTCATGAGGGTGTATAAAAACGGCACGATAGGGTGCACACATGGTTTGGACCTCACTGCTCGTTAATGTGAATTGTTAACGGCAAGATGTAAACATTTCACTTTCAAAGTGTTTCTATATGTTAATCATACAGCTCTCATTCAGTGACTGAAACACCTTCCACATTTGATTCATCATGGTTTCATTTGTTTAGTTAAATTGGCAAAAGAGCAGAATTTCAGTAACATTTTGGTTTCACTGCAGACAGAACAGTAGGCCTTTCACAATAAATACATTAGCAGCTTATCGTACAATCAATGGATACGACCTCAGTAATTTTGATAATCGTGATTGTATACAGTATACAGTACAGTATTTTAGCCAGTTGCACAAGAACTAGTGCTTATTTAACTGGTTCTGTTTAGGCTTATAAGAACAGGAATAAGTTTTCTTCAGTGAACAAGCTTGAGTTTGCACCAGTATTAGTGGAATTGAGGATACAACACAGAGTAAAACGGTAAGAGTGGCACAATGATTCTTGGTTTTCGCTGATAAATAACATTTTAGTTCTAGAATCTATAGGGGAAAATGCACAGAATGGTTCAAAAACTGGAATAGTTGCACAAACTGGAATTATTGTTCCATTATTAGTGGTATCAGCTGATTTTCAGATCAGGTATAGGAGCTGGTCAGATAATATGATCCATATTTTGTTCCATAAGTTGCTGCAGTATAGCCATTCTCATAAATTTGTTCAAATTTTTCCACTACATTTTAGTTAACATTATTTAGCATTTGTGTATTTGTAGAATGTGTAAAACTAGAGTGTGTCATGGGGGAAGAAGAGTAAAGACTTTTAATACCGCTAACTGGAAACCTCTCTCAAAAGTACATTAGTCAGCCCAGTACAGTGAGTATCAAAGCACAGTAGAGCTAGTACAAACTGCTAACAACACTCTACAAGCTCTGCAGTGTAGTTATTTATGGAATAACATTTGACTACATTTAAAATGTATTTGATTCTGCTTTGTATCTTGAGAAACAATGTAGAGCATTACTAAAGCCCTGCACGATGATACAGTACCAACCTTACCTGTAAAGGTTAATGTGGCATTCAGCTCTGTCCACAATCAGTCCTGGTGATTGGTCAATGGAATAGAATGAACATATTGCTTCATTTAATTTTATTATGCGTCATTTCTTACGAAAAGAGAGAAACATGCACCGTGGAGTATGTATAATTTAACGGCTTTAAGTCTTCACTTGTACCTTTTATTCTACACATGTGCATATCCACACACACACAGACACAATCTAACAGTACAGCATGCAGTCCAGTCATTAGGTAAGGGTGATTACACAGCGGTTGATTGGAGCATATGGGTTGAGTAAGTTGTGATAATGAATGAGTGTACAGAGCTAGGGTCTCTCCATCCGCAGTTAAAAATACCTGCTCATGTGCTCATTTCCCTTCAGGAGCCCTGTTTGAGTCAAATAAATAATCAAGTGAACTTCTGAGTTTAACGATGAATGTTAGGAGCATTTAGTCGACATTTTAACAAAATATATTTCTCTTTACTGTGAGTGAGAGAAGATTGGGACACTGTTTCTTTCATTAGGTGTGCATGTACAGTAACCTGAATCCCTCAGCTTGCTTTCAAAAGACATGTTAGCATAGTAGTACGTAATGAAATGGATAAATATACTGCAATGGAAAAGTAATTGAATCATTGTTGCAGATATTTAGAATCACCATGCACTGTCAGATTTCATAGCTGAGATGAGGCCATTGCAGTACAGATATTACCCTGGTAGAAAACTATTCTCGGAATAGCAGTGAGTGTATCAACAGTCAGTGGCATTTTAGAGTGTGTAGTGATGCTATATTAGGTGCAGCAGTGTCACAGCTGGGTTGAAAATAGTCTACCATCCAGAAATATCCAGCAAGCAGCAGACCTGCATTTAGAAACTGACCATTGGTGATGAAGGGCTAGAAGAAGAGTGACAAAATTGGTGCAATAAAATGATATTATCCCTTATCCCTTCTTTTCACCTGATACGTAATCAGGAGCGCTAAAGTTTTAGTAACCTAGCTATCTGCTGGTTAACTAGTTAACTTAGGGCATTGTATGTCTTCAAAAAGGGGGAAGATGGAGCAAAAATTAATTATTATTGTCTGTTTCCTATTTTCTCTGTCAAGGGGAGCTGAAATTAGCTTTGATTAGCTTTTTGTTTTATTTAATTTTTCCGTTCCACCTTAAATGCTGCAGCCCCTGCAATATGTTGCACCATTTAATGTGGAACAGGAAAGATAGCTAGCTAGCTAACTATTAAGACAAACTACTAGCAATCTTTTTTATGCTTGTTATGGAAAATTCAGCCATAAAACATTGAAACTACACATTAAAATATGGTAATATAGTTCTAATGTTCAATTTTAACAAGGAAAATACTTGTATTTATGGGTTATGGGTTTATGGGTTTCTTTGGTAGTTTTTTCCACCATCTTACCAGTGGATCTCATACCCCTCGGTTTGAATTGTGCCTCTAAAACATCTCTGTATGAAGGGCTAACAAGTCCTATCTTTCCCCCTACGCTTCCAGCCTAACAAGAATCGAGACACCCCTACCCCTTTGTGTGCACGCTCAAAACAGAGGGGTAGAGGTAAGGGGTAGGGCCCAGGGTGAAATGCGATTTTTACCAAACCCTATATGAAATACAGTCATTGTTAGCATGTTGCAGCATGACTGCATTGGTCAGCACTAGTATGGATCACTTTATGTATCTTAAATACGTCCTTCTGGGTTCTAAGCATAGACTGTATATAAGTATGGACAGCACGTCAGGGGTGAAAAGTGAAGCCACTATGTCTCTTACGCCTTCTGGTGGCTGGCTCCAGTACAACTTTTAACCCTGCCTATTTCCTTTTTTTTTTTTTGGAAGTTGGATTCTGTACATTCTGCAATCCCCCTCCTGTATTATTAACCCCCAGTGTTTTTCTTTACAGTTAATACGTTTTATAGGAGTTATTCCGTTATATATTTAAAGGGGTGTGGCTATGTGGTGATTGACAACTGAGGGCAAGTTGATTGACAGGTCGCCTGAGAGCATGAACGTGCACCGCCACTGTGGCTCAGTCTTTCAGATATTCTGATTTTATTGTTAAAAATGACATTTCTAAAGTAAAGTCATGGCTTGTTCAGCAGTGAACTGTTGTAACAGAGCCTCAGGGAAACATTCTCTGCAGTTTTTTCGGTAAGTAGATAATTTCCCTCCATCAATTCATTAGTATTTATACTTTGTTCTTCTCCCTAATTTTAGTATCTAGGTTAGGTTTTTAACCTAGCGTTAGGTACTTAATGCTAGCTAACTAGTTAACTAGGTTAGCCAACTCAGGTTAGCTAGGTTAAGTAACTTGTTTGGTGAAAATTACGGTGAAACGCAAAGAGTAATTGAGGGGAAAGGCGCGGTTTGGGCAGTCACATGGCCCCGACTCCCACCTCTGCCGCGCCAGTTCTGGCTCCAATTTGCCTCTACTGCACAAGCGCACACAAGATGGCAGCTTCCATTTCGGCCATATTTTGTCTTCAAAACGCCGTAATGAGACATCCTGTCCATACTTATATACAGTCTATGGTTCTAAGGTACCTATTAGACACCAATCTCTCAAACACCAATAATAGTATTTTATTATAGTGTTTTACTCAGTTTTTGGTCTTGGAGGTTTTTATAAGGATGTCGAGGCTGCAGAACACTGAGTTTTTCTGCCATTCCATATCTGGGTTCTATACCTGGCAACTCAGGGTGTGGAAATAGTACTGAGGAGTAGCAGCTGACAGGATCAGAGACTAAAACACATACAGATTTTCTCCATAATGAAGAATTAACAAGAGAGATGCAAGTGCTTAAACTTAGCAAAGGACACATCCTGAGCATTTTATGAGTTAGTAAATAAAATACAGTATAAAAAATATTGTTACATATTGTTATTTTTTTGTTATTTTTGTAAATTCATACTGAAGTCATCCAGACTATAAAGGAACACAGAAGGACTCATGTAGTAACTTAAAAGTGTTAAACAAACAAAAAACTCTATAAAACATTCAGTTGGGCTCTTCTCTTGGGTGCTGTTAAATTGCGGTTTCTGAGGCTGGTAACTCTGATGAACTTATCCTGTGCAACAGAGGTAACTCTTACATTCACTTTTACGTCATTTAGCTGACACTTTTATTCAAAGTGACTTAAAAAGGTTACTTCTGTTGCAGAGGTGGACCAATGAAGTGTTAGGAGTCTTGCCCAAGGACTCTTATTGGTGTAGCGCAGCATTCAGTCATCCAGACAGGGAACTGAACCCCAGTTTCCTACTTCTTGCTCTGCCTTTCCTGGAGTGGTCCTGATGAGAGCCAGTTTCATCATAAGGTTTTTGATGGTCTTTTTGTAACTGCACCTGATTACACTTTCTAAGTTCTTGAAATGTTATGGGTTGACTGACCTTCATTTCTTAAATGTCATTTTTTCTTTACTTAATTACGTAATTAAGTAGTTCTTGAACACTAGTCAAATATTACTCAGAGCTTTTTACAGTGCTTAAACTTTGCATGTTTTCTTAATATCTGATGACACATCCTCATAACTTTATGAGTCAGTACAGAAAATACACTATAATACATATTGGTACATATTGGATTTTACCAGCAGTGGTCTTTTGTCGGCCCCTTGCCATTGACGGACTTGAGCAGATGTGATGCAGTCAGTGTAGCTGGCCCACATAATAAAACAGCTAGTGAGTGTTGCTACAAGGTAAGTGGATCTAATAGAAACTGGCACACCAATTTAGTGTTTACCATTTCCAGCCTGCAACCTCAGAGCAGTAGAAAAGGCCAGAATTTCCATAAGGAATGTTATAGTAGTAGAATTTTGTAAGGCTTAGCGAGGGCTTTGTATTTTCTGTCAGTGTTACAGTCCTGGGCTGGGGATGGGGCGAGTGCGCTGCTGACAGTAGCTGAGGGGGAGAGTGCTGTGTGTGATGCTGGTGGACTGGGTGAGAATGTTCCAGACTTGACTGAGTTTCTTATCTTCCCCTCCAGGTACGACCTCGACTCAAAGAGTGAAAACCTGTCCAAACATGTAAGTGAGTGATGGTGGCTTACACTTTGTAAGTGTGTAAGTGTGTGTATGTGTGTGTGTGTGTTTGTTTGTGTCTGATTTGTTCATGATGGAGCCTGTGCAGCACTGGCTGCATATGAAAAGTGCAGCAGCTCTGTAGACTTGATGGGGTCAGAAATAGAGGTCACTTCATTTTTCCTCGTGCACCTAAACAACTGATCAAGAAAGATTTTCCCTTTTATCATCTCCACATTTTTGAACCGTCGAGAAATAAACAGCCCCGTTTTATCGCCTAGCGCCTTGGTGTAAGACTGTGAACAGACCCTTGGCAGCAGAGGGCTGTAGGCTTCCTCTGCCAGAGAGGGAACGCCACTAGCTGACAGAGGGTCGCTCAACCTCGCAAAGCCTTTTTGTAAATAACACACTTGTGTTACATTGTAGGACAGAAGTTGGAACAGCAACACTGCTGTAATCTTACTGTTTCTTCTGCAGGCAAATGACAGTGACACAGAATCAGGGCTGTCTCTCATCGTTTCTATTCTCTGTGGGAAGTGTGGCCTTTTAGGGTCACTGACTATTATCTTATCTGCAGTGTTCTGCAGGAGTAGATGCAGTGGAAAGAATCTCGATGTCTTAAATGTCGAGTTTAGACAATTCTGCTGTAATACACATACCAAGCTCTTTCTTAGGAAAACCTGTACACCTATTCATTCCAGCAATTATCTAATCAGCCAGTTGTGTGGCAGCAGTGCAGTGCATATAATCATGCAGATACGGGCCAACAGCTTCTGGTAATGTTCACATCAACCATCAGAATGTGCAACAACTATGACAAAACGTGGCATAATTATTTCTACAACTGCTGATTTGCTACCATTCTTAGCATTTCAGTCTCTAGAGTTTACTCAGAATGGTTTAATCAAGAAAGCACATCCAGTAAACAGCAACACAGAGGTCTATAAAGAATGATAGACTAAGTTGTTCACCCAGATAAACACTCTGCACTATTGTGGTGAGTAAAAATGCACAAAAACGTTGCACTTTAAGGCTGATTACCTACAGCAGCAGAGAGCTACGTCGAGTTCTACTTCTTTTAGCCAAGAACAGAAAGCTGAGGCTGCAGTAGAAACAAGTTCACCAGAATGGTTCTATGGTTTCTTTTGGCACACTTGTGTTATCTTCAATTGTTTCAGTGTTCTCCTGAAATCTTCCTAGTCACCAGATCTAAACATAGACCAGAATTTAAAAGGAATTGTTTCCTGCTTTTCTATTTCTGCCATAGCCCGCCCCCCAGCCTGGTCTTGAATGTGGGAGTGCTGGTGCTTAACTTGTGCCTGGCTCACTTTACAGGATTTTTAAAATCCTAACCTTTCGTCAAAATGTAAAAGACCTTTATAATTGATTATTCTGTCTCTAATCTTTGTTAGTTATCAGCCCCTCCACACCACACCATCTGCCCTGAATAAAAGCAGGAGTGAACTGTGAACAACAGCAAAACTACTGTTATGCTAGATGTGAAGCTTTCTGCCTAAAAGCCAAGAAAAAGAAAGCATTATGGATGAATCCATGGCTGAATAGAAGAAGTCACATGTTTCATAATAACATTTAATGATCAGAGTGTTAAGATTAGACTATATACACACCACACACTCCATGATAATCTGGGATAGAGCTTGCAAAAGATATGGCAAAAATCTATATCACAATATATTTCTTCATTTCAATAGATTCAATACAATTCCAATATTGATATGATTATCCAGCACTAATCTGAGAAAATCATTGTTTATAGTCACCCTTAAATTGGGACACTTTTTGCGATTGTGATGAAGAGCAAATTGAAGAGCCTCAAAATCTGCCTGATTATCCTTTAGTTAGAATCGATTGTGATTATTGACACAGATAATTAGCTGGCTAATGTCTCTTACAGCCCAGAGCTAATGTTTGTGTTAGACAGGCTAATTGTCATAGTAAGCATGTTGCTGTGCTAGCTAGCTTAGCTAATTAATTTTTCATGAGCCTATTTGTATAGCAGAAGTCAATGTCACCCTCAGTGACCTTCAATTTCCATAGCTGTCACCAGTGTTGGAATGTACTGTACTATACATGTTCCCTTATATCTTTGCTCTTGGTAGACCTAGTAGACCTTGAGCAGACCTTGAGCTGCACATGCACAGTATCTGATCGAACCCATACTGCCATACTTGCCTCATCCTTAAGCCTGTTAAAAGAAACAGCAGGACAGTTGCCCCCAGCAAAAATGCTAATATCATTGCTGTCAGAAATTAAAATACATTTTGACATTTTGGAGCATCATTGCTTTCATTTAGCAGTAATACTATTTTTAAAGTCAGGATGCTGGATGATCACCACCTTACCTCTTTCCCAACTCCCTAATTCATCCCAAAGGTATTAGATGCACCAGGGCCCCACAATTACAGAGAACACGGTTTCACTGCTCCACAGATTAGTGCTGGGGCCTTTATGCCCCTTTAGCTCATCCCTGGTAAGGTGCCAATAGATTCATTTTTATTTGCTTCAGAGAGTCCAATTCTATTGGCAGTGCTTCTCTACAGAGACTAGACAAGCTGTGTGAGTCACAGCAATGAGTGTAACTTAAAGGAGCTAAAAGCATTCATTATTCAGGAGATTGCTAATTCAAATCCCGTTCATGCAGCTTTCCATCAGCTACCGGAGCCCTGAGAGAGCACAATTGGCTTTGCTCTCTCTGGGTGGGTAGATGGCGCTCTCTTCCTACATCAATCCAAAGGGTGATGTCGATCAGTACAAGGCGTCTGTGAGCTGATGTATCTGAACTGAGTCACTGCGCTTTACTCCGAGTGCACTGTGAAGCTATTTAGCAGTGTTTTACATCAGCAGCAGTTTAAAAAGAGATGGTGGCTGACTTCACATGTATCAGAGGAGGCATGTGTTAGTCTTCACCCTCCTGGTGTTGGGGCATTACTAGTGATAGGACTCATAGAGTCCTAATGACTGGGTTGGGTAATTGGCCTTGTCAATTGGGGAGAAATAAATGGGATATAAATAAAAGAAGGGGAGTGCAAACATTTGGACATACAGTGTATATTCAGTTAATTACTACAGGAATAACATTTAACAAAACACTTTTTAAATGTCGAACCTGTAATCAATGACTGAACAGGTTGTCAGTGCAGAGACTGAGGCTGCTGGTATTTGAATGGAAGACATGACGTGTTTGTGCTGTGAGAGGTTGGTGGGGAATAACAATCAGGATTAAAAAACAGCTGCCAACAGCTATTGATTAGCTTACCTGTTCATTTTAGGAGCTGTCTGCTCACATCACAAGAAATAGAACATGTTGGCACTAGTGCTATTACAGATATATACAGAAATTTTATTGCTAATATTTGAAATTATTGCTCAATTTGTAGTGACCAGTGGTAGAGCTGTGTATTGGGAAGGACTTGGTGATACAATGCATAATGATCAAGATAAAATCGTTACAATTCAATTTATTGCAATATAGTATTGTGATTCTGTAAGCAAAATTATATATTGCGATTTTTAAAAATCAAATTATATCCAATCATAACAATGGGATCTAATGACTGAGCAAAACACTAATATCTAGAAGGCAGTATGGGTAGGCGATATGGCCCTAAAATAATATCACAATATTTCATAAATTTTTTGCGATATTGATACTCTTGTCAATATAACAAAACACTGAATTTTAACATTTTTTCAAGAATACACTACTGCAACAAAATAAAAAATAAATGTTATTATTGCATGTAATATGAAATGGCACACCCCTAACTGAGATCAGTTGATCAGATGATCCAGAATGTCATGCTACTAATAATGCACTCCAAATATCTTCTTATATCCAGGATTAAAGTAAAATAAATGATACTTAACAGATATAATCTGTCTCTAGTAGATATAAAATGGGAAATGAGAACAGTGTGAATTTTTCTTTTGCTAAAAACAACAAAAAAGTAGTACCCTGATGTGATAATTAGGGGTGGGTGATATGGCGCAATATTTCAGGGTATAATATTGTTCACGATATTCAAAAATGTTGGCTATATTATTGCGTATGATATGATATGGCACACCCCTAGTGGGCAGGACTTAAACTCAACAGTAAATAAACCACTTCTGACACCAATCATTAAAAAATGATACTGAGATTTGGATAGTTGGTTGATACAATGTTGCAAAATGATACAATATCGGTATTTTCTTACAATACAAACAGCTGGAATGGCCTGTAAATGTTATATGCATGCATGCATTGTAATGCTATGTGAATTATAGCTGCTATGCCTGCACCAAAGTAGATCTACGAATAATAAATGTTAAATGCTTTAATTATAAATAAAATGCTTTTGAATAGATTTCAAATGGAATGTTAGCAGGATGGTGTCTGCAGTCATACTGCAGAATCATTTTATTGAGTAAAAATATAGTAAATTCTAATAATTTAGGAGAAATAGCAGAAAGAATAGAGAGAATATTTAGTACAAAAACTGGTGTTCCTGATGTGATATGGTTTAGAGAGCTCTGAAGAAGCATAGTCTAAACCCTGAGGAGCACAAAGCTAGCTGATCTGTCAGCTGAGAACTTCTGACAAAATGTTTTTCTGAGCTGTTGGGTGACCAGATCAGGCATGACATCCTCCTCTGGAGACCAAGCTTGTGGCAGACAAGCATACACACAAACACACACACACACACACTCACAAAAACACAGATGCAGAGACACTACACAGCATATTTAAACATGTGCAAACTCATGCTACAATGACCACTGAAAAACAATACCATGTATGTATTTGTTTTGTGTATGGGTATGTCCTGAATATGCAGTAGAGTCATATAAGAAATAATAGCAATAACCTATATTATTATAAAACTATATTAGTAAGTATATATGAAAATATCAATATACTGAACGATTGGGATGTTTTGTTTTGTGATACTATACTAAATATAAAAAAACAGTATGGACTTTTAATTATTGTAATAGTTTACATGCAAATATTAGTGACTGAAAGTGGTTTAGTTTGTGTTGTGTGTCACATCCTGGTCTCGTCTCGTGTCTCTGTGTGTCTTCCCCACGTGACCTATGCTCCCCTGTGTCTCCCGTCTCAGTACCTTTCCACCACTTGTCTCATTTTTAGCTCCGCCCCTTCCCCAGGTGTTTCCTATTCTTGTGTGTTACATGTTACTATAAATAGCACTCCTTTGCCACTTTGTCTCCGTCAGTCTTTGCACCTTCCAATGTTGTTTTGTCTCTCTCAGTGTTATCAGTCCTCTTAGCGTTTCTCTGTTCTCTGTTTTTGCCATATATATATATAGTCTATTTCCTTGTTTATTTCTTAGTGTTTTGCTTCTTGTTGTTTCCCTTGTATATACATCCCTGCCCTGTTTAGTTTTGGTTATTTCTTGGTTATTTTTGGTAGTTTCTAGTTTCTTGTTTATTCCTTGTTTATGTTCTTAGCTTTGTTTGTTTCTTTGTTTATTTACTCCCTGTTTGTATATATATATATATATATATATATATATATATTTAGTACTTCTTGTTTGTTTAGTTTATGTTCACTAGTTCCTCTCGTTTGTTTTGGTTTACTTTATTATTACATGTTCTTTGTTATTTGTTTATCTTTGTTATTTATATATATATATATATTTATTAAATTATTCGTTTCGTCCCTACCTGCACTTGTGTCGGCCTCCTCGTCTCCCTGCCTGGGTTTTCCTGACATTGTGTTTAACCCTCTGGGGTTGTCAAACACGCTGGTGCATCAAATTCAATATTTATTGATGTTTCTATCATTTTTTTTATTATACATCTAAATAAACATTATTACAATATTTATTAAACAAGGCATATCTTATCACAAGACTGTAGGTGAGTTATGGGACTATGACAGGAGGTTCAAATTTCCATCACACCAGATTGTCTGATTTTTTGCCTCAAAGAGAAAGCAAGTTTAAATGGAAGACTCTTTTTCAATCTTTTCAATGTGTCATGTTTTCTAGATGTCCTGCAATATCACAATGTTTTCATTTTTCATTTTTAGGTTTGGGAATTTTACTTTTAACATTTCCATAATTTTATTATTCGCCCTAGCTGCAAACGTTATGTGAAAAACGTTCTAATAATGTTATAATGCAAATAATTATTACTTCACACTTTTTTAGAATGATTCTAGAATATTATTTCTGTAATGTTACAGGCTAACGTTAACATAACGTTATAATAACATAACATAACGTAACGTTCTCTGTTAGGGATGAATCCACCAGAAAACAGGTTTCTCAGCTGCACTGTATTATGACAAAAATTTTAATAGAAACATTAGAAACATTGCTTTTTGGCATATTTGCTGACCCCAGATGTAAGGAAACTTTTATTTTACTCTTCTATGCTTATAATAGTGGTTTCTTTTTTATACCATGACCTACACTTTTTTTCCTAAAATTAAATTAACAAAAAGAAACTGCTCTTGTTTACAATATTGCAGTGTTTTCATGATCATATATCATAATATGTATCTTATCACCAAGTTCTTGCCAATACAAAGCCCTAATCAGGACAAACAGACTGGTCATGACTAAAAACCGCTAGCTTTTTAACTGAATATGTAAAATGTAAATGTTAGCATTTAAATGTAACTTAAATGTAAATGTTAGCAATTATTAGCTTGAAAGAACACAAAATGAAAATAAATGCAAATTACTTTAAATACAAAAAGTAGCTATTTAACTAAAGGTCTTTTTAAGGTGTTTTTCAACCTTGGTCCTTGAGACATCCTGCCTTACACGTTTTTTTCCCTTTAATGCTCCCATCACTACTAGTCGACCAATCAGCTCTTAACAAGTACCTGAGCACCAGTGGGTGTTTTAAAACTGCCTAACCTGTGTTTATATAATTAGGAAGTCTAATGACTACTGATCTTCTTTAAAGTATATATTTTTACTTTTCACTGTCACTATCTATATTTATTTTAATAGACTATTGCATGTCATTATATAGCTTGTTTAGGATGCACGGTGATTCTTTACAGTACTGTATGTAAAATTGTATGTATGTTAGATTGTAAAGATATACTGTATATATGTTACTGATACTGTATAATGTGTGTTGGTGCATCTTCAGGACTTCTTGGGCCAGATGTACTGCACTCTGGGAGAGGTGGTGGGTTCTCCGGGTAGCCGTATGGAGAGACCCCTCATGTGAGTACGGCTTTTGAGTTCTAATTCCACGACTGTCACCCCTCCTCTCTTCTACAATCCATCACACCTGTCCGTGTGGAAAGCGCTTTATTAGACTTCCATCCAGGTCTAATACAGTTTGCATCTCAAATGTGGTCCCATGTCCTCCTCCTTGTTTGTGTGTGTTGATGCTCATACATGCATTTGTGCACTGAAGCGTGTGTGCATTCCATGTGCCTGAGCGTGTACGTCTGTGTGTGTATGTGTTCCTAAGGCACTGCGTCTACATACATGAATGAATTATAGACTTAGTGTACAGTGACACATTGGGCACCGCAGATGATGTAAGAATGTGCCTCTCCTAGAGAATTATATAACTGGAGATGGCTTCATTCAGCAGCACAGCACCCAGAATCCTCCCTGAACACAGATTCATTCAGTCAGCATAGAGGCAACATGTTCATTTATTAATATCAAACATTGTATAAAAAGTCACTCTTTCACTCTCCTGGGTCAGAAAGCACCTGTTCATTCAGTCTCTCCCTCAGTAAAATCTGAATGTGCACCAGCACTGCGGGATTACATCACATGTATTCATTCATTAATTTATTCATTTCATTCATTCAGTTTCTCAGTTGATCATTTCATTTATTGATCAGAGTTATAGTGTCCTACACAAGTATGGAAAAGTATGGAATTGATTTAAATAAATATTCTGGTCTGGAAAAGTGTGGAAAATG
Source organism: Astyanax mexicanus (assembly GCF_023375975.1). Lineage (NCBI taxonomy): Eukaryota > Metazoa > Chordata > Actinopteri > Characiformes > Acestrorhamphidae > Astyanax > Astyanax mexicanus. The sequence goes on from NC_064409.1 coordinate 58,783,735, forward strand.
GAAATTATTATATGGAAAAATATGTATGTTTCCAAGACTAGTGGTAACAGTCTTGTTCTATCTTTGAAAAAATAAAATTAAGAATATATATATAAAAAAAGTTGGGGCTTTAGAATGTTTGTGTGAAAGCTCCCTGCTCTTATTCTCCTCCAACTAACTTTATGGTCCACCCAGGTGTCCTCAAATTTCACTGCTGCTTGGACAGGTGATGTCCACAATTATAATTATTTAATAAGGAGTTCAAATTAATGGACTGGAATGTCCCATTAATAAGACAAACAGTGTGCAATATTAAGATCAGCAACATTGAGATCAGCTGGTTTATCTTAATTCAGCAGTTAATCAGATCCCACTTTACATCTAGGGGTTGTGGGGGTCATTTTCCAATAAAACCAGTAAAATAAGGTTAAAAGGCACGAGGAAAAAGTTAAAAATGTTTATTTACAACTATTTGCTATTCAGACACACATTCGAAAATTGCTGTGTTGCCAAGTAACACATGGGAAAATTCAACTGGACAGCACCAAAGAAAGGAACAGAATAAAACATAACACACTTCCCTAACTTATAAAAGTTACAAAACATAAACCAAACAAAGCAAACTACACTAAACATTCCTGGTCAGTAACCAAAATACATTGTGTGGTGCTGCAGGACTAAAACATATTAAAATAACTAAGAGAACATGTTGGTAAATACACAAAGTGAATAAGAGATTTAAAACTAAACTAAAAACACATCCGCCCTCTTGGATTCTTGCATTTAAAAGGTTGGCTCTTCCTCCAATACTCCTGAAAGGCCTTCCATTGGTCAGTAGGTGGAGTCATTAGTAGTTTCAGTGGAAGTAGAGCCAGAGAGAAAAAGATAAATAAAAATAATGACAACAAAGTGCTTGCATTTAACACCTTCTTTAAAACAACTGTAGGATTTTGATTGCATTCAGGTACTGATGTTAAATCATTAGGTCTGGCTCTCTAGCTCAGCGTTGCCATTGGGCATTGTGACCTTAAGTTTTTGTGAGGCTGGTACAGAGCATCCCATTCCTTTGGCAATGCTTTCTCTGGAAGCTATACGAGCTGTGAGTCCATTTGAGCTCGAGTGCCAGCAGTGGGTACACCTATATACAGCTGAATTTACTATAAAAATCAGGGGTGTTTTTAAAACTTTTTAACCTTTTATGACTAGAGAGATGAACATTAATAGTGTAGCATAGCACTGCATATCGGAGCAGTATTATATAAAATGCTGGCAGGGGGAACTTATAAACATTTTTACATTATACTCTCATAAATGATGTAAAATAAAAAGTTTTAAATATCTTGACATGCTTGGTATTAGTTACTTCAGTTTTATTATCTGAGGTAACTTAAGCTTAGCATTTATTTGTTTAGCAAAAGACTGGCTTCCTTTTTCCATTTCTTCATTCATTAATCCATCGACAGTGCCTAAACATGCTGTTATAGAACCATTGGTTATGTCATAAATATTGCTTAAAATATCCATTTTAGCACCTCATTAATTGCCTGTCAGGCAGGTCATATTGAAGTAGACCTTCAACCTTTAAGTAGAACTTAAAAACTCAATAAACATCATGGCAATATCAAAAAAAAATCAGGAAAGAATGAGAAAGAAAGAAATTGAGATCTGTTAGTCGGGAAAAGGCTATAAAGCCATTTCTAAAGTTTTGGGACTCCAGCAAACCACAGTGAGAGCAATTATCCACAAATCGAAAATATTGAACACTGATGAGTAGCTGGTCAACCAAAATTACCCCAAGAGGACAGCGACCACTCATCCAGAAGGTCCCAAAACACCCATCAACAACATCCATAGAACTGCAGGACTCACTTGCCTCAGTTAAGGTCAGCAGCGTTCATGACTCCACCATAAAAATGTCTTTATCCATATGAGTGTATTGCAGTTTTTTTGTGGTGTACCTGTTAATCTGTTTTTTATTAAAGGTAAACCACACAGGCCTTTACTCTTCAGTCATTCTATATTACATTCACAAGTCAAGGGGAGTCAAAAAGTGCTTTATTTCCCCCCTCTCTCTTTCTCTCTCTGTTTTTCTCCCTGTCCTCCTCGAGAGGGCTGCGCACTGTATACGTGTGCTGTGAGTTAATTTACGTGAGTGCCTCTCTCCCTGTACCATAGGGGTTTGTCCACATTCAAACCAGATTAAAGGACTTGCTTCAGTTATCCATTGATTTCTGTCTACATCCATCTCATCATCAATGTGACATTACACTGAGCTACTTACAGCAATTGAAAACAACAACTCAGGGCATTGCGTAACGGAGGCATCAGTTTGTCTGCTGTTGTGGGTCTTCAAGATCCTTTCTTCCTTCTTTTCTGCCAAGAAAGTATCAGCAGTCACTCATCAGCAGTCAGGCTGTTATCAGCGATGATCCCAGTGCCAGAATATCAGAATATGCTGTTGTGTTCCACGTTTGAGTGGATCTTTTGACGTGGTGGTTTCTTATGAAAGAATAGAATGTTTATGCTGTGTTGACCCTCATGATATTTTGATCGTAGGTGTTGGAGGGCTGCTGGAATGCTTAATTGAACACTGAATGTTTTGCAGGGGCATTCCTGGGAAAAACTGTGGAACCATCATTGTGAAAGCAGAAGAACTTGGAAACTGCAGAGTAAGTACATTTCTAGTTTTGTTCACTTCATCTTCTACTCCTTCTCATCTTCTTTCTTCTCTTCTTCTTCTGTTTCTTTTTATCAACTTCCCACTCTCTCTTTTTCCATCTCTTTCTCATTTCTTCTTCTTATAGAACTTCTGATTCATCTCATCTCTCTTTCTTTTACTTTTCCTTGTTCTTGATCTTGTTCTTCTTCTTTTTCTTCTTTTCCATCTTCATCTTCTTCTCCTTATTAATATTCTTCTCATCCTTCTTCATCTCCTTCTCATTCTCTTTATGTTCTACATTTTCTTCTCATCTGTCAGTTCTGCTTGTCTTCACATTCTTTTTCTTTTCCTTCTACTTCTCTGACTTCTTCTCCTTCTGATTCTTTCTTCTTGCCTTCTTCTTCTTTGTCTCTGCTTCTGATCATTCTTCTTTATCTCCTTCTCATTGTCTTCATCGTCATAATGTTCTTCTTCTCCTTATCTGCCTGTTATACTTTTTATTCTTCTTTGTTATTTTCCTCTTCATATTGTTCTTCTGATTTGTCTTCTACTCTTTTTTGTCACTCTCAGTCTTCTTTTTCTTCTTGTCACCCTCTTCTTCTTCCTCTTTTACTTTTTCTTCTACTTCTCGTCATTTCAGTCACTCTTCACAGCTGTAATGTGCTGGGTCTGTGCCTCTGTGGTTTCCATAAAACCTTTTCCGTTGAATAATGAATGCACAACATGCTTGAATGCACACAAACACGCTTGCACACATGCTGAGAGAGCCAAGGCCTCGGGACACTGCAGCTGTTTATGTTCTTTATGTTAGGAGTCGGTTCTGCTGCAGTTCTGCGGAAACAAACTGGACAAGAAGGATTTCTTTGGCAAGTCCGACCCATTCCTCGTCTTTTATCGCAGCAACGAAGATGGAACGTGAGTTTCAACAACTGTTTTTTAATTTTCTTCTGATTAACTGGCCAAAACACAAGTAATCTGAGTGGTCATCTCCAGCACTGCTGGGAAATACAGTGTGAAATGTTAATCATTGAGATTCAGCACTATAGAACTGCATGTGAGTAACTGTAATGGATGATGTTGAACAGGTACACCATTTGCCATAAGACTGAAGTAGTGAAGAACACTCTGGATCCTGTGTGGCAGGCCTTCAAAATCCCAGTTAGAGCCCTGTGTAATGGAGATTATGACAGGTGAGTTCACAGGACTGAAGGATTTATGTATATATACAGTGGGGTGAAAATGTCATGGTGTGCACAGAATACAGACACTTGCGGATACAGTAAAAATGGGTGTTTATTAAAACGTTAGGCAGTAAAAGAGCAGTTGTACATACACAAAGTAGAGCACCGGTAAACAGAAGCCTCAAAGAATAAACCATACCATTAACGGGAGACAGTTCAGAGTTCATACACGAAGAAGCCAGCATCAGAGATAATCCACAAATCGGAAACGTTAAACAGTCCAGGTCAAACACAGTAAATCCACAATCAGAGGTACAGGCAGATTTGAATTGGCGTCGAAGAAACAAAAAACAAGGTCATAAACAAGAAAACAATCACAGAGAAAATAACGCTTTGTAAAGTGGATAAACCAAACAATACACGAAACAGGTGTGTGTGTGGAGTGTCCTTATATACTGCAGGTAATCAGTATTCGGGCTTCCTGGAGGAAGCAGGTGAGGTGTCACGTGAGTGGGTGTGTGTGTGTGATGTCAGCGGGTGGTGCGTTCTGGGTAGTGTAGTAGTTAGAGCTGGATGCGGGAGAAACAGGATTGCCTACAGCACCAGACGTGACAGAAAAAGTGTTTGCATGTATGAATATTCATGAGCAAGAGCCGAAATCCTGTCTTTCTTCAGAGACCACTAATTCAGTGATCTAAAGCAGGCTAAATAGAAACACTGGAGCACTTTTTTTTCACAAAAAATGGCTCCAGTGATTCTATTTAAATGTGAATAAAAGAATTAATGTTAGAACCACTTAGATTTGTATTATTTCTGCCAATCCCTTAAGAAAATAGTTGTATTAATCACAACAATATTCTGTGACTAAATCATGTATAAATTATGCTTACATTTTCTTAAAATGATGGTACTTAACTGTATTTTTGGGAAAGAGACAGTAAAAATGGTTTAGTGTGGTTTACACCTGGCAGACTAGAATCTTTTTTTTACTGTATTATAATATCTCAGGGTAGTTTTGATGCTTTTTTTTAATTAAAATATTGTAATGTGCCGAGATACTGAGTTTAAATGAGAGTTTAAATTGAGAAAATAAACAAGTGTTAAGTGTTTACTTCATATAAAAAATTATTTGTTAACGACATGCATTGTTTTTACTGCAAAACAATGGAAGTTATATTATTTATTTATTATATATTTAGACTATTTTAAATCTGTCTACAGAGCAATAAAGATTGAAGTGTACGACTGGGACAGGGATGGAGGGTGAGTAGACTAAGATATGATTTTCCTAACCAATACTAAGAATACATGTGCCGTTATGCATATGATTAAAGATAAAAGGATGGTACTGCATGGTAATGAGTGTGTCTCTATAGGCACGACTACATCGGAGAGTTCAAGACGAGCTATAGGGAGCTGTCTAAAGGCCAGTCTCAGTTCAATGTGTGGGAGGTGAGTCACACATATTACTATATACAGAGAGGGACACATATACAGTGCTGCTCACATCGTAGGCAGACATTAATTGCTGGCTTAAAGCAGAGATGTCAGATAAAGAATAGACAAACGTAGACATAATTGTCTTTAGATGGAAGAAGAATGTGTTGTTTGAAATTTAGTTAGAAGAACAACACAGAGTTGGTTGGTTGTAAACTTCTCAGTGAACTCCAGACACTTTGTTGTTTCATTTTCTCCCTCTTATCCTCCTTTTTCTTCTTCTTCTCATTGTTCTTGGTCTCCTCCAACTTCTTTTTCACATTCTGTCACTGCATTTCAAAGCCTAGGCTGCATTTCTAGACCTCTGCATCATAAAAGGCTGTTCCAAAGTGAAGGACCCTCCATATAGAAAGCTTTCGGAGAGGAGTTCGTTTTCACATACTTGAATTAATCTTTGTTACCTTGTAAAGTGTAGACTGATTGACTAATTAAAGCATTTCTCTTTTATATTGTATCTTAATCAAAAGTATTTTGTTTATATTAGATATTATAACTAGGGCTGGGGCGACGCATCGACATAATCGACGTCATCGATTACAAAAATACATCGATTTGCATAACGTGCGTCGGCGCGTCGTAAACATGGCGGCGCCTGTGGAGAGCATTAGAGGTTAGATCGGGCCCAAAAATTCCAACTGGCTGTTTTCGGGCTGTTTTAATGAGCGAAATATGATCAGAATTATGTTAATTAACACGGTAACATAGAAGCATAGAACTATTATTTAATTAAAATGATTTTTAAGAACAGCTAAACACAGTTCTGCAAGTCAAACGCGGAGGAGTTCACGTGCGAGAGAGAGAGAGAGAGAGAGAGATTTGCTTGTTCTACTCACAGGTGAAGGTTCTCTTTGATCTCCTCGTGCTCATATTCTAGTCCCATTCATAATTCTGCAGCTCCCTCAGTGTTTTCTGCCGTATTTTGCGGCTAGCGCGAGCGCTTACAACTGACACCGCGGACCGCGAGGTGCCGCCGCGTTTGTGCCGAATCCGACTCTCTGCTGAATCTGACTCCCGCTTCGCGGACAGAATCGGCACAACACCCCCGCTGTAGAACTGCGGTAGTGAAAACAGCGCTTATAAATAAATTAGTTTAGTTTCACTTTCAGTTTTCGTTATTTTTTTTAAAATAAAAATATAATTAAAAAACAGACGCCTACATCTCGGACTATTTTCTGGAGCCCGGGTCGGATTTACGGGCGGGCCTCGGGTCATGTCGGGTTCGGGCAGAGAATCTAAGCTCTAGAGAGCTTGGACTCCGGAGAGCAATCTCCAGCTACAAAAAAACGCCAGCGGGCATCTAAAGTTTGGGAGCATTTCACGCAAAAGGGCAACAATGTGGTCCTCTGCCATACGTGCAAAAGGAGCACTTGAAGCGCAAACATCCAGGAGCACTATGTCAACAGGGTCACACAGTAAGTTACCGTTTACATCAGGGTCTCCGCGGGTGTCCTTAAAAAGACTTAAGGCTGTCTACCAAAGGTTTTAAACCTGCCACAGGCAGAAATTATACATTTTTGGTTTATATTTGTGCATGGCATTTCGCAGTTTCCAGAAACAGTAGCATTATTCATAAGTTCAGGTGTTTAGCTAAGCTAGCTGCCTTAAGTTATTTTAGCTAGCGCCGTCGGCGCTGCGGTGTCACACCGTTTTCTGTCACCGTCGGAATTTTGTGACCAGTGCTCACGGTTATGAGCGTTCATTGGCAAAACGGAAGCTTTCTATACCTACACCTTACCCTCAGCCCTAAACTGAACCGTTTTGGCCAGTCGGGGTAAACATTAGAAACGAACACGTTTCGAATCGGCCAGTGCACCGGTCTGCTGAGAACTACTTGCCAGTGGTCACAAAATCTAGCGGTCACAGAAAACAGTGCAACACACGGTTGTGGTGTATGGGAGCTTATCCATTTTTAGCGTTATAGAGCTAAACAACGTGCTGTACATGTAAGTGATTATAAGTGTGGGGTTTGGTTTAGTAGGCTTGTGTTGTTGTTGTTGTTGTTATTATATATAAATATAGTAATTTATCGTTTGCTTTAAAACGTAAAATAATTATTTAAATATGTTTCTCAATGAATAGATTAGTCGACTAATCGAAAAAAATAATCGTTAGAATAATCGTTTAAAAAATAATCGTTAGGGACAGCCCTAATTATAACAATACCTTTCCCATGATAACGATAATGTCATACTGTAATACTGTGATTCTGAAATATTCAATATATCGCAAGACAATTCATGCTATATGTGTTACAGAAGAGATTAAAATACAACCAACCAAATAATATTCTTCACTGCAGGTTTAACCTATGCATTTGGTTAGTGTCACCGCATGACATAAAAAAGCAGTAACTAAGTAAATAAATCGGTAAGGAGTCTAGAGCCATGTCATATTGGGACACGCAAAGATACCAGTTAAAATATACTATATTAGATAAAGGTTTTGGACAAAATGGGTAGTCAAAACAAGCAAGGTAATACTGGTAAACAGCAGCAATGAAGGTTAAACATAAAATCAGGGTTGGTGACAACAAACAAGGTCAAAAACAAGAGAGCTAACACAGGCAATGAGTAAACGATTTGTATGAAGAAAAATCCTTAAATACTCGGAAAAGAGTGTGTGGGATGAAGGGCCATTTATACTAAAAGTCATTAGTATTCTGGAGAAAGACTTCCTGGTGGTGCCGTGTGCAGTAACGTGGTGTGTGTGTGTGGTGCATTCTGGTTAGTGTAGTCTGGAGACTGTAGATTGCAGGAGCGCTTTCTGCACCACTCAATAAAAATTCAATAAAAATACTGATATTTGATGCAACGTGTCGATAAGGTATCGAAAATGAAAACAAAACACCATATTACGATATCGATAGTTTGTCCCATCCCTGGTTTATATATGTAGTTTGTTACACTATATGAGTTTGTTGCTGATGTAGTTAGCCACCATTACTAACCAAGCTAGCACACATTTTACTTAGTGGTAGTATATTTGGGATCCCAGTAAAAACTCTAGTTTGTAATTGAATATTAATAGCTGAGTTCTACCGAGGGCCCGTCCTATGATGGCTGCAGCCAAGGCTTTGGATCTCTTTTCTATTCTTGTTGTTGTAGTTCTTCTCTTTCTCATTCTTTTTCTCTTCTTCTTGTGTGTTCTTTTTATTCGTCTCCTTCTTTTTAATTTTTTTTCTTCTTCTCCAGCAGTTTACATGAATAAATTAATAAATTGGACGAATGTTATTTCTGTTATTAGTTTGGGGTGTAACAGTGCAGGTAGTTAAAATAAACCTACGTTGTAAGGAGGACATTGTTTAGTTCACAAAATCACACAGAGACACAGAGAATACACAGTATTATAAGCTATTAAATTAAGTATGGTAATTAAACAAGAGTGCAGGAAGTGCTATGCAGTATTAGATGGAACAAACTCCCTCTGTTCAAAAAGTTCAAATTTAATTAAAGTGTACTGAACTCAAACTCAAATGATGAACTCCAAACTGCAGTCCAATCCAAACTGTGACTTTTATGTAACGTTACACTCCTGCCTTCTGCACAGACAAATGACTTTCTTTATTTTTATCATTTTCCCAGATTGCCTGAAGGCTTTTGAACAGTACTGTTTACACACACACACACACATGCACACACTCAAATATATATATATATATATATATATATATATATATATATATATATATATATATATATATATATATATATATATATACATACACACTTAGATTTTTTCATTATGTATCTGCAGAAATTGCTCTGACGTTTGTTTTTCTCTTTGGCCTCTCCTATCAGTTTCACACACACACCCACACACATATATATAAACCCACAGACACAGAGAGATAGAGAGAGAGAAGGTGCACCATCCTTTGTTTAGATGCACATGAACGTCTGGCTCTGAAAAATGCTTCACATGGGAGTGGAATCAAAATGGTCCATGTCTGAATGTAAACATCCAGTTTAAAATGCTAAAACAGCCAAAACTTTAACCCACCTACATGTATACAAAAAGCTTCCAAGCTAATAAAGCTTGGAAACAATAAATAAAAGATAATAGACTATGTAGCATTATGTACTACAGAGATCAGTATGTCATACAGTCTCAGAAACATCCCAAGTAGGACTTGTAGTGAGGTTTGAAGAAAATGTGTGATAATTTAAGCATACATCTGTTGAGTAATGATGTAATAAAATGTGAAATATTATTATATCTATTATTATATTATATCTTTAAAATATATATATTGTAGAGAGGTAATTATAGAGCTGTGTATTGGCAATATGATATATATCTGTATACAGGCTTTACGATTCACTATATTGTGGTATATTGTGATACTTTAGGCAAGGCTATATATTGTGATTTCTTAAATAAAATATTTGAAACACAATCATATTTATAAAATTATTAAACAGTGGGATCTAACGACAGAGTACAATACTGCTATCTAGCAATCAGGGTTTAAGCACATTAAAATAAATTAAAAATACAAAATAAATCTTTATGACATAATATCTAATATAATCTAATCCAGTGGTTCCCAACCTATGGGTCGCCAAAGATCCACGATGGGTCGCGAAGCCCTCTTGATTTTAAGGGGTTTAATTTCAATACTATATATAGTCTAGGGTAAGCAAAATTCGCCGCGCTGCGCTCTCCCTGTCTCTCTCTCTCTCTCTGGCGCGCGCGGGCGCTCTCTCCGGCAGCGCGGAGCTGAATTCAGCGCGAGGCTGAATATAATAATATAATAATATAAGAATATAAAACTCAGTTTAGTTAAATAAATGAAAATGAGTGAGGGCCTGTAAAGTTAATCAATTATTGTCCAATATTTGGACAGGTTGAGGTTTTGGTGAGCTGTTTTACTGATTTGAAACTGAAACTGATATTATTCTTTTTTTTTTGTTTGTTTTTATTTTATATAAATTATTTTTTATTCATTTTAAATAGTTGTATTATTTTATTGATCTAATTATTTTTTTCTTCATAAGATAAAAATTCCTTATGTTTTATGTATCAATTTTTCCTTTTTTACGTGTTTATTTTATTCATCTATAGTAAATGTCAGTTTTTATTTGTCATTTCTAACCCCCCCACCCCCCTCCTCCCCAACCCAATTATACACTTACATCTTTTACATTTGGGGGGGGGGGGGGGGGGGGGGGGGATTATGTTGGGTCACCAAAGCTTACAATGGTAAAAATATGGGTCCCTGAAGAAAAAGGTTGGGAACCACTGATCTAATCAATACATATCAATACATTTATACAGTTTTTCGAATAGATATTTTGTTACACCCCTAGTAGTTGATGGGTATAACATTCCACTGTTTGTCAGCTACATTACTATTGTAAGTACAGGATCAGTCAAAAGTTTGTACACCTGTTTAGTGTTTTTTCTTTCTTTTCATGATTTTATTTACATTGTACATAAGACATAAAAGTTATACAGGTATACATGAGGAATTATTTTTTTAAACAAAAAACAGAATATGTTTTATATTTTATATTTTTCTAAGTAACTACATGTATCTTTGAGGACAGATCTGCACATTCTTGGTATTTTATTCTCAGTGTCTTCATGAGGTAGAGACACCTGGAATAGTTTTCTCAGCATCTTGAAGGAGTTCCTGGAGGTGCTGAACAATAGTTGCTGCTTTTCCTTCACACTGTGAAGCTCCAGCTCATCCCAATTAAATCACCTGAAATCACCATCTCAGTGGATCAGGTTTAGATCAGGAGATTAATGTGGATGACAAACACTTTCTTCTTTACTACATAATTCCATAAGTGTCCATTTGCTTTCTTTAATATTAATCTACAATGTAGGAAATAAGCAAAAATGAAAATCCATGAATGAGAAGGTGTGTCCATACTTCTGACTTGTACTGTATTTTGAATGAACTATCATTTTATGGGTCAATCTTGACTGATACAGTGGTGGTCAAATGTATTGTTTTGGTTACTGGAGAAAGAGATCTTTTTTGTTTGGTTGGTTTCTCTCTCTCTCTCCCTCCCTTCTTTTCTCTCTTCCATCTTATCACTTGTCGTGACTGATTGTCTCCTTGTGGCTCCTCAGCTGTTGTTTTAGAATTCTTTATGAGTGCAGGCCGGCAGGAGCAAAAATCGGTTTCAACTACATTACATAAGCTTGCATAAACTAGTCTCCGCTGAGCAGCTCAGGGTCAAGGTCACTGCATGCCACAAGGTCAAACAGTGGCCTATCGCTGACCTGCCAATCTGTGCTCGGAGATTTATCCAGCATCGCTCTTAGCGATTTATACCAGCCTTCAGCTATTGGAGAGTCAGCTCACTGCTTTTCCATTTCACATGATCGTGTTCAGGCACCCTCACCATTATTAGTCTCACTCAGATGGCAAAGTCTTGTTCTGCTCTATAAATCCCTGTGCAGTGAGCATCCGCTGTTTCCCTTCAGGTACTAAACATGAAGAAAAAGAAGAAGAAGAAAAAATACCTCAATTCAGGAACCGTGAGTACATTCTTAAACTGTGCCTTTCTTTTATTCTTTTGAAGAAGAGCTTAAAAAAAGCTGACAATAGACGCAGAATATCTTAACATGTCTGTTCTAACAAGTGTCGTTATTGGTAAGACTTCTTATTGAAGGTCCTACATTATATCTTCATAAGCAATGCACAAAGCCTTCATAAGCTGTGTATTAACATTCATAAACGATCATGTAGCTCACTTCTCATACGCACAGGTGCTCTTTGTCCCCAGTGAGTGGCATCATCACAGCAGTTATGAATATTTATATGATGTTTATGATGCAGGTGCAGGATGCATTGCTTACTGAAAGTGTAATGGTGTCTTTGAGGACTGTAAATAGGAAGTGTTACCAAACTTCCATCTCAACAGGTGACCCTGCTGTCATGCCTCATAGATGTGGAAGTCACTTTTTTGGACTACATCAAAGGAGGGTGAGCATTATGTGTATCAGATAGCATCTTCTGTGGCTTTTTGCATGCTGGGGGTTAATGCTGGGTGTGGTAAAACCAGGCCAATCTTCATTATAAGATGTATAATGGTAATTTTAGTCAGTAGACTGAATCAAAGTCATACAGACAATGCACAGGCTGGTTAACTTTGTGCAAAACCATGCCATCTGTCTAGAAATGTAATAAGAAAATATGAAATATCCTTTTTTTGCTATTATATTTCTCCAAAATGTGAGTGTATTGATTGTATCATGATACAGGTTTGTGCCATTTTACAGCTCGATTCTAGAGTGGGATTTAAAAGGGCTGTGTATTGATAATACAATACATATTATGAACCAAGGGTTAAGATTCACTATATTGTGACATACTGTGATAATGTTGTACAGAGAGAGCAAACTGTGTGTTTCCTGCATTTTTAAAATGCCTCTGCTGCTTACACACTTGTTCATGTCAGAAATAATTCTCTTTATCTGCAGAGACTGATTAGTTTCCTCCAAAAAACAGTAAACTGCTGCAGACAGTAAGGATGATCAGATATAGAGCAGCTGACTGAACCAGTATACAGTATACTTAGTAAAAATGGATACAGATACTTCTTGACACAAGAAGGTTTTAACAGTAAGCTGTTAGCAAGTTAGCAACATGCCATGCTTAAGCTTAGCTCAATCTATGTTTTGGTTTCTGTTTTCCCCATTGTACTACAATTGTACTGAATAGAAAGGTCCAAATTGTAGTGTACTGAACAACACCATTTGTGTACTGTTACGCCCATAGTCTGTAAGTTAAACTCAGTTCTAATACAACAGATTTAAATTTAATCTGCCTTTTTTGAATAACCTTTAATTACATTGAAATTACTGATCTGGTTGACGTGAATGCTTAAGTTTAAAATGTATTTTTTTTTTCTTCATTTTCAAACCTCTTATTGTCATTGTGCATAAAAATCTGAATGAAGGGGCCCAATCCCATTTCTCTTGTGCACCCCTTCCACTTGTTTTTGAGTGTAACTCATCCCATTGGAACAAAGTTACAAGGGAAATGGCTGAAATTGTCCCCCTAGGAATTGGAACAACCCTTCAAACACCGGATACAGATATAGTTATAACAGAACAGCGCAGCGCTAAAGTTTAGTAACCTAGGTGCTGGTTAACAGGTTAACTTTAGGTTCTTTCCATTCCACCTTAAATGTTTCAGCCTCTGCTGTCTGTTGCACCATTTAAGGCGGAATGGGAAAGTTAGCTAGCTAGCTACTGAGTCATTAAACTATGCTAATGTATTGTGTATTGTAATTTTTAACTGGGAAAAAAATTACAATTGGGGGTTTCTTTGGTCGGTTGTGCCGCCATCTTGGCAGTGATTCTCGTACCCCTCTGTTTTGAGGGCTAAGTGGTAGGGCCAAGGAGTAAAATGGGATTGGGCCATAAAGTTTAAAAAAACATCCAAATATCACAAAAATATTTTTCTTCAAGGATGAGTTGGAAAAGCTAAGACATTTTTAGAGAAAATAAAAAAAAAATAGTGATGAAAATGTTTTTTTTTTTTTTTATAAATTTGAACCTACTCTTATATAATCTAATACAATCTTGATTGCTTAATTTCCAATCAACTTGAGGTAGTTTAAAGACTCAGTAATATAAATCATGTGTTATTGTCCAAATATTTAAGGACCTGTCTGTATATTAGCCTTTTTATATACACCCACTCATGTAATAACCCTATGTTTTTATTTTGTAATATCCGACTGAACCGCTCAACCAAATAACTGTTGATTACATCCAGCTAGGGAGGACATTTGTTCTAGAATGGAGGCTTTAACACGCATGGAGAGTGCCCTGCCCCCCTTTCTGCCTTACCTTGTCCACTCACTGACAAGGGGCCATGCTACATTAGAGACACCGTAATAACCTCAGCTAAAAATAGCGTTGTCTATGCTGAGACAGAACAACATTCATAACACAGGGGCTGCTGCTTAAGCCGGAGAACAAACACTTGAAGAATCCTATTTGGACAAGCATCTATACTGGTACTTAGTATTCACAGTGGCTGTTGTACTTCTCTAAATTTAGCACACAAGAAATGCATGAATTATGCATTTTCTTTCTTTTTATATCGACCCGTAGTAAAAAAAAGAAGGAAACGTTTTAACCCCAAATTCTCTGTACAGTGCATGACCATGAAATGGAATCCCGTTAATCATTTAATTTCTTTTATTTCTTGCAAAAAGGCTATTTTAGTGGGTATTACTCATTTTATGTTAATTAGCAGTTATCGAGAGCAAAGGTTCTGATCTGTTCTGTCACTTTGTATTCTTTTGCAGCACTCAGATTAATTTCACGGTGGCAATCGATTTCACTGCATCAAATGGTGAGCTTATCTTTCTGGAAGATTATGCTATAATTAAACGCTTTCATCTGAAGATTTTATGTAGCGATAAGTCTTTGTAAGTCTTTTTGATGCAACCTCAATGGGCCATGTGTAGTTCTGCCCTGCTTCTATACCAGACTGCTCCTCAAACTTTAGACACACAGTATTGGCTATAATAAGCATGCTAATAGCCTGGGCATAGTTAACTGGCACAAATACAAAAAAACAAATACAAAAAAAATAGCCAGAGATGACATCAAATCATGTTCATCTTCTTTAATGCGCCGCCTACACGTAAGATCAGTCATATCAGTGAGTCAGGGAAACATGAAGCGAGTGCTCATTATCTAAAGTGCAGTGGATCATGCTTATGTTTTGTTTGTTGTGTCCTTTTCTATTTGTGGACAGGCAACCCTTCACAGCCTACCTCTCTCCACTACATGAACCCCTACCAGCTCAATGCCTATGCCATGGCTCTGAGAGCGGTGGGGGAGATCATTCAGGACTACGACAGTGATAAGATGTTCCCTGCGCTGGGGTTCGGAGCAAAGCTGCCTCCTGATGGCAGGGTATCGCATGAGTTTGCCCTGGTGAGTCAGTCAGTTACTGCGGATGGTACTTTGACATTGCTGGGTTTCTAATCACAGGGAGATTAACATATGTCCAGAAAAAAGAAAAGAATATTGTAATTTTAACCTTTTTAGAGTCTTGTGGCAAATTACTTTAACTGTTACTTTTAGGGCTGTCAACATTAACATGTTACTGCATGCAGTTAATCTGGAAATTTTTAACAAGTAAATATTTTTTAACACAAATTAATCACATGACAAAATTATCAGAGGCAGGTGGCACCTTTTTATTTAGCTATATAAGACAGCAACACTTGCTGTTAAATTCAGAAGGAAGATTACCTTTTATTTATAATGAATTTCATGCTCTCTCTCTCTCTCTCTCCCCTTACACTGGCATGGTCATGCACACAAAATCACACACAAAGCTGTTGGCACGTTTCCTCTTTTTAGACTGTAGAAGGTGGAATATGGAGCTAAAATTAACTGAGTTTTTATTTCCTCTCTTAAAAGTTAAACTCAGCTCTGTATTTTACAATATTCTACTATAAATAGCATCAGAAGTACCACGCAGTACCCTGACATATTATAATACAGTAAAAAAGGATATAGTCTGCCAGGTGTAAATCTCATTAAAAAAAATGTAACCCATGATTTAGTCAAATAATATTGTTGTGATTAATACAATTGGCACTAATAATACAAATCTATGTATTAGATTTAGATAGTGTTAAATAGACTTAAGGAAGAAAAAGTGTGATTAATCGTGAATAAACACAGAATTCTATTGTGATTAATTTGATACATTTTTAAACGATTATCAGTGCTAGTTACTTTATATACAATACTAACATACAAAGTAGTAGTAATGCACTGAAATGTAAGCCACTGTTGTTAAATAGAACTGTCTAGCCTTAGGAAATATGAGTGTGTGTGTGTGCGTGTGTGTGTGTGTGTTGTTTGGTTTGTTGTATTTGATAAACAAATGCCCAACAACCCTGTGTTTGAGTATAGTGCTATATACAGTAAGAAAAGCAAGAAATTCAAAAGGAAAATAAAACTTTTAATTATATCTAGGAATTGTCCTATCCATACACCACAATGCATTTTTAAAACATCAAATAAAACCATTTTAAGTAATTTATTCAATTATTTTAATTATTTAATATTTCTTATTATGTTGGGTAATATACCAAAGTAATAACTATGTTAAAAAACAGAAAAAAATGCATCAACAGATCAACACATTTACAGCCCAGAGAGAGAGAAAAAAGAGAGAAAAAGAGAGAGAGAGAAAGAGAGAGAGAGAGAGAGAGAGAGAGAATAAAAAGAATGGTGAAGGGGTGAGAGTGCACTTGAGAGTCCCCTCCCCTACACTAACATTGATATTATCAAATAAATTATATATGTATGCAGATTAGATGTAAATCAAGCTTAATCAAAATAAGTAACCCTTGATTAAAATCAACAACTTCATTACCCTTACGATTGGTCATTAAAATGTGATAAAAGCTATTGGCTGGTATGTATCAGTAAGACAGTGTCCGCAGGGTGTGATGTTTGTGCAGCAGTGTAAAGATGAGCATGACAAGATATCTCATGTCACTTAAACACAACAGCCTGTCCTTATGTGTCACAAAAAAGCATCAACACAAATCCTCAGTCCTCTCAGAGCCCTCAAAATTCCACGTAAACATCTTCCGTCTTCCGTGCAGGACGTGGTGATTTTACACTGTGTTGAGTAAGATGGGTGAGATATACGGGTGACAGGAAGCTCGCACGTCACCAAGATAGCTATTATCCGTGGTCCTCTACTCCTCTCACAGAACCACAGAGGAAAGTTCCCAGTCTGCCAGGGTCATTTTCTCTTATAGTGTGTCCGAACATTCTCCAAGCCCTTGTCTTTTAAACCTCCTATTATCTTGGAGTAAAGTAGTTTAACATATTTGAAAAAATGATTGACATAATTTTTTTGTGCTTCATATTGAATGGCTTGTCCTAGGGCTGCACGATATATCATTAAAGCATTGTCATGGCGATGACAATCGCAGGATGTGCAATGTCACTTGCGGCAATTAAATCAAACACGTCATGTTGCAATGTTTTGATTCTTGTCACAAGAAGTAGATACACAGCTCTTTCTCTGTGTCTGTGTGAGTGACAGGCTTGTGCTGAAGTGTGGGTGGGGGGTAGGTAAGGCTGGGCATGTGCTTGTATGTGTCGAAAGCTGTGCACTTCAGTCCAGCACAGTTTTGCACAGATATTTCTAGTTACAGCTGAATTTACACTTTTAATCCCAGAGAAACGCTCTTATTTACATTTTAAAATTGACATTTAAATGCCTGAATGAAGGGCCGATTACTGTTGTTTTGCTGCTTTTCTCGGGTTTTGAGTGCTCGGCACTGACTCAGCTCTTGATCAGTCCAGGCACGAGACAGCACGTGGGTGGTGGCGAGGCTAGTGATGTCATGTGCCCTGCATTGCTTAATATCGTGATATATATAGACGAAAAAAGAATATTAGCATGTAAAATGTTTCCAATATCGTGCAGTCCTAGCTTCCCAATATAATGAGAATAACAGTAAACATAAAAGTAACATAATAATTGATTTTCTATTGTCCTGTATACCTTGAGTTTGAGCCCAGCCTATGCGAGAATCTCTGATAATTCAACAAAGAAACATATAAACAATAAATACATGATGCAAAAAAAAAATTCACATGTTTCCTTATAATAATTTTTGTTTGTATTGAGTTTTTATTGCTGGGGTTAAACTGACCGCACGGATGAAGAAAATCAGTAAATTGCAGGTAAAAGGATTTACATTTGTAAAACAATTAGAGATGTCCCCAGTCCAATCACATGATCGGAAATCTGGGTCAATCACATAAATCACAAAGAATCAGAATTGGATGGAAATGATCCGACTCACCGTATTGCATTTCTTTGAGTGGGTGAACTGTTCAGGCAACGTGATTGGCTGTGATTGGGCCGTGAGCTGGTGGCTGGTAGGCTACGAAAGTGGTCAGAAAGATACCCACTGAGCCACCAGCTACTTTCCTCCACGCTTCATTTTCCTCCAAACTGTCAACACACTCTCTCTCACTCCCCCTCTCTCACACTCTCTATTTCTATCTTGTTATCTCTCTCTCTCTCTCACTCCCTCTCTCTCAATCTCTCACTCACCATATCTCTCTCATGCTCTCTCACTCTGTCTTTAAATCCCTCTCTCTTACACTCTCTCCATCTCTCACTCGCCATCACTCACTCTCTCTCTCACTCCCCCTCTCTCACACTCTCTATTTCTATCTTGTTATCTCTCTCTCTCTCTCACTCCCTCTCTCTCAATCTCTCACTCACCATATCTCTCTCATGCTCTCTCACTCTGTCTTTAAATCCCTCTCTCTTACACTCTCTCCATCTCTCACTCGCCATCACTCACTCTCTCTTTCACTCCTTCTCTCTCACACTTTGTCCATCTCTCTCTCGCCATCTCTCACTCTGTCTCTAAATCCCTCTCTTACACTCTCTCCATCTCTCACTCGCCATCACTCTCTCTCTCTCTCTCTCTCTCTTTCTCATGCTCCCTTCATCTCTCTCTTGCCATCTGTCTTTTACTCTCTCTCTCTGACTCCCTCACTCTCACACTCTCTTCATCTCTCTCTCGCCATCTGTCACTCTCTTTCACTCCCTCTCTATCATGCTCTCTCCATCTCTCTTTTGCCATCTCTCAATCTTTCTCTCTATCACTCCCTCTCTCTCACACTCTCTCCATCTCTCTCTCGCCATCTCTCACTGTCTCTCTCTATCACTCCCTCTCTCTCACACTCTCTCCATCTCTCTCTCGCCATCTCTCACTCTCTCTCTCTATCACTCCCTCTCTCTCACACTCTCTCCATCTCTCTCTCGCCATCTGTCACTCTCTCTCTCTCTATCACTCCCTCTCTCACACTCTCCATCTCTCACTCGCCATCTCTCACTCTGTCTCTAAATCCCTCTCTCTTACACTCTCTCCATCTCTCACTCGCCATCTCTCACTCTGTCTCTAAATCCCTCTCTCTTACACTCTCTCCATATCTCTCTCGCAATCTCTTACTGTCTCTATCACTCCCTCTCTCTCACACTCTCTCCATCCCTCTCTCACCCTCTCTCACTCTGTCTCTAACTTTCTCTCTCTTACTCTCCCTCCCTCTCTCTCACCATCTTTCACTCTCTCTCTCACTCCCTTTCTTACCCTCTCTCCATCTTTTTCTCACTCCCTCTGCAACTCTCTCACTCCCTCTCTTTCATGCTCTCTCCATCTCTCTCTCACTCTTTCCCTTTCACCCTCTCTCAATCTCTCTCTCTCCATCTCACTCTCTTTCAGTTAAGCTTGCATTTATTATCCTTTAATAAGCATAGGATAGTTCAATATAAGACTTTCACACAAACACATTATTACAATAAAATGGTTTTTGAGCGTTTCAACAATAATTAAAAACACTTTAATGGACAACTTGGATGTATTTTTATTTTTACTGCATTGCTAAAGTATCGAATCAGGCCTTGATCGGGACATCTGTCAAAACAATCAGTAACACGTGTGCTTGCTGGACCCTCTAATCTTCACTCCAGTAAAAAAATGTTCATGTCTAATTTGACATGTGATCAGTGTTAAAACATGAGTCATTCTGAGTTCATGAGTCATTTTATCACACCAGTGCAGCAATGTAGATCTGTTTGACCTGAAGGCAGGAAGCCACACCAGCTACAGGTTCTGCATTTTTAGTGACCACAGTGTAGTGTAGGCTTCAGGCAGTGGGTCACATCTACCCACCCGATTAGCTTAATTTTTTTAAAGGAATCAGAAAGAAAACATTATTCTAGCAGTGAATATTTTGAGTGTACTAATAAAAATGTGAGGAAGTAGCTTACAGAATATATGCCGTGGAAAATGAAAGACATTTAAGCTCTTTTATATATTTTACTGCGTTTTCTTCATCTGTTTTTGATTTAGGCTGTAGTGTTTGGGGGTTGTTTTTTCTCTAAAATGCACTCTAATGATAATATTGAGTAACATACACCAATTATTTGGGTGTGTTAGTGTGGTGTGTTGAGCTGGTACGAATGGATCAGACAGCAGTGCTGCTGGAGTTTTTAAACACCTCAGTATCATTACCCCCACCCAAATAATAGCTGCTATGTGGTGGTTCACAGAGCAGCTGAAGTGGTGAAAGTAGGATAATGTATGTATGCAGATAAACAAAGATTTGTATTCTTCTATTCAGAATTACATTTAAAGATCCATATTAATCTATACAAATTTCTTCAAACAGCTTATATTTAAGATCTAGTAGGCAGCTTCAGTATTTGTATTTGAGGTTGAGAGTTTTCAGTGAAGGGTATACACTCCCCTGCACATAAACAATCTAACAGACTCATCCTATAGGTCGTTTCCAGATGCTACGCCCACAGCCAGCTCCCCTGTTTGCTAACATATCTCCCCTCAAGGCAGAGGGTTGCACACTGGCTCCATATGCACTCAGCTGAGCATTAAGGGCTTACTTGAGGGAATAGCTGGGTTGTAAGTATGCCTCACACAGGCCAGCAAATAGAAAACAGTGAAGGACCCTTCTGGACTCGTCCTCAGCAGATACGTGCACTGCCCAAAAATATGGATGACTGCTTCAATTTGCAGTTGTTTGTTTTTGATATGCATGGCGTGGTAATTACTGAGCCTGCCCTCTGTACACGTACATCAGCAGCCCAGTTATCTTTCTTATCCACCCCTCAGAGAAATATCACATATTATACACCAGTTCAGTTAATATAAACAGTACAGTGTTTGGCAGAGGTCACTAATGGGTGGACCGCGGCCCGGGTCCGGACCCAAACGTTGTCCAATGCGGACCCAAACCTACTGAGAAGGATTTAATTGTATACACGCGTTGCGGCGCAGTAAATCACAGACCAATCTCGTGTAGGTTAAGATCACTAAATGCTCTCTTCAGTCAATCAGATCTGTGCAGACGAGGTAAGGAAAAAATAAATATATAAAAACACTGCTCCTCACGCGGGATTGAACCTGTGTTGTCAGGGTCGTGGTCCCGCTGCTCCGGCTGTTGAATTGGGACGCGGCCGTGAAAAAACGCTTTTATAAGGAGATAGGGAAACTAAAGTCACGCCGAGCGCCACAGAGAGAGACAGGGGAGGAATGTATACAAAATCTGGCCAGAGAGGCATTTATTATTATTATTATTATTATTATTATATATTTTCATCATTCAGTTCAAACTAACCTTACAGGATATAGCACTGAATCATTACACAAGTTAACAATCGGTCCGGACCTTGGCCTGAAGAAATTTTCTAATTTTCAAACTGGACCATACTGAATTCTAATTAAATACCCCTGGTGTACGGTATATGTGTATTTGTATATGTATTTATGGTAAATATGTCATGACTTGGTTTGGTTGGATGATGCTTATATTCAAACTGCAGTAGACAAATAATACCTACATTCTCATTTAGATTCAGACCTTAAGTTTGATTTCATTGTAGAGCATTCAGCGTTTTATTGTTCAACCATTTCTGTCTGTGTGTTCTTGTGGTTATGGACACTGTCCTGCTGAAAGGTACTGTAAGTTTTTCTCAAGATTTACACAGTTTGTGATATCATTGACTGTTGTACCCTTACTGCTGTCTCAAACACTGTAGCTTTTTAGAAGTCATTTTGGCCTCTGAGAAGTGACCTTTTGTTCTGCTGCTGACCTTGACATTTAACCTTTCAGTCTGGGGGGTATGATTCAGCTTCAGTTTGCTCACAGTTGATCCTGCAGTGTTTGCCGGAATATTTTTATACCTTAGGGTGTTTACAAATTCTGTGTGTGTTCTTGTGGTTGTGGACATTGTCCTGCTGAAAGGTACTGTAAGTTACTCTCCAGATTTACACAGTACCAGTTTTACTTGGGAAGGTGGGGAAATGTGTTTTTATTACAGGACATCTGTAAAATTTTACACAGGAGAAGAAAATTTCTGCGTATATCACTGAGATGGGAGTGGCTACTCAGTTTATGCACTGCCATCACCTCTGAAAAAGCAACAATGACTAGTCCTATAACCCACTTCTAGTAGTAATAAAAAGGTTTAGTTTGAAAATGAGCAAAAATTAGTTCATAACATGCAGGTTATATGCTTTTTTTTACACTGTTACACAATGGCTTACTTAAAGCTTGAGCCTCTGAGGAGTCATTTGGCTTCTCTTCTGGATTTTGATTGTCAATTAGAACCCGAGGTTTGCCCAAAACTTTAACCACCCAAGGTATCTGTGCCATGAAAAATGAAACTAAACATCTATTCAAGCTTCTCCATACTTCAGAAAACTCATTTCCTGTACAGTGTCAGAATATTTGCCTACTTGTTGATTCACAATAAAAATAATAGGTTACAATTTAATTTTTTGAATGGTAAAACACTCTGTAATCTTATTGATCTTAGTGATGCTGAAGCGCAGTTATTTAAATGTGATTAAAATCACTGAGAAACTTTACCCCACATTGTCTTGCATTATTTTCATGTCCAATCTCCACTGAGGAAATACACTCAAACAGCATGATGCTGCCACCACCATGCTTCACTGCTGGTGTAATATTTTAAGGAGTTAAGTGGCATGTAGTGTTAGGCTTGTGCCACACATAACATTGTGATTTTTGGCCAAAGGGCACAGGTTTTTGTCTAATCTGACCATAAACCTTAACAATATGTGTCCACTTGCCGTTTTTCCTCCTATAAGCATCCTATTTATTTAAATGGAGGGAGCTGCTGCATGCTGTGGTGCATGACTTCATTTGCCAAGATTGCATTGCATTGGGACCAGCCTTACTTTATATATGATTGCCTATTTCAAGACTGTTTTGTTGCTTCAATAGCGTTCAAAAACATTACAGACACGCCCACTCACTCTAACCGAGAGATCTGGCATAGAGGAATGCGTAGAAGAAAAGTGCTAGAGGACATTTTACCTGGGTAAAATGAGATGCTCTCATGTAAAATTTCAGTTTGTGATATCATTGACCGTTGTACCTTTACTGCAGTCTTAAAAATTGTAGCTTCTTAGAAGTAATTTTGGCCTCTCTGTGGCTTTTCTCAGAAGTGACCTTTTGTTCCTCTGCTGACCTTGACTTTTAACCTTTCAGTCTGGTCGGTATGATTCAGCTTCAGTTTGCTCACAGTTGATTCTGCAGTGTTTGCCGGAATATTCAAACACTTGGAAATTGTTTTAAAGCATTGTCACACCTTAGGGGTGTCTACAAATTCTCAGCATCTCTAATGTGTTTGTTTGTGTTTACCAGTGTTTGTCTGGCTGGGCTGCTCTGCCCTTTAGAATGCTCTTTACTCTTTTCATTTTTAAAGCTTTCCCTCAGTTTCACAGTCTGACAAATGGTACTTGAATCAAGGGGATATTTTGTCCAGAGAACAGGGTTTTTTATTGTTCAAAAGGTTTTTTTTTTTTAGTTTGCAGTCTCACAGAATGTTTTCTTCCCATAAAACAAATATCATATATAAATAATTCACTGTGATTTATAAGCTTTCTAAAACAAACAGCCCTATATCCTGACACTGTACAATGTGTTTGTGTGTATGTTTAGAATGGGAACCCGGAGAACCCGTACTGCACTGGAATAGAAGGAGTACTGGAGGCATATTACCGGAGTCTGAAAAGTGTTCGTCTCTACGGCCCCACGTTTTTCTCACCCGTTATTAATCATGTAGCGAGGTGAGTCACAGCATGGATCATCACAAACACCGGCAGCTGATTGCCTTAAGCCAGTAATTGCACTTCAGTACACACACCAGCATGCTCCAACCTGGCCTTTGACTGATCTACCTATGCAGCAGAGCGATGGTGTTTCTCACCGTGTCCTGAGACAGCTGGGGTGCTATTAGTGTTTTTAAATAAACTGGTATTTTACATTCAAAATGCACAAAAAATGTGACAGACAGCCTCTTTAAGTCGATGCCATGATGAATTTGCATGTCATTACTCTTCCTTTTTTCATGGTTGAGTTTAATAGTCTCTGCTGTCTTTCTCGCTCAGGTATGCATCGCTGGTAAAGAACGGCTCAGAGTACTTCATCCTCCTCATCATTTCAGATGGAGTCATCTCTGATATGGCTCAAACCAAGGAATCCATTGTAAATGTAAGTGAAAAAAAAAAGAAAATGTGGCAGCTGAGGCCCATAAGTAGGCACTGGCTGTATCTTTGGGGAAATTGCGAAATTGATCCCTGGCAATTCCATCGCAATCCATGGCTGAGAGGCCAGAAAAGTATAATTGGCTCTTGGTTTTTCTGGATGGTGGGATGGTGCTTTCTCTTTTCAGTGTAGGGGTCTATACTGCAGTTAGCACATCCCTTCTTTTACATTTATGACAATTCACCAATGCATTAATTTAGAGCTACTAGCTAACATTTGAAGCATATGTAGCAATAGGAGTCCTGCCCAAGTGTTCTTACGGGTTTTACCCTGGTGTGGTTTCTTGTATGGGCTATTGAACCCCAGTCTGCCATGGGGAAGATAGTGTTGTTGTTTTCGGCTCTACACCAACCAACCAACCTGTATGCATTTATCTGCTCAGTGGGCTGATGCATTATCTGTCCAATGGTAGTGTTCAATTTGTGGCAGTTTGGAAACTTTAATGGCATGTCACATGACATTAGGGGCAAGCATGTGTTAGTTCTCACTCTGTGAATGAGTTGGTAGCATCATGTGATTGGTAGAGGACGCTAGTGGATGGAACAAACCACAGTTAAGGTTTATTTGCATACTGCACAAAATGTCAGAACATTTATGCATTGAAATAGGGGATAGCTCAAAATAATCAATTTTTACCCAAAACCAAACAAATTGAATTATTTGGCAAAAAACAGACACATAAAACCAAATGCTGAACACAGTTTATTTATTTTGCCACTTTTTTATCCACTGAATATAAAATAACCTAAATGTATAATTACAATAAAAACACAGTTTTGAGCACTGAACATTCTGACCATTCTAGCAGACATTTTAAACAAATTAATTAATATAAATGTTTCATTGTTTCAATAGTTCATTTTGATAAATAAATCAGCTAAAAATAATAATAAAATGTGGAGTTATGAAAATAACTTAATTTTGGGAGATTGATCTATGCCCTTACTCCTGCCACTTAGCTCAATTTAAACCCTCACTTTCTCTACCGCTACCTGCGTGTCTTCGCAACTTCCTGTTGCGTGCTTTTTTGCCATTTTTGCCAAAATATTTGGTGCATCCCTAATTGAAAACTACAATGTAAAAGCTGCCAGCTGACATAAATGGCAACATATAGTATTTAGAGATGTGTGTAACAGCATAACACTAAAGCACATTTTATATATAAAGTGTTAAGAACAGCTTGCTTTTCTTTATTTTATTGTAGATTTGTCTTTATAGACATAAATATAGATATTATTGTATTTTATATGGAGCAAAAATGGCATTAAAATTATATCATAAGTGCAATTTTGCTTACAATGGAAAAGCATTTGTTAAATGCAGCTTTTCTATTGAATTTCTAGCAGATTTGATTACTTCTCAGACGTAAAAATCACAAAACCATCTCAACAGAAAGCACCAGCTGAATATGTGGATTGCAGTTAGGTTAGACATCACTCCCACTCAGAGAAATTCCTGTGCCTTCAGGCATGACGTATAAAACGATAAAACTGAATCATAAAGAATTACCAAAAAAAAGTAATGGGATATAAATTGCATCCATTTTTCATTCCCTCCAAACATATGGCAATTAAGTGACTGAAATGTGATTTTCAAAACTAGAATGGGTTTGGATAAGGAAGGGAAAAAGCCTCCAAGCTCCGACAAAAAAGAAAAGAGTCATTTATAATATGACGGCATGCCAGTCTCACCCAGCGCTGTTCACATCTGAGAGCTGCTCATCCTCTCTAACTTTTATGAATCCGCTTTGTCTTTTATATCATGTCATTATATATCGAAACTCCAGCCCTGACGTACATCTCTTTGACAGTTTGGCACGTAATTAAAGATCTGATCTAGTTATTCCTTTTGAACTAAAGCTGAAAGAGAAGCATAAGTGTTTAATATTTTCTACACATGTGTATTATATTATTTTTTAATGCTGTAACTCGATGTGTTTTCTTCTGTTTTAAGGCATCCTGTCTTCCAATGTCCATTATAATAGTAGGAGTTGGCTCTGCTGAATTTGATGGTAAGATGATTTGACACTGATACCAGTAGCACAGAAATAACAGTTATTTATGTGTGGTTGGCTTGTCACAACACCAATACCAGCAAAGACTTTTCTAGTGCAGTACTACACAGCAAATGTCTCAGTGTTCAATTAAAGCCACTAGTGTTACATTAACATTACAATTACAGTGTTCATGTAACACTAACAGTGTTGATTTAATAGTGGCAAATTGGGTGTTTAGTAATAAACCTAAATAAATTGACTCTTGTACAAATTGCAGTGTCAGTTGTGAATCCCCATTGGAATCAATTACATTGAGAACCCTGAGAAGAGGTGGTTTTGGGCAAGTTCCAATCAAACGCTGGAGTAGTTTGTTTGCTGTAAAACATGATCCGACCTTCATCCGACCCAGAAATATCAGATTAACTCTGCAATGGCTCTAATAGCACAAATGCAATCTCTGCTGTTACTCCATGTTAAACTGCATGGAAATATGAACTACTCCAGAACACACAATCTTCTTCCTGTATTTACTTTCTAGCTCCTGTCTCAGACAGCTCTGACCAATAAGCTGAGAAGACATTCTCACATGGTTGATTTATTGCAATGCCTTTTAGTGTGCTTAGATTAAAAAAAAAAAAAAACTAAACTAAATAACAATAGGAAACAAATTCACAAACATATTATATGATTCAGATTATCCAGATGAATGATTTTAAAAGTGTGAAAGTTCCATTAGAAAACAGGTTATTGATAGTTGTAACATGTCTATTATTAATTATCAGTACAAAACTCCTCTGGCATATTTAAATAAAGATCTGAAAGTTGAAATGTACTGTAGTGTGTGGGTTTTCCAGTATATGCCTGCATTCTTGCGAGTGAGGGTGTTCACATATGTAGATGTTTATTAATGCATTCCCACAGAGATTTATCATGTTCAAAAGCATACAGTGAGGAGCAAAGCCGCCTGCTGCTGTGAAGCTAGCCAGATTCTCCTCAGTTCATCACTTCTGCTTTGAACAAGCTAAAGCTGCTTTGAAATCTTTGTTTATCTCTCAAATCAGCCTTTAGCTTTGCCCATAAATATTTCCTTCACATCCTACTGCAGAAAAAAGCAGATGTAGTTTTTTTTCACACTTTACATCTTACCCTGTTCTTTTTGTTTTCATCTAATCCTTTTATTGCACACTTTCTTTTGTTATACAACAGAGCATCCCAAGCCTTGTCCTGGCTTTTTACATTTTAGTGTTCACTCTGCTCCCAACATACTTGATCCAGCTAATCAGCAAATTATTAAACCCCTTCCTGGGCTGATGGTAATGAGTGAGATCCGGAAACCAGGAAGGAACAGCCTGTTAATGAGCTGATTACCCCTGCATATGTTAACATTAACATATGCAGGGGTCCTCCAGGACCAAGCTTGTGAGCCACTGCTGTAGAAGAACAGTGTTTTTTCAGATGCTCCTACTGTGTAAAGATGCTCTACCAGACGGTTTACTGTTTTTTCTCTTAGACATTTTCAATAAACAGCTTGATATTTTTAAAAACTGAGATATCTTTGAAAAGATTCCATCCACACAAAAAAAATATAAAGCACTTGCATAATGGTGCTAGCCCTGTATTGAGCGTATTTGAGCGTATTTGATTACCTCATAATCAAAAAAATGTACAGAGAAGGAGGAAAACATGAGGTTTAATCCCAAATCACACACTATTCCCTATGTAGTGTACTATGCAAGTAACAAAATGACAGAATATGAATCTAAACATAGCAGTATATATATATATATATATATATATATATATATATATATATATATATATATATATATATATATATATGCTCAATACTGACTATATATACAGCTCTGGAAAAAAATAAAAAAACCTCTTCAGTTTCTAAATCAGTTTCTCTGATTCTATATTCTATGATATCTATAGGTATATATTTGAGTAAAATAAACATTATTGTTTTATTCTATAAACTACAGACAACATTTCTCCCAAATTCCAAATAGAAATATTATCATTTAGAGCATTTATATGCAGAAAAGAACAAATGGCTGAGTTTTCAGACCACAAATAATGCAAAAAAGAAAACTAGTTCATATTTATAACGTTTTTAAGAGTTCAGAAATCAATATTTGGAGGAATAACCCTGGTTTTAATAACAGTTTAAATGCATCTTGGCATGTTTTCCACCAGTCTTACACACTGCTTTTGGATAACTTTATGGCACTCCTAGTGCAAAAAATTAAGCAGTTCAGTTTGGTTTGATGGCTTGTGATCATCCATCTTCTTCTTGATTATATTCCAGAGGTTTTTAATTTGGTAAAATCAAAGAAACTCATCATTTTTAAGTGGTCTCTTATCTTTCCAGAGCTGCATAAAAACTTTAGGCTTAATGGGTTTTACCAAACAAATAGTTTGGTAATATTTTGTGTTCTATATTTTCTATGTTTGTGGATTTTTTTTACCCTAAAGTGACCCTGGTGAGATACATGTTACAGATCCTCTGAAAGATGTGGAAAGTTCCTTATAGCTCTCTGTATTTTAAGTATTCAAATGACATATACTGAACATCCTAGACGCAGCATAAATAAATAAAAAACAGCTATTTTAAAAGAGTATTAGTTTGCTTTTAAAAGGCCCATTCCAACACATCTAACAATTCAAACACTCTGATAAAAGGTTACATAAATTTCATGTATTACCCAAATTTAACCACATTTCTTAAACAAGGATAAAATACAAGTTATAAAATTACTTTTGTGATTGTGATGTGTAACAATGTGTAACACTCAATCAACTGCTCAATTAATTTAACTGATTCTCTGAACAGATCTGGTTCTGGGTTATACATTATTGAGTGGACCATTTTTGTTGCTTCAAATTAAGTGTGAATGATGCAAAATAGTGAAAAAGAGAAATGCAGTATGTTTTAAAACTAAATAAAAATATGTTAAAAAAATTGGGAGCCATTGCTATAGAAGAACCATGTTAATATAGACTCTCCACATAATGTACAGATGCAATTGCAGTTAATTTTCTTAGAGCTATGTGTCGATTTTGGAAGATTTAAAAGGAGATTTAACATTTTATTTTCCTTTTTAATCAGAAATGATCGAGCTGGACGGAGATGAAGTGAGGATTTCGTCGAGAGGAAGGTTTGCGGAGAGAGATATAGTACAGGTGAGTTCTGGGGAGAGTCGCTTGTGTGTGTGTGTCCCTTAAATCTATTTGCTCAAGCAAAATAATCCCTCACACATTTTACCTTCTCTCTCTCTCTTTTTCTCTATCTCTCTGTCTCTCTCTCTCTCTCTCTGCAGTTTGTTCCATTCCGAGACTACATTGACCCCAGGGGGAACCACATTCTCAGCATGGCCCGTCTGGCCAAGGACGTCTTGGCTGAAATCCCAGACCAGTTCCTGCACTACATGAGAACCAGAGGCATCAAACCCAACATCTCTCCTCTTTCTTACTCCTCTAAACCCATGTCAGCACTGGCACACCCCGCACTTCCACTACAGACTCAAATCTGAGTGCAGCTATGGGAGCTGTTCTTCTGGTGGTTTACTCTCTTTCTCAGGATCATTCCGTGGTCCAGTGGGTCAGTCAGACGTTAGGCTTTCTACACTCTGCGTCATACAGTAGCTGGGTTTAAGGGAGCTGACCTTGACTTCTGCTTGGAGTCTGTAGCTGGCAGCTCTCTCCATTGGACTTGTAGGTGTTGGATGTTAGTGGAGAGGCTGTGGAATCTTTCTGAATAATCAGGAAGTTTCTTGCATGCTTTGGACCATTGAGTCTGATCCACCTTCATGTGTCTCATACCACTTTTCAGTCTTTTCTTTCAGACTAAAAGCTGAGCAATGAACTAAATGTTTACAGTTTTCTTGGTTTATACGAGCAAGTAATTTTATACCTCATGCATATTCAAGTTATTGAAGCTCTATATGCTGTTTCACAGACAAAACGAGGGTTGTGGCAGCTTTCTGCAGTGAAGGCAGAGTGAGCACATTTCTAAGAAGCTGCTGAGTAGTTTGTACTTTTAGTGCATCTTACTGAATATTCTGGACTCTTCCACTCTACTGCCTCAATGCAATTCTGCTCAAGTCTTACAGGGGGCAGGGAAGACAAGCCTTACTCTCGGTTATACACTAATCTGTAGCTGCTTTCAGTTCTATGCGTGTGAGAACCAGTCATTAAAGACACTGCAGTCTCCATGTGTGCCATATATACATACATACATACATACCTACCTATATCAGCTTTTACACACATACAGCACCACCTTAATGAATCCTTGAAATGCTGCTCTAGAGCTACGGTGGCATTTCACTGCATGCACTTTTTTATGAGGTGAGCTGTGTAAAATATACTGAAGTGGTTATGAGGTTTATGTGTTATAAGGTTATTTTTCAAACAAGAACTTGAGAGCAACGGCATGAGACATTAATGTGCTTAGTGATGAGATCAGACACCATTGATGTAGAACTGGAGCGTAACCATTTAACGTTTCACTTTTATATGTTTCTCATTTCTTATGAGCACCACATACTTCAAATAAGCCATTTTTAGCCTTCACAGACACCATCAGTGGTCTTGAAATAAGACAAAAAGCGTTGATAGTATGTTTTTTTTTTTTTTAGATCAGATGTTGTTTAGAAGCTGCACATTAAAAGACAAGAAAAAAGAAATGAAAATGAGGCAGTTCAAATTATAATAAGACTTATTTCAGATAAGAATTGAGCTATGTTAAACTATAAAGCTATTTTAAACCTTCCCCTCAATGATAAAAACAGATAAAAGTGATAAAAGAATGCTGGAAGCTGCCCCAGCAACCCAGCTCAGAAAAAGCCCACACAAAGCCATGGAACTCAGGACTTCATTTATTCAACATGACAGGATGTCAGCTTAAAACTTACGCCCACTCATGCTGGCTCACATACTGTATTATTCTTATAAAACATGCATTAAACATACATCAATGTTTAAAACATAGTGGAATGGGAATTTTTCCCCCCTTTTTTCTTTCTTTTGTCATGTTTAAGCCAGTGCAGTATAACAGATCTCCACAATCATCTTTGTGACTGCTCTAAGTAATGAATATTCTCAGTATTTAGACCTTAGGATATATTTGTGGTAAATATATTTTTGAAAGTATTAATATAACATATATATAACGATATATAATATCGTCTGGCTGTTGCAATAAAGGACAGCATGTTTGAAGTTCATGTATGTGTCATGGTGGAAAGAGAATGAATTAGGCTGTTAAAAGCTGAAGTACAACATGATGACACAGCCCACCTATTAGTAAACACATCAGTCAATCAAATGTTACATTAGAAACATTAGTTAGACCAGTGTTCATGATCTCACACAGCTATGGCCTATTACAGGAGAAAATGTGGCCAATCACTGACTCTCTGCTAACAGACATTGTAGTAGATCTTCTCAGGAAGGAGGTAGTGTGTGTTGCTTATAACCCTATCTTCATTTAATGCAGAGTAGCAATCCTGGTTGCTGTGCTTCTTCCATTAGAAATGATTATTGTTTGTTCTATGTTTTGATGGTGTTTCGATAATAAGTTGAAACCTGTTAACTCGTCCACAGCAGCTCATATAAGAAAGAAACCATAAACCATACATACGTCATATGCTTTTATCTACAAAGCGCAAACACAAATCTACTGAACTACAAATCTACAGTATTTACCATGGTAAACAAGCATTTATTTGCAGTCCAGTGTAAAAATAATTGTAACTGGGACATTTTGAAAAAGTCCCAAACAGATACTGTTTACCTTTCCTCATCAAGTCATATTTGTTATTATTGCCTGCATCATGTTTGCATGTGCAATGTTCTGAAAAGTGATGCATCTTTTTATTTTTGTGAATCCTATTATTTTTAATACTATGGATTTTGCCTTAATATATCACTAAGTCATGGATTTATGTCATGCCTTTACTGTTTGTTGAGTAAGTATTCTTTTAACAGCTTTTTGCTTTCTGATATGATTTATTTGTACAGATTCAGATTAGACAGAGAACTGCTTATTTGTGGATAAATGGATTTCTGTTGGGTGCATGTTGCAGCAAAGGCTGTAAAGTTCCACACTGAACAAACTCACCCTACTGCATAACCTAACTTATAATAAATGTTTTAAATATTTTTGTATAAATATTGTTGCATGATCCAGCTGAAGAAAACTACCCAGTGGCTGGCTGTCCATCACAAAAATGTGCAAAGTGTTTTTGCTAAAGTTAAATCAATGTAACTGATTTTATAATAATTTATATCTACTATGAGAATCATATGAAAATCTAGTATATTTACTATAACAGTCTGTGGTAAACGGAATAAGATTTCATATCACTGACTAGAGGATCACTGACATAAGGTCATCACAACACGGTCTTTATCATCCTGAGATGGAAACATAGACTATGATAAACTTCAGATGTGTAACATGACTGTTTATGAAATGTAATTTTTTAAATAAACAATACTATTTAACATTTGATAATGTGTGGATGGTATTATTTGTACCCCATGCAGCCAATCAAGGACTTCTGATGGCAGTAATTATCCCAGTTGGATCAGGTGGGTGGATTAAGGTTGGATGCAAAGTCTGCGCGAAGGAAGCACTCCAGGAGCAGGGTTGGAGATTTCTGTCTTAAAAGAAAATATGTTAACAAAAAACTGCTTTGGGTCAGTATAAATATAACGTGACTTTGTGTTGCAGCATAGTTGTTTAAATCTTTTACTAACACTGTGTAACAGTACATCATTTATTCTTAAAAAAAAAAAAAATCTCCTATTTTTCTGCCAATTGTTTCACCTATTCAGCTGCTACTGAGCTGTATATTCCCCATCACTAGTGATGCCACAAAACACCAGGAGGGTAAAGACTAGCACACGCCTTCTCCGCCTTTCATGTTGATCGGTGGCGACTCGTTCCTCACAGATACCTTGTGGTGATCAACAGCACTCTAGGAGTGATGAGGGGAAAGAGTGCATCTACCCACCCAGAGAGAGCAATGCCAGTTGTGCTCTCTCAGGGCTCCGGCAGCTGATGGCAAGCTACATGACCAGGATTCGAACCAGCGATTTTCCAATCAAAGTAGCAGCGCTTAACCCGCTGGACCACTCAGAACTCTTACATTATTTATTCATAATGAACACATTTTTACACATAAAGAAGAATGTTAACCTTCACTTTAAAGTACTTTTTGTAAGTTATACAGTTTTCTTTAATGTGGGGGATGTGATGTGTGTCCAGTTCTGCCTAGTTAAATTTAATAAATCTTTTAAGAGGGTTCATAACATCCAATTATTAAAATGCATCTTTAAAACAGAACCATTTCAAAATATTTTCACGACAATTGTCTACTCTGTCATTGTCCACCCTGTTGTACAGCTTGCCATGACCTGGTGGCCACATGCATGGATTTTCCTTGAATGAGTAAAAAAAAACCTTCCCCAGGGTTTTTATTTTAAAACGTCTAAAGCTTTCATGACAAATTCATAGCTGTAGTATTAAAACTAAAAATTACATTTAAATTTTGTTGGAATAACTGTATCTACTGTACAGAGGACACTCACTAGATTCCTTAAATCCTTATCCACAACTCATCCCAAAAGTACAGGAGCACCATCCTTCCAGAGAACACAGTTCCAATGCTCCACAGCTTAGCCAACAGCCTCCATACATTATGCATGGAGCCAAACAGGTTCATGTTTCTACTGGCAGTATTTATCTACCGGGGCCAGACAAGCACTGAGTGTGTGTCCACAAACTTCTGGACATAGTTTATCAATTTTGATTCGTTGTTGTGAAGCAATAATGGTGTGTTGGTGCCATCTACAGGGCAGAATGTAATGTATTTAGTGTTGAAATTGAAGTTTTACACACACACACACACACACACATATATACTGTATGAGTGACATGTACACTGAAACCGTTATAACCAATGTACACTTAGCCACGCCCACCCCGCATTTCCAAACATGGAAACATGGACCTCCTTCCAAAACACAGCGACGGTTAAACTGAGTTTCTGCATAATAAGTTGATACAAATGTTATGATTAATTTCTGTGATTTGCATATATCAGAAATACTTATTTTCACTGCATTCAGTTTACTATACGTTTAAAGAGCTCACGTCAACAAGTTAGCTAGAGTTAGCTAAATGCTCATGTTAGTGCACATGAATCCGGGCATTTTTATAAACTTTTTTTTCAAATAACTTTGTCCGCCCCAGCAGCGTTTTTGAAACTATCCCCGTCCACACAGAAACGTACGGAGCCCGGGAGGGGCCGTGGATAAAAAATAATAATTAAATCGAGTGAACGCTATAGCAATTCGTGCTCACGATTTCTGTAATTCGTGTGAATGATTTCTGTAATTTTTTTTAACCACGGCCCCTCCCGGGCTCTGTTTGAAACAGATCAAGAGAGGAAAATGCTCCTTTCCCTCCAAGCTTTTTGTCTTAGTGCTCATAAAAAAAACATTCGCTCGAATTACAAAAATCGTGAGCATGAATGACAGAAATCGTTCAACTAAAGAAAATGTGAGCACGAATTGCAAAACGTTCACTTGAATTAGAGAAAACGTGAGCACAAACTGCTATATCGTTCACTCGATTTAATTATTTTTTTTATCCATGGCCCCTCCCAGGCTCCGTAGTTCAGTAATGTAAGAGGAAGATTAAATTAAAGTCACCATCACCTGGGCAACCCAGTCAGAGCTGATCAGTCCCTGACTTGTGTCCATATAGTGAGCTACCCCATTACACCATGACCCCTTTTGATTCACAGTCACCATGCTTTTTCAGCAGCATTAGTGATGTTTGTGTTTTTTTCTCGTGCAACTCTCTAAAATTCCAAGGAGGCTGAGGATCCAATACAGTGACTGCCCTGCAAAGCACTGGCAGCCGGCTTCAATAAACTCACAACCGCGATCCCATCTATTCGATCTGCAGAACACTGAACATATTTAGGTTTCTTTCGCTCACAGGCCTCCTCCATGTGGTCTACCTAGGTGACAGTAAGTTACACTAAAAACCCCTGCCTGGAAGCATCCGATATTACGACCAATTTTGGCCTGAGAGATGTGCTCGAAATGAGTTGTTGATACCTCAACTGCTTTCCTAGGTCGACTTTAAGCTGCCAGTCACAAGCTGAGGCTATGTTCTGGTTGCCATCTTTCCCCGGCACACTTTTAACTTTGTGACATCCTTCAAAGATCTGCTGCACCAGGTAGTTAAAGGAGCATTCAGCAGGAGATGAGAGCGAGCATGTGAAATAGCTAAGCAGTCTAATTTCAAAACACCACTGAGAGTTGTCTATTTACTAATGAAA
Source organism: Astyanax mexicanus (assembly GCF_023375975.1). Taxonomy (NCBI): domain Eukaryota; kingdom Metazoa; phylum Chordata; class Actinopteri; order Characiformes; family Acestrorhamphidae; genus Astyanax; species Astyanax mexicanus. The sequence continues at coordinate 58,819,549 of NC_064409.1, forward strand.
ATGTAATCCTTACATTTTTAAACTAAATGGTCCTTTTTAACTTTAGTAAAGCTTTGGTTTATTATGCTTATTTTGGGATCAGGTATCAAGCATGGTTAACATAATCTCAATAAGAGGAGATTATTAGTATTATACTAGTGATTTTTTGCCAGGTGAAACAGAAGACTGATGTTATATAGATAACAAAAGATAAATAAATACATAAACAGATAAATGAAAAGTTAACACCTGTTAACTACATCCATCTGAGTGCCTGTTAAACTAATGTTTAGCTACCATTAGTTAGGTAGTTAGCTAGTTCGCTTGCTAGCTGCCTAAGAAAAGAGGCATTGCCAGCAGGTTCAGGTGGTTTAAGACTTCTGAACAAAAACTACTAACACTACAAACACATACATAAACATTAAATGAACCGACCTGGCCAAATTTACCTTACAGCTTGTGGCACACACGAGTCCTGTCCTGAGCTGAGCTGATTTTCTACAACAGCTAAAACATGCGTGCTCACAGATCAGAGTGGAGTTTGAGTTATGATGACCTGCGGTCTCAGCAAATCAGAGTGGCGCTGTCTAGTTGAAATTTGTGGAATCAACCTTAAAATGTTCCACACAAATTGCATTTCCCCAAAAAAACCCATAAATAATACCCAAATTCGTTAATTAATTAAATAGACACAAAATTAAAATGTAATTAGTAATAAACAATGCTTAATAACGAATAATATATATTCATATTAATCAATGATATTGATAACAACAAGGTTGATAAATTAGTATAAAAATAATAAATATATTCTTTAATAATGTACGTCCCCAGGACGTCCAAAAAAGTTACCTGGTCCGACATTCAAATGTTTAACATAGCATATTGACGTCCAATTAGGGTCATAGTTAGACGTCCAAATAGCGGACCTAGTTTATAGACAATATAGACATGATCTGCACGTCTATAAGACGTCTAGTAGAGGTGGGCGATACCGGGAATTTTGGTATCGATCCGATACCAAGTAAACGCAGGGCCAGTATTGCCGATATCGATACTGATACCGATACTTTTTAATATTTAAGCTTTATAGATCCAAATGATCCAAAAACCTAGGACATAATTTCACCAAACATTGTAAGTGATAACAAAATACTTTAGTATCACAATCAACATTTTTTGTTTAGAAACAATGGAACAGTAACAAAACAAAGTTTAAATATAAAATAAAAATATATAAAAAAATAAAATAAAAATTCTCCCCTCACTAGACATCTTTTCTAGTTCTTTGTTTCTTTGTTTCTTTTTTTTTAATAGAATTGTCATTTGGAAAAACAATAAAAAATAAGGAATTGTCTTCCTTTCAGTGCAATTCAAATGCAAGTTTTTCTTAAATAAACAGAGTGTAAAAAAATATCACTCAACACTAATCTCCTGAGGTAGAGGCGTGTCGACTCGAGGAGAGCGCTGAGTGGGCGGGGCCAGGCTGAGCCTACCTGCGTGGCGGTTTGGCTGGCTTTGCTGAGCCATGTGACGCATGTGCAGCAACAAGAGACCAGAGAGTAGACTGTGGTGAATCTCGTGCGAAGCAGTCAGTGCGTGCGGCAGAGAAAAAAGCTTGAATATCGATATTTTTACACGAGTATTGCTCAATACCAATACCAGCGTTGGTATCGATATTATCGATATTTGGATCGATCCGCCCACCTCTAACGTCTAGTGCTTCGTGGGTACAGCTCATATCAAGACGTTAACTGTGTATGTGCTTCAGCTGCAGGTAGAGTTAAATGATCACAGAGTGTCTGATTGCGAGTGAAACTCTGCTCATTTTCTGCGATTTCTTTGTGAAACGCTCAATAAAAAGCGACAGAAAAGCGTCGCATCTGGAAGATCTTTGCACGGACGTCGCAACGTTAGTGAAACGAGCCCCTGACTGTGTACAGTGTGTGGTATAAAATAGCACACTGCCGCCCCCGAGTGGAGACTGATAGAACAACAGGTGACTGAAATATATTATGCTCCAAGAGGCTCAAAACTCTGTGACTCTGGGGGTGAATTAAGGTGCAAAATCCAAACGATAAAAAAAAAAAAACATTGGCACAAAATTAACTCAATAGGATGGACATATATATTTCTAAGCTCAAACTAAATTAAGTAACGGTCTGGTTTGAGAAAGAATAGGTTATTTTTGTTAACACCCAGTGACACATATAAATACCCAAAACTTTCCTTCCAGCACAAAACACCACTCTGACCCAGTGAGACACTGTAACAAACAAAGAATATTAATACATTTATTACATTTGTAAAACAATAAGTTCTGTTCTGTGGTTTCAAACAGTACTTTGCTTTACATCTACAATAAATATTCATTAAAAACCTGAACCACACATCTTGCAGAAGGCGACTGCAGAGGAGAAGCACAAACAGAGATAAACAATTACTCCCAGAAGGACTCCTTTTAATCATGGCCATCATTCAGCTATTGAGCCACAAGGGGAGCAAGACCACGCCCCTTCCGTCTTGTTCAGCGTGATGAGTGGAGGAAACTATAGATTAAGATCTGTTTAATTAACCCTAGAGCAGGTTTAGTGGAATGTTCTCACATTACCCCCAGCTCTCCAGATCCAGTGACAGGGTCCAGGTCCAATAATCAGATTATTATAAACAATATATATGCATAAAGAAAGAAAATGGAGAAATACATATTTAACACATGATAAGTAGTTACGTGTTTGTTTTGCTCCATAACTGTTGGAGTTTTGGTTTGGGCACTTCCTGCAGGGGGGTTTGCGCACGGTGCTCGTCCTTACGCACGGAATGCATTTTTACGCTCGACGCGCGTCTTTACGCACGCAATGCGTTTTTACGCACGGTGCGCGTCCTTACGCACGCTATGCGTTTTTACGCACGGCGCGTGTCTTTTCGCACGGAATGCATTTTACGCACGATGCGTGTCTTTACGACTATTTAAATTATTTATTTTCATCTACTGTAAATACTGGTGCATTGCTATTGGTACATAATTAATTTATTACAAAATTGGTTAAACTGACACAATTTAAAGATATATTGCCAGATTCAAGTAATGTAACTAAAAAATGGTAAAATGGAGATGAGGAATTTACTCAGAGAGAGGAGATGCATGTAAATAAACTAAACTAACTAAACTCCAGTGCACTGAAAATCTCCTTAGCATCATTTTATGTTAAAGTTACCGCTTTAAAGCTTCACATAAAGTGCCCACATTCTTTTAAATAGGGTGCACCGCCTGTGAATTTCTCTGTGATGCTCTGCACAGGTATAGTTACATATGCACATGCATAAAATCCAATTAAAGCCAATTTCAGCTTTTGAGCAGTGGCCACAGATAAGATAATTTGCTGTCTAATAGCCAGTTCACATGCTCAGATTTTCCTTTCAGAGCACCTTCCATTTTTGCATCCATCAGGCAAGTACAACAACAACAAGACACTTTGAAATGTCCAATAGGACACTTGGAGATGCCCAAAATGACACTTAAAGAGACCCAAGAGGACACTTGGAGATGCCCAAAAGGGCACTTGGAGATGCCAGAAATGACATTTGGAGATGGCCAAAATGATATTTGGAGATGCCCAAGAGGAAACTTGGAGATGCCCAAAAGGACACTTGGAGATGACCAAAATGACAGTTGAAGATGCCCAAAAGGACACTTGAAGATGCCCAAAAGGGCACTTGGAGATGCCCAAAAGGACACTTGGAGATGCCCAAAAGGGCACTTGGAGATGCCCAAAATGACAGTTGAAGATGCCCAAAAGGACACTTGGAGATGACCAAAATGACAGTTGAAGATGCCCAAAAGGGCACTTGGAGATGCCCAAAAGGGCACTTGGAGATGCCCAAAAGGGCACTTGGAGATGCCAGAAATGACATTTGGAGATGGCCAAAATGATATTTGGAGATGCCCAAGAGGAAACTTGGAGATGCCCAAAAGGACACTTGGAGATGCCAAAAAGGACAGTTGGAGATGCCCAAAAGGGCACTTGAAGATGCCAGAAATGACACTTGGAGATGCCCAAAATGACCTTTGGAGATGACCAAATTGACAGTTGGAGATGCCCAAAAGGACACTTGGAGATGACCAAAATAACATTTGGAGATGACCAAAATGACATTTGGAGATGCCCAAATGGACAGTTGGAGATGCCCAAAAGGACATTTGAAGTTGACCAAAATGACATTTGAAGTTGACCAAAAGGACACATGAAGATGCCCAAAAGGACACTTGGAGATGCCCAAATTGAGACTTGGAGATGCCCAAAATTAATTTTGGAGATGCCCAAAATGACACTTAAAGAGGACACTTGAAGATGCCCAAAACGACGCTTGGAGATTCCCAGACCGACACTTGGAGATGCGCAAAGTGATAGTTGAAGATGCCCAAAGTGACAGTTGAAGATGCCCAAAAGGACACTCGGAGATGCCCAACAGGACACTTGGAGATGCCCAAACGGACATTTGGAGATGCCCAAAGTGACAGTTGAAGATGCCCAAAGTGACAGTTGAAGATGCCCAAAAGGACACTCGGAGATGCCCAAAAGGACACTTGGAGATGCCCAAAAGGGCACTTGAAGATGCCAGAAATGACACTTGGAGATGCCCAAAAGGACACTTGGAGATGCCCAAAGTGACAGTTGAAGATGCCCAAAGTGACAGTTGAAGATGCCCAAAAGGACACTTGAAGATGCCCAAAAGGACACTTGGAGATGCCCAAAAGGGCACTTGAAGATGCCAGAAATGACACTTGGAGATGCCCAAAATGACATTTGGAGATGCCCAAAATGACATTTGAAGATGCCCAAAAGGACACTTGAAGATACCCAAAGGGACACTTGGAGACGCCCAAAAGGACACTTGGAGATGACCAAAATGACAGTTGAAGATGCCCAAAATGACATTTGAAGATGCCCAAAAGGACACTTGAAGGCACCCAAAAGGACACTCGGAGATGCCCAAAAGGACACTTGGAGATGCCCAAAAGGGCACTTGAAGATGCCAGAAATGACACTTGGAGATGACCAAAAGGACACTTGGAGATGACCAAAATGACAGTTGAAGATGCCCAAAATGACACTTGGAGATGCCCAAAGGGACACCTGGAGACGCCCAAAAGGACACTTGGAGATGACCAAAATGACAGTTGAAGATGCCAGAAATGACACTTGGAGATGCCCAAAATGACATTTGGAGATGACCAAAATGACACTTGGAGATGACCAAAATAACATTTGGAGATGACAAAAATAACACTTGGAGATGACCAAAATGACAGTTGGAGATGCCGAAAAGGACACTTGGAGATGCCCAAAAGGACACTTGGAGATGCCCAAAGTGACAGTTGAAGATGCCCAAAGTGACAGTTGAAGATGCCCAAAAGGACACTTGAAGATGCCCAAAAGGACACTTGGAGATGCCCAAAAGGGCACTTGAAGATGCCAGAAATGACACTTGGAGATGCCCAAAATGACATTTGGAGATGCCCAAAATGACATTTGAAGATGCCCAAAAGGACACTTGAAGATACCCAAAGGGACACTTGGAGACGCCCAAAAGGACACTTGGAGATGACCAAAATGACAGTTGAAGATGCCCAAAATGACATTTGAAGATGCCCAAAAGGACACTTGAAGGCACCCAAAAGGACACTCGGAGATGCCCAAAAGGACACTTGGAGATGCCCAAAAGGGCACTTGAAGATGCCAGAAATGACACTTGGAGATGACCAGAAATGACACTTGGAGATGACCAAAAGGACACTTGGAGATGACCAAAATGACAGTTGAAGATGCCCAAAATGACACTTGGAGATGCCCAAAGGGACACCTGGAGACGCCCAAAAGGACACTTGGAGATGACCAAAATGACAGTTGAAGATGCCAGAAATGACACTTGGAGATGCCCAAAATGACATTTGGAGATGACCAAAATGACACTTGGAGATGACCAAAATAACATTTGGAGATGACAAAAATAACACTTGGAGATGACCAAAATGACAGTTGGAGATGCCGAAAAGGACACTTGGAGATGCCCAAAAGGACACTTGGAGATGCCCAAAGTGACAGTTGAAGATGCCCAAAGTGACAGTTGAAGATGCCCAAAATGACATTTGAAGATGCCCAAAAGGACACTTGAAGATGCCCAAAAGGACACTTGGAGACGCCCAAAAGGACACTTGGAGATGACCAAAATGACAGTTGGAGATGCCCAAAGTGACAGTTGAAGATGCCCAAAAGGACACTCGGAGATGCCCAAAAGGACACTTGGAGATGCCCAAAAGGGCACTTGAAGATGCCAGAAATGACACTTGGAGATGCCCAAAAGGACACTTGGAGATGCCCAAAGTGACAGTTGAAGATGCCCAAAGTGACAGTTGAAGATGCCCAAAAGGACACTTGAAGATGCCCAAAAGGACACTTGGAGATGCCCAAAAGGGCACTTGAAGATGCCCAAAGTGACAGTTGAAGATGCCCAAAGTGACATTTGAAGATGCCCAAAATGACATTTGAAGATGCCCAAAAGGACACTTGAAGATGCCCAAAAGGACACTTGGAGATGCCCAAAAGGGCACTTGAAGATGCCAGAAATGACACTTGGAGATGCCCAAAATGACATTTGGAGATGACCAAAATGACACTTGAAGTTGACCAAAAGGACACTTGAAGATGCCCAAAAGGACACTCGGAGATGCCCAAACGGACGTTTGGAGATGCCCAAAAGGACACTTGGAGATGCCCAAAAGGACACTTGGAGATGCCCAACATTAATTTTGGAGATGCCCAAAAGAACACATGGAGATGCCCAAAATGACACTTAAAGAGACCCAAAAGGACACTTGGAGATGCCCAAACTGAAACTTGGAGATGCCCAAAAGGGCACTTGAAGATGCCAAAATGACACTTGGAGATGCCCAAAATGACATTTGGAGATGACCAAAATGACATTTGGAGATGCCAGAAATGACACTTGGAGATGCCCAAAATGACATTTGGAGATGACCAAAATGACATTTGGAGATGCAAAAGAGGAAACTTGGAGATGCCCAAAAGGGCACTTGTAGATGCCAGAAATTACACTTGGAGATGACCAAATTGACAGTTGGAGATGCTCAAAATGACACTTGGGGATGACCAAAATGACATTTGGAGATAACCAAAATGAAACTTGGAGATGCCCAAAAAGAAACTTGGAGATGCCCAAATTGACAGATGGAGATGCCCAAAAGGACACTTGGAGATGCCCAAAATGACACTTGGAGATGCCCAAAATGACATTTGGAGATGCCCAAAATGACATTTGGAGATGACCAAAAGGACACTTGAAGATGCCCAAAAAGGACACTTGGAGATGTCCCAAAGTGACATTTGGAGATGCCCAAAAGAACACTTGGAGATGCCCAAAATGACACTTAAAGAGACCCAAGAGGACACTTGGAGATGCCCAAAACAATGCTTGGAGATGTACAAACAACACTTGGAGATACCCAGACAGACACTTGGAGATGCCCAAAATGACACTTGGAGATGCCCAAAACGACACTTGGAGATGCCAAAAACGACACTTGGAGATGCCCAAAATGACATTTGGAGATGCCCAAAATGACATTTGGAGATGACAAAAATGACATTTGGAGATGCCCAAAAGGACACTTGGAGATGCCCAAAACAACACTTGGAGATGCCAAAAACGACATTTGGAGATGCCCAAAATGACATTTGGAGATTCCCAAAAGGACACTTGTAGATGCCCAAATTCATACTTGAAGATGCCCAAAGTGGCATTTGGAGATGCCTAAAATGATTTTGGAGATGCCCAAAAGGACACTTGAAGATTCCCAAAACGACATTTGGAGATGCCCAAAATGAATTTTTGGAGATGCCCAAAAGAACACTTGGAGATGCCCAAAACGACACCTCGAGATGCCAAAAACGACATTTGGAGATGCCCAAAATGACATTTGGAGATGCCCAAAAGGACACTTTGAAATGCCCAAATTGAAAATTGGAGATGCCCAAAACGACGCTTGGAGATGCCCTAACTGAAACTTGGAGATGCCCAAATTCACACTTGGAGATGCCCAAAGTGTCATTTGGAGATGCCCAAAATGACATTTGGAGGTGCCCAAAAGGACACTTGGAGATGCCCAAAAGGACACTTGGAGATGCCCAAAAGGACACATGGAGATGCCCAAAAGGACACATGGAGATGCCCAAAAGGACACTTGGATATGCTCAAGAGGACATTTGGAGATGCCCAAAAGGACACTTGGAGATGCTCAAGATGACATTTGGAGATGCCCAAAAGGACACTTGGAGATGCCCAAAAGGACACTTGGAGATGCCCAAAAGGACTCTTAGAGATGCCTAAACGAAAATTTGGAGATGCTTAAAAGGACACTTGGAGATGCCCAAAAAGACACTTGTAGAGGCTCAAAATGACACATGGAGATGCCCAAAAGGACATTTGGAGATGCCCAAAAGGACACTTGGAGATGCCCAAAAGGACATTTGGAGATGCCCAAACGGACATTTAGAGATGCCCAAAAGGACACTTCGAGATGCCCAAAAGGACAGTTTGAGATGCCCAAATCTTTAAGTAGGCTTAAACAAACAGGCTAGGAATAGAACAATTGAGTAACTAAGTAAACTGGGGATAGAGTAAACTACATACAGGGCAAACTATTAGTTTAGGAAGCTGCAGACAGAGCAAGCTATTAGTGTAGTAAACTACAGACCGAAAGTAGAAATATATCATTCAAAACAGAATTTTAAAATACATCCACACAACCACACAAAATCAAAATCAAAGGCCACTCTAAACTTTTGTTATCTGAGGCTTTTTAAATTTAATGCTGCAAGCTGACAATCAGCCACTCTACACTGGTTAAACTGGAGTGAATGGGGTAAACTGTGGTGCTTTTGGTATGTCTGTGTTTTTATGGTAAAAAGTATGCTAGACTAGTACTGCCTATATGTTTATCAACTAATTAATGTAACAGAATAAGTACAAGATACGATGGGACAGGTGAGGCCTTATTCCTGATACATCCTGTTTGTATGTGTGCATGGACCAGCCAGTCAGCCATTAATAATGGGTTGTTTTTCCAAAGAAAATAGTCTGTTCAGTATCAGGTGAGAAAATAAGGTAAAATAAATTAAAAGGAACTTCGTTGCTCAGCATGAGCAGATGCCTTAAAATATCTATACTAAGTTTTATGTAGCTTTTAACTTTTAGCTATTTAAATTAAACCAGAAAAAGGTGAATGCCTTTTTTCATAAAAATATGTAAAAAGTTTAGAAACTGTTTAATCTTCTTATCTGCTAGAAATATGTGTAAAATGAAAACACCTGTTTTCTGTACATAATATTTTTTTCGTCAGATTTGAATCTAAATCTCTGAAATCAAATCTCTGATATGACCCACCTGGGAATTCTCCTTAATTTTATTTACAGAATATAGTTGTTTTTAAACACGGAGTGGTGTTGCTGGGTTCATTGGGGCATATTACTCACGGACTGCCCTTTTTCTAGCACAGAATGCCCTTTTTCTAGCACGGAATGCACTTTTACCCACGGCCGTGCGCTATTACGCACAAAATGCGCATTTACGCACGGTTGTGCGCTATTACGCACTGAACGCGTTTAATGACAGCGAACTTTCCATTTCTTTGTGTTCTAATGTGTTGATAAATGTATTGCTACATGCCTTCTCAGCAACAAACAGCATTGCTGATGTGGAAATTCTTACATTGTGTAAGCTTTCTTAAACGATTAGAGATGCGTCACGGGTGACGAACTAAATAATGATTATTAATTATAAAGGTGACTTCTACTTAAGTGGGACTTTTATTTTGCTGGGCTGCAGCAGCCAAAAGACTCCAGCTGTGACTTTGAACTTGTGGTGTTTAAGCGGAACTATTTAACAGGATCGAAAGAGTCCACCGGATGAGAGCGGAAGTGTTGGACAAGGGACGCCGCACGCGGACGCTGCTCAGGGCTCGCAAACACGCGAGTGAACGGAGTGGCTGCTGGTTCACTCACTGCCCGGGAAGGTGGATCGATCAGTGAAGCTATACTGACTGGGAGAACGGGGGAGTCGACTCGCCCTTCCACAAACTTAAGTATCCGGTGTGTAATCCAGTTCTGAACGAGTTGCTGTTTGTGGGAAGCGGAGCTGCTTTGTGTTTATGCGAGCGTGTCCCCCGTGTCTTGTCGCAGCGCGCTGGAAACCACGTGGCCCTGTAGCTGATGTGAGAACGTGAAAGACTCTATTGTGTTGGCGTTCTCTGCTCCTGAAAGGTGTGCTGAGGAAAAGGGTGAGCACGCTCAACTTTCCTTAAGTAAAGTGCAATCCCCCATCTTCTGAACAATTTTACTCTTTGGCTCACCCCCAGTATTTTTTTTTCTCTGTTTAGCTTAATTCTGGAGTTGTTTAACACTTAATAATAGAAACATTGTCTTTTTAATTTTTTTTTTACCTCTCCTTTTTTTTTCCTTTATATTTCTTGACAGTGAATGATTTTTATTCCCCTCCTTGAACTGAATAAGGGTTTGGACTGAATTTTTTTTTTTTTCCCTCCTTAATCTCCTTTAAGTATATATTAATTTTATTACTGTTAAATAAACTATTGTGAAACTTTTGTCCTCTTCTGCGCATTACTGTTGGCTCTGCTGAGCCCGTGTGTGTGTGTGTCTGTGTGTGTGTGTGTGTGTGTGTGTCTGTGTGTGTGTGTCTGTGTGTGTGTGTCTGTGTGTGTGTGTCTGTGTGTGTGTGTGTCTGTGTGTGTGTGTGTGTGTGTGTGTGTGTGTGTGTGTGTGTGTGTGTGTGTGTGTGTGTGGTGAGCGGTGAGCGAGACATCAGTTTAACGGTGGCAAACTTAACTATTTGTAGGCCAAATTTTTTAGATAATAAATCTAATTTCAGTCATCACTGGCCTAGAAAAAAAAATCTTTAAAAAAACCATATTTACATAAGCAAAAAATCCATTTTAAAGGAAGTCTCTTTTGGAGCAATTTCGATTGGTCCATTTATTACAAAAATGTTGAAGCAGACACCTCGTAAACAACTACTTATAGATTCAAGTAATGTCGAAAATGGTAAAATAAAGATTCATAGTTTAGATGAGAGGAATTTATGCAGGGAGCTGAGGTTCACTTAAATAAAACAAGAAAAGAACACAAAACGAGCAACTATAACCTCTATGGCGCTAGGTGTTTTATAAGCCTCCGTTAGCACACTTTTTATCTTAACGTTACCGCCTTAAAGATAGTCCCACACTGTAAGTGGAAACTTGCGTCTACACTTTCAAGCACATTGTTTTAAAAGAATGCACAGCGCGGACGGTGAAATTGTTTTCCCTCTTATTGCTCCGCACAGCTGCAGCAAATTTTAAAAAGATTTTAGTGCACCAAACGGACACATTGAGATCTGAAAACTGACACATTGAGATACCCAAAGGGACAGTTGGAGATCCACAAAAGGGCACTTGAAGATGCCCAAAGGGACACTTGTAGACAAGAAATGTAGTGATTGCTCATCAGCCTAACCAGCTTATGTTAGTGACAGTGTCATTCCGATTGTTTGTGTTTTCAGCCTTTTAAAGCCATTTAATATCTCCTTCTGGGTGGAAGAACAAGATTCAGCACCTTTTCTTAAAAGGCTAAAGCAGTGTAGATGTTAGTGTGATGATGTGACATTTAAAAGCCAACACAATTCCTAAATGTAATGTCCATTTTTACACAAAGAAATATTAAATCACCCTCCTTCAGTCTCCTTCAGCTTTTTTTCTTCCTTTTTTCTGCTTTCCGTATCAGGTGTATTAGTTAGCCAGAGCACAGGTAGATCGGACCGCTGGGATCTGGGTACTGCGTGGTGATATGAACCAGTGAACCACCGCGTCCTGCTGGTTCCTTTTCCTAGGACAGTTTCTCTGTCTGTTGGATTAGTTGACTTTACAGGGTCTCTGATCGAACAAGAATGCTGACTTTACAAAAACGTACTTAATGTTTTACGTTACATTCCAACATGAAACGGCTGCGTCTTTATCATTTATGGAAGGCTTTAGGTCCCTAAAACTAATCCAAGACCTCCATAAGCATAAATATATGGTACATGTTTGTTTTTCTGTAGCTTTTGGGATTTTAGTCTTAGCCCTCTTTGTGGGCATTTGCAAATAGCGCGCGTTTTTACGCACGGAATGGGCTTTTGCGCACGGAATGCGCTTTTGCGCACGGCGCGCGTTTTTACGCACGGAATGCGCTTTTACGCACGGCGCGCGCTTTTACGCACGGCGCGCGTTTTTACGCACAAAATGCGCTTTTACGCACGGCGCGCGTTTTTACGCACGGAATGCGCTTTTACGCACGGCGCGCGTTTTTACGCACAAAATGCGCTTTTACGCACGGCGCGCGTTTTTGCGCACAAAATGCGCTTTTACGCATGGAATGCCTTTTACGCGTCTGGTGTGAAGAAGCTACTAAAGAGAGGTGTTGCTGAGAGAGAGAAAAAAATCTGGTAAGTCTTCAATTTTAAGTGTTTATTGTGAAGACAATAAAAACAGAAACACCCAAAACCAAAAATAGAATTAAACAAAAACAAAATAAACAATATATACACTATTTACACTGGTAGGAGTTCAAGATGGGAGAGCAGCTACCACCTTTTAGACACCTGAACAAATTTCTCAGAGCTCCAATCTGAGTATTTAAACATTTCTATTATTTTTATTATTATTATTACATATGCATGCAACACTTTGGACGTCGAGGTAAGTATGTTATACAATGTTGAGATATTTTTACATTATTTTCTTCTTTTTCCCCCACACAGGTACCCCAGTCTCCCCTGCCCCGACAAACCTTGGTCTCAACCTAGACCTCCGTTGCCATTCCTTACAGGAACCAGGTAAGTATCCGCGTTTTTAAGTAGGTGATGATTTGCTCAGTTCCCTGACATCGTCACATGGTGCATTTTTGCTTTAATAGATGCATTATCATTTTATCTCTTTGTATTGTAATGTGAAACCACACCCTCTGTATTCTTTATTTAAATTTGAAACATACTAAACTGGTACATCTCATGACAAACAGGATATTAACGTGCACGTCTTTAAGGTGACCCCTGTTTTTAACTCCTATACAATTTTGGTAAAGTACGCAAACCCACCTACCTTATCTGATTGTGTATATAATTATTGCCTGCAGGGATGGCTAAATTTAATGCTAAATATGAATTACTCCTAAGACGTGTATGTTTATATCATGGGAGAGGCAGTCTTAATACAGCGGGTGCTTTGTTGGCGAACCTGTTTGATATGGAACCGCAGGAGCATGCTAATTAGGTGGGCTGGCCGTGGCATTATTGTTAGCATTAGCCTTAGCTCTTCGATTATGCCACCTAGGCACTCTCAGTAGCACCTAAATAAAATGACCTGCCACTCAAATAATAGCTGCTCTGTGGTGGTCTTGTGGGGTCCTGACCACTGAACAACAAGTTAAAAGAAGGATAATTAAGTATGCAGAGCAACAGATACAGGACTACAGTCTGCAGTTGTAGAGCTACACAAGGCTCCTGTATTCTCAGTGAAACTGAAAAAAAATGGATAATGCTTGCAGAAAGAAATAAAGAGGTGGTCATATTATGATTTCTGGTCGGTGTTTAACCAATGAACACGTGTGAAGCTTCTCCCATCAGGCAGTATGATGTGTAGGCCTGACTCTTCCCAATCTGTGCTGTGTTTACTGAAGTAAGCCGATAGAGGGCGACACAGATCCATGTATAATGATATCTGTTGTAAACCTATATATAAATCAAACTGTGTGTGTGTGTGTGTGTGTGTGTGTGTGTGTGTGTGTGTGTGTGAGAGAGAGAGAGAGAGAACAAGAACTGATGTGTTTGAGAAAAATAAACACCGCTCCTCAAATTCAGGCTAAAAATTACAAAAATGAGTGTGTAAATGAGGCCACAATTTATTTTACATTCAGTGAAAACTGATTCTAGACAGGGCTAATTAGTGTTGTTATTGCTATTCAGAGTTACTTTGACTTTTTTTTTGTTGTTACAGATTAAGGATTATCTGTTAAAATGTAATTTGATATTTGTAGTTAAATTCATCTGTTTACATGTTTTACTTCTGGGTTACTTGTCTTTTTGAAGCACATATTTAAATACATTCAAAAGTAAAACTTTATATATAAATTAACATTAAACTGTATTTCCACCCAATAATCTCATGTCCACATCAAACAAATCCCATGTGCACGTGCCAACGTGTTGCTGCCTATGAGTCTTTCTTCAGGGCACAAACAGATGCATTTTTCATGTCTTGATGAAGGCCTGGGTAGGCCACAATAAGCTGACACATGGGCGTGGTAGTGGGGGGAAAGGTGGACCTGACTACCCAGGGTCCGAGTAGGGAGAGGGGCCCATCAAATCCTGATTTTTTTTTTTCTTCACTCACTTTCCTTATGTACTGGCATGGATAGGGGTCCACTGACATTGAGAGCGTACAGAGCCCAGAATTTGCTGCTACGCCCCTGAGCTGACACATTCTAATTCTTATGCATATAGATTATACAGTGCCATCACTTAATTGACATTGTTTTCAAAAAATTAGACTTTTATTTTCTACATATTACAGCTTTATTCATAAACTATCATGACTTTATTCTTGTAATATTATGACTTATTCTTGAATGCTACATGGTACAACTTTTTTTTTTTGTGAAATTGTGACCTTTTTTTGACAGTGGATTACAAAAAACCTGGTGCAAAAAGCTACTAACTTTTTTTTTTACATTATGTATAGAAATGTACCAGAAATAATATATAAAATATATGTTATTGTGTTTAATACTATTAGCACTACATACATTTACATGTAAAATAAATCAATTTAGTGGCTGTTTACTCACACTTTTCACAGTTTGAGGTTGAGAGAATACTTACTGATGAAATTTCTCATTTTAATTGGACAGTAACATTTTTTTTTCCACAGAGGACACTGTTACACTACACTAGTGTAAGTCATTAAAATTGAAAGAAATCCCGGTCATGCTGCCTGCCATCAGCAGCCAGAGTCCGAGAGAGGACAAGTTGGTCATATTCTCTCTGGGTGGGTAGAAGGCACTCTCCTTCCTCATTACTCCCATGGTGATGTCAGTCAGCACAGGCATCTGTGAGCTGATGTATCGGAGCTGAGCCATAGGCTATACTCTGAGCTACTCGCTGGCTTCTTGGTGTTGCCACATCAGCAGCAGCAGACACAGACTTCACATATGTCGAAGGAGGCATGTGCTAGTCTACACCCTCAGTGTGTTGGGACATTGCTAATGATCTGGGGAGTGCAGTTGAGTGGGTGGTATTATCAGTATAGCTAAATTGTGGGGGAAAGCGTATAAAACGTTTTAAAAGGGGGAAAAAAAGAAGAAAAAGTGTCAATGAACAAGAACAGCAGAGTATTAATCATAACTATGTTGTAATGTAATCCTGCTAGTAATTCCACTATTTTGAAAATGTACCTGTAATCTTATTATGTACTTTATAGTTATAACTAATGGATTACTTCCTTGTATCTGATTATGGAATGGCAATTCATGTGTTTGTGACCAAATCATTACCATACAGTAGTTATCTCTTAAATTATAAATTATATTTGACCGAAAAGTGTAACATACAGGTTTAAACATTCAGTCATTTATCCAGTTTGGTATATTTTGTTAAGAAATCAACACTGAGCAAAATTAGGCAATCATTCATCAGCAGTTTTCTGTGTAGTACAATATGTTCTTTAGTTCTGTACCAGGACCATTTGACAGTTTACCCTTGAATTTTCAGATCCTCACACTCATTTCAGGTAATGGGTACATTGCACGCAATCTAGTGTTAAGGGGGCCAGACATATTTGATATTGATGATAAATTCAACACTATTTTCTTCTCTTAAAAAGTGTTTCATTTGAAATTGGAGAATTAAATATTATTATTTCATTTTTTGCTTAAAGGGTGCGGATATGGGAACAGTGACTGACTGACAAATTTCACTGAAAACAAACGACCGGACTGATTAACACTGGCATTCAGTTCTATATACAGACTCTGTCTGAGGTACAATATAATTTACAATATAATAAGGCCCCAATATACATGTTTAAAATCAGTATCAGTATTTAGTGTTACATTTTGCCCAGGGCTAGATAACGTTTTTAAAGTGGCAGTTGTACTTTTGTGTTGTACTAGACATGTAGTAAATTCCACAATATGTGTATTATCATAAGTTCATACGTTGGAGTACATTATAAGTCTCAGCTGCATTTAAGTTCTGTGTTAGAAAATCCTTGACATATTATGCACTAACTGAACTGTGAGCTTTTGAAGAGGGTAAATCAATTGGAATTAGGAATAATAATGAGCAAAGAGTAAAAATCTGAGCCACTTTGACAAGAACCAAATTATGGCTCAACAACTGAGTCAGAACATCTTCAAAACATCAGACATGTCTTGTGGATTGTCCAAGTCTTCTGAAATGGTTCATGGATACTTAAGGCTCATTGGTTTGATCAGTGGAGACCCCACCTAACCTAACTTACAAGACTTAAAGGATCTGCTTATAATGCTTGGTGCCGGATATTACAGGATCACTGTCACTGTCTGGGAAACTTAGTGTTATCTAAGTTATTTAAATATTTAAAAAAAAACCTCTATTCTCTGTAGATTGTATTGTTCAGGCTGGTGCTCAGTGTTAGTTTTATTTCCCCTGATTTATATGTAATGAAAAGCCTGTTGGTGACAAAAGTATATACTATACATCTCTGAGACATCTGGACTTTCAATCTGTGGATTCAAACTTCAACTAAAGATGTCAGGGAGGGGTGAAGGGTGGTGGTCGGAGGAAAAATCAAATTAACAATCTCATTGCTTGTTTAAGCCAATCAATATGGACATACTGTTAAAAGCGCCGATGTGCAGTAGGTAATATTTGCAATTCAAATGAAAGTGGACATCATCTGGATGCATTGGAAATCTATATCATTTAGTCCCTGTTTTTCATATGCATGTATTATATCTGCCACGTCCATCGATTTCCTATTACTTACACATCCTCAACGACACGTTAAAAGGTTTAAAGTGCTGAAATGTGTCACGGCAAATATGACTTTGCGTGGCGGTGAACCACAAAGGCAAACATGCTAGATATAATCTCCGTCTGACTTTATCAGCAGACGCCTGCCCTCTTTTCCCTTTTGTGTAATACAGCTCTAATAATCCGATATTACCTCTAAATGCTACATAATTTGTAATAATCATTTAAAATCCAAACTGTAGACTGTCGACCCTTTAGTTCAAATAGGGACTGACCAAGGACGAAAGACAGATTTCTACAAGGTTAAGTGTTTCATTCTCATCTGCATGTTAGAGATAATGGTTTTATCCATTTCCCTTGAAGATCAGGAGAGTACTTTAATTGTTTAATCAATAATCATGTTATCCAGCTTTCTGTACTTGAAACAGACAAGCTACAGTAAATTACAATATAAGCAACAGGATGGGGAAGCATATGGTCTGACCTGTCCCAGAACCTGAACTAGGGTACTTTTAGTCTGTCTGTTCTGTTATGGCTTTATTATAATCGTATCTTATTTTTCTGCAGGATATTAATGGTATAAGTTTCCTTTTTTTAGATATCAACACCGCTCCAACTCCAGACTGTTAGACCTGTTGGTGTCAGGCTTGTTGTTAGATTTAAATTATTCTGTGTTTCCTTCAGGAATATTCTGATGTAAAACATGGTATCGGGGTGGTTCTCTAATGTTTATACTTGATGATGCGTGCTTAGTGCCATTAAAGACATGAGCTAATGTTTAACTCTATCCTCTTGAGATGCTGCATCCTCTGCACCATGATACTTCATTTTTTAAAACATTGACTTTTTGACCTTAGAGAAACTGCCTGTGCCATCTAGTGGTCACATGACAACATTGCACTGAATTGATTGAAAACAAGATGGTAGGAATCTCAGTCAAATGTTTTTATAGCCAGTCAAGAGAAAAACTTGTCAGATAATCTCATTAATTTTTTTCTGTTTGAAACTAGTTTATTTACTTACTGTAGAGAGCAACCCTTTTTTGACTAATTGGGTAATTCTAATCCCAAATGGCAAGGGTCATTTTTAAATTCTGTCCAAATAAGACAACTTTCTATACAAATACAAAGTTTACTTTTTATACTTATGTTCAACTAATTCCAGAGAGCTAGGATATACTAAAATGCACAGCAAGCAAGTCTGTGTCTCAGCAGGGTAAAAATCAAGGTGCTTCAAATTACTTTTTAATCAGTGCCATAGAAGTACACTTTTTGCTTCCATAAATAACCATTTTTGAGATGTGTGAGTATGCACAAACTATACATTGTTAAAGAACATTTACAGCACACTCACCTACACTCTATGGACAAGAAATCATATCTAAAATTGAGTGTATTACAAAAAAAAGCTTTTGTTGGAGGCTTTCTGATTCTGGAGCTAATTGCATTCAGCGACAAGAACATTAGAGGAGTCAAGATACTGGATAATTTTATTCCCATCCTGTCCCAAAAGTAGCCCTATTGGATGGAACATCACCATAGCTCAATTCTGGGGGGCTTTAAACCTCTCTAGCCTTTGCTTCACATGTTGATATGGCTCTTTCATGGCTTTGTTTAAAGCAGCTTCATTTTTAGGAGTGTAAGTAATGCGATTTATTATATTACTAATCAGATGTTTTTAAATTGTGAAAAGTGACTCTTGAAGCTTTCAGTAGTCAGCCATGTATTAATGCCAGAATACACTATTTGTTTAGCATGTTTAATAAGCATCTGCAGGTCTGACTCAGAATCACAGCAGATTTATTCCAGTATTCTGGTGTGGAAACATGTGATTCGCTGTGTTTAACTTCATTTTCTTCCACCGTCATGATTTTAACCCAGTTTAAAACAGACAGACTGTTGAAAAATTCATGTTTATGTGGCGTGAGCTGCTTCTGTCCCGTCGATTAGAGATATTCAGGTTGTGCTCGACGACTCTTAAAACGGCTCCCCTGAGGGCTTTTACACAGAGGAAATCAATACCAACACACACCACTTCAACCATCCCTCCCTCTCTCTCTCTCTCTCTCTCTCTCATCACTGAATCATATTTAAACATTCTCCCAGTACCCTCTGTCATTTCTGCAGTAGCACCAAGCAAAAGGTAAATAACTATTATTTTGGCCTAGTAACAAACTAACAGAACCTTTAGCTAGCTATCTAGCTTAAGTTGGTTTGCTAACCTAGCTAGCCAGTTGAGTAGCTCTACACTAGTGACAAACAGTACTGATTAAGCTGCCAAGTATTGATTTTTACACAGTAAGTTTAGCAATTCTGAATCAGTACACACATTAGAATTTATATATGGTGATTCTGTAGTAAAAATCTGCAAAAGTATATTTTAAATGTTTAGATGAAATCACTTACCTTATCACATAAAGGGACACATAACCAGAGTGTTTAGTATATACTTTTGCAGATGTTTACTACAGAATCGCCACATATATATATATATATATATATATATATATATATATATATATATATATATATATATATATATATATATAAAACTTTATATATAAAGCCTAACGTATGTAATGATGCAGAATTGCCAAACTTACTGAGTAAAAATCAATACTGGGCCAGCTTATTCAATACTGTTTGCTGCTAGTGTAGAGCTACTCAAATAGCTTGCTAGGTTAGCTTACCAACTTAACCTAGATAGCTAGAACTCCATATCGTCTGTTCTGCATATGTTCTAGGTTAGCTATCTTGTGTAGTCTGTCTGTTAGCCTATAAGCAGGGGGACTAAACTTTATTTATTACTATAATCACATTAAAAAACGTGCAGATGTTCAGATGGCTTAAAACACTTTAAAATCAAAATGATTTTCATAAAAGTAACCTCAATATCATAAGTGTTGATACCCACTCTAGATGTTTTAGTTTCACAATGAAAATGTACTTAAAATAAGCTGACATGGTTAACACATTGAAGGTTACAGAGGTTCAAGAGGTCAGCAAGATGGGTTACATTTTGTGGGAAGGTTTAGGTCAGCTTTCAAAATGGCTGTTTTAGAGTGTGCCAAATGCTATGGCTGAATTCCATATTACCATTTTCCAATATCTCTTTATCAAATAGAATTACACAATTTGGTTTTGTTACTGTACTTTTAGACTGCTAAAAGACTGCTTTATGTGAATGAACTCTGTTTTGGTTGGAATTACAGTACCAAAGCTCAGCCTGCTTGTTCTGTTTGCTGTGGTGAAGACAAGCTAACAGAAGCTACTACCATCCAGTTTAACACCAAAGCTGCAGGGGGACTCGGTCAGCACCCAACACCCGAATGTAAGCTTGGCATTTGCACTGACCAAAACTGAGTCTAGCACACTGATGTTAGCTGGCAAACAACAAAGTGTATTTTTGATAGGGACAATATCAGGAGGATGATTTGACCTCAACTGTTTTCAAACACAGAGTCAATATGACACAACATGAGACTTTACAGATAGACTGCAAGTTAAAGGCTGGTGTGGGTAAATGGTTAGGAATTGTGACTGATCAATGTCAGTTCTGTGAATGAATCCAAACACCCCTAGTTAACTCACTTTTACTGAGGGCTGAATCAGTCTGTGATTGCATCTGTTATCTTAATCATTTTCTTCCCTCCAGCACAGCAGCAGGCAGTGGCTCCAGCAATTTATTTCTGTGTAGGTCAAATGTTAATGAAATCCTCCTCCTCCTCTTGACTTCTCTCTCTATCTCATGTACTGACCGATAAACTCTCTGTCCAAGCTTGCAGTCACAATATTATTTGAGAAACCACGTCCAAACCCCATCCAATTACAAGATGTAATAATTCTGCACTCAAGCTGGTAATGAGCTCTAATGCCTGTGCTGGAGCTAATCCCCATCGGATGCTGCAGAGATCAGATGTTGGCTTTGTAATTAGACTGGCAGAAAATCATTATTTCATGTTCGAGAGCAGAATGAAGTCAATAGAGAGGTAATCCCCGTCTCTCCTCTCTGAAGTGTAAAATGTGCTCTAATGGTTTAATCTGGGTTGAGTGTTTGGTTAACAGTGTGGGACGATAGCTACTATAAGTTTGATGAGTTCAGTTTACTTTGAAGTGACAGACAGGTTGCATTTAAAAACACAGAAGGATCAATTAAATCTTTTTCTGGTCTTTGGAGCTTTTGTGTCTGAGGTTGGGCTGGTCGATAAAAATGTTATATCTCAATGTTTAGCTTTTTTCTGATTCACAATATATCAAAATATTTTGTCATGCAGAAAAAATGTATTTGTTGCAGCAGAATTTGGGCAGTGCTCTTTGAGCACCAATGATCAATAGAAGTAAACTATGGTAAACAATGGTCAATAAAAGTAATCTACTAGTAACTGTAGGCAATACTCAATCATGCTAATAAGATTCTGTATGATGTTTAATAAAATGATTGGACATATACTGTACTTCAGACTGTTCTGTTTTCATGTCTTAAAATTAAATCAAAGGATCTTTACCTCAGTGTAGAGTGTTGTGCAAATGTTTTAGGCACCTGTGAGAATTTAAGTTAAAAAAAAAGCTTCTTATCTGGGCAGTAAGTGTTTATTAGCTCACTAAAACACTAGCATTACAATAAATACAAACAGCACATTTACAAAAAGTATTGCTTTCACAGCACTGTTTCTACTCTCTCTAATCTAGTTACTAATCTCTCCTCATCCAAATTTAGTAGTTCCCAACACATCAGCACCTGGTTTGGTAAATCAAATCTTACTGATGTTAAATCAGGTGAGCTGCTGATGGAACTGAACATGCACACGCTGGCTGACTACCCTTTGTTCTACAGCTTGGCTCAGGATACAACCTACTTACCTAAAAATGAGACATTCTTGTTACTTTTTACTGTATTCATGTTTATGTTTATTTGTATCTGTTTAAATCATATGTGGTGCTTTTTTTTTCAGGCAAAAACACTCGTATTGCTAAAATGAATGAATTAGTGTAATTTGCTTAGGTGCCTAAAACTTTTGCCCAGTACTATATGTCTACTTTCAATAAAATAATCTTTCACTCTATTGCACTTTTAGTATTGCTGGGTTATGTGGTGTAAATTCCAATATACATGCCATAAAAAGTAAGCAAAAAGGTCTTGTGTGGAAAAGCAAAATACACTTGAAGATATTTGACAGTTTATTGTCCTCGTATGTGAGACGCAGAGAGAGAGAGAGAGAGAAGTATCCAACTGCTTTGTGATTTGTGTCAGAGGACCCCGCGGGCTTACCAAAGATGTTGACTAATTAATTGGGGAAAGGGGCGAAGGAGACAGAGGTGGGAAGTAGTGTGTGTGTGTGTGTGTGTGTGTGGACGCTTGCATGTTTACACACCGAGCGAGGTCATGGTCTCTGCTTGCTTGCTGGCAGTGGGCAGGGAGATTGTACTCAGTGGGTGCTCCAGCAGCCTCTCCCTGCTGAGGACACAACAGATGTAGATTTACATACATTTCCAGCATCCTGTGCTCTGATGAGATTAGCTGGGGAGTGCTGGGAGAGATGCATAGTTAATACAGGCCCCGAGCAGGGCCAGGGGAGCTGGGCCCTCCGAGAGCACGGGGGACAAAAGCAGAAGGGGGAAATGTCAAGCTCGCCAGACGGGAACAGGACAACAAACAGATTGTGCTGCTCCTTTAACTCTCTCCATGACAAGAGGGTGGCAGGATTTACATCTCATAAAGGATGCGGCTACGCTGCCGGCAATTATGAGGCGATGAAAGATTTCAGAGCTTGTTCAGTGTAATCGAGGATTCGGTTTTGGTTTGTTCACGGTGTGGCAATCAGTCACAACCTTTTTTTTCCTTTTTTTTTTTGCACTGAGTGTTTTGTGTTTGCCATATGTTCGAGCCAAAATCTTGGGTTGATTAGAGACATGTTTTATTTATGTATGCAAAAAGATTTCAATAGAGTGCTAAAGTAGCTCCCCCTTCAGTAGTGTCAGCCCACATCAGCCATTCCCAAAAAGTGGGCCGCAGAGAGGTGTTGGGTGGGCTGCAGTTCAAATCTAATTTATGTTATCATGTACAATTTGCTTCCTCCCTGCCCTGTGAGAAGAATAATGATAAAATAAAATTTATCTTAGCTGTGTTTTTAGCCAATAAACCCACTATGTGGGCATATAGCCTTTTCATTTGTGTTAATTAATGTACGTGCTCTGCTATTACTAAAGTGTTATAATGTGCAGGGCAGTGTGTCAGGACCAGAGTTTGGAGACACTTCTGCAGCCTGGAATTAGCTAGCTAGGTAAAGAAGTGTCTCCAAACTCTGGTCCTGACACACTGCCCTGCACATTATAACACTTTAGTTCTAGTGATGCAGCGATAGCTCAGTGGCTAATCTTTCATCACCACTAGGTGGTTCTCTACAAAGTTGCAACCTGGTTTTGATATATATAATATTTGATTATAGCTAGCAAGCTAAATAAAACAGCAGTGGGGTATTTGGGTCTAAAGCACCATTATCAGAAAATACTCCCAGCAGAATTATAGGCAGAATATTTAAATAGTATAAGTCACTGTATCAGAGTATCACTGTAAAGATAAGGAAACTGCAACAAGAATTATTTATATTTTATTTAATTAGATGGGTACAGTTTTGTAACACTCATGCACATAATTCCAGGCTGCTGAGTTTGGATATATATCATGTCCTAAATGGCTTCCTATACCCCATGCTCTCTTAGCTAACCAGAAATAAATAAGCCTGTATACAACTTGATTTTAAGCCTCTAACAAATCAGCTTGAACCCAGCTTGTTTCTGTTCATCTGGTCTGATTTCTGTGAAGCTAGATTTGGTCCTAAGACAATTAAGCTATATTACTATAATGCTATAATGTGAATCAGATTTGTATATTTGTCAGATTTATATTTTATAGTACATGCTCTTTGGGGTTGTTTTCCAGACAGGGCTTAAGTATGGCCTAATCCTGTACAATACAGCATTTTTGAATAAAGATTTTAACATCAAAATAAAAATATTGTTTACAATATATCCTATGCATCTATACCAACCAAGCAACAGTATTATTGTTGTGGTTTGGGGCAACATATTAACAGGATAAAATCTCCACTGTTTAGCTTTTTAATTGTGTAATTATGATGTTACTTAGTTATGGCTGGTGTTTTTTGTCTGGTAAATGCTGGCATCTTTAAAAGGCTACAAGCGAATTTGATACTAATCACAGATTTGCTTGTAAATGTCTTTAAATATATTGATTTAGATATTTTTGCACTCTTTTTACTCTTGTCACTCTATTTGTCATTTGTTTCAACGTCCGTTCTTCTGTAAGCATGTGTGTGTGTGAGTGTGTGCGTTCGTGTGTGAGCAGCCACAAAGGCGGCCCTCTGTAGAAGCGGTTTTTGAACCCCTGCTGTACTTCATAGGTATCATTATCCCATTGAAGAACAAGAAAGAAATAGAATCATTGAAAGCAGTCACGAGAAACGTGCTGTAACCCCATAACCCATCTGACACTGCAGACTTTGCTTGAGTGGAGGCTCAAGCCATGCATTGTTTAAGTGCTAAATTATGCAGGAGGTACTCAGGCTGCTGTGCTGCTGAAGCTGTCGTGCTCCTGTATGGCCCGAGCTTGTGATTCATAATTAAACTGCTTGTGAAGCCTTTGCTCGGATATGAAAGCTGCGACAGTGTGCCCTTGTCCAAAACCCAAACACACCGCATTGATTTCCCTCCCTTTGAGTGTTACTTGGCCTTGACGTTTTCCAGCTGTTGCCCGCGCACCTATTGTTCTTGTACTTTCCTTGGGTACTTTCCCGCAGCTTAGAGTGAGCCTGGGTAACCTCCTATCAATACATCTCTAGGCCTTCCTCTCCATACGCTCCCTGCTCCCTGCTCTGATATTCATCGGTGAGAAGCATCTGTCCATCAAAAGTCCGGATTCAACACCTCAGGATGGAAGGAATGAAGGTCCCCAATAATTACGGGCAGCGTTCATTTACATGCATTAATCACACAGGTGATGGCCCAGTCATCCTGATAACCACGGGTCAGGCCCCCATGGACACGAGAGTCAAAACTCAATTATATGCATGATTAGCTTTATCCTAAGCTCTTTCCCCACAGCAGAGACTCATGCTGGATAAGAGACAGGCATGAGAGTGGGAGTGTGTCTGTGTATGTCTGTCTGTGTGTATGTGTGTGTTTATACATGAGAGAGAATGAACACATGTGCTTGATGAGGTTGCGGGCACCTTTACATAGTCACTAAATAAAGAAGCTTTTTTTTCTGGAGCAGTTCTTTGCTTAGTTAGTCCAATGTTTGTGACCATCATTCATGTGCTTAGTCTCCTGACATCTTAATATGTTTCTACACTATTCAATTGCTGTCGTCTGGTCTTGGTAGCATTTAAATGTTGTAAGCGATGCTCTACCAAACCCACAGTATTGCCACTGCAGACCTCTCTTTTGATAGTCATGAAAAGGAATTTGATTGAACAGGAAAGTGACATTTTTAACCAACGTCGAATTGATCCTTCCGGTCCTGTCTCCCATTCTGCAGCCCGTGGCTTTCGGAAAAGTCGAAGAACAAAGAAAAAGCCTTTGTAGTTGATTCGGTTGGAAAATGTTTTATTAATTGCCATATGCTTATTGATTTCTCTTTCAAGCCCGTTCTTTTGTTCTCCCTTTCTGGTGGCAGCATAAGGATCTGTAAGTTATGTGGAGTGTCAGGGGTGTCCTTTTGATGTGCATGACAGACCCCATGCTAAGTAACACCTGTGCCCAGTCTGGGCTCGTCTGCTCTGGTCTATTTGCATCTGAACCTTTGGACAGATCAGCCCATCAGACAATACTAATTGAGTCCAGAGAGGGACAACATTGGTAGTGTTTCCGCTCTAGATGACACTTCTTACAATAGTGATTAAACATTAACGTGCAATTTATTTTCAATTAACTTTTCCATTTTTGCATATTTTTATCGCACACACTAAATAATTCAGTGTTTGCATGTTTGTTCACGCACAGTGCAGAGAGGCAGGAGTAACAGCAGGCATAGCTGGGGTTTATATACTGTAGGCTCATATATCATTTTGGTTAACAATAGCGCCTGAATCCCTTTAAAGCAACATTCTTTTTCTTTACTGCCACTTCTGGTCAGAAGGTGCTACTGCACTTTGGTACTTTAATTGAGTTACATGAGAAACATGAATATGGTCTCTCACAGAGGAAATAGTGTTGTGTTGTTAAGGTGAAATGCAGTTCCCAGTAGTAGGAGGCAAAAAATATCAGTTAAATATCAGTTGAATCAGGCTGCTTTAAAGCAACCGTCCGTATATGTTCTTTTTAAATTGAACACTAAATTAAAATATTCTCTTTAGTGGTGTCAGCGTCCAGGCACAATCATCTCTACAATGCCTAATACATTATTTAAAAAAAAGTGCTCTGGTAGGTGTGTTTGATGTAACTCACTCAACATTTTGCTCTTAATTCTGTTAAAAATTAAATAAATATTGTCAATATGTTAAGCATTAGCAAAACAATTCAATCACAAACACAGACAATAACACAGCAATGTTTTTTTATATTAACCTGTGTTAGAAAATTCTCACCAGAGACATTGCTATATCCCCAAATTCACTTTAGGTAATGAACCTAGTAGGGGTTTAGTGGTACACAAAAGTTATGGTTCAGTTCATATTTAAATTTAGACTCCAAGGTTCCATACAAAAAAATACTCTTAAGATTTGTTTTCTTTTCATTTAAACAGATGTTTGTAAAAGTTACAGTTTGTTCAATCTAGAGTCGTATTGAGTCTCCAGGTCTACAGTTAGCACAGTGATGTGCATAAGCCACTGCAGTTCCCAAAATACCATGTAATTGAATTGCTTAGAGATTAAGGTTTCTGGTTGGCACATCTACTTGAAATGACTGTAATCACCCATATAGTAAATTTTCTCTGTGTATTCTCTATATTACTGCATGCATTAAAACATGAGCCCCATACCTTGGTGGTTTTGTATAAATACATGCCCTCCTACAGCCCTAGAAAGTTTTTTTTTTTATTATTTTTTTTTTATTTATTAAATTTGACATTTGTCAAACGTTTCACTTTCGAGATTTTTGTGTCTCTGTGCAGCAAAAACAGTTTAGTTTATTTTCTCAAGACCATTTTTCTTCCGCAATCTTTATATTTAGGATTAAACAGGCTGTTTTTGTTCAGTAAAAAAAAATGTTGACTTGTATAAAATATAAATAATGTAGAATGAAATGAAAAATGTCAGATAAAAATAATTAAATGTAACGAAAACATTATACAAAAATTGTCTTAAAGCTTCACAGTAAATATTAGCTCACATACAAAATAGACAGAATATAATAGACAGCTCTCAAGACAGAAATATCATAATATGGATTTTTTTTTATTGTTTACAAAATTATGACAATGTTATTGTGTATGATACAATGTGACACATTCCTAATTATGAAAGTATGAGCTTAGTGAATGGAATAGTAAATTAAAATTAATAATTAATTTTAACAGTGTTTGAGAGTGTAGATTTCGTACTGCAAACTTTAAAACTGCAGTTTTTCATTACATGGGCCCTTTAAGTTTAGTGTATTTTTTTGTTTAAGAGATTACATATCTTTCCAAGCCCTTCTTAACATTATTCATCTTATTTTAAGATATTTTAGGTTTCTTGGTAACGTAATCTTATCAGGAATCTCCAGAGAATATCTCGACTGGCAGATAATATTGTTTCCATGAAGCATTTATTTCCTAGTAATCATGATTTTCTGCCATTTATGAGTGACATCTCAGTGTGTCTTCTTCACACTTTGGAGTTTCAGATCAGCATCTCTTCATGAGCCTCTCAGTCTGTCTCTCTCTCTCTTCACTCCTCTTTCTCTGTTGATGTACCTGCAGCTACGAGGCCTTCTGAAAAACCACCGTGTTTCTTTCCCGATGATGAATGTGTGAGATCCGCAGGGATGGAGGTATCAGCAGAGTGGCGCCACAGCGTGCTATCCTTCTGACGCCCATGGCTCTGTGTGATCTTCAGTCGAGACGGACGGCTCGGTGTCTGTACCTGCAAACACAACCAGCTAGCAGGAGTTTGGAGACACATCAACGTAATGCTCAGCATAATGTTTCCGACTGAAAAGACTCCGAGGGGTAGAATTTACTGGAGGAACGAACATAAACCATGACCTACCTTTATTTCCCAAAAGTCTGTTCTTCAAAGACGCCACAAGTGAGTGTCACTGGCTGTATGGGTACAGCTAAAAATGCTTGATTTCTTAAAATACTTTCTGCTTATATCAAAGCATATGAGGATTTTTACACTGTTGCAGTGAATGTGTGCTGATAGATGTCTACCTCTCTTCATTGGGAATTTATGAGCCTGATGACATGAAGACTCCCATCCCCAGTGCAGGTAGTACAATATTAAAATCCTTTTGATCTGCACTTCTTTGATATTCCTTATTAAGGATTCACTTTTTAGATGTAAATATGAGGAGTCAAGGGAGCTGTTACAGGGTAACACCCACACGCTCGCTCTGTCACTTTGAATGCTTTAAAGCCGATGCCTGGAAGGAAAAAGAGAGAGTGAAAGTAAAAGGATGCAAAACTGATGCTTCCAGGGCCGAGTTCTGGTGACCTGTCCAGCGGCAGAAGCCACGTCTGGTGAGTGATGATACTGACACGTCCTCACTGATGTTCTGCCATTTGAAAAAGCCTGCTGTTGCCTTTTACATTATGTGATTTTTTTTTTAAATGAATGAATAATAACATTCCAAAAATAATACTATTACTAATAGTGTTAGCATACATTACAGTTAAGATGAGTTTAGTTAGATTCTTGTTTCATAAAAAAAAGACTAAATAAAAAGGACTGTGTTCTAAAACCTAAGAAAGGTCATTTAGTAGTATTTTGGTGACTTACAGTCTTCTACCTTCGAGGTTTAACTTCACGTAGTTTCATTTTTTGAAGGTAAACTCCCCACTTCCCCTCAAGATCAAAAGAATTGTTCGATTTTTATTGTTGTGCATAAACCATTCAGTTGCATGAGAACACAAATTTTGTGTTGTTTTGTTTGTCTCTTATACTGTAGGCCTGTCACAATAATTATATTATTTATCGATCGGTCAATATACAGTCATGGACGAAAGTGTAGGCACCCCTGAATTTTATTTCTATTTTTTTTCCTGTTTTTTCTCCAATTTACACGGCCAATTACCCAACCCACTCATTAGGACTCCCCCTATCACTAGTGATGCCTCAACACCAGGAGGGTGAAGAATAGCACATGCCTCCTCTGATACATGTGAAGTCAGATACCTTCTCTTTTCAAACTGCTGCTGATGCAGCATTGCCGAGTAGCATCACAGCGCACTCTGAGAAAAGTGCAGCTACTCGGTTCTAAAACCTTGTGCTAAATGACATCACCCTTTGGAGAGATGTGGGGCGAGAGTGCCATTTACCTACCCAGAGAGAGGTTTATCGGTTGGTGTGTGTGTGTGTTAGTATCTGTGTGTGTGTGTTTTTCAGGCATGTCTGGTGGTTGCTGGAGGAGGTGAAGCCGGCCACAGGGGTGTAGACAGTGCAGTTCAGGAGGAATAAAAGGACAATAAGGAGCCAGAGAGGAAGTGGAGTGGAAGGGTTGGGTGCCAGACTGCTGATCCTGACAGCTGTAGGACCTCAGGCTCTCCTCAGCAGGAGCTTCACACAGACATGAGGCAGGTAGTGCTAACAGCCAGCAGGCAGCACATCCACTTTGATGGAGGAACATTCCCTCACAGGGATTATTTTGCATTGGGGTCAATTTATACAATTAAATTATACATCAATTTATAATCTCCTTTTTTGTCTATTTTCACCCTTAGACATGAAGTGAGTCTGAAGAAGTGAGTATGGAATCCGTCCGTCTGTATTGTATCAGAATGTAACAATGTATCGATCAATAGAAATGCAAAATTATCTTTTTGCATTGACCAAAAGTGACATTTTAGAGGCACAAAGTTGTTTTTTTAATATATATATATATATATACACAACCTTGTGCCTCTAAAATGTCAATTTTATGTATATAATTGTATAATATATGTATATATGTATGATATAATATATATATATATATATATATATTACATGAAACCATCATGCTGTGAGTAACAAAACATTGAAAATCCATATTTAAAATCCATATTTGAATGCAAACAAGTGTTGAGTGTTTAGTTATAAGGTGTAACTTTACATAGTTTCTCTAACAGGGATATGTTTACTTTAATTATGTACTTAATGAAATCCATTCCAGCTGTGTATTTTCACTTCATAGGACATCACCAAAAAAGCAATTTAAAAATAATATAACTGTTAAGTTAAAAAAAGGACACAAAAAACTTCAATAGAAATCTGCAAAATTTGATATTTTCAAATAATGGTTTAAAAAAAAGTTCTTTTTTTTTACTTTTAGTTTAATTAAATTCACTTTGTAAAGAATAGTTCTATATGAAACAGGGTGGGTCATTATTAATTATCAATAATCAGTAACCAATCGAAATAGTTTCAGTGATGGTTATGCTAATGGTTAAGATTTTTTATATTTTAGTATACATTTTTCACTGACTTCAGATCAGTACAGTGCACATTTTTTGAACTTTTAAATTATAATATTTTTTTAAAGATTGTTGGTTCATATCAATATTGGAATTATGTCATTGAAATAAAATAGAAATATATAAGAATGTGTAAGAAATAGATTGTATTATAAATTTAGTTAATATTGTCCAGCCCCAATATAAAATCGAAACATTTTTTTATATAGCATCAGTCAAATAACTGTTTGTGGCCCCTGTGTTTTTTAGGAATGTGTGAGAAAAATGCAATAAAGTGCTGTTCTGAGCTTTTCTTCTGACAGTATCAATATTTACCCAGCATATTCTTCTTTTTTTTTTTTTTTTTTGCTTTCATATTACATATTTGTGAAACTGCCCCGGTGGACTACTCTGCATTTGAAAAAAATCCCTTACAATTTTAAGCGTGTCTCCGAATCATGTCATCTATTATAGTCTTCAGTGCTTATCGAATAAAGCACAGCACGCACACACACACACGCTTACACGCACACACATACAGAGACACAACACACACACTTTTTTGTGTGACTGAACCTTGACTTTCTGCTTCCTTTGTTCGGGTTTCTGTAGGAGAAGTGGGTCCCACTCGAGCTCCTCAGGCAAAAGCAGCCTTTGAGGGTGCCACATGCCTGCTTTCCATCCAAGTTCACTGGGGTAGAGGTGACATGCCTTCCTTCTGCACTTCCTCGCTTTTTATGTAGGAAGCATTTTCAAAGTAAATGGCAAAGCTGTCACTAGTGTGGCAACATCACTCTGACTGCTTACAATAGCTTTTGATTATTTATTCATTGTGGGTTCTTGCCAGGTTTGTTTGCTAAGTAGGCTCTCCTTGTCACCTCTGCACAGTACACAGGAGAAGCCGACGTATGCAGGGAGACGTGCGGGGAGAGGGAAGACCAGCCGGCGATTCATGTATTAAGTGAAGGAGTGTGAAATAAAGAGCATTGTTTATTATGCAATACAGTTCAGCAATTATGGTGATATAGTTTAGGTTACACCTATAAACAAATTGAATTCCTGTATGAGATTTACAGTAATCTTACTGTAAAAATACGGAAAGTGGGGAAAAATGCAATTCTGTTTATTTGTGCCTTTCCATTTCAGATGAGGAAATCCACTCACAAATCCACTACATTTGCTGTGCTCCTGCTTTGCTAGGCATTATTCAAGTGCCAAACAAAACATATTCATCATTGTCTTTTAATCACATCAAAAAGAAATATAGTGCCACCCCAGGGTGTTGGCAGGAATAGACAGTCCTCTGTGATGTTATTGTTTCCAGTGCTGCCAAACAATCCAGAAAATTGACTTAGAATAAATGTATTTTTAATATGATAACTCAAGGCTGCCCCAGTGAATACAGAGGCGCTCTTTGTCAATTGTTTTTTTAGAGATCAGTGCAGCACATTAAAGATAGGGAGCACTGTATGATACACAGCGATTAAGCCTTCCTGCACTGCATCCTCCTCTAGCTCTAGATCCTCTGTGTTTTTATGTACATTTTCTACCCACCCTTGACCCTAACCTAGTGCATGAGATAAGTGATGATATGACATCACATTAGCATGCAAAACGGATGCTGTATCACTGCGCACAATATTGCCACATCTGAGAAATTTCTCATATATTCTCATGCAGTATATCCCAACAGCGTATTCCAATAACACAGTAACCGTAAAATTAGAGCTGGTGTCTCAACTGAGTAGTGGATGTTGGAATTGCATATTTTTTAAGCTTCAGCAGAAAACTAAATAAAATAAAACAAAACAAGCCAATAAATGACAGGCTGAGCTGCCAGCAGCACAATGAATAGACCTCTATTATTCTCCAGATACATCTTAGTTTACGTGTGTGAGCACCAAACTCCATGATGCTCTGCTGACAGATCTTCAGAACTAATGTATCATTATTTTTTTCCACTTGAATTGTGGAAACGAGACTGATTATGTCCTTTCCCGCTTTGTTCCTACTATATCATTTTTTTGCAAAAAAAAAAAAATAAAAAAAATAGATCTGGCACAAAAACACCATTAATAGACAGTTTTGAGATGGCAGCTTTAATTAGCCAATCACCCTCAGCTACAGCATTATCCCTGCACCACATTGCCTTATCCCAGCCTTAACACGAGCCATTTGGAGATGACCTTAACCAAGACAAGATGAGCAATATCGCCAAGCTTAAGTGATTTCTTATATATTCTCATATATTCCAACAAGTTTGAAACACAGTAAATGTGGAATTAGAGCTGATTGTCTGATTTGAGATATGGATGTTAATATTCTTAGACTTCAGCAAAACAATAAAATAAAATAAAACAAAACAAAAGCCAATAAATAACAAGCTGAGCTGAAGCACAACAATTAGTCCTCTGTTAGTCTTAGTGTACATAGTGACACAGCATACGATTCAATCTATCAGTTTTTCTACTCGAACTGTGGAAATTAGCTAGATTAGATTAGTTCCTGCTTCCTTTCCTATTGTATCTGTTAATTTAGTCCTTATGTCCTTTTTTGTATATACAGCTCTGGAAAAAATTAGAGACCACTTAAATATGATGAGTTTCTTTGTTTTTTTCCTAATTGAAAACCTCTGGAATATAATCAAGAGAAAGATAAGCTAAACTACTTGAATTTCTGCACCAGGAGTGGCATAAAGTTATCCCCAAGCAGTGTGTAAGACTGGTGGAGGAGAACATGCCAAGATGCATGAAAACTGTGATTAAAAACCAGGGTTATTCCACCAAATATTGATTTCTGAACTCTTAAAACGTTATGAATATAAACTTTTGTTTTTTTTGCATTATTTGAGGTCTGAAAGCTCTGCATCTTTTTTTGTTATTTCAGCCATTTCTCATTTGCTCTAAATGACAATATATATTTTTTGGGAATTTGGGAGAAGTGGTCTGTTATTATAGGTATATGTGTATGTATGTTATAGCATTATCCCCGCACTACTCCGCCTTATCTCAGTTTCATACTCTTTGCTACATTTGTCCCTATTTAAGTGCCTAAGATGACATTAGCACACAAAACGGATGCTGTAATCTTGCCATGTCTGAAAAATGTCTTATATTTTATTATATATACAAGCCAATAACACAGTAACTGCGGAATTTGGGCTGATGTCTTGTCTGAGAACTGGATATTAGGTTTGCTTCAATCTATCGGTTTGTTCACTTGAATTTTCCACTTGGAAATGAGCCTGATTATTATTATGTTCTTTGCAGCTTCTGTCCTACAGTACCTGTAAATTTAATCATTGTGTGCTTTGTTTTTCCAAATTACTTAAAAAAAAACAACATCTGCCACCAAGAATAAACCAATAATAGACAGTTCTAAGGTGGCAGCCCTTAATTAGCTAGTCATCTTAGTCTACAGCATCATTCTGCACCTGCATTACACCTTTTTTCCTCAGTTGTGTACTATTCATTACCTCTGACCTTATTCAACTGCCTGAATGATACGATTACATTAGCACCCAACATAGATGATGTATAATTGTCCCAAATATTGCCATACCTGACAAATTTCTCATATATTACACACGTCTTATGTATTCCAACAAGCCAGTAACACATTCACTGTGGAATTAAGGCTGATGTCTGATCTGAGGAGTGGATGTTGGAATTACATTGTTTAGCAATACAAAACAAAAGCCTGTAAATGACAGGCCGAGCTGTAGCATGATGATTATTACTGCTATTACTCTGCTGACAGAGCGTCATCTTCAATCTATCAGATTTTCCACTCGAATTGTGTAAATAGGCCTGATTGTGTCCTTTCCTGCTTTCTATCCTACTGTACCTACTGTTCATTTAGTCCAAGCATTTCTTTTTTTGTTTTGTTTTGTTTTTTTTTCCTGCAAAGGACTTAAAAAAAAAAAAAAACAAGATCTGGCGCCCAGGACCAATAGACAGTCCTAAGATGGCAGCTCTTAATTAGCCAATCATCCTCGGCTGCAGCACTATCCCTGCACCACACCGCCTTATCGAACGTGACGTGTGACAACGGCAGCCTCATATTTAGTTGGAGTGTCTTGGCGGCGCACAGCACATTTCGTGCGCTGAAGAGCAGCACTGCTGAGGGACACTGAAGCAACTCCTGCTTCTAATGATCCTTTCAATTAGAGAGGAGCCCTGAGGCGCTCGCCCAGCTGCCTGTTTAAAACACCTCCTTCTCTCAACGCCTGTCTGGGCCGCGCGCGCTGTGCTGCGGCATTTAAGTCAATATTATTTTACAGACTGCCTCCCATCTATTATTGAGTAAATTGAGCCATCAGTGTCTCTGGACATTTTGGGCCTTAAATGAAATCTATTTGCTAATGCCTGGAGGAGGCGCCATGCCTTTGATGCGGCATGGCTGATTACGGAGCGTGTACACGGGAGGGCTTGTTATTAGTGTTGTTGGGAAAAAAAAAATCTGTTAAATAATGACAAGAATGAAAGCATCACCCTGAAGTGTCAGCTGACTAGATGTCAGACTGTTTAAAGAGAAATATGTATGTATATAAATATAAATATTAAAAAAAGGAGAAAAACTAGCACGCTGTACAATCTTCTAATCATTTTGTGCACACTCTCTGTAGCAGATAAGATCAAATAGGATAGGAGATAAGATAGAAGATAAGGTGATTTGGAAGAATCACAGAATGCCTCTTCCCTTTCGCCTTGACCTCAAGCAGATGAATCCAAAGCGTTAATATAAACAACACCTTTGCTAAGCAGCCCCCCTGCCTGTCATGTGGCTGTTAGTGCCTTCTCACTATGCAGGAAAACTCTCCTTAGTCCCCATCGATCGGCCAAGAATCAATGCTTTTAAAAGCCTTACACACTCTTTTGGTACGAGCAAAAGCGTGCATGTTGTGCTCTGACCTGGCCGTATTGATTAGGAGGAGGAGGTGATGAGAGAGAGAGAGATGGACAGTGTGTGCCTTTCTCACACGCTCACTCCGCCTTTTCCTGTCCTCTCTCATCATCATTATTATTTTTTTTCCCCCCACTGGCTAGAAGAGCCATTTCCATTAACAGCATATTTTCTGTGTTGTAAAATGTAAAATGCCTCATAATTACATTGACATCACAGTGACTTTCCTGTACAGAGTAAAGCGTAGAGGTGAACGAGAAAGATAAATGGTGCTAACGTCTTACGCTGCGTACAGTTCCCTCGCTGTGTTTTGAGTGCTTTGTCCTCTACCTGGTCTTGCGATTCGGTCGTCACTTGCTGTTTTTGTGCTGTTTCATGACATCATCTTTATAATCATATTCCAAAAATGTGTAAGAAGTCGTTTATATATTCAATATTGCTCTCATTCATTTAACACCTCCTATAATCTGTCTAACAAACAGTAGAAATCTATACTTGGTGAATTATAGATTTTGTGGGTTTGACTCTGCCATCAGAATATGACGATGGTGGGAAGGTGAAGAACTTTGGGGTATGTTGGGCTTCTGCTTTAAGCTAGTGGGTCAGCTAGAATGGATAGATTTGACTGAGATTTAAGTTAAAGTATGGTAACATGGTGGTAGTGGGATAACTTTGGCTGTGTCCCAATTGTATAAAACACTAATAATGTAGGGTATATGCTTGGAGTGGTCAAAATGTTGATATTTTATGATGCATAAATGTTTAAAAAAACACTGATTGACTAAAATTCCATTACAAAGATTGTAATAAGTCCAAATTAACTGGATAAAGGACATAACAATTAAAATAAACTCAGTATAGTATACTCTGTTTGAATCGTAGGTTTTAAAGGTTAGTCACTATTTATGCATTTTTAACCATGATATTCTAAAAATGTAAAAAACATAGTGTATACTATTATAACGTCTTAATAGTGCATTCATAGGTTAGTACATAAAATATGAATATATTAACAATACAGGATAAATTGCTGTTATGCAAACAATGTACTGCCACCATTATTTTGCACTTGCATTGTTATTCGACACTAATTCCTATATATTACCTGCAGCGCTAAGCTTAGGCTGCAGCTGAGGTTGCCTTAAGTTCATATGTTCAGCTATGTCATAGAAGGCTGTTTCAAAGTGAAGGACACTTTGTATGCAGCCGAGAAATGGAGCTGGCTGTATTGGAGCAATTTCGAGGGAACTGATGTATCCTTTGCAGTCGTTGGTAAGGCTACTGGGAAGGAGAACTTTAGAGTCTCACTCTCTGTTGAGGCCAAGGCTTTTTTTAAAACGTGACTCCTCCCATTCCAATTCCCATTGCATTGTGGGATGATGTCCATCTTAGCCACGCTCAAAAACGGACCTGTTCTGAATATGTGTCTTGAATATTTGAGTGCACTCAAATTTGACTCAAATTTAGCATAGATTTTTACCTATGCTGCATTCTTTATATTCAAAAACTACTTAGCATTAGCAATTGGTACACAGCAATCAGGAGGCAGAAGTTTTTTTTTATTTAAAAATCTACTTAAAAAGTATTAGCACAATAGTAAATGTGTAAAAACGTTATTTTTGTTACTATTGTAAATTTCAAAGATTTTTTTATGCAATTAAATATAAATGATCCAATATTGACATTTATAAACAACATTTGCAGTGAAGTTAAAAAAAGAAATCTGAGATTCTGACTGGACTGGTCTTTGAAAATAGTCTTGATGGTCTTCTTTGGAGGGGGAAAAAAGAACTTTAGTAAATCTGGAATGTAATATCAGTATGAGTGTATAGGCTTGGGCTTCCTCCTCCATTACACTCTTTTGTGAAACCGTTTAACTGAAAAACAGCTTCACGCCGTGTGTGTATATACACACTCTGACTTTGATATTACGAAAAAGGATTACGTCTCTTTCTAAGTCATTGCTGCTTCTTTTCATGGTTTTGTGAGCAGAAAAGCAGCATTACTTCTGTAAGCCACCAGGCCTGAGACGATTCTCTGATGTTTGTTGCTGTTGGACCCTGCAGTTCCACTGCTAATAGGGAATCTGAGCTAATCCCATCTTTCTTGCATAGAGTTTACTAAATTTTGAATTTACACGTTTAATCCCTTTTAAAATGGTCTTTGAACATTTTTAGCCCCTCACTGTTGCTGCATTGATGGAATACAGCAAACACACATTTCGCAAGAAGATGCTTTATGAAGCATAAATTTAATATCCCGTCCACTTGTGTGCTGTAATCTCGCCATTATAAATGTGCACTCTTATGTATTAAAACTCCCGCTGCTTTTAGGCATGAAATGGACAGATACGTAAGGTATCTAGGCTCTTCTTTGAGGGTGCATATACTGCAAAAACTGCTTCTTTAAAAAGCAAATCAGAGATATATATATATATACAGCAACAGTCTTTGAAGAATGTTATGAGAGTTCTCATTATTTAGAAAGAAAGCAGTAGTCACAGTGTAGGGTTCGGATTTCAGGCGTGTGTCCTGTAGCAGCACAGAAAAAAAAAAAAAACACTTGCATTTAGTTTTCTTACTTTACCAGGAACAAGAACGGTGATGATGTGACACTTGAAATTATATAAGTGACCCAATTCAAGGCATAATTTCAATACAGTAAAATAGTGGATCTGCTTTAAACTTTTTGGGCAGTTTAACAGACACAGATTAAGCTCAATCATAGACTATATATTCCTTTCAATAGAAATCTCTATTTGAAATGTTGTGTAGTCCAATACTATGTTTAATTCCTGTATGGGAAACCATACCTTTCTTTATGTATTAATAACTCATTTTACAACCGAACCTTATACACCTTATACAACAATAACAGAACAGTCAAAAAAATCATAAAATAATGCATTGGACCGTTAGACCATTTTCTGTAAGGTTAAGTGCTTCGGATGTCTGGGATCTCTTCATTTCTCTAGAAAAAAAAACATTTTGCATCAATCCACCCTAAATTACTTTACTTTGTAGTCATTTAGCTATACTGAGATAGTAAAAAAAAAAAAAAACTCCTTTTAAAACAGTAAAATTAAGGCCTATTCACACCAAGCCTAATTTGTTTTGAAAACAAACACATGCATATAAATGATTCTTTCACGAGTCCAAAATTGATGGACTCATCAATTAAATTAAAGATGCATTTAAATCTGGCTGACCAATCAGAGCTCTGTTGTCATGGTTGCGTCAAACATCCGTGTGGCAGAGGGACATCTCATCTTATTCAAAGCAGAACACAAACCTTAAGGTTTAAGAAAATACTGCTCAGAGCAGAGCTGAAAATTGTCTAAGTTAATTCTAATCTGTTTATGTCCACAAACAACCGCAAGCTATAGTCTCCCTCACTAATAAGCACTTTTTAGAGGAGCACTGATGTGGACAGCTAGGAGAGAAAAGAAATAGTGGAAGTTTATGAGAGCTATGTTTACAGAGCACAGAAGGCAAAACGCATCAAACTTGATGTGAAGATTCTGCTAAATTATGTTATAAAATGCAGCTGTTTTTTACATGAAAAAAGCAAAGGCTACTATACTGAATAGATGTGTTGTCACTCCATTGGTCAGGTCAAACCAAACAATGTAGAATTTATTTGCCATACAAACAATCTAATCTGTTACTGAATAGGTAGATAAGTATCCTTTCCATTCACTGTAATTATGTTTTGGCAGAAAATAAAGGAATGCTCCAGCAAATCTCTGCAATGTAAATTTGCCAGTGTTAAATAAACACTTTAACCTTTTTTACACTCACATTGTTTATTTAACACTGACAAATTTGCTGTGTGTCTGTCTCATTGTAGCATATGGTTTATAACTGTAAACAATAATTTAAACATTTTTTGTAATGAAAACACACTTAGCTCATTGAAGAAGTCAGTGGACATATGCTGAGAATAAATATTGCACTGTAAAAAAAAAAAAAAACAACTTTGTAATATTTCCCCATTTTTTTTCTCCTGACTTTTTTTTACAGTGTAGGTTCAAAAATGCTGGTCTATAAAATTCTCTGATTCCTTATAATTTATCTCACATGAGATAAATAAAAAAAAAAAGATAAAACGAGGACATTTTCTTTTTATACATGAAATAATAAATTCTGTGAATGGCAGACAATGTCCATAAAAGCTTTAATGTGGATTTTTTCTTGTGAAGCAGTCAGTTTACTTTGGCCTCCTGCTCAGCTCCTCCTCATTTACACTGACTGATCGATATCGATTAGTGAAGAAGCAATATTATAACTTTATATCATTTCATAAAACTCCCCTCTGAATACAAAAAGGCCTCGCGCACAAACACACAGTCGCGCGCAGTCAGTCACACGCACGCACGCGCAGCTCTGTTGTTCAGTCTGTTCTGGACAGAGCTCGGTTCTCCTCGCGGAATGGGAGATGCAGTAGCTGACAGGGGGCGGGCGGGGCTATTTAACACCCCTCCTGTGCTCGAAGGCCGACTCTCTGCGCGTGTCCGTGGTCGTGGGGGCTCTGAGCGCGCTCTCCCTTAGCACGACCCCCGCTCTTAATCCGTGCGCGCGGGGCAGGCTGTGTGCGGGGCTGTAGTTCGTGAAGGCGGGGTAGAAGGCCGCGGGGGCGCAGTACAGGTGCTGAACCCGGGGGAACGGGCAGTGGGGCGCGCGGGGGGGCGATAAGGGCGCGGGGCTGGGCGCGCGGACGCACGGTTGCGCGCGCTCGCTGCTTCCCTTGTCCGAAGTGGCCATCTCGGCCAGAGACCAGAGTTTGGGTTTGGGGGGCGGGTTCGTGGGCTGCGCTGGATGTCCGGGCTCGGGGGGCTGTGTGGAAGCCGAAGGCTCGGGGGAGGGGGCTGCGGTGGGCCGCGGGGACGCGCACGCGGCTCGTTTCTCAGACTCTATTATTATACGGTCCGCTTCAGTAGGGGGGCTGTTAGTGAGACCCTCACACGTCATGGACACGGGGCTGACAGGAAGACCACCTGAGAGAGAGGAAGAGAGCGAGAGAAAGAGAGAGACATGAATGGGTGAATAATAATAAATAATAATAAAAATACTAGCAACAAACAAATAATTAACTAAATAAATATCAAAATAAACAATAATAAAAAAATTAACGTGCACATTTTACAGTTAATATTTATTAAATCATTACTATAAAAAAAGTAATACATTTACGAATAATTAATAATTGTTTTAGTCATAGTTTCATCAATTAATTAAATTAATAATGTGTTAAGAATAAAAATATAATATAAAAATAATAAATCTGAATAAAATATGTAATAAACACTGTTTATGTGTTTTTAAAACATTACTATGTATTAATTTTACACTAATAACAGATTAAATGTGATTTAATAATAATAATAATAATAATAATAATAATAATAATCCCTCACCGAACTCCTTGCCGGGCTCGGGGGTCGTCTCGCTGGCTTTAAGGGGCTCCTCGTCGTCCTCGTGTTTCTCCAGGTCGATGTTCTCCTCCTCCTCCTCGTCCTCGCTCCTGCTCCGGGAGCACCAGGTCATCTTGTTCTCCTTCTTCAGTCTCCTGCGGGCGTTGGCGAACCAGGTGGAGACCTGTGTGAGGGTCATCTTGGTGATGATGGCCAGCATGATCTTCTCGCCCTTGGTGGGGTACGGGTTCTTCCTGTGCTCGCTCAGCCAGGCCTTCAGGGTGGCCGTGGCGTCGCGCGTGGCGTTCTTGCGGTAAGCGGGGTCCAGCGCCGGGAACGGACCCAGAGCGCCGCCGTACGGGGGGAACACCACAGAGCCCCCCACACCTGGACCGGGGTCATACGGAGAGCCCTGAGGTCACACACGCACACACGATACAGAAAACACAGTCAGTAAACACACCAGCACATACCAATACACACACACATTAACACAGACACACAAACAAAATACACACTTATCAACAGCAAGAATGTAAAACTGCACTGTAACTCTTTCAGAGATAACAACTTTTTCTTTGTTTTTAGAACTTCATTTACTTTTTCTTACTTTTTCTTTTTATTATGCTGATTTCCTATCATTATCCTTTTTAATGTTTTTCTTATGTTCTTTTCTTTACTTTTACTAAGCTTTTATTCTTTTTCATTATTATTCTTTATATCATTCTGTTTTTTCTCTTATTTCTTTCTTTTCTTTATATATATTGCTTTTATTCTTCTTTCTTTTTGGGTTACGTTCCTTTATTTCTTTTTCTTTTTTCTTCTTTTTTCTTCTTTTTTATTTCTTTTTCTTTTCATATTCCTTCATTTTCTTTCCTTTGCACAAAACCAGATTTTACACAGTTCAATAAAAATAGCCAGTGTTAGATTAATACAATTATTTTTGAAATATAAAAAAGTTTGATTTAACACTGGAAAACATCCTGTATTCATATCTATCAATCTTTCTATATAACTGGCATATAATTTTATAAGGCTTTTAAAATTAAAAATGACTTCTTAATAAAATTGTAGCTGCTGCTTATTTTTATTAAGATTATTCTGCGTCATGTTTGGCTTTGATAAAGTTATTATCTGTAGATCATTCTGTTTATATGGCAGTCTGGAGAAACATCAATTATTCAGGACACTCAGCATCACTTAGACCTGTAAAATAACCCAGCTAACGAAGTTCAGCCAGACCTGCCCTGTTTACAGCAACACTGGATCAACACGTTTATATTTCTAAGGCAGTGTTATCTGTTGTATTTTAACGTCCCCCTGAGTGGGACTCCCCATCGTCCTGCTCTTCTTAAACTCTGAACTCTGGACACTGTGTTCCTCTGGATTGGTTATCTACCAGTCCTGTTTAAAGCATCGGGATGGATGAGGTGAGGTGCGTGGAGATGCATGCTGAAGATGAGCTGGAAGCTGTTCAAACTACTGGACTGGGTAAAGTTAGTGATTGGAGATGTAGCTGAAGATGAGCTGAGGAAGCTTTTTAAAACATTGGACTGGGTAAGGTTAGTGAGTGAGTGAGTGGAGATGCATGCTGAAGATTAGCTCAGGAAGCTGTTTAAACTATTGGACTGGATGAGGTAAGTGAGGGAATAAGATGGTGAGTGGAGATGTATATGAAGATGAGCTGAGGAAGCTTTTTAAAGCATTGGACTGGGTAAGGTTAGTGAGTAAGTGAGAGTATGAGTGGAGATGCATGCTAAAGATGAGCTGAGGAAGCTGTTTAAACTATTGGACTGGGTAAGGTGAGGTGAGTGAGAGTATGAGTGGAGATGTAGCTGAGGGTGAGCTGACGAATCTGTTTAGAGTGTTGGACTGGGTAAGGTAAGCAGAATGAGAGTATGAGTGGAGATGCATGTTGAAGATGGGCTGAGGAAGCTGTTTAATGTGTTGG
The DNA here is from genome assembly GCF_023375975.1 of Astyanax mexicanus. NCBI lineage: Eukaryota > Metazoa > Chordata > Actinopteri > Characiformes > Acestrorhamphidae > Astyanax > Astyanax mexicanus. Next base: position 58,862,511 of record NC_064409.1, read on the forward strand.
ACTGGAAGAGTTGAGGGTATGAGAGTAAGAGTATGAGGGGAGATGTAGCTGAAGATGAGTTGAAGAAGCTGTTTAAACTATTGGAATGGGTAAGGTGAGTGAGTGAGAGTATGAGTGGAGATGCATGCTGAAGATGAGCTGAGGAAGCTGGGAGAAGAACTCACCACGAACGCGGAGAGCGCCGCCGGTTCCGCTCCGTACTGGAGCGCGCTGAAGGGCGCAGGGCTCGTGAACGCCGCGGATCCTGCGTACGGAGCGAAGGCAGATCCAGAAGGACACGAAGAGGAAGATGAGGAGGAAGAAGATGAAGAAGAAGACGAGGAGGACCTGCCGAGCTCCTCGGCGCGCGCTCCGTAGGGCGGGTGGCAGGAGTAGAGGGCGAGGGGGGCGGCGGGCTGGTACAGAAAGCCCTGAGGGTAAGCCATGCTGGAAGAATGCCGCGGGGTCTCCCTCAGGTCCGCTTCTCCCGGACGCAGCGCGCTCACATCGGCTCTTCAGCTCCGCGCGCACAGATCTGGAGCGGAATCTGGACTCAGCTGCTCTCCGGGTTTCCTTCAGGTCCGCTCCTCGCGCCGCTCTACACTCATTATCCTCCCGGATTGAGAGAGGAGAGAGAGAGTGAGTGTGTGTGTGTGTGTGTGTGTGTGTGTGTGTGTGTGAGAGAGAGAGAAAGAGAGAGGGAGTGAGTGAGAGAGAGTGAGTGAAAGCGAGAGAGAGAAAGAGAGAGAGGGAGTGTGTGTGTAAGAGAAAGAGATAGAGAGAATGCTGTGCATCATTGAGGAAATTCAACTCTCTTTCTCTTTATCTACCTCTTTCACTCTGTATATCACTTTCTCTCTCTCTCTTTCTATCTTTTTTACTGTATGACCCTCTCTCTCCTTTTTTCTATCTCTCTCACTCTTACTCGCTCTGTGTTTCTCTCTCTCTCACACACACGCACTCTCTCTCTTATTTTCTCTATCATTTTTTCTGTCTCTTCCTCCCTCTCTCATTTCCTCTATCACTGTCTGTCAGTCTCTCTCTCTCTCTCTCTCTCTCTCTCTCTCTCTCTCTCTCTCTCTCTCTACCAGTCAACCAACCGGTTAAGCTGAAAGTAACAACTAAAAACATATTTATAATATATGTTATCAATTTATTTTATTTAAATTCTAATAATCGTTTTAATAAGATAATTTTAATAAAATAAAATTATACCACGTATTATTATTATTATTATTATTATTATTATTATTGTTGTTGTTGTTGTTGTTGTTGTTGTTGTTGTTGTTGTTGTTGTTGTTGTTGTTGTTATTATTATTGTTGTTGATGTTTTTCTTCTTCTACTTCTTCTTTGTTTATGTTTCTTTCACCTATAATGTCTTGCTGGCCTTTTATTTATTTTTATGATATAAAACCAAATGTAGGCCAAGATTTGACAAACTGAATCACTCATTTTTTTTTAGATATGTTGTGTTTTATTACTCAGTTATTATTTTACGACATTAACGTGTTTCATGTACTCCATTGCATCTCTCTACGTTTGAACAGGTTAAAATATACTGTATTTATTAGAGCTGCCTGGAGAGCAGCCGGAGCGCGCGCTCTGACTGAGGCTGTGCTGTAGAGCGCGAGTCACTCTCTGTCTGAGTGTGTGACTGATTAAGGAGCTCGGCCGGAGCAGCAGAGGACGCAGGAGAGCTGATCCCGCTGTGGAGAGAAAGAGACCGAGCTGGGGCTGGACAGGCAGGAGTGTGTGTGTGTGTGGTGAGCATGGCTTCCTCCACGACGGAGCAGGAGCTGGGGCTGGAGCAGGAGCTGGGGCTGGAGCAGGAGCTGAAGGTGGTTCTGGAGGTGGTTGGTGCAGAAGACGGGGTGAAGCAACAGTCAGGCCAGGGGAGATTGCAGGAAGAGGTTGGAGAAGAGTGTAGAGCTGCTGAGGCTGAAGCTGAGGCAACACTTCCGGTCTCAGGTAGGCCCACACTCCCCCAGTACTCCACTGCACCCACTATATAACGTTTACTTCAGTATCTGTGAAGCACTCCATACAACCTTCCCCACACTGAATGAGTCTCTCCCGCCCTCTCAGACAGCCTGCTGACCCCTGTTCACAGGCCCTGTCCTTCTGCTGTTGGTATGCTGGTGCATATTTCAGAGTGAATTAGTGTGTGTTTGTTTCTGTTAAATGTTGAGTGTGCTATGTACGTACTAGGCATCTGTGGAGGGTTCTGGTTCCTCCAGCACTCCGGAGCTATGTAAGTGTAACTGGTCGGAGGCTACTAATCTAATTAGTGACTTCTATGAATAGGTGCCAGTGCTTAGCAGCCATGCTGAGAGCAGAGTAAGGTCACACACTCTCAGTGAGAGCTGGGACACACACACACACACAGTCGCAGTCCTGAGCTTTAATCATTTACAGCAGATACAGTAAACAGGAACACAGTTTATTTCAGATATTTTGATACTTAGCTTCTTGCTAATGATATAAAACCTGATTTTGATGCATACATGTTTTGTTTTTTTTGTTTTTTTGTAGGTGCCAGTTTTCCCCACCAGCAAGAACCAGTCTGGACTGACAAAAAAGAGGTAACTGTAAATGTTTAGCTATACAACATTAAGAGACCACTTCAGTTTCTGAATTAGTTTCTCTGATTTTGATATTTATAGGTATTTGTTAAAAGTAAAATAAACATTATTGTTTTATTCTATAAACTATAGACAACATTTCTACCAAATTCCAAATAAAAATATTGTGAAATATTGAGCATTTATTTACAGAAAAATAAGAAATGCGTGAAATAACAAAAACAAAAAAAACGCAGAGCTTTCAAACCTTAAATATATAAAGATATATACATAAAGTTTTAAGAGTTCAGAAATCATTATTTGGTGGAATAATCCTGGTTAATCACAGTTTTTATGCATCTTGGCATGTTCTCCTCCACCAGTCTCCTCCACAAGTGGTCCCTTATTTTTTTCCAGAGCTTTATGTGACAGAGATTACACAAGATTATTTGTAATTTTTAATCCAGTTTACTAATCCAGATTAAAATCTAGACCATACCCAGATTTGATTAATGAAAGTCTGAATATCTAATAAACAAATCTAATCCTAATCTGCGATTACAGGTGGTTTAAAATGCCATCACAATCAGATTTGTACAAATGCGTCTTACTCTGGACACTTTGGCCACTCAGATTGGATTTCAAAGTATCTTTTGCATCCCTCACAACACATCAAATAACGATCACATCAAATCCAGAGTGATGGAAGAGCAGAAACCCAACAGCAAAGAGTTACTAAAGCCTTAAATATTACCAGAGAATGCTATGCAGATATCTTTGTGATGTCCCAACATGCAAATCCAATTTCATCACTTGCAAACAACAACGCACACTGTCATCTCAATGGATCTAATTTGAGAAACAAATCTGATTTGATTGCAAATATAGACTTATAGATATATGTGTTATTAAAAAATGATTTACATCGGATGTGATGCAGCAATGTGATTCAGTGTGAACGACCATTCAACATTTAAGTCAATCCAGTTCACATTCCTCATAAATGTGTGCTGAGAAGTGTGGTCTGTGAGCATAAACTGTTCAGACAATGTTGAATACAGGTCACACTGAAAATACAGTGTGAACGGCCTAAGAAAAAATCTAATTTGGTGAGAAAATCAGATACCACTTAATCTACAATGTAGTCCAAATAAACATGTGAGAGGCTGATCTATTCTGATTCTGTGGATCTTCATTTTTGCAAAAACTGACATGGCTTATCATCACTGTCACAAAAATACCTTGTGTATCTCCAAAAAAAGGAACTTAACAGGAAAACAAAAACCTTCTTGAATTTCAGAGCCAGAAGCCAGTTTTTACATTTGTCTTATTCCAAGTAATTTTGAAGCATTTCTGTTGAAGTGGTCATCTTACAGATTTCCACGTAATGTATATTCAACTGCAAGTTTAATAATGTCAGAAAGTCTAAATACCACATACAATGTAATTAGAGCTCATTGTCCTTTAACAGAATAACACACTCTTGTTGTTACACAAGAAAGGATACAGAAATAAAACTCCTGATAAAAGAATGATTCTGATAATATTTCTGTTAAAGACCCTCCTTCTAAACAAATCAAGCAAACTAACAAACAGCAACAACAGCAGAAACAAAAACAAGCTGGCTGAAAAAGCCCAGCTTATTTCCAAACACATTAACCGCGATTGATTTATCACTGACAGGCCGCAGGTAGCATTGATCTTTCTGAAGACTCATAAAACACATAATTTACAGCCATAACCGCAGGGTGGCATCAAACTCTTAGCACTCCGTGGAAGGTAGTCTCCTCTCTGTGACAAGACAAATGATTCATAACGTGCTTAGCTGCTGTAGAGTATACTTTTATTTGAGAATGAGTCAATAACCCCGGTGGCTAAATGAATATTGATTGAATATAATGAATCTTGAATAATGGGAAAATGCACAGTGCTCAAGAACACCCTTCCGTCTCTCTTCCAGAGCACGCTCTGATGCATGGTTTCTAGTTCAAGGATGAAATGATGCAGACTGTAGTAACCTCATTAGAAGCTTCGCTGAAGTTGCGCTGCTCATAAAGTACAGCGGCTCTGTGATTAAACATACGTCACACTGTACATCTTTAATAATCTGCATTCTCCACTGTGAGCATTCTGTCAGTGAAATGACGCAGACACCTCTCTTGTCTGAACATGTGTTTTTCATTTATTTAAAGATTAGGAAGCTGTTCTGAGACGTGTCTGATAAGTCAACGGATCGCTAATGACCTCAGAGACGTTCGTTACTTGCTTTTAAAACTATTAAACTGGGATTGATGTGGATCAGCAGGATTCTTTAAACAGCAGGTAATGGGTTCATGCTGTTTTCTCTTTGAGGCCTTCAAGGAATCCCCATCTTAACCGAGCATTAACTGTAGGCAAAGATTAGAGATTTGCATCAGCCAGTTTACTTCCTGTGTGTTTATATTTGCTCAAGTCTTCTAAATCCTGCCTGGTATTTCCTGGCTAGAGACCCCTCTGTGCTGTGTCCCCTTTAAGGCAGTGAAATGAAGAGCCAAGAAAAGCCCAAGTGTTGTCCCTTTGCACGGAGAGAGATTTTCCCGTGGTGTGTTTTGACCCCAGGTGGATCTTGTGGCTTTGCACTCCTTACTATAGTCTGAACTGTTGTTGGTATCACATGTCGTTAGATGGAAATGAACTCTAAAAAAGCTGCCCCGACTAATAAGCATGGATTAACTAAAGCGTCTGAAGCAGCTGCGGAGTGGAAATTGTTTGGCTTTTTCGAGTTTCTAAACCCTCTGTCCAATCAGTGTTAAGGGACTTGAAAAAAGCATTTATTAAAGCCGGTGTACTTTTTAACATGCCATTACAGACACTTTCACAGTTATGTAAAAATATACTTTGTAATAAAATCTGGTGATTACCGAAGCAAGTGGTTTTAACTTTCAGTCTGTCAAAGCATCAGATTCGCATATAATCGCATAAAATATCCTGTATCTCCAAATGGCAACTTTGTAGCAGTTCAAGTCTCTTTCAATCATTTTATTAGTCCATTTATCAATATATCGTGATATGATGTAAAGTACAACCCCTGCGTTTACAAAAAAGGTTATATCATTGCTGTCACATAAAACACGTGTGGTATATCCAAAATGGCAGCTTTACAGAAGAAAGACAAAACCTTCTTATCTATCAATGGAAGTCATTATAAACTATTTTATTCCAGATTGTTGTGAAGCATTTCTGTTGACCTATTCATGATGGAATTGTGAGACTAGATAAATGATAACTGCCAGATTCAAAATATGTCAAAAAGTACATATTGTCTCTGTCAAGTAAAAGTCTTGTATGTCCATAATGGCAACTTTACAGAGGAAAAAACGTATTTATTATTTTCCTTCAATGGATATTATTTCAGAAAAGTTCTGTTGGTCCATTCCTCATGAAAATTAGATATAATGTAAAGAACAAGTATCTACTGAGTTCCTAGGGTAAACATTTAAACAATTGAGTCCTGACCATTAAAGCTCCCCCCCATTACTTTATTATCTTGTTCCCACACCTTAATAGCTATTTATGTTGCATGATGTCACCTAATTGTCTCCGTAAGTATCAGATTAACAATTTGTCAAAAGGGAAAATGTTTTGTATGACAGCGATCAAATATGTTAATCTCCAATTACACATTTTTAATTAGAACTCAATTTCATTGAACAGAATGACACACTTGGTGATTGTGTAAAAAGTAGCACAAGTAAACATAGAAAAACCATCAGATTTAAATTGCTCTTCAGACATTTGGCCCAGGATGATGACTTTGCTTGTCATGGATTTTGTACCACTGATTGCATTCATTTCAGTTAGCAGCACTGATACACACGCTACAGCTAAGTCTTAAATATCTCCTTTCCATGTAACTTTCAGAAAGCCTAAGTGCTTTCATCCATTCACACCCTAATTAAGCATAGTTTAAAGGGGGAGAAATGATCAGTGGCCACAGGCGGACAGCATTCCTAATTAATTACCAAAGCTTGAGTTACACTTACAGTCATTATGCCCTGCAAAACAATTCCTCTCCTGTTACAACTCCTTGTGTAAGGAATACCCTTCAGACGTAGATGTTTAGAGTGAGTTTCAATAGACAGGCGTTTTTTTTTTTTCGTTTTTTTTTCCCTGAGACATTCTTTTCTAATGAAAGAGATGACATGTCAGTGGAAATGGAGGAGAGAACAGCTGTGACATGAGCAAAGCACTGTGTGACATTTTAATGTGACGTCTAGTTGGTGGGAGCTGAATGTACCACTCATGCTGGATTCGTGCTCCAGGTCCAGTTTCAGGCTTTCGGTGTCTTCCAAGAGGACCTTATTTGGTTGAGTCTTTGGTGAGATATCTAATTAGATTCTGTGCTTATTTTATCTGTGGTGGAAATTTGGAAATTGTACAGTGAGTGAATGTAGTCTGTAAGTGAGTCTATAAATAAATGTTTTTGCAACATTCCCATTCCTTTCTTTGTGTGCAGACAGTTGTTACATAAAACCCAGGGTTTTTTTTTTCGACGAGCACAAGTTTTAAAGTGCTTAGTGACTGTCCCACTATTAGAAACATCCACTGTTGCTGCTGTGGTCTTAATGAACATGACCAGCACTATAAATGGCATGAGCCCCTGTGGGATTTCACTGCCCAAATGAAGTGCAGCGGAGGTTGAGCCTGGACTGAAGTGTGACAGATGAACTGTGGTTAATGGCCACTTACAGAGAGGTCTCATCTCCACTGGGCCATGCATGCACATCAGCAGGTGACTAAAGGAGCAGCTCCACTTGTCAAACTGTCCCATTACTGCCTAATGAAGAGTAATCATGCTGCTATTGAGTGAAATGTTATTCTTGGCTAAAGGGAATTTGTGCTTGTCAGCCTGTTTTAGATTAGGGCCCAGTAAGAGGAGATTATGCATTTATGGTTATATCAGTGAGACGCTGTTGTGGTAACATAAATGTCTCCCTCAGCTACACGGCCAGAACCTTAACTTGACATAATAACCTTTACGGTTTAAAATAGTTTCGAAGCTAATGGCAGATATTTATTTATTTTTTTTATTTATAGGCTAAAGTTTCTAAGTGTTCACAAAAGTTTTAAGCAGAGTATAGCTCACTTATAGACTCAAATAGACAAGAAGAATGAAATAAAATGGTATTTATTAGCTTATTAGTGTTATTTCTTTCCATTTATCCACAGGAGTGTCTGAACTGCCAGTGCCCATCAGTTCCTACAGAGACCTCAGACCTTCAGCAGCTTTCAGGTGAGCTGACCACTTCACCCCAGGAAGTTCAAACTTTAACCTGATTTAATAAATTAAGATTTAAGCATTAGTATATGTTGTAAATAAGTTAATGTTTCACATAATGTATATTTAAATGTACTCATGTTCTGTATATCCTCAAACAGACCAAACAGCACCACCCGTTGTGGAGCTCTCTAGCCCAACACAAATACAAGACTGCCCACACCACCTGTGTCCTGATCAAGAAACCTCAGAAGGAGGCCAATATGTCCCTTTAGATGTTCCAGAACATGACGAAACGGAGGATAGATCCAATTTGATTGGACCTAACCAGGAACAAGAAGTGAAACAAGCTCACCTGGAGGCTTTAGAAAGGGACCAAGATCCAGAACCAAAGCAAGAGAACCAGGAGAACCCAATAAACATGTCAGACTCAGAGAAGAATGAGAACCAAGAGAGTCAAGTGTCTGAGCATTGTGACTGGGAGGGAGCTGTCCCAATTGTGATGGTCACTAATCTAGAGGAGGTAAGTTAAGCTTTGCTTTTTGAAGAGATTTGTGTCTGTCTGTCTTTAATTCCTCCCATGATATCGGCTTTGTGTTCATCTAAACAGGCCACATCGAGTGAGTATAGATGCAGTAAGTGACCATATTGTCATAATTAGGCTAAAAAAAAGTGTAATTTTATAACATTTTTGGTTGGTGTTGTGCCGTTTTTTGTAAAAAAGTAATGTAAAAAGTGTGCTACGGTTTAAAAAAGGTTAAAAAGCACTGGTATAGTGGCTTTGTGGGATGTTAAAACTATAAAACTATATTGCGTGTTTGAAGATGGCTGTAAGATTTTGTTTCTGGGTAGATAAGTTAACACCTGATTCAGCCACGGTTCATGGAAAATTCCTTTAAATCTTGCATTCCTGTGATTAGTATTCATCCGGGTTTATGCCGTACTTCTCAAATCTGACTGTTCTCTTTCTTCTTTCCTCACCTCAGAACTCTTTGTTTCTCTAACTCTTCAGCAGACCCCCACTCTCATGCATATTTGCAGTCTTTGTTCTTCGTCTAAATGTTATCTCTGATCATATGCGCTGTGCTGCTTGCCTGACAGTCTTTTTCTATTCTGGATCTGTTTCATCAAACATTTCCTTCCCCAGCAAATGAAACCGTTCATCCTCTGAATATGAGATTGTCTGTATTTTTCAGATGCTGTAAACTAATTACGCATTCATTTCTTGAGAAGAACTTCTTTGTGTTGAGTGTTGGTGAGAAGAGAAGTGAGGAGAGGGTGGAGGATCCGGCTGTAATGTAGTTCCGGCTATTAGATCGTCTTTTACGCTCGCACTAAGGTGATCGCACAGAGCTTAACCTAATGTAATTGAGAAGTTTATGGAACAAGGTTGAGAAATTTGAGTGTTGTAGAAAGTGCAATTCTGAATTTTGTCTTTAGCTGTGAGGGCACGCTTTACGTAAACTCTGATCAGTGTGTGTGTGTGGGGTGCGTGTGTGAGTACGGGTTCCTGTTCTCCTCTCTCATCTCTGAGGGTCCAGTATAAAGAGTAATGATAGCCATTGAGCAGGGGGGAGATTGATGGTGTGGCGGGCTGAGCTGTACACTCTAAAGTGCCCCTGAAGGAGCCAATAGATAAATCAGTTTAAGTCTCGGACCCCATTTAAAGAGGCCTTGGCAGGTTAATGTGATAGCCTCTCCAATACATTACAGCGCACCCTCATTCAGGTGAATGGGCCTTCGCTCCTCACTGACCCACACTCACTGCAATCTCATTGTGTTTTCATTTGCTCATCTGTATGTTGCCTCTGTGCTGATCTTTACAGATTCCAGTGTCAGTGAGCGACAACAAATCCTACTGTACAGATGATCGTTATACAATGTGGCAGCAGGTAATAAGTGGCGGATTTAAATCAATAAAAAAATATAAGTTATAAAGTTTTTGAAGCAGTGTTTTTATAAACTTGTATGTTCAACCCAAAAAATATATTGGTAAGATTGAATTAAATTGATTCCAATATGTCCATAATTTTTACATAAATGAAAACAGATTCTATATATGTTATATTCAACACAATCCTGCTAGATTGATTACATTTAACTAAATATTCCTGTAGTATTCCCTTAATTAAAAAAAATGTAATTGTATTATGAATGCTGTGTTTTAAAATGTGTAGCACTTTAAATTGAGACTCCTTAATACATAGTTTATAAAGGAGTTTATTAATGGTTATTAAGTAGGTTATAACCCATTAATAGGCAGTTACAACACAAATAGAAAGAGCAACAGTTGCCTGTCATGTACCAAATAGTGATTCCACATTAATTTATACTGTTTAACCTCAGGTATTATTAGATGCTTTTCTTACTTTGCCTTTTCCATTAGTCAACATTAAAATTTCTGTTTAACACTTTATTAATTAAACTATGATAACATATTAAATGATTAAACTGACCTTCTATATTATTTTTTATTATCATTGTCACTGTTGTTCTTTCCGTTTGTGGTAATTAAGTGCTTATTAATGTTTTTAAAGTATTTACAACTTAATTTATAACCATTAATTAACTCCTTCATAAACTATTTATAACCCCTTTGTAAAGAAGCCTTATTTTAAAAAATGGAACTATATATAATGATAACATGATCTATTTTGAATACAAATTTCCAGTACTCATATTCCGTTACATCTCAGCCTTGCTTATAAGTGAGGTTCAGAGTTGTGAAAGTTGCCCCCGGCTGATATATTTCATAGAGCTCTGAGGTTATGATCTACAGGTCTAGATTTGATGCATGCAGCATAAATATAGAGCGTAGCAGCTACTCTGGGGTGATTTAGGGTCTGCAGAAGTTTATGTTTATGTCCAGCCATTACTTCAAGTCCAAATTTGAGCTTTTTTTTTGTTGTTGATGAAGCGTAATGGAAATGAACAGACTCCCAAATACTGAATATGCAAAGACATGCGTGCACAAAAAAAAAAATCTCCTGTTCTATACCTTTGCATGCATGTCTAGTAACATACTGCTTGGGAGCTTTTTGAGTGGGAGGGGCCAGTGTTCACCGAAGCCTTGCGCATATATATCGAATATTTGAATATCAGAGACACTCGTTTGCATCCAAATGAGTTCTGCTTGTCTGGCTGATGGACAATTTCAGCTTGACCCCTGCCTCTTTGTATGCAACCTACAGTTTACTGTCAAAAGAATCTCATTGTTTTCACCTCATTGTTGCGTATACCCTTGGAAACCCTGCATTTCTCAGTGTCATGAAAGTATAGATTTTGTCTCTAAATATAGTGTTTTGTACTCCAGTCACACCATTGTTTAGGATCAGCTGTCCCTGTTTTGGTTTTTGCCGTTTTTCACCTGAAATGGCTGAGAAATGTGGATGTTTAAGGCAAAGTGTGAAATTATTTGGAACTTCAAGCAATTCATTTCAGTTTTTTTAAATTGTTTCATTTGTTTAGCTTCATAATATTCTCTCTTTTGTCTACTTCTACTTGTGCCATGGCCTCTAGCACTTAATTTGTCTGGGAAATTGTATTTAGGCCATAATGCTGCATTTGACTGCATTTGATTTGTTTGTTTGTTTCATTTCCTCAGCAGCTTTTCATTTTTTTTTAATGAGGTTGATGACACCACCACACTTTCTCAAATGAATTTTGGGAAGCATCTCCTCTCCCTCTTTCTCCTCCTCCTCCTCCACCTCGCTCCATATTTACCTCTATGGCATTACACATGCATAATGAACAGCAGAATATTAAAAGCAAACGCTATCTTATTTTCTTTGTTTGGAAAAATACTTATTAATGTGCAAATGAGTCAAGACACCTCACCTACTCAGTGCACGCACAGGCGCAGAGCAGTTTAAACACAAACATCAGGCCCAGCGTAGACCTGGACCCGGTGGGAAGAGGCGAGTAATGCAGTGGCGTTTAATTCGGTGACTGCTAGCCTATGACAGCCTCCATAACCCTCTGGTGTGTGTGCATGCTTACTCATCTGCAGCCTCTCCAAATGACTTACCCGATCACTTGTGAGAGAAGAGTGTATTTAAAAGCAATTGGCTCCTCAGATGAGAAATATGAAGATACCGATATCATGCATAAAGTTATTTTGGACTCTCCGAGGAGCACTAAAGAAGTAATTCCCCTCGGACGGAGATACCCAGGAACTAATATGAATGCAAATTGGATTAAACGGCTGCATTAGTGTCTGATAAACAATTTACAGCTCTGAGAGCTCTGCGGGGACGGAGCCCGCGCTACAGTGAGAGAGCTTTCACTCAGACTCCCGCGAGCGCCAGGATGCCAGCGAGAGTGCAGCACGGAGCCTGTCCGCATAGTGTTAGCAATTAGAGTTGTGGAGTCAAGTGAACCTGATTATTTCTGACAGTGTAAACAAGACCATGGCATTTCAGCGTCAAATTTAGTGCAGGCTGAAATCAGCGCCGGTGTACTGAAGCCTGTCTTAAAGACCCATTAAACAGCTCATAGAGAAATGTGGACACGGTATAAAACTCTGTACGATGTGTGGTTTAAAACATACTCAAACATGTTGTGTAACTTAACTGTGTAAACCATATAGAGACTCTGTATTGTTGATCTCCCACAAAACCTTGTATCTCCAATTTTAATGTTTTTCATTTTTTGACATGAATTGAATCTGGCAGTTATGACTGGACCAATTGAAATGCTCCGCAAAACTTGGAATGAATTCTATTTACATTCAATTCCATTAAAAACTAAAAAGGTTTTGTCCCTCTTGTATATAGTTGACGTTTTGGAGATGCAAGTTTTTTGTCTGAAGTCTTAAATAGACGCAGGTCTTTAGTTTAGTTCTTGACTCCAGTTACTACAAACCAAAATACAAAGAGCCATCTACTCAACTCTGAATTTATTGTAGATACTAAATATTGAATGTGTCATAGTTACTGAATACTGAATTATAATACATTTTGGATACAACTTTTTTAGTATTTACAGAATTCTGAAATTGTTGTTACTAAAAACTGAATTTGTAGTAGTTACAGAATAATTACTTTGTAAAAGTTACTTAATACTGACTGTGTTGTAGCTACTGAATACTATATTTTTAGCAACTACTCAACTCTAAAAGCTAAATACTTTGTAGGAAAAAACTGAAATCTGAAGTTTTTAAGTATTTTTTAAATAGTTACTAAATGCTGGATTTTAGTTGGATTTAGTTACTGAATATGGAATTTGTAGTAGTTACTAAATACTTAGGGTGTAGTAAATACTGAATACTTAAGGTGTAGTATTTTTGGTTAATGTGTAGCAGTTACTAAATAACGAATTTTTAGTTGTTACTCAATACTGAATTTGTAGTAGCTATTAAACACAGAATTTGTAGTAGTTACTAGTGAAGTAGTAGTGATAGTAAAGAATTAAGATAATTGGGCAAATAATAATCATTCGCTTTAATTGGTTTATGATACAAATACAGTAAGTGGTTAGAATTCTGCACAGTGTTTTACACTATTTTTATTTATATAGGAGTGTGTTTAAGTACTAGAGGGCTGAATATCTAATGGGCAGTGTAATTAAGGATGAGCAGGAAAGCACAGCCCACTCTGAGACTGTATATCATACCACACACACACACACACACACACATGGCAGTTGTTCACATGCTGATATAGGAATCAACACCCACACAGTCCCTGGAGTCGTGTCATATACATTCAGAATTACAGTGTGACATTTTTGTACCTACAGTTTCTTCACCAGTTGTCCGGTCCACATTAAGACAGCTGGTGTGACCTGAGAAGTGTTACCTACAGCACTTTGCTTTAGTTTTAGTTTACATGTGATTATAGAAGATTAATGCTTTTAATAAGCTCTAGTTTATGAATTATGGTCAATAGGTTTCGAAAATCATTTTCTAGAACGATTAGAACCATGAGGGTATGATCTATAGTTTTAGATTATACACTAAACACTGTAAGTAACATGAGCAGCATAAACACACCCTGTACCAGACATTCTGCTGTTGGTTTTGAAGGGTCTGGAATCTAGAATATTAATAATCTATTTACAATCATAAGTTGAAATTTAAACTAGAGCTTATTTTTGATATAATGAAAATTCACACAGGCTTTTAATCAATACATATATAAACACATATACTATGTATAATTATGTGTAATGTGTAACTATGTATAATTAATTAGACACTCACTATGTACAAATCTATGTATAATCCAGATATTTGTAGATATTTTTGTATAAATATCTGTGTACTACTTTAAATTGCACCGATTGCTGAGACATGTGCAAATGCACAAACACCCAATTTGTTTAGTCCCTTTATTGAAGTCTCTCCAATAGAATAGGACTCTCTGGAACAGATAATAAGCATAAACCTATAGGCACCGTGTCAAATTTCATGTGTATGCTAAAAGGTAGCGAGGGTACTTCGATATCAGTATTGCGATTGAAAATGGTTCAGTAGCAGTGATGTGATTTACAAACACATTTTTTAAACCCAGTGCCATGGAATTATCATCAACTTTCAGTGAGTAATCCAGCTCAGAAAAACTGGATTACTGGATTCGCATTGTGGCTAACCTAATCTAACACTGCTGAGGTTGACTGTGGTGTCTCTTAGCATTTTGGCTTTAACCGGCTAATAGCACAGTTTCACCTTGTTCATTTAAGTCCATTTAAATCAACCAATCATAATATTTTTAAATAATATTTTTCAGCCCAAATAGTATTAATAAATGATTATACTGTATATAAACAAATAGTATATACAGTCTTTGATATTAAAGGGGACATATTATGCAAAATTTATATATCAATTTTTGTGTAGTTTTGTATTTCCACTTCGGTCTCAGCTGCCCCTATAAAAACTCCAGTCATTAAAAAATACATTCATCCATATACTTCTATGAGCTGTTTGCATTTCTCCCTTATTGTGATGTAACAATATGGAAACCTGCATAGAACCACTCTGACACCACCTCTCACCCATTAACCCCCACCAAAGCCCAATCCATTGGATAAGTTGAAGAAACACCATTTCCAGCTAGTTGAGAACCTCAGACAGTACACAGCAGACTTCATCTGAAGGAGGAATCTGTGGCAAGTCAGCAGATGAGGGTTAAACATGAACTAGCTTGTTTGTGTTTTGTTATTAAATTAATCAAAGTTTTCAGCGTATACATATTGTGGCCATTAACAGCCTTTTTTTTTTTTTTTACTTTTTTTATATTATCTGGTTTGGAAGAATGGATAGTACTTTAGTGGATTGAACTAAAAATGTTTCAGCAAATTTGCACTATATTTTAATACATGAGTACACAACAAATGTTTTGAACAGCTGGATGTTTTTCTACTACAGCTGAATGTAATTAACCCATGTAACTGTGCCATAAAGCCTGTAGTGTTTATAACTGGCCTTTGCCACCAGCTACTGCTTGTACTGCTTTAAGGAGCTGCTTTAAGGAGCCGCTAGCTCATTTGTAGCATAACTGTAAGTGTGTAGTCAGGGTCACACCACTGATCAAGCTATTTCCACCGCCAAGAAACAGAACCGCAACAAGATTAGCGTGCACTGCAGGAGTTTTCCGGGGCTAAAGTTGGTTTCTGGATGTCTCAGCACAGTGATTTATTATACAGGAGGAACAGTAGCCTAGCCTAGCTTAGCTCACTTTAAAAAAAAAAAGCTCAGAGAAAGGTTGTGCAAACAGAGGCGTAATGTGTCTGGGGTTTTATCTTTAAAGGGGCCTTTTTGAGCGTCTTTTTGAGGAGAGTTTCTTGTTGGAAAGCGAGCGTGAGCGTCTCTGCTGCCTCTTTAACGGCGGCAGACTGGGAGCGTGAGCGCGGGAGATGTGAGGGGTGCTTGTGACAGCCTTTCAGAGCTGATTTTTTTTAAAAAGCTGGCGCCGGTGACTACAACACGCGGCGGATATACTTTATTTTTTTTATTTATTTTTTCCCACGGATGTGTTCTTTTGAGGGGCGCTCGACACAAAACGGAACTCTGAGGAAAACGCAGCTCTGCGCGTGCCAGGCCCGCGCTGCCTTGTCGCCTCGAATTTAGCGCTCGCTCTTTTTTAGGAAAAAAGAGGAGTCTAGCAGCTCGGAGGCTCACCTGGAAAACTCGCCTGTCACACTCGCCTTCTCTCTCGCTCCCTCTCTCTCCTCTTCCCTCCCTGTCGAGTTCCTCACGAAATCACAGCCTTGTTTATTCTCTTTGATATGTCGCAGATGTATGCAGCAGTGTTGACACAAGATTCTCATGTCATTTTACATTGAACATCCTTCCACACCCAGCCCTAGCCAGCAACAACCCCCCCAGTCCCGCCAACCCCCAATCCAATCTTCATCCTTCGCATCTTTGAAAACTAGTGGCGCAGCTCTTTCATCCACGCTAGCGCCGTTTTAATGACGACGCACACGTGCAGCAGTAGCAGGAGAAGAAGCGCCGGTGGACGATAATCAGTGCTGGCCATTACAGCGATGTTCCGGTTGTCATACACGCCACCCTCCATTCCCCCTGTAGCCTCCGCCAGGCTCAGTGCGCTTCCTCTGCGTGTTCCTGATCAAACCCAGCAAAGTGGAGCTTTAGTATGCCACTCCAACCAGCGCGCACCAACACCAGCAGAGTTAATTAGAGCTCAGGCTAAACACGATGCGTCCACTCGGTTTAAGAGGACGTACCGCTGAATACGCACCATTTAAAGAGCTCCGGTTCACAGAGATGAGGGGAAGAAGTTTTTCATGTATTTATAGCAAACCGCAGGCCTTCATTTACTTCAGTGAAAGTTGAAATCTACCTTGTTAAGCACTGCACCCAACATTCTTAGTGTAAGGAAGTTTAAAATGTCTTCAGATTTAGTCTGGCTGATAGCATCTCGGCTAACACACTATTCTATGTGTCATAACACATCAAGCTCAGCAAGCTGGCTAAGTCTGTCTAAAGCAAACAAAACTTTAAATAAAAATTTTCAAATATTCCAAGATTCTGCAGCCCAGATAGTATCAATCAATGACTATATGTAAACATTGGTACTAAAATGGACATATTCCTACTTTTTTGCTTGGGTCTTGACTGCCGCTATAAACACAATTTTTTCCGAGCCCGAAAAAAATGCATCCATTCATTTTCTGAGTCAGTTAAAATAGTTTGGTGTCTCATATGCTTCATATGCTTATATGAGCCGTTTGGATGATTCCCTTATGGTGAAGTAACAATAAAGAAAACTTGCATAGAACCACCCTGACACCACCCCATACCCGTCAACCCTTACCAGAGCCCCATCCACTAGTTCAGTTGTAGAAACTCCATTTCGGTTTGCTGGTTGTGAACCTCGGATAGTACACTGCAGGATTAGCCAGCAGACTTTGTCTGAGGGAGGGATCTATGCAAGTCAGGGTGAGTCTGGTGTGTCAGCAGATGAGGAATATATAAGTACTTTCAAATAATGAGTTTTGTGTAAGTTTGTTCATGTTTTGCCATTTAGCACAAGCTAACACTAACGTGGTAAATTCTAACTGTATGCATGGCATAGTCACACTGATATCCCTGAGAGGAGGTGGTCTCGGCGCCAAATTAACTCGCAAAACAGCAGTCTGTTTTTTTTATTTAAACTACTCTTGTTTTTGAAAAATGTATTTTGTTTTCAACAGTGCCACTCAAATATTTTAATACTGTTAGGAACCAGAATTTGGATCAGTGCCATAGATAGATTTTTTTTTAAAGATTCATTTACTGAAAGGTTCTTTAGGGAACAGAGTGTGTCTTTCTGTGGCACCAGTCCAAAGAACCCCTTTTTTGGCACCTGTAGAAATGCAGCCTTCATGCCAGATCTTTAAATAGATTAGTACATGATGTTTTGGGATAAATAATAAATAATTACAGATTTTACCACCCTAGATGACACTGTGAACAATGCCTCAGTGTTTGTATACCTATTTGTATTCATACTGGCTTAAACCTAGAACACTAACACACTTACTTAAAATTAGTAACAACATCACTAACGTTGGGTATGCACTGTATGACAAGTTTTGGAATCCTTATTTAATTTTACAACGTACACCATCAAATAAAAAGTACCAAAGATGAACCTATAAAAAAGCAGAAAAATATTGTAAAATCAGGTAATCCTTAACAAAAAAAATTGCTTGGAACTTGGTCTTTGGTCAACCCATTCCTGGGACATGTGAGTGCCTGATTTAAACACACAAACACTAACATCAGCTAAATTACACCCATAACATTAGTTTACTCTCTGTCACTAAAGTCAGATGAAAATCACCCGATCGCATGCCTCTTGAAAAAAACATAGATGGGAGGAGGGAATTAACCAATCAACTATAACATTAATGACATCAATAAAGGCCCTGAAGCTATCTAAAGTCCCGTACAACTCAGACAGCAGAAACACAATAAAAAAACATGAAAAAAAATTGTGGGTGAAAATCACCCAGCGTTAGCATTCTAGGGTTAATGATGGTTATGTAGTTGAAATGGCTGAAATGGATAAACATTTATGTTATGGGGTAAAGTAAATAGTGTTTGTAATGTCTTATCAATGTACTGAAATACTGAGATACTGAGATACTACACTAAATGATGTTGATGATATTATGGGCTCCACTTAACCAGTTGTTTTACCGTTTTTTTTAGATACACCAAAAACTAATCCCATATCCCACTCTGATTATTAGCTAGATCCTCTACAGTCAACCAGAAGGCCCCACTTTTTAAAGTGCGAATTGGTGTCATAATTATCTAACGACACTGCCACACACTTTCACAAGAGTAATTAACTGCACTAAACTGATTGGTGTGCCTTTCCTTTCGCGTCTCTTTTATTGAAACCTTTGAGTGTGTTCTTTGTTGGTTGAGGGAAGTGTTTGTCTAAATGGTTTGTATGATGAGTGTCTCAGTAATGAGATCCCATGGGGCCGGCAGTCTGGAGCCGTTACTGAGTAATTACGGTCTCTATGAGATGTTAAACCATCTCCCGTGTCTTTTTGTTGGACCGTAATTGCACGCAACAAGTACAGCGAGCCTTTTCAATCTCTTCCATGGCAGGGATGGATGCAACTTTCATAGCAGTGGCTGGAGATTTGTTTTGGATTGTAAATAGCCTCACATATGGTAATTCTGCAGCACACCAAAGAGATTTTGAAAGACAAGGCTGCTTATTGAAATTGATAGATGTGCTGTTTTTCATGTTGAGAGTTGTCGCTGTGTGCTGAGGGAGAGTCGGGGTGTGTTTTGTACCGCTGTTTGCATTACTCGTGTTATTGAATTTATTCATGACAAGTGCACGTGGCTTAACTCAAACAATGGGCTATTTACTATATCTGTTTTTCTGGTGATGAGCTCGTCTGCTGAGGAATTCAGCTGAGGGTTCGGGCCTAAAGTTCTGTGTGTGTGTGTGTGTTTCTCTGGCACAGGTGTCAGCAGAGAGGCAGGCAGAGGACGAGGCGGAATCCGAAAAGCAGGAGGGCACCGTGCCCGCTGATGTCAGCCCCTCTGCCAGTCCCAGTGACGTCACAGAGTTCAGCAGCGGTGACTTGCAGTTCCTGAAGAGCGACAGTGTGTCTCTCTGCAGTGAAACAACCATCTCTGGCAAGGTGAGAGAGAGAAAAAGAGATGCCAAAACTCATTCTCAGTTTTTCATTTCCTCCTGCATGATAAAGAAGAAAGAATATTTCACAGTTGCATCTAGTTCTTACTTTCTGAAGATGTTCGGTATTGTTTAGTCCGCATTTTAAAGTTACGATGGTGATACTTTATGAGCCACCATCTCTTAACCTTGGAGGCTGGAGGCTGTACACTCAAAAACAACCAAACTAATATATGGGTAGTCAGAAAACCGGAATCCACAAACAATACTAAAAACTTTAAACACAACGTATAAGCACATCTGTGAAGGTGAAACGTGACAGGTTTTTGAACACATGACTTTATAATCATGTGTACATTGAACAAAACTAAATATTTTACAAAATTTTGTAAAATACCTAATAATTTAAAAGGAACAACTCAGCCAGTTTTAGTAAATACAAGTCAAGGGGCATATGTGGTTAAATAATGTATTAATGCACTAAATAATCCTTTCTCATGAAAGTCAAGTTCCTCTACAGGTGTGATATTTGCCTAAATATTCAATCCAAACAGATCAGAACTTTTAAAAACCTTTTTGTCATAATATAAATCTGTCACTTTTTCTTTTGCATTTCATTACATTGCATTGCATTTAGCGGATGCTTTTATCCAAAGCCACTTACAACTAATAATTCTTTACATTGTGTAAACAAAAATATATATTTTATGTTAACTTTTATTAATATCTTTTCATTAATGTCCACCTTTTCATTCATAGTTTTTTATTTATGTTCAAAGCTGCCAGTGAGGTTTTTGCATGACTTTTTATTAGCATGGTAAATCCGTGGTGCATTTATCAATATGGAGTGTGTATTCCATATAAATCCACGCACACTTCAACATAACAGATTCAGCTGATATGATGATTAGTAATACCAACAAATTGCAGCTAACTGTGTCCAATTAGCTTGTGTTTGGAACCTAAACAAGAAAAAATCTGCGTCTGTCCAACTACTTACAGATTCCACTGTGCACTGCACACAAGGCACTGTGATAACTGCTATCTGATTGGTCCTGAGCCACATCGCTGACCGTTTTCTCTCCGCTGACACTCTGAATAAGGGACTACATCGTATTGTGAAGACCTCACAACCAGTGTTCTGCAAAAAGACAATAAGTGGAGCGCTGTAGTGGTAATCTAAGCTGAGACGAGAGAGATTTTTCCCTTTATCCCGTGATTTCATGCTCATCAGAGCCTGACTCCTGCATAGCTCCCAGCAGAGAGGAGTTAGAGTGCTTTCTAGCCTGGATCAGTGGCCTAAACCCTGGATCGCGGCGAGCGGCTGTTATCAGGCGGCGCTCTGACATTCAGGCGGGTCTGGCAGGGCCGGCTAAGCCATTATCCTTTAACTACTACACTCGTGTTTCACTAGGCCCCCATCAGGTCCCGTAATTTCGGCGAAATAACATGTTATCATACAGGAAACGGGCACCTCTTAAACGACGAGGCAGAGAGGCGCTATCAGCCGTCTCTCCGAACAAGCTCGGAGAAACGTTTTCTCGTAATTCCACTGACCTTGCGTGGCGGTGTCACTTTGACAATGCGAGGGCGAGCCGTATAGAGCAGGCCGTCTCTCTCTTTCACACACGCAGACACTCCGGCTTTGTGTAAATGGGTTTTTCATTCCTCAAATACTCATCTGATAGAGCGACTGGGTGGCATGTCAGATCACACAAATATGCTCCTGTATTTGAGATAAGGGCAGATTTACAATAGGTGTTTGTGTGTGCATGCTTGTGAGTATATATATATATAAATATATGTGTGTGTGTATGTGTGTGTGTGTGTGTGTCTGATTCAGCTGTTATCTCCATCCTTCTCTCTCTCTCTTTAATTTCTCCGTGGTGCAGTTCCTGAAAGACTCATTTGAATATCCTCATCATAACAGCCCTGTGGTGGAACCTCAATTAATATGTTAATGTTGGTGTTCAAGCTTTTTAATTAGTATAAGATGAAATGTATTGCGCTTTCGCAGGGGTGATTACCATTCTCTCTTGTTTTGTTGTTGCCTGTTTATTTTTTAACCTTAACGGTAATTTCCTTTTTTTTCCTTTTCATTTCTTTTCTTTCTGTTTTTTTAAGAATACGGTGATTTTAAATGTTTGAATGAACAATTGCAGCACAGCTGGTGCCACCAGCTGAAAGTACAACATGAGTCAAGTAACCCCAGATTGCATGTAAATCAGTATCAGAGGTGAACACACACGCACACACACACACAGCCAAACACACACTGTTAACATGCTCCGACTCCCTCCTGCCGATGCCTCTCTTCCTCTCTCTTTCCTTCTGTCTTCCTTCTCCCTCCCCCCATCTCCATTTCTCTTTTCGTTGAGTTTTTTTTTTCCATGTCAGTAGACTGTTGAGGAACATTTAGTTTTCGGACAGAATTATTGAATCATAACTGCAGGGCCAACATTAGATTTTAAAAGAGTAATTAAAGTTAAATATGGCCCTGATGAGCTGCTCCTTCAGGATATGTTGTGATATTAAATTATTTATGACTAGAGGGTCTCTCTACCGTATGTAAATCATTTAGAAATGTAAATGGGCTACTAAGTCTCATAGATTATGTATAAAAAACACTATTCCCATGTTCAGCTCTGGCTTTTTAATCATAGCATTAGATTTTTTTTCCTCATCAGTGCCTGAAGTAACAATCAAATGCTGAAAACGCTGAAACGCCGTACAAGATAAGAGGCCGTATCGGATTCCTAACATGATCAAAGGGCCTGTTGTTTGCTTATGAAAGATTTGCGGACTGTCACTGAGCATTAGCAGAAGGAGTGAGGAGGAACATGAGGTCCACACCTCATTAGGCCTTTACTGACTTTATCAGCGCTCATTAATGTGGGGGAATGGAAGGATTCTCATCAGAAACCAAAAGAAGGAAGGATTTCTGCTTCCTTTCAGCCTTCTCTAACCGGCAGCTTCACACAGGACTGACTGCAGTGCTGAAGGTCAAATCTGAATCTTTAATTGTGGAAGTGTTTTTATTAGAATATATGATAAAAAAAAACTTTGTTCTATGACATGTTCATTCCAGTGGATTTACAAAAATATTGATATATTAAAGTATGATGATATTATATGTTACAATAGTAAAGTAGTGATACTCAAAAAAACACAATATTAATTATTATTTAACTGTCTACCTGTAAAGATTGGTGTGAGGCAGTGGTTCATTTAGTGTTGTGTTTAAACCCCACCCACTGGATATCAGTGCTGTACACTTTGTCCTCTAATCTCACTGTTATTATTGCTTAAAGTGTTATTCTTGCCTAAAGTATCCTAATATGGTACAAAATGTTGCATTTTTACAATGTTCTTGCCAATATAACAGCTTTAATAATAATAGAATGTGACTTTTAGTTAGCGTGAAAAATGCTTATGTTGATTTGTCTTCTTTGTCCGCTTGCAGAACAAACAACACAAAACAAAATGTTCTGCTGTTGTTAATTGGTTTACAAAACTAGCTTACAGAAGGAACAAGGACACTTTAGTATCTGACGCTTCACAATATAAACTGTGTTTAATTACAGTTAGGTAGTTAGAGATGAAATGGTAAAATTGTTAGCTTTTAGCTAAGAGTGGATCTTTATTTGCTCCATCCGTTTGAGTCCACTTCAGTCGTAAATAGTCACTAATGTCATTGTTGCACCAGTTTTAACTTAGGCTTTCTCTAATGGAAGTTTATGTACATTCTGGGGCATCCATATAATAATAAGACAAAACTTGCCTTGGGTAACATATGCTTAGTCTTGGGTGTTTTGAAATTGCTTTATTTTCCTCAGAAGTAGATGCCGATGTTTTTTTAGGCCATGTCCACACAAATCTGGATATTAAAAAAAAAAATTGTCTCCATCTTCCTTCGTTGCTGAGGTAGTAAAGCATGCATGCAACTTTTTTCAAAACAGGAAAACAGGCGATCTCTGCTTTGATGCAAGGTGGAAGTATTTCACTCAAAGACACAAGCGATTCTCTAGATATTCCAATGGTTTCTTGCCAGTCCTTAGCAACAACTACTCTATTTTCAAAATTGTCCCACCAGGTGCTTGTTTGTCCTGGTCCAGGATCTCTGTTTGCTGCAAAAAAAACAGCATGCAGCGCATTTTAGTGTTGGGTAATGTGACAGTTACATAAAATTAAGCTGTAAACATGTTATTAATCTGCAAATTGCAATGAGAACAGAACCAATCCATGTGCAGTCTGTGTTTCAGGCTAATTTTGAACAGGCTAAGCTAATGTAAACAAATAGCAGACATGTGCCTTGGAAATGGAAGCTCCGTTTTTAGTACAATTTAGTAATTCTATGGGGTTAACTCTTGTTATTTAACTATACCAGTGAAAAAGTACAGTTTTCAATACTGGAAAACCTTTAACATAAAGTAGGAAATCCTTACAGCAGGATAATCAATATAAAACCATGTTTCACTTTGCAATTGGATTTCAGTTTCTGAGCTAATTGATCAGATCCCACACTCAGCGAGGATTAAACTGACAGGAAGGTGAAGCAGTGTTTTCAGTGAATGTGCTGCCAGTATGTCATTCACAGTGTTATGTAACCCAATTCAGAAGCTGGATGGCGTTTTTAAAACGATTAGGTACGCGTTTGTCATTTGAACGCTTGCCAGCCTGTGAAACTCAAAGCCCTTCTTGGCTGCTGTTGCTGGCAGGTTTAGAATTGAGTTTGTCACTAACTTTTTTTGTCAAAAAGCTGCTGTGACTCTGCTTTCAGTAAGCACTTATTGTGTATGCAGCCTTTTGAATTGCTTTCTTTGCTGTAAATGGCTTTCAGAATTTGTAAACACATGTAGAATACAATAAAACACCGGCCCCCCCTCCCTTATTTCATTTTGTCAGATATAAAAATGTCTTAGAAAATGCAATGTTCTCCAAACGCTGATTTATTCATAAAAACGACTATTGTAGTTTCAAATGCAGAGAAGATTCTCCTCGCTGTCTGAAGCTGCAGGGCTCTGGAGCTGTCAGAGTATGAAGGGCTTTCATTTTGTTTGACAGAAGGAGGGAAGGAGAATGAGAAGAAGGATGATTCTTTCTGTGTGTGTGTATACATGTTGTTTTTGAGGAGCAGGGGGATGGTGGAGGTGATGTGGCTTTAAGGGGGAAGCTGGAGGGGCTTTGTTATGCTAAAACATGGTCACTTTGAGGAGAAGACTTTCTTCTGAAAGATCTGGACGTCATGACTGAACTGGTCTTCTCCTGCTCGTGATGTGAAGAGCAGGACTGATGTGCAGGAGAAGAAGATAGAACATTGAGAAGTCCTTGTCAGCCAGTTCAAACCAGTGTCTGCTGCTTTAGTCTTGTTGAATTTGAGTAATCATAAATCATGAATTAATCCAACCTTGAGAGACACTACCGGCTTCTTAGAACTGTAATGTAACCAATGCTGATATATTTATATATATATATATATATATATATATATATATATATATATATATATAACAATTAATAAAATAATAGAACAGCCTTCTTTTGAATACCTTACAAGCATACATATATAATGTGTATAATGTAATGTCTATATAATAAAACTGACAGGTCAAAAGTTATGAAATTTATCATGAAGGGGGTGGCTTGGGAACACCCACACAGGTATAGGTTGTAAGATGTTATCTTGTGATTAAGGCTGATGGAGGCTGAGGTGTTCTCATGGAAAGATGATGTAAATTATCAGCGAGATTGAGCAAGGTCTGATAGTGGCCGCAGATGAATGGGGCATTCCATTTCCAAAGTTGTAGAAAGCAGAAAACACATCCACCTTCAGTGCAGAAGACCCAAGATGCATATTCCACAGATCAGTGCAGTGTTCTTAACTTTACATGGGTAATACCTCCTGCTTTAACTTAGAAAAAGAAATGTAATAGGCCCACTTCAGCTTAAAGGTGAAATCTGATGTGAAATGGACTTGGTGTAGTGAAACATGATAAAGAGTACAAACAGTATAAAAAGTATCAAAAGCCCACCTCCGTCCACCCAGAGCATTCCGAAATACAGAGCTTTTAGCCAAATGCTCCCAACAGGCTTACAATGCTTCCGATAGGGGCATATCGTTGCCCGTGTAAAGAAATTGCAATTGTATGCCATTAACAAGCTCAAAGCAGCTCCACACTTCATTGGCAGAATTCTGAGGGTCCTGCAATATTATATTATTTTCAGCAAAAAGTGGATTTCATGCATTTCCACTGAATTCATTTTGCAATCTCCCCTATCCTACCCATCCGTTTCCTGCTCATCAGTCGACTTATCCTGAATTAATGTTGAGATGGCACTACCCTGAGAACTACCTGAAGCTACTGTGTGTATAAAAAGTGTTTTTTTTTTTCAAAACTGACTGTGCACTTTCAGTGCTTTGTTTTACATATCAGGGCCCTCAGAATTCTACCAGTGGAGTGTGGAGCTACTTTGAGCTTGTTTATGGTGTTAAAATAACGATTATTTTCAGGGCAGCGCTATGCCCCCTAACGCTAGCATTGTAAACCTTTTGGGAGCATCGGCTAAAAGCTCTGTGTTTTTTTGGAATGCTGAGGGCAAATAGAAGTGGGAAATTTGACAAAAGCGTATAGGCATTATTATGTTTCACTACAATCCCAGTCTGTTTCACATCTTCTTAATTTAAAACAAGAGTTTGCATAAAAAATACTAAAACAAATATGCAACCTCTGTAATAATATTATCTTATGTTGTGTCAACAAATTTGTTGAGTTGGGGGAAGAATAGGAAATTCAATCCTAAATCAGTGTATCTTTAAGGTCTGTTGGAAAGACAAATGTGATGTTTTCTTAGGGCTAACTGTAAATGGATAGCAGGGAATAAGTATATTATGATTAATGCAGTAATCTATGAAATTAGAACATTGTTAGAATTAATTACAGGGAGAGAGGAAGTTATTGATTAACAGGAAAATGTTGATTATGCTGGGGACTCATGCTCTTTAGTATATAATATTACAATGACATGTTGCTATTTTGGAGACTGGAGGTATTTGCTTTACAGTAATAATAAACTGTATATATTATATATTATGTGACAGTTATGAGATTGAACATCCTTGTGAACTGCCATGTGTGTTTGTGTATGTGTGTGTGTGTGCGTGTGTGTGTGTGTGTGTGTGTGTGTGTGTGTGTGTGTGTGTGTGTGTGTGAATATTTAGAGTGATGAACAAGAAGGGCCTGAAGAAGACACCAGGAGTGTAGCCGCGTCCTCTGTCATGGTAGGAGGACATTTCTCTCTTATTACTCACACACACCCATATATTACAGTACAAATATAACTGGCTTTCCCTCATAAGTAAAAATGCAAACATGATGCAACACAAATACACACACACGTCTTCATTATATAAAATTCTGTGTACAGACTACTGCATATGCATGTCTGTGTCCAGAAGTGTTACCACTTCCTCTGTCCTCTGTTTTCTTCTGCATTCATATATGGAAAATATGAATTATTGTGATTGTTTGCTTTTTCTATTTGACTGAATTAAGTGATATAGTAAAGTATAGTGTAGTATGTTTCTGTTTATGTGTACAGGAAGGCCCTGAGGAAGACACCAGGAGTGTTACAGCATCCTCTGTCATGGTAAAATGACTTACCTGCCTCTATTTCACATACACTCACTGCCAAAGAAATAAAAATGTTAGCAGCTTTAAAAATGGTTCTTAATGATTGAGCTATAGGGCTGCAATGATTAATCGATATAAAATCGACGATGTCAACTACAAATTTCATTGTTGACTAATCGTTGATTTGTAACAGTCCTGCATTACACAAAGTGCTGGTAACAGAAGCCCAATGGGAGATGGGTAAATGATTTACGCACACAGTTTACACTTAACTCCAAAAGTGCTCAAACACAACAGATTACATATTTACTCATTAAATATCAGTGCTTTCCACATTCAAACAACATCTAGACATTTAAATGCCTTTTAAATCTCATGTACAGCTGTTTGTATTGTTTTTAGGGTCCATTTGTAACTTAAGTGTGGTTTGATTGAGCAGGTGTGAAAACAGTGATCGCACTCGGATGCAGATCAATCCCACTTATGGTGAAACGTGATCCAGTCTCTAGCTGACCCAGCTATTAAATATAGTTCATTTATTTGAGCTAAACTGCTAATAAGGTGCAGTTTAATCTGATATATCAGCCAGATAATGCTAATTACCACAGCTATGAACAACCGCTGTGTTCATGCACGTGCGTTCTGTGCTGCGTTCACTGCTCACAGCTGCGTGACTCAGTTTACTATGTGTACATCTGCGCTGCAAGTCCAAACACTGTTTTTGAAAGCGTAGTGTTTCAGCGTTAATTGTTAAAGCACATACTTATAGCACTGGAACACAGAATCTTCTTGCTATATTTACTTTTTTTTTGTATATTTATATTTACTCCCATGTCAGACAGCTCTGACCAATCAGCGGACAGCCTAGTCGCTTGGTTTATTTGTGTGCATTTTGGTGCGTTTAGGTTTATGCCTGTGTGAAACCAAACCAAACAAACGGAGAAACGCGTAAAGTAAATTAACTTATCAACAGATTCGGACCAGAGAAACGAACTACAGGTGTGAAAACCCCCTTAAAGATGGAGGACGTGGCAGAAATAATCGACTAATCGAAAAAATAATCATCAGATTAGTCAACTACCAAAATAATCATCAGTTGCAGCCCTATTGAGCTACGTAGCGCATGTGTAGCACAACATGCCAGATGTATGTCTCTACATGGAGTTGTAGAGGTTCCTAATGGTGTCCATTGATAAAATCGCATGCACCTTGAATATTCTCACACAGTTTCTGCAGATTTTGCACTAGAACTGGAGTGTTGCTTATGTATCCAATAGAATCCCACACATTTTCAGTCAAGTATAGGTCTGGCCATGTGGCTGGCTATGCCATAGTGTCTTTGTCCTGAAGGCAAGCTCTTAAGATGGCAGCAGCATATAGATGAGCATTGTCCTGTTGGAATAGCACACCTTTCAAAGTATGTGCAGAAAAAAGTGTAATGCCTGTAATGAAGACCAATAGTAATCTGGCATTGAAGGAAATTGCCCATAAAACAACGATAAAGACAAGATTTTGGGATGTGTGATGCATGACAAGAAACCTTGGAAATCTTGGTGCAGACCATAGTGTCTTCACACACCAACTTGTTGGTCATCTCCATCAAATCAAAAGCAGCACTGAAGATGACCCACTGTTATACTGAGTCACTTCAGCACAGTCTGACAAGACTAACCATCAAATTTCATTTCTTTTTTTTGATGATAAGTGTGTATAGAAGAAGAGAATTAATTAATTAGTTATTTCATTAAAATAATGTTTATATATAAAGTGTGTGATGCTGTACAGTAATTGGTGCTCCAGCTTTGCCAGTACAGCAGCCAATTCATATTCATTTACTTATTTTTTTCTCAACTGACCCTTAGAAACCTTTGCCCATCCGTTTAAGCAGAGGTGAATGAACCCCTTTAAAAGCGATTTTGCCTTCAGAGCTGCATCAACACCTCTGCCACAGTGCAGGGCAAGCCAGCCTCTGTCCCCCCAGCAGGCGGGCAACTGAAGGACAGCCCCCTCGGCGAATGCTCGCGTTTTTTAATTAACGTGGAGGTGACACCTCTCCCCTGCACATCTCTCACCTGCGCTGTAAACAGGTCTGTGAACTCCGCCGTCATGGCCGTGACCCTGCATGCCACTGCTCGCAGCAAAAGCTCATTAATACAGAGCCAGCGAGAGACAGCACAAACACCGCCAGCCACTTTGCACTAGATGAGTCAAACTTATGGCCACAATATGAGAACACACACACGGAACATATGAAGTTTTATCACCGAGCTCAACATTTATTAGCAGGATTTATATTCATTGTTTTTTCACAATTAAATTACTACAGATACCAGATTAATCATATTGACCCATGCTTGACGTTTGAATTGAATAAATTAACACAGAACTAAAACGCAGGCCTTGTCTACACTCTGTGTCTAGCTTATGTGTTTTTTTGTTTTTTTTTGTGACCCTAAGAATACCACTGTGAACCATGCCGCACTAGAGAACCGAGCACCAGTGATTTATGAATCCAAGACTGTGCCCATGAATTTTGAAGCTATGTCATAAAGCACATCATAAACTAGCTGCTGGGAGCTTTGCTTTGAAAGCAAGAGTCACTGGAGAACAGAGCCATAAAACACCAAAGACATTAATTTCAGAATAAACGAGGGGAGTTTGTCTCTTGTAAACTTTTATTTAAACTTTGCTGTAAACTTTATTGGCAGGCTACCAACTGGCCTGCCAATTATGGCCTCTTTCTCTTGTTAATTTTATGTCTGGGTGATAAATTCACAGCGGGGCCTATACCATGATCTCAACCTCACCTATTTCACTCAAAGAGAACCCATTAGTGCACACTTTGTTAAAGTGAATTTAATAATAATGTTAGACAGAGCAGGTTTCTGACCTGGATTAGATGTTATTTCTTCAATAAGTATAGTTTTGGTTATATTGTGTACTGTATCTACAACATTCAGTCTTTGTAATTTACTAAAATCTCTGCTACTTAAGATGTGTTCTCAAACACTGCAACTAATATGTTGTCTATTACTGTTGTCCTTTGCAGTGGAATAGTGACTTCAGGACTAGCTTTGAGTTTTATTAAAGGCATGGAAAGCTTACTTCCTGTAGCTGTCACAGCCAAACTTGTTCCCCTGTTTTGTAGAAGAAAAACATTTTTAAGTCTGTCATGCAAAATCCAAGTTCTGTATATAGATTTTTAAAACATTTTAATATAATTCAAATCTGGTAGTTCTTTTTTTATTAAGTGGTTTACATATAGTTAATAATTAAGTAGCTGTAGAAAATTTGATTTTGAAAACTCGGTTCACATCAGTCAGGTAATAATTGGATTTTCACATTGCTACTAGGGGTGGGCGATATGACCCTAAAATAATATCACTATATTTCATATCATATTTTGGCAATAAGGATACTCTTGGCATTATGACAAAACACTGAATAAAAAAAATATTTCAAGATTACACTACTGCAACAAAACGAAAATTACATTTTATAATTGCATATGATGATATCACACCCCTAACTGAGATATTAAAAGAAATACAAGAATTTAATTTGATATGTAACAGGAGTGAATGATCTAAAATGAAATTATACTAAGATTAAAGTAAAATAAATGATACTGGACAGTCTCTAGTAGATATATATTGAAAATGAGAACAGTGTCTATTCTTTTTTTAAAAACAGCAAAAATGTAGAACCCTGATGTGATAATTAGGGGTGGGTGATATGGCGCCATGTTTCAGTGTATAATATAGTTTACAATATTCAAAAAAAATTGACCATATTATTGCCTATTGTGCGATATGTCACACCACTAATTCCTGCCAACCAGTAATCTATCAGAAGAATCTGATGCGTACTTTAAACTTCCTGTCATGGCTTTTGGTAAACATGGTCCCAATTTACTGACAAATATGAATCTTTTTTTAAAGGTTTGTAAAAGAATGCAACTACTGCAAAGACTAGAAAAAGAAAGAAATCAGATAATCCAGTTTTTATCATAGTTTTTTAAATAAAAAATAAATGTTCTGTTTACAATATTACTTAAATAATCAGGTAATTCAGAAATCTGTTTGTGATTGGATTATTGATTGTATGTGAGCTCACTCTATAATAGACTGATACAAATACTCAAAAATGAATTTAAAAAATCTGCAATCTGGCATCACTGGCTTGATGGTTTAGCATATTTGTCTTTTAGCATTGGGGTCTTGGGTTCAAATCACTATCTGTGTGGAGGTTCTATGTTCTCTATGTGAGTTTACTACAGGGATCCTGGTTTCTTCCAACATTCCAAAAACATGGAGATCAGGGAAATCATCTAAAATGCCCTCTAATTGGTTACTCTAGAACTGCTCATGTGTGAGTGTTGTATATGTATGTATATATGTATGGTAGTATGGCAGTTGCTGCCGGTTAAGAGTATGTTGTGCTTGATTGGCTGTTGCATGACTGTTAAGAACACAGTAAAATAAATTTTGTTTTTACAGAAAATAACATAACAGTAGTTATTCTTTTTCTTTAACTGCAGTCTGACTCTGTAAAATTACAGACATTATCTGCTGTTATTTTACATAATATGACAATAATGACAGAGTACAGCTAAAATTCTTTTTTTTAATGAAATTTTATAGATATTTATGTACAATTACTTACTTTTTATCTGTAATAATATATTTGTGTTATTATTTAAAGGTTCATTTCTTTCCTAACAACTATTTTTTTTCCTTCAAAATTATAAGGTCAGTTTTAAAGAAAATGTAAGGTTTTGTCCTAAAGTTGCCATTGTGAATAATTGATAATCTGCATGAGGTGTATATGATATATTGAGATTTTACTCTATGTAGTTGGCATTAAATACTTACATAATGTTAAGGGCAATTGCCATATTTGAAATAACTGGAACATAACCTTGAAAAAGGCTAATACATGATACACTGCAGTAGCTGCAGTCTTAGTTGTATTTTGAAGGCCTCTTAAATTTAGGTCTGTAAACGTAAGTGTGTTCATGCTGCTTTGCAAGTGGGCAGTCCTTAATAATTAGGTCTGTTTCTGTCTCTGAAGTGCTGTGCCACGTCAACCTCTCCAGCTGAACTGTGTTCTTGTTATGTCCCCAGTGTCCAGACAGAGGGCACAGAACTTGCTGATGTGGTATCTGCTCTCCCAGTGAGGGAGCCTCTGACTTCTGTTTCATTCTCTGTACGTGCCAGCTCAAACCGTTAGCATGCTAGCGCTCTTTAGGCATTTCTGCGTTAGCATGTGGTGCTGGCGTCATGTCTGAAGCAGCACCTTCTGCAGGGTGAGCTAACACAGCCCTGCCCACAATCAGGAAAATACCTTAGTCACCGCTCCCCTACCGAGGGACTTCCAGAGAGGAGAGTTAGCCTTGTGTCAAAGCAGCATGTTTACAGGGAAAAGAGTGGAAATATTTGGATTAAAGACACAAACAAACATGCACACATGCAAGTACAGCTCTGGGATAAAAATAAGAGACCAATAAAAAATGATGAGTCTCATTGATTTTACCAAATTAAAAACCTCTGGAATATAATCAAGAGAAAAATGGATCATCAAACTGAACTGCTTGCATTTTTGCACCAGGAGTGGCATAAAGTTATCCAAAAGCAGTGTGTAAGACTGGTGGAGGAAAACATGCCAAGATGCATGAAAACTGTGATTAAAAAAACAGGGTTATTCCACCAAACATTGATTTCTGAACTGTTAAAACTTTATGAATATGAACTTGATTTTTCTTTTCTTTCTGCAAATAAATGCTCTAAATGACAATATTTCTATTTGTATCTTGGGAGAAATGCTATCAGTGGTTTATAGAATAAAATAACAATGTTAATTTTAATCAAACATCTACCCATATACCTGATTCAGAAACTGACGTTTTTTCAGAGCTGTATAAGGCAAGGTGAATTAGGTGGGATTTTTGCTGCTGATTACGTTTGCTGTAGTGATGATTCACTTTAATCAATGAAAAAAAAGTGTAAACAATGCAAATATTACCGGTGATAACACCAATCCCAGATAATTCATGATTTGCCTGCTCAACTTCATTTCATTTGTTAACATGCATTCATTTCTGCATTGTAGACCTGTAACATATTCCAAAGTTAGAACAGGACAATTTAGTACTAGTAAAAAAAAGGTAAAAAATATAAAAAATGTCCAGGAGATCTCTGTGTTCCAAAATAGTATTACTCAAAGAAAGATTAGAATGGATTTGCTAGTTTCTTTCTCTGCTGTACATAATATCAATAAATGATTTAAGTTATCAGCAGGTAAAAGTTTTTTTATTTATTTATTTATAAAAAAAAATTAGGGTATAAATCATGCCTCTATTTTACAGAATAATCTGTGTGGCATCTTGCATTGCTTTGCGGTAGAAACTTATTTACAGAATAAACGCATTAAAACCTAAAACCAGTCGCTTAACTCAGCAGGGGATCCCAAAGTGAGGGATGCCAAACCATTCTGAAGTGATCGTTTTTATAGGTTACGTTTTATTTGCAGTGTGGTTACAAGGACAAATCTGTTCAAAGTTTGCCTTTTCATTCAGTTATTCGGCTATTAACCTCAATGCAGAACCTAATGTGAATTATTTGTTTAGATTTTGCATTAATATCTCTATTAACGTATATCAGGGCTTTGTTTTAAGGGGTGAATTTAGAGTGAAGAACTGTGGAAGAAGTGTGGGTTTAAATACAGTGTCTAACAGATTAAATGAGGTAAGATGTCTGTCAAGCACAATACAGTACAGAAAATAAAAAAAATAATTTAGCAGTGATAATTACTTTGTTTTTTTTTTGGTTTGAAAGTTTGTTTTTTGAACATGTGATCTAATGTGTCTTTCTATCTTTTTAAAAGAAACAAAACGATTCTTTTACTTCATCGTGTTCTCTCTTTACGTTGGCAGTTATTGGAGTGTTGACATTGTTTTCCATTGACGGCCTGCGAGAGACCTGTAAACTTGTATGAGTTGCTGAAGAAAACAACTAAAAAAACACCTGGAGAGAGAAAACTGAGAGGTCTGACATCTGATCTGTCTGGGAGAGAGACCAGGGCCTTTCATGTGTCAGAAGAGGTTGGGGGAAGACGGGCTGTCTTAAAGAGATATCTCGCAATGTCCATCAGTCTAGCAGTTTGTCTTCATCAATCATCCCGGTGTTTGTTGACCATAGCAACAGGATGTCACAGCTATTTTTACGGATCTTGTTATTGGGGTCTGCTCCCTCTCAGCAGGAGTTTCCTCCGCTGTGGCATCATGGGATATATGTATGTGAAGGTTTTTGCGGTGTATTTGCGCTCGGGGACCGTCTTTGTTCTTTCACGACTTGGGTTTCTGCCTTTGCCCCGGCTCTAGTCACCAGATCTTTCTCTTTCAGATCAGTTTAAAATGTCGATACATCAGCAAGCTGTCTGACGCAGTTTGAACAAATACTACGGTGTTTACCTTGTAATGGACATGCTGGGGAGAAACACTGACGTGTTGTTTTTTTGAAGGGCCAAATTTTCTTTTAATGAAAATGTGTTGCCGTATTATGTTGCCTTCTAATGACGTGGCCCTAATTAACAGCTTATGTTGTGGTCCGGCGCTCGGTGTGGCTAACAGACACAGATGAATGGTGCTCATGTCAGGGTTTTCTTGTCTGGAGACACAGCTGACATTAAAGAGTCAAGGTCAAGCAGACCCTTCCCCTTCATCTGTCAGCCTTTTTGATCTGCAGCCGCTTTGCTTCTCCATTCTGCACGCTCTGCCTTTAACACGGGGCCAGAGGTCAGTGCAGGGCATGGCCGCAGGACCCCCCCACTCCACCCCACCCTACCCCCTCCTGCTTTTCTCTCTCTCTTTCTCTCTCTCTCTCTCTCTCTCTTTCTTACACTCCTCCTCTCAACCACTTCACATATGCAGCCATTACCCACCCTTAGTTTGCTTGGGTTTGCCCTGCCTCGGGCCCCGTGCATCCCCTGGCCCCTAATTATTTTATACTTTCTGTTCTGCATTCCTGTGAGATTTTATCGCTCGCACATGTCCGCACGCTCCTGAGGTAGCACTGTCGGCGTGTCTTACGATACTCGCTGAGAGTTGACATGACGGATCAGTGTTTTTTTGCCGTAGCCGCATTGATGTCCGAACCCTTCACGGTGGGGGTTTCAATTTGTCATATCATAAACAGGTGCTAAACGTGGGGGATTAGCGGCGTGTGTATGTGCCGACCGCTCTCTGCTTGTGTTATCTGAGTGTCGGGGCCCCCGTTCCACTCGGCCTCTGCTTCTGGCTTCACAACAGGGTTCTTGTATTGAGCAGAGGCTTCTGGAGGGCCCCAAAAACCGGTCACAGTTCACCGATCAGTGCAGAGACGTGAAGTCCTGTCTGTTTTCATTTAGGCTACGGCCACTAGGAGCCGGTTCCAGATTAGCAGTGAAGAGAGGCTGAAGCTGCCTGAGACTAAAGGGCTCAACTGGTACTGATTACATACAGTAGAGAAGCAGAGGCACCCTGCCAGACATGTGCAGGAGAAAGAATGAAGATAAAATGTTTCAGGATGGATAGTAATGTGCTGTCTTCTTTTGCTGCCATAACAAAACCTCCTAACTCTATTTTCTACAGTTTTAAACCAGTGACCCAAAGAACCAGCTTCCTTTGACTAAGTATAAACATGTAATGACAAATGGACCAATCAGAATTTCATAAAACCAGCATTTCATGAAATAGCATCCACTGTCGAAAATCACTGACAAAATATAGAAGCGATGCACCTAGGACTGGACAATTTGAGAAAAAAAAAATGATATCAGTCGATGCAATATAATTCTGATATCGATATGAACAGTATAAAAGCCACCACCCATGTTGTACATAATGCACTGATAGCACTGATACTGATATTTAAACGCATTTTCACAATACATAGTATTTATCGTAAATCATCACACAGACAAAAATGTATCAGCAGAGATTCTGCTATTCTGCTGTACAAATACTCACAAATACAA
This sequence comes from Astyanax mexicanus, assembly GCF_023375975.1. Lineage (NCBI taxonomy): Eukaryota > Metazoa > Chordata > Actinopteri > Characiformes > Acestrorhamphidae > Astyanax > Astyanax mexicanus. The sequence continues at coordinate 58,898,570 of NC_064409.1, forward strand.
TACAGTGATTTTTATTTTATTTTGGTTGTATACTGTCCAATTAAACATCATATTTTACACTCTCTGTAATGAAATGTACTGTGGTCTTTAAGCACTGATGATTTCCTTGATATTCTTATTAAAGCATATTTTTGATACGGTAAGAAAATATATCACAGTACAACAAAATTTTTAAATGTTGCCTAACTCTAGATTTTCCAAAATATTTTGAAATGTTGGACAATATTTGTCCAAGCACCAAAAGTGCTTTAAAAAAAAAAAAGTGTTTTCTCTAACGCAGGATTAAAGTAAATTAAATTTAAAGTAAATTCACAATTAAAATTGCACTGCTAAGGAAAACCTTTTGTGCATTGTTGGTGTGTCTGCTGAAATATGAAAAAGATTAAGTATATAATAAATATTTTTAACTGTAGTTTTTTTATTTTAAAAGCAAGACAAACTTATATGTGGGCTATTTAATTTATGCAATAGTAAAAAGTGGCAAAAATGGCAAAAAAAAAAAAAAAAAAGAAAACCTGTGAAAACCCTTGTTTAAAATTCTGTATTCTGATTTTATTTTTATTTTGTTCAGTTTCAACCAAAAATAAATATTTTGGGGCATCTCTAAAAAAGCTTTAAAAATGTAGCAGTGACGTAGAATAAATGTTTTATTTCTATGTGTTTTGCCTCTGTATTGCAGTCTCTGTTCCAGAGGATGCAGATGGACCCTCTGGAGCGGGAATGGTTACGGTGTGCTGCATTAGGAAATGCTCCTGGCCTGCGCCAGCTTCTGCTCCAGGACCCCTCCCTGGCCCCCAAAAAGGTGAAGCCCCCTTCAACCCCCCTTCCTTTTCTGCAGACCCCACCAGAAACAGTAATGCCTTCTATTCTTTAAGCTCCCATCACTGCCGGCCCTGATCTTACAAGATCTTATCTCTTCCTCACAGAATCATATAATAATGTCCAATCATATTTAAGGCATTATGGTACACAGAATATTTAAAAAAATGGAGTGACCAGTGTTGAACATCAAGTACAGCTTTTGCAAGTGAGGATGTTCCAAAGCTGTCCCCTGATGTAACACTTAATGAGTAATTTACGTACTGCTATCCCATGACTTTTGGCCTGTTAGTGTGTTACATGAACACTTTGGGTAGATTTTATTTCTTGGCACATTCATACAAACACCTAGTGTATCTTTTTTGTTCTTTTTGTATTTTTGTTATGAATCTGGCGGTTGTTTTTTTTATATTTTTTCAGAATTTCATGATGAATGGACCAATATTTATGGTGCATAAAGATTTGATATAAAATCTTTTTACATTGACTTTCAATAAAAGTTAACAAAAAATATTTTTACTATTAAAACATAAGGAAAAGGTTTTTGCATGATAGTATCTATATTTCTATGTTATTATATTTAAAAACAAGCACATTCCATCTGGTACTATTTTCAGAGTATAATCGGATGTGGTCAGGGATGTCAGACATGAACTAATGTCTCTGTTTGAGTGGGTACGATTTCGTGACGCACATGCTCACATTGTGTTGGAACAATAGTGGTAAGAAGGGTAATTTAATTCCAGGCTAAACTTGGACAGGGTATGAATGATAGCACGTAACACTACAGCTATCCAGGAGCAGGAAGACACGGTGGCAGGGGATGAAAACCGCCAGACAGGAACAGATAGTCTTTTGACCAGGAGCGTTTCGTCGCCTGATATTGTTGAAAGGCCACGCAGCTCGCTTTGAAGGTGAAGAGAAAAGAAAATAAAACACGTTTGACGATTTCCAGATATTGTTTGGCCCCCTGGATGTGTACGAAGCCTGGATTGGCTTAAACTTCAGAAGCCTTGGACCCCAAGGCTGTCTATTCTGCTACTTAGCCTACAATAACAGGCACTTCCGAAACAAGGGTGGAGAAAAAGAGGAAGGTGGTAAATGAGTGTCTGGTTGTAAATCATCACATATGTGCCTAGCAGCGGCAGCTCGGGCTCTGCAGGAGCGGGGCCCAAAGCAGCGGCACTTATTAAATTTCCATGAAGTTTAGTGAATTTGCAGGATCAGTGGGGTGAGTAAAGGCAACAGGGAGTGGCTAGCACTGCTATTGCCTGCAGCGCCTCCGTAAAGCAACTGACAAATGTGCTTACTGCTACTGCTAATGCTGCTAGGAGTAGATTTATCAAAGTATTTAGAGCGTGGTACAGTTGTTTGCCCGTGCCAAACTACTACAACTGCAGTGAATAACTGGGAAATGATAAATGCCTTGCACAAGCTTTGACACCCAGTCACCCAGTTTTTTTTTTTTCTGTTTGCAATTAAATGCACATTCGTTACTGTTAGAACTGGGGTTAGTTGCTTCTGACAGGGCTTGTTGTAGTGCTTGTAGCAGACATTAATATATCCCTGACACTACTTTTATCTGAGGGTATAACAGTCTATAACATTCAGCTCTACCTACTTCCTTCACTTTCTTTCCCTGCTGGTCCTTCAGGCAGAGGTGATTTCATTAAGGCCAATGCCCTTTGTGTTCTGTGGAAAGATTCCTTCCCAGGATTCTTTCTTTCTTTCTTTCTTTCTTTCTTTCTTTCTTTCTTTCTTTCTTTCTTTCGTTCTCAGCCCAAGGGTATGAATGCGCTGAAGCTGGAGCGAATGCATGTATCTAAACACACTTCATGTTTACACTGGCATGCAAGCAGAGATACCGGCGTGCCGCTTTTGTGTGGCTGATGCAGAACTACTCCAATGCAGGACATTTTCAAAGAGCGCACAAGGTTTTCTTCTGGAGCCAACAATACATTTTCAAAAGAGGAACCAGTTCAAAAGCGCCATCTATATTGCCCTTAAAGATAAGCCAGGACACTCTCATCTGATCTGGCCTTTAGATGTGGCAGTCAAAGGCGGCCATATTGAGTGGCCCCCTTTTACTCCTCCAGTCCCCCCAGGTCAACAGTAATGGCCAATGCTCTTAACCAGAATCTGATAAAGGAGATAGTGTTGATGGGATAGACAACATCTTACGTGGCCATCGAGATTGAGAGACAAAAACTCATAGGAAAGGTTAATCTTGAGCCCTTATCAATCAATTACATTTGGCTTTTGTGGAATTAATGGCATGGCTTGAATTGCTCCGGAAGATTGGAAGGCTTTGTGTGGTGAACTTGGCATTGGCGTCTCGGGGGGGGGGGGGGGGTTGGGGGTGCAGGAAGCGTTTTGTGTTTGAATCATCGCAGCCAAATGATTAAAACTCCACTCACTGAAGATGATACAGAGGAAGATAACAGATCCTTTCAAATTAATCAGGGAAAAGACGTGCCTTCTCTCCTTCCATCAAACGCTTGCTTTGGATCGCTTGTGAAGGCTCAAAATGGCAATCAATTGGAATTTAATTGTGGGGCCCTGTGCTTTACAGTCCTTGAATGTGTTTTTTATGTATTGGACTATGATATCTACAATCTCATTACATCCTCTCTCCTCTCCTCTTTTTCATCCTCGCTCCTTCAGGACTTTGTCACTGTAAGTACACAGGGATAACTATACTTTAAACTGTTTGCTCCTGCTGTATTCCATAGATTCACACTTGAAACTTTTTAAAGTGTGCCTTGCCATTAAGAGGTTGTACACTGTAAAAAAGCAAAGATGCTACAGAACTGTTATGTTTACTGAAGAACCTTTTAATATTGTTCTTTGAATAGACAGTTTTGTAAATATGAAGTGTGACTGTAAAGACTGTAAAGTCGTTTATGATGTTTTAGAGTCTCCAAATAATTTAAAGGATCTATAGCAATGACCAGATAAAGCATTCTCTTAAAAGTGAACCCACCACAAGTAAACTGCCTCTGCTGGCTGGTTGTTGTGTGGTGTGACATGATAATTGACAGTATTGGCTGGAACAGACTGTCTACAGGACCTTTTTTTGTTCATGGAGTAGCTGAATTGTAGTCAAGCTGTCATGGTACTAAACTGAAAAAAATTTACTTAAAGTTTCGCAACTTTCTTGCATTTGTTTTTTTAAGTAAATTTAATTTCAGATACATTTAAATAACTTGGTTTTAAGACTTAAATATTACATAAGTAACATAAGTAAATAAATGAACTGAACTTAAGTCAATTCTTTCTTTAAGTAAACTTAACTTAATTTATTTTTCCTAAATCAATCCTTTCTTTTAGTAACCTTTACTTAATTCTGCATACATTACCTTATTACAATTACTTAATTTATACAATATTACCTAATTACATTAACTTAATTTGTTCAATATTACTTAAATAATTTATGATACATAATATATTATAATTCCTGAATTTAAATATTTTTAGTTAAAACACACATATTACACCGTCTCAACACATGGATGGCATGTAATACATTATTTTTAGTATACTAAACACTAACTAACATTAGTATACTAAAAAGAATGTATTACATGCAGGCCATGTATTGAGACAGTAAAACTTGGTCTGTTTACAAAATAAATCTTTCAGATTATGTAAATATTTGAATGTGCGTTTTAACTAAAAATATTAAAATTTTATGAATTGTAATATATTATGTATCATGAATTTTTTGAGTAATATTGTATAAATTAAGTAATTGTAATTGTATGCAAAAGTAAGTAAAGTTTACTCAAATAAAGGATTGACTGAAGTTTAGTTCACTTATTTACTCTGTGTAACATTGAAGTCTTAAAACCGAGTTGAGGTTACTTAAGTTTATCTGAACTTTACATTATTTAAAAAAAAGCAAATGCAGAAAGTTGCAAAACTTTTTTAAAGTAAATTTTACTATTTTTTTCAGTGTAGTTAGTTAATCAGAGTATTATTAAATATACTGTTTTAATGTAATCTGACGCTAGTGTACTTAGTACTTTAGTGTAGTAGTATAGTGACTAGTGTGGTCTAGTAGTGTCTTGTGTAGTAGTGTAGTTGCTGAGCTCTATAAAGCTCAATGTAGGTAGTCTGAGACGCTTGTTCTGCAAGAAGGACCTGGCCTACCAAATAAGTAGATGTGCCTAGCTTTGCCTCTGGTTCCAAATGCAACAACATGCAGACAAAGAGAGTGAAAAAATAACGTCCATGTTTTCTACATTTATTGTCATTCTCAACCAGTGAATATATTTTCCCTTAGAACTAAACACTTAAACCAACAACCATTTTTAAGAGATTTCCAGTTCTAAGATGTTTTTGGTAGATCCCTTATCTGTAATATTCACACACAAATCTAGAGCCACAGAAGCGATCTTCACTGTAAACTGTATGAAGGATAGAACAGTCTCACTCCTGTTCATTTGCACCCATCATGTCTTCACTCCGTTTCTTCTACAATACGACACCCGGGAACGCAGATTTGTAAACAACAACAAACAAGGGCTCAGTTAATCTTCTTAAGAGACATTAATGAAGGGGGAAGAGACAGGCCTGGCTGGATACTGATCCTGCTCTGATCACATAGCAGGGGAAGGTGAGTGGGGGAATGAAAGGATTAGGCCGAGGAGTTCCCACTGGAATCAAATGGGAGCTCAATCTCTAAACTCATCTCCCACCCCCCAAAACTTCAAAACACTCCCGGCTTTGAAATGGGAGTAGGTGTCTCTAATCCCCTCTGTGGATGTTAATCTATGTACCTAGATTAAGTCCTGTCTTCAGTCTCAGCTTTGGTCAGCGCACTCATCTCGGCATGGTAAACTTTAGCACTGTAAGGCATCAATGAGTGTTGAATGGGTCAGCTGATGCTTGTTTTCAGCTCAGATGTGGACTTATCCAGGGTGTAAACTAGTCAATTGTATTGGATAGGAACTGGAATGAACCAGCAGAACAAAAGCGGTGATATAGGGAGTCATTACTGACCAATCAATACCAGTTGAAGCTGCTACGAACATTTGTATATGTGCCATTGCTGTTGTGAGAAAACTGTGTATTGTCAAAACTTTGTTAAGAGTAATAGATAGTGTTCTTTACTATATACGCCTGGATTTAAACGTTTGAAAACAATGTTTTTAATAATATAAAATCAGTGCTGTTTCAAAGGGTATGGTTCTAAAATGATTGATCAAGCTGTAGAGCATCAAACATTGTTATAATACATTTGTATCCAGGATGCTTAATAGTCCATTAATATTGAGCAAATGTAGAGGCAGATTTCTCTAAACATAATGACTAAAACAATTGAATTAAACATTTTTAAAATACCTTTTGGTGTGCACCTTTAATGAAATCAATGGTTATCATTGTTAGAACTTTAAGTGAATTATTTTATTATTATAAAGTTATTCTGGGGTGTTGATATTGATCTCTATAGTCTCTGTTTAGGCAATTACTTTGTATTTGCATTTTTGCTTCTTTTTTCTTTTTACTTTTTGACATAGAAAGTCAATATTCTGAGTTTATCTATGACATCTTTATAATTGTAAAATAGTCCTACCTTTTTTTTTATTTATTTATTTCAGGAACAATTTTTCTGCACCTGTAAATGTGCCATTTTAGGTGTACAGGAAATAGTATCATGTCTCATAGAATCAAGCTAAAATCTCTGGGATATGCCCAGTGTATGTTAAATGTATGTATTTTAAATGTCGACACAACTTTGGAAATTGAGTGATTCATCCACCTGGGACCCAATTATTAGGCTCCCTGGCTAGTGTGGACCCTCATTCACTAGATAACACCTCAAAACCTATATAGGTTTTGGCAATCTTCAGTTGTTCCTTAGTTGTCAGTGTATACGTATAGCATGTCAATTCAGTGTTTGATTGAATATAAAAATCTGCATCACATTTATTATGTTCTCACGTTTCTTTGTTTCTTTGTTTCTTTTCCCTTGCCATCATGCCTTCACCTGCTGTGACTCTCTGTACAAACTCAAGGGGGTAAGTTCTTTCTGCAGAACAAATATAAAACGAATAAATATTTTTGTAGAGATTCTTATTCTTCACCCTACAGTTTACAGTGCAGTGTACAGTGTGCAGTGCTCAGCCATTTCATCTAAAGCCCTGGTTTCTGTGTGTACTCTGAAATCACAAAGGCTATAATAAGCTACTGATAAATATGTAAAAACATGGTCATGGTATTTTGTAGCTTCAGGCGTTTTCTATGCAGGATTTGCACTCGTGTTTGACGTTAATAATTGCTAGGATGGGGTATTTAGTTCATGATAATCTGTGTGTCTGCTCTGCACTCTTCTCTGTGTGTGCTAGTGCCACAATCATCATTGTGTGTAATTATAGTCTAATTACACGGCAATTATTACTTTAACAAACACACATAACTCAGGCAGCCCTAAAGGCATGTGCACACCTCTCTTCGCTGCTCGACCAATGGGAGAGCAGGATTGTTTTAGTAAGGGGTAAAAGGATTAAACTCTGCGCTGGAGTTTGTCGTTTACCAAAGGCTGCCTTGCTGCCTTTTTTTTCCATAATGGCCTTTGTGTATTGACAAAAAACGTGAATTTCACACTACTGCCGAGTAAATGTGAAAATCTGATTACGGGTGGTCAGTGGTTAAAAAAGTAGTAGATTCTTTATCCAGACAAAATCAGCAGAAGACTTAGCGTTTATAAACCCACATGACAATTATTTGTTAAAGAGGTTGGATGAGACATTAACACAGTTATTGCTATAATAATTAAACGAAAAGACAAGCATTGCATTTTTTACATCATATTTGATTATGTAAAAGGTGTCTTAGAATATTAAACTATAGTTTGTATTTTGGATTTTTTGATATACCATATTTTTCAATCATCAATGTGCCTTATAATCAGTTTTTTCAGGTTGAAAGGAGTAGTAAAGCCACTCTGCTGTGTTTATAAATTAGTGATATAGTTCAGTTCTTCAGCACCGAGACTCAAAACTGAAGCAGTGTTAGCATTAGCTGCTAACTGTGCTAAGCGCTAGCTCTTTTTCCATTCAGAGGTGAGTATTATCAGCCTGTAGCCTGCTCCTAATCCTGGCTGCACTGCTAGAGCAGCATTAGCATTACCCGCTAACCACTCTAAGCGATAGTTAGCTCTTTCGTCGTTCAGAGGCGAGTATGTTGGACTGTAGCCTGCTGCTAACTATAGCTAGCAGTGCTGAAGCAGCATTAGCATTATCTGCTAATCATGCCAAAGGCTAGTTGGCTCTTTTGACGTTCACAGGTGATTATATCAGACTGTTGCCTTCCTGTTTGCAGTGTTAAAACAAGCTATGTTAGACAAACCACTAGCTGATATCACCTTGGGTTACTGGAACACTGAAACAGAAGCACTTTGCTCACCCAAATGAACAGTTTTCAGGAGATAAATATGTGTAGATTAACATTTTGTGCTAAATTGACTTCAAAAATAGTGTGCCTTATAATCCAGTGCGCTTTGTGTATGAAAATAGACCAAAAAATAGACATTTTTTTGATATTGCGCCTTATAATCTGGTGTGCCCTATAGTACGATAATATGGTATATAATGGTTTGGCTCATGAAACTGTAATGTATTGTAAATATCTATCTTTGTTGTGTCCTCATTTGAAGTATAATAGAGCACAAGCGAAACAAATCTGATTTTTTTTTGTAAAAGTCTTGACCGTTTGATTGTATTTTCATTACAAAAATGTACATAAACTCGAGTAAGCCCTAGTCTAGTGAAGTTAACCAAAGTAAAAGTCTAGTAAAACAGTTAAAAGCTACAGCCACTTCAGAGGAATATAGTGTTGTTGATACTAGAGAGCAGCACATCACCACCATACCTTGCTAGTTCTGGAGCCAGGCCTCTGGACCATAGTCTTTTTCTTGAACAGAATGGGATGTTAAAACGAAGCACACAACAAATATATGGGGAACGATAACATTTTTTTGTTGAAAGCAAAAAAAATGGTAAAATATTGCTAAATTCTAAAAACAAGTTATAGTAGAGCTGGCCTTAAACTTTAACCTAACTATAACCTTAACTCAAATATTAATGCAGTCTGAAACATAATGCAGCCCTTAACCTGTTTTTTGTTAACAAACTGAACATCTGTAGATAATCAATACCATCGAAACCATCAAAATGAAGTGTGACCAACAACAACAAAAGAAAATGTGGGGTTTTACTTTGAGAATAACAATATTAAAGAAACTGTAGTGGGTTTATCCCTCTAATCTGTGCAGTAATGGTAAAGTGCTGCATGTAAAGCTGTCCGCTTGTCCGTATGAAGCCTGGGCATTATCACACTCCCCGTGAAATAATTGAATGTTATCACTACAGTTGTTGTGAGAGGCTGTTAGTGTTGCTCTTTTGTGTGAGGCCGCAGGAGTTTTTAAACAGGTCCATATGGTGAGAGCCGTCGGGCTTTGAAAGAGAGCAGAGTAGTGGTGGTCCTCATACGCTCAGCTCCTCTATTGAGCTTTAACAGGGAGGCTGAGTTTAAGCTCTCCTTTCACACCCAGAATAAAAGAGAGTGTGTCCATCTGGCCCACAGTAAAGCTTTTGCGCACACACACACACACACACACACACACACTCACACACTTGCTCTGTACCTATTTAGCTGTCTGTGCACCACTTGTTCCTTTTCTCTTTGTCACTCTCTGTCTCCCTCTGTCTATTTATCAACATCAGAGCTATTGGGTTCAAACCTAAAAACCTAAAGAGTACATAATGCTGTGTTTCGTTTGAACTCTGATGTCAGAATTTCCTTGTTTTAAGTAGGGGTGTGCCATATCGTATCGTATGAGATAATATCACCAACATTTTTCAATATATTATACCCTAAAATATCGTGCCACATCACCCACCTTTAATTATCACATCAGGGTACTACTTTTTTGCTGTTTTTAACAAAAAGATTATAACACTCTTCTCATTTCCCATTATATATCTACTAGAGAGAGATTATATCTGTCCAGCATAATTTATTTTACTTTAATCCTGGATATATGGAGATATTCGGAGTGCATTATTAGTATAACATTCTGGATCATTGACTTCTATTACAAAACTGATTACATTCTTTATTTTTTTAATATATGCAGTACTGTATTTTTGAAAAAAAAAATGTATTAAGTGTTTTGTCATATCGTTATCGCAAAAATACCATGACATATAGTGATATTATTTCAGGGCCATATTGCCCACCCCTAGTTTTAAGTAGGAAATTCTCCTGGAATTCTCCTACAACTCATTTCCTACATTTTTCAATCCAAGATTGCGGCACCACACAGTAAAGCAGTTATATATAGTTATAGTTTATTAGCACTTAGCACTTAGCTAGAATATTTGTCTCTCATAACATTAGTTGAACACACAGTAGTGTCCAACGTTTATCTGTTGCACATTTCCATGATGTCTGGATACACAAATGACCCCATAGGGTTTTATTATCAACTGGTATCGCTAACAGTGCTAACCTGGGATAATACAATGATACAGTACAAATCAGGTGTGTCAATTTCAGCTCCACATTAGCATTATTTAATTGTTTTTTTTTTTATTTAAAAACAGTACCAGTCAAAAGTTTTGGCACACCTTCTCATTATTTTTTTTTACTTTTTTAAATTAAAAAAATATATTTTTTCTACATTGTAGATTAATATTAAAAGCCTCAACTATTATTTAGCACCTTCAGGAACTCCTTCAAGACGCTGAGAAAACTATTCCAGGTGACTCTACCACATGAATACACTGAGATTAAAATACCAGTGTATTTTATTGTGTGCAGATCTGTCCTCAAAAATAATTGTGGCTACTTAGAGTAATCTAACGTATAAAACTTATTGTGGTTTATTTAACCCTTTTTGTTTTTTACAACATAAGAATTCTGCATCTGTTCCACTAAAGTTTTATTCTCTTTAATATTAAATATACAATGCAAAAAATAACAAAAAGAAAGAAAACACATTGAATGAGAAGAGGTGTGTCCAAACCTTTGACTGAAACTGTAATAAATACTGTTGAGTTCAGAAGATAAATTATTTTTTTATCTACTGTATGTTGAAATATGAATTAAATCTCATAACTAACTCCCACTGTCTTACACTTCCTCTTCCTATTCCTCTCTGACACACACACACAGATACATATCATTGCAGCTGTTTCTGTGAAGCACAAACATACGTTTGGCATGTTTTCACTCCTACCTCTCCAACTATGTACCTGTTTACCTGTTAAAGTAGTATTTAACAGTAGTGGAGGACAATCTGTGTTCGAAGTTAAAAATAAAACAAATGTGAATATAAATAAACTTTATTTATATATAAAGTTTTTGTCTTATGAAGGACAAAATACAGTTAATCTTGATTCACCACAATTAATCACAGCCAACTGTCTGATCCATTAGTTAACTTTTAATGCATTAACGGGCCAAAATTAAATACATTAAAACTACAGGATGTAGTCCCTGTAATACCCGAGTTAACGTTAGTGGACACTGTTGGTGGAGTAAACGCTGCGCTCTGCAGGACAGTGTGGAGACGTTAGAGGTGGGGAGGAGACAGTGGAGGAGGCTGGGAATTTTTCAATGGCCCGTGTCAGTGTGAATTAACCAAAGAGCTGTCAGCACAGTCAGGAGTGTAGAAAAGGGGGCTTGTGGGGTCAAGGTGGTCCGCCAGCTCTTGTGTGACAAGATACATAGTTTCTTTTCAGCCGCTGGAAGATTACAGGTTACTATAGTTCCCCTCAGGCGCGACTCAAGCATTCGCTTAATCTGCTCAGCATCAGTTAAAGGGTGGCGCTGATCTGGGCTGGATAAAGATTGTGTTGAGAAAAAAACGGGGAGGAGAATTTCACAAAAGCCGAAAGCCGGGGCTCCTCCGCTCCGGCTTTGATGGCGTCTTCAGAGGGAGCGTAGCCTGAGCGGGAGCCCCCTGAGCTCTGAGCTGCTGGATAAATAATCTGATCACGGACACTGACACTGCTGTGGAGAGGGACAGCACTGACACGGCAAAATTAATAATTAGCCTTGTGTTTTTTTTTTGTTTTTTTTACCGCTCTCATTCTCTCTTTACCACTCTCAACATACCAGCTCTTTCCCTCACTTCCTACCTATCTATTACATATCTCTCTTTATCTCTGTGTACCACTCTATCTCTCAACATACCTCTCTCTCTCTCTCTCTCTCTCTCTCTTTTTCCTATACAGATCTTGTTCTCAATACCACCTGTTAGTCTTTCTACTCCTGTCTACATCTTTCTCTAATTCCTCAATAACTCTCATTCTCATACCACCTGTCTCTGTCTTTCTCTCTCACTCACTTTTTTTTGACCTTTCATTATTTAGCTACCTCTCTCTACCACTTCCTGTCTCTCTCTCTCTCTCTCTCTCAGTGTATAACACTCTTATCTATTTATCTCTCTCTTTTCACTGTTAATTCTCTATCTATATCTTCCTACCAAAAAAGTGCAAGTTTATCAGGATTTTCTCCTGATACAGCTGGCTGATTTCCCTGCTCAACATAAGCTACTAAATTCGACAATTAGCAGGCGAATCAGGTCTGCTTAAGCAGGAAGAGCACAAAACTTTGCATGAATCCAACCCACAGGACTGGAATTGCCCATCATCTTGGTCTAGATAATCATTTTCTCATGAGCAAAAAGCTGTAGATTTCATTACAACTAAACAGAGATACATTTGACTACCAAGTGTAAGTGCATGTGTTTGAAATCTATGGAGGATACAATATAGAGTGACCAGATGTAAATGGTCTCTCTCTCTCTTTCTCTCTCTCTCTTTATATGACATGTTTCATCAGTGGCGTGCAGTGAATATAGTGGGTACCCCTTCTGCAACCACCCCCCCAACCTGCCGCCGCCGGCCAGCCGACCGACAAATAGATAAATATTACAAACTACATATTCTCTGTATTGACTTCAACAGCCCACAAATACAGCTACAAACAAAAGTATACAATAGACCCAACAATAAATGCTTAATTTGCCTACAAGTGCAACCGTTCAACAAAGATCACTCATTTGTATGTCTACAGTACGCCAGGGCAGCCAAAACATTAAGTACACACAAAAACTCACCAGCCAGGGGGCCTATTATTGTGATTTAGTTGAACATTGAAGGACAGACTTTAAAAAGGCTTTTTAATGTAATATGACACAATATCTGTCTCATTTGCAGCCGCAATTCCATAATAGTTCACTAACTATTGAAGTAATCCAGCAACACCTTCACCACAAAGCTGAGAAGGGGTTAGACAACCATGGCCCCGCCCCCGGAGTGAAAATCATGAATCTGATTGGTTAGACTTGCTTCGACTTTGCTAATAGATTCATTACTACACTCTTCTCAAAATCAGGAGAAGGGGCACACAGTCACATGGGGGCAGAAGCCATTTTAAAAAGCTTTCATTGGTTAAAACCGCTGTCAGTCAGATAAGAGTCCTGTAGCAACTAAAAAACACAGACTAATGCTTTGAATTAGCTGCTGTTTTTTTATTTTAGTTCATTTATAAAATAAGTCCATATACTTACAATAGCTATGATATATATTTCCTGCTTAAAAATTATGTAATTATTTACATGCATTTATTGTCACCCCTTCTCTGAAGGCTTAGAAGGGCCTCAATGCACACCACTGTGTTTCATATGACAAAAAGAAATCCAAATCAAGATATAGATGAAACATGGAGACAGTTGTATAGAGAGATATGAGTATCACTTTATTTTTAGAGATGCCTCATATGTGCTCATCTAACATTCAGCTCACATTCAGCTGCATGAATCTAACCCAAAATTCTAATCTTACCCTTTTAGTGTTAGTATAGGCTAAACTCACTGGATTTGCAATTTGGGTTAGATTCATGAGCCTAAGCCTATACTCAACCATGAATCAACCTAAAAATGTAACTCTAAACTTAACCTAAATTTAAATCTAACCCTAACGCTAAAATGTAAAGATTAGAATTTGGGTAGATTCATGCAGTTTAATGTGAGCTAAATGTTAGATGTGCACATATGAGGCATCTCTAATAATAAAGTGTAATAACAAACCTATCTCTCTCTTTACATCTGTCTGTATGCTTTATGTACAGTATCTCTTGATTAGATTTCATTTTTTCCTTTCTTTCTTTTTTACTGTTTACAACATTTTTCCTCATAAAGTAGAGATGCACACACACACAGAAACACACACAAACTGAAAGGTTTGTAAACTGACTATGATATGTGTGTGTGTTTTGTGTGTGTTTTTTAACATGTCTTTGCTCTCTGGACTTCTGAAAGTTTGTAAGTATTCTTCTTTTCCTCTTAGACTAAACCATTCTGTTGAGATTAAGATTGACACACCGTATTCCACAATCAGGTCATCAGCAGCATCAGTGCAAGTGCTGATATCTTTTTAAGATCAATAATCATGAAGAATACTTAGCATCCACTCTCATCAGGGATCAATCAATACAGTCTCACTGCCTCGTCTCACTGTCCCTCAGTGAGTTCAGCTCACATGCATAAAGTGAGCTAAATCACAGAACATGAAGTATATTAGTATCAACCTGTCTGGCGGAGACAATGGGTCGAGTGTCCTTGATTCAGACTCTTTTGTGCAGCATCACTGAGCTAACATTGTGCTGAATTAGCCTGTATTCTAATGACCAGCAGCACCCTCATCCGTTCAGCTCAGGACAAATCTGCTTATGTAATGCTCCAGTGAGGGAGAGCTCAAATGGACCTTAAAACAGCCCGATTACCGAGGAGGTGCATAATGACTGTGTTTTTGTTTAACTTTCAATTTCATTATATACAAACCCAATTACTACAAATGTCCAAATCCAATTTCCTTCTCTTTTTCAATGCGTTTTTCTTTATTTTCATGATTATTTACATTGTAGATTCTCACTGAAGGCATCAAAACTATGAATGAACACATGTGGAGTTTTATACTTAACAAAAAAGGTGAAATAACTAAAAAAAAAAAGTATATTCTAGTTTCTTCAAAATAGCCACCCTTTGCTCTGATTACTGCTTTGCACACTCTTGGCATTCTCTCAATGAGCTTCAAGAGGTGGCCACCTGAAATGGTTTTCCAACAGTCTTGAAGGAGTTCCCAGAGGTGTTTAGCACTTGGTGCCCCTTTGCCTTCACTCTGTGGTCCAGCTCACCCCCCACACCATCTGGATTGGGTTCAGGTCCGGTGACTGTGGAGGCCAGCTCATTTTTTGTTAAGTACATAAAACTCCACATGTGTTCATTCATAGTTTTGATGAGAATCTACAATGTAAATAGCCATGAAAATAAAGAAAACGCATTGAATGAGAAGGTGTGTCCAAACTTTTGGCCTGTACTGTAAATGCAGTGGAGGACATGAACTGTTTGATTTGTATTCAGGAAAATATTGATTTTAAAATGAAGTTCTGGAAAGAGCAGATTTTATGATTTTATTCATTATATTTAGACATTAGCAGATTTACTCAATTTTTTTTTATATTTTCTATGACAATTACAGTTATGATTTTTAGTAATGTTCCTTATCAAACATAAAAGTTTTTTATTTAATGCTTAAAAGAAATCCTCAAGATTTAGTGGTGTAATGTCAGGCAGACAATTGACAATTGCCTGCTGTTTTGGAGAAGCATGTTTTTCAATGCAAAATCATATGCTGCACACATTTACTTTATTCTAGATTATAACACAGTAAGTTCTGACCCTGCAATGTGATTGGCTGAGAGACATTCTATGAGTTCCGTTATCAGCCGGTAATGCACTGTAACCAGAGCTCTTCATGTATTACTTATATATACTTGTACAACCTAGCAATGATGCATCGCTTACAAGCCAAACAGCGCAGCTACAAACAGAGCAGCAATGGAGCTATTTTAACTCGTTTATAACCAAACAGATCAGATTTTTTTGTTTTCTTTAACTCAAAATCTTTTAATAAACAGTGATAATGGAACTGTGGTACAATTGCAATAATACACTCGAGGTTTGTGCTATAACGTGTAATATTGGCAGTGTTGTGTTGCGGTCGTAGGCACGAGGCTGCAGTGCCAATATAACACGTTTTACACATGCATTTTTGCTTAAATGTTCTTTTTCCATTAACACTGTTTTTGCGCATTCCTCCATTCATCCCCATTATTCATCCCCATTCACACTTTTCCAGAGAGTTATCCTCCTCTATGATTTTCCCATTCTGGGCCATTTTAAAGCCAACTTTAATGTGTTATTTTAAGTCAGCTTTTCATGCCCAGAAGCAACACAGCACTTTGGTGAATATACCAGCATTTTTGGAAGGCAGTGATTGACAGGAGTGTTTGATTGACAGTGTTTGTGTGTACCTGCATGTGTGTGTGTGTGTGTGTGTGTGTGTGTGTGTGTGTGTGTGTGTGTGTGTGTGTTTGCAGACGGCTCTCCACTGGGCAGCCAAGCAGGGCCGCATAGAGACGGTGGACATGATGGCTCGCTCTGGCGCAGACGTCAACCAGAGAGCGGTGAGAGCTGACAGGAGCCTGAGCTCCTACTGACACACTCACATTTACACCTCTGCAGGGGCTCACATACACACACACACACACACACACATACACACACACACACACAGACTCACAAATATGGACTATGCACACTCCCAGAAATTAACACCTCCTTGTGGTGCACCCGCTTTAACTGGGTTTACACTCTAGTTTATACACCTAGTTTATAACATAGCATAACATTATGACCACCTCCTTGTTTCTACACTCATTATACATTTTAAGAGTTTCAGATCCACTGAGGATATAAGAACACTTGTAGTCCTGTATCTGATTCTCTGTGTACCTTATTGTGCTTCTTTCACCCTGTTGTTTCTTAGTGGCCAGGACTTTACAGGACCACCACAGAGCAGCTATTATTTGGGTGGTGGGTCATTCTGAGCCCTGCAGTAATACTGACAGTTCTGTCTGATTTTTTAGAAGGTGTCTACAAGGAGAAGCAGCTACAGTAGGAAGGATTGTGAATTAGAGTGAATGGTGAGTGGACACAGTGTTTAAAAACTCCAGCAGCACTGCTGTATCTGATCTACTCGTACCAACACAATACACATTAACACCTCATACACCACACCACCGCCATGCCAGTGCAGTCACGGCAGTGCTAAGAAGGATTCACCCCCCCCTAAATAATAATAATATCTGCTCTATGGTGGTCCTGGCCATTGATGAACAGGGTGAAAGGGGGATAATGATACAGTATGCAGAGAAATAGATACAGGAATACAGTCTGTAATATAGAATAACAACAAGCTCCTACAGCTCTGGAAAAAAATAAAAGAGCACTTCCGTTTCTGAATCAGTTTATCTGATTTTGCTTTTTCTAGGTATATGTTTGAGTAAAATGAAGATTGTTGTTTTATTCTATAAACTACAGACAACATTTCTCCTAAATTCCAAATGAAAATATTGTCATTTAGAGCATTTATTTGCAGAAAATGAGAAATGGCTGAAATTTAAAAAAAGATGCAGAGCTTACAGACCTCAAATAATGCAAAGAAAACAAGTTCATATTCATATTCAAGTTTTTTAGAGTTCAGAAATCAATATTTGGTGGAATAACCCTGGTTTTTAATCACAGTTTTCATGCATCTTGGCATGTTCTCCTCCACCAGTCTTACACACTGCTCTTGGATAACTTTCTGCCTTTACTCCTGGTGCACAAATTCAAGCAGTTCAGCTTGGTTTGATGGCTTGTGATCATCCATCTTCCTCTTGATTATATTCCAGAGGTTTTCAATTTGGTAAAATCAAAGAAACTAAAAAAAATGGATATATATTGACTGTATATAGACACACTCATAATTAACTCAAGTCCGTCCATCCGCCAATATTCTTGTTACAAATAGATGGAAGTAGATGGTTAAATGGTTAAATATGTGTGTGTGTGTGTGCAGGTGCACAAATGGTCCTAAAGTTTAGCTACAGTTCTGATAAATGTGTGTGTGTGTGATTTGTGACTTGTGAAAATATTTAATCTTAATGTGATGCACCTTTTACGTATCGTATCGACAAAACACCTTTTTAATCATATCAAAAATACAGTGTTTAAAGAATGCTGACTCAGTTGCACATGTACAGTAGTTACAGAGAGCATAACTAGTTAAGTTTTTCTTTTGGATACATTCTAGTATATTTTGAATACAATCCACTGTAATAAGTATACAAACTATTTAAACATGGCTTATGGGTGGGTAATATGGGTCTAAAATAATGCAATAATGATATCAATTCAACTCTTTTCATCCACATTCTTCTTATAAATAGATAGGAGAAGATGGTTAAATGGGAATGTGTGTGTGTGTGTGTGTGTGTGTAGCTGAATGCTTAACTCAACCATCTGACTGTCTTTTAATCACTTTCTGATAAGTGGCCTCAGGTCACAGACTCCCCTGGCACTTCCCTCTCATTTAGACTCACCTAATTGAATGAATTAATCTATTAATCAAACAGGCTTTCCGCTTTTCTAGAAGGTGTGTGCAGACGCACTGAGCTCACACTGAACCTGAACCTGCTGCAGGGCACTTTCTACACGACTGCGCATAAACATCATCTCACATTTATTTATTCAAACCCTGCACTTACAGAGCAGCCCTGCCCAGGGTGGACAGTAGAGCCGGGGCCTCACCCTCAGTTCATGCATATTCTAAATCACCCCATCTTATCTCTCGCCATTTAGGCTTGGCCAGGTGCAGGGAAAACACACACGGCATCTTTGTGCTTCTGGCATTTTTCTTCCTTTATGTCAAGGTGAAATACTCATTCACGCTCTTTATCTGACCCTCCGCATCACAGCCCCTCGCCCACATTTTCATTCCATTTCATTTTGTCCCATCAGCTTTCAGTGGGAACAGACTCAGATATAGAAGTACTGAAGGCTGAGTCCTCTCTCTGCCTGGGGGTCGATTCTGCTGTAACCTGTTTATAGAAATTGAAAGTGTTAAAAGCTTCTTTTTGCCATTAACAGTGTGTGTGTGTGTGTGTGTGTGTGTGTACTGTATTGTAGTGTGAGTGTGGTCAGTTGCAGGTCCTAAAGTTTAGCTTCAGCTCTGATAAATGTGTGTGTGACTTGTGCAAATAGAGGTAAAGGCAATATGACGATATTTTATATCATTGTGATATATTTTTGTATTATATCAACAATATATATATATACGTATATATATATATATATACGTATATATATATATATATACGTATATATATATATATATATATATATATATATATATATATATACATATATATATATATATAATTTTTTTTAAGCATATCAAAAGTACCATCAGTGCTTAAAGAACACTGACCCAACTGTACATTTACAGTAGTTACAGAGAGCATAACTAGTCAAGTTTTTCTTTTGTATGAATTGCAATATATTTTGTATTAAATCCACTTATTAATCGGTCTGAAAAAATATTTCAACAGTGTTTATGATTGGGTAATATGGCCCTAAAACAATATCACAATATTTCACTGTATATTTGCAACAATAAAACAGTAAAAAAACACAGGAAAAATAATATATTATCCTTAACAATACACTACCGCAACACAATACATGTTCATTTGTTTTAGCGTAAATATAAGTGTCATACATTCAACAGAAAGCAAGACTCTAAATTGCAAGTCTAAATGGCAAAATGGCAAAAAAATATACAATGGAAGAACAAGGTGATAGGAGAATAATGATGAATCATGCAAAGAAACAGATACAGAACTACAATCTTTTTTATAGAACTACAACGTGCTCCTAAATGATATGTTGGGTTGAATATATATATATTGACATACACACACATAATCAATTCAAGTCCATCCATCCATATTCTTGTTACAAATAGATGGAAATAGTTGGTTAAATAGCAAAAAAATATACCATAATTATAAAGTGCAGAATATTTAGTGCATGCATATAAACTGCCAACATAAACAATTATACAAAAAAAATCCTTAATCACTCACAAGTAAATAATAGACAGCTTTCAAGGCAGAATACTATTATTACTATTATCACAATATGGATTAAAATAATGAGATTAATTTGACAATCTATTTGTCAATCTATTGTGTATGATCCGATTTGGCACACCCCTAGAGTGTGTGGTCAGTTGCAGTGGCACAAAAGCTGCTCCAGTTTTGCTACAGTTCTGATAATACGTGTGTGTGAAGTGTGTATTTGTCATTTTGTCCGTTTTGTTCGATCCATCACGTGTGTTTACACACGCAGAGTGGCGTGGGTGTGTGTGTGCTTGTGTGCTATTCTCTCTTGCAACAGTTTCTGACTGTGTGTGTGTCTGTGTGAGTGTGTGTTTGCAGTTTTGTGCCGTCCATCACTTGTGTTTACACACACTGACTCGTCTTGTGTGTGTGTGTGTGTGTGTGTGTGTGTGCGAGCGCTGGGTCTCCCTGTGTGAAGGCAGCGGTGAATGTAATGGAGGGAAATTGTTGTGATTAGTTAATGCTTTCTCCGTCTGTTTCTCCTCGGCTGCTCTAATCTCTTCCTCTCACCCTGTCTGCCGTGATGTGCGCGCTGGAGATAATGGTTAAAGCCTTCACCAGCACAGCCGAGCACACACACGCCTCTTATTGCCTTCATAATTACATAATTAACTTTTGCTCTCTAATCGTTACGGAGGTAATGGTGCTGTTCAAATGGAGCCCCTTCTGGGTAGGAAGGGAATAAAAAATCAATAATCCATAGAGTGCCATCAGGGCCTGGAGACGTCTCAGTGGGCTTCGCTCACGCGGCAGACACTACTTTCTTCTGCATCGTATTTTTTGAACACCCCCCACACCACCATCAACACCACCACCACCACCACCGTCATTACCATCATAAGCACTACCACCACCATGTTAAATATTGTTTGCGTAGTATAGTCACTGTGATTTTGAGCCCTTGATATGCATTGTATAAGCATGTGAAGCAGACATATGCAGATAGCCTCACAGTACCCTCTTTTTTTTAAACAAAGGTTCTATTAACAGTTGTTTGTTTGATATATTTGATATGGGTTGTTTTTATTTTATATTTATATTTATATGAATAATGCCATAGATAAAGGAACCACTCTTGGTTTTCTAAAGAAGAACCAAGATGTGAGTGTGAAGAACCTTTAACTTTTACTAAATTGGTAAATGAACATTTTTTGTAAACATCTATATATTTCATGAGTTTTTTGGTCACCTTCATTTCATTTGGTAATACACATTTCCAGTCTGCAACATATTTAAAAAAAAAAAGTTGGGAAGGTTTTTACAAATAATGTGGCCATTTTTTTCTCAGAACAGTACAAAGACATTTTGGCACCAAGCCCACCAACTGATTTATTTTGTCCCAATTTTTTTTTGCAAACGTGTTTTAAGCCATGCAACAGCACGAGGTCATATGTATTATCAGATTTCAGGTTTTAAAATTCTCCACACATTTTATTTGTTTTGGGCATGGTCAGGACTTCAGACAGACCAGTCCAGTACTTATACTCTCCTTTTCCAGAATCATGGCTTTGTAATGTGTGCAGCATGTGGTTTTGCATTGTCTTATTGAAATGTGAATGATTGAAGTGTGCATGGACACACTGAATTGCTCCTGATTTCTTGAATTGATTAATGATCATGGGCGTGGTAGTGGGGGAAAAAGTGGACCTGACTACCCAGGGTCCATGAAAATCATGTTTTTCTTTTTTTTCACTCCCGTTCCTTGTCTACTGGCATGGATAGGGGTCCACTGACATTGAGGATATACAGGGCCCAGAATTTGCTGCTACACCCCTGTTAATGATAATATGCATTGACTAAGTAGAAATATCATAATCCCTTTTAAATTTCTTTGTCCAATTAAACCTTTCAATACTTTTCTCATTTATTGACAAACTGGGAACTTCTCAAAGACTTCTCAAAGACTTCACTTTTGTGGATCCTTTTTTTGGACCAAATCATGATTACAATCATTGTTTGAAATCAAATCATTATTATTAGTTTTTTATTTCTCATACTCTCCCTAAATTGCCTCAAACCAACTTTTTTTGTATTGTGTTGCAGGCCTACAATTCAGCAATAGATGTACAGAGTAAGTCAAAAGTTGGAGGACACCCATATTTACTTAAGAAACTAATATGGGGTCTTTCTAGATGGGGGCCGGCCATAGTCTAAAAGATAGGAGCCCTCAACCATTACTTACCGAGGTATTCAGATACGTCACTTTTATTTTGTTTCCCTATTGGTTTCTGAAATAAAAGGGTTTCCTGTGACTCACTCTTTATATTAACAAATAAAATGAAGTTGGTGAATCAAACCTTGAAATATTTGGGATCATACATTCTGCAATTACATAAAAATCTAAGTAAAAATAAGAAAATATTTATTCATTTATTCAAAAGTCTTTGCGTGATGCTATAAAGAAAAAAAATGTTCCATAAAGAACCATGTTAGACTAAGACATGTGAAAGGGAAAGGGGATGTTTCTATAAATGTTTTAAATGTTTTTGTTGTACTAAAAAAATGTTTTTTATAGAAGCAATTTTTTTTATATGTTTTAGAGTGTGATTTTAAAAAAATCAACCATCATAGGCAACACACTCATCTATAGGTGCTACATTTCTCTATCTGACTAATGTCTCTTTCTCTTTCTCTGTGTTTTTTTTATTTCACCTCCTTCATGATACACTCATTCCTGCCGACCTCTTGCAGCACGTAAGTACACCCATTTATATCCACACGCCACTTAAAGTGCCGGCGGTTCAATCTGTCTATCTTATATTCAGAAAATGCAGACTTATAGCTTTACGCTGCTCGGATGAATAGAGGCTTGGCGAAATATTTCCAAGGCCAAATTGCCCTTAATGTCAGTGTGAAATTAGGTTCCTGACCCGGGCCGGTGCCGCGCAGTATGCTTATTCTCTTTCTTTAATCTTCCCTCCGCCTACCCTGCCGTACCGGAGCCGACGCCGGACTCTGATGACATCCTTCTTTTCTCCTCCATCTGTCTCTCTTTCGCTCTTAAGGGGGTGAGTTCTATTTTAATATACCTGTGAAATGAGCCTGGCTTTAGCATAAACGTGCTTTAGATTCAAAGTGCGGTCACGCTACACACCGATTTGCTGTCCACCTATGAGAGGGGATTGCGCGAGTGTTAGGAGCCGGCGTGCTATTGGAGACCAAATCTCATCTCTCTGCAGGGACATTGAACAAATAGGTTTTATTAAAAATTCAAAAGGGAGACACTCTTGGATTTTCCAGCGAGTTACGGAGAAAGAACTGACGGGTTATGAATGGTGCTCGCTATACCTGAGCTATATTAGGGAAAAGCGTGCCATGTGGAGAAGGTGGTGGACCACCAACCCCACTACCCCCCCCCCCCCCAGCTGTATTCCAGTCTACCCATATTGACCTCTCATCTTCAATACATAAATCACTCACTCTCCACACAATGAGTTTCTTTTTGTGTCAGCACCTACGACGATAAAGGGCCAGTCTGTGTGTGTGTAAGTTTGTGTGTGTGTGAGTCAGTCAGTAAGGCTAGTTTTGTCAGTCAGTCTCGTTAAACTGAACCCCAGTGACTCACCTTGATCTCCACCGGCTCCTTTGGCCCCCCGGCCAGCTGCTCCCTGGCCTTTACTTACATTTAAAGTAAACATGAAGCTGAGCACATGAAAGTGTCTGTGACCTTTCCAAAAAAAATGTCAATGCTCGCGCTCGTGTAGTAATGAGGACTAGAGCAGAGGGAAGCCTACTGTAACCTTTAAAGGCAGTGATGCTATGGGAAAAGCATTATGCTAGCGCTGTTGTTAGCAACGCGGATGCCCCATATCCCGCCCTACAAAAGCTACCACCAATGGGCCGATCTCACAGACCCTCTAACCAGGGGGATCATTGATTGTTAGTGTGTCTGTATTTAGCACAGAAGCTCTTTGTGTGCAGATCTGTCTGTATGGTGTATATGTTTATATATATATATATATATATATATATATATATATATATATATATATATATATATATATATATATATATATATATATATAAATAAAGTGCATGATAGATCTGAGTAAGATCTGTCATAAATGGAATATTTTTGTTAAATTTTTTTAGGGTTGGCAAGTAGAATAGTAGAATAGTAATTCTATAGTGTTGTATAAAAAATTTGTTATATTGTAGACACTGCAGAAACTAAATCTTAGCAAGTGAAATGATCAAATATCAAGGCAATAAATCTTATTTTTGTATTACCAAGAATTATAAGATTATTTTGCTAATTGAATGTGAATTTTATTCAAAATATAGTTTGTGTGTATAATAAATATTAAATCATTTAAAAACTTTACATTTGTATTCAATTGTTTTAATATGTAAAAATATGTAATTGATTATGTAACAAATTCATGTTTATTTAATAGTTAGCCATTGATAATTGAATACAGTGATTACATATTTAAATTGTTCATTCAATAACTAACCAAATAATTTATTTTATTTTATATTGGATATAAGTTCAAATAAACTGTAATGCTGTTACCTATAATAAAATAAAATCATACAACAAATTTCAACAGTCTGATCTGCAGTGATATGAAGCGATGGTCATGTAATTAGGAAGGCAGGGCTTGAATTTAAATTTGAATTTAAAGCACAGTAGCTCTGTGAGTGGTATGTTCTATAGTTTGTTAAATAGTATTATAATGCACTGATATAAAGCTCTGAGTGAGATCTGTCATATATATTGAATGTTTTCATTAGGCTTCATGAGAAATTTCAATTCATATTGAGTTAAAAAAAATATACAAAATTTTAACAATACAAAAATAACAATTATGTTACACATTTATTAATTACAATTATCTTTTTATGTTTTTTTTTTGTTTAGTTTGGAGTAAATTATGACCAAATAAGTTGTAGTGCTATTTCCAACAGTATGATAAACTCACGGGACAGTAGTGAAACATTATTGTTCACTTTTATCCTATATGTAAACCGACCCCCCCCCCCCCCACCTCTAATGTTTATGTTATCATGTATAGTGACAGGGATGTGTGGAGGATGTGGTCAGGTGATTAGGAAGGCAGGGCTTGAATTTAAATTTGAATTTATAGCACAGCAGCTTTTTGTATATTTGTATATATGTATATTATATATTATTGTATATTTTCTATATGTAATTGTATATTTTTACAATGCATAACAGCTCTGAGTGAGATCTGTCATATTTTAAATGTTTTCACATTAAGCTTCATGAGAAAATGGCAATTTTACATTTATATTGCATTTAAAAATTCTGTTATACATTAACAATAATTACATTAAAAATAATTATATTTGTATGTTAAAATAATTAAGCCATAATAAATTGTAGTGCTGTTTCCTACAGTATGATAGACAGTAGTAAAACATCATTGTTCACTTTTATCCTATATGTAAACCCCCCAGCTCTAATGTTTATGTTACCATGTATAATAAGTGACAGCAGCCTGATCTGCAGGGATGTGTGGAGGTGGTGGTCAGGTGATGGGGTGGGCGGGGCTTACAGATTCATAGTGATCAAAAGCCGTAAAGAATAATCAGGCGTAGACCTGCTGTTTCAAACTGTGGGGAGGTGAACCTCTTCATCTTCTCAATCAGGGCCTTTCTGTTCTTCTTCATTTGCTTTTGTGTTTATTTTTAGCATCTTTTCTAATCATGTGGCCCATTAGCGTTTTGAGAGACGCACCAAAGGAAGACGAGCGCCGAACAAAGTGACAACAGAGAGCTATCGCCGAAGAAAGAGATGACACCAAACGTGCATTTATCTCTGCGTTTGCAGAGGCTTCTTCTCCGTGTGAAAACAGCTCCCCTGTGGAGTGTTAATGTGCAGTCAGAGGCACTGCTCTGCTCTGAGCGCCCGGCTCGTTTAGGGCAGCCATCACTGCGGTGGAACCGAACCCCACTGACTGTCTCTGTATGTGGCCTCCTCTGCCCACCCCTGACTAGCAGTGCTCCTCACTATCAGTTCTGCTCTGCACTGTCTGCGTGGAAAAACAGCTCCTCTCACACGTGGAGTGCTTTACTGAGAGCGTGAGTGACAGCGGCTCCGTCAGGGGGCCGGCCGGTGTTAATGTGCGGGCCGGCAAATGACAGGCGTGCTGTAGTGTCTCCCGCAGCACCAACGAGGAGTGGCCGCTGCACACAGCGGTGTGTGAAATGATGTCCAGCTGCTTTTTAATATCACAATCGACTGACAGACACACCGGGGCAGAGAGAGTGGCTGTCAGTTAACTCCCCGCCGAAACGCACAGATGTAACGTATAGTCCGTACCAACTCACCAGCTGCCTCCCTCCGGCTGATGTACAGAACACACAGGATGATGACTAAGATCTTTTGTTTGTTGTTTGTTTGTTTACATTGTTTGTGTGTGCATTTATTTGTATGCTAACAGGGATACACAGCACTTCACCTGGCATCTCTGCATGGACACGCCCACATCATTCAGCTTCTGATTAATAACTACAGTAAGTCATTTATACATATATATATATAATCATTCAGTACCGGAGCTCTACTCTCTTCTATAGAAAAGAAACAAAAAAACATACTACTTTAGGTACTAGACTTTGCTTGACTGCTATTGGCTGCACAGGTTCATCAATGTCAATGTAAAAAAAATCAGTTTCTGAATCAGTTTCTCTGATTTCTCGCTATTTATAGGTATATGTTTGAGTAAAATGAACATTATTGTTCTATTCTATAAACTACAGTCAACATTTCTCACAAATTCCAAATAAAAATATTGTCATTTAGAGCATTTATTTGCAGAAAATTAGAAATGGCTGAAATAACAAAAAAAAAGAGCTTTCAGACCTCAAATAATGCAAAGAAAATATTATAAGTTCATATTCATAAAGGTTTAAGAGCCCAGAAATCAATATTTGGTGAAACAATCATGGTTGTAATCACAGTTTTCATGCATCTTGGCATTTTCTCCTCCACCAGTCTTACACACTTCTTTTGCATAACTTTATGCCACTCCTGGTGCAAGAATTCAAGCAGTTCAGTTTGGTTTGATGGCTTGTGATCATCCATCTTCCTCTTGATTATATTCCCAAAGTTTTTTAGATTGCTAGCAATGCTAGCAATTTTGGAAAGACCAGTAGCCACATGCATTACTAATGTTATTATTATATGTTATTGGCCTGATGAGTTCTTTGAGGGAAATAAGTAGGGTCTGGTCCCTTAAAATCTGTAAGTATATGGTTCTTTATGTTAAATAAGATGTTTGTGTATGTAAAACTAATTGAACATTCTGTTTTATTGCTTCTGCAAACCTGATTAATGTTTACAGAACCTTCACATACAATGACATACAAGGGTAATAGAACCACTATTTTTAAAAGTGTAATGTGAAAGTGCTCCACAGATTATATACTTAAAAAAACAAACCCAAAAAAGCCGGACAATTCCAATTGTGATCCACCAAGACTAGGCTTTTTTTTTTTTTTCTTCCTAAAAATAACCAACTCTCAAGAGAAAGCCCACCACACACTCCTCCATGTTTGTTTGTTGTCAGTATGACACTGTAACGCCAGTCGTGAGTGTGAATGGAGCACCATTAGATGTTAATTGCGAGCCTCACTGAGCACAGTCTCCACATATGCTGTGGTGTAATGAATAATCTGGAACCATAGCTGAATAATGACGCGAGTTCAAGAAAAGAAAATCTCAGTCCAGCTCGGTGCCCCTCACTGCGAGCTAGCGCTAGCACTCATCCTCGCTAATGAAGCAAACCACAGAGTGTGTCAATAGAACAATTCATTAGAGCGCTCCCTCGAGATTCATTGACTGGACAGTGTGTGTGTGTGTGCGTGTGTGTGTGTGTGTGCGCTACTGCGTGTGTTTGTAAAAGCCCCCAACTCGGAATGGACACCCATATGTTGTGTGTTAGGGAGGCACCCAATTCTGTTGTGTTTGTAATTCACTAAAAACACATATGGCCCAGGTCACTATTAGCGCACACCTCCTCTGTACACACAACAGAGTTTCCATATGGTGCGTGGAAACCTACTGCTCTCCTGGACACTGCTGAGAGAGAGAGACAGAGAGAAAGAGAAAGAGAGAAAGGGAAAGAGAGAAAGGGAAAGAAAGAGACAGTAAAATATATATTTTGAACACATTTAAACATGAAAATTTCTGTTCAGTATCTGGCATCTGTGTTATAGTGGTGATCAACACAGAAAATGGGCCTTATTTACAAATCTGTCTGAAGATTATCAATGGGTTTGACATTTATCAGCATTTTTTTGTTTAGCATGTGGTAAAAATACTATAATGTGATCTCATAATATATAAGATTAGAACTGTGAACAATTATGTGGTTTAAAAACACATTATAAATCTGATGCCGATTCTTAGGGAGATAATAGAGAATGAGGCCTAATGTTATTGCACCACATTGTTCTGTACTTTCTTTTAAAACCCATGGGATGAAAACACTTAAAATAAAAGTATGAAGCAAGTCAGTTTGCTTCTATAATATAGATATATTCTATTTTAAATTATTCACAGTCTAACACTCTGATCCGACTCAGTAGTGAGGTGGAGTGAGAACTTAAAGGAGAACTCTGGTGTTAAATGGACTTGAGGTGTAGTGAAACATGATAACGAGCACAAACTTTTGTCGAATAGCCCACCTCTGTTCACCCTGAGCATTCAGAAATACAGCGCTTGTAGCCGATGCTCCCAACAGGCTTTTTAATGGTAGTGATAGGGGCATAGCGCTGCCCATGCAAAGAAATCACTGTTTTTACACCATAAACATTAAGCTCAAAGTAGCTCCACACTTTACTGCTAGAATTGTGAGTGTCCTGACATTTAAAACGAGGCACTGAGATCTTTGAAAGTACACAGGTAGTTTATCAAAAACACTGTTTAGATATAATAAACTATAAACTAATTTTCATTTGGACTGGAGGCCAAAAGACAGCTTTAAATCTTTTGTGTTGAACAATATTATTAGTGTCTCTATTTGGGCTAGCTTTGTACCCATTCTACCTTTTGATTGGTCAGATATCACCAGGACAAACAATACAAATAGATATTTGTCAGTCAAAAATAAATAATTGTATCTTGTCATATTTCACCTTTATAATTTGAGATTTTGAGTTTTTTTTATTTTGTAAGGAGAAGAGTGCATACCCTTTATCAAGTCCATATTATGAAAAATGAATACATAATGAGTAAACAGTGCAATGGTGGGAACTCCAGTAGCGCAGTAATGCAGCTGCAGCTGCAGTGCGAATGTATCAAACCCACCACTATTCGTCTCTGTAAAATCAAACACAGCTAATTATCTCTCTGGCATTAATCAAGGCACGATATCAGGAGGTCTCTTGTGGGTGCTCAGAAATTGAGTGGTGCTGTGGCACTGATTCTCAATCACAGTGATGGGTGCACTGCTGCCAGGCCTTTACCCGGGCACGACCAAACCAATGAGCCATGCCCAGCCAAGCTGGCACCACTGCGCTCTCTCTGCACTACTAACTAAGTGGCCAGATTGTTGACTGTTCGCTGAATGACGGCTGTTATTTACAGTTTGCTGAAGCACGTTAGCATCTTTCACAGTTTATTTGTCAATTAGAGAGATGACATGCGCTGTTTCATTTTTAATGGAAACATTTTTCCACCTCTTTCCATTAAGCGAATGAGAGTTTTAGAGTCGGCTGCAGTATCTGACACGGTGTAACGCTTATTTGGGATCTACAAGCGCATTTCTGGTTTAGCTGTAGAGCTGCCGTAAGTGTTTAAACGTGGCAGATGACTCGGAGTGTGGGTCAGGTGTGGGTTTGTTTTCTCACTGAGGACAGAAATGTTACAAATTAGCAGTCAACACAAACTTCACACCAATCCATATTTCAAATAACTGGGTTTTACCAGGAAGTAGTTTGTTTAGTGGGTGTGCGAGTGAAGGAAGCTATGCCCAAACCTAATGTAGTAGGAAATGTTTGTGTGTGTGTGTGTGTGTGTGTGTGGTGAAGAAACTGAATATAGTTTAACATGGTTATGAGCTGACTGCTTGCTGTGCCTTAAGCGGTATAGTTTAACACAGTTATAGGATTACTGCTGTGCTTCTAGAAACATAAGCCTCTCTTAGCGCCACAGAGCTTAAGACCTCCTCTAACTGTATTAAAGTATGTACAATTTCTCTAGACACAGCAGAAATCATATAACTCTGTTAGGCAGTTCGCAGTTTCTCAAGCTACAGTGACGACTGGATGTCAATTTAAAAGCCTACACGAGAGAAGATGTGCAGCCAGCAGCGTGCCAATTCCACTTTAGACTCACGCTCATCTAAAGTGACTAAAATCTGTTTTTGCTCAATTTGGCTTAAATCTGATTTTTTCATGGCTGTGTGAATGTGCCAAATCTGATTTTTTCAAATCAGATTTAAATCAGTTTCAAATGTGGTCCTAAATCGGATACGTATCCGATCATTGGACATGCGACATGAATGTGAACAATCAAATCAAAATTCCTGCATCTTATAGCTGCTAAAACAGCAAAAGCAAGCTGTCTTTCCTTTTTTATCTCCTCCACCTGAGCATGTACTTCAGACTAGAGCAAAAGGTGTTCCACATATAAGCTGCTAACACGTCGTAGGTAAAACTACTCTAGTACAAAATACAATGTTTTTTATTTTTGGTGAAGAAGGTGTCATTATACATGTACATGTATCAATGTGTATGAAAAATGATGTGAGCAATGTGGCTGGTAATGTGAATGTATCCACACATGCTCAAATAATATTCAAGTATAAAAATCCAGTACATGCAACTGAATGCTTAGTTCAAGGTAAATGAATCTCTGTTGAATGTAACCCTGATCCTATATACTAACCTTTATCTCTAAGAGTAAGGTTTAGGGTTAGTTTTAAATTTTAGTTTAATGTTAAGGTTAGGGTAAGGTTTTAGGGTTGATTTTTGGTGAGTTTTAGGCTCAAGTAAAGTTATACCAATATTTCCACCTATAAATATTGCAAGTCACAAAATACAGAAAAACCCAAATACTCTTTTAACGAAATGCAAGACACTTGAAGCTACATTCATAAAGTAGCTATTTCACTTTAAAATAGCAGCTTCAATATAATTTAGACACTCCACAAACCACTACACTATGTAACTTTGTAACTTCATAACATTTGTACATTATTAAAAATATAATAAAAAAAGCAATCAATGAAGTGTAGGTATGAATGTATGGTATATAAACACATTTATTTTTTTATCCAAACTAGTGAACTTTATTTAAATTCAAATGCACTTACATTACATGTACATACATATTAAATAATTATAATAATATGTAGTAAAATATGGATACACATTAAATGTCCGTTAGTTTGTGGACATCCCTTCTAATGAATGCATTCAGCTACTTTAGGTTGCAAGCTACTGTAAGATGCTGACACAGATGTGTCTGTTGAGAAGTGTTTTCCAATAGAATAGAACTCTCTGGAACAAATAAAATGAATCTTTTGGTACCATGCCTGAAGTGCTACAAGCTTTAAGTTTTGAGCTGTGGAGCTGATGATGATGTGAGCGAATGTGCCAAATCAATATTTATTTATTTTTTAAATCAGTTTTGAGTCACTTTCATATGTGGTCCTAAATCGGATACGTATCCAATCCATAGACATGCAACATGAATGTGAACAGTCAAATCGGAATTCATGCGTCTTTTTGCTTTCACGCATTAGCATTAGCGCTACGTGCTTCTCTCTCAAACCCACACATCTCTTGGTGCAGCTGTGCAGCTATAGCTTTAAAAAAAACAGCAAAAGCAAACCGCCTGGCCTTTTTTTTTTACCTCCTCGACCTGAGCATGTACTTCAGACCAGCTGTTTACTCTCCACTCCAGCAAGAGATGCTCCACATATGAGCTGTTAACAAACACATCCATTTCCCTTCATAAAGCTACGAGTCGTCTCTCAAATGTGATGTTTTTTTGTTGGTGGTGAAGAAGACGACATTTATACACGTATCAATGTGCGCAGATTCGTTCACATTACATACAGCTACAGCTCACTTACATTTTTGAATGTGAACCGCCCCGTGAAATGTGAATGTGAAATCCGATCTGAGCAAAAATTTGGATTTGAGCATTGTGGCTTGTAATTTGAACATAGCCTAAGTCTCACCTTTCAACAAAAAAGGCAATCAGTGAAATGAGAGTGACTTTAATCTGAATTGATCTAGATTGTCTGAGTTTCATAATCAGAGCGTAGACTTTGTGGTGAACTGTAGATCACCAGGCTGTGGTCTCCTTGTGTGTTCTAATAGTCCTAACAGTTGTGGTCAGGTGTGTTAGTGTGAATGTGGTGTGTTTTAATGCGTGTCATTGAAAAGCAACTTGAAAGCACATTTGGACCTGCTGATTGGAGCTGGAGCTACTCTACCTTACCAGACATACCTCCCAGTTCCTGACCTTGAGGTGAACAGTGCTGAACGCTGAGGGAAAACCCTTGGGTCCTTACTGCTCATTATTCCACCCTACACATGAGCAGACATAGAGGGGGAAGGGGGTGTACTTATTATGAGAGCAGACATTAATATCAACAGCTTTAAATCAGTTTAAATCTTAAATAAATAATAATTTGTTTTTTATTATTATTATTATTATTATTATTATTATTATTATTATTATTATTATTATTATTATTATTATTATTATTATTATTATTATTATTTAGGACATTCAAGACCTGTAGAACCAAACTGGTACTGGCATCATCACAGGTCAGAGAGACCTGCCATTCATACAGCTTTATTCACAGGGCAGATTGAACCTGATCACATTAAAGCAGTATCTTTATCCGCAGAATGTGCTATTTATAATTCTAAAAAAAAAAAAACTCAATCTGTTGTCACTCATTTTTTTTTTAAAAAGGCCTAACAGGCTGTTGACACTCTACATGAAAATAGGCGGATGATGACCTTTCCTGCTAACTCTCACACATTCGCCCTCCCTCCCTTTTCTGTCTTTCTTTCTTTCTTTCTTTCTCTCTCTCTTTGGGTTGTGTGCCCTCTTTTCAAATGCACAGTCCCCCCTCTCCCATTCAGTGTTATCTCAAATAATTAGCCCACCATTTCTGCCGGGGTCCCTGGAGGCCCAGCGCCACTTAAAAGGCTGCTCGGTGTGGCCGGGCCAGGAGGGAGTTCAGATCAGCGCACACTCGCCCAATACTCAGCCCCTAATTAACCACCCAGGTATTAGAGCTGCGCCTAGATCAGCCTGAGTCCATATGGCTGGAACGCCGCCACTGTGATTATCACCGACGGACACAGAGAGAGAGAAAGAGAGGGAGGGAGGGAGGTGTGTGTGCATGTGTGTGCAGTCCATGTGCATGTGTGTATGTGCACACGTGTGTATTATGTGTGTGTGTGTGGTTTGGTCCCTCACCTAGCACAAAGCCAGAGTATATTATTTTTAATGACTCCCCAATGGTACAGATGACGGTGCATTTGTTATTTTAAAGTAGAAAAACCTTTGTGCTCCGTCTGCCCTTGACCTCTCTTTAACGTGTTCTCACCCTCTGCTGCTACACGGGAAAAAAAAAAAGCCGTTACAGCTAGAAAAGAAAGAGCCGAAGTGAGAAAGGCAGGGTAAGAGGATACTGACCATATATCTTTTATGCTTCTGCAGCACAACTGTAAGATAATGCACTTTCAGTAAGTCCATTTAATCCAGAGCATATTTAAGCAGGAACTCAGATATTACTGTTTCTTCTGGTGCACACCCACATCAATGATCCCTCTGTCAACACTAAATCAATGCTCGCCCTTTTCGCAATCCATGTTTCCTCGCTGTCCGCAGGAACAGGATCTCAGCGAACTGAAACAAATCTGCTCACTAATTCATAGTAAAGCTATTGGAGGACTGACAGTGAATCATTATAGTAAATGTGTTTATGTTTCATAGAGGATGGGGAAAAAAAAAGAAAAAAGGGAAACAGATTGAGTTTGAAGCCCCCCGTGTTGGTGACAGCTGTATGGTAGAGGAACATTAAGAGCTCATTCATGTCTTTAATGATCCACGTAATGGCTATGCCTGTGTGTGTGTCTGTGTGTTTATGTGTGTGTGTGTGTCTGTGTGTTTATGTGTGTGAGTGTGTGTGTGTGCGTGTTCGTATTTGTGGGAACACACCACAAAGTAATGTGGATATCCCTAATGCACTGGGAATTAAGTAACAGCTGTCCTTGCATGAACAAGATGTGCAAAGTTAATATGCTGTGGCTTCAGTTTCTCAAAGTAGCAAACACCAGCCATGATTATTTTAAAGCCCCCCGGCCCCCGTGTTCCCCTTCCCTCCTTAAAGCACTTCCACAACTTCCTTTAACTTATTTTTCTACAGAGACACTCTGCAGTCAGCACACTGTGCTAAATTCTCAATGCCATTTATAGGGTTAAATACAAAAATAAATAAACACAAATAAATAAATAAATGTCATACCTGCCTGATAAAATCCATCCTCTTTGTTTCATCAGATGCTAAAGTGAACATTAGGGACTACCACGGCAAGATGGCCGCTCATTACTGGAATGGAAGCATGGACGTTTTCAACATGGGTGGCTCTCAATCAGGCAAGTAAAACATCTACTTTTTCAGAGTGTTTTTCACAGTTTTGTTTCCGAACCATGGATGAACTTCTCTCTCATCGCAACATTTTTTTATATGTTCTGTTTTCTTTCAAAATTTTGAATCAGTACATTTCTAAACTTATTTAAATGGTCTTAATGGTCTAAATGATCTTTATCTTGAATAGATAATTTCAGAACCTTTTCAACACAGGATCTTTTCACATTGGTTTCTTCTCACTCACATATCTGTTTCTTTTTCCCAACAGTTTTGTCATTGTTCAAAGAACCCTTTGGATAATGTCCCTTTTAAAAGTGTATGAGGACGTTATTTGAAGTGTATTGAGGTTCATTCATGAAATAATTTGTCTTTCCATCTTTAACTTCTTCAAATATGTGAAACCACTGGTGATTTGTGGCATTTTCTCCCACACAGCAACTTTCTAGGGTTGGATAATCTGTGGTCAGAATATAAGATTATCTGAGTTAGACTACAGTTTGAGTTTGGGGTTACTCTTTGGCAGTGCAGTATTTGGTAATTTATTCACAATGTGTTGATGTACTTTTACTGCTTTGTTGCAATTTAAAAGCTACTATTAGCAGTTAATTAAAACCAACAATCATGTTGTCTAGACAGAGTTTACTCCATATTAGAGTATACAGTATATTACCAACACTGAACAGCTAAGACACACGAAAACATAAAGTCCTGTCCACCTAACATTTCTCAGCACATTACACAAAAAGTGCATATTTACTGTTGGTCCCTGGCATCACTTATTTGCACAATGTATGTTTCCACCATCCCTTTCTCACTATCAGTGTGTAGTCTTGCCCACCAGGCTACCTTACTTGGTAGTCCAATTATATTTTATATAATAGTTGATTGCAGGGGTGGGTGATATGGCCCTAAAATAATATCACAATATTTCATGGTAGTATCGCGATAACGATACTCTTGGTAATATGAAAAAAAAAAAAATTAACTTATGCAACAAATCAAAACTTACATTTTATTATTGTATACAATATGATATTGCACACCTCTAACTAAGATATTTAAAAAAAAACAAGAATTTTAGCAGATTTGTAACAGAAGTCAATGATTAAGGCTGTCATGATACTACTAATAATAATGCACTCCGAATATCTCCATATATCCGGGATTAAAGTAAAATAAGTGATACTGAACAGATATAATCTGTCTCTAGTAGATATTTAATAGGAAATGAGAACAGTGTGAATTTTTCTTTTGCTTAAAACAGTAGAAAAAGTAGTACCCTGATGTGATAATTAAGGGTGAGTGTTATGGCACAATATTTCAGGGTATAATATTCAAAATATTCAAAAATGTTGCCGATATTATCATGTATGATATGATATGGCACACCCCTAGTTGATAAGGCAATAAGAATAAGAGCAATAACTGTGCTGGATTAACTTTCCTTGGTCGGCAATATTAGTGATTAGGATTAGGGGGGCATAAAAATAAAAGATGTCAAGAGCCAAAAGAAAAAAATGCACTTCTTCTGTGATGTATTAAGAACTGTTTGGTCTACCTTTCGTCTACCTTTAGTTCTGAAAAGAGTTAAAAAATTCTCTAACAAGAGTGTTATTTTTAAGTTTGAACTAGAGTATTCGATAGTCACACATAATAACTCAAAATAAGTGGATTCAACTTAGAGAGTGTTTATTCCAAAGGCAGAATTCCATGTATTTACAGTTATTAACGCCAAATATTTAATAAAGTCAGGGAGCATCAGAGGTCTTGTTTTTTTCAGCATTAACACCTTAATTATAGAAAAAGAGTATCAGCGTTTGAGTTAATAAATAACCTGTGATGCTCTATTTAGGTGGGAAGTGGTCGAGAGGGAGGCGTGGACAGCGCTATGGACAGTTATCAGCTCTTCTTTCTCGGTCGCGGAGTCAGGGAAACCTCAATGTGGAGCTGATCCCTGGCTCTCTGGAGTTAACCCCTCGTCTTCTGCCTCGCTCTGAAACCAACATTCCGACCCTCATGGATACGTTCTGAATGGAGTTTTTGAGTTTCTACAGCTATTGATCATGTTGAAGGTTTTTATTTAGACATATTATTATTGACACAATGCAGTCAGTACTGTCAGTCAGTTTGCCTTCTCTTATTCTCTTATGCATTTTAACCCAAAAGTGCAGACCCTTTCAAAGCTGTGTGAAGTTCCTTACAGCAAGCTTTTCTTCATTTTAACGCATGCAGTCCTTAAATGAGAACTCCAGTGTAAAATGGACCTTTGGTGTAGTAAACCATGATAAAAGTACTTACCTTTGATAAATAGCAAACTTCGGTTCTCCCAGAGCTTTCTGAGATCCAGAAATTTTACCAGTTTGTCCAAACA
The DNA here is from genome assembly GCF_023375975.1 of Astyanax mexicanus. Taxonomy (NCBI): domain Eukaryota; kingdom Metazoa; phylum Chordata; class Actinopteri; order Characiformes; family Acestrorhamphidae; genus Astyanax; species Astyanax mexicanus. The sequence goes on from NC_064409.1 coordinate 58,935,446, forward strand.
CCCTTCAGACTGGGTGACACAATTTAAAAAGTGCACAAGAAAACTTATTAAAATCCTCTGTTTACATCCCATAACACGAGTGTTCTATTCATCAAAGGTAAGTACTTTAATCATGTTTTACTACGACAAAAGTCCATTTCACACGGGTGAGGTACATTGAACATCCAGAGTGCATCACAGGACAGTGTGTAAATGTGTGAATGTGTGATCAGCTGACCTTATGTACAGACTTAAGGTGTGCTTGGTTACATTTAAAAAATGCATATAGTTAGTTCTGATACGATTTCTAGAAAAGAATGTTAAAATAGAAGTTCTAAAAGCATTGATTCCAAACTTTTAAACCGTACATATACATCATCTATCATCTATACATCATCTATAACCTTAAATAACCAGTGGAATAGATCCCTTCAGCTGTGATCTTAGGATCGGCAGTTTGAATCCTGAATCATGCTGGATCATTCCAAGTTGGGGAAAAAATGGGCTGAAATTAATATTAATATTGTGTAGGTTCCCATTGTGTGGTCTGGACCATTTTTCAGTTTGGGTCCAAAAAGGCAAGTCAATCTTTAAACAAAACATAGAAAAGGAGAATTGTGTTCTTCCAAAATTTGACCCCCCTTGGCGTGCAGGAGTGTCACTCAGCAGTATGAACACAATGCTTAGACTGGGAATTCATTAATTTATTGTAACACTAGATTAACCCTTATTCATAAATAGGAATTAAAGGAATCTGGGGATAAGCTTTTACACGCAACTTTTTCCCACTCCTTTCAAATCACAGAACCCATAATATTCTACAAAATGATTAATATGAAGTATAGAGACCATGTAGCTGATGACAACAAGATATCTTACAATTTTTTATTCAACCCTTGTTGCGCACTCTGATCCGGACTTCATATGACATATTCCTTTTTAAACCTCATTAACCTTTTTAAAAACAGCTGTCTTGCCAGACACATCACTGAGTCTTGGACATACAGTATTGTGCAAATTACATTTACATTACATTACATTGCAAATGTTATAGGTGGGAATTTCAGTAAAGAAAGAGCTTCTTATTTGGGCAGTAAGTGTTAATTAGCTCAGTAAAACACTATAATTACAATAAATACAAACAGCGATTTTACAAAAAGCAGTGTTTTTTACAGCCCTGTTTATCTTAAAACATCTCCTAATCTATTTAATAGTAATGAGTTATTTCTAGTTCTCATAATATCAACACCTGGTTTGGTAAATTGGTAAATTTGGTAAGTCTGCTGCTGGTGAGCTGCTGGCTGAGGAGCATCCAGGATAAATCTGGAACTACACTTTGTTCTTCAGCTTGGCTCACAGGATATAAGTGATATAATATACTTAGGTAAAATGGAGAATTCCTTGTTACGTTTTACTGTATGGATGTTTATTTGCACCTGTTTAAATCATATGTTGTGCTTTTGTCATGTAAAACACTCATATTGCTGAGATAAATGGATTAGTGTAATTTGCTTTGGTGCCTAAAACCTTTGCATATTAGAATGTTGTTCTTTTGATCACTTTCGGTCATTACTAATTACTGTACACCAGAAACATCCCACAAAAACTGGGTGCTGTTTTTTGACATGTTTTGAGCCAGTCATCTAACCGTTAAAAATCCAACCAATTTTTTTGCTTCTGTCAATTTCATAATCGGCAGAAACTGACTTTCATTTGTTGCCTAAAACAACACAAATTGTTGTAAAGGGATAATCAGTGTTATTCTTTTTACCTCAGGAGCACCAGGGTTTTAATCATGTGGCTGGTTGTTGTTCATACATGTACAGCACGCACACACAAGGCCTATCCGACTACAGACCTGTCTTGAAATTTGTCACTTATTTATCATTTGCTTAACAAAAATACACACAGCCTCTTTCTTTCCCAGCACACACTGCAATTAGCACAACACCTCCAAACACACAACATAGCGCAGTCTTCCTGTATGCGCTCTATACGCTCACAGCTTTGCCTGTTTAACTTCGTTTCGGCAGGAGCTCCAGTATTTCTCACTGACCCATCAACTATCATAGACCGTGTCCAGCGAGGTCAGTGTGCTGTATGTGCTGTATGTGAATGATGTAACTCCACAGTGGCTAGCATGCTAGCTTAGCTCCTCCGTTTGAAGAGTTGTGTTCATATGGTTTCTTACAGTTGTGTGAAATGTCTGTGGAACAAAGGAAAGAGGAGGTTTCAGGGATTGTATAGGATGCAGTATGTTTTTATACTCAAACTCAATTGCAAAAAAGTTTGGACGTTGTATAAAACTTAAAAAATGTCAATTATATACCAATACAACATAGAGCATAGAGACATTTTATCATTTAATTATCAACTCATTTAGAATGGATAAGCTGGATAAGTGAATGATACTTTTAAAAACACAGCTTTAATAGAAGCAATGTGTCTGGATACAAAAGTATTGTTTTAGACTGGCGAAAACTGTGTCAAAAATTGTCGACCACCTTGAGAAAACGTTTCTTAACATAAACTGCTAACAGTTTTATTATCCCACCGTCTACAGTACATAAAATCATCAAAAGTTTAAAAAAATCAGCTTCAATAACAGCAAATTGTCTGGATATAAAAAGATGATTAGTTTCTTAGAAGTAAAGATGGGCAGAGGTTCACCATACAAACTAAAAAAAAAAAAAACTGTGGACCAAAACAAAATATTTTTTACAATCCACCATCTACAGTACATAATATCATCAGAAGATTTAGAAAATCTAGAGACAAGGCCAACTATTCATATTGGATGCTGGTGATCTCTGGGCCCTCTGATTCTCTAATTGAAAGTCACTGCATGAGTTTAGAAACATTACCAGAAATAATGTTCTGTAAACACAATTCACTGTACAGTCCAAAAATGCAAAGGAAAAAAAAGTCAACACCAACCAAAAATGCTTCATTCTACTCTGAGCCAAAATGTATAAAAAATGGACTGCGGCAAAACTTAGGAAACCTGTTTCTGGATTGTGTTGACATAAAATATGAATCTATAGGATTTTTGCAAATCATATCAATCATTGGGGTTGTATTTAATATCATATAAAATATATTTGTAGTAAATATTTAAAATATTTTTGAATTAATAAAATATTGAACTTTGTGTAGCACCAAAGTGTAAAGTGATTGGACATTATGATGAATGTGCACTATGAGTAAGTATGAACGCTGAACATTTTGACAGTGTATTATTAGTAGCATCTATCATTAATATGTAAAAATCATGGCGTCAGTAATTTCTGCAGCAGTGTGACATTCCCAGTGCTGTCCAAGAAACAAACACACTGGTGCTGATCTAATTTAAGCAGTGTGGACTCAAGGCCTGCTCCGAGCTCTAAACTCGGTTCAGGCAGAGTCCAGCTGGGGAAATGTATTCACAGGTTTATTTCTTTAATAAAGCTATTTCTCAGTTGTGTTTCAGTGCTGTTAGTGTGGCGTTTCTGTTGGACTCCAGTGTAATAACTGTGTTCTGCATTAGTCAACACTGACATGATAAACTGCTGTGTGTCAGACTGTCCTGCAAACCTGACAACAACTACTTTATGGATTTATGTCCAGAATGAGTTATAGTAATTCATACCTCATGTCAGCGTAATACTGCAGTTATGCAAGGGCAAGTGGATTGGCAGACAAAAATATACATTTAAAATAGTTTACTGTAGGTTTGTATTGATATTAAATATATAATGTTGTCTCCAAAATGCCAACTTCAAAACTTCAATGGAAGTTTTTTTCCATATTCCAAGTCATTTTGGTGCATTTGTATTGTTACAATATAAATAATGAAAATAAATTGATACATATTATTAATTAAACTAATAAATAAAATTGACACAATTGCAATGAAGCAGTTCCAGATTTACTTTCTGTCAAATGTAAAAAAAAGAGCCAAAAATAGACATATAAGTTTTTTGTCTAATACATAGTAACCAATAAAAACAATTACATTATTACATTTATTGATAGAAAAGATATGTTAAAAACATATACAGCTCTGGGACAAATTAAGGGACCACTTCAGTTTCTGAATTAGTTTCTCTGATTTTGCTATTTATAGGTATATATTTGAGTGAAATGAACATTTCTTTTCCAAATTCCTTCCAAAGTCATTTAGAGCATTTATTTGCCGAAAATGAGAAAAAGCTGAGATAACAAAAAAAGATGCCGAGCTTTCAGATCTCAAATAATGCAAAGAAAACAAGTTCATATTCATAAAGTTTTAAGAGATCAGAAATAAATATTTAGAGGAATAACCCTGGTTTTTAATCACAGTTTTCATGCATCTTGGCATGTTCACCTCCACTAGTCATACACACGCTTTTGGATAACTTTATGCCTTTACTCCTGGTGCAATAATTCAAGCAGTTCAGTTTGGTTTGATGGCTTGTGATCATCCATCTTCCTCTTAATTACATTCCAGAGGGTTTCAAATTTGGTAAAATCAAAGAAACTCATTAGAAACTCAAGTCTCCCTTATTTGTTTCCAGAGCTGTATGTAAACACACATATACATACATATGTACCGACATGTTGTAATTAAAGTTCTGGAATTACAAGACATGCCTAATGGAGTCAGTTTCTCTCTGATTTGATTAGATTTTGTTAAATATATGGTACATGTACAGTATGTGACAATATGTAACTTTTTAAACCATATACTTTAATTTACATTTACTGCTGAATGATAATCATTAGGTAAAAAAAAACACAACAAATTTTATATAATTAATTTAGCAAGAGTTTTTTCAGACCGTTTCAACAAAGTGGTTAAAGTCAGTTGTATATTTTTTGATTGGCAGGGCTCAGAGCCTGTGATCACAGTAGTGGGTGTCGCCCTGCTCTCTTCTGCTCTATTGCTTGACCTAAGGCAGACCTGAGTGCAGCCATAGGCTACTGGCCTCCTCTTTGAGCAGAGAGAATGCAGAAAGGTCAAACATCTGTCACCCCCATTCTCCATCACTCGCATCAGCCCCTCACACCTGCTCAGAGCTCGGGGAGTGTTTGTTTAGGTCAAGTTTTAAATCAAACATGGCCGTCACCTCTGGCCAAGCGCATAGTCAAGTGGAGAAGAGCTGGGGGCCGTTTTTCCGTGATGGGTTAGAGTGAGCATTCAGGAGAAGAAGCACACAGATAGATAGATAGCACAGACACTAATGTGGATTGATAGCCGTCAGTTAACTCAAACGCTTTGTGCTTCACCTTTTAAGCTCTTGTTTTTTTAGTTTGTCTTTAAAATCCTCAACTCAAATCAGCTGATTACATTGTGTGTGTATGTGTGTGTACATACAGTTTGTTCTAGAGGACAATAGACAGTCAAATGAACAGGAAAAGTCCTTTAATCTTCCCTCGTGGCACATGTAACCGCTGTTTTGTTACGTTACATTCTTTGTCTGTGTCATCACATTTGACACACATAAATAACGGATTAAGTGTTGCGCTCCGTTTTCACGTCTGGTGTATTATGTGTCGCTAAGGGCCTGTTTTTACTACTAAATCCTCCTTGGAGCCAAGTCAACAGCAACAATGGAGTCATCCAGGTTAACTTTTCCTTTGTGCTCCTTGTCTGCACGGCAGAATACAATACAGGACTATATATCACGGCTTAACCTGCCTGAACTCTCTTTGTGTTTCTGGGACACCGCGAAGATTGATCACCTCAGCCTGGAGAAAAGATCCTCTTCTCTCAATGGCCATTGGATTACTTTACAGGACAATTAGGCTTGGCCTTTGTGTGGATAATTACAGTAGAGTTTAACTGGGCCCAACCCCCCCTCAGGTCATAGGGACAACCTTGACTCAGTCACACCCAGCGTGCCATTGGCTAGTTCAAAAGGAGACCAGTGTTTCCCCTTCATAAACATGAGAGTCAGCCTACCACTCCTTAGTGTACAGTGTGTCATATGTCCAAGACGGAGAGGTAGTCACATCAGAGAACAGGAAAAGACTTAAATCAAATAGTCAAGACTAAAGTTGTATATACACTTTAATATATATATATACAGCTCTGGAAAAATAAAAATAAGAGACCACTTAAAAAACAAAGAAAAGTTTCTTTGATTTTACCAAATTGAAAACCTCTGTAATATAATTAAGAGGAAGATGGATGATCACAAGCCATCAAACCAAACTGAACTGCTTGAATTTTTGCACCAGAAGTGGCATAAAGTTATCCAAAAGCAGTGTGTAAGACTGGTGGATGAGAATATGCCAAGATGCATTTAAAACCAGGGGTATTCCACCAAATATTGATTTCTGAACTCTTTAAACTTTATGAATATGAACTTGTTTTCTTTGCATTATTTGAGGTCTGAAAGCTCTGCCTCTTTTTTGTTATTTCAGTCATTTCTCATTTTCTGCAAATAAATGCTCTAAATGATTTTTTTTTTTTTTTTGGAATTTGGGAGAAATGTTTCTGTAGTTTATAGAATAAAACAACAATGTTCATTTTACTTAAACATATACCTATAAATAGCAAAATCAGAGAAACTGATTCAGAAACTGAAGTGCTCTCTTCATTTTTTCCAGAGCTGTATGTATGTATGCTTTTGGTAGAAATTTGACCATATCTGACCGACCATATCTAAGTAAATGTAGTTTGTACTTTTACTGTACTTTAGATTTTTTTTTCCCAGTTTTTACCTGTTGATCAATACAGTAGCAACCCAGTGCAGGCATATCGTGCCTAGGTTCCTATGTCTATATGAATGTTGGAATATATAGAATATATACTGTAGATGTAGTATATTAAAGGAAAACTAATGTGTGAACCTGTATTTAAAGCCAGATTTTATTTAACATACCTAACTACATTGCAAATGAATCTTAAACGAAGCTTTGCTTGTTCACAATTAGTTATTTGCAAACACTTCTAAAGGTTCCAAAATTACCTAATAGAAATAAAAATAATAATATGACATGATAGAGTCATAAATAACTAGTAGTACTTTTACTTTCTATACTTAAGTACTTAAGTGCAAGTAAAGGCAAGTACTTCAGTACTTTTACTCAAGTGGAGGTCTAAAAGGAGGGCTTTTAATTAATATTACTGGACTTTACTACCTTGGGTAAAATGCCTGCTGGTACACATGGTTTGTGTACTTTGTCCACCACTGATTACACATTAGATTTCACCACTGTTTAGTGTACAGTATGTTTTCTTCATTTAAAAAGGGAAAGTTGTTGCATCATAGACTAGGAGTATTTTTAGTAGTAATCTCACAACATCTGACTCAGGTAAACTCTGTCTATTTCAGCATTCATAACAGACTTATCCACGTTTGTTTTTGTACAGTTTGTTGTTCTCTGTTTTGTTTGAGTTTGGTTATCTTCAGTAATGAGCCACTCTGTTATTTAAAGTCGGTGATTGACAGCAATTTCATTACACAAAAGGTGTGCAGCCGATAAGCTGTTATGGTGTCCCGTGTCCAATCTCTAGTGAGTACAGGTGCGCCAATGTTGCTGTACTTCTGTCTAAGTGATTCTGTCCGTGGGAATAAGCTTAATGATTGATTAAAGCTCTCTATAATTGTGGCTTTAAAGCTGTGAGTCACGCTAGCACAATACGCTAGCATAAAACACAACAGTGTTTTACACTTATCCATCTAATGGCTAATCTGATAAATCTGAAAGACTGAAAGAGTGATTTGTAAGTTAGTGGAAGGTGTAAAGTGGGTGGATTGGCCTAGATTTGCAGGTGTGCTTCCTTTTGTGAGTGCACTAGAAAGAGAAAAGCACACAAAGAGACATTAAAATACGATTCCCCATGTTTTTACTGATTACAGAGCGAGGCCTGGCAGCTTGTGTGTGTGCCGGCAGGCCTTACCAAGGCGTATTAAAGAATAGATATTTTTGTTTGGGCTGTCAGACGACATCTACTTTGACAGTAACATGAGTTTGACGCAGTCTGTGCCAACACACAGAAATTACACACGGTTCCTCTGGCTCGTGGATCATCGCTCTGATTAAATTTCAGCCCGCTGGGCGAAAAGCTTTCACTGCCACTGTTCAAGAAGAGACTGTGTGCTCTCTGATTCCTCGTGAAAAAAAAAATCAACTAAAACACATGTAATGTTCCCCTCTAATGAAAACTCTATCAGTCAGAGCTGATCCATGATTAATCCCTCTCCCTTTTATCGGTGGCATTAATCAGATCTACATAATAAAGCTGCAGCTACACTGATAACGCTGCGTTTGATTAATGTGCTCAGATGAAGTGATAGCTGCCTGTGGTGCATTTCATCGATTTCTTAAAGGCCTAGAAAAGCAGATGGCGATGGGGGGAGCGTCAACACATACAGGCAGTAAGAAAAACTGGCCAAAAAAAGAAAGAAAAAGAAATACGTGAGTCGTGTTTTCTATTGATTTATATGTGCTGCTCCACACAGGGCAGAGGTTAGTCCCCTCTCACTCTCACACGCTCTCTTTACTGATGCTGTCGTTTTTCAAGCCAGCCAGGTGCAGAGCCCAGGGCTCAAACACCTTCCATCTTCCATCCAGCGTCCATCTCCGTCGAGCGAAAGCATGCCAGAGCACGGTTTTAAATTGCGCCGCTGTGTATTCTCCTGTAGTGGCAACAATCACTGCGTCAATTACACACACAGCAAATGGCATGCCGGCTCTTCAAATATTTGCAGCAGTAAGGAAGTGGGAGTGAATCAGACGATAAGGCAGAAAAGCAGAGTCTCGCTGAAGCCCAGAGAGAGAGATCAGATTCTCTGTGGGCCTCGCTCCTGCAGAGAGTGAAGCAGGCAGGAATGAAAGGAAGGGAGGAAAGAAGGAAGGAAAGAGAGTTGGAGGTGCACTGTGGAGGGCAGAGGAGTGTGAACGAGGGAAGAAAGGAAGCGAAGCTTTGATAGACAGATGGGAGGATAGAGGACAGATAGGATGAAGAGGAGTCTCTGCCGGCCTCCCAGGCTGTAGTGATCTTTCAGTGTCTGCCTCTCTTATAAGCCTGATTCCATTAAGATTAAACTACACTTGACTGACAGGGCCGGCGTCGGTGAAACTGATTGTTTTCTTTTGTTTTTCTCGCCTTCATGTAGACTGCAGCTCCACGGCTTTAGCAGCAAAGACTGAACAAGACAACAAAGAGACTCTGTAGTTCCGGTTTAACATGTTTCTCTACAAGTTTGGTCTGATTTCTGAAGGAAATTCCCAACCAGCAATGTTCCGATTCAGCAGGGAAAAAAAATACATTGAAAAAGTTTTAACTTTTTTTTTTTTCCCAAGCTTTGTCCAGCCAATGAGCTTTCTTGACTGTTCATGCATCCCGGTTCATTATCCCAGCGTTACTTAATCTCAGCTAGCTGAAGGTCAGCTCCACTGTGCCAGTCAAATCGCTCAGTTCCCGTTTCATTCTCACTTTCACAATGGTCTCCAGAGAAGTGCAGTTATAGCACTGCATCTGTCTTCATTCACAAATCACACTCTAAAGCCCAAACAGCTTTACGGCCCTTAATGATCATCAATTACAGAGCCCTTTCGCCTATCAAGGAGCACTTAGCCACAAAGCAGACTAAAAATTAACCCTATTGAGGAGCTCTGGGTGTAATTGGCTACTTGAATAAGCCTGCACAAAAGGCTAGCAGGGAAGGCAACTTAGCCAAATGAGATGAATACTGTTTACAGGCTCCTAAATACACTTCTCACTGGCAGCACAACAATGCGTTGACCTCTCAACTTTGCCATGACCCCTCTCGGTCTGTGTTAACTTCAAACCCCTGCGTCCCCTCCCACAGCTGGGAGTTGTTATGATACCCAATAAAAAAAGACGAGCAGCCAATGGCGAGCCAGCCCATGGGCCTCACAGGCCAGGCTGTATGAAAACAGTTAATGCGACAGAAGCGTTAACTCATTAACGCTCATTGTTGAGTCAAAATGGCTGTCATGCAGACTCCAGCTGAATGGGAAATGGGCTAATGACCTGAAAAGCAACTTCAAAAGGCGTTACTAAACAACTGAATGGACCCTTCCACTCCAGAGCCACTTCAATGGGTGACATGCAAAAAAAAAAAGGCTGAATCTTTCTTTTGCTTTAGAAAAAAAAGATCATTCCCCTCTCTAGCAAGTAAATGTAAAGTTTGCATGGGCTTTTATTTTTTAACCGAGTCTGATGCATATGAATGGGAGTCGAACAGCAATTTCCCTCTTTAACAAGCAGAAAAGGACAAGAATGTTTCTCCAACAGAGCGTCCTTCCTACTATGCTGTTTAACTGACAGTACGGTCTGAACTACTGTATGTAGTGGTAGAACTTTAACCAGTGAGTGCCTGTGAACTGTAACTTTACAGTACAGTAGAGATTAAATTACATGCATTGATTAATAACAGTAAAATACATTAAATCCAACTGTATATATATATATATTTGTTTTTTCAAAATTCAATGCTAAAACACAGATGTTGTTCTGACTACTATTTTCAGGTGTTTGAGAGCTGTGACTAATCTCACAGAGCTCACAGAGCAGAACATACAGGCAGCTTTAATGGTTGGTAAAGAATGCCAAAAGGAGGGAGTGGAAGGGTCTGCTACTAGTGAAGACCTCACAGATGTGTCCATCTACGAAGGCAGGAGTTCAGAAAAGGTCAAAATACCACATTGCCATTTCCTACACCTCACTTTTTTTGAAATGGGAATGAAATATATGACACTAAAGCAGCATATTCTGGTCCTTTTGGATTTTAATAGTCCAGATGATCTATTCCGTTTAAATTCAAGCATATTGTTACAGTCAGATTAAAAAAACCACAAGGTCGTAACTCATATAATATATAGCATATAATATAATATAATATATTAAAAAAAAATAGTTTAATTTTATTGCATAATCTAATTGAATTAACATAACATTAAAGTTAATAACTGTTGTAGATACAGTGCTTTATTCCGGCAGAAACAACACTACACTTTAAAAATAATACAGACGTGAAAACATATGGGCTTAAAAAAGTCATTATGCCATACACAGATGAATGGTGGAGTAAAATTAGTCACACTCCATGGCCCTTCTGTAAGCATTAGGCTAATAGCTGTAGCAGATGATGCCGCGGTGGTGGTGGGTCACTATATAGGCAGGTTGAGTACCATGAAGGCCCCCTGACCTCCAGTGGGTGGGTGAGAACCAACAGAGCAGGACACATCCTGAGAACCACCCAAAGGAAGAACCCTGAGGGGGTGTGTGAGCGTGAGGGTGTGTGTATTGAGCTTGTCCATTACAGACAACCCATGCAAAGGGGTCTTGTGTAAACCGGGTTGGTGGAGAACTCGCCGTCAATCGGGTCAGATCTCGCACTGGAGATGAGTAATGAGCATCAGAGCTAATGGGAACAGCCTTTGGACTGGGAACCAATAAGAGAGCTCTGCCCTTAACCTGTGTGGGTTTGACACTAAAGCCCAACTGAGGGTGTGAATACACTGAAACACTCCCTGTCTCAGGGGGGTTTGGTGTAGGAGGTCTGGGTTATCTAACAATGCATGGTTCCTCTTGCTCCCAGTTAGATAAGAAAGCATTACTTGCTGTGTGGATGTCCCAAACAGAACGGTTCACATAAAGAAAATGTGTGAGACTTTATAGACTTTCAGTTTTTTTTAATACGGTTTAGTGAAAATGTGTAATTTTACCCAGCGTGTTAAAGAGTACTTTTAAAACGTGCATTAATGTAAATTAATTTTGTAAATTAATTTTAGCAAGGATTCTGCTGCGCTCTCCTTTAGCTTACCAGCTCTTTTCAGTTCTAATTCTCTGTTTATTTGGTTTAATACTACATGAATGAGCAGATGAAGACAGAGTTTGCTCTTCTGATATCTCCATGTTCACAGTAGCTCTTACATCAGCATCATCAGCAGCAACATGGCTGCTGGCGACCTACCAGACCCCTTGTTTTTAAAATGAATATGTTTGGCTTAGCAGATATAGTAGCAGAAGCACATTGATGCCATTAAATGCAATTATAATATTTTCTCCCTCTTTAGGAACACTACTACTTTTGATTTAAAAACAAGTCTTAAGGACTGCTGATTTAAAGATACATGATTTACTTTTTAAAGTCAGATTATTTTTGGTTATTGAGGTGTAAATTATGGATAGATGTACTCAATTAATTAGATTCATTTCTATTGCAAAATCACTGTCTATTCACTTCCTTTTTCCCCTTTTGGACATAGTGTGAATTTGGCATACTTTAAAATTGTGCTAACATTTTATTACATTCACTTATATTTAAATGTATTTTCAAATATTACTTGATTTTTAGAATGTATCTCAGGCCCCAAAGAAAATCCTATTTCAAAACTCACCATTAGTCTCCAATACCCAATATGCATGTGTTGTACTAAGTGAATCAAACAGGGGGAACTTATAAGATCTATATAAAACTACCTTAAAACCAGTACAATCTTTCTCATTTCACGACTGTATTATTTGTTTGCATTTAGTGTAATATACTGTAACAGTGATTTACAGTATAATACATACTGCCAAGATAAATGCTTTCAAACTATTTAACTATTTTAGTTCCCACATTTTCGGGATGCGCTGTATGTTGTGGAAAGAGTAATCATAGGACGTACAGTATTTGATTACTTTATATTTTATTGTTCACGATTAAAACTAATTTTGAAAACTCCATGGGTGGAACCAAAGGTTTAAAGTGCATCTATATGTATACATATATATACATTTTCTAGATTTGCACATGCCGACAAAGATCCACTTGGAGTAAGCTTGTGTTTCTGTGAGTGAATGATCTCATGCCCTGATGATATTACACTAAAACAAACCTGTGTGTGTGTGTGTGTTTATGTGTATGAAGTGTCCAGACTGGGCATCCCCATCTTTGAGGTGCTCGGTTTGGGGGCCTCAGCTGTCACGTGTTTGGGGTGTCCTGTGGCGCTGCACAGCCCCTCTCCAGCTGGAGCGATGATGAATGGATGGTCCTGCTGATTTAGCCTGAGGTCAAATGTAGAGTGATTAGTACAGCACAGCTGAGAGCTATCTACAACAACACACACGGACTTGTGCGCACACACACACACACACACACACACATATATTAATGTAATACATGTACATAGACCTACAGTACATGTACGCTGCAGGAAGAGGAAAAAAAATCTTCACTAGGTTTTTTTTAGCTGGTATAGCGGGAATTAAAGAGCATTCACAGACAAATGGACAGATAGACTTAGATACAGTACATGCTCTGGTAGAGATGCTTTAGTCCATCATTCCACCACACAGTATAGTCAGAACTGACTCCAAACATCAAAGCAGGCCAGACTAGACAACGACAAGGATAACTAGGCACACTTCCTACCATTTCCTAATGCTCTTAACTTTTGCTCAGAACAGGCTGGAGTCATAAAAGAGAGCAGCGTGAGTAATCAGAAGTATGGATCACTCACCCCGAGCTTTAGCCCGGGGCTGTAAGCAGAGAGCCTGTGGAGAGGCCGCAGAGGGGCCACTCCCCGCACCCACTCCACTGAAGTCACGCTTCACGCTGCTCATAATCTCCCGCCCAGTCCACGACACCATGCTGCTCGGAGAGTTCCACCAACACACCGCATTGTGTTCACCCCCCCTCCCTCCTCTTCCCCCTCCTCCCGCTGTCCTTTCAAGCAGCAACAAAAGAGGCCTACCTCTAATTACAATCCTCCCACTTCAATTTGAGCACCCCGGTTAACAGGCCATTGATACACACTTAGTGTGGGCACCTGTGCTCCTAAAACACAATTTCCACACACAGCCGACGGCGAGACAGGGCCGAATCACAGGGCCGGCGGCCGCGGGCGCCTCCTCCGTGCCCACGCTGACCGGAGGAGGGGAGCGCTTGAAAGGGGAAAGCGAGTCGATAAGGGACGAGGTATCGCTGTCATACAAGCGCTTTAGCTTAAGGGCAAAAACACAAAGCTGACACCCCACTAATCAGCCTTGATAGGTCTGCGCTGGGACTGGAGAAGCTTCCACAGACTTCTGCAGGAGGAGCTTGAGGAGGAGTGCTTAGAACTAGACTGCAATGTTTTTTTTTTTTGAGGCTGTGGATGGGTGTGTTTGTGGAGGTACTGTTTACTGTTGTCAATAACTGAACACTGACAATACACTGCCAGTACTGCAGTTTCTTGTGTATGATGAATACACTATTAAATTTAATATATATAAGCTCTTCTTAATTTGGGTAAGCTTTAACCATAAAGGGTGATGCCACTGAAGTGATGCCACTTTTGGATCTGTTCATGTTGTTATGTTGTTACTATAGAACTGTATATTTAACTATATGTTAAAGAGATTTATAATATAAATAGAATTTTGACTGTGTAAATCCCTTTAAATACAATTTTTTCCTCAGTTCTACTCACTTTGCAATTGTGTTTAAGTAGAACATCTTTCCTTTGAATGTTTTTTTTTTTTGCAGACAGTTAAAAATGTAGCACACAGGAAGTGATGTAAGGACTGTGATTCTTCAACAAAGCTGGGTGTGGGATTGCTAACACTGATGTTTTGACCAGTCCAGTGATCAAACTACATTTTATGTGCGTATTTGATTATTTTTTTTTGCGCACATAATCATAAGGATGCATTGATAGCATTTGTTTCCAACTGAGTATGAGTATCAGTACATGTTTTTTTGTAATATTGATACTGATACCTACTTAGAATTTAGCAATTAGCGACACTTTTTCAAACAAGCACATTTGAAAGAGATTAAGAAAAAAATATTTTTTTTGTGTTTTTTTCATAGTTTTTGCTCTAGGTTGAATATAAGGTATATAATTCACTCTTGAGCGATGAAGTTGTCTGCTGGTTAGCGTAGCAATGTGCGCTAGGTATCTGATTGAGTATGAGTACCTTAGCATAGTATCAGGCTTGATTCTGATACCATTATTGCTATTCATGCATTACTAACATAAACCAAACTGTGTGGCAAATGGTACTATGATTAAACTATTTAAAAAATATATATGGTCAACACCAGTGGTTACTCAGAGAAACTACTTTAGAAAGGATTTTTCACCCTGCAACTAAAACAAAAAAAATCACACCCCACATCTGCTTTAGTGTTATGATTATTCAGTAATTCTGTACCTGTAAATACATACTCTGTCCTCTTTGCCTTATGTGTGTGATGTTTGTGTGAACATTTTTACTGCCAGTCAAGGGTAGATTTTTCTACAGTGTGTGTGTGTGTTTACAGCATGTCCAAGACAAGAAATGTTGGCCACACTTTAAAATAATAAGTGTCTCTAATAACTATGTAGTTACACAATAATGATCATATAATAACAGTGTAACTAGTGGTGAAGTACATATTGTTACAGATTTATTACAGCTGAACAGGTAATGTAATAACATTAGTCAGCATCAATTTTGACATATATAGTTTGTTAGGGCATAATGTGTGTGAAGTTTCACTCGTAATGGTGTGTGTAAAACAATGTTTATGTGTATAAATGTATAAATGTATATTTCTCCAACAGCTATGGTGTTTTGGAATACTAAAATTCATTATTTATATTCCATTATGGAAAGATGGACAACATATTCTGCTATATCTAACTGACCTTTATACCTACTGTATGTGTAATTACATAACCTGTACAACTGTAACAATATTTGCACTATTATTACATGATCACATGATTGTTATTGCATAGCCACACAGTTATTAGAGACACTTATTTTAAAGTATTTAAAAATCGTTCATTCATGAACCTTCATTTAAAGAGTGCATTAGAGTACTAAGTAAGTAAAACACAATAAACACACACTACTCTCTGCACAAAGGAACCGTATGAAAAGGGGTGTATGTTAAGAGTAGCGCATATTACAGCCCTGTAACGACCTAACGACGCACCATTTGCATTCATATCTTCGTAATCAGTAAATATAACGTAAATATACGATGGTTATATGAATTATGTGAAGCAGTGTCATGGGGACCGGCAAGGCAGGGCTGACAATAAGGGCTGCTGATTTGAAGTGATGTACTCTCGCATGAGTGCTGAAAATGAAAAATACATAATTTGCATCTGATTCACCACAGTCTGAATATTGAAATTTGATCCGAGTGAAAAATATGTCAAGCAGATTTACACAGCGGCAGTGACAGCCTCTCCCATCCAACCTCACTCTTTCACCGCTTTCCATCATTCATATCTAATGCAATAAAACTGCAATAACAAATCCTCCCTGGATTTGAATAATAAACAGAGTCCTGAGAGACGCAGCCTCAGTAAGTAGGCATGGGAAATGGCTGGGATGTCACTGCACAATTGAAAATTCTACGTAAGAACTTCCACCAAATGTCTACGTGTGTGTATGTTTGTGTAAGTGTGTGTGTGTGTGTGTGTGTGTTTGTATGTGTGCATTCATACTTTGCATGTATTATTTGTCCAGACTGAGCAGTTGGCCTATAAAAATGTGAGGTTGTAGCAAATAAATAAATAAATGAATAATCTAAATCAATACATTTTGCTTCTAAATGTACTGATATTGTAGGTTGTGGCCTGAATCTCGGGCTGAGGCAGTGGCGGGGCACTTCAGAATAGAAGTTTATTTGATGATCAGCTCTATCTCAATCTCCTTAAGGGGCCATTATGAGGGAGCTAAACGGACGACTTTGAAGATTACCTCTAGCGGGCCGAGTGGAGAGAGATAAACCAAGACACCCAGGGCTTTCAGTCACAGGCCACCACTCACTCGCTCTGACTGCCAGGGAGGGTTGGGCTATTGCAGCGCTGTGGAGGAGATGTGTCAGAGAGTCAGAAAGGTAGAGAGCTTTCAGAAACATGGGACAAGGTGTTGCACAAATACTATATGGGCAAACCTTATCGGTCAGTTTCCTGGACAGGGATTGAGCTTTAGTCGTAGACTACATTTTCCTTTCAATTGAAAAGCTCCATTTAAAATGTTAATGTAAAGCAGACTAAGCCAGAACTAGGCTTAATCCCTGCCCTATAGTCAAGTAACATGTTTTAAATTACATAACTTTGCATGAACAGACAAAGATTGACATGTTTCTACTTCTGCTGGTTTCTTTATTTTTGTCTTCTTCTGGAACAGAGATGATTTAAATTATTTTTTAAAATATCAATTTCGATTTCATGATGAATAAATCAATAGAAAATCCAGAAATTATTTGGAAATCATTAACAGAGCATGTTTTTTTTCTTACCATTCCAGAGATACAAGCTTTTGTTGGCTCAGAAAAAAATTAGAGACTACTTTAGTTTCTGAATCACTTTCTCTGATTTTGCTATTTATAGGTATATGTTTGAGTAAAATGAACATTGTTGATTTATTCTATAAAATACAGACAACATTTCTCCCAAATTCCAAATAAAAATAGAGCATTTATTTGCAGAAAATGAGAAATGGCTGAAATAACAAAAAAAAAAAGATGCAGAGCTTTCAAACCTCACATAATGCAAAAAAACAAAAACAAGTTCATATTCATAAAGTTTTTAGAGATCAGAAATCAATATTTGGTGGAATAACCCTGGTTGGTTTTTAATCACAGTTTTCATGCTTTTTGGCATGTTCTCCTCCACCAGTCTTACACACTGCTCTTCCTCTTGATTATATTCCAGAGGTTTTCAATTTGGTAAAATCGAAGAAACTCAACATTTTTAAACATTTTCTCTTTTTTTTTCCCAAAGTTGTAAATTGCAGCACATGTTTAGTGGATTAAAAAGAAATAAATAAATGAAGCTTCTCCTCAAATATGGATAAAAACTCACATACACACATATCGCTGTTGTGTGTTTCAAGCAGTGGGAAAGCATTTCACGGTGGCTATCAGCTTCCCGCTGTCTCCGTCTGTTTCTTCTTTCTCTCTGTGATCTAGCAGTCATGTATGTGATTGGATTTTTGATGAACAACAACACCAACAAAAACCAAACATCGCTGAAATTACACAGCGATTGCGGTGGCGCTAAACCCACTTAAGCAGTAAGTAAAGGAGAGGGTGGAAGGCCTCTCGCTGCTCTTTTGGCTGCTCTTGGGTTGGGCTTGGTTTCAGCCCTCGCGTACCCCCCCCCACCCCCTCCTTTCTCCTGCCCTCTCTCTGTGGAGAAGGGGAGCTCTTAATAGGATTAAGCTGCCTCAGCAATGAACAAGTATGGATCTACACACATTTGGCCCGACAAATGAGGGCTTCGCTAGGAGCTGCCCTTTCATGCTGATCTGAGATCAGATTCGCTGTTCCTCTAATAATGCTCCGTTGCCTGTCCTGCCATCAGGTTGGAAGCACAAATTGAAGAGTAATGTGATTGGAGGAGTGGGCCTTCAGATGCTCAATAAGAGATGATGTGGGCCTGCCTGGCTATGTCCGCCTATGGGGCAACGCCTGACCATAGTGAATCAGTGAGGTGAGAAGGTGTGAGAGAAGACTGAGGAGGTATTCAACAGAGTAAAACACAGCCTCCTCTCTTCAGCACCACAGCGACACAGCTAGAGCTCCAGTGCTGTGCCTCAGGGCCCGAAGACTCTCTTTGCATGACAAAGGCAAAGATAACAGTTAGTGGAACTAATGCGCCTCATCATATCTACAGCCAGATCTGAGGCGAAGAAAGAGAAGTGCAGCCTCCGAGCAGAAATGAGGATTATCGGTGGCAGCGGTCGCTTTTAGCTGCTGCGACGAGTCTCTGCTGAGCGCCTGTGAGCTGCTGCTACTGTAAGAAGCTGCCGCAGTGCTTGTTAACAGCTCCCAAAGAATACGCACAGTTTAGATTTAACGAGAGCACTAAATTTACAGCGTCTGTGCCAACACAAGGATGAAAACAGAAAGAAAGTGATGCATTAGATTGACATGACTTAAATGTCCACATGTTTCCACTGCTGTACATTACAATGACACAATCTTGTGTTTCGATTGACCCCTTAAACCATACAATTTCCCAGACAGAGATTAAGCCTAGTCATAGACTATTGATGACTGGACACTGCTGATGTAGTCGTATTGATAGATTCTGTATTGGATCTTATTGATTTAGGATCCAATACAATTTGCATAAAGGTGTAACTGCTTGGATGAAGTCTGTGCTGTGTTAGGAGAAGGAGAAGACGCCCAAGGGTCCTCACCCCCTCGCCTGGATTTTCGTTGATCTCTTTCCCTCTTTCTCTCATTGGGTTGTGAACATGTTGACTGGATGATAAACATTTTTATTCCTTTCTAATTCATCTCTTTATTTATGTTCCTTTTAATATATCTGTAATGCTGAAACTATTTTTAAGTAAGGCTTAATATGTTTTAATGGTCATCTTTTCATGTTCTGAGATTAAACCAGTCATTCAGTAGGACTGGGAGTCATGATGTGGTAAATTACCCTACACTACATTTCCTGTTTAATAAAAAATCTCCTTTCAAATTAATGTGTAGTTCAAGACTAGGCTTGATCCTTGTTTGGGAAAAAAACACCCCTTAATGTTTTACTTCAGTTATTCAATTTCCAGGTACACAAAGATATAGAACCATTTTGTAGAATTATGCCAAAGTTTTAGGCTCCTCCTACAGTTCCTTATGAGAACACTAAAATATTACATTGATATTAGAAGACATACAAATAATTTTAGTATAACCTTTAATGGTAAATATGTATACTGTAGGTGTTCTGTGCTCATTTCCAAAGCTTGACTTATGGTGGCCCAATATTACTATATTATCATCATTTTCATTTAAAATCTTGTTTTGGTAACCAATTTTATGTTTACTTATATATATATATATATATATATATATATATATATATATATATATATATATATATATATATATATATATATATATATATATTTATATATACAGAAAATATGTATACTGACATGCTAAACATCGAGGAATAGCTGTACGAATTAAACATGAAGGACATGGCTTGGGAACTCTGCCCGCATATGTATAAGTTGTGAGGTGTTATCTTGTACGATGACCTGGAATTAATTATTTTTATATTGACTTCCATTAAAAGTTTACAAGATTTTTTCTCTCTCCTGTAAAGTTGCTGTTTTGGAGATAAGTGTTTTTAACTGGACAGCGACGATATAAGTATAAACACACTTGATCATTTTAAATAAGATGGTTATTATAATAACTTTATTGATATAGTACCTTTCATACATAAAAATGCAGCTCAAAGAGCTGTAGCATAAAATTTAATAAAACAGAAATATGTAAAACAATAAGCAATATTAAACAAATAAAAAGAGTTAAAAAGTAAAAAGTAAAGGTTTGATGACAAAATGAATAAATGAAAAACATTAAATGTTAAAATAAAATGTAGAGTAAAATAAACAGAATAATAATAGGAACATCAAAGTCAATCAAATAAATCATTTAAATATACGTTAACAAAGACCAGGAAAGAAGCAAATAGAAAGCTAAGCTAGCTGTTTTTTTAAGCTAGTAATACTTGATGCCTGACAAATATTTATAACAATTGAAGGTTAGGTTCCTAAATCTCTGCACAGCACTGTATTATTCAGTATTTATTCAGCACATACTCAGTAAGTTATTGGAAATGTTGTTAGTGAGTATTTAAAATGCAGACAACTCTAACAAGACCTTCAGGGTACACACAGCTATTGTATTTGTGTGATAGTTATGCTCATTTCATTTTGTGCATACGTTATTCACGTGGCAGTGATACACATGCAGCCCTGATAGCTGTAGAACATCACACTCAGCAGGCTGCAGGTCTCAGTCAGTGGTGTGGCTGACAACTGCCCTCTGATCCACTGACAATCACCACCATGAAAAGGAATGCTTATTGAGAGAGAAAAGAAAAATGGTCAGCTGTGGCATCTGTATGATCTGTTGAACACACAAACACAGTGTGCTGTTCTCAGTTGACCCTTAAACCAAAGCACCTGGCTTTGAAAAGCCCTCCTCACATTCCTGGAGTGACTGCTCATTTAACCGGGCTGTGTTCTCTCCTCCTCCCCCCTCCTTCTCCTCAGCTTTCGCTCTCTCTGCTCTTCCTTCATCCCTCCTTCCTTCCCTTCATTACCAACAAAAGATGAACGCTGCAAGGAAAATAATTGCTTTCCCTCCCTCGCCGCTGTTTGCACTAAGTATTACCACTTTAACGAGAGAGAGAGAGAAAGAGAGAGAAAAGGAAAGAGAGAGGGAGAGAAAGAGAGAGGGAGAGAGAGTGCACATCCTGTCTTAGCCTTGTACTCACACAGCTGTAGTTAATGGCAGAGATGACTGACCCTCGACTTCCTTAAATCAACCAGCATGTGTAATGTGTTAGCGTTCAGTGTTGCTGGTTAAAGTTGCTGGATAAAGACGGGATAAGGGGTTCCTTGAGCGAATCCATCGAAGAACCACTTTGAGTTCTATCATAAGTCATGTTTGTAGAGGGTAAAGAACTTATTACATTTCACTACCAAGTTATAGGTAAACACACTGTTCAACACACTTTATTGTAACAGTCTTTATTGTAAACATGGTTCTTTATGGAACCAAGAGTGCAATTTTTATTGGAAAAATGCAAAGAACACTTAAGTAGCGCATTTAATATTTTTTCCTATCATCATAGCACATTAGCTGCCATCCAAAAATTGATTTTTCTTAAAAATTTTGGAATTTTTGGTCAAAATCAAAATGATTCCTCCCTCGATTCAGCCCATGAAAAAAGTAAAAAGTGCTAATGAATTTTATCAGCAGTTCTCCTTTATGCAAGAAATATAGTATAAGTCATTTGATATTTTAAGGAGACTGTGAGCAAATTCATTTGGCTACATCTGATTAAAATATTTTAAAAAATTAAAACATGTTTTTGCTCTCATGCATACACATGGATGGAGATTATAATCAATGCATATCTAATGTTGTACACTAATATAGAACTGTCCAAAGGCCCTAAGCCTTGTAAAAATAAAAAATGGGAAAAAAGTCTCTGGAATCTGGAAAGTGTTTATTTGCCAGTAAAATACTTATATTAAAATATATATTAAAATAATATCAAAAATATGCTTGAAAAGGAAACTGACTGATGTAAAGGATTGATCTATTCTAATCATGGTTCGTTGAGGATCCAAAACTGCTTGGGAAGGTTTGTTACTTTTTAAAAGACCACAATCTAATTTTACAAGCTGCCATTGCTTTTCAGTCAGAAACAAAAAAAATGTGTTAGCCTGGAGAATTTTCAAAAGAATAGTTTTTGCATGATATCTTTATTGTGTCATGTAGAGTGACAATTATCTCGTTTGGCCAATCAGCACTCTGCACTGTATACATATCAAGTTTTAGTGCCTACTTGGCTCACTTGCAAAATGAGCAAGCACGTAATAGAAAGTTACCAAGTTCCAGATACCAGATACGGTTTTCAAAAGGAAAAGTGGAAATGAATGGAAAAGTGCCATAAAACCTCTGCACAACACTGCATATATTTACAAAGTATAATCAAATCAAATTTATTTGTATAGCGCTTTTTACAACTTATGTTGTCACAAAGCATCTTTACAGACACATGATCACAGGACAAAGAATCAGGCAAAACATTAAACATAGAAAAAACAGAATACAGAACCCCCAGTGAGCGCGGAGGCAAGGAAAAACTCCCTCACAGCTGCAGGAGGAAGAAAAGACAAGTACAAGACTGCTAGAGTTGAGTCCAAGACCAAGACTTACATGATCATAAGATCATAAGAAAATGAAAAAAAATAAATAGTTGTAATTTTATAATTAAATAGTTGTAAGTTTGTAATTCATTGTACAATAATTTTCATTCATAAAACATAAATATTAATGAATACATTTCACTATGTATTTCCGTAAATATAACATTAAATCATTTAGAGATCAAATTATTATACAACAATTTTCAAGTCCACCTCACCCTGAGATAGAAATGATTTGATTTGATTCCAAATAAGGCCAAAAGAGAGATGTTTTGGTCTTAAGATCAGACTGAAGAACTACACAACAGATGTTATGCTACATACATGGTTCATTGCAAGTCCAGAGTACAGGACATAAATAACCACAAGAAACCGTCACTGTTATTAGTTACATTACTACGTTCTCGAACAGTGTTGTGCATAATTAGACACTGGTAATAGTAATGAGTGACTGTGTAGAAAAAGAGAAATCATGGTGCTAATGACTTTATGCCTGTTATCGCCAGTTAGCCACTTTCCCTAATAAAGCAATGACCAGCGCACGCTGCTTAAGGGGAGATATGTCAGCCCGGCGCTGGAGAAGGAGAGATATGAGGGAGACGGAGGGGAGAGCAAAGCGCAGCCTCCTCTGGGTCTGAACGCTGGGATCCGTTCAGAGGAGGGGCGAGCTGGTAATGGCTCTGAGCCTCGCCACTAATGGTTATTTAATACGCCCATCACCGTGCTCCACTCACTCTGCATACCGAGCACACACCGAGGGCCCTAAACCCTCTTTAACACTTATTCAGGATGACAGGAAAAATGAAAGCGTTTGTCCTCTCAATGGAAAAAGTAATCATGGCTACATTATCCCCCTGCTCACTCCTATCATACTAAAGCAGGGGAGAAATGTCACCAAAATGTATTTAAACGCTGATGGAGTGCCGCCGCTTGATTCCCGCCACGGGACTGATTAATATGAATAAATAAATATAAAAATCCTCAATTTGTATGTAAATGCACGGGTGGTGGGGGTGGCCGTATCAGTAGCTGGTGCTACCTGCATCTGGAGGGAGATGGTAATAAAGTGAAGTGTAATGTGGTAATTATGGCGGTTTATGGTGATTCGGTTGTCCGGCCTATACAGAGTAATGAGATTCTTATAGAGGCTGTTAGCCAGGCCTGGACTAGGCAGGCACCATCAGCAGTTCTGTCCCTTTAGCATAAAGAGCGGCTAGCGCTAATCAGCTCACAGTCTGCTCACCGAGGGAAATGAAGATGAAGGGATATCTCGGACTATTCGGAAGTACGGCTCATTTCTCCTCTTTCTTCTCTCCTTATGTGTTTCTTTAACCGAAAAGCCTCACGCTTAACGTACCGTAGGACGCTCAAGGTATTAGAAGCCAGTGGAATTAGATTCTGACCTCTGCTCTGATATCAATTTGTTAGCGATACAGTCGGTGGATACAGGCCGTCCTTTAAGAATAAAGGAAGTGAATGTTCCGGCAGCAGACTGTGTAAGAAGTCAGCTGCCGACCAAAGAGAAAATTATCACAAAGAAAGAAAGAAGAAGCGAATTCAAAGCTCTGGAGCTAAATGCTTCCGGACAGAAGTCATTCAGGTATGTTTATCTGCGGCTTCTCTGTAAATAAGGCCGCTTTTTGTCAAATTGGATTTCACAGATCACAACAGTCGGCAGGATGCAGCCACTCAAGTGCAGCTCTCGGGAGAAACTTATCGAGATCTTTAATATCGCTGTGGCATAAACGCTTCATGCAGAGTATTGACTTTAAATAAAAACAGCATTTAAATATTAATAGATGTGGATTGTTGGGTAGTGAGCCTGATCTGGGAACTGCAGTATGAATATATATTAATCCTCAGTGAAAGAGAACAGCAAACTGAGTTTTATTCATATTCTAATGCATTTATGCTAATGGCCACCCCTACTCCCTCAGCCAGCTACCAATGGCTGTTTATGAGAACTTTGTTATGGTAAAAGAGAGTGCATATTGTTTGCATCAGAATTATTGTAAGTGATAAAATATTTTACAATGTAAAGATAAATTAAACATTCAAGTTAACATAAGTGAACTGAACTGGTGTTCTGCTGTTCTGCTGTTCGTCAAAAAAGTCCTCAAAGATCTTTCACTTCCAGAGACTTCTACTCTTTTCTTAAACCACTATTACTATAGTATTATAGGACACACACTTACTGTGGCCTACACACAACACACCCAGCCCACCTCTCCATCCACTCCATTCCACTCCATCCCCTCTCCATTGAAGTAACCCAGAGCATCACTCCTCAAAACCTCATTTCATGAAGATTCACTCAATCCTGTCAGCGTCCAGCACACTGATGTTTTCCCACGAACTAACGGATGGTCAGTGCTGATAGTGGCCAATCCATTACTGTCTGCAGTGTGTCAGCCCAAGGGTGAGAGTCATTAATTACTGAGCTGTGTCTTTCGCTCAGGGCTGCAGCCACAGGAAGACCAGGTGTGAGGGACAGGCCTGATTATCCTGTCCGCAGAATGGAAAAGATTAATCTTTCCTCTCGTAAAAAAAGAGAAGTGACCAGGGCGGAAGAGTGAGTGTGTGTGTGTGTGTGTATGGGAGTGTGGGAAGCTAGGGAAGAAGAAAAGGGGGGGCATTCATTTCAGATTGTAATCATTCTCTTAAAATTATAATTGCCTTTCTCCTCCCGAGCATGTTTTACATTACAATGCATGTTCCTGCTGTATTGAGGGATCAGCATCGTATTGTTGTCCTGCATTCATATATAGAAAGAGGACTGGCGCTGTGGTCCGATGACCATCTATATATTGTTATAATTTTTTTACCCTTTAATGTTCTCCTCAACTTTGTAATGGAGCACATATGAGTGAGTTACAATATGTTGTTGATAAAAGTGTTGAACTTATTAAAAGTCAACCTGACTGGCAGAGCTATGTAGTGTTTCAATGGCTGTTTTTGATGGCATTTTTCGAAAGTTAAAAAGAGGTTTCAGAGGTTGAAAAGGAAATTTAAAAAAGTGCGGATGTTAAAGGGTTAATGTATTCTAATTGTTAGTTGTAATATCTTCAGAAGTTCTCCACATAATGCACTTGACTCTTGTTTAGTTTGTTTGTTTAGCTGATAGAAGGACCTGCATGTAAGAAGCAACTGCCCTGATTTGACGGTTTAGTGACAGCAGTCGTAAAGACAACAGTGGGGCATGTGGCGCTCACCTGCGTGCCAGACCACATCTCACCAGCCTGCTACATCCTTACACTGCACACAAAAACACACAAACACACACACTTACACACACTCAGAGTGTGTACTTACTCACACACTTACAGTACAAACATTACTTTAAAGGACCCCTACAATCAAAAACACACTTTTACATGTGAGGTTAAATTGAATAGCTAGAGTGTTGTTTCATTCACAGATGTTGAATACGGTTTATGGACTATAAGAACTAAGTATAGACTGTCATCATCATAATAATGGTGCTTATGGCATTGATGCCATGCAAAAATCGTTTACATTAACAACTTTATCAACTTAAAAGAAAAAGAAAAAGTTTCTAAACTTCCCATTTAAGTCAGTGTAGAAGAACATTATTCCAGGATATGTATTAAAGGCTTTGTTTTTGTATTTGCATTTGTATTGTTTTTTTTTTTAATCATAAAACTTTGATATAATAGAGAGAAGAACTTATTATGGACTGGCAAAAAATGGAGAGCAAAGTTGGACAGCAGATTATTTGCAAATTTTTTAATTAATAGTGAAGCTTTAGTGTTTTTTTTTATTTTGTGGAGTGGGGGGATGGGGTAGGATTCATATCCAATATAATAGTGTTTCTATTATATTTTAAAGTGCTTTACAGTAAGTAGATATTTAATGTAATTTAAAATCAGGACAGTCCAGTTTTGCACCAAAATAGCCAATCTTGTTTTTGTGTTGAGGTTATGATAGGACATTATTTATTTATCAGCTATTTATTTATCAACTGAATCATCAAAAATGTGGCCCACCTCAGCTGCAGCCTTGGCTCCTAAATATGCTATGATTGGTGGTGAGTGGTATTGTTGAAAAATGGAAGTGCTTAGAAACCATGAAAAGATACAGTATCAAACCATGTAAAGATACAGAACAGGGTAAGAGAGTGCTGAACTGAGTCCCAAAATGCTGCTAGAATTACAGAGTTAGAATAAGATCATAAAGTGCTCCTGTATGTGTAATGTGTATGTGTCAGAATACTTTTCTCCATGTATTGTTTGCTAATTGGAAGATATAAGCATCACAACCACGATAAGCACGATAAATAGCTATATAAATAACTGAGAATATGCTAATAAAAACAAGTGAACACATTATCTAGTGGATTCTCTCTTTCTCTCTCTTAAACAAATACTGTATATATATACACACACAGTGGGACACTAAACAGAAGACTGAACACACATAGAGTTAAACAACTGACACAGCTGTTTGGAGACATGCATCAACACAACAGCACCAAAACACAGAGCTGTCACTTGCTGAACTCATTCCAACAATACAGGAATAACAAGTTTCGACAATGTGGCTGCATAAGACTGTTTTTATATAAAAAAGCTGCTGTCGCCTATTTTGCAATGGCTCACCAACTGGCTTCCTGTTTATTTAGCATATTCATGCGTGCAAGTAAACAATATGTATCGGCATTTTGTGAATAAACATTAGACGACAGACAGAGTAATGATGCCCAGTTGGCACCTGGAGATGCGGCCCTTTTACTGTCCATTAAAGCTGCATATCTACAGTATCCCGCAAAAAAAAGATAGCATTCATTTTCCTATGCAAGCTGTTCTAGGGGGAGGGGATGGCGAGGGGTCATTTGTGAATATGTAACAGGAAGAGGGTGGTCTGTCATTTTGAGTGACAGATATGAAACCGGTGAATATTTAAATGCAACTTAAATATTCTTATCTGACTGGTGTGGACAGATGTCAACATAGCAAAAATACTGGCAAGGAATAGGAGACCACAGGAGACAAAAGATTTCCTAATTCCTGCACTGACCGCCAGACGACTGACAGTCAACTCTGCCCCACTGATAAAACCAAGGGAGGTTAAATGGGATCAAATGAGAAAGGGTGCTTTTTGCTTGTGTGCCGGCTGGCCCTTCAAACTATGGCCAACAAGGAGCATGACCAAATTTATAGCTTATTTCTATATGTCTCTATTTCTTTTAATGTATTTTATTTGAATATATGTGTAATTAAATTAATACATCATAAGAGGCATACATACTGTAAATAAACTATATTTATACATAAAATAATATACAGAAAATAATAATATATATAATTGTATATGAAAGGTAATTATGCCTTTTACTGTTACTGTTACTGTGTCACTAACAACAAGAACAGACTGTAAAACATTACATTTGAATTTGATTATTTTGACTTCATTTGTACACAGCACTTTCCCAAAACTTCATCAGGGTTTGTCTAGATGTTCTATACATCACTCTTAAATCAACTAAAATGTCCTGCAGGCTCTTGTGAGGCATACAGGATTATGATTTGCCTGTTTTACCAGCACATGACACATTTTCTTAGGTATTGTCTGGGTCTTCCACACCTCATCCTGATCTCAACTGTTCCCCTGAGCTGCCATTTGAATAATAACATCATAAAGAATTCATAGGAACTACAAGCTTTTCTTTTTTTTCCCAAGATGTCTAGAAGATCCCATGTTTAATGCTTGATGAAGAGTGCTAGTACAAGGTTCAAATAAAATCAAGAGAATTTATAAAGCTTGGAAATTGATTTGCTAATTTTGTGATATAGGTACCTCATCACTGTCAGACAAAAATATAGCGATAGAAAATGATGTAAAATTTTTTACTAAAAGTAATTTTGCAGGAATTCTGTTGGTTCTTTCAGTGTGACATTTTGACATAATATCAAAACTGCTAGATTTACATTTGCCTTCATGTGACAGCAACAATATAAATTTACAGCTCTGAAAAAAATAGAGACCACTTAAAAATGATGAGTTTCTTTGATTTTACCAAATTGAAAACCTCTGAAATATAATCAAGAGGAAGATGGATGATCAAGAGCCATCACACCAAGCTGAACTGCTTGATTTTTTTTGCATCAGGATTGGCATTGAGTTATCCAAAAGCAGTGTGTAAGGCATGTTGGAGGAGAACATGTCATGATGCATCAAAACTATGATTAAAAACCAGGGTTATTCCACCAAATATTGATTTCTGAACTTTTAAAACTTTATAAATATATGAACTTGTTTTCTTTGCATTATTTGAGGTCTAAAGGCTCTGCATGTTTTTGTTATTTCAGCCAGTTCTCATTTTCTGCAAATAAATAAATGCTCTAATTGACAATATTTTTATTTGGAATTTGGGAGAAATGTTGTGCGTAGTTTATAGATTAAAAATGTTCAAAAAATGTTCATTTTAGTTAAACATATAAAAAATAATAGCAAAATCAGAGAAACTGATTCAGAAACAGAGCTGTAGATATAGTGCTAAATAAACCCCAAAATTAAAAGCGGTGTCTAGATTCTTTCGGACATACTGTGTGGCCCTATGAAGACTTCAAGTACAATTAATTGCAGAATTAGTCCTGTAATCTGCATTAAAAGCTTAAAAGCTGTGAGGATAAATATTTATTAAATCTGTTGAGCGCGACACTGAGGTATTAATACTCTGAGACTAAGTGGTCCTGCTCGTTCTGAAGTTGTGTCAAAACCTTTGATGCGTCTGCCCTTTTCCACGACTGCACGGGAGAGAAAAGGAAGAAGAAAGGGAAGAAAGAGGAACCCAGCTCAATTTAAGTCTGATCCAAAGAGCTTACAACTGTAATTAAATCATTAAATTCTTGTCCATGCTTGACAGAGCGGAGAGAAATTAACTTCCCCACCAACCTCATTTTCTATTTGAACATGAAATAATGATTTTCTGCCAGTCTAATTACAAAGCCAACATCTGATCTCTGCAGCATCCGATGGGGATTAGCTCCAGCACAGGCATTAGAGCTCATTACCAGCTTGAGTGCAGAATTATTACATCTTGTAATTGGATGGGGAGATTTATATACAGATCTGAGGCCAGTCTCAGTAATATTGTAATTACAAGCTTGGTTGGTCAGCTACTAAACTTCAGAGGGAAACAAACAGGGCAGGGTGTGTGTTTTATTAACCCGTAACCTTTAAGCAGAGGGAAATCGCTCATGCTAACATTAAGGGAAGGGAGGAGTTGGGTGAGGGTTTGGAGGGGGGAGTTCATCCTTTTCAGCAGCTTTGAATGAGGTAAAGGAGAGAGGGAGAAGGAGATGAAGAGAATATGCTGTGTCTGAGTGTGTGTAAGGGGAGTAATCGGGCCAGGGACGTACGAGAGGAGAGGGGCAAAATGAGCTATCTCTTCAGCCTGGCTGAGCGCAATGTATCTATTACTTAAGACTAACTGGCTGTGAAGCCATCCATTCTGTGTGCCATAAGGGGGCTGTTTCTCCTGGCTAAAAGGGAAAAAAGGGTATTGATTCCTCAATCAGCAATTTGCCTGCTACTAAGATGCAAGAGTGAGAGAGAGAGAGAGAGAGAGAGAGAGAGAGATGGAGGGAGAGAGATGAGAAAGAGAGATGCATGAGTGAAAGACAGGGGGAGAGAGAGACAGACAGACTGGGAGAGGTAGAAAGGGGAGAAAGAGATGATGGGAAGGAGGGAGGGAGGGATGTTCAATTAATTTGCAAACACCATTTCTCTCTTTTCCCCCTCCTTCAAGTGATTCCAGCGTGCAAATCAATGTTGACAGGTCAGATTGGCTGCCACTAATCTTGGCATAACAACTCTGCAGTGAGAAGCCCCGCGGTAATGGAGTGCTTATTTAGGCTCATAGCCTCTCGCAGGTCCGGAGAGGCACGATCAATGCTGCTGAGAGATAGGATTGATGAGGTCTTGATAGAAAGCTGAATCTCTAAAGCCACGGAGGATTGTACAGTGTATTTGGCTCAGGTTAATAAAGAAAGGCCCAGAGCCGTGTCCTCCTTTCACCAGTTCCACTATACCTTACAACACCGAAAGGCGACTGAAACCGCCACACCGCTGTAGAAAGGACTGTGCCTCTAGATGGGATTACTCACGCGCTGCTGTGGTCACACCATAACATCATACGGCTCTGTTGTTATGATATGATTGTGAGGAGGAGCAGGCCTTGGCCTTGGGCCAGGTTTGCCATGCAAACCATATGTGCCTTATTTAACACAGGGCAGTTTATTCTAGTTACACAGACTCTTACACAGAGAAATATGTATGCTTTAGTACTAAGGCCTGAGCCAAAATACTGTATATTACACATCAAATACATGTGTGTGGGTTTTAAACAACTTCAGTGGAGAGAAGTGGAAACAGATTTTATTACTTAATAAAATTACTTAATAATTCATTTAAAGGGTTTCCACTGGTTCTCAGGTTCTCATCCTGACATTTTGACACTGTATATATATATTTGGTTGTTATAAACAACCAAAGAAAAAAACACAATTTTGGTCATGTCCTATAAAGACTGCAAGAACAATTAATTGCAAAACGAGTTATGTAATTTAAATTAAAAGCTTAAAAGCTGTGAGGAAACATAATTTTATTTATTAAAGTTTGGTTTCGGTCCCATGGAAATTAACATCATACCTCTCTGTTGTTATGATATGATGCAGTGATACGTGCAGGTCTGGGCTTGGGCCTTATTTACTTTATTTAACTGAGATATGCTCTGGTACTCTGGCAATGCCCAACATATGGTATATTATGTATCAATTAAAGCATGTTAATGTAATAAAGCTATATTTTTTGAGAGTGTAGTATTCATTGCTCGCTCTTGTTGAATTAATTTACCAACATTTCACTAAACACTCTTTAACATCAAGGTGTTTCCAAACATGGTTCTTTAAATGATGCCACACCCCTGAAATCCACAAAGAACCATATTTCTAATAGAGATGAATGAATTTACTAATTTATATTCTTAAAGACAATCACACCTTTTTACCTCTTTCTATTACAAACATGGTTCCTGATGGAATCAAAAGTGGTTTGTTTGTCCATGATAAAACCATTTGAAGCACATTTATCCTGTAACTCTTAGACAATGGGGGAAAAACCTATTAGTCTTAGTGTACAGTTTCACTTTTCCAGTACAGGTAAATAAGACTTCATTGTTCCAGAAGCTACAGTTTTTTCTCTGTCTCTCATCCTCTCTCTCCTATTCTCTGCTCTATGGGGAACACAGGAGGAATGTAGGTGACTGGCACAGTCTGCCACTTGGTTTGTCATTTGGGTTTATTTCCCTATGAATTATTAATCGCAGTAGTCTATAGTGATCACTGTAGAGGGACACGGTCAGTTGGTAATGAGACAATCATAGAGATTAGCATGCACAATGAGACAGAAAATCAGGATAACTAAATTAATCAGTTGCACCATTTTAAAGTAAGTAAAGCAGTAAAGCAGTGGGCTAATAATGAGGCCCTGAAAAGTATTATTCAGTCCTCAGTAGTTAGTCTGGTTACATTTATTTATTTTAGATGTTTTTATAATATATGTATTTTTAAGGCTTACTTGGTTTCATTATTGATCATCCATAATGCTAAATCAATATGAATCTTGTAGCTGTTCCAGTGGTGTGCAGATGCTGAATAACATCCTTATCAAACCAATCCATGTTCAGAGAATGGGAGAAGGAGAGAAACTCTTTTATTCATACTCTTTTCATTAGTATTATGTTCTTAATGTTTTGTAGCAATATTTCCAGTTCTCAATCCTATTCAAAATGTTTTCTTCATTCAAAACGTATTGTAAACCAACAATATTGTATTATTTTTACTTCCTCAGTCACTGCCTGGTTCTTCAGTGGATTCCTGTAAAGAGCGAAACAAATTCCAAATACTGTAGCGTCTCCAAATAATGTCCAATTATTTATTAAGATGTAAAAAAAACAGACACTTATATTGCGCTACTTTTATTCGTAAACTATAGAAAGAAAATGCGCAATTTTCGGCGTTTGATGTGTGCCATAGATTTGGGGTTTTCTCTTTTAGAAATGTAATGCCTTTTATACAAAATAAATAAAAATCACATAAATTTTATGCATGTTAAATCTGTTTCTTAATATAACTATAATAATAATAGTTTAAAGAAAAAAGGCAAATCGAATTAACTGATTCATGTTTATTGAAACAATATGTTTTCTTGTTTTTCTGTTTTTATTTTTACGCGGATCCACCCGGATTATTTACACATAAACATTTCTGTGAATCGTTAAGTCGGAATGAAATCTTTATCTGTGTGTTTGCGGACAGTTAAGTAGGCTGGAGGATTTAGATGATTTGGTCATGTCATCTCTATCCAGCTCGACTGACCGCTATTAAACACAGATATATTAGAGGAAGCACATGGTGGAGATGTCTGCCGAGGAATTCATTCAGCTTTTCGTGGAATTTCAATATGGAATCTCTTGTTTTCTGGGGTTTAACGTAATCCACTTTGAAGATCAAGTATGGTTTAGGGAATTCATTATCCGATTATTATTTCTTTCATTATTATTTGTTTAATCACTAATATTATGGATATTTTTTTTTATTGGTACAGTGTTTAGCGGGATGCTATTGGCCACTGTACAATTATTAACCTATTTATGAGCAGATTTATTTATTATTTAATATAAATAAAAATGTGGTTTATCCTTCAGCTTCATCTTAATTATTTTTCTTCTTCTTCTTCTTCTTCTTCTTCTTCTTCTTTTTATTATTATTATTATTATTATTATTATTATTATTATTATTACACTGCTCTTTTCCTGTATGTATGTGTGTGTGTTTATTTAGTCCCTCTGTTGAGGCTCAAAGGGTGTTTTTTCTGGCTGTGTAATCGCTCTCTTATCCCCTCCACACAGTAAAGCCGTAATTCAGAAGAAAAACTCACCACATTGTTTATCTGGATAATGTCAATGTATTTTGATATGATTATGAGATAATAAGATATAATGCCGGGCGACAGACTCTGCGCGTGTGTGTGTGTGTGTGTGAGAGAGAGAGAGAGAGAGAGAGAGAGAGAGAGAGAGAGAGAGAGAGAGAGAGAGAGAGAGAGAACAGAGTTGTGTGTTTAAGAAGTGGGAGGGGCTACGGAGAGACTAGAAATGTCAATCACGCGAAGGCTCCTGCTCAATCCTGCGAGGAGGCGATGTGTGTGAGCAGTGTGATGTGTCTGAGGAGTGTGTGGAGTGTACGGAGCTGACCTCAGTCCCCCCACACACACAGCACTAAAGCGCGTCCGCGGCAGGACAGGGCAGGGAGCGCGCGCTGCTCATCGGCCCGTTGGTTTCTCGCGGATTTCTGGAACTCAAAGGAAAAGCGCTGCATCTCCGCACGAGCCTCTCCGGACAGGATACTCCGGACAGGAACATGTCCATCCCGCAGCTTGCCTACAAGTACGGCCGGGCGCTGTACCCCGCCGAGGCCCCCCACGGGCCGCCCGGGGGTCTGTCCGGGGCACTGGCCGCCCTGTACGGAGCGCCCTTCAGCGGCAGCAGCCACGGATACAGCGCCTTCCTGCCTTACTCCGGCGAGCCGGCCGCGCTCGGACACCTGGTGAGTTCACTGCACTGACTTACTTTTAGCAAACATCTTCAGTGGGCTTTAAGAAAGATGAGGGTTATTTCTTATTAATGAAGAACTTGTGTTAAATTATTTTGTCGTGTGGAATTAAACAAGATTCACATTTTCAGGGTAATAAATAAACAAGATTAATTTATTATTTATTATTTAATATTTATTTTATAAATGATTTAGGCTGCATAATTTATTAACCGAGAAAAAAGTAACATAATTAAACAAATTTCTAAGACCTCTCTAACCGTTTTTGACTAAATATCAGATGTATTAATCTATATAAAGTATTTAAATGTACTTAAACGTTTATTCAAATTCTCTGGATTTGTTATTAAAATTCGTTACTTTTAATATTACACGTTTAACCATTAATTAGTTATCCACAACCAACAACAAGAAATGTTCACTGAGTTTAAAGTCATATCAGCACTTCAGCACTTGTCCTCATGCCTCTCTTTCTCTTTCTCCACGGAAACTGCAGGCCTCTCCATACGAGCTGAAGGACAGTCCAGGCATCCAGCACCCAGGCTTCCCGCACGCCCACGCGCCCTTCTTCCCCTACGGCCACTACCAGCTCGGCGACCCCTCACGGCCCAAGAACGCGACCCGCGAGAGCACGAGCACCCTGAAGGCCTGGCTGAGCGAGCACAGGAAAAACCCGTATCCCACCAAAGGCGAGAAGATCATGCTGGCCATCATTACCAAGATGACCCTCACACAGGTCTCCACCTGGTTCGCCAACGCCCGCAGGAGACTGAAGAAGGAGAACAAGATGACCTGGGCTCCAAAGACCAGGACAGACGAAGATGGGAACGTGTTCGCGAGCGACAACGAGGAGGGCGAGGAGGAGGACAAGAGGGACGATGACGACGACGAGGAGGAGATCGATCTGGAGAATATCGACACCGAAAACATTGAGAGCAAGGACGAGCACCCCGATTACCGGGGCGACCTTAAACCGGACTCCAGAGGGGCAGACAGGAGCGACTCGGAGGAGTTCGAGGACACGCAGGGGCATGAGAAAAGTTTCATAAAGAGCGTGATAAAGGAGAGCAGGGACAGTACAGCACAGGGGACACGGGACGACCACAGCAAAGGACCAGCAGCCGAACCTTTGGGCAATCTGAGTCCACCGCAAAAGCCCAAAATCTGGTCGTTGGCTGAAACCGCGACTACACCGGACAACCCGAAAAAGTCCCCGCCGCTGCTGAACAGGAGCCACGGGCCACTGCAGAGCTCGGTGGGGAACCTCCACAACTGGACTAAAATGGCCTTTTCAGCCCAGCACATGTCTTTAAGTAACCATTACCTGGGACTTAAACACGCGGCCAACAGCACAGTCTCAAACCAGCACATGGACAGCAGGACTCACGTCTTATGAGCCGTTTCTAATTGACAATGGACTCTGAATATTATTAATATTATTATTATTTCTTTTTCGTAATGTTTTGATATTCTCCATCTAAATGTAATAATTTTCACACCACAAACACTGCTTTGGTTTTCCGAAATTATATAAAAATACCTATTGATTTTTTAAAAGGAAAAAAAAACCCGACACATTTAATTTGTAATAGACGGATGTTGCCTAGCACTTCCCTTCAGATGAGAGTATAATAGAGTAAAGGTTTATATTGCTAACTTATGAACATTTTCACCAGGTTTATTTATCAGATCACGCTATTGTCTCATTTATCTCTGGACACATTTCTTTTTTTTATTCACGATCTGCATTAGTTCCATTATTTTATTTCTATCTCTATTATTGTTTTTATTTTTGTGTTTGTTGCAGAATAACACACCAAGCCAAAATTAAGCACCGACCCATTCTCTCTGTGTGAGATCTAAAGAGTGCATGTTGCCTTTTTATGAGCACTAATGAGCCTCAATCGCTCTAATCTTGTTTTAGACCTTTACACACACACAAAACACACACACACACACACGGACGTAACTAAATGTGTTTTCGCATTTTCCAGAGCTTTTTTTTTTAAACCGCAGATTGCATTCGGTAATTTACTCCAAATGCAGCGCTTTTAGAAGTGTATTTTGATCGCAATTCGTTCCCTTTAGCACACACAAAAATGCATTAATTTTAGAAAAATTAAA
Source organism: Astyanax mexicanus (assembly GCF_023375975.1). Lineage (NCBI taxonomy): Eukaryota > Metazoa > Chordata > Actinopteri > Characiformes > Acestrorhamphidae > Astyanax > Astyanax mexicanus. The sequence continues at coordinate 58,971,845 of NC_064409.1, forward strand.
ACACCTATATTGACATATATTTTCCCAACATACATCATTTTATACTTGTCATGAAGGCACGTTGTGTTGAACCATTTCATTCGTTGCTTTTCTAACTGGTGTTCACTACGGAATGGAGTAGGTTGTGTTTATTGGTTTTGTAAATGTAAGATGAATTTTACCTACTTGAAAATAATATTGTACAAAACTATATTTTAAATATTAAAAACGAAGACACACTTTTATCCAACTGAATCGAGCTGCTTGTATTTTGGACCTGACCCCAATGTTGTTTACAGATTAATGGTTGATCCATACGTGCTCAATAAAATAATATCCGTTAAACAGAAATAATTTAGATTTAGAATTAGAATCTAGTTTTATTTCTTAATATGTTTTTTTTAATCACGTGCAGTATTTAGGTATGTAAGTATTTTAGTTTAAATGTTATAAATAGTTATTGGGGAAAATACTCTTAAACTAAGATGAGATCTGGAAAGTGGAAGTTGAGGGTAAAGTTTTTTTGGAAAGGTCGGAAAATTGAAAACGGATAGCGAGAGCTTCAGCTTTAGGATTTTTAAATTTAATTAATTTATTTATTTAAATCAAGTGTGTGAGGTAAGCACAGCACCCGAGGTCCCATGTTACGGTGACCCTTCAGTTTTCAAAGCAGCTTTGGGAAAGAAAGTCTCTGTATTTCTCTCCTGGAGGCAGAAGATGTAATTTGCTGAGGAACAGGTGGGGTATTTTACATCAGAGCTCCCTCTACAGGCAGCTTACATATTTACTTATTTTGATAAATAGTGTGGATTTCTCGGGTTTAAACTGGTGTTTAAAAAACACAAAAAACAATATTTTGAATAAATTTAGTAATATATATTTTGGCAAAAACATAGTAATTCATGCACAATTATTTCATTTGTTCAATACCATCAACCTGTTCGGTCTGACTGTATCTATCTAAATATGAAAATAACAAACCTAACGCAGATTGCAGATTTTAATAAATACACTGGTTATTAAATGATTTTTTTTTATTAGAAACATGCTAAAAGACATAAGGCACATTAAACCTTGGGGCTATTGTGCTTGCAGTGCTTTTGCGTGTGTGAGAAAAGCAGAGGACAAAAAGGCAGTGGAAGTGTCACTCTGGTGGACAGGCTGTATAGAGAGGGAGGAGGCGCAGATTTCATGGCCGTTTATGACTGAGGTTTCTGTGGGGTTTGTATTCAGCGCAGCACAAAGGGGAGAAGTCTGGGTTCGGGGACAGGAGGGCAGACAGGGGGCTTTCGCCATTCACTCATCAGCGACTCGAGAATTCCTCTCTCACTCCCACACCCCCTTTCAACAGCAAAGTTACAGGACAATTATGGTAATAGTTCCGCTTCATTAAGGGTAAAGGAGAGGAACTATAGGGGAGAGTTTTAATTCCACTCCACTTTGGCGCGAGGACTCGGTGTTTTGGCTGATGTGAGGCGCTGCTGGCGCACAGTGGAGAGAAACACAGCGATTACAGGTGGCAACCGGAGACTAGTTAGATTTAAAAAAGCATCTATTACAGTTTTCTTGTTCGGATAATTTAAAGGGGTTTAGCTTTAATAAAAAAATAAATAAATATTGGAGTTAAAGATTTTAGTTCCACAAAAAGCCTTTTAGTAGATGGTTCTTTAAAGAAGCATTTCTGTAAATGGGATTTTTGATCTAAGGAACCTAAAGAAAATAATAAAATAAGTTTTGTAGTAACTTTATGGGACAAAATTAGACAAAAACCATAATATTTTAACATATAAAAGCGTTTTTTACTGAATGTTCAGATGATAAAAGTAGAGAGGCTGTAACATACATTAACCCAGCTAACAATTTTTGGTTAGTATTTTTGGTAAGAATAATTTCTGAAGGTTTATTTTTTTTTTGTTCTACAAGCACTTAGTCTGTTGAGTATCTATATGCTCCAGGTTAACATTGGTTAATTTATTTTCAGAATCAAATATGTTTTTATATTTAGAAAATAATGGAAGATTTGTTATCAGTGTAACTCTTGAAAATATCGATTTTTTTGTTTAATCAAAAACTCAAATTTGTTTTAAAAATCATAAAATCATAAAATATTATTAATTAAATCATTGCAATTATGTATCTTTTGTATATCTGTAAATGGGAGATTTTTCAAACATTTCCATAACATTGATGTTTGTCTAACTGAAAATGTTGTCTAAAAATGTTCTAATAACGTATTAATTAAAACCACACTAACACATAATTTCTGTACATCACATTCTAGCCTTCGGAAAAGGTTTTTGAAACACTGCTGAATCTTCTTATAAAAATCTCTGTTAGCTTGGAACCCGCTCTATTACACTTCACCAGCAAAAGATGGGAAAACAGCTTCCCTAGCTGTTCTCAGTGCTGTACATTATTCATTATAGAGGTCCAGAATGTAGACAGAGTGCGTGAACTAATAAGACACAGTTTCTTCGTCACTTGAGAAAATGTGCTGGCAGTCATCTAACACAGTGGTGCCAGTTTCAGCATGGTGGCTGCTGGCCAAACTGAAGTGAGTAAGTAATGCAGTATGGACCTTCCTTTCAGATTCACAGCTGTCTGCGTTCTTCTTTGTGTTTTATAAGCTGCGTTATTTAGAATTTTGCTAGACTTTTAGACGTTAAACTTGTCTGAAATAAAAATATGTAGACAGGGAGTGGTGAGTGATATCTATGTCTGCAATAAGTGGGGCGTCTTTGGGTAGGATTCCTTTCGACTGTCACACAGGGCTCTTTCTGCAGGGACTTTTGAAAGTAGATTTCCATTCATGTGACATGAAGGCATACAGACCCACCTAGAACAAGTCTGCGAACAAATATCCCAGACTCCCCTCCTCATTTCCCTGCGATATTCACAGAGCTCTCTGTGGAAACTCCCATGACCTTGAGAAATGCGTGAGACCTTAGATCACACTCCAATTAAATAATCAAACACTGAAAATAGGACTTCCTCACTGGGCTGCTCCCCATACGACCATGGGAAATCGCATGGCTAATATAATTTTACAGGTGGATACACAGGAAGATTGGGATGTAATTACCAGTATTAAAATGTCGACCTCTAAGAATTCCCAAGAGCCCCGCTCGCCCCCTCTCTTCAGGATGGTCTCAGTAATGTATCACGTCGAGAGAAAATACACAGTTGGTGGACTATGAACTTTGGTAAACATATCTTACACGGATGAGCAGATGATCATTTTCAGAAATAGAGAAAAGTAAACAGTGGATGGGATGTGGGGGTCAAACAGTTAAATCCACATCCAATATAATTAAATATCTTGAAATTGTTTTCTGTCCTTTATATACTTTCATAAGCAAGCTCTCTGTAGTTCACAGCATTTAATCACAGAGTAGCTAAAAGAAGGAACTGCGGCTTGAAGTTCACCTGCTGTATTTGATATCATATAACTACACAAAGTATCACAACAACACAGACAAATAAATAATGCATGAGATTTGGCCTTGTGGTGAACTTGTGTGGATTTCCCAGTCCTATAAACCAGCGTGAGACCTGCTTTAGTTCATTGTCAGGAGAGTGTGGAGCTATAGGTGTAAATTCAGCCACATGCCTTGCTTCAAAACTGGTGCTACGAGGACAACCTGAAGGGAGAAATTCTACTTGAAGCTATTCTGCTTTTAAGAGAGTTCTCTCTCTCTCTCTCCCTCTCTCTCTCTCCTTCTCTCTCTTTCTCTTGGTCCCTCTCTCCATAACACCCTGTCACAGCAAGCTCTCAAACACATGTGTGCATGACCACTGCAGCTGTCCAACACCCTTCACACAGCCCTGCTAAAATAGCACCAGACCAAGCAGGCCTCTAGCCTTGTTGTGTCCCAGTATGCAAGTCCTCTTCTGGCCAGAGAGTGAGGTGCGGCCTGCTGGCTGGAAGGACATGCCTGGCCTTTGTGTTGGCCCTCTCACACACACTCTAATGAAAAACCAACTCAGAAACACGGGGCACTGATGAGCTCAGCTGAAACACACCAATACACACACAAACAGACACACAGACACGTTTGTTTTTATACCTCGTCAGGATATTGGGGTAATACATTCAGTACTGTGCAAAACACAAGTAGGACTGCAGAGTGATAAACAAAAATATATATATTTATAAGAACTGATTGTACAGTTTAGAATTTCTAACTAACCCTATTTTTTTCATTTTATATTAAAATATATACAGGGGTTTTATTTATATTCAAATGTGTTTGTTGGGCAAAACTTGGAAAATTATTGATTTGCATAAAATAGCATTAAAAATGTAAGTTTCCAGATTAATCACATGCATTAACATGCTATCACTGACAGCGTTATAATAAAGGTATATATGTATATATATATATATATATATATATATACATATACATCCATATAGATATTTCTCCAGAGTTATTGCAATGACTATTTTGCACCATAAAAGTGTGTTTTTTACTGTTAATGATTTCTGATCACTGAGCTATGTACATAAATGACAGAAAGCACTACAAACCTTTAGTAAGTAAAAGTACGAAGTACAAAAAAAGATACATTACCAAAACACACACTATGGTGAAAACTTGGTGAAAAGATTATTTAATCAGCTGCTTAAACGTATATATCCTAAAATATTTGATTGCAAGAGGTCTTCAAGCAAGAATATGAAGCAGACTTTTTAATTTTTTTTATATTTTAATTTGCAAGATTAGAGTATTATTTATTTATTAAATCACAGTGGCCATTAAACAGGTTAGAGTACAGCCTCCACACAGTGTTGTTATGAATAAAATAATTGTATTGTACTTTTTTTTATAAAGGTTTAATGTTTCACATCACTTCTTTAGTTATGTAAATACAGCATCGCTTCTGTTCACTTATGCTGGCATAAGGATTAAATCTCACTCTCTTACCCTCACCACATCTTTCTTTCCTTCTTTCTTTCTTTCTTTCTTATCATTGCTGCTTCTGTGAAGCATAAGGTTGGCATGTTACCTTCCCTGGCGCTTTGGTAGCTTTCATTTCCTCCATTCACTGACTGAAGTAAAAGAGGAGAAAGCTGAATTCATTTATACAGAGAGAATAAGATTTAACAATCTGAACTTTAAAGGGGATGTTGTCTTTATTCTTTTTCTTATTTTGTACTGATGTGACTTTTTTTGTAATTCAACCGGGGCTTGAACAGAGTTCAGAAAGGACAATCTATCTAAAAGTTTTTATCTAAAAAGATAAAATTAGAGAAACATATTTGAATATAAATAAAAACCCACTGTGCTGATTTTACATGGATTCCTTTATACTACATTTAAATATCCGTAATTAAAAGTTTCAATGTCTTCAAGAAGAATAAATGGGGTTCATTAGTTTATTAATGGTTTAATCAATCGACAGACCTTTTTTATTTGGAAGCTACAACTCTTTTTCTTCAATTTAGGTTGGAAAGCTGTTTTAACTCAAATAACACAGTATTAAACCCATTATGCATGTTTGTTGTACAGCATCAGTTTTCCATCTGTTTCAGTTAATACTGTCTATGGGTTAAGCTTTTCGAACGATTCACTCACTGATCAATCTGCTGTTGCTTTTGATTTTTCTTTGTATCAGAGATGTGTGGGTTTCTTATATAAAAACTGTCAGTCTTGTTGAAATATTTGTCAATTATTTAGCAAAACAGAAAGACGGTAGGTTGTGCCCTGCTCTCCCTATTTTATAGATCTCTCAGAGAGCTCTTCTGTTGTGATAAAGTGAAAAGGCATCACAATGAGAAATGCTTGACCTCCTCTGATACTGACCTGCTTTTACAGAGACTGACAGCTTAAAGCCAAACCACCACACTCTATATACACTATATGGTATTAGGTACAGGGACACCTGCTCATTCAGTGTTTCTTCTGAAATCAAGTGTATTTAAAAAAGAGTTCATTTTGTTTTCGTTGGAATTCTAAAGGTGTAACATTTTACTGCACTTCTTTCACCTATATATAGTTATTTTAGTGCTGTCAATGTTAATGCTTTATCTCAATGTCTTCCCATAAATTACTATTTTTACAAAGCCTGGTAACATATTAGTGGTTTTATTTAGTGAGAGTTCAGAAGGTAGATTACTTTTCATTTATGCTGACATATGGATTAAATCTCAGAACTAACTCTCACTCTCTTACCCTCTCCGCATTCTTCTCTTCATCTTTCTTCTTTCTTTCTTTCTTTCTTTCTTTCTTTCTTTCTTTCTTTCTTTCTTTCTTTCTTTCTTTCTTTCCTTCTTTCTTGTTCTTTGAGGGTTTGAGGTATCCCAAAAGTATTGAATGGACATCATCATTCCAGAAAACACATTTCCACAGCTCCACAGCTCAACGCTATTTTTTAAACCAGTCCATATTTAGTCTATACCTAAAAATTAGTAATGGTGCCAATAGGATTCATTTACAGTATCTGCTACAGAGAGTCCTATTTTATTGTCACCACTTCTTTGCATGGATAGACAAGCTGAGTGTATGCATTTGCACATCCGTGGGTGTAACCGAATATAGATGAATGTGGGCATTTAAATAAAACGGTGTCTACACACACATATAGTGAGACATATAATGTGTTTTTAGACCATATCAGTAGATTTTTTATTTTTAAAATACAGATTTCTACATGGTTCTTGGTTTGGCTCTACAACAAATTCACAAAACTGTGGAGCTGTGGAAATCTGTTTTCTGGAATGATGATGCTCCATCCAATACTTTTGAGATGCCTCAAATCTTCAAATTCATTAGAACTCCCTCCCTGAACAGTAGGGACAGATACTCCAACAAAAACAGAATGAACTCTGTCAGCAGAATGCTGTATATTAGATAGAGAGCCCTTAAACTTTCAAAAGGTCTTCACACTAACACAGTTATTATTTTTTTGTTATTTTTTTAAAGAGCTATCAACTGGAAGGTTTTTAGAAAACCAACAGTTGCAACATATTGGAAATAGGATTCTCTTTCTGTTGTACAAATTCACATCGACTAAAGTTTTGCATATTCACAATAAACTCCTGCAATGGTAAGATGATCTTTTTCTTCTCTAATCACTAATTTAATATGTTTTATTAATAATTTTCTAACAGAAGATGAAGGAGAAAGTGTAGATAGTTTGTAGAGCTTGTTTCCCTCATTCATAATTACGGCTACAAATGTAAGACCAAGGGCAGTCTAACAAAAGGTCCGGTCAGGGGGAAAAAGCATGAGAGGTAGCAAGGAGAGGACATGGGAATTCTCTAAAGGCTTTGAAAGTAGTATACAGCCCTTAGGCTATCCTTTCTCCGGCCATATACCTGAAAAAAAAAAAGAAACACCCATCGTAGCCAGAGGACTTTGTGGAATTCGGTCTAAATTAAATATGAGCTTGTTTCAGCAAGTGAATAAAGCAGCGCTTACATTCTTGTATAGTAAAGATAAATAAAAAAACATGTTACTTACATTTTTATGTACGTCTTAATATTTTCCCACCACCTGGGAGCTACATGTATGAGGCAACAACACAGAAGGGTGGGGATATAATTAGAAGCAAAAGTATATGGTGAAAGTATAGAAAGGCTGGAATTTTCAAGACTTTTCAAGACTTTATTGTTGTATAATGTATAATCCAGGGTGCTAAGATATCTTCATATCCTGTTTTACTAATCAGCCTTTGCTTAAAGCTTCAATATTGCCAATCTATTCCTCAAGCCTTGTGGCAAAAACGGAAATGTGAAAGTGAAGCTGAATGGTGGTCAGTTTCAAAAGAAAAAAAGCAACTTCAAAACCATCTTATCAAACAGACTTCTTGCTGAGTTTTGAGAAAGAGAAATCTTTCTTAAAGATCTCATTTTACGAATGGCCGTACTGTTGCCACCCGTGGTAACATAAGGAATCTGCAGGGCTCACTCTTCAGAAAGGAGAAAGCTTCAGCCTGACAGACCAGGCTGTCCAGGTTTCTCACTAGGACGTGTTTTATTTATTTCCTGAGCTCGTGGGCGGATGAGAGGGGGTATTTGTCAGGTGAAAGAGAGGAGAGGCATTGAAGTGTATGAAATATTCACCAAAGAAGTAATGATTCCCCTGGACAAAGCAAAGGGGCACTGAGGAGAGAAAGAGGCACTGAGAACTGGAGGTGGAGAACAAGAGAGGAGGATACAAAGGCTCCCAGCCCTTTTTCCAAGAGAATGGCAGACAAAAGAGCAGAGATGCCAAATAGATTCCTTCAGATGCTGCTTTCACTTTCTCCTGTGGCATCAGAGTACATCAGCCGTTATAAGGCACTCGACAGACGGTAATAAATGTGCTAAAATGCTATTGTAAAAGGCATCTCTGAGGGAGAATCACACAACACTGTCCTACAGGCTTGGGCCACATCCCTGACCGCATTCATATTTATGACTGTTTTTATTATTATTAAGTGCAAATGCATGTCGTCCTATGTTTGAAGAAGAAGAAGAAGAAGAATTTAAAGAAGTAGGAGAATTTGTATCATGCTAAATAAAAGTTATTTTTGCTTCTTTAATGCCAAATTAGAAAACAACATGAACAGTACAGAAAAAAACACAATGTTTTTTACATTTTCTTATACATATAACATACATCCATTCCAAAAATGTAAAAACATTTTTTGTAATGTTGCCATTCTGTCTCACAACCCTTAAAAAAAAAATTTTTGGCACAAAGGATACCAAGTGATGCAGGCTTTAAGGTGTTATTTTGTAACTCTGTATTGCAGCTTGACAGAGGTTTGCCAAAAGAATCTCTTGTACTTGTTGTCAATCTAGCAATTGTAGAGTGATGCAGTGGTTCTTGATGCAGTGCCTTCTGAGGGAGAAGAGGTCACATGCTGTTCAGTTTGAACCCCTGCCCTTTACACACTGACATTTCTACTACTCCAAATATGTACTGTACTTGCTAATGCTAACCCCTTCTAATCTTTTTTTTGAGGAATACCATTTGTAAACATTGAAATTTTAATTGTCATCTTTACACATTTGTTAACAAACTGGAGTTTCTGTGCTCCTCTTCTCGTGGATACTTCTTTTCTACAAATTCATGGTTGTAATCACCTGTTTACATCACCCATTTAAAATCACATCATTGTTTAGATTTGTTTAAGAACTAATTAGTAGTTCCAAATTACCCCCATCCCAACATTTTTTGTTTTGTTTTGGAATGTGTTGCAGACCTGTAATGCAGCAATGGATGTATAGTGTACTGAACAAATTAAATTAAGTTAGTTAAACCAAGATTGAATATTTTGGGCTTGCAGATACTTTAATCAAAGTAAAAGCAGTAAGGTAAATCCATTTGTTTTTAAATAGCATTTTCCACACTGCCACTGTCAGCCTTTAAATTGCTTTAAATTATTGTATATAAGAGGTTAAACGTTTGAGAAGAGAGGAAGGACAAGACTGAAAGAAACATAAATACGTTAAATTAAATAAACAAACCTAAAATACAAAGGCCTCGCATCCTACTAGTTTATTTGCGGAATGTTTGAAATTGATACTTTATTTTCTCTGAAAGAAAATTAAGCTGTGAGTAAAACTATATGTGTATTTTTTTCTTTATGTTGCAGACTGATTATGATTTAATCCCTGCGCTTTTATTAAATACTAACATTTGTATCATTTGTGAGTCAATTTAATCCAATACCTCTTCAGTACCAGTGCTTGTAAACTTCCCTAAGAGATGTGAGTTTAAAGACCCTTCTGAAGACAGAATAAAATCTACAACAAATAACTTTCCAGTAATTATCCACACGATACACGATGCTAATTATCAGCAAATGCACTCGTGTGTTTGTTTAATCTCTTTCTGTATACATTTGAAATAAAAGAGAGAGCATAAACTCCCTCTGGGAGATCATGTTAGCCATATTGAGATTCTGTTCACTACAGAGCTCGACTACAGCTCAGCATGAAAACAATCACCATCTGATTCATTTAGCAGAAAACAAAAGTAGTTCAACACAAAAAGGATGTACTTCCATATGAACGATTTGTTCAAACAGTAATCCTTTCAAAAATACAAAGAACAGGCAACCGAACCTCAACCAACTACATCTCTCTAAAGGCTAATTACTACTTGGATATTTGCAACACTTGGGACAGGTGATATAAAAGTAAAACAACATGTGTGTAGCTCTGAAAACACACATACTGTGCAGTAATCAGGAATTCCGCAAATACACGTTATGCTTTAGTATAATTGATACTTATGTGATACTGGATAATTTTATACTCAACACAGAGCTGCAATGGTCGGAAAACCTGTGAACTTCGCAAAGCACATGGTGGATCATTCACATTTTATTACACAGCCAACGCTCCACCTTAGCCTGCTGAACACACGTGAAAGGAATGTCACCTGACGTTAACCTGGAGAAATCATGGCCTGACACAATTTGAACTAGAGCCGTGGCCAGCCTATAAACCAGGCAGCCCAGTGGAGTCAAAGCAGATGAGCAGCAGCATTTGTCCTCATGTCAAGTGTGTAAAGAGTAAGTGTGTCTTCAGGCAGTTAGCCATAAAAACAATGAAAAAAGTGGTCAATGAACCTACTTATAACAGGTCAACACACAGTTATTTGCCAGAGGTGAAACTGCTATACATCATTCCATAGTGTGCAGAGGTCGTCAACTTTCTGCAATCTTTACAGATCTCCAAACTTCAAGTGTCTTTCAGATTAGCTCAAGAACTAAAGAGTATAGAGAACTTCATTGAATGGGTTTCCATGGCCGAGCCTCACATCACCAAGCGCAATGAAGAAAAAATTAAGAGACCACTTCAGTTTCTGAATCAGTTTCTCTGATTTTGCTATTTATAGGTATATGTTTGAGTAAAATTGACATTATTGTTTTATTCTATAAACTAGGGACAACATTTCTCCCAAATTCCAAATAAAAATATTGTAATTTAGAGCATTTATTTGCAGAACATGAGAAATGGCTGAAATAACAAAAAAGATGCAGAGTTTTAGACCTCAAATAATGCAAAGAAAACAAGTTCATATTCATAAAATATTAAGAGAACAGAAATCAATATTTGTTGGAATAACCCTGGTTTCTTGGTATGTTCTTCTCCGCCAGTCTTACTGCTTTTGGATAACTTTATGCCACTCCTGGTGCAAAAATTCAAGCAGCTCAGCTGGGTTTGATGGCTTGTGATCATCCATCTTCTTCTTGATTATATTCTAGAGTTTTTTTTCCAGAGCTGTATTTACTTGTGTTCAACCTTATTCACAAGATAGGTGTAATCATTCCCAGTTTGTCCCCTAAGGTAACAATTTTATAAAAAAAAATTACATACAGGTTTCTGTGTTTTTTTATTCATCTTGCAAACAAATAACGTAAATTACAAATTATATGAAATAAATAAATTAAATAAATTAATAGGATTTGGATATAACAGTGGCAATATATTCATTGAGGAAGTTTGTGATGAATTTTTATAACCCTTTACCATCTCCTACTTGTGGTCAACTTGTGGCTGTGTATTGATTTCATTGTTAAAATTTTGATTTCATCTCATTGTCATCAAGTCATTCTGCACTAACTACCCCTAAGGAACAACACCAGAGGCAGAAGAAAAACTAAAGCAGCTCCAGAAAGCAGGCCACTGTATGGAGAAATATGACATCAGGACAGATAATGGCTTCCTGTGTGTGGTGTGTGTATGTGTGTGTGTGTGTGTGTGTATACTGACCGTATCTTATACCACATCTGTGACAACATTGATTTTAAACTCCTGTAAGTACAGAGCTAAAAGCCATCTCTGTTTGATGCGAACTTCAATAGCATCTGACAAAGAGGAAAATGGAGGCAAAGAATGAGCTGCACAGACGCAAAGCGACAGGAAATCGTTATGGACATCGGAGGTGTGAATATTTAATGAAAAGGGATTTGCTTGACTTCAGGTGAAACAGAAGGCCACTCTCTAATGTCCCGGTCCAATCACTACAGCAGACTCTGGCTTACTGACCAATCAGACTTCTGCTCTACAAGTTGATACCCACAGGGAGGTATTAACAAATACTGAAGGCAGGAGAGAGAGCTTCAGAGTACAGAGCTCTGGCTGTAGTAGATACCAGGGGTCAGTCTCAGATTTACAGTAATCTTGGAGTCTGTGGCTTGAGTGTCCTTAGCTATGTTAGTGAATGGGGATGTTTATTTCTTATTTTTTAATAATCAACTGGCCTTTAGTGTGTATGAACGTATAATATACAGTATATTGTTGCTGTATTTATAAAATAACAACTTTACAGATGAAGCAACAAAAACTTTATGTTTAATGAAACTCAATGCAAAAAGTATAAAATAAGTCATTTTGAAAAATAAGGTCAGATTTAAACTTTGTCAAAAAGTAAAAAAAAAAACAGCAACAATGGATCAATCAGGATTTGTATCCAAAGTGGCCACATATAAATACATCACATTAAGGGGTGTGAGGTGTTGTGTTTAACGTGAAGACATTAACATGTATGTAAAATTGCTTTGGTGTTCGGCACATTACGAGAGCGTCAATTTATTACACCTCTATTACACAGTTATTATCACACAGTGAACGTGCACATCAATTTGAGGCCCAAATGCAGAGCGTGTCTGAAAGAGTGTGTGATCTGTGACAGCCTGTGATAGGGCTGCTTCCACAGTGCGGCACCGTTTCTAACAGCAGCCTGAAAGCCCTTTGATCCATAATGACTTCGAAACTCCGCAAAGACAAGCAAAACATCTAAATAGGGGAGAAAAAATGTGACAGCGTTAGACGGGCCTGTGCCTGCGAGTCGTCTTCGGGGCTGCCGGTGAGTGATGCTCTGTCACTCACACAAACGACTGCCATCATCGGCGAAGTCCCAGCGAGCCGCATTTCCTTCTTTATCTAATAGAAAGTAATGACACATACAGGCTGCCAGGCCTCTTTGGCAGCAATTGGGCCCTCTGGGGAGACATTTTGCATCTCTTGCCGCAATAAGAATAAACGCATAGGGGAGTCTATTTGGCTGAGTGTGATGGCTAGCGCGTCACTTATCGCGGCTCAATAAATCTCCATGCCTCAGTGAAGAGATGGGAGCGGTTATCGCATCACGGCAGAGCCCACGCCGCGCACGCCCCAATGACTGACGGCTCTGCGCATCACCCCAAATTATTTATCGAGGTGGAAGGAGGGGAGGGGGGGTGATGTGATTTAGCCAGACAAGAAATAAAGGAAATCGAAAAATAAAAGAATTACAGAAATGGGGAAATGAAAGCGAAGAGGAGACGGGAAAACAAATGAACATCTACGAGGAGAAACTGTAGACTTGGTGAAGGAGTAGGGAAATCAGGGCGAAAATTCAACCTGGCAAAAACGCGAGATCTCCATCAAGAATTGGATGTCTGTAACGACGCTCTGAAATTATTATTATTATTCGAAATGAAAGCGAGTTTAATTTTAGCGTAGACTGTTAACGTACCATCGCGAGCTTCAGCGGAAATTAAAAGACTCGCCCAGAAAGACGTTTGCCCCGGTGCCCCGTGAATACGAGGTTAACTTCTAGTCAAATTAAATGATCCGCACTGCCTGCTGCAACAAGGGCCATCTCGACAAAAACGTAATCACAAGTTTCCGCATCGATTTGTTCGTTTAGACATTGTGCTCGTTTTACGCATTTCCAGTATCAAAACAAAGGTTGTCTGCATATCCTGCATATGTATCTCTACGGTGAAAATCCACAGAGTATGTCAATGCCGCAACATGTGAGAAAGCCTATACGGTATAGACATCTGCTTAGCAGGTAGAAATGATGCATACAGGCCCCTGACGCCCCCCCCCCCCTCCCAGGTCCCCCGCACACCAGCCCTCTCATTACGACCAAGCACTGTTCTCCACTGCTGTCACCTCGCCAGCAACATCTCCGAGCTAACACCGTATTCATCCCGACTAGCAGGACAGCACATAGTCTATATTTAGGGGAATGAGGTGTAAATATAATCAGTACTGTCACACACCTCGCTGCATTCGGAGGCTTCAAGGCCCATTGATCATTAGCTGCCTTCAAATACCGCGCAGCATTTAATGTCGGCGGAGGGGAGATAATAAGGCTAACAAAAATGAATAATTGATGTGTTTGCTGTTACACACGAGGGGCGAGCTTTTTCATCGTTATTGTTGACTGTTAGGAGGAATCTGGTACTGTCCGTGTCAGAAGAAGAGGAAAATGCCTGCGCAGTTCATTACGCTCAGAACAAACAACAGAGAGCGGAGTTCAATCCGAGCGGCTCCGCCGGATAAAAGCAAGCTGTCACTTTGTGCTAATGAAATTTTTCCGTTTGTTTGTTTTGTGTTTTTTCTTTTTTTTTCTGGCCAACGACACGCCTCAAATGTCATGTCCACCCGAGCAGCAGCCCCTCATTACGACTGGTAATTAACTCTGTATCTGACAGGACCGCCAGCGCTAACCAAACTGAAGCTAGCGCAGCAGTGCTAGGAGATGCTAATAAATCATTGGATGACAGACACACAACACAATGGGAGGCAGATGTGGGAGGGGGGGCAAAAAGAGAGAGAGGAGAAGTGTTGATGTGAAATGTGGTTATCAGTGAATACAGTAGGGTGCAGGGAGAGAGGATACGGAGATTTCATCTTAATGCTCTCTTATTGGCTGAGATGAGGAGGCTTTCCACACGGTGTGTGTCCAAGGTCTGAAAGAGAGAGAGAGAGAGAGAGAGAGAGAGAGAGAGAGAGAGAGAGAGTGAGACAGAGGTAGAGAGAGAGGAAAAGAGCGAGAGAGAGCAGAAGGGAAAGAGTGAAAGACTAAGAGAGAGAAAGATAGAAAAAGGGAAAATGAGAGTGAGACAGGGATAGAGAGGGAAAGAGTGAAACAAAAGAGAAGGAGATGTAGGGATAGTACAAAAGAAAAGAGTGATTCAGAGAGAGAGAGCAAGGGAGAGAGAACGATGGAGGAACAGAAGATGAGAGTGAGACAGACAGAATAGAGAGAGACAAGAAAGACAGGAAATGCCTTCAGAAAATAGAATAAAGGAGGGACTGAAAGAGAGGAAAAAATACAGATACACAAAAACAGAGAACGACTAGAGAGAAGACTAGCAAAAAACACAGAAAAACAGGAAAAAAAATAACAGGTAAAAAGGATGTAAGAAAAGAGAGAATAAAAAGTAGCCCAGATAAAGAGATAAAAATGAGGGACACAAAGGAAAAGAGAAGAGAAAGATTAAAAAGTGAGAAAAAAGACACTAAAAAAGAAAGACAGAAAGATAAAAAAAGAAGGAAAAAGTGAGAAAAACAGGTAAGGGAGTGAAAAAAAGCAAAAAAGAGGAAGAAAAAGTAAGACACACAAGGTAAAAGCGAGAGAGACGTAAGAAAAAGCAAGAGAGAGAAAGACTGTGGAAGAGAGAGAGAGAGAGAGAGCGGGCGGAAGGGAAAGGAAATTACCTGGTGCCATGACCTCGCTCTAGTTCACAATCTAATGATGAATACTGGACCGCTGCAGCATGGCAGATTACCCCAGTGGGGGCCCATAAGCCTTTGGCTTGATTTATGACATATTTATCCCCCTCTATCTGAGGGATGTCACCTCGATGGAGAGAGAAGGAGCCGGCGAGCAGAAATGACAGGGGGAGAATTATGTGGCCATAATTGTCAATCATCGCTGAATATGAGCTCCAACCCCTTCCGTTTTCATATTGGCGCGGCGATAAAGTTGTCGGCGAGACCATGAGGGCTTCTAATGCCACTCAGAAAGGAATAATATTTACATCATTCTTTTCCTCCATGTGTGCGAGAGAGGGCCGCGCGAACGGTATAAGCCCAGAGGCAAGCCGAGGCCCTGAGCTGTGACATTAGTGTTGAGTATATATCTGCAAATGCTCCATTTTTCATATGTCGCCCTTTTTTTTTTGGAGATGTGTGATTACATTAGACTGAGAATCATCTGTATTGCCTGTCTAGGAGGTAATAAAAACATTAGTCAGTCTGCTGCCTTTAGCCTCGGCCCCACAGGAGCGACAGTAAAACAGAATCATCAAAAGAAGCACGGGTCAGAGAGAGGGAACGCCGCGCTGTTCTGGCCAATATAAGGGCCACCATCTTCACGACTGGGCCCTTTAAATCACGTTTAGGGCCGTTCCAGTGAGCTTTTTTCCTATTCACTCCTAAACAGGACCAGCCCTAAATCTATAAAGAAGCGAAATGAATTTTTAAACCGTTTTAAAAGCAGTCAGTTTAATTGACCTCTCCATGCTCCGCCCACAAAAGCATTCTTTCATAGCAACTGTTGCTGGGCTAAACAAGGTTTACAGAATGTTGGCAAAAATCCCATTCAACCCAACAAGAAACTGTTTCTAGCTTCAAGCCATACTACAACTGGAAATATGATAACATTACCTTAACCTGTAGAAACCCAGACCCAGCTTTTAATACTGATTCACAATAAATTAATAAATAAGTAAAATTAATGAGCTGCTCTTAATATTGTTTCTTATCATAATAAAAAGGTCACATGACATGAACATTTGGTTCAATTAAACTAAAGTTCAATTTAAGTGAAGTTTTCACATATGAAACAACACCAAATTCATAACTTGTATTCATCATTTCTATAAATAGTCAAAACTGATACTAAATAATATAGAACATTTTACCAAAGCATAAGACTTGTTAAATGCATTGGAACAGACTTTTAGATTCAATTTTTATGCCAAAAAAAAACCCCACTTTTTTTTAAATTATCAGATTTTTTTTCTCAATCACTGGCCCAGCACATCAGTATTTTGTAAACAAGGTGTCATGTGCACACTTTCAAAAACCCTCCTGAAACTCAACATATGTCCAGCATATGTCACATTGGAGCTTTAGGAACTGAAGTGAAAAATAAATGGCTGAAAGGAAATTTTCACATATTTTAAAGAGTATTAGACATGTTTTCATGTAATTGTCATGTAATTTTATCATTTTATTTTACTTTTATTTAGAAAACCATCTTAAATTGATTAACATTTATACTCCCTCTCAGCATGCCACAGATTGTGACAAGTTTGTTTCAACATGTTAATAAATGTGCTGAATTTAGAAACAACAGCTTGTTTAAAGTAACATTTCACACATTAAGGCAACAGCAGTGATACCAACCTTGTTTGGTTAGCTTGGTTAGCTAGCTAGCTAAGTAACTCAGCTTGTAGGCTAATGTTGTCCAACTACAATAAAATACAACACAGATAAGATTATGTCTACTTAAAATTACCTAAAATTAAGAAATAAAATGACCATTAGCCCAAAATTAACTACAACTGCAATTATAACTGACACTTCAGTAAAAAGATGTAGACAGAGGTAAACATTGTAGGTTTAGAGTAAGCTAATGCTAAACAACAGCAAGCTAAGATATCTGTTGTCTTTTTACAAAATTACAGATTATTACACTACTTACTTAAAATTACTTAAAATAAATAGGTTGATATGAGTAGCAATTAATGATGTTTTTCATTGAAATAAAATATACTGATTAATTTTATTAGTACTTCTCATATTTCATTCAGATTTACTCACCAACTTGTATCATCTATGACTCTGTGCTGCTGCTTGATGTAAAGCTGTTTAACTGCATCTGTTCTAATGCCTCTTTTTAGGCTGTGAAAACCAATCCACTGGCTGGGTTGTTACTGTGACCGGGTCACTAACTCCACCACTGAGCTACAAAAAAAAAAAAAAAAAAAAATACAAACAGGCTTAACACAGCTTTTGTATATTAATCTTTTTTTCTAGAAACTTTCAGAGTGAACTGAGCTGAACTAGGCTACTGTTATTAATCAATCAAAGGAGGTTGGAAACAATTACAGTCACACACTCCATAAAAAATTCACCTGGTCTATTCTTATAACACTTATGACACCTACACAAAAGAAATACAAACAAATTACACTAATATACTCAAAATCCCGCCCAACAATTTGCACCCTTCAGTTCCTCGCTAGATTAAATTCTTGTGTGAGTGGATCATGGATAGATCCATTATTTCTCATGAACTATAAAAGAGACTGGACTTATAGTTTAAATACTGTCATACTGAGGTACTATCGATTGTGCGAAGAGATTCAGAGTGGAGACTTCGAACCGTTTAGACTCATCACCTGAGTGAAGGTTAGAGTGAAAGAAGAATTCCAGACTGGAAATTATCCCCATTACTCGGTGCACTCGAGTGGAAACCTCATTAAACTATGTATAATCCTCTTAATCAAAACCATCGCCCAAAAAAAGCAGCCCAAAACTGAAAGCCCTTATCAACACATCTCTCAACTCTCACTGTTTCTTTTCTCATTTAATCACAAATAAGGTACGGGATTCATTTCCACACAAAGAAACCAATATGCTCACTCAAACGTTTCCAAGAAAGAATGAGAAAAAAAATACATGCCATTCGCAGACTAATATTACTGGCACTTTTTTTTTTAATGCCAGAGGTACCAAATTGGGTTATTTGAGGTGATGACATCCAAAAGAACCACTTTTTATTTACTAGAACCTTATGGAAATGAGATGTGTGAGTGTGAGGAACACTTAGTTTATTTTCTAAGAGAGTAAACAAAATGAAGCTGTTTTCAGCGTCTGTGTATTTTTAAATCAGACTATTTTGGCTGCGCCGGCCTGCTTATAGGTACTGCATTTTCGCAACTTGTCACCAGGCGAGTGCAAATTGTATTAATACAGCTGCACACATGCGTCCGCATATACATACACTACAGTGTAGCTGCCCACTGCCGCCGTGCAGTTTGACAGACTGTATGGATAATTAAAGCAATAGGCGTGCAGATGCAGAGGGCCGCAGAGTTTGTACCGTGACACATGGTGCGAGCACACAAATAACCAGGCATCTGCCTACTGCTTCTAAGTGCCTTTCTTACTGCAGCGCTTTTCATTTTTTACACCTGACAGCACAGCGATCAGAGCTCGTCAGTGGCAGCTGGTTGAGAGAGAGAGAGGGAGAGGGGGAGAAAGAGAGAGAGAGAAAACGAGCGAGCGAGGAAGCGAAGGGCTTCAGAGGTAGAGGGCTGCATGCGCCTTTCAGTAATTGAGGGGAGATTACACGGTCTTTCAACCATGTAGTTGGTCATCACAACCCATTAACCATTTATATTAGATGCTGCTCCACAGTGTCAACAATCGTTTAGAGGACAGATGAGGTTCAATAGCAGAAAGGGCCACTTTTGTAATTGCAAGATCACTGATTTGTTTGGATTTGTTAATAATTCGACAGGATTTACACCACAATATCTGAGAGATAACGCATCTGGAGCCGCTGTAGCACTCGAGAGGTAACACGTCTCAGATAAGCTGTATTACTTTAAAAGATGTTTTCGGCCCTCTTAAATGCTGGTTGTATTTAGTTTTTTTGTTTTTTTTGTGCCTTGAACCCGTATCTGTAGTCATACCTGACTCTGTCTATAACACTCAATTGAAATGCTTATATATCCACTAATCTAATGCGTGAAGAACATTACCTTGGAGTACAGCAGTTTAGCAAGCACTCTCACACAACTTAAACACATCAAATATGCGGTGCCATTCGTCTCCTGAAACACACGAAACAAGAATCAATGTAAATCAGTCTGCCCTAAGTCATCATTAATACTATAAGAAAGTGCTAATTAAGTTACTCTGGTCTAATGCTTAAAAACCAAGAGGCTGAAGTACTGTAATCATGTTTCAGGCAAAGCACAGTTAACCTCTCAGTGGCTTATTTTCCCAGTCAGAGCTAATCGATTGGAGGCGCTTGCTAAGGTCAAGATGGCCGCCCTCTTCATTTCCCAAACAACCTGACCCTGAGTCGGTACACTAATGAGCTCATATTACACAGAGATCAATGGCATTGGATTCTCATTGGCAGCGGATCAGACATGATTCAATAACGCTGAGTGTCTGACCTCAGTTAGAGCAGATGCAATAGCTCTCCGTGCAATAAACGAGCAAAGAGTGCTGTTTTGCAAACTCTCGCCATGTATATTTTAAGAGGTTACACTTGTAAAGGGCTGTAGAACCAACTGCACTAGGGCTTTGTCACATAGAGTTGCTCGAAGATCTAAAGATCTAAAGCCTGGGCACCACCAAGACCCACATGACAAAAATATACTTCAGGATTCAAGGACATTTAGAGTTAAAAAAGCCAATCTTTTGAGTGTAATAATGTCTATTTTAGGGTTTTCTCCTTTCTAGTATGAGCTTCAGTATAAGATCAGTCAAACATGCTTTGGTGCCATACCTGAGGAAATATGACCTTTTCATACCTTGTTTCAGTGATCTACTTTATTCCATATATCGTACTGCAATCAGGTCACGCATGTTTTTTTTTTTCTTCCTTTTTTTCTGAAGAGAGTGCTCCATAGGAATAAGAATGAGTTGTACAACGGGAGGATTTGGGAGTCCACCGTGGTTGTTACCTCTAAGGTCATCAGGAAAGGTAATGAGAAGTCATTTTAGCAGTCTGTCAAAAGCTCTCTCCAGCGGGGCTCTTTAACATTCCTTAATTAACTCACTAACTCGGTGGTAATTACCATGTTTGCCAGCTCTGTCTCACCAGCATGTAAACACACCGAACCACGCTATTGAAAGTCCTTCCGTGTGCCTTGCTTTCTTCCACTTTCCTCTCTCTTTCTCTTACTTTCATGTACATCTTTTACTTTTCGTCCTCAGATCTCTCCCTCGGAGGTGTGTTTACCTTTCAAAGCTCTCGGATTTCAGTTCAGCTTTCTTTTAAACGAAGTCAACCTCTGTGAAAAACCTAAAATCCCCAACTGGATACCCACGTCATCATTATATTGCTCGGTGCAGGAAGCGGCACAGATTAGGTGGATGATGCTTTTTCTTTCTTCGCTATTCCTGTCGACAACTCTTTACTTCCTCTCACTCTGCTCAACTGAAGCTCTGCCCTTTCTCTCAGTTTGTCACAGACGAGGGGACAAAAGAAGTTTAAATGTCTCCATTTTGAAGTTCTCTCGCAGTTTAACACTCTTTAATTGCTCCCTCCATTTCATCCACTTAAAACAGCTGTCACAGTGTCTTTAGATAGCAGGAGAAGCAGGAGTGTGACAGCAGTTCTTCTTTAGTTCATACCGCACTGAAGTTTGGATTCTTTTATATCAGATATGGGACACAAAATATAGAGGTGATCAATAGATTTTTCACCAGAAAGAACCCATTTCTTTATGAGAAGTAAACACAATGTGTCAATATGTCAAGACTAATTTCTGCTTTTTTTTTGATGGGTTCAGGTCAAAAAATACTACATTAACTAATAGACTGTTTTTTTGCTCTCCTGGTAATCAGTATTAATGACAGTAATGCATCCCCTGAGAACACTGACAAGTGTTCAGAATAAAAGAAGAATTTAAAACCATGACAAGATAGTTGACTTCTCATTCATCTCCTCATCATGTTTCCAGTCTGGCACATGTATTTGACATGTACGTTTCTGTTAAACGGATGCGGGAATAAAAACGATTGCATCAGTCAAACACTGGATCCTTATACTTTACGTTATAAAAGGACAAAAACAAATCACACCCGATTGCTCTCTGCTGCATCAGAGTCTGACAGGTTTTCCATACCTTTTTAAATCAGGAAACAAATATGCTGTTGTTTTTCATCAGGAGAAAACAACAAACCTTTCTGAAAAATAAAGCCGCTGTGATATTGTTCTCTGGGGACGAAATGCCACTTTTAGTTCTATGCAAAGGATCAAGGGATAGTTATTTACATGATGTTTGATTGCAAATAACATTTTAATTTAGTTTAGTTCTGTTTCTGTTCCAGTTCAGGGCATTTCTGACACTTTTATTTTGAAAAGTACTACTGAAAATGCACCAACAAACTCCTACATATACTGACATGCTGAAAATTACCTTAAGAGGATGCCTTGGGAAGGCCCAAACCTGTGTAAGTTGTAAGGTGTTATCTTGTAAGTGAGGCTGAACACTGGTCATAATGCTAATTGAAAATTAACGTGAATTATGGGAGTTTAAAATGAGGCCTGAAAGTGGGTGGATAGTTCAGATGTATAGAACATTCTTTTCTTAAGTTAAGCCTGAGTTTTTTTTCCCTAAAGTCATAGAACCATTTTTTTAAAGAACTGTGATATAGAGCTCTGGAAAAAATTAAGAGACCAATTCAGTTTCTAAATCAGTTTCTCTGATTTTGCTATTTATAGGTATATGTTTGAGTAAAATTAACATTGTTTTTTTTATTCTATAAACTACGGACAACATTTCTCCCAAATTCACAATAAAAAATATTGTCATTTAAAGCAAACAAAAACAAAAAGATGGCATGTTCTCCTCCACCAGTCTTACACACTGCTTTTGGATAACTTTATTCCACTCCTGGTGCAAAAATTCAAGCAGTTCAGTTTGGTTTGATGGCTTGTGATCATCCATCTTCCTCTTGATTATATATTACAGAGGTTTTCAAAATCAAAGAAACTTTTTAAGGGGTCTCTTATTTTTTTCCAGAGCTGTATATACTCCCTTTTAGCTTTCACCTGCATGGTGTGGTGGCTATAAAAAGGGGGGTTGATTTGACAGTAGATAGACAGAGACATGAGCAGTGGAGCTCCAGTCTGACTCTCAGTAAATATAGAATTGCCTGTTGTGGGTGATGAGCCCTGTCGCACTATCAGTGACATTTAAATCAGAAAGGGATTAGCAGAAATACTCGGACTGTACGATGTACTGCCTCAGACTCTAAGCTCCCTCTATTGTGCCGGAGTGTGATCTAATAGTATGTTATGAGTTTGTTATGTCCATGGCAAATTGAACAGTCATGGTAATATCAGCTACACTGGCATGGGTATTTTTGTACTCTAAATTAAACACAAATATAATTGTCTGTGACAAAAGTTATTTAGGACTGTCATCTGTGAGTAACTTACAGCTTACAGAGGACTCCAGCTTGAAACGTGAGCTCAACAAGCCCTGGCATGCTGCTGTTAATTTCATAAGCGGCTTGAGTTTGAGTTTATAACATAAAGGACCCATATCATTTTCACACATATGAAATATAAGAGGATTCTAATTTAAAAATGTACTATACGTTCTCCAGCCTACATAATTTGCACATGCAGACGCTGTAGAAATAAGACTGTGTTTTTGTGATGCCAACCAAGACATTTCATACAGTAAATCCTATGTTTAGCCATTTTAACTTGATAAATTTATGATTAGCTGAAAAACTATTTTAATCTCTACCGTTTTGAGCATTTCCATTGGTCCATTTTATATGCAATGTTGACACAATGTAAAGAACAAATGCCACAAATGAAAGTATACAATCTTTGCATGATGTTGATGATACATTACTCATAAAGGCACACATTACACTTTGTGATGAACTGGGTGACCAATAACTGACCAATGGCCCTGACCCAATGGGAGAAGAAGCTTAATAAAAACTGATTAAATGGACAATAATATAATAAAAAGATACATCATGTATACAACTTTAATTTATATAAGAAAAAAATATATATTTTAATATTCTAAAGATAGTATGTGTAGAGGAAAACAGACTATGAATTAAAATAGAATTTAAAGGAGAAATTACTATTTCTTTTACATACATTTACATACACATATATTTTTAGCCGGTTTAAAATGAGATATGCTGTAAAAATAGGCCTGATTGTTTTTTTAAATAAATGCAATACAAAACAGCCAGTCAGCAAAGAGATAATCTAAATGTTGCTGTTCTGTAAATAACTTGTATCTACAAAATGTACATTTTCCAGAAAAATTAAAACATAAATGAAATAAAAGAAGATTTAAAGACATTGCATTGTATGATTGTTTGGCGAATCTCTGTTGATCCATTTTGCATGCAATATAAAAAAAAATAAAGAATAATGGCAAAAGTGAAAACAGTGCCTGTAAATTATGACAAATATTTAAAAAAAAAAAAAAAAAAACAAGATTTTTACATGAAAGCAATAATATATTAGTCTTAAATTTACAAAACACACCCTAAAATGGACTGTAGCCCTGTGTAGGAGGTAGCCCTGCCCGGTGGCCAAATGTCTGACCAATGAACAGTGTAGACTCCAAACCTAACATGATCCTATGACAGTTTAATGTAACAGATTAAACTATTATATCATAAAATAAACTGAGGACGAAAAAAGAGGGAAATGTACTTATCAATCTATGATTTATAATCTAGAAGGAATATGAGAAATACATTATAATTGTTTTGGATACACACTGTAAATCACACAAGCATCATGTAGAAGACAAAAGAAAAGGAAAAAAAAAAAGAAAGATACTGCCCTTTTAAAAGACACCACCTATGTGTAGTTTACCTTAATTCAATTGTGTGCATAATTTCTACATAAATAAAATATTGTTAACAATAATACATGTAAACTGTACATGTAAACTGAAAAGAGAACATTTGTAGTGAAGCATCAATCAATGAAGGAGTCTCTCCAATCAGAGAGAGAGAAAAAAAAACATAATGTAGTTAGACATATATTTGTGTGTGTGTATGTGCCTGTGTGTGTGTGCGCGTGTGTCTCGTTACCCGCTGATGAGTTTGGCTGGGCCATGTGGGGGGATTATGGAAACACACAGGAAGTGTCTTTGACCCAATATTTAAAAGTCGCTGGCCTTGGCCAAACTGACAACACTGAGTCCCAACAGCATCTAGCATACTCACCCCACCGGGAGCACAGTCTGTTCACCGATTCCTAATTACACTCCATCTGACACCACTGTCCTCTGCCAGCACACACATTCACACTTACACCACCTCGTCTTACAGTACTGTAACGTCTGCATTACAATAACAATAAATGAACACTATCAAATATAAAATGCTTTAAATCGTGGATATGGATATGGATATGGTTTTATGGTCCTTTACATTATGTGGAGGTTCATTAAACTTCTAAATGGTTCTTTAAAACAAAAAATACTCATTCAAAAAAATAATAATAATGATTTAAATAATTAAATAAATTTTTTACAGCATTTCCCTTCAATACTTAAGAGCCTAAACATGTAAAAATAATAAAAAAGAAATATTTCAAGCAGCAAAAGCCAAATCTACATTTGTACAAAAATGTACCATATTTATCTAAATTAAAAACAAAACAAAAAAAATCACATTCTGTAAATTATGGATTAAAAAAAGCAGCCAAACAGTTTACACACATACAAACCTCACCTGAACACGTTTGTTTACTTGTTTGTCGAGCTTTCGATTAATATTTCACACACTGGGATCAAGCTGAGGGAAAACATTTGCTAAAACACACAAAGGGCCGTGCTGATCTTTTTTAACCCATTGTATTCCATTTCAAATTGCATTCCACTGTAACACGTGTCCCACAAAGCCAGGGACAAGACATACATGTGTCGTGGTCTACGGATAAAACTGAAATGCTGCGTACGTTCCAGTAAAAGGGTGTGTGTGTGTACATGGCTGTTAAGTCATACATACCACTGCACACTGGAGAAGCATGTTCAGTGAAATCCAGTCAGATTAAAGCTGGTTAGCGGAGGCTGCCCAGACCCTGCACTGTTAAAGCCAGAGTAATTAAAGAATAACAGCACGCCACATTGTGTGACAGCAAATGGCATCATATGTTAACCGGTCCAACAGACCAAGTGAGTTCCATTAAAACATTTGGCACGGTCCAGACCCAGTGTGACTTAAGCCGGGGGTATCCAGCCTTACATTTGGCTACAGCTACCTAATGCAGGATCCATTCAAATGCATTTAATTTAAAAGTAAACGATGTTACACATGTGCATTTATTGCAAGTATAATTACATAAGAATTAAAGCATATTCATAAAGATATTCATGTGAATTGAGCCAGTTAAACATACTGTGTATTTATATAGAATTGCAGAAATTCATGAATCTTAACTGAAGATTACCACTCGTCACATTCTGCATTCTGCACAAATTCTCAGCAATGCACTGAATGCAGTCATGCTTAAGAGAATGAATACCCTGCTGTCTGTCTACACACACTAGGGTTGGTCTGTGTACATGTCCATTTATCTAGGTTTTAATTTATATAAATATAAAATGTGTAATGTATTAAAAAATGTATGATATGTGAGCATATCTATTGGTCCATTTATCATACTAATGTGATAAATGTAACAAAAAGAACAACTACCTTATTTAAATTATGTCAAAAAGTTCATATACATCATAGTTGATTTATTGCGTCTTAATTACATGCTCCTGTTTTTTCCCCCCTAAAGGTCTCTTTTTTTGTTTTTGCAGCATTTTTGCCATAAAAGTCTGTATTATTTTGCAATATTTAGTTTGAAATCAAACATATATTTTTCCAAACCAAATCAATCTGTGTGTAAACTCTAAATATGTAAACATTACATTTATAAAAACAATTCTCAAAATCTAATCAGATCTTGACTTCTGAATCAAACATTGTATGAAATCTGAAAATCTGTGTATTGTTGCACCCCTAACACTATCAGGCTATCGTCACAAGTTATGAAGTCATAATAAGCAGTATGATCATATTTCCTCTCAGCACAGATGTATCAAAGTCGCAGATTTTATTAAATGATGCTTTTCTCATATAGCCAACAGGCTAAAGGCCTCAGGCAGCAACGCTACAGAAATATCAAACAGGAATATTGTCACAGCTGTCACACCGCTAAAGCCTACTGGACACAGTGCACCTCTTAAGCATGCCAAATCAAAGGTGACACCACCAAGAAAAGGCAATACCGCATAATATGCACGCGCGCATATGAACACACCCTTGATGTAAAAAAGAGAGGGGGAGAGGGTGGGGTAGGGGTGGGACTGGTGAGGCTAATTACTTCCGAGCGTCTGATCCTGCCTGGGACAGAAGTGAGCTCCACCAAAGCCAGCATTCATCTCCAGACGACATGTTCTGGTGTAAAATTAACGATGTTCGAAGCCGCGTCCTGGCAGGAGTGAAAGTGCCGCCACAATTAGCCCTAACGCTGGGATAACAGTGCGCCAAATGGTGCCGTCAGCCCACCGTTTAATTGCCTTGGCACCACTGCCACATATAATCACCTGTCATTACTAACAGAGACTGCATCTGTTTACGCGTCTGTCCGAGGTGCCAAAACGTGCCAGTCTTAAGGAGGAGACGGCTTTTGCAAAGACCCAGACAGAGACCCAAACACAGAAGGTCACCCGCTTAATCAGACATCATACGTCGCTCAGTAGGAATAATACAGACAGCTTTCGCTGAGAGGATGCACACTTCAGACTCCATTTCAGCTCCAGACGTACAGGAGTCATTTGTATGTTTCTGGCACCGTAGACAAGACCGTTGTTTGTAAATATGCAATATTTTTAGTTACTAGCAACATACTGACTAACATGGTTTAATTATAGATTAAGTAACACAGCTCCTATAAAACTTTAATTTTTTTAAGTTCAGTAGAAAGGTGCTGAAGAATGCATTTACTGATTATTTTAAGGTGTTCTTTGATAAATAGTATAAATAGTAATTATACCACAGTTAGTTCCGACCCTGCAATGTGAGTGGCTGAGAGGTGTTTTATCAGTGACATTATCAGCCAGTAATGCACTCTAACTGAAGCTCCCCATGTATTACTCCGCCAAACACAGGTAACCTAGTAATGATGCAGTGCTTAAAAACCAAACAGCGCAGCTACAAACAGAGCAGCAATGGAACTATTTTAACAAGCAGAGTTTTTATAACCAATCAGATCGTATTTTCCGTCCTCTTAAACTCAAAATCTTTTAATAAACAGCGATAATGGAACTGTGGTATTATAGCAATAATAAACTTGAGGCACTGTGCTGCAGTCGTAGACAAAAGAGAAAATATGATGTTTGATTATAAACACTTCACAAGTTAAAATAGTTCCATTGCTGCTCTGTTTGCAGCTGCGCTGTTTGGCTTGTAAGCGCTGCATCATTGCTAAGTTACCTGTATGTGGCGGAGTAATACATGGAGCGCTTCAGTTGCACTTCTTATCGTGAATTATTGCTTAAATATCACATCATTACTTAAAGCGGGTATTTATCATAGACTAGGCCCACATAGAGATGAATAGGCCACACATAATATCAATGGGAATTTGCAGTCATTTTAGAGGAAAAAATACTATTCACCAACTACTGTTAACATATAAGTCTATATGATTTTTAGTATAACACTGACTTAATAAAAAAACCTTTGTCAGCATGACAGACTCCAAAAATCCACCCCCATCTCCCATCCCTTCAACAAAAGAAAAGACAAAACAGCCATGTCAGCTTTGTTCCACCCCGCTCCTCTCCGTGACAGGCCAGCCGGCCAACATCACAGCTCCTGCCACTGGAATGCAGCACACACACACACCTCTCATCCTCACGCTCGCTAATTGACAGATTGAGGGATGGAAGAGGATGTACACACCTGACGAGCACGGCCGCTCACACACCTGAGTGCCCGTCTCGGGCCGAGAGGAGAGGATGGGCATGGGCGCTGATGTATGACTGCGGATGGGTGGCACAGCTGTTGGCAGAGAGGGGCACCAGAGGGGAGCCTGCTGGCCCCGCACTGCTGATCACAGGAAATAAGGTGTGTGTGTGTGTGTGTGTGTGTGTGTGTGTGTGTGTGTGTGTGTGTGTGTGTGAATGTGGATGAGTGTGATACAGAATGTAATGTAGCTGACATTAACGAGAAATGCCCATGTTACATAAGGTCCTTAAAACTAATCTGAGAAGTACAGTATAATCAGCCATTGAGAGTTACTGTACAGTAGCATCATAGAATATATGTCCAAATATTTGTATGGCACCCACCCAAAACAAGACATGAATTGATTGGCACTATGCCTTATGCCAGGTGTAGACTAGAGGGGCATAAAGCCCCCCAGCATTGTTAAATTGGGGAGTTGGGGATGATGATGGGGTGGTGACCTCATTAATGCTTCTGTCAGTGAATGCAATCAAACCCTCACAGCAATACTCCAAAATCTAGTAGAAAGCCTTCCCTAGCCAGTAGAGGCAGTTACTCTACAACATTTCAGAAAAAAAAACAATGAATAAATGAATGAATGAACAAGCAGGTGTCCCAATACTTTTGTCCACATAACGCATTTAGTTACAGACCCCTCCCCTTACCAAAGTAATGACTCCATGTTATCAATGCACAGGTTTAATCTCTTGAAACACTGTTCTGAAGTGTGTGATTTGCCGCAGACTACTAATGTGCACGGTCATAATGATTACACACATTCTACACACACACATGTACACACACACACACACACACACACACACACACACACAATCTAATAAAAGGAAGAGCTTGACCACAGAGCATGCTTTAAGTAAATTAATAGAAGAGGACAGCCTGAAGATTGCCTCCATGGCTTTCTGCCCAGCACCCTAGTAACGGCTGGTGTGTGTGCGAGCGTGTGTAAGTGTGTTGCCGTGACAGAGAGCGGTCCTGGGATGTGACAGGCCCCCCCTGGCCCTGGCAGCCCCCCAGGTTTGACCCCGCGCCCAGCGTTACTCCTCCACAATGCGGCCGCTGACAGGAGCAGCTGTGGCGCGCGGCTGAGATTGATGAAATTTTCATAACTGTTTCCCCCGAGTTCTCCTTCACCTTCAGGATAATTTATGACCCACTCGACAGCCTTGAAGAGACAATATGCTTGCCTTGAAATTAACTGTAACAGTCTTGTAGGTTGTAATTAACAGCGGTTCATGGAGCGAAGGAGGCAACCATAGCACCAACTGGATCCGCATGAATAATTGATGGTGTTTCCAGGGGAAATTAAGAGCTCCTAATGTTATTGTTTCCACACACATGTCCACTCCGGTTAAAGTCAAGCCTGCGCTCTCTAAATGATAACAATCAGTCTCTGGTCCCTGGGTGCGGCGTATCTGGTTATGACAAAGAGGCCTGTGGTGCTGCCCTTTGATTTCGCATGCGGTTCGAGAGCTTTGCTAAAGACAGAGAACGAGTCTTTGTGGTGAAACACGGGGAGATAACCACTTTCATGTATCATAATCTGCTGCAATAACTGTGGGTAGTGTTGGAACAAGCAAAAGCCAAAGCCAGGGCAGGCCCTACTGTGAGAAGAAAGCGAGCATTGGAAGTACTGAACTGACTAATAATGGATGCCAATGTGTAGCTAAAATGAAGGCAAAGCAAAAGCTGATGTAATAGTACAGCACCAGATGGGCATCTCCTCCCAGTTCATTTATCAAACTCGGCTCGAGCAGGCCCTACCAAGCTTTTGCTCTACTTTCCTGCCCCCCTGCATGGCCTAAAACCCCTCATCGTTTAGTTCAAATGGCCATTATCATGTAATAGCCTCTCTTAAATAAGCTGACATCGGTCTGAAACGATTAGAACAAAACCCCCACGGCCCGCTTCTGTAGTTCGCTCGCTCGTTTTGACAACGCCCATCTTTAACCGGCCTATTCACACCGTATCACTGGCGGGCAGGTCAGAAGAGGGTCACTTCCTGGGTGGGTGTGAAGGTGTCAGCGCGGTTCAGAGGCCAAAGGTTACATGCAGTGGTCCTCTTGGTTCAAGTGAGTGCAGTGAAAGGTCCTGTCATCAGACCAAACAATAGAGACCAAGACAGAGGTCTAGATCCGATCTACAGCTTGCACTAGCACTTTATAAACTACTACAGCATGTATGCAACCAATAGTACTCTACAGTAATACTGTATCAATATTGCTAAGAGAAGAAACAGCAATGTTAACAACCTGAGGAATTTCACATACCATCCCTGCTCTCTCACCTACCACAAGACCTACAGGTCAAGCAACTCTTGAAGGCTTGGGCTCCGTCACAATTACTAACAACATTTTAGTCATACGCAAATGGTTACGCAGGCCAAGAAGTGAGAGCTCAGAGAGTAACCCGATTCTCTGTCCGCCTCAATTTGTCTCCTCAGACAAAAAGCTTGCTTTGAAAAGACTGTGAAAGAGTTTTGAATACAAACACCTACATTGTTTCCTTAAAAGTATTGTCAGTGATTCTATTGTAGGCCTTAACCTTCAAACAAGCCTCAGCCCTCTGTGTGGTGATTATAGTAATCAGCTGTTGAGAGATGCTTTTTAAGCATCACACTCCTGTTAAAAACATTCCACCCTAAGAACGGGTCCAACCGCACACAGCCTATTAAAGACTATATTTGCCTTATTTGAAGCCTTTGTGTTAAATGGAGCTTCTCTATGTGCTGTGTTTATGGACAGATGACAAGTCTTGTCCTCTGATTGAGACAAGAGACAAGAGACCTCTAAATGACTCCAGTTCTCCAGGCTTGGGGTCAGTGATCGGGCGTTTTAATCAATCCTCTATAAGCTAACATGGACTTTTAGTTATATTTTATTTTGATGTAATTTTTAGGTGCTTTTCTTGTTGTTATCTACCCATTGAATACAGCCCTAAATCAAAAACAGTTTAGAATGATGCATGGGAACAAATACATATGGAAAAATGCAAGTTAAAATTGTAGAAGAATATTGCAATATTTAAAAACAGTGCTCCTCAAAAACAGATTGGAAGGGATTTGAATGTTTATCAGAATAATGTTCAAAATGGGCATCAAGTTGTCTGGGCTCAGAGACATCTGGGATAGACAATCACACAGATCGTTTTTTGGAAGAAAAGGCCCATTCGGACTGCCAGGGTCGGTCAACGTATGAGGGCGTGTCAGGTAATTTACACTTCTGTGATGGCACCATTAGGGTAGAAAATCACATTAGGAGCAACATATGCTGCATTCAAAATGACATATTTCCAGGGATGTTCATGCATTTTCAACAAGACAGACAAAACTGAAAGAAGAGGGTGCAGGTCCTGGCCTGGCCTGCCTGCCTGACTTGTATCCAGTAGAGAATGTTTGGAGATGATTCAAACAAAAATGAGACAATGATAACTGTGTAATAATGTATGTAATGAAATTAAAGCCAAAGAAAATAAAATATATATATTGTGCATTTTTCATACTGGCCTAGCATTTCCTTATTTGGTGGTGTAAATACAGTGTTATTTGAAATACCAACACCTTAACAAACCTTTCTTAATCTTAACCAGTTCCACCAGTTTGTTCATAGCTTGAGCATTTGTAAATTACCTAATAGCACCCCATCAAAAACAAAATGTGAGTCTATGTGATTTATAAGACCATTACTAAACATTTGCTTTTTTAGGACTAAAATCCTGAAAAGGCGTTTCATGGCATTTTTCATAGTAATTTGGAACATTAGAATATTACAGTTAGACCATGGGTCTATCAATAATGTATATGTATAATGGTATATATGAGAACTATGGGTTACTTCAATCCTGGATATATGGAGATATTTGGAGTGAATTATTAGTATCATGACATTGATAGATCATTGATTCTGTTACTAATCAGATAAAAGTCTTGTACATTTTTAATATCTCAGTTAGTGGTGTGCCATATCACATCGTATGCAATAATTAAATGTAATTTTCATTTTGTTGCAGTAGTGTATTCATGAAATAAATTTAAGTTAAATTCAGTGTTTTGTCATATTGCGAAAATACCATGAAATTTTGTGATATTATTTTAGGCCCATATCGCCCACCTCTAATGGGAACACAACAGAACACATAACACCTACTGTACTGTTTTAAATTAAGGTGCTTCAAATTTTCAAACATTTAGTTCTATTTCAGTGAAAGATTGTGTGATAGAGAACTTTTTATAACCTTAAAGAACATTCTCTTAAATGTAGCAATGAAACACTTCTTCACACCACAAGTGGTTCTTCTATGGCTTCACTCAGAAAACCAGTGGTAGCCTACCACCTTTATTTTTAAGAGCGAGCATGCTTTTAAAGCCAGTGTATTAAAAAACACTTCGCACCAATGTGTGTTTCCCTAGCTGTAAACTAATAGTAAAGTTTCAACAGATTGAAAATTTTATGTGGAAAACTTATTTTTCGTCTCAAACCTCCTGATTGCCTCTCATGCATTTGGGCTGCAAGCTTTTTGCTTAGATCAAAAAAAAGGAAAAAAAAGAAAAGAAAAAGAAACCTCCTCTATTGCTGCCGGACCCTTTCAAAAGAGTAACATCACTTACATCTGTGTCAAAGTGTGCCTGACAAATACAAAGTGCTATATGAGGTGTAAAACATTTGAAAACATGCGTCTGAATGCTGGAGGATATGGGAACAAAAGTGGCTCTCAGTGGAAAAGCACCAACATATTGGGCCAATAAAAGAGGCTGTGCCTGCCTCCTATTTGGAATGCTAGTGATGTCTGGGCTTTTCTTTGTACGAATCTGTAGCCCTCCACTGAACCAACTGTTGCACTCCTGCTTTGCCATATGCTGTCTATAGAAGAAGTGAGGCAGAATGAGCTGGGTTTGTGTTCCTCGTTGGTTATAAAAAGAGGAAATCTGTTTCAGCTCAGTTCAAACAGGCCCTTGGGAAGTCCTGTGAAAAAAAAAAATTAACAACCCGCCTGTCTCAAGAATTACGGCACAGTTTACCATGGATACCAGCTACCACACATTGAGAGTAGCAGAACAGCTTAACTGGGAATAAAAATAAAAGTCTCTGCTAAGTCTACGAACTAACTTTTGATTACTGCTTGATTACTTGATTACTGCTTTGATTACTGCTTATACATGTTTACATGTTATACATGTTTAGCATGAAGATGAAGATATTTTCATGCTACGATCCTTCTAGATCATGTTATGTGCCACACAAATGTTTTAATACAGACTATTCATAAAGCAAACAAGCAGTCCAACAATATCAAATACAAGAGCATCAGCCTCAAAGGCTACCCAAACTCCAGCTGGGCCTGCAGTTCTGAATCCATGAGCAGGCTCCAGTGTTGGCTTGTCATGATCAGGCTGTGCAGTTGTATTGTGTTTGGACATGTCACCAGAGAGGTCACCCAGCAGACACACAGGTCAGGAGTGCTGAATATCATTCGCTCCTCCTGCTGTTCCATTCAGCTGTCAGGGCAATGAAGCGCAGTTTGAGCGCATTTGTGTTTAGGGGTCTATAGACAGTCTCTCATTGAGCTGGAGCTAGCTGGACCACTGGAGCTCCACTGTCACTGAATGCTGCTCTACAAGGCTTTCTGTGAGGCACCTTAAGTTCCTGACATTCTCTGGGAATCTTTGAATTTTTCAATAAGTCATTGTTAAGATTTACATTCTTGAATAATGTTGTCATTGTTTTGAAAGTTTTTAAGCTCTAGGATAAGTTTAAAAATATATATATATTAAATTATTATTTAATGTTCATTGAAGAACCTCTTAGAATTACTTATTAATTCAACATCTATAACCTTTTTTAAGGTACAAAAACAAAAGTCATCTACTTGACCTAGAATCGCAATAAGTTATCTATTACCTTGTTGTTGGGTTATACTTTATTTAATAACTACTTACACAAGCAATTTTTCAGTGCTTTATGCATACAATTTGTATTAATAGTTTATGCCAATACTTGTGAAATAAATGAGAGTGTACTGACATATCAAGCATAAAGCTCTGAAAAAAGAGACCACTCAATGATTATGTTTTCCTTAATTTTACCAAATGGAAAAACCTCTGGAATATAATCAAAAGGAAGATAGATGATCAAAACATTCAAACCAAGCTGAACTTATTGAATTTTTTCACCAGGAGTGGCATTAAGTTATCCAAAAGCAGTGTGTAAGACTGGTGGAGGAGAACATGCCAAGATGCATGAAAACTGTGATTAAAAACCAGGGTTATTCCACCAAGTATAGTTTTCTGAACTCTTAAATCTTTATGAATATGAACTTTCTATGCATTATTTGAGGTCTGAATTAACAATGACAATATTTTATTTGGAATTTGGGAGAAATTAGTGTGTTTATTTGCATGATAACTGCAAAAAAATCTGATTTTGTTAGTAATATGATCAACACATGCATTTTGGTGATCTGAGAATGGGAAAACTCCAGATTTGCATAAATCAAAAACTAATTGGAATTTTACTTTGCAGACAACCAATAGTCTCACAGAAACATGTGATTTAATATTTAACTTCCTGTTGTTGCAGGAACCAAAGGACACGAGAGTAATTGTGTAAGTGTATACTAAGTGTATAAATCTGTTTAGGGAGCTAAAATTCCGTTTTCAGTTCCATATTATCAGATTTTCTAATCATATTTCTAGGACTCCAATCCAATTAATCCAAGCAATCAGAGAATGCTTTTTACATGAACACTAGAATAATCAGATAATGTAAACACAATTACTGATCCCACTTTCTAAAGTGTTCTGAATCATTTGGATTATGACTGTAAGGTAACTTTGATTGTAAAACCACAGGTACTAAATTTCTAGTATTTTCAAGATTTTGCATATGCGAAAACACTGCCAGCTAATCCAAAGCCATACTCGCTAGCATAATAGGGTGAGATAATGTTAAACTAGCCAGTCTGTGAAGCTTCACACAGTGCCTCCACTTACAAAGAGCTGGTGAAAGGCATGTTGACCACATCACTTTACAAAAGCCACAGCTCATCAATCGTCACCAGAGGATGACGTGCTTGACCCTCAGAACAGCACAAAAATGCAGTCTCCAGTGAAGTGCTTCAACATGGTTGCAGGCCATTTGGAACCACAAGCTCATGTTGCACAGATGCCGACACTAGTCATCAGTAATGAAACTAATAATAATTTGCAGGGAAGATCAAAGGCATCAATGCAGATGGACCCTTCACAAATCGTATCAGTGTAGTCTGCTCGGATTTGCAGATGGTAGAGAGAGGGGATACTGCATGAGAGTCATCTTGCATTTTGATTCATTTTAATCTGAATATGGCTGGAAAAAAAAATCCCACAAAAAACGTTAGGCCTAGAATCACATATTTTCTTTACATTTTTTGTCCAATTGTACTATATATATATCTATGAAATCCTATTTTTTGTTACATTATATTATTTTGTGTTTTTTTATTTATTTTGTTACATTATTATTTTAGACAAGATCTGACTTTTGGTTAGTTACTGTTGTTTGTACAATATACATAGGTATTCAGGTTGGTTTCTTTCTACTAAATGTTTGAAACTGTTATATTTATAAAAAAAAAAAAAAACTTTGACATTTATTGTGTTGCAGTATTATATTCCTGAAATGAATTTAGTCTGTATTTTTTCATATAGCCAAGAATATCATTATTGTAAAAATACTCTTATTTATTCATATTATATTGCTATTATTTAAGGGCCATATTGCCTACCCCTAACATCCTCATATAACAATAATACAGAAAAAAATTAATATCTGATCTCTCTAGACAGTTGATTACATAGAGGGCTGTTTTGCCTGCAGGTTTTTATTTAAAATATAAACATTCTGGAGCTCCCCTTATTTCAAATTGTTTGGTCATTAAATTTCTTGCAAATTTCTTGCAAATTTGTTGTTTTTTAAAGAGAATTACCTTATATTAAAATACAAATCCAAAATTCAATCTACTCTTTTTAGTTGCATGTAATTCTGATATGTGTTAGATTATTAAAAAGTAATTTGCAGAATTTATCTTTACTTAAATTAAATATTAATAACCATATCTTAGACAAATACATTGACACTTAAACAAAGTAATAGGTACATTTCTATGATGGCCTAAACAGCCTGTACGCACATAATTAATTCCTAAACATGTAGTCCTGTATCTTTTATTTAAAGAATCAAGCTCTATTGGCTTTTCAAAACATTACTCAGTCATTAACTGTTTACACATTCACAGCAATATTAGTGTTTTTTAGCCATTGGCAATTTAAAAACCTGACTGGACACTTCAGGAAACGAAAAGGAAACGGACTGTAGGGAAATAAGTTGCATATTAAGAAATACAGGCCAGATAATTTAATCTGTATCCTCCTTGCTGCTAGTCAGAATGACATTTAGCTGAAATTAAGATATGAAATTAGTTAAACTCACACATGTTGAAATTATATTAGGTAATAATTCTTACATTGTCTCTCTGATTTTATATAATAGAATAAGCTCATTTATTTTGAGCACTCAAAAGTGAAAATCACTGCAAAGCATATGGAATAGAAAGAAAACCTTAAACTAGTGTCTGCTTTTGCTTTACTCTTAAAGTAAGCATTTCAGTAAAGATTTAAATGTGCCCTGAAAAAATGGAATGAAGTGGAAATGGAAGTGGAAAAATGGAAAATGGAAAACAGCCCAACTTCAAATCCTTACAATCGTTAATTCATCTTAATTAATTACTCCAAAATGCACATCCACCAATACAGCTAGTGTCAACTTAAATGCAACATATACTTTGAGAGAATATTAAAATTAGAATAAAAACTAATCTTAGGCTTACCGGGAGAAGAGAAATTGCCGACCGCAATCTAATGTGAACTACAGCACCTAAAAGTCTAAAAGCTAACTGGAGAGGCCTGAAAGACACAAATTCTAAAATATTCTAAAAATAAAAGAATTCTAAAATAAAAGTTAAATCAGATGACTCTTCAGGTAGCTATATACACACCATGCCAGCAGAAAAACAAGAGGACAGCAACACTATCCATAAAGAATAACAAAAATCTTGTTACAGTGCAAGCAAAGGCTGTGCTATACTATGTGCTACTGTGAGCCTGTGGTGGGGTAACTCAGACAATATAGCCCAGCCAAAAAAGAAAAGCAGCATGTCTCATTCTAAGGGCAAAGTAGGGTTGTAAAAGTTTGTACTTCAAACTAAATCACAAACTTTATATTTACTTGTTAAACAAACAACGTAAAAGCCTCAATTAATGCAATGTTTGACAGCATTAAATCCTGGAACTGAATATGTTTGAAGAAGCCTAGTTACCTGTTCAGTGTTAACGTTTAAGATGTCAGTTTACATGAGTGCACTGTTTTGCCTATGAATTTAATGAATACAATGTTATTGGTTAGTTGATTGTTATGTTAAGTATCATGGTGAGAGAAGAAAATATGAAATCATACATAAATTAAAATCAAATGCATGCACACTATATACAGTACACACACAGGCACATTAGCTACATAGCTATGTGGTTAACTGCAGTTTTTTCAGCAGAACAATTTTGTATATGTCTGTGTTTTTACTTAAGTGTTCAATTAAAAACTTTCTGAAGGTTTGGCTAGAGATGTGACACTGCTTTTATTTCAGATTTAAATATTTAGGGTTTTCCCCGTGTGTTACAGGAATTTTCAAGGAATTCACAATTGTGAAAGAGATGGTAGCTCATACAGTATCCTAACTGAGCTAAAAAATGTTTGTTTTTCCCGGGTATTAATTATTTAATAATTAATAATCTGTTCAGCTTTTTCAGTTTTTCAGAGCCTCAGCTAGTGCAGTAAATCAGCCTGTGCACCAAAACACCTTCAAAAACTTTAATAACTACTTTGCTAATTTTGCTAAAAAAAGAGAGATTGGTATTAAAATCTTGAAAGGTCGATTGAACCAATGGCAGCCAGCACTGTAACATCTGCTGAGTATGAAGGTATGGAGGAGCTTTCTCCTCTTTTTTCAGCACCACACCATCCCTTTATGGTTGGCATTTTCTTACAGTCTCCAACCAGCATCTGCTGCATTTGGATAACCTACACAAGACACTCAAAAAAGCATCTGAAAAGGCCTACGAACAAAAGCACACAACCTTAATGCAAAAGACAGGCCTAACGCAATTAAACTGTCATATCACAACACAAAAGACAGCAGAGCACAGTGAGAGCGCTGAAACAAGAGATCAGTCATACCACTCTGGAGAGTCTTCACTCAATTATAAATAGCCTTATTACGGCTGACAACTCAAATTGTTTATCCTTGTCTCTCTGCACACAGCAATTACAGAGAATATCATCAGATGAGCTTGTTTGTATTTATGACATGCCAATCATGTGGCAATGTTGGTTTGACGTAGTGTGCGTCAACATCTCCGTGGGAGAACTGTCAGAAGTGTCAGTTTGATGGGCGAGGCCTGTGCAGCGAGCATGCGCCGGGCCCGCTGATAAATGTCTACTCCGTGCACTATCAGCCTGTGCACAACTCCAGCCTGGAAGATGTCGACTTGCTAATGGAACGTCAGGTGGAGAAACACATTCGCTCTCAATTAGCGGCAGAAGCTGTCAGAGAAGGTGGCTGGGACAAATGCCCAAAGACACAGAAAATGAGCACAGAGGAAACTTTATCCAGTTTGGAATACTCAGCCTGAGCAGTCTCCTGGGGACCTAGCTGATGTGAACCTCCACTTAACTGCCCATTACAATCTTGTAAAGATATATTTTTATAAGGTAGTTTTGGCATCCTCGACCAAATTACACATTCTGCTTTTTTTATATATATATGTATATATATAAATGTTACTGTGCCTTGTGGAAATATTTGGAAACCAAATGCAGT
This sequence comes from Astyanax mexicanus, assembly GCF_023375975.1. NCBI lineage: Eukaryota > Metazoa > Chordata > Actinopteri > Characiformes > Acestrorhamphidae > Astyanax > Astyanax mexicanus. Next base: position 59,011,233 of record NC_064409.1, read on the forward strand.
AGATGTTGCTAATGGTCATAAATAATTAAATAATTAACAGAGTAAAGTGCAATGACATCGATTACGAAAGTGACTGATGTGACATAGAAATATAATATAATATAAGTATGCATACGTTACAAGACAGTTCTAAAAAGAGAATGTGAAAATGTGAATACCCAATCATGAGTAAGGTATACTTAAATGTAAGCGAGGTTGGGGAAGTGTTAATATAAATAATTAAGTTGTTGAATAATGTCCAAGTGGTGTGCCTGGATTAAACTCAGTCGTCAGCAGCATCCCGTCCCCGATGGGAGGAGTTAAAAAGTCTGATGGCTCTCGGAATGAAGGATTTTCTGAGTCTGTCTGTTGTGCAGCTCTGTGACAGCAGTCTGCCAGTGAACACACTCCTCTGCTTCATGATGGTGGTGTGAAGTGGGTGACTATCATTGTTCATGATAGAAAGCAGTTTATCCAAAGTCCTTCTCTCAGCTATTGTAACCAGAGAGTCCAGCTCCATTCCAACCACTGCCACGGCCCTCCTGACCAGCTTGTCCAGCCGTGATGCATCTCTCCTCTTCATGTTGCCTCCCCAGCACACCACAGCGTAGAAGAGAATGCTGGCCACGATTGATTGGTAGAACATCTGCAGAAGCTTCTTACAGATGTTAAAGGACCGCAGTCTCCTCAAGAAATAGAGCCGGCTCTGTCCCTTCCTGTACAGGGTGTCTGTATTTGTTGACCAATCCAGTTTGTTGTCCAGCTGCAGACCAAGGTACTTGTAGGTCTTTACTGTCTCCACATCAACTCCCTCGATGGAGACTGGCTGCAAGGGTGGTCCAGACCTACGGAAGTCCACCACCATCTCCTTGGTCTTGGATATGTTCAACTGTAGTTGGTTCAGTCGGCACCAAGCAACAAAGTCATCCACCTGTCTCTTGTACTCCTCCTCCTGACCACCCTTCACACACCCAACGATGGCAGTGTCATCCGAGAATTTCTGCAGGTGGCACATCTCAGAGTTGTACTGGAAGTCTGATGTGTAGAGAGTGAAGAGGAAGGGGGAGAGCACAGTCCCCTGTGGTGCTCCAGAGCTACTGATCACAGTCTCCGATGTGCCGTCAGTGAGCCTCACGTACTGTGGTCTGCAGGTGAGGTAGTCTGTGATCCAGGACACCAGGTGAGGATCCACATTCATCTTCACCAGCTTGTCTCTGAGAAGTGGAGTCTGGATGGTGTTACAAGCACTGGAGAAATAAAAAAACATGATTCTCACAGCACTACTCCCCTTGTCAAGATGAGAGTAGGTTCGGTGGAGGAGGTAGATGACTGCATCCTCAACACCAATCTTCTCCCGATATGCAAACTGGAGAGGGTCCAGTGCATTCTGTACCTGGGGTCTGAGGAGTTGGAGAAGCAGTCGTTCCATGGTCTTCATAATGTGCGAGGTCAAAGCTGGTCACTGGGGCGAGGTTTCTTGGGAACAGGGACCAGGCATGAAGTTTTCCACAGCGTAGGAACCCTCCCCAACTGCAGGCTCATGTTGAAGATATTCGACAAGGGTAACCCAAGTTCAAAGGCGCAAGCCTTAAGAAGTCTCGGGCTCACCTCGTCAGGTCCAGCTGATTTCCCTGAGCGGAGTCTCCTCAGCGCCCCTGTGACCTGGTCTGCCTGGATGTGCTGACAGTCTGTGAGAGGGAGACCTGAGCAGCACTCAGAAGAGGTAGGGAGGTGTCCAGTGGGGCAGAGGCTGAGGTTGCTGAGATAGCAGGACAGACAGAAGCAGGTGAGGATGAAACAGGGCAATCAAACCGGTTATAGAAGAGATTGAGTTCGTTCGCTCTCTCCACACCACCAGCTGTTGCACTATCACTCTTTGGCTTGCACCCTGTGATTGTCCTCATACCGTCCCAAACTTCCTTCATGTTGTTAACTTGTAACTTCTGCTCAACCTTCTTCCTGTAGGTCTCCCTAGCCTCCTTTAAGCAGGACTTGAGTTCACGCTGAATATTCTTCAACTCCTCCTGGTTCTGGTCTTTAAAGGCCCTCTTCTTTTTGTTTAAGAGGTCCTTTACGTCGCTTGTAATCCAGGGCTTGTTGTTGGCAAAGCAGCGAACAGTTCTTACAGGAACCACAATGTCCATGCAAAAGTTCAGATAGTCAGTTGTGCTGTCTGCTACCCCCTCAATGTCCTCACCGTGAGAGTCCTGAAGCACACGCCAGTCTGTGGATGCAAAGCAGTCCTTCAGGGTCTCCTCTGCCTCCTGAGACCACTTCCTGAAGGAGCGTGTTGTGGTTGGTTGCCTCATCACACAGGGTTTGTAATGAGGCTTCAGGAAAACCAGATTGTGATCAGATTTTCCCAGTGGGGGCAGTGGGATGGCGGTGTACGCATCACTGATGTTAGCATACAGGAGGTCAATTGTCCTGTTTTTTCTGGTGGGACAGTCCACATACTGGGTAAAAGAAGTCAGTGTGGAGTCCAGCGTGATGTGGTTGAAGTCACCAGACAGAGCGACAAAAGCATCCGGGTGTTGTGTCTAGAGCCTAGCGATGGTCGCGTGTATGACGTCACACGCAGCCTCCGTGTCCGCTCGGGGGGCACGTACACACAAACAACAATGGCGTGTGAGAACTCCCGCGGGACGTAATATGGTCTTAAACTCACCGCGAGCAGTTCAACATCCCGGCAGCAGATAGTCTCTTTAACAGTCACATGGCCAGGATTACACCATCTGATGTTAATGAGGATAGCGAGCCCACCGCCCTTAGATTTGCCGCTCCGTGCGCTGTCTCTGTCCGCTCTCACAGTGACGAATCCGGGGATGTTTACATTAGCGTCTGGGATGCTAGCGGTTAGCCAAGTCTCAGTGAAGCAGAAGAGACTGCACTCCCGGTAGGTCCTCTGGTTTCTCACTAACGCTGCGAGCTCGTCTGTCTTGTTGGCCAGCGAGTTCACGTTCCCCATCACCACTGCTGGAATACAGGGCTTGTATCTCCAGCGGTTTTCCCGTTGTTTAGCCTTTAGCTTAGCTCCGGCTTTACAGCCCCTGGAGCGTCGCTTAAGCTCCGTCGGAATGGGGTGCCTCGCGCCGGCGCGGCTCTTTGTTCTCAGCGCGAGAAGTTCTTCCCTCGAGTAAACAAAGTTTCTGCAGCCCATGTGCAGAGTTTGGCGATCCGTATCCATGGGATACATATTAACACACACTACAACGTAGTAAGAGACGAAAAAAGAAAGTAAACAGTGAAAAAAGTTCACTTAAGGTGAAACACTACCTATCTTGACCTCCACAGTTTCTGAACTATCATTTTTAACATTCCACACTGTAAAAAGGGTTAAAACACTTATCTGTCTTCTTATAGTCATGTTTAAGTCTTTGCACAGTTGCTTAGAGGAGCTTTTTGCATCATGAGAGTTAATAAATGGTTTGAAGAAACTCTACAGAATTTCTACAGTTTATTCTTTTCACAGTCTTTTGCACTAGGCTGTATACATAGAGAAGATGCGTTCTGACCAGGTTAGCCTTGATGGAGGGCGTAGCTGTTGTAACATTCTCTCAGTAGAGTAAATGTCATAAAGGCAGGAAAGCAGTAGCGAGGCAGGACGGGACCTCACAGCACTAAGGCGGCCATAAATAATGGATATACTGACTCTTTGCCCTCAAGGGCAACAGGAAACAAAAGGCCTAATCAATCATTCCAACAGATTTGAAAAGATGGCCTAGGATGCTATAACCAACCATAACAATAAAAATACTGATTACCACCACAATATAGTGTCTGCTTCTACACAGCTTGCAATGGAGTTATATTTGGATCATATTCACTCATCTGGAAGAGACAATATCATAGTGTTAGTTTGACACTGCCTAATTACAACATTTTAAGAGCTTGAATTACTAGTTCCTTAATTTGTTCTTTTTTTGTTGTATTTTATTTGTATTTATTTATATTATAACAGATCTGGATAGTAATCTAAGTATCTTAAAACTGCCTTGTGTTGTAAATTATATAGCAATACGTACTAATAAAAAATACATCATGCACTGTAAGCAGACGTGTATCAACCAGAATTTCTAGGACTCTAATTTCTAGTAAAATTCATTGTTTAATATGACATAATTAGAGTTGACACAGTTATCCGGACACTGCCCAGAATAGTAAAGCCTAATACTAATACAAAATCTATGTACAAACTGTACTTTCTGTACTTTAATACAGAAATCTACTTTTTATGCACAAATCCAGACAGAATAAACCTAAAAGCACCACAAGAGTGTAAAGTAACTACTGTAAATTGGAGCTGAAAGACTGACACACTCAACAAGGCAATATGGGCCGCCCATCTGCAGCCTGTTCTGTCCTCTGTTTGTGGGTGAGAGTTAGAAGGTCAGGATCTGCTTTAGAAAAGCTATGAAAGTAACGGTGTTTTTTTATTGACATGAGCACGGCAGTAATATTTACAGGTGGCGTGCTGTGAATGAAATCTTAGATCACACAGCTTTAAAGCTGAGGAATCTCAGTGAAATTCAATAAGGAGCTGCTGAAAATACGGGCATGCCCGAAATAGAAAAAAAAGGGGGACGTTAAGAATGGCAACACTATAAAAGCTACATACCAGTAAAAGCAAAAGAGAACGAGGGACAGACCAGGCATAAAACAAAAGGTCGGAGAAAATGGGCTTTAATCCAGAGCAGGTTTCATCTGGACCAGTTTCTCTATCTGTGGAAAGAAGGAATAGAAACAGGATCAGTGATCTCCTGAAATTATCAATCTGTTTCTTTTAATACCATAAAACAACTGGAATTAAGAAAATCTAGCAGATGTTCTTAACATTGTTTTAGAATTCTGTGATTAATGGTCAATTAGAAATGCTTCAATTTTTTTATATTTTTTTACTTTGAAGGTTAAGCAGGTTTTTTCCTTCTTCTGTGAAGTTTTTTTTTTCATGACAGCAACACTATAACAATATATGCATTCATAATATTAATATCATACATTAAATCCAGTTACAATGCTGTCCAACTGTTATTATTACAGAATATAAATGTCCACAGACTGACAAAGAACTGGTTAAGAGTTTTACAGCACTATTCATGTCACCTAACTGTGGGTAAAGGTCTTCCTCACCAGTACACACACATAAACACACACACACAGCTGAGCAAGCTCACACACTTCTACTGCGCTCATTCACACTCATCTACTGTGTGCACGCCGAGTAAAAAAAGGAAACTTGTGGTATGCATGTCAAATCCATCAAATCATTCAGAAATTCCAGCACAGACTAACTGACTAACAGGCTTGCCAGATGGGATCGCCATGATCATGAGAACAACAATCTGTCCGTGGAAAAAACGCAAAAGTCACGTATCGGAACACCCATTCAATATGAGCATTTTTCATGGCTGAATAAATAATGAGATTAAATATGAATATTAATGAGTGCAGCACCCAGTTATTAACATATTTCAAGAGGCATTTAAAAGGGCATTGGTAGCAGATATGCTGCATAATCCTTTTTCCACAGATTATCTTCCGGGCTTCAGATTGAATGATGATAACATGTTTGCAATAAAACAGCTTTCTTTGTGCTGGGTGTCTGATTTGCGCAGAGAGAATAGACCTGAAGTGGAGCAAATCTTTTGTTCTCTCTCTTGTTTGTTTATTCAAGCACAGCGGAGTGTAAAATCTAATTTCTTCTTGTCTTCTCTTTTGCTGACAAGAAATCAGGTTATATGTTAAAAACAGAAGAGTTAAGTTAGCATGCTCAGCAGTCTTTGTGACAGAATTAACTGGCTGGATAAATGTAATCACTGTACACTGTGTATGTGTGTGTGTGTGAGTGTGTACATGTGAGAGAAGAGAATAAGTGAGCGAGGGAAAAAGAGAGAGGGTGTGTGTAAAAGAGAGAGATGACATGCTCAAGAGACACAGATAGAAAAATTTCTCCATTTAAGCTCGGAGCGAGAGGCCCTCCATCATACAGAGCAGCAGATGGCAGTAGATTTAGAGTGTCTTTGGCAGTTTGAAGACAGATCACAGTATTTACTTAGTAAACTCCTCATATACACTACCTGCCTGACACCCGCCCCAGAAACAACCTGATCACATAAAACTGACAGAGCAGACAAACACAGCGACAAGCAGCGGGGCTAAAGCTGCAGCACCTTTGGCAATCCCAGCGCCACCATCAAACCCGACTGCGCTCTGCTAGAAATGTGAAGGAAGTGCTACTGTGCTCCAGGAATGTGCAGACACAAAGAGAGACATGTGGGGCAAAGACAAGGTAAAAGAAACAGGCCTTATCCCTGACAGAGCATGCTAACATAAACATGCATACTCACTCACACAATGCAAATGAACTCTGTTCACTGTGCTGGGTGATATATGGTCTATACGAGTACACTCTCTGAAAAAAAAATGATGCAAAACTGTCACTGGTTTGGTAGCCTAAAAGACATGTATTCTGTATCTTTTAAAGGAATATAAATATGTGTATTATATTCCTTTGCACTAGTTTTTCCATATTTTGAAGGTATACCTTTGGACCTAAAGGGTATTTTTGTAGGCCTATCTTTGACAAGGGTTTGCACTCTTAAAAATAAGAGTGCCAGTGTGCTCATGGCAAGGTAAGGTGAATTGTTGAAGCTGGAATAAGGTCTGAAGAGGTAGCTACCAGATGGATGGGGCATTCCATTTTTAAAGTATTCTGGGCATATAACATTCTTCGATCCACAGTGTCATGTACTGAAAAAATGTCATAAAGGACATTACCACCAAGAGTGGACAGTGCGGTGTGTGATAACAAAAGATTGTGACCGGCAGCATCTGCTATAATTGTCTGTGTGAACAAACAAGAGCACAGGTGAGCGCAGTTTTATTTTGCTTTCTTTCAACACAGCAAAAGTCATGGGACACAATACTGACTATTGGTTTATAAATTTTGGTCTGGCGGTGTCAAATCAAATCAAATTTATTTGTATAGCACTTTGTACAACAGGTGTTGGCACAAAGCAGCTTTACAGAAACATGATTACAGGACAAAGAATCAGGCAAAACATTAAACATAGAAAATACAGAATACAGAACCCCCAGTGAGCGCGGAGGCAAGGAAAAACTCCCTCAGAGCTGCAGCAGGAGGAAGAAACCTTGGGAGGACCAAGACTCACATTTAAGGGGGGACCATCCTACCACTGGTCTACAACGGCTTGGATGTAACCAGTAGTGGAAAGTAAGATGGACGATGAGCAGCTGATCTGTGGTGGGTGGTGGATGGAGAAGAGCTGATTTCAGAAACTGAAGTGTAAAAAGAATACATTTCATTTGGATTTGCATTTTAATCCAATATTTTTAAGTGTGTTCACAAACAAGCAGAATTTTCCTCAGGTTTATACTTCAGAAAATGCAGGCTTCAAAAAAGCAATGTGCAGTGGCACTGAATAAATATGCAGCCTATGATCATTTGCTATAAAGTATGAAGGTTGTACACCCCATCCTCCTACATACTGAGTCAAATGCTGAAGATCCAAAAAAAAGAAGAAAAAATCAGTTAACATAACATGAGCTAATAAATATTCTCTGATGCTACCACAGCTCTCTTTTTACTGTTGTTAGTATACAGTGGATATTAACATATAGTGGTCTGTGGTGAGGTACTTTGTACTCTCCAGGCATCTAACAGGGACTGTCTTCCACAATAAATCACATCTGCAACAAACCTAACTTAAGCAAAATGGGTTTAGGAACAAAGCGAAGCTTTAAGGTGTTTAGCTCCATGGGAACGGGAACGCTCACTGAAACACAGGCCCAGTAATTTTCCATGCACTATTTTCCGCAAGGTCGTTGGACCATTAAATGCTACTCAAGGTGTACGTCCGCTGCCTTCAATTAATCACTAACAATGTAGAATGGCCTGTCTTACCAATAGCATCTAATGTCTAATCCAAAGGGCAACAGACTCCTAAATTTATTCCGTTTATTCTACCAAGGTGTGAAAAGGAATACTCATTCACCCATGTAAACACTGTGGACGCTACAAAAACCACCACTTAACCATTGGTCATTCATTCACAGAGGATTTCACACAGCAAGAGAAAGAAATTCAAGAAACAAAAAAATTAGAAAAAAAAGCAAAATCATTTGAAAGAAATGCTACTGCTAATACCACCATTTTTTTTTTACTAAGAGAAGACACGTCTATCAATCATCAGTTTTTCCAAACTGTTTGAAGGAATTTGAGCTAACTGTAAGAAAAAACAACTCAAAAACAGATAATATACACTCTTAAAAATAAATGTACCTCAAATGGTTCTTTCAAAGGTCAGAACAACATTTACTTTATAAGCAAATAAAAAAACATTGCATGTCACACACTGGAAATGTCAGGTAATGTTAAATATCCACAAATTGAGAAATGTAATGTCTCAACCAACTCATTCCAACATCCAATTCATGTCGCCTTGCTATAATCGCACTGGCCAGTGTTAGGCCTCATTCACATGATAACACCTCATGAAGTATTGGGAACATGCATAAATAATAATAATAATTTTATTTACATTAACAAGTGAGAAGAAGTTGAATAATGTATGTTATATTATTCATTCTGTATAAAGTGATTAAAATGTTTTCAAAATTTTATTTTTTCACAATGACAGTATGTCCTGTCCAGCGTGTTAAGGAAACAATATAAAATATTGGCCTAAAATTGTTTGGTGTCTTCCGATATGGTCTTAGTCATACTGCACACCCCTACCCCTATTACTTCCAAAGCAATATAAAACTGTAAAATAAAAGTTTGAAGAGAAACTTCCACTCTGACAGCCTGTACAACAGTTTCTTTTCATTACACTCACATTCCTTTGAACTCTCTCTTATTTCCTATACAACAGTCCCTAGAGATAACAGGCAGGTCATCAGTGCGATGCAGAGAAACATACCGGATCTTAGCCGGATGCTCCACTAAGTGCCCTAAAAGCAGAACACTTTATAGGAGCAAGTCTTCAGTTGCGGTGGCTTATACGACAAGCCGCCAGCACTGCCCAGTTACATCCACTTTTAAATATTTACTCATGCAAATCTACTGGCACAAATGCAACCAATTCCCATTCCCAGCACACACAGAGAAGTATCTCCCATATCAACTGCTGAGGGAGTAGATCTCTGGTTAACCAACCCTGGTGAGTTTGAGAATGATTGCCAGTAGCTACGGTGCTGGAGAGACAATGGGCAGGTAATTTAAATGTGGACAGGGCAGAGTTCATCTCTCTCTGTAGAGCTGTGTCAGGAGGACAGATGATTAATATGAAGATTGATCTGTCTGCCTCCCTATCTGGCCGGTGTCTGCAGTACATTGGTGCTGAGAACATTTGCTCTGCAGCAGTCCTGCGGAGAAAGATTCAGTGAGCTGTCCAGAACAGTAGGCCCTGTTCACTGGCTAATGTATCAACTAAAGGGCCTATATCACAGAAAACTCCATTACTGTAATAGTTGTACACTGTTAGAGTTTTAAATTGTATCAGTGACTTTTTTAGTGTATGAAAATTAAGCTACATTAACAGTCTGTTAAACATATTTGTTGTGATATCATAATACAACACCCAATGAATCCAGCCTGTTCAGCCTGGGTGGCTTTTTTGATTAGGAATGGAAGCCAATCAGTACAAAAGTTACTATTAAAGACACAATAACAAAAACATCCTGTTTAGAAGTATTTTTGTGAGGTCATAAAAACCAACACATTCAGCCTACAGAAGTTGACATTACTTTCCCTAATGTTTAGGGCTGTGAATTTGTAAGAACCTGGAGATATGATACACATCAAAATATAAGTCGACACTATAAGCAAGGCAATATATTGAATTGTAACCTTTGTATTTTGATATGTATCATATTGCCAAGTTCTTACCAATACAGCAGTTGTTATGTTGTGACATTTCAGTATGCATGCATAAAATCAATGTAAAAGACATTTTTAAAAAGTTAATTTCTGTCTCCAAAACTATCTAGTGGGTGGGGTTTAAACACAATATAAACCACTGTCTGTCACCAATCTGTACATGTACGTATGCCATTAATTAAAAATCTATTCTGCATTTTTGAAAATCAATACAGTACCACAAAAAACATTCTTCGATATATCAATATTTTCTTACACTACTCCACTACTGAAGTGATACGGTGTTATACCAAGTGTTTAGGCCTAAACAATCTTATTGATTAAGTATAATGCTTAAAGGCAAATAAAACATTAAAAACCACCTATAATTCAATAATGCACAATAAAATGACAACATGGATTATTTGCATAAATCAATTACAATCAGCATGGACATAACTAATATAAATCAGTGAATTAGGCTTGTTGCATTTACAAATATCCACTTTTTTAACCAACAGAAGTTTAACCTGTGTTTAGCCAGGATTTTTAAAAAATTAGCATAACGTAAGAAATCAATCAGTATAGAGATAATTTACAAAAATCAGTTTTAAGGGCACAACAACAATAAAACACCCTGTTTGATTCTAGGAAATAAGCACAGGTTGGACAATTGCTAATGGTATTTTTGTACCCATACTCCCATAAACATTATAAGTAGGCCCCAAATGCAAAATGTAAAATAGAGCCCTTTAAAGGTGTTTTTCCCCTCAAGACACTCGATGACAAGACATCAAATCTAGGGGGGATACAGGAATCCATCAACAGCATGAAAATGATTCTGGCATCACTCAATAACTCTATAAAAATAAAATAAAAACTATAAACGTAACACTGAAGCAGGCTTAAATGTTTTTTCGGTGTAAAAAACTGCTGGCTATTGATTCCATAACCATCCTTGCAAATAAGGGTCTCTGAGGTGTGAATAAAATCTCACTGGGTGTTAAAGAGTTTGTCTTCAGCAGGACATGCTGAATGAGTGTGTGCTGGTGAGGGGTGTGTGAGTAATGATTCTGAGTGAGAAAAGCATTGATTAAGAGCCAGCGCTTCACAGTTTTTAGCTCAGCAGTCAATGACTTAGCACCGCGAACATTACGGAGTGTAAGTGCAGTCAGGAAGATGCTAATGCTTTTAAGGGCCTCTCAATAAGTGTATTTTTATGTCTGCTGGAATCAATATCCTTAAACACTGCTCTGGGAAGGGCCATCCCGGTGTGTCATGGGCAAAGTGAAGGTCATAAAAAAACTTAAATGTGAGCGTGTGCGAGCAAGCATTAACACTCGCTCACACACACCTCACTCACCTCTCTCTGCAGAAAAATAAATATTCTGCAAGGGCCCGCATCAGTCAATCGTTTAACCAGCGCCTGTACAGTAGCTTCAAAGCAGTGAAACTTTAACAGTGAGGTTGTAATTTTGGAAGTGACATGCCACGCATATATTAAAGTGCTGTTAATACAGAGCCAAGCAAAACAGGGGGTCAGAAGCCCGTGACCCTAGAGCAAGTTACTTAACCTGAGGAATGTCAAAGCTGTCACGCAAAGAGACGGTTTGAAAATAAAGGCCAAGCACAGCTAAAAGCCCCCCAGTAGTGATCTATTTGGCTAATTATTATGGTAAATCATGGCAGGTAACAGGGTTGACATGCAGGGGAGGGAAGATGACTGGGCAAGAGGTTAAGAGATTACATTGTGCCCTATGACGGAAAACTCTCCCGCTCTAACACCTCAGGATCACTGAGTCGTGGAGAGAGGTGGACAGAGTCAGGAAGGGCCACACTGTGAGAACAGTGATGTCCACACACCACCTAGTGGCTGTTTCCTTTCTTTTTGCTAGAGGCTTCTTCACACTGCGGTACAATCTCAAAATCCTCTTTAGCTTTATCTTTAACTTTTTTATTTCAGTCCTCATTCTGTGTCATCTTTCCTTTTCACTGTATCTGTTTTTTCTCTTAAAGAAATAATTTAGTGACAATTTATATGTATCAAATACAGTACCAGCCAGAAGTTGGGACACATTTTAAATTCAAATCCAAACTTTGAAGGACAACACATGGAATTATTTAGTAAGCAAAAAAGTGTTAAACCAGTATATATTTTAGATTTTAGATTTTTAGTAGCACCTCTTTGCAAATCTTGGCACTTCATCTCATTCAGCTTTATGAGGTAGTCACCTAAAATGGTAGTTAGATTTTTTAAGAAATGTTTCTATATTATGACAATAACTACTCAACTAAGGAAAGAAAAAAAATACTTCAAAAAAATGAAGGTCAGTTCATCTGAAAGTGTCCTCAAGTGCAGTTGCAAAGACCATCAAAAACATAACATTAAAACTGGCTCTCTTCAGGACTGGCCAAAACAAGAGTTGTCTCTGATAAGTTTACCAGCCTCAAAAACTGCAAATTAACAGCCTACCTAAATGCTTCACAGAGTATCTTTGTTTGTTTAACATTTTTAAGTTTACTGGATCATTCATTGTAATATATATATATATATATATATATATATATATATATATATATATATATATATATATATATATATATATATATATATATATATAGTGACTTAATGAAAAATGCAAATAAAATACAAATGCAGGTGTTTCTAGCGTCACGTTGATGTTTATTTAATCGCAGCCACTATGATCCTGAGATATTTCAGGTTTTGTATATTTAGTGTACTCAGTTTAATTTAATGTATTAATAAGCATCCATTTTAGACCTGAAACACGTTCCAAAAAAATTGGGACAGGGATACAAAAGGCTGGAAAAGTAAGTGTGACACTAATAATAAAAAATAAAAAAACTGCATTGTAAGCCAGTGGTACTAACTTACATGACTGGGTTTAAAAATAGCATTTTAGATTCAGACTCTATTAAAAGCAAAAATGGGTGGAGGTTTATCCATCTGTGAAAATCTGCATAAAAAAATTGCAGGACAATTAAAAAAAATGTTCCTCTGAATTCAATGACTTTTGAGAGAAAAGGGAGAAATCCCTGTGTGAGGGACAAGGTCGATTATATACAGTATAGGATGCTGGTGATATTTGGGCCCCGCCGGTGGAAATGTATAAAAAACGTCTTGATTCTGTAGTGTGCCATCATGTCCGAAAGGTCAGAAACTTACAATTTTGTCAATTTGATACTTATTTACTGGGCTGCATAGCTTCAGGTTGGTGATTTAGGCCTGCATTTAGCATAATGCTAACTGCTGCATTTTAAGCTTACATTAGTTTTTTACATTAGTTAACCACATTAGCCTAAAAGCATAGCCTGAAAGATAGAACAGATTCTGTCTTGTTTGAATTTGATTTTCCTCAAACTGTCACTTCAAACCATGACTAGAGTGACAGATCATGTTTTACCCTAGCAACCAGTTCTTCCCCCCTCCCTTCATTTCCCTCAGCGCAGCTCATCTGAATACATTTCTCCTGAAGCGAAGAGTGAGAATCTGCCTATATTCCAATACTGTAGTGAGAGAGAGAGAGCAAGGTCATCTCTTCATGCACCCCTGATCATGTGGTTGACAGGCCTGCAGCATGGCAGTATGGGCCGGCGGGCAGCGGCTCCAGCAGCGTAATGAAAGCGGCAGACAGGAGCGAGCCTCAGCCAGTCACACTCAGACGAGCGCAGTGCTGCGGCCCGGTGCAGGAGCAGTCATTCAAAACCACAGCGGGCAGCCCGAACCGCCACGCAAAGGCACTAAATACAGGCCCAGGGTCAGAGGTGACGGATTAGGGAGACAGAAGCGAGAGGCAAACATCATGCACCAGTGCCCGGAGTGGGCCTGTCGACTGTGGAAACATGTAAAGCACTCCCGTACTGTCCATTTAGGCACACATGTCAAAGCTTTAAATGAGACCATTACCAATTCATGAAAGGCTAAAGAAGTGTCCTGACATGAAACACTGCCATTCAAACCAGTGCTTTCCCAGTCAACGGCTCTACTCATGTTTATCGGCCTCTTCACACAAGGAAAAAGTTTGAAGCTTGAGTTTCTACTGTCTTTTTAAGAGGAGTAACGTTAGGTTATTGGTTAAATTATCCTAGCAGCTCAATTCTATAGATAAATGTACAGTGTGTCATTGTAAACTTGATGTGCCCCTAGTGGCCAAAAATAGAAAAAAAAAAAAAAAAAAAAAAGATTCAGGGTTTCAGTTCAGGCTCATTTGGGATGTGCCTGTGGTAAGTGGCCATGGTGGACTTGGAGGTTATCCATGTCATGAAAATGACATTTCCCTCTTGTAGCTTAGGTACCTAATTGAAGACTAGTCCTGTACCTTTTTCCCTCAATGGCAAGAACCCTTGGCGCAATATGACAGATGGCCCAAAAGACGTGAGGGGGCTACGAGGCCACCCACCCGCCTGTCACAGCTGTCAAAGGGCGGTGCTCCAATCATCTGCACATGACAACATGACCCGCCCCACGTCTTAACTCTGAATGCCTAATGAGACCACTTGGGACGCTGCTTCTTGTCTGCTTTTTCTATTTTTTTTGGTGTCTTTCTTTTCAGGTGGCAGAGTCATTTGCATATGTGCAGGGTGGAAGGTGGAGAGTGGAGAGTATCTCTGTGGCTGTGCTGGGCAGCACAGATCAATACTATTGATCAGCTCCTGAGCAGAGCTAATGATGAGGTTAGACTAAACACGTGAAGAACTCACCAACCATGTCAGAGTCGATACTCGGAGAAGGCGCATCATTAGACTGACAGGTTTCCATGCAAAGCTTTTAGCTCTGATCATACAGCTGCTGTGCAAACAATAATAAACTAGATAATGAATAAACATAAAAGTGACAAGCAATGAAGAAAATAGAACACAGAATAAAAAACAAATGTTTAATAAAACCACCAGGTACCATACAAACAGCCAATAAATAGCAAATACATCAACAAATACTGACTTATAAAATTCTATAAAACAATGTCTAAAACAAATCTCTCGTCAATCGAATAAAATACATTTGTATAAAAATACAATACTATTCTCTTAACTTAAAATCACATTCTAAGAGCCCTCACAGTAAAGGCTAAAACTTTCATTACCAAAGCCAGTCAGACCATAAGAATCCACTGCTGCTGGTGCTTTCTGCGCTAGACAGCTAGAACCAGCACCCAGCAGAGGGAGAGCATGTGTGCTGTGAGTCAACGCGCGTGAAAATGGGCATTAGCATTTTAAAGAGATGGATTAAATCCCATTAAATTCAGTTAGATTCCATTCCACTTCTTCAATACAAAAACAGCCGTGTGGCACACAGCGGCTAATGAGGCTTAACAGGCTTTTCATTAAGCACAGTTATTAAAGCGCTAAACATCATCACCACATCAAACTGAGCACTAGGGGCTTATACCCAGGGAGGCAGTCACAGAAACATATTCACATCATCTTAAAGCATGACACACAGGGTTCCACTGTAAGGGGAAGAAGCAATGCCTTGTGATGTTATTCATTTGAGAGGGCTTTAGTCACACATGTTGTTATTATTTCTTCTTCATTTTGAGGGGAATATAAAAAAAAAACAAAGACTCCTTCCTCTAAGTCTTGACTAAACACCTTGAGTGCAGTATTGAGCGCACCAACCAGAAAACCACAAACCCACCTAAATATGCTTAGGTCTGTTGTCGTAATTTTGTAAACGGTTAAGAAAAGAACTGAGAGTTCAAATTAAATTAGATTATTCTATATTCTCCCAACTTTTGAACACAGATACATTTATGTGTCCCACTACTGGTTCAAAATAAAAACTACATGATCAAATGAAGGCTCAACATCTAAACAAAGGTTATGTTTTTAATAAGTTTAAATACTCCTTTACAGCACTCAACAGAGTACATGCCAAAATGCTGAGAGGCTGGAAGTGTTTTGGAAAATCTACTTTTACCCCTTGTTTTGCTTTTTCCCATTTAATTTAAATGCTTATACATTTTTCACCCGCACCCACCACTGTAAACAAACCCTACTTTTTCACCTGACTGTCCTGACTGCAGCTACATGCTGTAAAATGGTCTGTGTGAGTATGGAGCTGCTGGAATGAAGCTTAGGCCAGAGAAGTGTGGTCGTGGTCGGGATCCTCCATGATGGATCGTAGAGCTTCCAGTGCTTCAACAGTCACCTTCAGACTGCCCACCACTTCACTGCTGTCCTGCACATCCACAACTGTAGGCAGAAAAGAACAACACTGATTTTAGTTTAGATTAAACACACACACACACACACACACACACACACATATGTGCACACACACTCAAGACCAAACAAACAACAACAACAAAAAAAAACTGCACACTCACTGTTGAGGCTAACATCCATCATGTCTCTCTGCTTCTCTAGAAGGTCAGGGATCCTGAGGTAAGCCACACCCACATCCTCACACTCCTTTTCCTGCTCCTCCTCCTCAGGTGGGTCACTAACTACTGTAAACTTGATGCTAAAACAGCAAATCAGAGATTCAGTCAGCTGAGGGCTTAATCAGCAATATGTATGAACACAAACATTTCAGACTGTTCCCTTTTAATGACATATTATTTGTCTGTAATGTATCCTATTTTTATTTTTCCCCAATATGAATAAATACTGACAATAAAAGAGAAAAAAAAAGATAAAGGGAAAAACTACAATACTTCTCTAGCTTCCTGTTCCTGCCTTCGAGTACAGCTCTTAGGGTATGGCGCCTGGCCTGGTTGTTCTCCACATCCACATGGATCACTATCAGGACAGACAATTACAGTAGAATTACAATAAAACATATGATGTCCCACTAAAAACTATAAAGTAATCTATAAAATATATACAGAAATGCAGTTAATATACAGATTGGGCATGTTACTTCTTTATATTTCTATAAATGCTGTATAAAACACAAATATACAAGTAAACAAGTTCAGCTATGTGTGCCCACCATTGCTATAGTTGTAGTAGATGCTTTGACCAGGCGGTGGTTTGGGCAGTGACAGGGGTGTCTCCACTGTGGGAAGGTCCAGGAAACAATACTCCACAAACAGCCTGATCACAGTGGAGTCAACTGTGACCCTGGAGTCTGGCTTCAAACTCAGAGACACGATCTCCACACGGATCCGCTCAAATGGCTGGACAAACGATACAAAAAACAGCAACATAAGATCTTTAATCGCCATTTTTTAATCACACACACACCCACAATAAGCTTCAGAGTACAGATGGATATAGGCAATACATTGCACAAAAAACAGCCAATAGGTTTTTACAGTAAAGATTTTTTTTTAATGGTAGGGTCAATCTCCTGAACATAACCCAATGTTTCTCAGTCTTTGCCCTGGAGACCCCACTGTCTTGCACATTTTAGTGGAAAGTCACTAAAATGTGCAGGGTAGGGTGCATCCAGTGTCAAGTTTCTGTCACTGATTTTGATGCCATTTGAGAGTGACTTTGGGAGTGTTTTTCACCTATTCCTGCTGACTAGTGTGCTTGTGGACTGCACTGTTCGCTCACTATGATATCCAAACATGTTGTTCTTTTATGAAACAAGCCTTTTTTTGTCTTTACTTTTATCCAAGAGACAGCACTTTGTTTTTCATTTTCACAGCTGTCCTTCAGCCCAGTGTACTTGATTTAAGGGCATTTAGTCTGAAGAAGCTGAGTTTTTTTAATAATTCACAGGTGGAGTAAGCTAACATCTATCTGTGTAAAATTGGTGCTTTCTAAGAACATGGACTGAACATTTGTTGCATTTATATATTACAAAATATTCTGCAAAGTACACAGAATTTTAGAACACAACACAGCTTAGCATACAGAACAAGGAATGCCCATTGCACAGACTTGAAATTATGGTATATGTTTAAATAGTTTCTTTTAAAAAAAATGTATGATCTTCTTATTTCTTTTCTTTAATGCTTATCGCAAGCAAGACTCTGAGAGATCTCTATCTAAACCAGGAGAGACACCCTTCATTTTTTATATAAGGCATGCCAACTTCCAACACAGCTGGACTATTAAGAATGATGGGCACAATACAGGCAATATCCCTTTCACAAAGATGACACAGTGTCCACTGGGAATGTCTGTCTTATAATGATGGATACAGTTGGATCCATTTGTCTCTGTCTTGCGTCAGTCTGTCAGGGAACCCGGGCCAGTTTTTAGCTTTAAGTGTCTTCACCATGAACCTGTCAGTTAAAGAGATTTGGCCTACATGGGTTCTGTATCTCTCTCCCATCTCGCTCCTGTCTTATCATACGGCCTCCTTCACTCGACTCTCTATCACATATAATTTAGCCTCTTGTCCAGCGGTCCAACTGCATGGAGGGCTGAGCTTCAGTAGAAGCTGCTGCTGAACTAATGCATGTCAGCCTGTTGTGTGATAACTTCTGTTATGGGATCCAAATGTCAGTCCCAGTATTACTGACACAGAAAGAGTTGTTCTAGAGCCAACATCTCAATCCACAATGCTGCAAACCAACTGCATGCTGGCCTATTTAATTATAGCCTGTAATTAGTCTGCATGCATGCTGATCTTCTATTGGGAGAAATATGGATGGCATTAAAATATAGGTATAGATATACAGCTCTGGAAAACAAAGAGAGCACTTAAAATATGTAGTTTCTTTGAATTTAACAAGTTGAAATTCTCTGGAATATAATCAAGAGGAAGATGAATGATCACAACCTTCAAACCAAAAGATTATCCAAAAGCAGTGTGTAAGACTGGTGGAGGAGGACATGCCAGGATGCCTGAAAACTGTAATTAAAAACCAGGGTTATTCCACTAAATATTGATTTCTAAACTCCTAAAACATTTTGAATATGAACTTTTATTTTCAATAGGTCTGAAAGCTCAGCATCTTTTTAGTTATTTCAGCCATTTATCATTTTCTGCAAATAAATTCAAGGATTCAAGGATTCAAGGAGATTTTATTGTCATTCGCATCACATGTGGTACATGAGGTGGAACGAAATTGTGATCTCACGATCCAGTTTTACACCCAAAGAGCTGTTATTAATAGATATATAGATAAAAAAAGAATACAATAAAAGAAATAGAATATACAAAATAGATCGTAAAGTTGGGTTCAGAACCGACGTAAAAACAGCTCAAAATAGGGTGTTCGCTAGGAGCGTGAGAAGCCGCTGCACTAGTGCGCGCCGCCATCTAAATGACAATATTTATATTTGAAATTTTTTGAAGAAATGTTGTCAGTAGTATAGAATAAAACTTAATATTTTTTTAGGGCTGTATATTTATAGTCCCTGACTACACAGCATTTTAAACAGATAAGAACGAAAAGAAAATAGAGTCTATGACTAGGATTAATCCCTTATCTTCTAAATAGCTCAAACTACTAAAGTATAAGTGTGTGTGGTGTCTAAGACTAGATTTTTAAAAGGATTAAATCTGATTTATTCTTTTCCATCTGATATTTAATCAGAGTTTTCTGCTGATGCCGCTCTCTTATTGATATTTATGGAGTAGATGTACATAGGTAGTTATAAGAGTTTTCACAGTAAACAAAAAAAAGTTGCTGTAACATTATGAAGAACTGCAAACTTCATGCAGACTGTGATAACACGACATAACTAGACTGGAGCGAGAGTGAGGTAAAGTGAGGTAGACCTTCACATTGAACCTTAACACTAAACTACTTCTTACCCAGGGAAAAATAAAATAAGTACAGCCTAGAAAGAGCCTTGACAAGCTTACACTACTAGACAAGCCTATATCTTTTTTGTTATTTATTGTGTTTTACATTGACATTATATCAAACAGCGTTATCTCATATTTTTGTTGATATTGTGCACTCCTACTATGGACCCAACATGTTTTCTCTACTGAGAAACTATTCAGTTTGGAGAGGTACAGTATGGTGAAAGTGTATGCAGCACCAACTTTGTTATATTTTGGACTTAAATACCTCAAATTCTGGCTCTTTCCACAAGCACTGAAAGACCCCACTGGAAATAGCTTCCACTTAAAACATATTAAAATGCCTGCAATCTGCACTGCTCATTACTATCCAACAGAGGGACCCTCAGTCACTGTTCCTTTTTTATTCAACAGTGATGCGATTCATTTAAACCAAAACTATTTCATTTCAGACTTCAGTTCATTCAGTCATTCAACAAATTTAAAATTAACAACTTGAACAACAAATTAATGTTTTATATTCACTTACATGCCAAATAATATGGGACATTTAAGTAGTATCATGTACCATGACTTTTGTCATGCCCAACTGAAGATACAGCGTGCACTGTTTGCATGGATAATTCTAACTAGACGGTCCATGCATGCTCTTAATCATCACCACCCGCTGCACTGTCCACTGGCCTTTTATGATGTATTACCGGTACACACATGATGCTGTGGATCGAAGAATGTTAAATGCCCACACGATTACCATGAGCATACTGCAATCCCAAACCGAGCCCTGAGGTAACACTTCATGATCAATTTGCTTAGTGTTAACCAATGTCTTTTGGAGTGGCAGTGAAATATTCTTTATATTAGAAGACTTCCCTAACTTCTTATTAGGATCACTATCTTGTTATCAGGATCTTAGGAGCATGTGGTGCTGCCAATGCCAACTACTAAAATTATTCTTGGAATGCTCCTCTCAGTTTTCATTGAACAGGGATGTCAATAATTCAAAACAAGACCAGATTCCAGGTAAGTCACTAGACAAACAAACCTAGGATATACTGTAACTGTCTTGAATACTGAACATTATATATATTTCTTTAGTATGGAAGACAAGTTAGGGTTCAATAACTTGTTATTGGGCTCTAGGAGCCTCTAGGAGGATAACTTCTCTTCCCAACCAAATTGGCAGCTGCTCCAGTATAATCACTACAGAGCAAACTATTACCAGCACACACTTAAGAACAAATCTGGACTCATTATTGAGCTCAAAGTAACATGGAATTAGACACACATTTGGCGAAAAATCATCCCCATTTACAAGAGTAACTTTCTCTAATCATATTTATTTTCTCCTTATAGCAAAATGATATTGACAACCCCCCAACTTTACTTTAGACAACTGCAGCTAACTTCAGCAAAAGCAAAACTTGTTTTCCCCACTTAGCCTTATTACCGGTGTAAAATTCTCCCCTCCCTGGCTATGCTGTTTACTTAACACCCCTAAGATACAGATTAAAACAAACACAGGCCTGGATGTGGGCAAAATAACCCAGATGAAATGGTTCCTCGATGCTTTACCTCATAGACAGACAGACGCTCACATACACACTCACATAACACAGAATGTTCTTACCCGCTTCCTGCTCTGTGTGCTCGGAGCAGGCACAATGCAGTCATCGCTGTCTGAAAGGATCGATTCACTCAGATCTGTGCCTTCCACCTGCTGTATGTCTAGAGAGAGAGGCGGAGAAAAAAAGAACGAGGGGAGAGAAGGAGAACGAGAGAAGGAAAAAGAGAGAGAGACCATCATGTTAACTAAGCACAACAACAGTTACATCAGCAGTAAAGCATAAAGAGGAAAGAGTGACAGCAAGGTAAATTGTTTTGAAATTTGTAACTTTAATAAGAATACCAGAAGGAAGGGCAGACCTGTCAACCACCCCTAAACACTGAGGAAGACAGACTGTCTCTCTCGCGCGCACACACACACACACACATTCTCAGCCCCAACAGGTCAGGATAAGATAAGAGTGAGATGTTGGACAAGAGGACTTTAAAAGAGAGCCTCTTGGCCAAGGTCAACAGTCATTAACATTTATGTTGTTGGCTATCATGAGACAACATATCAGGATATTGGCAGCAGTGCTTGCAATATTAATGACTTATGTTTCTCACACTGCTGTAAGGAAGCCGGTTTTCACATTAAAGTGAACACGAAGCCTGGACATAAGCATTGTTTTCCCAGGAATGCACACAGGATCCAGTGTACAGCAGTTGTAGTGGGGCCTGTATTGAGCAAAACCTACTGCAAGCAATAAAAACAAATACACAAAAGAACCAAGCTTTGTTATTTGTAAGAACCAAGCCAAGGTTATTCTCCATAAGAAAAGTACCGGTATACAGATAATTCAGTGAGATAATGAACTGATGTGAACCTATCAATAACAAAATTAGATAAATATATGTAGTTATGTTGTCCCCAACTCTCTGTCATTTAACAGTACTGGATGGAGCACCATGATTCCACAGAACACAGTTCCACTGCTGTGGGAGCTTTAAACCTCTCTAGCCCAATTATTATTAATTATATATGAATTACATATACATATTTTTTTTTATTTCACTACTATTTGGACATATAGTGTATTTATATGTTCAAATGCTGTGAGTTTGTACTAATAAAACACAGTAATTTCCAATTTCCATGAATAATACCCAATGTCCAACAAATCACACACAATTTACACACACTCACCATAATTATAAATGTCAGAATGTCATGGCGATATTAGACTTTTATGATTTCTTTGAACTGTTCTTTATAAGAGTAAATATCCGAAAACACCTCATTTGGTACTCTTTTTAAGGGTTTTCTTTTTGTTGCTGAAATCAATGGTCAAAAATATACAAACACACTCTCAATGATACATTTAGAGAAAGTTCAACAATGTCTTTCAAAGCCTCTTAACTTTTGGTCAATTCTGATCATGTGATCATGATAGACTACAGGTGTAACTTCTCTATGCCCTCATAAAAAGGATCTGTTTGGTAGCACTCATGAGGCCCTATCGTATATCCTGCACAAAGTGCGCTGTAATGCTCTTTGCTACATTACACACCATTGGTAGTCTATTTTTACGCTTGCGCCTGCGCAGTTAAAATTGTGTCTGAGTTTAGGAGCATATCGTTGTGTGCTGGAAATGTGGTGTGTTCAGCTAAATTCCTGACGTGTTTCTATCTTGAAGGCGGAAAACAAAGGTGCACCAATGACTGATTTAAACCCTGACAACACTCAATAGTCACCCGTCCATACCCATTTTAGCTACACAAGTGCGCCACCCATAAGGCATGTGCTCAGCATGCATACCTCACCTCACTACTTACACACACACATATGTGATGCTTTTTTTCCTCTAAAAGGTGCATGCTGTACACTCATTGTGCCACAGAAAAAGAAAAAGCTATTTAGTTAAATAATAAAAAAATCATACTGTCACAACAAATTCATTCTCATGATGTGCACATGTTAACTTCTTTTATAGTAATACTAAGGAAAACCATTATAGTAAATATTTATAAAGCATTATTTAATGGTTATTATAGCTTTTATAATGACTGTAATTTATTAAACATATTACTAATAATCTTGCTCAAATTAAAATGACAGACATTACAGTGTATGCTTACTATCCCCAGCAAC
Source organism: Astyanax mexicanus (assembly GCF_023375975.1). Classification (NCBI taxonomy): domain Eukaryota; kingdom Metazoa; phylum Chordata; class Actinopteri; order Characiformes; family Acestrorhamphidae; genus Astyanax; species Astyanax mexicanus. The sequence goes on from NC_064409.1 coordinate 59,034,468, forward strand.
AAAATACCACTTCTAGATGTGTCCTGAATTTATGGGTTTTCATTCATTCTTCATTATCAAAATCAAGTGTGGCTCACCTTCTTCTGGATCCTGTAGTTCTTCAGAGATTTCTGACTCATCAGACAGAGACTGAGAGCTCACTGCAATCACCTGGCCTTCTGAAAAATGCGACTCCTCATCATCTTCCTCCCTTGAAAGTGTAGTGGCCTCCCCAATTTCTGCAACTTTTACAGTCTGTAGATAATGTCATTTTTTCTGTCAGTATATACAGGAAAAGAATGTATGCTGTGCTGTCAAAATGTACATAAAACATTATTACTGTATGCACAAACCTTTACTGTTGAGACAGTAGCATTTTCTTGATCACCACCAGGGGGTGTAGTTTTACCCATCTGAAGACACACACATACATATGTACATTACATATAAAGGGCAAATCAACAAAATCTTAATAGGAAAAAACAACAGGAAAACATTTATTTTACCTGAATTTCAGGATCTGTGTCTTCAAAGAATGAAACCTTTTTAGTAGCTGTTTTTGTAAGGGTACGCAGCCTAGGCTTCGGCAGTGGGCTCTACAAATACACAATAACAGAGTAAACAGTAAGCCATTGCCAGCACATGTCTTTGGATGACAGAATGGGTGCACAGCATAAGAAACACACATAAAAATTGGCAAATTTTACTTTTTTTGCCTAAATTATCTCCTCATGATGCTGCATCCACCTGTGTTAAAAATTCATTATCATTTGAATCATCATTTGATTCTACACCTTTAGAATAATGGCCTATGTCAAGAGTGTGATTTAAGCTAATTTATTATGCCCGAGCCTAAATAAAATTGGGCCATATAGGCTATATTTTGTACAGTTGTTAATTCTGTACTTTCGGTCAGCATTTATTCAGTAAGTCCACAAAGCGATCTTAAAATGCTCCACAATTTGTGGCTGTTGAAAAATGAATTGTTTTCTGTCTTTTTAATGAATATTTTAAAATGTTAAAGTAGGATTGTTTCTGGTTGGTTCTACAGCTCAATTGCATTAGCATAATCAGGGCAAAAGTCTAGCTCTATGCATGGCAACAGCACCCTTGTACAAAAAATACCTTTTATGTATCCAGAAGCATGACTAACAGTCATATAGCAAAATTCACAAAAAAAAAGAGCTAAGTGGGCCAATTCATATTTTTTATTTATATTTATATAATTTATATCCTCTTTCTTGATCTGCTTGAGGGGAGATTTCTTAATTTACTAATTTACTAGTTCATAACAAGTAGTTCATGCACTCCTTTGTCTAGAATGTACCTCAGAAACTGTTAAACGTGGTGAAGAATGAAGCTCTTTCTCCTGCTCTCCTTTTTCACTTCCATCTTCCTCAGCTAGTTTCACTGGAGTCTTTTTGGTAATAAACTTAGGCTCCTCTGCACTGATGGCTGAGCCAGGAGGAGGCAAATATGTCAACTTCCATTTGAGAGTCACATCAATGTAGCCACTGGCGGCGCCTTCTGAATCCACAAGCTCAAACATACCTGCGGAATCATTATAACAACAGAAATAGCCCTTACAGGCCTAGTCTATGTAAACACAGAATCAAACACAGAATCAAACACCTCAAACGTTCATGTTAAAAATAACCATAATAAAAAGAATGCTTTACATAGATGCAGTAAAAATGTAGCACACACACACACACACAAAAATCATAAATCAATTCATCCTATTTAAACAAGCCTAATGATTAAGTAGTCACCTCACCTGTAATGGCCTTATCATGGGCCAGAGATATAAGTGGTACTCTCGCTTTCCCCAGGTATAACTGATTCTCCAAGTCCAGATCATCAAACACATACAGGATCAGAGCTTCTGCCCTCAGATACGCGTCCAGATCAGCATTCATCGCCACAGGAAAGGTCACATGGTCTTCAAATTGTGGCTCACAGGTAGAAGGAATGATTGGCGTGTCGTGGTCAGGGAAGTCGTACAGTTTGTAGATGACGTACGGGTTGGGCTGGGAATGAGGGCCTCTAGATCTGAGGTTACTGCAGCAGCGTACCGTGACATGGAGTTCATTTAGGCTATCATCTTTTTTGAACGAAGTGCTCGGGACTGATGATGTTGAAGCCTGGGGAGTGGCCACACACACAGACAAAAACACACACACAAACACACACACATTGAGAAAACACTGTGGTTCTTTTTAAGCATTACCTCCTAGATTGTGAACTACAGTTTTTATTTACAGCTTTTTTCCCTAATTTTTCCCATTTTCTTCCCATTTCTTCCCAATTTTGCACAGCCAATTACCCAACCCATTCATTAGGACCCCCCCCCCCCCCCCCCCCCATCACAAGTAATGCCCCAAAACACCAGGAGGGTGAAGACTAACACATGCCAGCATTGCCGAGTAGAAAGCGCAGTGACTCGGTTCCGGTACATCAGCTCACAGATGCCCTGTGCTGTGGGTATCACCCTTTAGTGATGTGGGGAGAGAGCGCCATCTACCCACCCAGAGTAAGCAAGGTAAATTTTGGGGTTTGAACCTGCCACCTCCCGCTCATAGTGGCAGTGCTTTAAATCACTGGACCACTCGTAACCAGCTGTCCTTATTTTTATAGCATTTGATAATTACCACAATTTACTTTCACCAATTTCTCATTTTAATATGGTTATGCTAACCCATTTATAATAAAGCAAATATTGTTTCTATTATGTTTATTATGATTTTATTATATTCATAGTAACATACTATTTATAAACGATATATTTAGATTATTTTTAAATATGTTAAAAATAAAAAACATACAGTCAAGTCCATAAGTATCTGGACCATGACAGGATTTTTGCAATTTTGCCCCTTTGCACCACCACAGGAGATTTCAAATAAATCATGATGTGATTGCAGTGTAGATTTTCTTTAGACTTTAAATCAGCGAGTTTATTAAAAATTTAGTAAAAAAATTGTTAATCTAATTTGATCATCTATTCATAGAAAGACATGTACTCAGTTTATAGCGAGTGCTAATACTACCTGGCTCTGGTCTCGAAGGCTGGAACTGAGATAGCCCAGTGCTTTGGCTCGTTCCTTATACAGTCGGATGGCCTGCTCAATTGGAACTCTCAGTCTGAGCCAGTAGTCCAGCGTGCCAAATGCCTGGATCTCCCCACTAACACCTACCAAAAGAGACAGCAAGAAGGCAACAGAGGCAAGCAAAAACATCCATAGATAAACAAATCACTTAAAATCTTTTAAATGAGACTAATTGTATACGTTTAAATGTACTGGTACAGATTAGGGGTTACACCACTTGTCATTTTTTTGACAGTTTTTGACATAGCAAATCCTAAAGTAAAAAGAAACTTGGGAAGTTACTACTTATAGCTCTTTTCTGTCAGTGCTGTTTATTGAAGACAACAGCAATGAACGTATCATGTGTGAACATCATATTTTAAATAATAGATACACAAGGGCTCTAAAATAAACTTCCACATATAGAGCTTTACAGGGCTACAATGTAAAAGAGGAAAATAAACACATTAACAAAGTAATACACATGCACAGGACCTTACTTTACACCCTGTCTCTGACCGTGGATTTTTAAACATGGAACAAAAGAGATAGGTATGCTGTAATAGTCCATTCAATTATCTTTCTTGTTCAGTGAATAAATATATATATATATACATTTTGAATGGAGAATTTATATTGAGAGGAAAATAAAGTCTATGACTAAGCTTAATCCCTGTCTGGAAAACAACCCTATGACTTTTTATTTTTGTAAAACTACTCACTTTAGTAGATTTCAGTAGCTCTTAAAAAGTTAATTGTTTTTTTGTTTTTTTTTCCTTTCAAGTAGTCAATAGCTGCCCACTGCAGGGACTAGTTGCAAGGTTCATACACTTTTTAGTCAATAAATTTCCATGATTTTTTCATAACTTTTCCAAGCCAAACTTTTTTTCCATGACTTTTTAAGGCAAATTTTCAAATCAACTAAACTATAATTGAAATTGAAAATTAATTATATTAGGCCTAAAATTAATCTGACACACAAGTTTTGATAATAAAATCCTGAGAGCTTCATTGTGTCGGGCTAAATTACTGAATTAACTCTGAGCTGACTCAGATTTTGTTGATTTTAATGATTTTGTTAGCTCAAAATAGATTTTCTCCCTCAATAAACTGAAACAGAAAGGACTGTAGACCAAATTTAAATGGCTTTTCCAAAACTTTCCGGGTATTTTTATTTTTCCAAAACTTACACAGAACTGAAATTTCTATTTTCAAATTCCATGACTTAACCATAGGAACCCTTCAGTTGAGACCTTGGTCAACTAGTCAGTTAGTCTACGCAAAACCTAGTACACATACAGTAGAAATGTACACTGAAAAGGTTCTTAACTCACCAACCAACTGCAGGGTGCCGAACACCTTTCCCTCTCTTTCCAAGACCTGACTTGGTCGCAGCTGACCAGCAGCTATTGTGCGGTACGCCAGACCCTCAGCCAACTGCACTTCCACAGTAACAGAGCTGCTATGAAGGTAGTGCAAGAAAAGATCATCCACTTTCACTAAATACTGCGAGGTGAAGTTATAGGTTGGCTGGGACCCCCACACTACTGCCGTGGACTGAAGTTCAAAGTCATAAAATGCATAAGTGCAGAAGGTTGACGGGTCTTTGTCACCAAGACTCTCCAAAGCTTCAGGACTAAACAGAGCTGTGCCCAAGTGAACCTCCAGAAGATTCTCGCCTCTAGCCAGGTGCACAGTTTCATCAAACTCATCAGCCACATCATCTTCTGTGACGTCAGGTCTGAAGACGTGGGTCTTGGTTCCGTAGGCAATGTCTTTCAACTGGGCTACAGATAGAAAAAACAAGATGGTTAGAAGAAAGCTGTGAGCTTTGACAAAATCTAAAGGTCAACCAAGTTGTTTAAATGTAGCTGAACCTTCAAGTTTCTTTATCTTGGCAGCTCTCATGTCCAGAAGCTGGGCCAGCTTCTCTTGTTTAAGTTCATTCTCCAGCTTCAGGTCGTCCATCTTGCGTGTGACTGCTTCAACTTCAGCCTGAATAAGATTTGGTGATATATAAATATATTAATTTGCTATCATCCTAGCCACAATTACAGTAGCCATCAGGATTCAGTGGCTGAACGCTGGATTTATTACATTTTTGGATGTACTAATCCTTTTATTCTTGATGTAAAAAGTGCATGTTTTTCTGTCAAAGACACAAATATAAAACCAAAAAGCAGGTTTTATATTTGCTTGTGTTGACTTTATCCTCTAAAATTTTTGGCTGACCTAAAACATGCAAAAGTGACAAATATGTAAAATCAGAAGAAACATGGATACATGAAAATAAGATTCACACCACACTGTAAATGGGATGTTTCCCGGGCGGTGTCTGACTTTTCCTGTTCTTTTAAAAAATATGTATATGTGTGTGAAAATTATATTTATCATTTGTAAGAATTTTAAGAATTAAACGTTACAAGTCATGGCACTAAACATTGCTGCTGATAGTATTACCTGGTAGTCTTTATTGATCTTGTGCTGTATGATGAGCATATTTCTAGTCTTCTCCAGCTCTTGCACGGTTTCAACATGAGTGGCCTGTAGTTCTTTCAGTGAGCTTTCCACATCAACATGGATCTTCTCATCAACCTTTCCTAGAAAACCCAACTCACCATTCGCTTGGGTCCTGCGCACCTGAAAGTTCAATTCCATTAACAAAGGTTTTTATTAATGCGTTGATATATGTAAAAATGTAAAAGTTGTTCATGAAATGTTTAAATTAATTCTCTCTTTTACTTATCACTTCAGTTTAGGTTGGCAATGGAAGATGTTTTTACTGATCATTAAAATTTAGTCTTGTAATGGGAGCTGTTGCAATTTCTGATGTAAATAAAACAAATGCCAATATAAGCAAGTGAAAACTAATTAGACATTGGATATGAAAAGACAGTTTAAAGGGGGAAACAAATCTGCAAGTAGACCATAAAGGCCTATGGTGGCTTTAATTTTTAGAGACATATTACTGTTCAGGCTTTCTACAGTCACAGGCAGTTGACTATCCACCCATTGAAATTTTCCACATAGTTATTAGGGCGTGTTTGGATTTTTTTTACCTTTATGAGCATCAGTGCTTCACTGAGTTCAGCAGCATCTATTTCACTCTCCTGTAAAACAGAAATACTTAAAAAAATTACATTGTCAACTTACAATTCAACATAAAAATATATTGAACTCAAGCATTTTTACAGACAGAAGTTTCATTGAATGTCTTATTTATTTAGTATATTTGAAGGTATTTGTTATAATGTCTGTATAATCTTAATAGGAAAAATACTGTGCTGCTTAAAAGGGTGTAAATGCATAATTATGCTTTCATAACCATTGATATTAAATGGTCTTAAATTCACAATAATATAATTTCTTAAAATTATTTTTAGGGCAACAGATCATTTAAACAAATATATTCCAGCAGATATGATAAACATTTAAACTTACCTTAGTGAAGAACTTCATGCGATTTTTTATTTCTTCTAATTTTTGCTTTTGTTCCAAAAACTGAAGTTGAAGTTCTTTGTTTTCTTGCATCAAGTTCTCATTCAAATCTTAAACAGAAAATATGCACATAATGTAATAAAAAATATATTTTTTGTTCTATTTTTGCTTAGTTTGTTCTGGTTATCAAAAGAACAGGCATTAGTTTATTATACCTCTCTCTGCCTTAATCTTGTCCAAGATTTGGTTTTTATCAGTGAGATCAGATTTCAGTGCCATTTCTAACTGAGCAATCTGCAGTTTGAGCTGCTGTTCTTTCGTCTTCCACTTCTGTTCCTGGCTAACATCAAATGCACTACATAAAGACGGAGAAAAATATTTTATTACATAATATATATGGCGAAGTTATATGCTGATTAAGTGTTAATCTATCTACTTACCTGCTGATTAACTTATCACAGTTCTCTTTGAGCAAGTCTCTCTCCTTCTCCAAATCTTGAATTCGCATAAGTAACTGGAGGAAGTAGAACATGTTTAGCAAAACACTGTAATCACATTAACCTCAGTACAAAAAAATTATAAGCTAGTAAATATTAAGTTGTAGTACCTCACCAGTCCTCCTTTCTTCCAGTGTTTTAATGTGCAGTTGGCTTTCTAGGCCCACACTTTTCAGCCTCTCTTCTTTTAGCTGCCCAGTGAGCTCATCCACTTTAGCCATTGCTGCATCATGGCTGGCTTTCATAGTTTTCTGGCTCTGTTCAAAATCGCAAGAGATCATAAGTGGAATACCACAGCAGTTAAAGCTGGAGTATGTGATTTTTTTTAGAAACCAGAAAGTGGTTCCTTTTGCTTTATCCAACCACTGTATAACTGTGTATCCCTATTGCTGTATCCAACCTCAGTTTAACTTTGTATATTTCTTTGCTATTCTTGTGAATCCATCATAGATAGGTAGGTAGACTGTCATCTCAAGGCCATTCAAATATTTCAGTAATCTGAATGCTCTCTTCATGCCCAATGAAGTGGATAGGACCTATATTTCAGCCCTGTAGTCTCTTTATTGTTTGGGGGAAAGCATTTGACTTATTAATCGCTAGAGTGTTGAATAATGATTTTATTCAAGAAATTGTCAACATCTCTCAGTTTGTCAACAAATGCATGTTTTTAGTTATCAACTGATCTTAATGCATATACTGTACAGTAGTTGTTTAAAAAAGGAAAGTGCACTTCCCAACTGCAGAGGGAGCCAAAGAGCAAAAACAAAATACATTTCTGCATAAGCTGCTTTAAAATACATCAAATGATATCAGACTGCAAACTATTTTAAGCACTATGCACAAATCTTCTTCTGAACATCTATCGAGACACTGCATAATGGTTTACCCTTAATAAAATGTCCCTTTCTGGACTCTTGAACATCACACTTACCTCTTGTAGTTGAAGGAATCTTCCCTCCAGCACAATGAATGCGTTTCCTTTCTCAGTCAGTTGCTTCTGCAGCTTTATCATCTCCACATTTTCTTTAATGGTTGACCTAAATGTATCCATAAATATATTTCGGCAGGTGCTTTTTCACAGTGTTTGAAAAAAAGAAAAGTTTTAATGCTATCCTAAAAAAGATTTTATTTCTACATAATATATATGTATGTACTCATAGTACATGTCTAATTAGGCAGAAAAAAATACCTTTGACCACTGGCCTGCTGTTCTTTAATGTGGTGAAGAGACTCCTCATATTCTCTCTCTTTACTCCTCAACTGGTCTCTCAACATCTCCGCTGATCTCTCCATCTCTTCTATCTGAGCCCTCTGGCTTTCGATCACATTCTCCCTTTACAGAAAAGAAGACAACCATAAACGTTCAATCATGATCAGACTCCATATCATGGATTGGAAATATAGTAAAGTTCTGATGATTGGTGTGTAAAAAACTGTTCAGCGCACATACAAATTGCGGATCTCTGAGCGAGCCTCATCCAACAGACTGTGTCCGTAACGGGGCAAATGGCCCTGTGGTGGCTTGCTGCTGATTTCCCCCTCCACATGTCTGGATCCTACTGATGAAACATCATTCAAGTGAATATCTCCTTCACAAACGTCTGATAAACTATACTAAAGATAAGAGCTGTGCATTTTACCTCCTCTTGGAGTAAGAGGCCGCTGAGACAGCGGAGGTGTGTCTTGCCTAAGTCTGCGGAGGCCGGAATTAATGCGAGATTGAACGTGACTATAGGGCGTTGGTCTGTGACTCTGGGTCTGAAGTTGATGTTTTGCTATGAGCAGACGTTGCTTGAGCCCCTCATTTTGCTTCTCCAGTTCCTGGACCTTCTCTTGGAGCTCCTCCATCATTTCTTCCATCTCAACATCCCGACCACCTACCGCACGACCTGCTGAAGTCATCTGCTCTACCCTCTTACGGTCCTTTACCAAGCGGATCAGCTTGGTGGCCATTCTGAATTTACACACAAAACAGAAAAACATCTTTAGATAATCACCTAATTCAGCAAAACTGACTTACATAAATAAAACATAGAGTGAACAAATTAATCATTACCTCTTGATCTTGTCCTCTTGTTTGTGCGTGTGTTGTTTGAGCAGGAGGTTTTCATCCTGCAAACGGAGATAGCGGTCTTCAAGCTCCTCTCTGCTGACCTTGGCCACAGCTTGTCTGGCTCGGGCATTATGGGATTCTATGGACATATCACATTATATTCACATAATTCAATATCTTGATATTCCTCTATTTCCAACAATTACTGTTTGTATGATTTCATTTTTGAGCTGAATGTACATTAGAACAAAATAATTTATTTTTTTAATATTTGTTTCTCCTTTCTCCAAACCTAGCATGCATGCTCCACTGGGGTTTAAAGGTTGGTCTCTCACAGGAACTTCCTCAGCACTCTCGTCAAGTAACGAGATCGCCGACATGCTTCAATCTGGGAAAAAAAAAAAACACTTATTGTTTTATGCATGGTACCAAATGTGGTCACCCGGATTGTTAATTGCATGTCCTGCATAGTTTTTGAATTCAACCAGCATGCTACATTATAAGGGAAGCCAAGTCAAGCGCAATTCATATTCTTGCTCTTTTTTATAGATAACAACAAAAGAGATAAAAAAAATTTGAATTCTCAAATTACACCTTATTGACTAACATTAGTTATACATTGGTAAACATTAGTCGAAACGTAATGTGTAACTCCTCAAACTGCTGTCTGGTATAGATAATAACGGGCACCCACTGCACACCATCATTATGGACAATAATACTATTATAGTCCAAAATAGTACTTTGTTTCTACACCTTACATTTAAAAAAAAAACTTGTTACTCCTGTTTCTTTTATTTCCAGATAAATCTCTCAATCCTGGTAGAGTGAATTTGACTGTGGATGGATCAAACGTATAAACATATACAGCTCTGGAAAAAAATAAGAGTTGTTTGAGTTGTTGTTTTATTCTATAAACTACAGACAACATTTCTCCCAAATTCCAAATAAAAATATTGTCATTTAGAGAATTTATTTGCAGAAAATCAGAAATGATCAAAATAACAAAAAAGATGCAGAGCTTTCAGACCTCAAATAATGCAAAGAAAACAAGTTCCAGAAATAACCCTGGTTTTTAATCGCAGTTTTCATCTTAGCATGTTCCCCTCCACCAGTCTTACACACTGCTTTTGGTTAACTTTATGCCACTCCAGGTAGAGCACTATAGGACCATGTGGTGCAGCCTAAGATTTGGTCCTTGAGGGCATTTTTTTACTGTTTACATAACGTTTACTTTTATACTTTAGGTAGTTTATAAACTAGTACTTTTACACTTAACGTTATGCTGCAGTAAAAAAGGTTGAGTCAATGCTTCAACTTTTACATAAGTGTTTATTTTTAAATCCTAGTATCTATACTTCTAAGTTAAGTTACCTGAGTAATGAAAGTGAATACTTTTGACTCTTTATTATTTAGTATTTTCATTACCAGCTGATAACTGCACCTCTTACACACTGCACATCAATCAATAAGGTGGTTAATAATCTATGGCATTTACACAGCTAACGTTAGACAAATACGCTCAATATGCTTGGGATTAGAGCACATTTAGCTAGCGGTCTATCTACTTTACCTAGCAGGTCACCACTCTGTACTGTAGCTACAACAGGACAGCCCGTCCTCCTAAAAACAATTAGCTAGGTTAACTAGCTTAAAATAAACCTCTATTTTACGTGGCTTTATGGCACTAGCAGACAAACCTATGTACGCTAGCTATATGTACTCCGTGCCACACCGTTTCACAAAACAATAAACTGCTCATAACCAACCTGTAAATATACTTTCTCAGTTCGCCAGATTTTGAGCTAGCTTAGCGTGCTACATTATCGGGAGCCGCAGCGACCGTTGCTAGCAAACAACTCGCAGCTTCCCCAGCTACTGGACGACTTCCCGAAAACCATTCTGGGAAATGTAGTTCCAGCAGGTTTACGGGGAGTCTGTCCAGACAAGTCCCGTCTCCCCAGTTATCTGCTCTAGAGACGCTGGAGGGAGCCCGCGAGAATCCACAGTGAATAGAGTGAATGGATCTAATCTGATAAAACTCAAATAAAAATAGTAAATAACTACTTATCCAGGATATTTGTTTAATTTAAGACATTAGAATTGGATATTTTGGTAAAAAGGAAAGAAAAACATGTCTGTATATTTTCATTTACTTACAGTAAACAGGTTTTGGACAACATAGAAGCATTGATGCTTCTGTGAGTTTACTGGTTGGTAACAAATAAAGTGCTAGAGTACAAGTCAAGTCAAGTCTCGTAGTTTTATTGTCAATAACGTTACTGCATATGTACAGGACATACAGAGGATTTCCAAAGTTACAACAAGTACAGCAAAATCAAAATATAAAAGAATGAGAGACAATAAATGTACAACACAACACAGTCACAGATATAGACTACGTTAGAACAGGGACACAAGACAATAGTGCAATGGTGATGGGGAATTGAAGAGGGAATGACATTAACAGTGTAAACAGGACCCGTGTAAACAGTAGTGAAAATATAGAAGTGTAAAAGCATAAGGCTGGTAAAGTGAAAGAGTGCATACAGTTCTTTAAATGTCACAATTGTAGGGGGGAATTAAAGTGGGTAAATTAAAGTGAGCTCTTTATTAAGTACTTTATTAAAATAAAGTGTATAAAGTACTAGAGATTTAGACTTAGTAAAAGTACACATGATCTATCAAAAAAGTGACTAGAATTGAAGTTGAAGTCTTCAGAAGCTCCACACTTAAGTACTAAAATATTCAACATTGCTTTCACTGTTGCAAGTGGTTTATTCAAATAATTAACACAGATGTACTACTCAGGTGCTAAAAGTAACAGTTATTGTATTAAATAGGTATTACAGAAAGCAGTGGAAAGTTTAAATATCATACTGTTTATATCATTTTAAATGTTTAGGCTAAAGGACACTCACAATTAATCTGGCTGCAACAACAGTACAAGCACAAGAATGTACATAAAGGAGTCTTCAATTAACTCTCTAAACAACTTGCCAAAAAAAACTATCCAGATAAATCGCATAACTAAATGCTTTCATCTAATTTTCATTGTATACAATTGAAACTGGTTGCATCCCAAATTTTTCAACATGATCATTTTCTCTTTATTTTTTTTCAGTATTAAAAATATTAAACATATTTTATAAGCTGTATTTCTGCTCCATCTGAACCCTTACTTTTTTGCACTCACTCAGGGGCGCCCTCTGGTGGTCTGACAAACCCGGAAAGCATTTTAAAGTGAGTACTCTCGTGTAAAAAGCATCAAACTCCGTTCTGTTATCAAGCTTAAACCATTACTGAACAGCAGTGAATAATCTTATAATCGTTATTAGAGCAAGTTAAAGCCCTGTCTCAAATTCAATGCCTTTTAAAACCTGTAAAAACTTGTAAAACATAATGGAAGCGTTTTCTAACAACAGAAAATAAGAATTAAATTGTTATGAAAGGCGGGTCTTATTGTATATGTCTTGAAAATATGTTTCTTTAACTGTTTAACTCGCTGGGTTGGAGTTTTACGTAGAAAAACACCGGGACTAGACTAGCCAGGGACTGGAATGACATTTGGGCCGTAAAAAGTGGGCGGTCCCATTAGTTCTGCGTGTTACGAGAATTCGTGCGTATTTTGTATTCTCGTAGTGACCTACGCAAAATAAGAGCGTATGTCAGAGAGCATGGGAGCTTACTGTACGCACTTAGCGTAAGTCAGGCACGCAGCTAGTAGCTGTCAGTCAAAGGCCATTTAAATGGCTGCACTGTGCAGAATCGTACACTGTGCCGTACAGCAACGCAATAACTCGCCTTGGGTTTAATTTAAACGGCTTAAATGCTGTTTTTCGGAAGCCTGTATTGCGTTTGGTCCTGTTTTCCCTCCGTACGTAGTCAGAAAGGACTGCGGCGAGTGTAGGTCGTGTAGTTTGATCTAGATACAGTTGCGTGAAAATGAACGAGGAGGAAGACGCGCTGCAGAAAACAAGGCAGGGGTTTGAGGATCTCTGTCGAGCCCTGAATATGGACGAGGAGGCGAGTAACGGGGCATGGAGGAGCTACGAGAACATCAGCAAAAATTACACCTTAGAGGTGAGGGAATGTGGGGCTCATAGGGTGGTTGAGTGTGTGTATATAACGTTAGTTAACTACTTAATAGCTACCTTAGATTATGTATGCATGTCTACCAATACAGTAGGCAAACACTGTGAGTGTAAATGCTGATATTTTATGTGGTTTAGGTGGCTTAAGCTGGTTTTAGACTGAGCTCAGTATGCCAATAGGCCTTATATCCCCTTGCAATTTACTTTGTTTCATGATCTGTTGCTTTAAACACTGGATACTGTACATTACATTACTGTAAAATTCAGTGAAGTATGATTTATTGTCCTTATTTGTTCACTACATCTATGAAACGTACAGCTCTGGGGGAAAAAATAAGAGACGCTTTAAAAATTATATATATTTTTGTAACAAATCGAAAACCTCTGGAATATAATCAAGAGGAAGCTGCATGATCATAAGCCATCAAACCAAGCTGAACTGCTTCAATATTTTCACCAGGAATGGCATAATGTTGTCCAAAAGCAGTGTGTAAGACAAGTGTATATAATTTTAATTAGCTAACTTAACCTAGATTATTTATACATGTCTACCAGTACAGTAGACACCTATTGTGAGTCAAAATGCTCGTATTTTTGGTGATTTAGGTGGCTTAAGCTGGTTTAAGACTGAGCTCAGTATGCCAATAGGCCTTATCTCCCCTTGCAGCTTGTACCACACTGATCAGCTTTTAAAGAAGCATGATCTGTTGCTTTAAACACTGGATACTGTACATTAAATTACTGTACAAAGCAATGAAGTATGTTTTTTTGTCCTTGTTTATGCTCTAAATCTGTGAAACATAACACATATTACATTAACATACTGATGTGGGGCTCATATGAGTGGTTATAGGCTCTTAGTGGGTTTGTACATGTGTTTTTACTGGGGTTCAGTGAGCTTCCCAGATGGTCACCATTCCTACAGCCAACTGTAATCTAGGCCTCATGTAGGTACAGTGTACAAATCATTCGCACTGGTCCAGTCACTGACTCTAATGAGGCCAGTCACTGACATTCATATATGTGGGGGGACGCATGAACAACTGTTTTATATATTGGATACTGTAAATTTCTGTACATGTTCTGTAAGGTGTTGTTTAGTTATCCTGTCACATCCCATAAAACATAACACATAGCTACATGCGGTGATATATACCTTCTTTGCAGTTCATTAACTGATGGCTTGTTTTGTTTCTTCTTGTTTCTTTTAGCCTTCTCCTCTATTTTAGTCTTTATATTCATGTATCCTGTTACGGTGTAAAGCTTACCTGCTAATGACCCATCCCCCATGCGCTATCTCTCTCTCTCCTAGGGTAGTGAATTACACTGGCTGGCGTGTGCCCTGTATGTGGCCTGCAGGACGTCTGTACCCACTGTTAGTAAAGGCACAGCTGAAGGGAACTATGTCTCTCTTACACGGATTCTGCGCTCCTCAGAACAGAGGTCAGCAAATCGAACATATTTAACACTGCAATCAATATCAATCAATATTCACATGTGGAAAAAAAGTCATTATGCATGCACTACCATGCATAATGTGCATATAACAATTTACACCCTGTGGTGGTGCAGTTAAGATTATTTTAAGACTGTATTAGCGATGAATAATTGTATATAATAATATATAAATAACATAGTAATATAATAATAATAATTTTAATAATATAGTATAATAACATAGTATTTAATAACAAAATAATAATTGTTCAGTCGTTTAATGTCATTCTTTCGATTGCATCCAATAACAAATTATCTATACAAGTCTAATAGAAAAGAAGTTTTGTTCAAATACAACCTGCCATAAAACAATCTTTATCAGTTGCATTTATATATCTTAAAGCTAGAGTACACTGGTTGGACAAACAATAGGCACAAACAAATATAATCACTTAGTTGTTGTGCCATGCCTGTGTTTTAATGCTGGGATAATCTAAAATTATCTCTGCACATTAACTTTATTTCTTTTGTATTGTAATTGTCGCTATTTATTTCTGAATATTTTGAAAACAACAGCAAATATTTAAACATCTGTGTTTTTATAGTACACATGCTCTGGCCTTAATTACTTTAAATTTCAGTCTGGCAAATCATCCTATACAAAATAACTTATAGTTTAGGCATGTTACAGAGACATACAATATGAACAATTTATTTTAATCAATCAGAATCAGTGGGTATTTAAAAAGAGTTTATCATGCTTTGTCAGAGTAAAGGTAACACCACCATCCTTCCTACTATATTTTGGATCATTGTTGTTAGGATTTGATTTCCTTCGATGACAAGAACATTAGTGAGTTCAGGATTTCGGATGATGACCACCTAACCTCATTCCCAACTATCCCATTCATTATCAGAATCATTATGGCACATCATCATTCCTGAGAACAAAGTTGTGCCAGGCACTGGCTTTGTACCCCTCTAGCCCATGCCTGGCATTAGGCATGGTTCCAATGGGTTTATAATTGTGTGCTCCAGAGAGTCTTGTGGAATTGACAATACTTCCCTACAAAAAGTAGACAGGCTCTTTGTGTGCATTTGTGTATAGTTGTCACCAACAACTATAACAAAGTAGTTGAATGCATTAATTAGAAGAGGTGTTAACAAACATTTGGACACATAGTCTACATTCAGTGGAGGACACTGGTAAAAGATTTTATCATAAGTCATTTGTTGAATGTGTGTTTTTTCTGAGACAGCAGAAGTAGCTTATAACGTGTATGTAATATAGCTGACAAATGTAAATGTATGACTGGCAAAATATATTTAAACTCTAAAATAACTGTGACTTTTTCTTCCTATAGCTTAATAGAGTTTTTTAGTAAAATGAAGAAATGGCAGGATATGGCCAACTTGCCAAGGGAATTCCGGCAGAGCACCGATAAACTGGAGAGGAACTTCACTGTAACAGCTGTCATTTTCAAGAAATATGTCCCCATTTTTAAAGACATATTTAAAACCCCCTCTGAGGAACCGGCTCGAGCGCACAGAAGCAGGAAACAGAGGTGGGTTTTTAAGTGTAAAGCTACACTTTGTCATCTTTACTGTAATCCACTATGGTGTGTGCTTGTATGATAAGCTAATGTGTAACTTTTATTGACATTAAATGTTACATAACCAGAAAGGTCAGATGCCAGTTGTAGTAGTTAATAATTATCAATACTAATAATAGACTACCATGTTATCTATTTGTATTTGAATGTGGTTGTATTTCGCAATTACAGTTGTACTTTGCTTATTTCTGATATATAGTAACATATGTTTGAAGTAATATCTCAAAACAATAGGGATGATGTGTTGTAAATGAAGTGAGTATCTTTGCCCTTACACAAAGTTATAAAAACCTGTATGACCTTGCTTGCTCTTCTTCGAGTTTGAGTTAACTCAAATTTCCTGTGTCCTCAGGCGGCATCCCTGCACTGTGGCGGAAGTGTTCCACTTCTGCTGGGTCCTGTTTGTGCATGCAAAAGGTGAGATACAAAGCTCCTGGAGCAGTGCCTATACAATGAATTATATACTGACACAGAGCAATGTATTGAATTTACTTTTACATCAGTAAAATACATTACACTAGCAGTCACTGGTAAAATTAGTAAATTGAAAAACTAATCGCTGTTGAAATAATAGCCTGTATATTGTTTTATTTATGTGGAAATGTACTTTCTAGCTTAAATGAAGTCAATTCAGTGCATCACCTATTTTATTGCATTGGTCTTATTCTTTAAAAACCTGTGAGAATAGTGCATCTGCGGCACTCATCTTCTGTAATATTATAGAAGTGAGTTGTAACTTGAAGAAAATGATTACACTTAATCCATAAAGGCTATTTTACACCAGATGCAACACATCAGTGCTGAAAAATACAAGCTTAAAACCTCTCAGTATGCTTAAGAGAAGTGGTATTATTTGATATAATATGATGAAAACTTTAACAAAACAAAGTAATTTTTTAGCATTTAAAAAATATTAATTATTGTATCGTATGAGCATAAAATGTTGCAGTGTAATCCAAATGGCCCTGAATTATGTTGCTTTAATGGTAAAATAAAGTCTTAATGCTGCTACCTTAATTAATAACATTTCTACAGTCCAGAAACCAGACCATTTTCACACATTTGTTCTTATTAAGAATTAAATTGCATAGATGGCAGCCTGTATAGCATGTCCAATATTACTATATTACTATTTTTTGTATCTATATTTTTGTACATATATTGATATTCATGATATATTGCTTAGCCCTAGTTTAAGCTGGTCCTTGATGGTAATTCTGGAAAATCATTCCCTATACTGGTTACTAGCTGTTTAACAAACTCTGAACCAGCGTACTGTTGCAGGAGTGTTGCTGCAAATTCTGGGCTCTGTACACTCTGTACAATGTCAGTGGGCCCCTTTCCATGCCAGTACTCAAAAAATCAGGATCATGGGCCCCTCTCCTTACTCAGGCCCTGGGTAGTCAGATCCACTTTCCCCCCCACTACCACGCCCATGTACTGTTGTATTTAATTTTGATCGGAAACTAACTGCATAGAGGCTACAAACAAACCTGAGTCTGTTTTAACTGGAACAAATAGTGCTGGTGTACTGTATCAGATGGGATATAATGTAGCTTACTGTTGCAGGATTAGATATAATAGAATAACTTATTTTTAGCTTTAAAGTATCTTTTTTATATGTTTGTTGGCTTGCATTGTACACTTAGCAAGAATTAAACATTTATAAAACTGAAAATATATATGCATATATGTTTCCTAAGCAACTGCTAGATTGCTGCTTGCATGTCTGGTGTAAATGGCTACATTAGTTAGTAAAAGTGTGCATTGCTTTGCAGCACTGCATCTAGTGTAAAATGGGTTTCACAGATCATACACAGGCATTTAATGTGCATTTTTTGTGCATAAAAATATATAAAGTTATTAATAGAGAAGTGTTTTGCCTTCGTTATTCTGGGTTTTAATGGAGAGGAGGTCACAGGTCTTATAACAGAGTTAAGGTAATGAATGAGAAGAGGGCATTGTTTACTGGATTTATTCCTCAGAAAAAAAGTTTAGTAAATGGAAGACTGAGTGGGTCATTAGGTGTGAGGTGGGTTTGAGTGTGGGGATTGTTCCTACTAGTTAAGGAGAGCTAAGGCTTGGTCATGTGATCACAAATCATTATTAGGGCTTGTGCAGGCTTGTTCTGTATTAGCTAGATGCCAGGGGTTGGGGGCACACATACAACACAAACACACACACACACAATACACTCATGTACTGGCCCACTAGTTTCCTTGCAATGTGTTTGTGCATAATAATTAGGTAAAATGAGCTCTTGTGAATTGTGTGGGAGTTTGATCGATTTTAACAAGTCTTAACAGGCTTCCAAAAAGGTGTTGAAATATCAAAGGTTTCAGCAAAGGTTATCGAAAATGCTCAGTGGTGCATAAACCACAGTAATAGAGAAGGTGCAACTGCCTGGACTTGCAAATATGGCAAGCAAAAACAATGTCTAAAATGCTGCTCTGTTGCTGCAGTCGTGCAGCATGATAAGCATTAAGTTTAGATGCGTGATGTTGCAGAACAATGGAGTTTGACAGCTGCGTGCCTTGGCTGTGTTTAAAGAGAGAAGCACAGAGCAGGGGAAGAAAAAAGAGAGAGAGTGCACAGCAGGGGAAAAAAAAGCACACCGACCGAGGCAATTATTTCCGGGCATGTGCAGCATGCACTGCTTATCATAGCAACCAGTGCAGATGACAAGTCAGGACTTGTCTGTATTTGAGTAGCCTATGGTCTGTGCAGGGCCAATGGGATGGCTCTTTCACTTCCACTCTTTTCCCCTCCCTCCTTCATTTGCTTTAAATCTCTCTCATTCTGCTGTCATGATGCATAGATTATTCTGTCCAGAGCTTCAGAGAGTGCACCTTTTTTTTTTTTTTTTTTGTGGATTTTGCTGAAAACCGTGTAAGTACAGTACATTTTGTTGTTTAGAGTAATTTGTAATTTTGAATACATATTTATACATATTTATGGAAGGTATTTGATATAATTGTATACATGTGTGTTACTTTAATGCTTGCTCTATTGTAATAAGTCTTAATACGCTTTGAATAAGGCCTATTGTTCAGTAACTACAGTAAATTCTATAGTTATTATTAATTAAAATAAATGTAAACAGTTTTAAGTGAGTTACAAAAGTGAAGAACGCTATTATTTTTTGAGCGTTTTTATTTGTAATTCAGATTTGATTAATATGATTCATATTAATAAATACTAGCTTTATGTATTTTACTGTGACAAGTGTACTCAAAATGCTGACATTATAATCTCCACATCTTAAAAAAAACATATGGCAGTCTAAGGAGTGTGTCTAACGTGCATTAAAGAACTGAGAGAAAAGGGAGGCTTTCTGGTCTAAATATTCATCATTTTCATTATTAACTCCCTGCTGATTGTTGTCTGGGCCCTGCAGACGTGCCCAGTGTGTGGGTTCCTCCTAAAATGGGTTAAACAGGAAGGAATAAATCTACACAGCAGCTCCTAGCACTGCAGCCTGTGCAGACTTTTCCTGTTGTTGCGAGTGGATCTGAGCTGCTGTCTGGCTGATGTACAGCATGTGTGTGGTTCAGTGTAGCTGTTGTAAAGCATACTTCAGCTCACAGTGGCAGGCAGGCCCAATGGTGGCTGATAGGGTTGTACTGTTAATGGAACTGAATTAAGGCCAAATATGATACATGAGAAGCGTGCATATCCTTCTGAATCTTCTATATCATAGCTAACCTTGTATGACATAGTCATAGTTTGGATAGACCAAGTTGTCATTTTTATATATATTTGTATATTTCATATATTTATATGACTGTACCAGTCAAAAGTGTTTGGTTCATTTGAACTTTTTTTTCATTGTAAATTAATACTGTAGTTATCTAGACTATGAAGGAATACATAAGAGGTCATGTAGTAACTTTAAACAATCCAAAATACTCTGTGAAGCATTTAGTTGGGCTCTTATCTGAGGTAACTCTTGGTCTTCCTTGCCTAATAATAATATGGATTAGAACATTACTCTCATTAAGAGGACAAGAAATTCAACTAATTAATTCTTGACAAGTTTAGCACAGCTGTTAACTAAAAGCCATTTTAGGTGACTCTACCTCATAAATCAGACCAAAAAATGCAGAGATGTGTAAAGCTGTCATCCAAGCAAAAGTTGCTACTTTAAAGAATCTAAATCTAAATATATAAATATAAAACATATTCTTATTTGTTTACCTTTTTTATTTTTTTATTAAATAATTATGAGTAATATCCATGTTGTGTATATATTCATGGGATAAATAGATGTAAGTTGATCATGAAGTGATACCTTAGGGGATGTTCCAGGATGGCCCACACCTGTATAACTTTTGAGTGAGGTTGAACACCAGCCCATCCCTATTTCTGCAGAAGGCCCCACACATGGGCCAAGGCACAAGTCATGGGACACAATACTAGTTCCTGTCCAATGCTGTTAGACATGTTAGTGTATTGTCATTTATGGTACACAACTTTTTGTTTTGCCTCCAATTGAGTTCTTTACAGTAGCTGCACAATTTTACTCGTCTTTTGGACCAATCTGAACTCAGCAGTGACATTTCAGTGACATGGTATTGGGTGTTGTTTTGTTAGAAGCTACAGTAATACAAGTACAGCAATGTTGTTTGGACTTTTATAATTGTTTTCTGTAAAATTTCTCATTGTCTTTTAATAATGTCTTTGTCCTTTTCTCATTACTGTAGGAAATTTTCCCATGATCAGTGACGACCTTGTGAACTCCTATCACCTGTTACTGTGTGCACTTGACCTGGTCTATTCCAACTCTCTGTTATGCTCCAATCGTAAAGATCTGCTCAACCCTTCCTTCAGAGGTACACTCCTGACACTACAGTTTTGAATTTAAAATATTTATGGGTATTTACACTGACTTCTGTAGTGATATAGTAAAACTTAATCCTAAATATTTAGATTGAGGGAATTCTCATATTTGACAATCCAGACCAAAGTCTGAACTAAGGTTTATGTTTGTCCCTCCCAATTATCCCAAAGATAAGATAAATAAAATAAAGGTATCCTGCACAATTTCTTGTATTTGGTCCAATCCACCTGAAAAAAATGTGTTTTCACCATGGTTCTGTTTGATCTGAACTGGAACCACATTTTTTTGATCTGACACAGTTTTGGTTCATGGTTTGGACTGTGGTTCGAAATACCATTTACCCTTACTATTTTGTTTTAAACCAAATTGGAAAATTCTTCAATAACATAATAATTTTGTTCTCGCTCACTTCAACAAATTTGTCATGTTGTTCTTTTATCATTAATGATATTTGGTCCTCATAAATTGTAAATCTAAACACACACTGGGGTAATTGTAAATCTAAACACACACATTATGGGGTAGTTTCCCATACATGTATTAGGCTTTGTCCTGAACTACACATCATTTTGAAGATTTTCCTTTTTCGTTTTTTTTTTTTTTTATGCATTTAGAAAGGCCCCTTTCCCCTGAGAAAGTGCATATAGTGAACGCTTAAGAACAATTTGTACAGTTTGACCGTTCAGATCATATTAGATCCACTGGGAGAGCTAGACAAATAATGAGCTCTTGGACTCCCAGCCATGGACACCTTTGAGGGTATATTTACATTGTGTGTGCCCTGAAAAAAAAACGTACAGTACCTGTACAGAATCTTTTTTTCCTACAGTATCCGTTTCCACACGTACACAGAAACAGTGTCTTTTTGTAGAATTCTAGTGACAATCATCTTGTGAGATTAATGAAGTTACACTTCTGCCATGTAAGCTTTGTATCTGAGAGCAGTCTGTCTGTGTGTTTGTATACGTTTATAGGTCTTCCAGAAGATTTTAGCAGTAAAGACTACAAGCCGAGTGGTCCCGTCTGCTTCATAGAGCAACTGTGTGAACTGCATGATGGTCTGGTACTGGAGGCCAAAGGAGTGAAGGAGCACTTCTGGAAGCCCTTCATTAAGAGACTGTTTGAACGCAAGGTGCTCCAGACAGCATGAATTACTACAGAAAAATCCTGATTTAATGCAGATTTCCTGTTTGTTTCAAACTTCCAATGAAGTTTACAGTTTGTACAGTTTTATCTGCCTGCAAATCTACATTATCATAATTTTCTAATCGCTATGCCTCCTTCTCCTTTACAGATTTTAAAGGGGAAAGAAGAGATACTGACAGGATTTTTGGATCCTGTTAATTTTGGAGACAGTCTGTAAGTTTGTTGAATTAGAAAAATGATGCATGTTACCTGATTAACAACATATATGTTATAACTAGTGCCTCAATCTTAAATCAAGGTTCACTAGATGGAAAGTTTTTTTCCGATATCTGCTCATTTAATTTTCTTTAACTTCTTTGCTTGTGTGTATCTCTCAGGACGTCTCTGAATCGAGTGTATGAAGAGCACATTCTGTCATCAGGAGCTCTGGATGAGAGAATATTCCTCGGAGAAGGAGCAAAAGAGGACATCGGCACCCCCGGACCGTGCCTGTGTGAGGGAATCGAAAACCAGGAGCACCCTGCTAGCATTCTTTACAACTCTTTAACTGTAAGAGTGCATGTTATATCACTGAACATACTGCAACACACCTTACTGTATATCTGTATACACAAACACTACTCTCATGAAACAATTTTAAATACTATATTCTTAGAAGAGCATATTGTCACTGTCCTATGAAAAAATACTTATCTCCATTTTTTGTCGATTTTTAGTTTACTACATAATTTGAATAGATAAACTGTGCCAAAAAAAAATTGATGAACGGACCAATAGAAATACTTCAAAATGACCTGAAATAACCTCTTTTTACATTGACTTTCATTGAAAGTTTACAAGGTTTTTCCTTTCTCCTGTAAAGTTGCTGTTTTGGAAATAAGTTGGACATCGACGATATATTCTTGTTTTGTTATGCTGTTAAAATGTAATTACTACAATTAGAAATTAAGGGATTACATTACATTGAATTTACAGTAATTGCCTTTGTATATAATGAAGTCTAGCCTGTAATTAAATTATTTATTTTTTATTCAGTATTTTTTCATACCATTGAAATCAGAACATTATTCAAAATTTAAATCTATGAAAATTTTGAATATTTGTAATGAGCCAATAAATGGAGGTGTTTTCACCTCTCCATCCCCAAAACTAGAGGGAGGGCAAAGCCTGCACAATACTGATGCCAAGATGGATTACAGCCATGATAGTAAAACTGTCTAGATTAATTGACACTGTATGACTTAATAAAATCAACCTGTAGCTTATGACAAACACAACACAACAAAAAATGTAATCATATTATAATAATACTAATATTCCGCCCTGCCTACTGATGTGGTTCATTGTATGTATATACATTATCATCTCTCACTTTTAATCAGTCATCTGTGATTCAATTAGATGTTTTAATTTTAGGTTCTGATATTTTTTACTGCAAGCATCAATGCAGACTTCTAAAGGCTTAGATCAGATTATAATGTTATTATGATTTTTTGACTCTTTTTAAATAACCCCTAATCTGTGTATCTGTTTCACAGTCGTCTGCTCTGAAAGTGTCCACTCCACTGACGGGCAGGACATACGTGCAGGAGAGCAGTGCTGGCACACCTGTTTCCATGGCAATGCAGGGCGTAGGGCGTCTGCATAGCCTCTTGGCAGGACTGAAGCACAGACCGAGCCTGAGACTGAGAGAGATACTGAAGTAATGCACCAAACACTGAACTGTATTCTGTACTGCACCTCATTAAAACCCTGAACAGGAAGTACCATGAAGCTGCCACACCTCTTACAGACCAGTTCTGTGTATAAACATAAGTACACATAGTCTTGTGTTGTTGAAGCCGCTGACTACCAATTTAATGATGCTTTAACAAGTTGGAGGAAAAATAATGTATTATAATGTAAATTCAACATACAGTAACCTTAAGAAGTCACTTATCAATGTGCAATGTCTTGTTTAAGGGATTCAGTGAAGAATATAACTCTGATTGTGCACTCAGGGCCTGTGCGAGGGACCCCACAGAGGGCATTGCTGGCAGACTGAGGGAGATGTCTGAAGCTTTTCTCCAGAACTATGAAACAAAACAAGAGGAGAATGAAGTTCTGGCTAGAGGTACAAAACTAAATGCATCCCACTGTATTACCAAATGCAGGATTTTTAACCATGGTTTAATTAATTTAATTGAGGTAGTTAAAAAAAAACTATGATATACTTTATATGTATAATGTGTATATTTTCACAATAAACAAAAAAATGAAAAAGCTTCAATAATACGGTACATAGCAGCAATCTCAAACTGCATTATCATGGAGTGTATATCTTGTGTCACTGTTGACCTGTAATCTAACCCCCCATTCCAACACACACACACACACAGACCACACCCTTTACCTTTAGGTATTGTGTTTTGTGTAAAGAAATATCAAAACATGTATTGTGTTTTCTGTTGTATTTTATACATTTGTTATTGTCAGTGACTTTCGCTAGTCTTGCTCTTTTTTACATCATGGTATTTGGTAGTAATTATAACATAGATATAACAGTATCTATATATCTATATAACAGTAGAGTATATGTCTGATTAGACCCCAGTTGTCTTGATCTTTGATATCCACTGCACTGTCCACTGTGGGTGTTAATGCTTCTATAATTTCCCCTACATACATGACACTGTGAATGGAGGAATGATAAATGCCTGCACAAGTTGCATTTAAGGGTTTAGATATTAACCTTTAACTTAGTGTACACACTGAATGTATGATTCTTAGGATTCTTCTGGAGTATTATGCTGAAAATGTGACTGTATACACATTCTTTGCAGATATTGCTGCAAAATACTTTAGGCTTGCTGAGGCACTCTACTATAAGGCGCTGGAGGGAATCATTGATCATGAGAAGCGAAGACTTGGTGACAGCGACCTTTCTGTGAGTTATCACTCGGTCACTCTGTCATATATTTATTCTGTCATTCACATTTTTTGTACTGTACTGACAATTTTATCTAATTAAAACACTTTTTTTCAGTCTATTCTAGAGCAGGACATGTTACACCGTTCTCTAATAGCCTGTTGCTTGGAGATTGTGATCTTTTCCTACCGTCCACCCGGCGAGTTTCAGCGGGTGCTGCAAGTCTTTGAAATACCTCCCTACCACTTTTATAAGGTAATAAATTTGAACTCATAGAAATATAACAAATGTTTTTAATGCAGTTTCTGTGTTTTAATAGTATGCCAGTACTGATGATAACTGTGATCATCTGTGTCTCTGTTTCTCTCTCACTTTGTATCAGGTAATCGAGGTGTTGGTTCGAGCAGAGGAGGGTCTGTTCCGGGAGGCAGTGAAGCATCTGAACCATGTGGAAGAACAGGTGCTGGAGAGCCTGGCCTGGAAAGAGACTTCCCCTCTCTGGGACAGCATCAAAGGGGCCAAGAACCACGTGCCTTCCTGCCAGGAGGTCAGAAACAACACCTGCTTCTAACCACATTCATGACGGCTTTAACCCTGAGACATCTAGTCAAGTCATGTCAAGTCAACTGGTTTTATTGTAATTCTTTAATTGCTAAAGGTGCTTTAAATATATATATTTTTGAGCGATACAATAGATGAACCCCTTTTGGTTTAAAACAGAACAGATTAAGTGTGAAGATGCTTTTAAAGGTCTAAAGAATCTTTACTGGATATAAAGGATCTTTACCACTGGATTGTTTTTTTCACACTCATCCATTTCAGTTAAAATCATGGTTCTTTAATGTTCGTTTCCACCTTTGAGTAATGATAGGCCTGTCACTGTAATTACATTTTAAACTTGTCATACACTTTATGGACACAAATTCAAACATTTTTGAAGTTCAGAATTGCCATTTTTTCCTATCAAGAGAACATTACACAAGATGTTGACTTTACTTAAAAAAGCGTTTATTTATGTTTATTTATTTAGGACATTTAAATATACATTTAATTATTTTTAGTACGTAAAAGTTAATTGTTTTATTATCATAAAGTATTTTAAACAGAAATGCCCAGCCTAAGAAAAGTGCTTATAGTTTATTTTCCCTTCCCTTTTACTTAACGATAAGTTATAAATATTGCAAATATTAAATACAAATTTACAATATGTGTTTTTTGTTGCCAGCAGTAGCTGCAATCTTTAAATGCTAATACGATTTAAATTATTATAAATAAATATGTGTTTGTGTGTGTTTGTGTGCATGCCTGGACGTTACAGGTAATGCCCCCTCAGTATTTGGAGGATGGATCTGGCAGCAGCCCTCAGAGTC
Organism: Astyanax mexicanus; assembly: GCF_023375975.1. Lineage (NCBI taxonomy): Eukaryota > Metazoa > Chordata > Actinopteri > Characiformes > Acestrorhamphidae > Astyanax > Astyanax mexicanus. The sequence continues at coordinate 59,060,932 of NC_064409.1, forward strand.
CCAAAAATAAAGAGTCCAGTGCTAACACTGCAGGTGCAGGAAAAGGTAATAAGAAAGTCCTGACAGACTGCAGACAGAAGCAGAGAGAATGTGAATGTGAGAGTGAATTTTAGATTGACCCTCACAAATGTGAGTGTTTTTTTTTTTACTCTGTTCTTTGCTGCAGGTGTACTCCCCTCATCTTCTACTCTCCAGGAGCGCTACAGCTCTCCACCCACCGGTACGGCACGCAGACGCCTCTTTGTGGACTCGGACCCCACCCCTGACCCCGCAGTGTCCAGCAGGGTCACCCAGCCCTCCCTAGTCAGCACTATACCTGCGGGCCAGACTGTAGTTACTATGGCAACAGCTACTGTTACCGCAAACAATGGTCAGACGGTCACCATACCTGTGCAAGGTAAACTGAATTATCCTGTTGGATTTGTTTAGAAGAGGCAAAAATGTAAGCAAGACACGTTATACCTAAATACATATAATTAATACATATAGTATTAATAAATACAAATTAATATGTTATAAATCTAATGTATATTGAAATATGAAGCTTACTGTAAATAGACAAAGCACTTTACTCACCCAACTAAATGGTTTTCATAAGAGATATCTGTGTAGATTAACATCCAGCACTCATTTCACTTTGAAATTATTATTATTTTTTTTTTTAAGGATTACAGTTTTTATTACTTAGGCGCGTCTTGATCACAAAGTTTTTGGGATGGTTTGGGAACAGCCACACCTGTCATGAGGTTTTATTGCTATGAATACTGGTCGCTGTGCTCATGGCAAGGCGAGGCAGTTTGATTGAAATCTGATAGTGGGTGCCAGATGGATGGGACAACCCATTTCTGATACTGTTTGGGTATTTATCATTCCTTGATTCACACTATCACGTGTACGTGGAATATGGCATAGAATGCATTACCACTGTGGACAGGGCCATGGGTGGAAATGATGAGGGTCTGGCTAGAATTATCTGTGTGAACAGAAACAAGACTGACAGAAATCAGAAAAAGGCCCCACACACACATGGCAAGCAGATAAAAAGTAATGGGAGATCATACTGTGTCTGACTTATGGCATTTGGCATGTCAGTGTATGTCAAAAAATAAAAAATAGTATAGTAAAAGAGTATAGTATACAGTTTACTGGTGAAAGTTATAATATAATAATTTATTCATTGTGGCAAATTTTTAGCAATCCTTGCGATTGTTACCACCCTGTTGCACACTGTTGCAAAGCTGTATTTCTGGAACATAGTTGGAATGCATTTAATGTCCTTCCCTTCTGCAGGTATAGCCAATGAGAACGGAGGCATTACATTCATCCCGGTGCAGGTAAGTGTGACAGGACAGAGTGGGGCGGGGCTGCAGCCTCTCACTGCCCAGGCTCTGACCGGCACACTGAACTCCCAGCAGCTGACACCCACTACACCCACCAGCACTGCCCACAGCAGCCCTGCATCAGGAAAACAAAACAAGAAAAGTCCTGCTCAAGTAACACCTCCAAACAGAGCCCAAAGAACAGGTTCCCTCAGTCTGTTCTTCCGCAAGGTGAGCAAAGGTTTATTTTTAGTGTTCTATGGAATTGCTTGTTAGCATTAAACCTAAACACTCAACAATGCTTTGAAAAGAGTAATGTATAGATTTATGACTAATAGCTTGACATTTTGTTATAAATTTTACATTGTTTCCAGTGGTGGAAATACAGGTATCAAGACTGAAAACTCCACAGTGTGTTAAGACCTTCTTCCTCCTCTGTGTTTCAGGTGTATCACTTGGCCAGTGTGCGTCTTCGTGACCTGTGTGTAAAGCTAGACATTAGCACAGAACTGCGACAAAAAATCTGGACATGCTTTGAGTACTCACTGGTACACTGCACTGAGCTGATGATTGATCGGCACCTTGATCAGCTGCTAATGTGTGCCATCTACGTCATGACTAAGGTAGGTAATAGTAGTAATAATGTCTCTTTTACATCATCATTTATTATTGAACAATAAAGTAATAAATAATTACTACTTAATCACTGAGTTTATACAATTGAGTTTTTTATCTGTAAAGTAAATTTCTAATTAATAACCAAATAATAAGCATGTGATGTGTGATCTGTTGTACAGGTGACCAAAGAGGACAAATCCTTCCAGAATATTATGAAGTGCTACAGATCTCAGCCTCAGGCCAGCAGTAGTGTGAGTACAGCAACAGTGCTTATATGCTGATGAAGTGTGTAGAGGTGATGATGATGTCAGTGCTGAGAATGATGTTTTTTTTTTAGGTTTACAGAAGTGTGCTGATATCAAGACGAAAGAGAAGACAATCAGGCAATAATGAAAACAGCAACAGACAAACCTCTCCATCTGAAGGAGGACATGAACAGGGTAACACACACATACTGTACTTACACTCACCACATGTCTTTAAATGTGTCATTTTGCTAAACGGATTAGTACTTGCCTTTTTGAAATACAGTAGTTGCATATGCATGCTGTTCATGTACCCACATTGCGTGCGTTTGTCAATAAAAGAAAATAGACAGAAAAACGAGTGAATCAGAAAAAGCACCCAGTCTGACTTCAACCTATAAATTAAAATTCATGGCCTCGCCCACCTCAGCTTGTGACCGCCCTCTGCAGAGCCATGGAGGGAGTGTCACAGTGTTGTTATCCAATCAGAGGCAAGAGATTTAAATATCATGAATATTCATGAGTAGGAGCTGAAATTCTGACATTCTTCCCCGCCCACTCCTCCCCCAAATTAAAACAGCCTGAAACAGGAGCGAGCACCGAGCAAAAAACAGCTTGCGTGGCATTCATTCACACCAGAGACTGTAAAAAAAGATGGAAGCCGTGTCGCCATTACCATTCATTCAAGGAAATTGAAGCCAAAATCTTCCTGAAACCCGAGTCTGCGCAGTAGAGAGCAGAGGAGGGAGAAAGACTGGGGAGACAGCCTACTCATTAAAAAAAAAACCCTAAGGGCTGCCTCGAAGTCACAGGCTTCAGAGCAGAGCGCAGCTGACGGTCTGTTATTGGTCCCACCCCATAACCAGCCCTTTTACAATAACCACACCTTTTTTGAATAGAGCTGAATAACGTTTTAAAAACGAATTCTGTGGGGAAATAAAATTTTACAATATAAGCAGAGGTTATACTAGCTGTTGCATTTAAATAATGGAGGTAGAATTACAGTATATTAGAAAGTATATTAGTATATTAGTTGTCTGTTTTGCCATTGAAACCTATGGGGATGGGTGGGGTTACACAGCTTTCTGAAACCGAACATTTGAGAGAAGATGCTCTGTCCAGCTATACACAGTCTATGATTCATACTAAAGACCAAATTAATGAAAATCGGTAAAATGAAACAATTAAACCTCCTACACGTTTGTGTTCATAATTAGTCTAGAAGAAGTTTTGACACTTTTGCATACTATCATGTTTTGTGGAAAAACTGAATTTACTTTTTAACATCACAACCCCATCTCATCTGTTTCATTTAACAATATATCTCATCATACCTTTACTTCATACAGATTCACTCTGCTTACTGCCATTTTCTTACTTAATTTGGAACAGTAACCAACAACATAGACTCACTTTAAGCTCTAGAAACATTTTATATCAACTAAAAAAACAGTATAATAAAGACTTTTGAGTGCAGAAGAGAGTGCCTTCATTCTCTCTGTTTCCCCCAGCAACAGGAAGTGGTGGTAGTAGTCCCATGCGCTCCAGCAGCACTCTGCCTATTCCCCAGCCCAGCAGTACCCCCTCCACGCCAACCCGTGCCCCAGGAGCCCCACCAGAGCAGGAGGAGGAGGAGCGGGGTGACCTGATCCGCTTCTACAACCATGTCTACATCAAACAGATCAAACCGTTCGCCCTGCGCTACTCATCCAGCTCGCCAAAAGCTGAGGTGAGTCCAGAAGCCCACTCACTAATTAGTGAAATGTTGATCATTAATTTGCTTGTATAATGTATAGTAAGAGGTAGAGAAGAGCATATGAGGTCACCAGTCAGTGGAAAAAAGATTTTCATTTAAGAGTGAGACTTCTGATTGCAGGCTGAGACTCCGCCTTTGTGTCCGTATCCCTTGCTCCGCATTGGCTCTCCACGCAGAGTTCTCCTGTCACACAACCACTCCATCTACATCTCTCCACACAAGAGCGGCAGCCCCCTCACGCCCAAGGACAAGATCTTCTACTACATCAGCTCCAGTCCCTCCAATGTAAAGAAAAGCATTTATACACACATACACTAATACAATGCATTATAATAACATACTTATTATTTCTGCCTGCATGAATCAGACTTATGGTTTATAAGGCTTAAATTAATTTTAAATGAATAATCTCTCTACCCTTCTTCTCCAGCGATTGAGGGAGATTAACAGCATGATCCGCACTGGAGAGACGCCCACAAAGAAGCGCAGTATGGCTCTGGAGGAGGAGCAGCAATCTCCTGCTAAGAGGCTCTGCCAAGAGAACCAGAACGCTCTCCTCCGCCGCCTTCAGGACGTGGCCAATGATCGCAACTCCTCCCACTGACATAGAAAGTGCTGCAAGATCCAAACTCCAAATCTAACGTCCTATAAAAATATAGGAACATCCACAAACTAGTGACTACAGTATCACACTGAAACAGAAAAATGCACAAAGAGGCTCTGACCACTTACCACAGACCACCGGCTTCCACAAAACACCCACAGGAGATAAAGGATAAACATTTTGCTTACAAATGCTTGCAAATGCAGCCACTTCATATCTCTTCCATTTTGATGCATTTGGTACATTTTGAATTGCATTTTCTCAAAGAAGAAATAAAAATAAGCTTAGAGTTAGCAAAGTTTATATATTGTCAGTGTCATGCAAAAACCTCGTCATGCATCTCCAAAATAGCAACTTTTCAATAATAAGGAAAAAAATACTTCCTGCAAGTCAATGTAAAGATTTTTTACTGCAGGTAATGTTTGAGCATTTCTGTTTCTTCCACTGTTAAAATTCAATCATGAAACAACAGATAAAGAACAATTGCCAAATACAAATTATGCAGAAAAGTGCAAAATGGAATGGAAATACAAGGTTTTTGCATGACAGCAATGCTTTACTTTTACTCAGTACATACTGTAAAACATTTTAGGAAGACTTTTGAAGATAAAGCACTTAACACAGCATTCGCCAGCAGATCTTTCAAAGCGTCGACATTGTTCTTGCTTTTTTAAGAAGTATTTTCTTAAAAGATTGTTTATCATTTTTAGTGACCAGAGTTCAGTTTTCTTATGATACCGTTAAGAAAAAGATAGTGAACTCTTTTATATGCCGCAGTGTGTTTGTGTTACTTGTGCGTGTGTGTGGGTTATATAGCTAATATATTTATGCTATTTTTTCTAACATTTAGAGAGATATCAACTAGGCAAAACCAGCACCTAATAATAAGTATCATGTTTATAGTATAAGCTGTATTTCACCTTTAAAGCAATATTTATTTATGTCCCCTTGTGTTGTGCACACGTTCTACAGCTGTGCAAGACATTTTTTTCTTTTTCTTGCAAGCATTTTTTCTTCTACTTTTTTCCTTCTGGAAAATGTATTTGTTCTCTTGTCATTTCTGGAATATGATGTCAAAACAAACCCTGTCTGTTCATGATGTTGAAAGAAGCACCTTTTATTGTAAAAGTGCCTTTTTTCCATTGACCTCTACTGAGCTTTGTATGTGTGCTTAACATAGAGTTTCCCTACATGGCATTTAATAAACAACAGAACACTTGTAAGCTATGAAATCTCATGTTTCTCCACTAGATGGAGTCCTGCTCCCCACAAATGCTGGCAGCCTGACATGGTGACTGACCCACCATATCTACCATGCAAAAAAGGCAGCTGGAGCGCTGTCTCTTTGGCACTGCATGCATTAGGTTAGTGTTATAAAGCACTGATGCATGCTGCTATGCTAGATTGAGCTACAGGCTGAAATCCCTGACTGGCTCAGAGGGCACAATAGACTGCACTCGACTCCACAGTGCAGTGACTGAAATATGATTTCGTACTGTCGGTATGTAGTCAACCCCCACTGACTCATAATACTCATTTCACTCATGACTAAACAGTGTAGACTAGACTTAAAACTTTCTCATTTCAGCAAATAATAAGAGCTGGAGGCCCGAACTGCTTCACAGTGAGACTGTCAAAGGAACATGATTAGATAGATGTACAGCTCTGGAAAAAATTAAGAGACCACTTCAGTTTCTGAATCAGTTTCTCTGATTTTGTTATGTATAGGTATATGTGTGAGTAAAATGAACATTGTTGTTTTGTTCTATAAACTACGAACAACATTTCTCCCAAATTCCAAATAAAATTTTTGTCATTTAGTGCATTTATTTGCAGAAAATGACTAATGGCTGAAATATTTTTTTTTCCAGAGCTGTATTTTCTTAGTTTTTGACAGGTCAACACATTTAGCATTCACATATTAGAAAGCACTGAGCCATTTAGTAGCTTGAGCATACATAGAAGGAGAGCACAAATGCGTTGTCACAGAAAATTTACATTTACATATAGGGCTTTTAGCTGACACTCTTATCCAGAGTTGTTTACAGGGTTGTTCTTATTACAGAGGTGGACCAATGTAATGTTAGCAGTCTGCCCCAAGAACTCTTATTGGTGTAGCACAGCATAGTCTTCCAGACCAGGAATTGAACCCTAGTCTCCCTTGTGGTGTTAATGTGTTATTGACATCATTAAAATCTGCCAATTGATAGTTTATACTTTGTTAGATTTAATGATTATGACTAAATTTTATATTTTTTATATTGACCTCCACTGCAAGGTAAGATGATATTTTCCATCTCTGCTACAGGTGTCGTTTTTGCAACAGTAACAGTACACTAATCTGCTAATTCATTGAGGTTTCTTGACTGATTAATTTGAAGCTCAAACTATATTTTATATTATATTATATTCTTCTGAGATGTGGCATTTCATTTTTGTTCATTGTAGTAGATATAAGTCTATCAATGATGAGTCAAGCCTATGACTCAAGCACATTTAGCTATTCATGTAAGTCTGTTTAAACCCTACTGTACGGTCTAAAGCAGGGGTGTCAAACTCATTTTGGCCGAGGGCCACATTGGCATATTGGCTGTCCTCTGAGGGCCAGATGTAACTTATAAATATAAGAAAATGTAACCAGATGTAATATAAAATGAATATAATTACTCCTTAATGTTAAATAACTCTCAATATATTATTTATTCAATCAAATATTACAGTTGCATGGAAAAAATGTTTGCTTGTTGCTCAATTAACATAAACCCTTTTAATTTGTCATGTTATGAAATCGAAAAACTCCATCAATCAAGAACCAAACTAGTCAAGTGAATAGAAATGACATAAAATACAAGTTATATTAACTTTGATCAAAACGTTTGATACTGAAATAAGGCTTAATAAATATAAAATATAAAATTGTGAGCTGTTAAGAACATGTGACAGATTTAGCATTTTCTCAGATTTAGCAGTTCCTCATCCAACCACTAGTCGGAGCTGCAGCAGCAACAGCACAAGCCCGCAGTCTTTACTGAGTCAGAGCTACAGCCCAGCCACGGGCTACAGGGCTCAGCTGAGCCAGTCTGATCGATCGATATCTAGCTAGCTAGATAGATAGATAGACAGACAGACAGACAGACAGATAGATAGACACTTTATTTATCCCGAAGGAAATTTAGGAGCGTTTTTAAAGTTCTTCTGTGTATGAAATAAAATAACCCCACTAAACGGATAATACAGCTCTCTACAGTTCATCTTTCAGCCCAAGCAGCTAACAGCAGCAGTTTAGAGCAGAGTCACGGAGTCACTGCTCGGATTACATTATAAACAGGTCAGTTAGCGCGCTGCTAACCTCAGGATGTTTATAACTACGGAGTTTAGTGGACACACCACAGCAGCAAGGTTAGACTGTTGAAGGCTACTGAAGACTACTAAAGCAGGCAACGCAGCGTAAGCAAAAAAAAAAAACCACACACACACACCAAAATACAAGTTAAGATAAAATATGAAAACGACCATAATAAAGCATAAATAATTAAATTGAATTGCGGGCCAGATGTATGCTTATTTTGTTAACCCGTGAGGGGCCGTATGAAACCGCGTACTTTGAGACCCCTGGTCTAAAGCATGTCTTGGGCTGTGTGGCCAACAGAGCATAATATTCTTTTCAAAATGGCAGCTTTAGCAGCTTTAATATTTTATGGCTACAAAATGGCAATAGTTTGCAGAGATTAAGTTTTTGTTGCTAATATTAATCAAACTGTATTTAAAATTAGATACCTAACTTCTGTTTTTTCAAGATTTCAGAAACCCACAGCTTTTATTCAGTGTCTTCTGTAGTGGACATTAGGACTTACTGACTCCTATTTGTACCACATTTCTATACTTTAGATAGCAGAGGGCTGAGTGAGGCTGAAATGATTTAACCCAGAGGCGTTGAAGGGGAGTCAGACTTAGAGCTGAAAGAAGATGAAGTGGAGGAGGGCTAGACAGTTTAAAGCAGAAATGTGAAAGGTCAGAGGAGGACCTGGCAGTTTTTGAAGCCTAAGCTAAAAATTATTTTCTTCTGGTTTCTCCAAACGACAAACCAGTTTTTGGGAATTTATTTTCTACGTCTTTATCATCTTTATGTTCATGAATGAATAAAAATAAAACAAAAACGTACATTAAAATTAATACAGTACTGTTACATCTTCCCTATATTCTGAGACTGAGTAATACCCAGTTCACTACATATAAGTTCACGACAAGGGACATATGATTAAAAATATACTTTTTTTTTTTTTTTGTGAATGACGTTTTACTTTCAACCACAATACGTAAATTATCTAAAATAATTAAAATAATCAAACCTTTTTTTCTAAGTCTCATTAGGGCAAAATTGAAAAAGAAAAATCTTGATAATTATTATTTTTACATAACAACTTAGTTGTAAAGTTTTTTATTTGAAAACAGACAGCTCAATTTAGTGATATACGAGCTACTGTTTTCTTTCTTTTTTCTTTTTTTTTTACAAATACAAATCATCCCCTTCAAGCTTACATGCAGCCTTTATATTAAACACAAATCATATACATATTATATTTCAAGTAAAGGAAACGTGTCAAATGTGAAAATTGCTCCCACATAAAAGAGTTCTTTACAGGTTTCTGACAGAAACAAATGGCTAAAGGTGTACAATATCGATTATCCCATTTTAAAAATCAGATAAATACAATAATTGTATTATTCAAATTAATTAGATAAACTTCCCAGCCCTTGGTCTCATTATCCATGTATACAGACAGCAGTAACTACTGGACAGGCCAGCAGATCCCATGGTGACATGATGTATTCAAATTTATGTATGAATAATTCTGTTGTTTTGTTTATATGTATTATGTGTAGCATCCATTATGTTGAATTATTGTACATTTGATAAAAAGTGGCAACTTTCGTAATCCTAACATTTCAATGCAATAATTTCTAAATATATTTAAATCATCTTTTGAGACTTTAATGATTAAAATGATACAGAAACAAGCTTCCCGTGTCCCAGACTGCTGTTCTGTGATCTAATACTAAACGTGATCAGAGGGGAGTGAGGGGTGAGGTGATGAGTGAGGAGATGAGTAACACCTGTGTTGATTTTGAGCTATAACTTCAGATTAATATGAGAGGGCATCGCAAGTCTGACTATGAATGAGTCAGTACTGCTGGGAAGTCTGTTTGTGTATCTGTGTGTGCGTGTGTGTGTGTCCGTACTGCTTTTTCAGTATGGCCTCGGTGAAAGACTCACATAACTGAGTGTGTTAGTCAGTGTGTGAGGTCACTGTCTGAAATATGACCACATGCTGGGCTTTCATACCTCACTCAGCTCATTCATTTGAAGTGTACTGAACCATTGTTAATCAGTGTTGCTCCCATACAGCTCATATCAATGCTTCGCAGCAGCATGCTCCCTCTGAAAAGATGGCATAGTTAGGGCCTTGTTTTGACATTGAATAAAAATGGCATTTTTCTAAGTATAGGCAAAGTAATGTTGCTTAAATGCATTGAAGAGACAGTACTAAAGTAAAACTGGTGATTCTTGCTGATTGATGAAGAATTATATGTAATTTATGTAACATTATTAAAGTTATAATACACACAGTTTAATCTCTAGGCCTTATACAGCCCATATATATATATATTTTAAAAACATTATTTACATATAGCCCAGGATTTCCAGCATTTGGCTACCTGTGGCTCCCTTATCCCACCATTATGCCTGTCATATTAACACATTTCCAGAAAATGGACCAGAAAAAACTGTGATAAACAATACTATTGTAATTTTAAGATCATTTTATGCCAGTGATATCAGGATAACCCAGTAGCATAATAATGCAATAACACCCTTCTTACGAACAAAAAGGTTGTAGTTATTATAGAAATTCTGACATTAGAACTAGAATTTAACACGCATATACATAAAGTTAGTTTGGGCACACCTTAAATTCAGTGTTTTGTTATTATTTTTTACATTTTCCGCATTGTAGATTAATACTAATATCATCCAAACTATGAAGAAAAACATTATTTGTTAAACAAAAAAGTGTTAAAGCAAACTCGAATATGCTTTATATTTTACATTATTTAAAAAAGCACCTCATGCTTAGTATTTTCTCAGTCAGCTTTATAAGGTAGAGTCACCTGGAATGGCTTTCACTTAAGAAATGTGCCAAGAGTTAGTTACTAATTTTTTTGAGTAATTAATAAGAAATGAAATACTTTAAGAAATGAAGGTCAGTCCGAAAAATATCTAACTTTGAAAGTATCCTCAAGTGCAGTCGAAAAGACCATCAAAGACATTATGATGAAACTGGCTTTCACCAGGACTGCCCCAGAAAAGGAAGAACAAGAGTTACCTCTGTTGCACAGGATAAGTTCATCAGAGTTACCAGCCCCATAAACTGCAAGTTAACATCACCCCAGATAAGAGCACCTAAATGCTTCACAGAGTATTTTGGATTGTTTAACAATACAAAACTATATGATTCCTTATGTGTTCCTTCAAAGACTGGAGGAAATTGAATGGGAAAAAAACATTGAATGAGAAGGTGTGTATCCTTTTGCTTGATACTGTATTCTAAATAAATATGTGACTGGTACTGTATTGTAAATAAATAAAATAAATCAAAACGAACAAACAACTTAAAAAAAACATTTAGATATATACTAATAAATGTTAACAGGCCTTGCTGGTGAGATAAAATCGAGGTCAGCTGATTTACTGAGATTATGTGACAGGCCTACTCACTGCAAAACATTTAATGGACCATTTATAATCTAAACAAATACATCACTACTAGTATTTCACTGTAAAAGGCCCTATTTTAACCATTGCTTAATATAAGAGTTATTATTTGTTTCTGTCAAAAAGATTTCCATCAGTTGCTTAATATTCTGCATTACAATTCCAAAAAGACTAATAAAATAGACTAATTAAAATGTTTTTTATTTAAAACAAGAATGCTTTGTGAAACACTTAGTCATACAAACATAAGATCAAGTATTATATCACTAAATTCTATATACAGAGATGTGTTAACCTGAATGACCTTACAGACCTGGAATTTTCCTTATTCCTTTGATGGAGGATAAACATGACTATTACTGTCAAACTGATCTGTTGATTTAAGGTTCTGCAGTGTGCCGGACAAATACATAAATACATGTGTCATTTTCTTTGTTTGTGTGTGTGTGTGTATGTGTGTGAGAGAGAGAGAGAGAGAGAGAGAGAGAGAGAGAGAGAGAGAGAGAGAGAGAGAGAGAGAGAGAGAGAGAAGAGAGAGAGAGAGAGAGAGGAGCGCACCAGGTGTATTTCACTACATCCTATGAGTCATCTTTTACAGTCATTAGATATGAAGGTCTGTGTTAAAGTGCTGCTATCCCATAGCCTGGGGTCCATAGCAACAGACTTGAGACAGGCAAATGACACCTTTACTTCCCATAAACAAACACTGCAGACCGGCCTGCTTTATTCTCGTCTGTCACCAGTTCACCAGGTCCTCAGAGGGATGGTTCACCAAAACCTCTTTTATCTTGAATATAAACCAACATCCAAGGCCTACATCTGCTTTACCAAACAGAAGACACAAGAAAAAAACTGATTTCAGATTTCAAACATGTCAATGTCCAATTGTTTGTGCATTTAGCTTCTTCAAGTTGCACCTATTGCTGACACAGATGTGCAAATGCAAAACACAGATTTGTGAAGTCCCTGTCGAGAAGTATTTCCTATAGGATAGGACTCTCTAGAGAAGATGAACATTAACCTACTGGTAATACTGGTAATGTTATGTCAGTATGTCAGTTTTGAGCTAAATAGCTATAAATAAGCATTTTCTGAACAGAAGAGAAAGCTAGAGATAATCTCTTATTTAATACCCATAATTTCTAATACTTTTGCCCATAAACTGTATAACAGAACATTTATTTACTTTGGTCTAATTTCCTTTATTATATCCCACACTGCAGTGTTGTCTGCTTTATCAGCTTCACTGCTTCTCAGAATAAAGCTCTTTTTTATATCTGTCCCATCGTGTGAAAAACGCAGCTGCCTGAAGACCCTCTCCTTTTATATTCCCACAAAGAGGTCAGCTGGAGGAGAGAGCTAGAATGCTCCAAAATGTTTTTTCAAAAACATTTTGGAGCATTTTAAAACACAGCTTTATTCTAGAAGAATCTACCAAAACACATTTCTTCAAAGTGTGCAATTTAGAATAGAATATGAACTGAATATACAGTTTATTAAATGTGAAAAATAATAAAATTTCATATAGTATAATATGGCACTGATTTAGCCATGAACAGCTGCAAATTGAGGGCTGTGGCAGCTCAGTGGTTAAAGCACCATTAACTCCAACTCCCTGGGCCCCGCAAATATGGTTGCCCACTGCTCAGAATATGTGTGTTCACTATATCACTGTGTGGCACTAAGTGTGTGTGTGTGAGTGAAAAATAACTTTTTGTAGGGGCTTTAAGGTGCTGACGCTATGATCCAAGGATTAGAATCCTGGATCATGCTGCTCGTCTTCAGCAGCCGGAGTCTAAGAGAACACAAATGGCTGTACTTTCTCTCTTCCCTACATTAATCCCAGTTTGATGTTAGTCAGCACAGGCATCTGTTAGCTGATGCAGCAGAGCTTGGGCGCAACACTTTCCTCCAAACGCGTGCTGGCTACTTAGTAATACTTCATCAGTGGCAGTTTGAAAAGAGGCAGTGGCTGGTTCAAAAATGTAATAGTCTCCCTCCTTCCTAATGCCGGGGCATTGCTGGTGATGGTGAAGTCCTAATGAGTTGGTGGGGTAATTGTTCTTCCTAATAGGTTTGAAAATGAGATCAAATTAAAAATAATATATTTAAACGTACAACTGGTTGTTCTTATTTGCCTATTTTTATTCATGACTGCTGGGATGGACAGAACTCTGTCCTCTTTTGCCTGCTTTTTAGAACAGCAAATTCAAATGTCCCTCCAGCTTGAGGCATAACTGACAGGGTATTGTCTAGCATCTGTTTGCATAAATGTAGTTCATATTTATGGTTTGTCAGCTGTGTTTGGCAGGACAGGAGGTTACGGTGCGGTAAATCTGGCCAGTAAAGCTGCCAGAGAGACGTGTGGCTCTGAAGATTGGCAGGTACGGAGATGACAGAATAAATATTTCTTCAGAAACTCCATCTATGTCACCCCTTTGGATGCATCGTATCAAAACTCCTCCAATTTCCCGCATTTTACTACACTACATATATCACCATCTGATCCCTTCTTTATCATAAAGTATTGGAATGATGAAATAAAGCCTTCCTGTGTTATGGTAAAAAAAAATATGTTGCATACCTAAAAATAAAGATTCCTAATTGATTATTCTTTTGGATTTATAGTTTTATGGAAAAATATTTATATTTCTATAAATATTTTTACTATATATCTTATTATTTACTTATTATTTAATTAGTTTCTTCCAACATCAATGGTATCAGGAAGAGTTTATTCTGCTTTTGTTGGATTAACTTTCGCTACTGTCCAGTAAAGAAGGAATTACTACATTGTGTGTAACATTTCTGTGAGGATTTGATTTAATTCAGTAGTAAATAGCTCAGCATTAGCGAGGTCAGTATGTTGGATCATCACTACCTCACCTCATTTATTCCCAACTCATCCCAAAACGTCTGTAGAGAGAACCATCATTCCAAAGAACACAGTTCCACTACTCCACACATTAATGCCCCAGGAATTACACACCCTCTACATTGACTAGGCAAGCTGTGAGTGTGTGTATTTGTGCATTGGTGTCAGCAATGGGTGCCACTTAAAGTAGCTGAATGCATTTATTAAAAAGCATGTGCATAGATTTTTATATATATATATTTACGTTTTGTGTACAGTATTGTGCTTATGCTTTAGGCAGCTAAGCACATTATTTAAACCCATTTATCTGGACAATAAGTGTGTGTTTTAATACACAGTGTGATATGCGCTCTATACACTGAATGATTCATTGTGCACGTACAGCAGTGCGACTGCACATTCTCATGTAAGTGCATGCATGTCTGCTCCTTGTGATTAACTAAGCAGATAAGGATGGGGTAGTTTGAATAAGAGGATCTGTCACACCTGTGACACAATCATGTTTTCATCTCGGGATATGAATTACCATCCGTTCTGAAAGGCCTAAACGTTTATTATGAGCTATAATTTTTCACTCCGGCCCTGCAGCCATTTGTCACTGTAGGAAACAGGCACTTAATTATTAGTGTGTGAGTGTACCAGTGTGTAAGTGCTGTCTTTGGAGTTGTCTTTATCAATACATCAATATTATAGTAATAGACACCTAGAACAAATTATACATTTATTATTATTTTACATTTATATTACACATGTATGACCAATCGAGAAATTTAAGGACCACTATACAATATTTTATATGTATTTCATTTTTTATAAAGATTTATGGAACAAAATGTCTTAAAAGTCATCATGTTTTTCTATGGTCATTTTCATGGTCCGTGGTTCATGGTCTTTGCAAAAGACCCAATCAGCCAATCAACTTGCTGGTATTGCCAAAAGTATAGGATGGTCAGTGTGCTAGTTGGTGCTGAGTTAAAACAGATTTCACATGTAATTCTCCAACACTTTAAACTAGTTTCAGTCCCTTTCAGAATGAGCCGATTAAGGGCTTTGTCACTTTTACTGTTAGCTTGTGCTAAATGGCAAAACATAAACAAGCTAGTTCATGCTTAACTGCGATAGATGCAGAAAATTAATCTCCCTTATCTGCTGACTTTACACCAAAATCTTTCAAATGATTCACAGAAAATTGATGGATGATTTTTTTTTTTTGGCTTGGAGTATTTATTGAGGCAGTTGAAACACGAGTGGATTTTTTTTAATTATATGTCCCTTTTAAGCATATTACAAAATTCATTTTTAAACATATTAAAGAATAAAAGTAATAAATGCTTTTAGAAGATTAATGTGGTTCCCTTTCTTAATGATGACTAAGCAGTTGCTACAGAATCCCAGGTGGTTGGTAAAGTGTATGAGGTGGTTGCTTAGGTGTCACTGTGTTACCCCATGTGGTCGGTAAAGGGTTACTAGTGTATTTACATCATTTGCAAAAAAAAAGGGTGCAAACTTGTTTGCCCCACATATTTATTACAGGAATACATATTTAATACAGGAAAATTCTGTAATAACAATCTAAAACTACTGCTTTCAGCATTTATTCACCTAGATCCACACCAAAACATGCTGTAACTACATGCACGTGAGGGTGTGATTGAGAAACACTGTCTATCCAATGTATGTGTCTAAACACATGTTTAAGTATTAGGCTATATATTATTATATTTTATGCACTTAAATATTAATTTCTAATGGTAGGCCATTTTTTACTTTGAAGGGCCTATCCAAGCTTAATAAAATCCCAAAATATGAAGAAAATAATACGTTTTTATGCATTATGTATTTTTATGTATTATGTTTAGATGCCTTGTGTTACAAAAGCTCACAAAAGTTACTGATAATTAGATTTAAAAAAAAACTTTTACATGTTTAAGAGAGAAAACTTCTAAACTTCTAAAGAGATGTTCTGCCAGCTCATCCCAGATGGGACAGATTTATGATCACCCACTGCAGAATGAAACTGAAGCTCCAGACTGTAATGTTAGTATAAAAGGATAACCATAAACCAACCAATTTTTCACATTGAAAGTGAATTAGGTATGCTGATGTTTACAACAAAACAAATGTAAAGTGAGGAATTCTGTATTTCTGCCACTTTTATTCCATTTATCTAAAGTTTGAATGTACAGTATGTCTCCCAACATAAAAAAAACAGCATTTAAGTAAACTCACAATAAAAACAATAAATAAGCATACATGATTAGTAAATTATTCCTTTTTTATGTGTTATATTAAATTCAATTCAATTCAATTCAATTTTATTTATTTAGCGCAACATAAGTTGTCACAAAGCAGCTTTACAGAGTAAACAGGTCCATGCCTTTTATATGAGCGAGCACCACAGAGATGCCAATAATTGTGGTGACAACAGTGGCAAGGAAAAACTCCCTCCAGCTCAGTACAAACAAATAACAAACAAACAACAGAATGAAACAACAGTACAGAGAGATAATGTGGATCTGTAGCTAATGTAACAATTACTAATTTAATAATGTAAAAAAGTGATGAGCATATAGTAAATAATGGGAAGCTATGGCTAATATAGAAACAGGTTCTGAGTTTGAGTAGGTGTGATGGGTAAACGCACAGTGTTAATGTTGATCAGTGCAGGGTTGTAGAGCAGGAGTGCTCTACTAATAAACTACAGCTTTTTCTCGAATCTCTATGTGTGTGTGTGTGTGTGTTATTAGTGTTATTATCAGCTCCAGTGATTCACTGCATGACCTCTCTCTGATTCCGGCTGACACACACTCTTGAGTCCCGCCCAATCCACGCACAGGCTTCGCACAAGCCCCGCCCCTTCACACTGGCATCCACGCCGTGTCCCGCACAGGCCCCGCCCATTGGCGCTGGTATCCAATAGCGTGGCGGCAGGGCTGGGTTCTGACCCCCGCGTGCTGTAGGAGCGCGTTCACCTGGAGCTCTCGTGGTTGAGCTGCTACTTGTTGTCTGGTGCAGGGCTCAGTCTGAGCTGTGGAGATGGATATGTGGAGGATGTTCTGAGGAGCTGCAGGGTTAGTGTACAGCAGCACAGCGCGGGTTACGAGGTGATTAGACAGATTCTGACAGGTTTTTATTTAGCGCTTAACTTATTTCACTTCTATACACCAGAACAACTGTGTTTTTATTTGAGGTTTAAAGTAGTTTTGTAGACTTTTGAACGAGTTGGGCGGTGAGTGATAAATCCTGTGTGTTTTGCTGATGCAGGAGCAGCATGTCTCGGAGAAAACAGGCGAACCCTCAGTGCGTCCACCTGGACCCACATCTCACTTCTTCTGAAACATTGGGTAAGTTCCAGCACAGGGTGGCAGAGCTTCAGAAACCCTGCTGCACACATTTAACTTTATACACTCAGGTCATGTAATATGTGGTGAAATCTGTATCTGTCTTAATAATTATATTTTGACTTTTTAACAAAAAAAAGCATACAAATTATTGAGTAAATCTGGGTTTTGTATACAGTTTTGTACACTCAGACTAGTCTGACCAGATTACATTGGTGACATAAAAGTACAAGTCATTATAACAATACTGTACCTTTTGGTTTCTCAAAACTTTATGCTACACTTGAATGCATTAGCTCACCCTGTCATGACACGGAATACTATAACAGTATATCACTATACTTCTAATAATGTATTCATATAGAATAAATCTTGAAAAATGTATTGTTACACAGTGCTTGAATAAAATTACAACAAAACAACAAAATTATGTTGCGGAAACAAAAGGCTCATTATATTGATATTAATCCACATTTTTCAATTTTTTAGCAGTGCTGAATGAAGTTGTGTTTAATATTGTATTGTCATTCTGCAACCTTTTTATAATAATAATAATAATAATAATAATAATAATAATAATAAAATAAGCATTATTTATATAACATTTTTCATACATTTAAGATGCAGCTCAAATTGCTGTATATATACAAAAGAGTGAGCAAAACACCAGCAAAATTAAAATAACAAACAAAAGAAGCCCAAACTAATTTATTAAGAGATGCAGATTAAAATTTAAACCAGAAAAAGCAAAGAAACAATATCCTAACAACAAAACAATAATAACACAAAAATAAAATGCTATTAAATGAGTTTTAAATGTTAAAAAATGTAAGTTTTGCCCCTGTCTATTTGTTTTAGCTATATATGTAATATGATGGCAGTAAGTGATTAGATTAGGGGTAATAAACATGTCATGATAATATACAATATGGAGCACTATAAACTTAAATGATTTTTGATGGTATTGAATTTCCTCTTAAACACTATGTTGCTACAATCCCAAATCAGGACAAAAACTCAGAAAACAGTATAAAATTGGAAAAACACTGACAAAAAACTTTTTCTTACGTTTACTTTAACAAATGTTTAATATTTTGCTCAACTTAATATAAATCAATTCCTGCATTTCAGGTCTGCAATACATCCCCCAAAAAGTTGGAAAAGGGGCAATTTATGGGTAGTGATGAGGTGCAAAAAAAATAAATAATGATTTTGGTACAAGCATATGCACTATTAAAACAAAAGCAGTAATTCAGGAGCAAAGATGGAAAGAAGATAACCAGTGTGTTAACAGATGCGCAAGAAAATTATTTAAAATGTTTAAAAACCATGATTAGATTTGCAAATGTATTATTTTACCATTTAAAAAATATGGAGGCAGGCTTGAGCTAAACATTCGTAATCTCAGATTCCTCAGATGGACATTAGGAGCTGTCATTTGAAAAAGCTGATACAACCACATGGGCAAGGCTATTTGGCAAATTAAGTTATTTACATTATTTTGGCAAACCTTTATCAGGCACTATAATATGTAGTTACATTTACAAATGTTCCACATAAAACCTTTACTGTGCAAAACAGAAGCCTTATTTCAACCACATCCAAAAGTGGTGTCGACTTCTCTGGGCTTGGAGGCATCTGAGATAAACCATACAAAAATAACACCTGAACACTTTATCACTTGGTATCGCTTAGTGCCTAACATATTTTAAGTGTTGTGAGAAGGATTGGCACCATTGCAAAGTAGTAAATGTTTTACTGACCCAACTTTTTTTAATGTGTTCCAGGCCTGAAATGAACGGAAAAAAAATTATGTATGTCAACAAATGTGATGGAATTGATCAGAACAAAATGTATTGGGTTTATACTGTCTACAGTTATATAAAAGTAAATAACATGCTGTGTCTGTCCCAACTTTTACTGATTTTGAGTTATTTAACATGAAACTGATTAACTTCTAATCTAACAAATATATTGTTTCTTTTTCTCTAACAATAATGCAGACTACCACGTAAAATACATCAGCTCTCCACCAGCTGATGTCCATGTGTGTGAAAGTTGCTGCGCCGAGTTCTTTACCCTCCCAGATCTCCAAGAGCATCGTATGGGTTGCTGTAAGAATCCATTAGTTCTAATCATGAGTGAAAACGGAAGTCCAGCCTCTCCCTCCACATCTTTCACATTTAGCTCACCTTCTCACAATGTAGAGGAGCAGATGAATGAAAGAATCAGTAAAGAAGATACCAAAGGATTTCAAGAGTTTTCAGAAGAGAATATACTGGAACAGGACACAGAACCAGCACTCATGTCTGAGGGCAGCAGTTTTGACATTGGAAGTCACTCCCAACCAGAAAATGAAAATGGCACAGGAGATGGAAACACGAGCAATGCAAGCATCACTTCAGTGTATTCATCAGGGTTGCCTCCAGATGATTCTCCACCTGAAATGGGCACAATATCATCTACCAGTAGCAATGTGTTCATTGAGAATTTGGAGAGCACAAAAGTGGCTGTAGCTCAGTTCTCTCAGGAGATCTATTTTAATGCAGATGTTAGCAGCAGTAGTCCTGCCAACTGCAACGTAGCCATACCTGGTCTAATTGAACAACTCATGGCTCTGCAGCAACAGCAGGTAGAGCAGCTGAAGCTCATCGAGCAAATTCGACATCAGATATTACTGTTAGCAGCTCAGAATACAGATACATCCTTACCCCCCAGCAACTGTCAGGGTGCATCAGGGATTTCTCTGACCAACCCGCTAATAACACTCAGCTCCCACCTCTCCCAGCAGATAGCAGCAGCCACAGGGTTAGCACAAAGCCTTGCGAGTCAGTCTGCTAGCATTAGCAAAGTTAAACAAATTAAAAATGCCGTTTTATCGAACAGTCATGACAGCAGTGCAGCAGTACTGAGTGGCAGAGAGATTTCTCCAGTAACAGATACAGATAAAAGCAAACTTCCAATACCAAGACTTGGAACACATGTATCTGGACGCCAGTCTAGTCGTGGTAGTATCTTTTATAGGCAGCAGAGTCATTCAACTTCACCTGCTGTACCTACTGATACTCCATCAAATCCCAATCCAACAAATAAGCTTAACCTACCTCATACATCTTCTAAGAATCATGTCTTTGCAAACACATTGCCAAGCATTGGGACAATTGTAGAGGACTTGAATGCCTTGACTGCTTTAGCTCAGCACAGGAAAGGCAAATTGCCCAACATGACGACTTTATTTGAACAAAAAGCGCGTTTGGATGAAGGTTTGTTTAAGCACAAATGCAGATTTTGTGCCAAAATATTTGGAAGTGACAGTGCTTTGCAGATACACTTGCGATCCCATACAGGAGAAAGACCATACAAATGCAACATATGTGGGAATCGCTTTTCGACACGTGGCAATCTAAAAGTTCACTTCCAACGGCATAAGGAGAAATATCCCAATGTACAAATGAATCCTTTTCCAGTTCCAGAGCACTTAGATAATGTTCCAACGAGTACAGGCATTCCATATGGTATGTCTATGCCGCCAGACAAACCTGCGTCCAACTGGTTGGACAGCAAACCATCTGTGACCAACTTACCTGCATTGTTGTTTCCCGCATCTTTGCCAAGTCTTCCGAGCGTAATTAAACGCGAAGAGCAAGTGGTTTCAATTACCAGTGCTCCTAGTTCTAGTCCTGCCTTTAGTGATTTAAATGGATTTAAGACTTTTGAAAAAAGAAATAGCAAAGAGGAATTCGGTAGTGACTCTTTTCGGACTTTAAATGAAAAATATGAAGAGGTCAAAACATCCCAGAGCTTTGCAACCTATGCGAACTCCTCCTTATGTGATGATTCAGAGGAACACCCTTTTATTAAGAATGCTTCTACTATCAAAACAAATTCAGTAACCTCACTACTGTGTGAGAATCTCAAACCAAACTTTCCGTTTGGCAATCTCCCAGACTCTATGGAAGCCTCAGAAACCACCAAGCTGCAGCAACTGGTAGAGAAAATCGACAAAAAGTGCATGGAGCCCAACGAGTGCATCATTTGTCATCGAGTACTCAGTTGCCAGAGTGCTCTTAAAATGCACTATCGCACACATACAGGTGAGAGGCCATTCAAGTGTAGAATATGTGGAAGAGCCTTTACAACCAAAGGAAACCTCAAAACGCACTACAGCATCCATCGTGCCATGCCACCTCTGAGGATACAGCATTCGTGCCCCATATGCCAAGAGAAGTTCACTAATGCCATGGTTTTACAACAACACATACGTATGCACATGGTTGGAGAAATCCCCAATAATGTCTTCTCTTCAGAAAATTACCCAGAGTCCATGGAAGATGATGCCTGCTCCGCAGAAATGAAGACCATGGATGATCAAGAGAACCCCTCTGATGAAAACATGGAAATAACTGAGAGTACTTCAGATTCCAAAGACTCATCTCCTCTAGACAGCCTATGTTCTTCACCTTCTTCATCCCAAGCCACAAAGACTCCTGTGTCAGAGAGTCAGAGATTCCAGGTTTTACAAGAGAGGGATGTATTAATTGATAGATTGGAGAATAGGTCAGAGGAAAGAAACTATTTGGCCCTCAGATCATCTCCTAATGATGACCACATGAGCCAAAGGCCTACAAGCCCTGCCTTGTCTGAAACGACATTTTCCTGGGACACTTTGTCTCCAAATAGCTCTGCATTGGAGACTTATAGATCTCTTACATCTGAGAACAACCGAAAAACATCTTCTCTAGACATGACTAGCACAGGCCTCATACAGTCAAACTGTACTGTACGTTCCAGCCCATCTTCCAGCCCACCTGATTCAGCAACTGCTGATGATATCTTCAATGACGGAACCACCCTGCTTTTCCGGGACCGTGAAACTTCTAGGAGCAATGTTTGTGACATCTGCAACAAGACGTTTGCCTGCCAGAGTGCCTTGGACATTCATTATCGCAGCCACACCAAAGAGCGACCGTTCATATGCACTGCATGCAACAGGGGATTTTCCACCAAAGGCAACTTAAAGCAGCACATGCTCACACACCAGATGCGAGAACTGCCCTCACGCTTGTTTGAGCCAGCAAGCCAGAATCCTGTATCTTCCCCAAACCCACCTTACCCCCCTACTGGCCACTTCATATCCTCAAGGGTAAAGATGGAAGTGAGCAACATCTTGAATAAAGACGGGAAAGATTCTGTATTAAGCATGCGTACACCTCCGCCCACGCTGCCGGTACTGTCAGCACCACCAGCTCCAGCGCGGCGGACCCCCAAACAGCATTTCTGCCACACCTGTGGGAAGACTTTCTCTTCATCCAGTGCTCTACAGATACATGAGAGGACCCACACCGGAGAGAAGCCTTTTGCCTGCACCATCTGTGGGCGTGCATTCACCACCAAAGGAAATTTAAAGGTATGTCAACATAATACACATAATATCAAACAGCAAAACTTACCCAGTCTGAGCAGCACAGTGCCACTGACCTGATATCAGTAATCAATAAGTAATCCAGCTTGGAAAACAATTAGCCACAATACAATAGCCTACAATAGCTTATCCTCTATTGTAGGCTTCATAAAAAAGTCACAAGTCCTTGGGCCAGATCAAATTATTGAAAATATATTCTAACTAATAATAAAGGCCGTCCAGTTTTTAATTTAGTTTGGACTATTTTATTGTATATTTTAGTAGTCTATTATTTCACTAACAAATAACCTCATGTGACCGTTTCCTGTAAATGCTTTGTAATTTTTAGGAAAATAAAGGTCATTTATACTATCAAAAACTGGCCTAGAGTTCTAAGAGACATGCACTATTTACAGCATCTGCATTGCACTATTACACCATTTACGGCATCTGTCACTGACTGATGTTCATTACAGGACATTGAAGACATTGGATATAACAACTATCATTATTTAACTAATGTGCTAAACGTTTGTTCTGTGTATACTACAGTATGTATCTTACGTTTGTATATTTTTTGCTCTTATTCTTCATCCATCTAGGTTCATATGGGAACCCACATGTGGAACAGTTCTCCAGCCCGGCGAGGTCGCAGGCTCTCTGTCGATGGTCCTTTGACATTCCTTAAATCTAACTCTGTGAAAGTTCCAGAGACTCTCCCCAAAGATACTGTAGGCAATGCCAGTAACGGAGAGTCCATCAGCCTCTGGAACCAGTATGCCACAGCAGCTCTTACTAATGGACTAGCAATGAAAACCAATGAGATCTCAGTCATTCAAAATGGGGGCATACCACACCTATCAGTGTCTGTTGGCCATGGAGGAAACTCACCCATCAGCGGACTCACAGCAAGTCTGGAAAAACTGCACAATGTAGAACTGAAAAGAGCTCTCCCCTGGCTCGAGCGACTGGGAGAGAACAGGAGGAGTTTTCACGTTACACAGTTGACTGAAGACAGTAAAACTGAATAGTATTTTGTGTTTTGTACCTGTTGTTAATGAGGTGAAAAGCCCCCATTCAAAAATAGTTATTCTGATTATTGTCAGAAATCCTTTTCATAAATTTTAAGGTTTCCAAACATTCACTTTTTAAAAATAATGATTTTTTTTTTATTTATTTCTAAAACCTGGCCTGGAGACACATTGCCCTGCAAATTTCTAACTTTCACAATTATTAATGTACTGTTATGGGCAAATTACAAACCATACCTGAGTAACTATTGCGATGTGTTAGTGATGTTGATTATATTGTTAAATCTTTTTGAAAATGTAGAGAATTCCTCTTTAAACTCAACTGCAAAGTGAGAAATGAGAAAAAAAACAAAAAATTCTTACTATGACCACTGTTCCGCAAAGAGTTGAAGAAAGGAAAACACTAAAATGTGCAGGGCAGGGGGCTCCAGGACCAGGATGGAGATACACTGGTCTTTACGTATAGATAGACATACTAATATGTAATTATTTTTTATAAAAATAGACACTGTGTTAGACACCATTGAGCTATACGATTTTTTAAACCATGTTTCAAATGTTACTTTTTTACAAGTGTGTGCTAATATTTATTATTAACACTTTTGAATATTTATTGTTATTAATACTATTTATTAATGCGGTTACCAACACGTATACACTGAGATTTGTTTTGCTGTTACTGGAACTTTCAACTAAGTAGGCCCAATCAGTGTTACATTCCACAGTTTACCCGATTCAGTAAAGTAATACGTACACTAATTAATAGTGCTAATTGTGTTCATTATGTTTATTTATATTTTACAGTACTATATTTTAAGTACTACATGCAGTCACAGAACAAAAAGTTTACATTTTTTATGTTGTGACAGAATCCATGTGTAAATCTGGTGCTATAGTACATTTTATACAATCACGTGTTTATTTGTTTATGTGTGTGTCTGCGTGTGTGTTGGACTTATTGTTAGACAAATTGTATAAACTGATTTTTTTACAGTCTGTATTCAAGCCTCCATTTCTCTATTTAAAGTATAGAGCTCAGAATGGCTCTCTGTGTGTCAGAACCTGCTTTCTCTCTCTGTGTGTCTGTATAAGTTTCCGGAGAGTAACCGTTAACTGCTTTTGTGTATAACTTAACATAATGCTGCCTGTGTTTCCACCTGCACAACAAAATTCATGCCCTTTCACTTCTGATATAAATCTGGGTCACTTTGTCCTCTGAATTTACATTTCAATAAACCCACTAATAATAACACATTGTGCTATACTGAATGATCTTTGCCAATGGAAGGCGATACCTCTCCTGCTACCTTAACAGAATAAAAGGGCCCATTCATTTGAAAGGTGTACCATTCATAGATATCAGATACACTGTCTCATGACTTTAAATAACATTAACTATGTGGACAGATGGTTAGCTATAGTATTGCATAATTGAGTGAACAATGTGCTGTCTGCTGCAGTTTGCTGTATAGAAATGTGATACGTTGACATCATTCAGATGTCGTTTGAGACAAATTACTTCAAATTTTACTGAGGATTATGTCATTTTTTTAAAAAATGTTTATTTATCTATTTTTTTATTCATTGTTTTATCTCTTTTTTTTTTTAGAAAATGAAAGCGGAATTTCTTCAATTTTTTACTCATTTTTTTAAGTTCAAAAACTTCTCCATCTGTGTATAACAGTGTAAAACAACACATAAAGTCCTTTTTCATATTAAATATAAATATAAAAAAACGTATTTCTAAAAGTCTGTGAATCATGCAGCAAGCCTTTTCAGCTTTTTAGTGAAGTTCAAACCCCCCTATGATCTGAGGGCCGGTGGGGTGGAGTGTCCCATCAAGTCCATTCTCCATAGTGATACATCCTGGAGAAGAGCTTACCAACATCAGATCCGTCCTGACTCATAAAGGCCACTAATATGTCCATTGAATGACACCAGCCCAATCCCACATACCAAATCCCACTCTGAATGAGTTCTGCTCCATGAGCTGTCAGCCCCCATTAAGCATCTCTCACGGTGGCAGTGGCCAGCTGACGGGGGGGAAACCCAACACCAGCCTGCGTCCATTAGCATTATAAAATGAGCAATCAGCTGGAATGAAGCACAAGGGCTTGAGTACAAAACACATCCACACCGAGCATCAGATACATATCTGACTCAGACAGATGGGAAGCCCTGCAGCAGGCCGAGCTTAAGGGCTAAAGTGTCTGAAAGCAGAATGACTGAAAAAGAAACTGGCATGTTTTTCAAGGTTTTAGCCACATTAAGGCATAGGAAAGAAAGTTACAATAAAAAAGCTTCTTATCTAGGCAGTAAGTGTTTATTAGCTAAGTAAAACACTAATAATGTGCAATAAATGTAATGATAATTAAACAAAAGTAGTGATTTTGCATCACAGTGTTCTTTAAAACATCTCCAAAGGATATCTCATCATGGATTATTATTTGTATTTAGTTAATATGTCACATCAACAGGTGGCTTGGTGTTGATGTGTGTAATGGTGTTGATGTGTTTATTGGTGTTAAATGAGGTGAGCTAAAAAAGAAAGGAAAAGAACACATCCACTGGGGCACCCAGGGAAAATCTGGAACCAAACATCAGTCTTCAGACTAAACATTAGTTTATTTTTTATATCAAAACTTCATGAGAAAGGAACAATAAAAATCTATACAGTATACCTCTAAATATTTAAACATGCCTACAATATATTAAATATATGTTTACACATCAGTGTGAAAGTAAATCAGTGTACTGTTGTTATGAATAAACAATATTAAAATAAAAATATATAAGGCGTAAAAGTAGTAAAAATGTAAATAATGTAAAAGTGATAATAATAGGTCATGTACGTTCATCGTTTCCATTGTATTGTTTATTTAAAGGGAAGCAGATACATGTGACCTGACTTTTCACAGTCCTGGCATCTCGTTCTAAGAACTCATTACAGGCGAACAAAACAACGCTTTTCCAATCATCACATATTTCTCTTCAAAACTGCTGATATCAGCGTGCTGTTTACAATGCAAAGAAAGCAGTTCCTTTGTAAGCATTTTCCCTGTGATCATCGCACTTTTGTTAGCCTGACAATGGAAATATTCAATAACAGAGGAACGGCCAAATCTCCAGCAGAGCTTAAACCTATCCACTCCAAACCCTACTGTTGATAACACAGTGATTATGGCTTTGTGCTGGGCGTGCGTATGCCTCACATCATATCAGATCATAGAAGCCTAGTCAACTGTTAGATGAGTGTGGGATCAGCGTGTGTCGGCTGTGTCTCTTTATAACAGAATAAAGTTCCAGAGAGAGTAGGGGCGGCGCCGGCTTTGTCACATCACACATCCAGCAAGCATATCAGCCGACTGACAACTGTTGAGCTTATTGATTTGCTCAAAACAGCAATGTTATCTTGTCCTTATTACTTGTTACTTAACTCATTGTGTCATGGCAGAAATGTGTTTATTAATTTTTATTTCCTTTAACTAAGTTATTAACAGTATTGCTTTTTAAAGTAAAGATGGGTGTTAGACAGTGGTGCATTTTGTGTTGTGTTTAAACTCATTAAATCCCACTGTTACGACTGCATAAAAATTGATCTTTTCTTTGATTCAGATTTTATAAATATGCATTTTTCATACTATGATAATTTCTATAAAATGTTATTTAAAAGACTATCAATAAATGGCCTTTTATAAAGTGTTATAATAGTTTGTGATGTATTGAACCATAATCCCTGTATCTTGACACATATCATTTCACAAGTTCTTGCCTCTACACAGCTCTACAGCATTAGCACTTAAGTACATGAGCACTTGTTGCATCACTTTCTTCAGCCTGAGATCATGGACTGCTGCCCTTATATTTACCTGAAAAGTGTCTCCTGAATCAATTTACATGACTCTTTAACGGAAACACCTTTTGCCAATTGATTAATTTAATAATTTTTTTACTTACTTTTTCTAGCCTGCACATGGGATGTTTACCCAGTCATCATCAAAGATGTAACCAATACAGTGTGGTACAAGTTTATTTAAAAGCTTATAGATTATATAAACAGCTTGACAAATACAATTTACAAATGCTTACAAAAGCACAAATAATTATAGCATTTAAAGAAACCTCTACAAAATTAGACATTTTGCTACAGATTACCTACATATATTTATTGGCATCTCTCAGGAGAAATAGAACAGGAAAATGAAGTTTATTAATAATACTATTGTGCTAAGACAACCTCATTATGCCACAGACTGCTTCTATTATATTCTCCCTCTCTCTCCGTAATGTACAATATGTACACTCATCACTCATGATAATGCACAAACACTAACCTGGAATTATGCAGTACAAATATATAGAAATGCTACCTAAAAGTTTAATATTCTGTCAATTATGCTACTTTTAAGGATGAAAACTGAAAGTGTATCATCTTATCTCTTTGTTCTAAACTAACTTCCATATACATACAGACAAGTATGATAATTATTACACAATACGATATATTGAAGTCCAGCTCTCCTGTATAAAGGTCACATTCACATTACAATGAAAAACTTTCACTTTCAGAGCTGACATGCTCTTATCAGTGGGACAATGACTGTAACATTCACTCAATTACACTGAAATAACGTTTTGAACCTGCTTGACTGGCATGGAGCGACTATAAGGAGAAACAAAGCAGTGTGTGTGTGTGTGTGTGTGTGTGGTGAGACCTATTCATGTGTGTTAAATGGCCAAGCTGATTAGGTTATGACAGCTGGTGCTCAGTGGGAGAGAGGAGGACATGAGATATGATCTCCAACTGCACAGAGATGATGATGGAGATAGACAGCTGATAGATATCATCCTTCTAGAAAGTGAACTCTTTAATTTCATTTAACATTAATAATTCTGACGAGCAGATGACGGTTTGGATCCAGCTTTATAGGGACCTAATGAACAATGTGCTAATGGACAATGAACCAGTGTAGGAAATAGTTACATTTGCTCACATAAAACTTGAGGGAAAACAAGATTTCTACAACCCCAAATCTGAATAATGCAATTTAAGACAGTTTAAATACAAGATATTTCATATTTTTTTCTGGTCAAATTAATTTCAATCGTTTCATTTCATGCCTTTCACACATCTACCTCCAGTCTCCATTCCTTCTCACAACATTTTGACACATACCAATGAATTGTTATTTTGTCCCATTCTTCCTGCAAACATGTCTTAAGCTGTGCAAAAGTGCAGGATTGGCCATGAAATCTTCTTCTTTTTTAAGTTATTCATGCATTCTCTATTGGTTACAGGTCAAAACTGTGGGGAGACCAGTTCAGTATTCATACCCTCCTTTTCCACAGCATTGCTTTTGTAATGTGTGCAGCATGTGGTTTTGCCAGGTCTTACTGAAAAGTGAACAGAAGTCCCTAGAAAAGATAACATCTTAAAGGCTATATATGTTGAAATATGATCTCAAAGTACTGTTTTGCATTAATGCTGACATTACAGAAGTGTACAGGCACAATTCTATACTATGGCAAACCCTGTCTACTACACATTACTTACTCATACTTGATGACACTGATATGGTCAGAGAAGAATAAAATAGAATAAAAGTCTTGCAGTGTCTTAGAATACAGCAAGTGTATTATATCTGTATGTTATAAGGCTTAAAGTATACTGGCATATAGGACTGACTATGTGTGGGATTGACTAACAGGGGCTAATCTTTAAAGTGATAGTTTAAGATAATGTATACTTTTGTATTCTTTAATACAGAGATTTTGGCAGCATTTGACCAATTCGATACTAAGTTTTGGATCAGTCAGCCTTTGTGCCTTTACTGATGCCAAACTTAGAAGTTCTACAGCATGTTTGTACTTGTAATAATGTGGGGTGTTTTGTTTTTATTAAGGATACTTTTACTTGAGTCATTATTGACAGAAATAATAATAATATAGGGACCTTTGTTGTAGTAGCCTAAGGGTTTACAGTGCATAGCAAAGCAGAACAAGGCACACCCATGTATTCA
Organism: Astyanax mexicanus; assembly: GCF_023375975.1. Taxonomy (NCBI): domain Eukaryota; kingdom Metazoa; phylum Chordata; class Actinopteri; order Characiformes; family Acestrorhamphidae; genus Astyanax; species Astyanax mexicanus. The sequence continues at coordinate 59,090,917 of NC_064409.1, forward strand.
GTATAGATATGCAGCTTTGGAACAAAAAAGACCACTTAAAAAGTATGACTTTCTTTGATTTACCAATTTGAAAACCTCTAGAATATAATCAAGAGGAAGATAAAGGATCACAAGCCATCAAACCAAGCAGAACTTCCTGAATGTTTGCACCAGGAGTGGCATAAAGTTATCCAAAAGCAGTGTGTAAGACTGGTGGAGGAGAACATGCCAAGATGCATGAAAACTGTGATTAAAAACCAGGGTTATTCCACCAAATATTGATTTCTGAACTCTTAAAACTTTATGAATATGAACTTGATTTCTTTGCATTATTTGAGGTCTGAAAGCTCTGCATCTTTTTTGTTATTTCAGCCATTTCTTATTTTCTGCGAATAAATGCTGTAAATGCTGTACATTTCTCACAAAGGAGAAATGTTGTCTGTAGTTTATACAATAAAACAACGATGTTAATTTTACTCAAACATATACCTATAAATAGCAAAATCAGAGAAACTGATTCAGAAACTGAAGTGGTCTCTTAATTGTTTCCTGAGCTGTATTCTAAATTCAAAACTTGAAAACAAAACCACTGTCAATAATCTGTTTGTAATACGCAGCACATCTCAGACCTACACATGTTAACATCTGCGGCCATAGACTGACACAATGCATTCTTACACCACCCTGTTAGCAACATATTTCAGAATTATGGCCATAAAGTTTATCATAATTAAATCTTGCAGGCATTTTCAACAAGAGAACTCAACTTGTGAAATTGCACATGAGGCAGAAAACTGAAACTCTGCATTATTTAGGTCAACAACAACAATGGATGTGTTTAGGTACTCGGCTCATTGGAAGCGCACCACTAATGCAGAATACACAGCGTGCCTTACCTGGTATGACACCCCGAGTCTGAGAGCTCTACATTATCATATGTGTGAAAAAATCTCTCCTTTTGTCAAAGTGACACTGCCATATCGATGAGGATTCGCTTTCATATAAACATCCCCAGGAGGGACAGTGAGGCTTTCTTTGACCAAAGGTGGTCTTAGCTCTCAGGTCCCACCTGACAATGACGGTAAAGCATGTGTGGATGATCCTTCCTCCGGGGGATGGTGGGGCTCCTGTCCATCTCAATAACACTCAACCTTTGTCATCGTGCTCTCATATCATACACTCCGCACCTGCTCTCCTCTTCCACACCAACACGATCTCTGCCTCTATACATGTTAATAAACCCTTATGATATGCCTGTGGCCAGGACTGCGACCCTGCCTGCGATTCTGGTGGGTTCCTCCACCACCACATCTGTTGATTTGTGTGGAGACCTCCACATTTTCACACAGACTTTGACTAAACTGCTGTGACTGCTTTTCATTTTGGATTAAGTATTGTAGGCCTCAAAAGTGCTGGAGGATTATTTAATGCAGGTATAAAACGTGGAGCTTTTTGGGACTTTTGAGGGGCTTGAGAAAGAGAGTTTGTTGTCATGGGTAAAGCACAGTTACACACGCACAAACATTCCTAAAAGACATAAAGGGCCTAAAAGTCTCTTGTGTTCAAAAACCACATCATTCTCTATATGGGATACAAAGTTTCGGGTTTCAAACAAAAAACTTTCGAATGAACTGGAAAAACAAAAATGACAAAGATTAAACACTGAAAAATATATATTAATTGTCTATATATTAGAGCTGTTAAAATTAACACATTACTGCAAGCCTGGTGACATATTCACAATTGTATTTAGTGATGTAAACATGCTGGAATACATTCTACATTCTGTAGAATAGAGCTTTATTTATGTTGAAATAAAGGGTTAAATACCCCAAACACACACACACACACACACACACACACAAACACACACACATCATTTCTGCTCCTGTGAAGCTTAAGTTTTCCAGGTTTCCTCTCATACCTGCTAACAGTAGAACTTGTTTGTCTCAGTAACTGGCTTTATATATATATATATATATATATATATATATATATATATATATATATATATATATATATATATATATATATATATACAGTATATATTTGTCATCCCTCCTGTCCCTCATTCCCTTGGTCCTCAACCGCAGAACCACACCCCTGACACAATCAAGTTTTGTACATAAGAAAAAAAAAAAAAAAGCCCTAATAGAGGGGGTCACATTAGGTCATAATTTTTTTAAAGACAGGCTGATTTATGTGGAACACAATTACAAAACAGGCAGGCAAATCAGAACTGATGTTAGAAAAAAAATTAATTAAATGGTCCCTGTGTTTGACAGTTTTGACAGTGCTTTTAATTTGCACAGGTGGCATGTTCTGTCAGACTCTAGTTCTGGCAGGTCACAGCACTACAGACTTTAAGGTTCTGCCTCATTAAACACACCTGATCCAACTAATTAGCAAGGCCTACATGAATTGAATTCACAGCGTCAGGTGAGAGAAAATGCTGATGCTAATCACTGTGGTCCAAAAAACACTGTTTCACGATTTTGTGTAGGAAATTTGCATTGTATGTTTCAACATTAAAAAGACTTGATATATGGCAGCACTGGCTGAACCTCATTACTGGTCACACGGAATTGGGCAAAACGTGGTGTACACTCATCAACCGGAGAGTTAACAGATTTACATATTATACTAAGCAATAAGGTGTTGGCACAAGCGCCTTGGGCTGATGCCCATGTTATACTCAGCAGCCGGGGTGTTGTACATGCCCTTGGCCCAAATACGAGCCAAGCATTTGGGCCAGAATCTGGCCTAGATTCAAACTGATGCAACACCAGCTAAACATATATTCGATCCAGAAACAGCCCAAGTGATTTTTACTATCTGGGTTGACTGAGGAGCTTGACTGGTTCATCTGTTGCACTGTTTAAAGCACCCTTGAAAGAAGGGTAGAGAGTTTAAAAAGCTAGTCATCCAGCCAATACTCTGGCTGGTTAACTAGTTTAGCTTCTGCTCAGAGCTAAGCAGGTTTCATGCAGGCTTGGTTGACTACCTGATCTATTAGCATTACCAGCTAAACTAAGCTGGTCATCACGCTGGCCATACTAGACAAGAAGCTTGGTCATGGGTGTCACCAAGCTAGATCATAATGGTTATCTCACTTGGTCCAGTTGATCATGCTTGTAGACCAGCTAAACCATCAAACTTAAACAAAAACTTAAACAACCATATGCAAAAACTAATCTCGTCAACCAACTTAACCAACTTGTGCTGGCCAGACTGTTTTTTTTTTCAGCAGGAAAGGACAGAACAGACCACCTCAAAAATACTCTGATGTGGGTATCCCACACACACTCCACAGAAAAGGCCACATCTGAGCAAACGCCCTGAGCCATTTCCCCATACTGTTACCTTCCTGTCCTTTTCTTTGGCAGGGTTACCCTGCTGCTCCTCTTCCTTGGAGTAAGGGGAGGCTGTAGAGAAGGACAGTGGCTCTAGTTATCCCACACACCACTGGGTTTTGTCCCAAATCAATTAAACCAGAAGCGCCTAAAGAGCAACTTTTCAAGTGTCAGGAAATGTGCAGGAAAAGGTGCTGGAGCATCAAGGCCTGAAAAATGAAGCTCAGTAGGAGTACAGAACCTGCAGCTCAAAGACTCACTGTACAGTAGCCTGTTCATATGCACTGAGGAAAAATCATGTGTTAAACTGTGTTATTAACAAAAACATCCACTGTTAAGCTGTGTTATTCAAATGTGTACATCCACATTAGAATAACATACACAGATCAAACATAACATTATGACCACCTCTTTGTTTCTACACCCACTCCACTGAATTATAAGATCATGCTGTAGTTCTATAATTACAGACTGCAGTCCTTCTGTTGCTCTGCATTCTTTATCATCATTTCACCCTGTTCTTCAATGGTCAGAACACCCTTAAAGCAGGTATTATTTGGGTGGTGGGGCATTCTTAGCACTGCGTCAACAGTCTGTCTCCAATAGTGAATAGTGTGTAGACAAAGTGTTTAAAAACTCCAGCAGCACTGCTGTGTCTGATCCACTGGTACGAACAGAACATACACTACACTAGTGTTGAGAATGACTCACTACCCAAATAATAACTGCTCTGTGGGGTCCTGATCGTTGAAAAACAGGATGAAGGAGGATAGTAAAGTATGTAGAGAAACAGATACAGGACTACATATATAATTATAGAACTACAAAGTGCTCTTATATGCCCAGTGGAGCTGATAAAATAGATAATTGCTGTAGAAACAAGCAGGTGGTCATAGTGTTGTGCTTGATTGGTGTATTATTAATGCAGAAAGATCTAATTTAGGCTGTATTTAAAACAAGACTGTGATGATGTCAATAGGCCTGACCCATCACCGGTGCATTTTAAGACATTACTATGGACATTGCGTATTAATAATGAATTTTAATATGTAAAAATGTACCTGATAATTTTTCTTTAGGAGATCTAAGTCTCCCAGTTCTCTTACAGGTGATCGAAGGGCCCTCAATTCATTCATAAGGAGGGGGTGAGACTGCTGCTCCATAAAACCTGTGGGGGAAAAAAGGGAAATGTTATTAGTAATTTACTTACCTGTAAAGTGCACTACTTTTAACGAGACGTGTCTGAAAATAACTGATATCAGTATCAAATTAGTATCAGTATCGAAAGAAGCCATTTCTGCAAGCACGCCACAAACAGAGTCGCCTGAGGTATGCAAAAGCACACACAACTCTGTTTGTGGCATGCTTGCAGAAATGGCTTCTTTTGCATCACTCTCCCATACAGCTTCTCCTTGTGCAAAGTGCGCTGTATTGTTGACCGATGCACAGTGACACCATCTGCAGCAAGATGATGCTGCAGCTCTTTGGAGGTGGTATGTGGATTGTCCTTGACTGTTCTCACCATTCTTCTTTTCTGCCTTTCTGATATTTTTCTTGGCCTGCCACTTCTGGGCTTAACAAGAACTGTCCCTGTGGTCTTCCATTTCCCTACTATGTTCCTCACAGTGGAAACTGAAAGGTTAAATTAAGACAACTTTTTGTATCTTTCCCCTGAACAACTATCTTGAACAATCTTTGTTTTTAGATCATTTGAGTTGTTTTGATGAGCCCATGATGCCACTCTTCAGAGGAGATTCAAATAGGAGAACAACTTGCAATTGGCCACCTTAAATACCTTTTCTCATGATTAGATACACCTGGCTATGAAGTTCAAAGCTCAATGAGGTTACCAAACCAATTTTGTGCTTCAGTAAGTCAGTAAAAAGTAGTTAGGAGTATTCAAATCAATAAAATGATAAGGGTGCCCATACTTTTGCACCGGTCAAATTTTGGTTTCATGCATATTGCACATTTTCTGTTAGTACAATAAACCTCATTTAAATCCTGAAATATTACTGTGTCCATCAGTTATTAGACATATCAAACTGAAATGGCTGTTGCAAACACCCAAATATTTAGAACTGAAAATGAGTAAGATTAATAGGGGTGCCCAAACTTTTTCATATGACTGTACAGTCCAATTGTTTGGTGGGGGGAGCTACAGCGTTAAAAGAGAGGAATTACTCATTTGATAATGGCGTTGTTAGAGGGAGGTAGGGATTTTACGCAGCAGGCCAGCTGTAACCCTTTACTGGCTGATGTATAGTCATGTATCCCTCATTACTTACAACTTAAAACTCGTTTGTTTTCATTTTTTACAGTTTTTCACTTACCTCGGACCTCATCTCTTACAGTTCTTACACTCCTCCACACGTAAACCCAATACAGTAACATTCACAAAGACTAATAAATTATCTGATTTTTATTTCAGTGTAACATTTGTTGTCTAAAGCATTACAGATAATAAAAATCATTAATCAGTAATTTTAAGTATATAAATAGGCCAGAATGACTAAATATAAATCACAGAGATTTATCATCATAATGAGCATTTGGAAAGGATCGTTCAGTTTTTATCTTGCACGGTTTTGCATTGCTTTGTCATCCTTTAGAGTCATGATGACTTACAATGACAAACGCACAGCGTCCCGAGATCCCTGACATACTTATTATCAGCATGCTGCTAAAATAAACATGCAAATATACTTAGCTTGAACTTCACCATCTTTCTCACAGGGCTATTCATCTCCTTACAGGACTTATTTACATGGCTAGAGGAAGCCATGCATCATTCGCACGTCATTTCTGAGACCAAATATTAATCAACTTTAGTGTCGGGGGCCGCTTCACCCGAAGCGTTTGGTTGTAATGCTGCCCTGATGATTCACGGTAGCAGAGCTGGTGTACAAATCCACGCTGACCCAGACTTTCACATTTTAACGCAACAAAGGATATAAATTCATTACAGTCTCACTGGCAACTCTTATCATATAGAGCCCCATGCAACACACTCATGTATATCAGCTCATTGGATTATACATTAGCTCTAACCTAACACCCTTTCAACCTTGAAAAAGCATGGGCCTATGAAAACATTTACCCTTCACATCAAAAAGCATTTAATATGTATTATATTACATTGTTATTCATTTTACGATTAAGAAAATGCAGAAATACTTTCACTCCTGACCCTATTTTAGCCAAACACAAATAGACATATTAACTACTTTTGTTTAAAATACTTTAAAACACTTTTTACCCTGACCTCTACTTGTACTTAGTTACTGCAAATACATGTAATGCAATAAAAGAAACACCTTTGGTTCCATAAAGACCCAGAGAAAATGTTATTTTTGAAATATTGATCTTTGAAGACTCTTAATAAATAATAGAATTATTTGTGATCTCACTTATGTTTCGTTCAGCTTTGTCACAGATGTCTCTCCTAAAATACCATTGAGAATAGCATTAGACACAAATGCAACATTATATCTCGTCTTGTTTATTTTGTAATGCAATAAAAACACTAATAATGAGAAGAGAATTGTCCAATCATTTCATAAACAGAATTAAGCTCACACAGTAAACAAAAATCATATGAATGGTATAATTTGAATGGTGGTATTTTCCAGATATTGCATCTTTCTTCAGGTTTATTAATAGCTTATTAAGGAATCCTCTGTTTATATTCTTCCCTTGTGGTTCTTGTCAACCTCTTTCTATCTGGCCTTTAATTTTCCCAAGCTGATTACAGTGGACTGGAACTGACTTTTTTACAGTATATGCAAAACAAGACTAAGACTTTTGACAAATTGGTGGTTATTAATTCAACCCTTTTTAATCAATATATTTATAGTTTGCCTTCTCACTAAATCACAGTTATTTAGTTTGTCTGAAGACAAATCTAATCTGGAATAAAATATACTATACTGTAAATAATTCTGGTGTAAAATTCCTCCTAATAATCTCTGTTGTATTTTATGCATTTATATTATGTTCAAGCCTCAAATTCCACAAATCATTACAGAAAATAAATAGAAGTTACATTGCTGAGCACTTTCCACCCTTTATCCATGCTCTTTTACCCAGTTTGTTCTCTCTTCTGTGTTTAACGAACACACAGCTGGTTTGTGCCCTCAGACTGGCGTGTTGACCTCATATTCTCAGTGATGTCATCATGAGAATATCACACTGAGCCGAGCTCAGGCAGGCTGCTGTGCCATGAAGCTCAGGACTCCGGGAGATGCTGCAGATGATCTATGAATTCTCCTCATGGTCAGACCTTGCACACCCTGGTACACTATTGTTCACAAATTATGTCTAAAGCAGCTGGTTGCTATGAAAATCCCAGGCTAACTGAAGAGCCTTTGTGTGGTCAGGGGTTGCATGTGTTGTTTGTGTGCAAGTATGTGACAAAGAGACAAAGTGCGTGGAGCAGAACCTTACACTGATATTTATACGTGTCAGTGTGAAGTGATTAAAAAGAGCTTGTGCATATACTTGTTCATTACTCTTTGTACTCATTGGATAATGGGTATGGCTGATAGACCTTATGTGTACAAAAAGAAAAATCTCACCACTCATAAAAACTAATAGTGGCATCCTACATGTATACTATTTATCATATTTATAGTATTTTTTTACTACACAGAAATCATATTTTCCCAGCTTAATGAGCTAAATGAGCTAAATGATTAATTGAATTGTCTAAATTATTAAAAGGAACATACTTAAGAAAACATACTTAAGGAATGTTCAACTTAACTGTCCAGCAATGTGGGCATGACAAAAGCCCACCCCCAACATCAAATAAAACTGAATAAAATATACAAATAGTACTTTAAAGTGAAGAGTTACATTCCTCTATATGTGCAATAATGTGTTTATTCAAAGAAAATCTTTAGAAAAGGAATTGTTACGCACACGCACACACACACACACACAACTATTTTGAGGACACAAAAGGCATGTAATATTGATATTAAGCCAGATAATACCAATATCAGTCCAATATAATTTTTCCCCTTACTGAAAACTGTTCTGTTACTATGATCAGAGGTGAGTAGACGGCTTTTCTTTCCCACATATAGTTGTGATGTTGGTCAGAACAGGTGTCTGTTAGATGATTTATCAGAGCTGAGTATCTGATGCTTTCCTTAGAGCAAGTTGGCTGGCCAGTGGTGCTGAATTAGGGGCAGTTTCATTAGAGTCACTGTTTGGCTTCACCTGAGCCGGAGGATGCATATCATCACTGTCCACTGAAAAACAAGTATCTCCATTTTTGCCTTTTTTTTTTAGTTTACTACATAATTTAATTAGACAAACTGTCCCTTACACTGTGCCAATTTTTTTTTTTTTTTAATACTTAAAAATGACCTGAAATAACCTTTTTGTATTGGATAGTCTTCACCCTCCTCATTTTGGGGCAATGCTTCTGATGACAGGAGTTCACATGTACTGGGAATGTGTAATTGTGACCTTCCAAATAGATTATCATATTTAAAATCATTGATTCTATTTTTTTCTTGTGTTATTCCATCCTGTGATTTTGGCCAGTATTGAACTGATACCAATTCTGAGTATTAGATCGGCACACCACTAATTAAATGAGAAGATGCTGGATGGAAAGGGTTCTTCAGCATGATGCCAGGAGAAGAACCATATATGTTTGATGAATACAATCTATTGATTTGTCTTTCCAAGAAAGGTGGCACAGGGCTAACTTACACTATAGTATGTGCAAATGTTTATGGGCACCGCTTTTAATGAATGCATTTGTCTAATCTGAGCTATACTTTCACACAGCTTATATAGAAAGGTGGTAATACCAGGTGTATGATGTAAAATTGTGTTCTCTGGAATGATGGAGCTTCATCCACTACTTCTGAATAATCATCTATTAAACATCCCGACCTCACGAAATGCTCTTGTCACTGAATTCAATCAAATGTTCACACCAATGCTTCACAATATTTTGTGGACTGTAAAGAAAGTTATTCCAACAGGGTAAACTAATTTAAAAAAAACCTTGATTTAGAAAAAACAGTGAATGAGCATGTGTCCCAACACTTTTGTCCACATAGTGTATGTGTTTGTATTCATTGGTGTGTGTGTGTGTGTGTGTGTGTGTGTGTGTGTGTGTTTTATATCCAAGCTGCCTATCAAACTTACGAGTTATTGTTCTAACATATATGCACTCCAAATCACACCACCTCTCTACAATACATTTCCATAACAAAAGAGAGTAAAGGTGTAGAGAAACGTAAAAATGTTTTTCTTGAGGGACAGAAAAGCAAATGAAGACAAAAATAAAGGGCTGAGAGTGAACTGTCATCCGTATTGAATTATTCTGTCTTTTTGAAGAGCAAACAAAAGTTGCAGATGGAAATCACATATGGGGTTGAGGGTCAATAATACAACAGTGTTAAAACTGCTTATTAGGTATCAGTCAACAATAGAGCCAGGAGAGCATGAAGACGCTGTCTTTGTTCTGCAGCAGTCAAGCCTTACATTGGTTAATTACTGTCATATCACTGGATGACACATCATTTGGTTTCTGTTACATGTAGAATTGCTACAAAGCCATCTTATTCCAGGCTCTTATTTCCTATCAGCAAGATGATGACAGTGTCGTCATTCTTAATGGTGTCTGTTACCTTTAAGTCGGCAACTATGAGCACAAGACTAACCTAGAGACCCACAGTGGAATAGAGGGTGCATAGCATTTGTATGGTATAAAATCAACAATCAGAAAAAAAAGTTGGGACAGTGACATTTCTTACATTTACTTTTGTCTGGTCAAATCCATTCCTGCATTTCAGGCCTGGACAATTAAAAAAAAATAGCTGTGACGATTTAAGGCAATTAAGGGCTAATATATAGGTAAATAAATCAAAACAATCCTGATTTAGTATAGAAGAAGAAACCTAATATGTGTGTGTCTTTCTCTAAATTACATAAAATGATTCAAATGTGTAAATGTGTAAAGGTGCAAGCCTAAGCCTGACACCTGTGATCTCTAATCTCCCAGACAGCACTGCATTTAAAGCTATCATTTATCAATAACTCATAGAATCGTAAGAGGTAACTTAAGGAGTCGAGCTTTGTCGAGCACCCCTATGCCTCTTAAAACTTTACTGTGCAGAATCATCTGAGCTTGGAGGCATCTGAGATAGGATTGACAAAATGGAAATATGTATTGTGGTTGGACAAATCAATATTCCATTTTTTTTGTTATCCAAATGTAACAAATACTTTGGAAAATGTTGGTAAGATTTACTCCAATCACTACAGTAATCTAAGGCAGGCTTCACAAATTACTAAAAACATTGCCAATATACTTAATATACCGGAAATAACAGTTGCTCAAAGTAGAATTCTTTAACTAGAAGGTTGCTCTTTTTCTCTACAGCAGTCAGCTGTAATTAAGTGATGCAGAAGATTCTGGACATGTTTTCTCTGCAGTTATTTGCATTGTGAAAAAAGAATATTTTTACAGATTATTCAGATAAGCTTAATGTGCTTAATCAAGTACATGTATTATTGTTTTTGATTATTTTTCTGTTAAAGAATGTTTACCTGTTACTGTATATATAAAATCCCTTTGATTTATTTGTTTCCAGTCCAACATTCTAAATAAAACAAATGTAAGATGTTAATACCTCACTGAAAACATGAACTTTATTATTACTATTATTATTATTTATTTTTTATACATATATTTCCACATGCCCACTATTTGAGCTACAAACACCCTCTGCCCTGTCCCCTACATGTGGCAATACTACTGTACATTTGAATGATAAATCCTATTAGCAATTCAGCTGAAGGACGAAGCACCACAATGAGACAGTAGTGCATCTCACAGCTGGCACGGACAGAGCGCTCTAGCCAGCCTCTGGAGAACAAAACAGGAATTATGCCCCGAACAAAAGAAAATGTATGTATCAAAAGTAATAAATAAATGCCAAGCACCAGCCTGCCACGTCAAACAATGGAGCGAATTAAAAATAGTTGCTTGATGCCATTGTTCTCTGTGCAGGGTCGGGTTATGTGCTTATGGTCGTACGAATGAGCGGGCCTGATCACAGAGATGCTCTTGTCTGATACAGTGGTGCATGCCCACATCTCCCTATGATTCACACTCACTCTCACATCTGCAATCAGCACAGACCTGATAGCTTTCCCTTGTGCCACTACAAAAGATCTGACCATTTGAGAGATAAACTCCACAAGAGCTCTAAGGAGGATCTGGCACTAAAATATTTTGTTAATTTTTAAATCCTGTAAGTTGTGAAGTTGGGCCTTGGAGCATCACATCAATGAGCCTACGGTGTCCATAACCCTGTAGCCAGAGCACAGGTTGTGCTTTAATGCTTTTCACCCTGTCATGGTAAAATATCAAAGTAATTAAAAAATATATATTTTAAAATAAGGTCAACCATGAACAATTTAAAATGTTTTCAACTGTTGAGCTGCATTCAGAATCAATCTGTATTACAGACATAGTGCACTTTATAGTTTGTAAGCCATTTTGTAGCGCTGTTCGAAATTCAATGATCCCATAATGCATCGCACTGTGTAAATGTAGAGTACAGATGATGTACGCTAGAAATACCAGTGTAGACCATAATGCAGAGTGGTGGTGTTGGGTTAGACAGTAAAGTAAGAGTAATTGCTACATACAGAATAGTGAAGGAGTGATTGAACCATTCTGATCACAGCTTTAGTTAACTAGTATTTTGTCAAAAGACAGTTTTCTCGAATATTGTGTACACTGTTATGGTAAGCTTTAAGACAGGTTAAACAATCTTAAAGAAAACGGGCATTTGACAAAATTGTGGTTAAATAGAGCTGCATTTCACTTGAATGTAAGTGAAAATGTAAAATTATTGATTTAGGAAACTTTGTATGTGCTCTATAGTTTTATAAATATGATAAATAGTTAAAAGAGCATTCAGTAGGAAATGAGAGCTAGCGTGAAATAGCTACAGCAGTTCAATTTCAAAACACCACAGAGAGTTGTCTAACCCCGCCCACCCCTCCCCAGACACAAGGCTAGCTCGGGTTGCCAAGTTGAGGAGGCTAAATCTACACAATGCAGCGCAAGACGAGTTCAGTAACTTCTACCATGGCAAGCAACGACGAATCATACTCTAAGTTAATCAGCTAATGAATACATTTTGAGTGTTTTTTATTGTTTGTACATTATAAAGTGGCTCATGTGAACTTTATCCGTAATTAGCTAACATAGCTTTATGCACCGCTAGCTGTGTTAGCCTAAACCAAGCCAGTCATACCGGTTAAAATCCCACTGCTCCAAACATACACACTCCAGAGCTGGAGTTACTGTTTTACAGTAACGTTACCTAGTTATATATTGCTTAGTTTAACAGATAACATATAATTTATATTTGAGTAGCCTACCGTTTTATCTTGTTGCAGCCTGATGTAGATCTTAGCTATGACCTGCCCTTACTGCTGTCAAGCGAAGCCAGTGAAGACTGGGCAAGTGCCGCTGGTAGGAGAGGCAGAGAAACTTTTTAACTCACTGCCAATATTTACTCTTGTTTTATTCTTTTTGGTCACTGAGCTTCTTTAAGACATGCCAAGGCTTTTTACCAGCCTGCTTGCTAGCTTCCATGCTGCAGCACCGATCGCTCACTGTTGCGTACTGGCCATCTCAGGGGTTAACATTAGGGAATGAGCAGCAGGCTAATTTTAGATTAGTAAATCACTGTAAAGTAGGCCTGTCACAATATATTTTTTGGGGGGTGATAAATAGTCTCAGAAAAAAAAATATGATAAATGATGCCACTGGTATGTAATTTCATTTTTAAGAGCATAATATTAATGAATATTTGTTTAGGAGATATTTTCTTGTCTTTAAAACGCTTAATAAAAGACTGTATAACGATAATGGATTGAGCAATATTCATCTGTCAACAGCCCAATCTGCTTCTACTACTAATGTGAAGAACCGCACACACGTGTCTGCATGTGTTTACAGTGAAGGCCTTTCTAGACAGATGCTTATCTGAACTTCGCTTGTGAGGAAAATTACTGTAAACATCCCCATCTAGTGGACAGCAGTGATAATCTGAGTTTAAAACAGAGATAATAAATAAATCAATGTAGTACCACAAATCTCTCATTTTACTTATGTTTTTGTCCTAATTTTGACACTGTGGAGTTTTTTTGTATGCAAACCAGTGTGTGATATATGGAGTGATTTGTGAAAGCTGAGAAGAGCACAGACACTCCCTCTTTTAGGTTTCAGTTCCTCCTTTCAGTTAGGTTTCATGCCTAATTTCAGCATTTGCCAAGGAGACATTTAAGCTTTACACAAGGACTTGTCTAGTAGACATTATATACATATAGTATAACAATTGTAATTTTGTGAAATGTGGGTTTATATGAGTCATTTTATGTAGATGTAGTAACTGCAGCAGGGGACTCTTGGGGCCTACAGAATGAGGGAAGCAGTCACCATGGGCATGAGCCAACATTTCTACACACAGGTAATGAGAATTTTTTATCTAAAATGCCACCTATTTTTGTTGTTGTGGAACTATTGAACTCCCTCTGTGCGGTTACAAATGGTGGGTTTCCATTTGTGTCGTCTTCTGCCTGCTTCTGCGTCCTGCTCTCAGGCCACTTCCTCCAACACAGCCAATTTTAGCTTCCTGACAAGGAAGTGCAGTCTGTCACCCCACAGACATAGATCCATTTTAATCATGTTTTCTTCATCTTCTGTGCAGAGTGCAGCTCCGGTCACTCAAGTCACTGTCTGGTGAATTGAGCATGGATTCTTCAGAGGCCCGTCTACTAGACCTGAGGACTGGTGATGAAAGAGGAACCAGCACCACTCATCCTAAAGAGTCTGAGCATCATCAAGAAACATCAGTTGATACTGGTTAGTGTTGTTTTCTATAGTATGTAATTGTGAGTTAAATTTTGGACTTCATTCATTCAAATTTCTGTTTTGTCATAGGTCTGGAGGCATCTCCAGGCTTCAGTGCCTCCTGTCTGACCACAGCGGAGCTTCAGCAGCACTGGAGGGCCGTGAAACAGGAGATCAGATGTATTAAACTGCTGTTTGAGATCCCCTCTACACGCACCATCGAGCAAGCCACCTCTAGATATGTGGTAAGTGAAAGAGACTATGATGATTTTTTCTTATTTTATTATTAAGGACACATTTTATATTAGGGGTGGGAAATAAAACAATATTTTATTGTATCTTGATCAATTTGGGTATTGTGATATAAAGTATATTTTTCTTGAAATATCATAGGTTATGTCAAACATTAAACAAAGGCATGTTTTAATATCATAAATGCAATTAGTGTAATTCTTGTTTAGTGTAAAGTCTTGTTTACTTCGATGAAGTGCAGCAAATTGTAAATTAATAAACCCCTGTAAAGTTGGCCTGTCACAATTACAATTTTCTTTGGACGATAATTATATTATCATTTTATGCCCCTGATAATATGATGTAATAATGTAATTACTCCCTTCTAAAAATTAATTTTAATTAATAATTGTTTATGAAAGAGTTTCTTGTCTTTAAAACAATTCTTTTTAAAAATAATAATGGCAGCATTTCTTTGGCTATATAGTACATATCTGTAGCCTGCACAATTTTGTCAAGTTAATACACTATATTGTCAAAAGTATCTACTCACCTGCCTTATTAGTGATGTAAGGCTTGAATGGAGCTGCTCTGTCATGGAAACCCATAATAGGAAGCTCTCTGCACTCTACTGTTCTTGAGCTAATCTAAAGGCCACATGAATTTTGGAGATCTGTAGTGATTGAAAGTTAGTGACCTCTGCACCCTAAGCACGTTAGCATCTGCTGACTCCGCTCTGTCATTTTACATTAACAGAGCGAGCCGTTTTTATTCCCAGTCTCTTTCTTTTTGCTATTATAAGACTGACAGTTTACTGAGGAATATTAAGTAGCGAGGAAATTTCACGACTGGAAATCCTATCACGATATAACGCTGGAATTCACTGATCTCCTGACAGCAACCCATTCTTTCACTAATGTTTGTAGAAGCAGTCTGCATGCCTATGTACTTGGTTTTATACACCTGTGGCCATGGAAGTGATTGGAACGGGAGTTTAATTATTTTTAATGAGTGAGCAAATACTTTAGGCAATATTGTGTATGAACACTGTTGGGGAAAAGCATCAATAATTACCTACTTAATAATTAATAATACCTTAATAATTAATAATTACCTACCGCTCTACAACTGTGCTTTTTGTTGCCAGCTCGGAAAAATGAATAGTTCTGATAGTGTCACGATCAAGTTTAGATAATTAATAAGAAATAGTGACTCAAATGTTTTGGACTTACTTAATCTATACTGTTTATCACAGGTGTACAAAATAGTGGTGATCAGATCAGGCAGTTATGACGGTGAGCGGGTGGCCATTGAACGTCGCTACTCAGACTTCCTCCATCTCCACCATCAGCTGCTTCAGGACTTCAGCGAGGAACTAGAAGACATCTCCCTTCCCAGGAAGAAACTGGTGGGAAACTTCTCAGAGGAGAACATTGCTGAGAGACGTGTGGCCCTGTGTGATTACCTGACCCAGCTCTACTCCCTGCGCTATATCCGCCGCTCACCTGCTTTCATAGCATTCTTCACCCACTCTGAGCTGAAGGCTGCCCATGATCTGCTCCGGGGAGGTCGCTTCTCCCAAGCCCTTGAGATCCTACAGAGCGCTTTAGTGCTCCAAGAAAAGCTGTCCACCCATGATGCCACTCTGCTGGTGCCTACCCTGTGTGCACTGGTGGTATGCCAGAGGGACCTGCAGGATTTTCATGCTGCTTTTAAGACTGGCCACAGGGCACTGCCAGCAGTGAGACGCTACGGCCTAAGCAAGTATCGAGCCCCTCTGCTGGAAGCCATGGTGGATCTTGGGTATAAGATGGAGCAACCCGTGGCCCAGCTACAAGCAGAACTTATTAAAGTTCAAAACTCACCACGTGAACAAATATCACTAGTGTCACTAAAAGAGCTTGTGGTGCAAGAGTTTACATGATTCCAAAGATTTATAATGGAAAAAAATGCTATTGATACTGACTTTCACTTTGTATATTTTTGTGTTTTTCTTGAGATACAAAATCTACAGAATATGAAGTTTGGGGGAGCCAGAAAAGATTAAAAGGTTTTTATCATTATTAATTAGTTATTAATTATTCAAAGCAACAAGGGATCATTGCTCAAATCAACTGCTCATACCACACAAATAGATTTTTTGATGTTTCTGCATATAGCAGTTATTTATCACTCATAGTCTCTTATTTTCTGATCAAAGATTTATTTTATTTTTATAGTGTGCTTATGACTTTTATACTTTGTTATATATTGTTATTTATATAAATACAAGGTCAGAGTCAACAAGGTTATAGACTAAACTTGGATATAATCATAAAATCACTTGCTATTGATAAAAAACAGATTTTTTTTTTTTTACTTTAAGTTAAGTTAAAGTTTAATTGGTAGCGCCATGCTCAATTATGTACATGTACATTTCAGGTATCAAAAAGATGGAAAGATTTGGGAATTTTCCATACTGTCTGACGGCCAGTCCAAGACGGTTGACCATCAAACAGTATGTTTTTGGCTTAATAAACAGCTAGTCTTCAAAGCATGATCAACTTAAAAAAGCTAGAACATCAGTATAACCAAGTGTGAACAGCTTAGACTTGTGTGACCAGCAAGAACAAAATCAAAGGCGGCATACACTGGTCAAGAGCTGGGTAACACACAGACATACATACATACATACATACATACATACATACATAGAGTACCATTCAAAAGTGTGGATACACATTCGTATTAATATTTGTTGTTTATTTGTATTATTTACTACATTGTAGATTCATATTAAAGCATAAAAACTATGATAAAAATATGAGGGAAGCCATATGTAGTTAGGTAGTAGACAAAAAAGTGTTTGGCCCAACACACCCAAAAAATCAAAAGGTGCTGCTTTGATTAAGTATAAAATATATTTTGTCATGTTTAACAATTTTCTTGATGGGGTATGTGTTTCTTTAATCTTTGAAGTCTTCAAAATAAATCTATAATGTAGAAAATAATACTTTTGACTTGTTTTTTATTCAATTTTCACCTTGAAAACCAGCTTCTCTAAAACCAGCGTAGACTATTTGAAACAGGCAAGTTGTTCTTGAGTCTTTTTTCACATTTTCAAGAAAAAATAAAAATAAAATAGTGTACATGACTGATTATGAGGATATTTACAATGGAGCATGGACCAGTATTTCATATTTCATGATATGCAGCCTTGAAAATTTATTTACATCTTAATTTCTGTTTTTATTTATGTATTTATTTTACTTTTTATTTTATTATTTTTTGCTTAATATTTTTTTGTTTTACTTAACAGGGAAATACGAAAGGAGAGTAAGTGTTCCTGCCATTGCTTCAACAAAAATAGTTATTAATTGAATAGTATTTGGCTTTGGGTGAACCAAAAACGTGCTGTAGCTCACGAACTCGAGATCAGACATGATTAGTCGCTTCAGGCTCGACCGTGCGATTAACCGTGTCTCTTTGCAGTCCTGAGCATGCGCACATATTTATATCCAGCGTGTTGAGATGAGAGCGGTTAGCTTAGCGGAGTAAACAGATCAGAGCCTGAAGATTTTTACACTGACTGATAAAACCTGACCTTGCAGTGAAGCCGAGCTAAACAACAACAACAACATAATCAAGAATATTACAATGGCAAACGACGGTTCAGCGAAGTTATCTAAAAACCTGCTGCGGATGAAGGTGAGTGCTGTTAGCTGTGGATCCTCACTGACCAGAAGAAGCCCTGGTTTAACCACCAAAACTCACTTATTCCCATTTAATGTCCTTTAATGAGACTTTCAATATGTATAACAACTCCCTAAACAAAAGAAACAGCATTTCTTGTCGTTCAAAACTTCGCTTATCATTTAACTAGCAGTGCTATTTCCATTTTATCCCAAACACAATCGTGCTAAATATTCAAATAAAGCAAATGATTAAAATAAAGTCATAAAGAAAAGTAATAAAACACAAAAGCTAAGCTAAATTATATTCCTCCACAGTTGTGCAGATACATTCTTGGCTTGGGCTTACTTTTGCCATGCTTTTCCTCGTAAGGGAAAACTATTTTAGTTAAGCCCATGGGATGGCACGGACAAGTGACATTAACGTAGCTATATAGTACTTTAGGTCTGGAAAAATCTATATTTTTCAAATTTATAAGGTATTCTCGGTTATGATTTTTAGTTATTTTTCATTTTAAGCAGACAGCACTATTTAAAGTGTTGCATAATCCATTGTGTCCTTGAACTTACATTTAATTTCAGTTTCGTTTGTATTATTATTTTTGTTTAATATTAAACATCCTCCTTCAACATAACATGTAGGTTTACAGCTTTTTCCGTTTTTAAATGAATTTCTCTGATTTTGCTATTTATAGGTATAAATGAGTAAAATGAACTTTGTTGTTTTATTCTATAAACTATGGAAAACCTTCTTAGCAGAAAATGAGAAATGGCTGAAATAACAAAAAATGCAGAGCTTTCAGACCTCAAATAATACAAAGAAAACAATTTCATATTCATAAAGTTTTAATAGTTCAGAAATCAATATTTGGTGGAATAACCAAATGCATCTTGGCATGTTCTCCTCCACCAGTCTTACACACCGCTTTTGGATAACTTTATGGCACTCCTGGTGCAAACATTCAAGCAGTTCAGCTTGGTTTGATGGCTTGTGATCACCCATCTTCCTCTTGATTATATTTCAGAGGTTTGTAATTCGGTAAAATCTAAGAAATTTATCCTTTTTAGGTGGTCTCTTAATTTGTTTTTCCAGAGTTGTATGTTAAACACTGTACAAACATAACATGCTTGTATTCCAGTTACAGAAAAGTCTGAAACATTAAAATGACTGCAGTATAAGAGTTACAAGTTTCTGACAGAAGCAAATGTCTGTCTACTGAAATGTCTTCATATAAAGGTGTACAATCTTGATGATCCCATTTTGAAAAATCGTATTCAAACGCTAATTCAGTTAATCTGATTAATCTCCCAGCCCTATAGTACTTAATACCTCACTTCTGCCCATAAAAGAAAATGTTTGTGGCTGGTGTGGTATTAATATTAAAATAATATTAGTTAGCTAACACGTGTTTCCTTTAAAATTCAATTTTGTTAACATTCAGATTAATACATTAACTGTTGATGCAGTCAACCTCTCTGTCCACTTTGCAAGCCTATAGGTGTAAACAGCAGAATTACAGATTATTTTTTGTATCTCTTAAATAATTTTGCTTTATGTCCCCACAGTTTATGCAAAGAGGCCTTGATGCTGAGGCAAGGAAACAGTTGGAGGAAGATGAGAAGAGAATTATTAGTGATGAGCACTGGTATCTGGACCTGCCTGAGCTTAAAGCCAAAGAGTAAGCTTTCCTTTTGACTTTTCCATACATGCCTTACTTATGCAGTTGATGTTTTATTTTTGAGATAGGGATAATTATATTTAAAGTTCCTATGAATAAACCAACTCATGGCCCTCCTCTGCCACACCTGAACCATGTAAATGCTCTGCACAATCAAAAGCGAGGAGCAGCATATACATTTCAGAACATAGACTGAAGCCCATAAGGTCCATCACCACTGATAATCTATACTGGTATTCTTTACTGTTAATCATTTAATAGATTATCTGAAATTAATCAGTTTATCATCTAAACTTGGAAGAGTAGGTCATTTTGATAACATAACCTGTACAAATTTAACATTTCAATGTCAAAAGCACTGCCAGACCTAAACACATGCTTTAGGGATGCACAAAAAAAAGTTTGTCTAAAATTAAAAAGGGAATAAACTGATTTTTTTCTCTACTATATAGATCACAGCCTAAATGTATATGTTGCTTTTTAAAGACAAAAAAAATAATAACAAAAATATACTTTAAAATATTTTCTATTTTACAGCTAACATTTTTGTCCCCTAGCTGACACATCAACAAAGTATAATACGTTTACGACAGTAGTGCTATTTTAATCATTAATTTACTTTAGCTTTGCTATTCTAGTCACACATTTATCTAGCAAGCTAAGTTTTGTGTGCCTGCTTTTGCTGGTGTCAGTGGAGACTATTTTAATTAAATCACAATTAGATACTACTGCACAAGGGTGCAATTTATTTTGGGTTCCAGATATGAATGTTTAGGGAAGAAAAAAAAAGCACTATTCCTTCCCTCCCCAACCCCCACCTCCTGCTGGTCGATTAGAAGTAACTTTGACAACAAGCCTTCTCCTCTAACTTTACCTGTATTTTCTACTTATTCAGAAGCTGCATTGTTGAAGAAAGGAGTTATGTGCCATGTGAAGACTTGGTTTATGGAAGAATGTCATTTAGGGGTTTCAATCCTGAAGTTGAGGTAAACTGTGTGTACATTTCCCCCCACTTATATTTTACATATGAATTTTACACTTTTATTAAATGTTTTAATTATTGTTTGATATCAAATGCTCTGCAGAAGCTGATGGTTCTAATGAATGCTCCCAAAGAGGAGGAGGATGATGAAGAGGAGAAAGATGTCGGCAGAATGGACACAGATATTACAGATGAGGACATGGCTAAAAGGTGGGTGGTAAAAGTATAGTGACAGAATTTTAAGCAGGTATTTTTTTTATAAACTGTTTTTGGTTAATGTTTTCTCTTCTATAACAGGTATGGAAGTTTGGTTGAGAGCATGAAAAGAAGATTTGCCAAGAAAAGGGAACGCTCTTCTCTCAAGGACAGCGAGGAAGACCTCAACCATAATGTTGAACCATCACAACCAAAGAAAGCTTTCTTAAAGCCGAAGGACTGATATGTTTTTACTGGTGTTATACAAAGTAGTCTTTTATTGTTATTTTTTTATACATATACAGGAAATGGATTTTAAGACTGTAGTTTTGTTGTAACAAAGGTGCTGTAAAATAACAGTAAGGAACTGGATGTCATACATCCTTATTTTTGAGTGTAAAGAATATGTTAATTATATTTTACCAACAGTCTGGTTCAAGTGTCCTCTTAATGAATGTAATGCAATTGCAGATTCACAGTTAATAATCTATACACTTTGGTTATTATTTATGTGGTATAAGTGCATATATTTGAACAGTTTTGTTCATATTGTACAACATTTGTGTATTGCTTTAAAATGAATGAGGTCACATGATAAAGTTTAACAGTATGCTCAAGCTGTGTGTTGTTCATTTTTTAGAAGCCACTCCAGCTGGTGGAACACTGTAATACTTAAAAATGTTTGAAAAAATGATATCAAATAGCCAGGTTGGGCAGAACCTGTGGATGAATGGAACAGACCAGGCAGCTGGTCCTGGATGATAGAAGGCTCTGGGTGTTTCTGAGAGCAGTGCATGCTTTATAGCTTCCACAACGGGCCCAACATCAGTGCTGCCCTGTGTATTCATAGAGCTTAAACGCTGTTGCAGGGAGCAAATGTACTCGTCCCCATATGCCTCTCTTACTTCTTGGGGCAGACTGCTAAGGATCTCCTTCTGAACTTGAATCCATTCCTGTTGATTGCCCAGAATGTCTGTTAGGTGAAAGGAAAATTAATTTGTTGATTA
Organism: Astyanax mexicanus; assembly: GCF_023375975.1. NCBI lineage: Eukaryota > Metazoa > Chordata > Actinopteri > Characiformes > Acestrorhamphidae > Astyanax > Astyanax mexicanus. The sequence goes on from NC_064409.1 coordinate 59,112,917, forward strand.
ATAAAAAAAGAAAGAGATGGATTAACAGAAGGATTGTAGTCAGTACTAAACCAGTGCTTTGAGTGGTTACATTTTAAATGTACACATGTAGGACAACAGAAAGGACAATAACAAGACACTGGCATGCCAAAAGTCATGGGACATCAGTATGTAAATTCAGCCTGATAGCAGGTGGCATATGTATGGGACATCCCGTTTCTATAGTTGGAAAGTGGACACCACAGTTTGCGATAATTATTGTGACTTGCAGCATCTGGCTTGCATTGTCCGTGCAAATTGACAAGTGACTGTCAGAATTCTCGTCCACATGCAATGCAGGAGACCTCAGATGCATGTGCAGTAATCTTTAGGTTCTATGGGACATGGAAATTGTAATGGGACACAGTATGAGTTCCTTTTCCATGACATTTGGCATGTCACTGTAAAGCTGTTATACTGTAGGGCTGATAAGTGGTGTTACTGTTGCTCTCAATTCTGATCCAGTTCAATACTTACTAGTCTTGAAACCCCCAGGCTGAATAACAGCCACTCTCACTCCCCACTGGGACAGTTCTTGTCTCAGAGCTCCGGAGTAGGAAATCACAGCTGCTTTAGATGATCCATAAGCAGCAAAACCAGGAAAAGGAACTTCCCCTGAAAAAGTTTGATAAAATACTGAATGAACATCCAAAACTGGTACATTTGTCCAGATGTTTTATTTTGGCAGTTTTTGGTTAAAATCTAACAGTGTGCCATTGTTCAGAGATTTTATGTAATCACTTTCAGTAGAGAACCCCTAACATTGTGTTAAATCACCTGTGTCTAGGCTATTTAATGTGTATAATTACAGTGTTTCTCAAAACAGTAAAGTCACAAAACTGTAGATCACAATGTATTAAACTTTACTCTGCTCAACCAAACCAAAGCATCTAGACATTAGTTCACTAAATGTCATTCAAATTAGTTAATTGGTTTGTCAAGACCTGTGAAGTTGAGTTTTAATTTCTATTTAACTTTTTTTTTTTAGTTTCTGAATTGAGAATTATCTGTCAGGTGAATTATGGCATTTACTTATGAAGGGAAGTTGTCTGGATAAAATAAGAGCCACATGCAATCAATCATGGCCTTACAATGCCAGAGGCTGGATAAAGGGTGCAGCTAATTGTTAGGAAATAAATAATTCGAACGTTTTTTTAGAGAGAACAGGTGTGTAATCTTACAATGTAGTCTGTACTGTAATACAGTATACTTACTTTAACACCTAACTTACTGTAACACTGATGATTTGAGAAATTCATCAAAACTGTTAGAAAGAATGCAAACTATCAATAGTTCTTCTGGATCAGGCTGCCCACCCAAACTAAGCAGTCTGGGTCTTTCTCAGACAGGTAATCAAGAACCCTGATGCTACAACACTTAGGTTGGCAGTATGCAAATCTATCATAAAATTTTACCTCAGAGAAGACACATTATTGACTCCCAGAACACAAATAGTAAAATCCTTTGATTAAATAATAAAGTAACACTATTTTTCCTGTTTGATCAACGTTATAACTTCCTACTGAATGGAAGAGCAAACATGTTGCATTCAGTCAGAGTGAAAGTATTTTAATCACATTTTATTGCTTCTCATATCACCATTGTGATATCCTATTTCTTTATTATGCAGCCCTAGTTTTCAGTCACCCAGGTCATTGAACTGTATAGTAGTATTTTAGTCAAGGTCGGTACAGTGCTGTTTACCTGCAGACTACTAAACCAGCACTTTCAATCATTTTAATTTAATAAATCTTACTAGTCTTTTTACATGTATGAATCTTAATATGATATTCAGGGCTGTCCAGAACGGACTCCAAAGCACTATTTTTTCCTGTAAAAATTACATTAATATATTGGTTCTAATGTTTTGAATTATAATGTATGCATAGCATCTGTTACAGTACACTGACATATAATGGACAATGTTATGATTTTGTTTTGTCTGGCATTTCAGGCTTACTATGAAGATAACAACTGCTATGTCTCAGAAGTAACAGAATCTTTACATAAAATCTTAAGAAAAATGAGAAGAGGAAAAAAATCCTACAGTGCAGACTGTCGCGCTTTGTACTAACATACCATGTTAAAACATGTTCTTCATACTAAAAGAGCCCTGAGCTTTGTTAAATGGCACTGGAGTTTACAGGGCAGTGTGAATGGTTTGCTATGTTTACACATAGATGGTGTTTACAACATAGCACTTTGAACTAAATAAGAGAACACTACAATATAATGTATATTGCTCAAGCTCTGAAATTACAGAGATAATATAAAAATTGATTAAAATTTTTCATTTTTATGATTTTTTTTAAAAGCATTTTTAAATGCAAAATTTTGCTACCATAATATTCCAACATTGATATTTTGACCACAATTCTGAAATTCATATAAAAATGATGACGTAAAACTGCACCTGCCAGACTGGATATGTTCACAATCCTCCCTTTAGATTGTCGTATCAAAGGCAGGAATGTCTGTGTCATCTCCACACCGGCAATGAAATTGACATCCAGGGTTTTTCTAAGTATTCTGATTGGAAGAATTTCCCCATCACACAGGTATCCAATCACTCCAGCATTGTTTACCAATCCCCAAAGACCTGAGAACAAAACATAATGCAAATTTGATATTGCATTTAACAAATCTGTTTTAATGATGTAAAAACCTATGCATTTCCATGGATCCCTTACTGGGATGGATACATTTTAGCCAATTATAAATAGCATTCCAGCTTGGGACACTTTTTCAGAGTCTTCGGTAGCCAATCAGACCAGTGCATATTTAAGCAATAATACACGAGAAGGAGTGCTATAACGTGTAATATTGGCACACTGTAGATCAGAACAGCAGTGCCAATATTACATGTTATAACACAAACCTCGAGAGAGAATGTACAGCTGCTCTATACCCTTTGGCCTAGTTCCAGGAGGCTTGTTTTTACGCGTGCAACGTTGCAAAACTTGTAGGTCATCGGGCAAGAGCTAAACAGGCAATTCCAGTATGAATAAATCTTTTCAATCTACCTTACAACTGCTTTAGTCTATTGACATACATACATTACATACATTTTGTTACCTCTCTCTCCTGTCTGGCTCTTTATTAACTGCAGGGCAGCAGAGATCTGGCTGGTGTCTGTGACGTCCAGTTGGAGGACAGTAAGTTGTGAAGATGAAAGTCTCCTGAGCTCCTGTGCTCCTGGTCCACTTTCCTTCAGCACCCCAGCATATACCTTTATTCCAGCACTGTCCAGAATCTTAGCAAGACTGTGGCCAAACCCTGAATCACAACCTGTTCCACACATGGGCAACATAATGCTAAAATTAGGATTCTCACCACATGCAGTGACATAAAACTTGTCTTGTCAGATCAGGTTATACGCTATGTAGTAACACTGGGATTCTTTCAACAGTATCTTCCTAATACATTTTTTAAATTGGTTCTTGCAAAACAGAATTGTTCACAGGTAGTGTGCAAGTCCTCCAAGTCCAAAGTGTTTAAGAATTACTGCTCCATAACTATTATATACTATTCCCAATTTAAGATAATCTGCACTGGAGATAAAAAAAAACATTTAAAAATGATTTGTGAATTGTATTTGAACCCAAAAACAAATCAGCATCCATTAGAAATATGCCATACACGAAGTTAATAAAAGGCATAAAACCAGTACAAAAATATTGTATGTGGTTAAAAAAGAATTAAAATACTTTGAATTAAGTATTATAAATCATAGTGTAAAGAATAATAAAAACAATATTTGATACAGTTTAAAACAGCTCAAATTATTGTCTGACCTGTTCCAGTTTTTGCTTTCACAGTGTAGATCAGATAAGCAAGTCACGTAAAGTGTTTTACGTAAAGCTTGTACAAGGTAAAGGGTAAAGCTAAAGTTTAACCTACCCCTAATCTGAAGGCATGCTTTATTGCACATTTTGTAACACATTTTCTTAATGCTTTTATAAGTAAACCTGGAATATTTTATACTGATTCATTATTAACCATGAACTCCATGACACTTTAACTGAAGAAGCACTAAATGATTTTGAGCAACAAAAAAAAACATAGATACCTGTAATCAGCACTGATTTGTTATGTGCAGGCAGCAGATGCTCCTCTCTCCTTGAAGTGAAGTAAAAGACAGTGTAGCACACACTCAGCAAAGCCAACACCAGGCATCCAGCTGGTGCCATACAGCACAGTGTGAGCCCGAGCAATGCCACTGACCATGCCACCCAGCTCCCTCCTCTACCCCACAGCAAGAGCAGTAAGGTATTGGTGGCTATTACCAGCACACACAGCGGACACAGCCATGCTTCCCCTCCACCTGCCTCCATTCTCTGCAGAACACTGGGCAGGGAAAAGAAAGTGTGTTGAGCTGGTATGTAAATAAAGTGTAATGAGTCACAGACTGTCTGCCTTTCCTTCTTCTCTTATCTGCTTAACAGGAGGATCTCCAGTGTTTCATAGCCCAGGTTATCACTAAAGAACCACGCCTCTCACACAGGAAAATAAGTTTCAGGTTTAAACAGGTTTTTCAGTTTGGCCAGTGCTGACTGGATTTGGGGTCCTAACATTGGCTGGAATACAATACAGTCTACTCTAGTGGGGTAAATTGCAATTGTGATGGTAAGTTCTTTTGAGTATAGGGATAGTCTTAATGTGGATCTGGAACAGTGAATGCCCTGTGTCATTCATATGAAAACATTTTCTAATGTAATTTAGTGTAATCATTAAATATATCCATGTACCCCATTGCAGGGTTGATCTATCACTTTGTTTTACTTTCTTTATTTTGCCTGTTTGTAATTAAATAAGTAACTGATAGCTTATTGAGCAAGAGGACATTAAAACAAGGCTTGATTCTGCGTTACTGTATATTAAACTGATAAGATTAACTGTGAGTTAATTAACTACACCAAGCTTTGGGTGGCCTTTACTTTTAAGAATACTATTTAAATATTTATAATTCAACAAATAAAAGACTTGATAACTTGATGTTATCTTACTGCAATATTTTGCTAATATATATATATATATATATATATATATATATATATATATATATATATATATATATATATATATATATATATATATGTGTGTGTTTTTTTTGTACATTTAAATTTAAAAACAATATAGATTGTTAATTATTAGTTACAGTTTTTCCACATTGTTTAGATACAAAATGTGGAACTATGCACACAAATCCAAAAACATTAAGCTCGTGTCGACATTGTGACTCCAAACTGCTAAACTCTAAACACAATTCCACATGTTCTCACTCAAATATCATTCTAAATCACAGCTTTGCAAATCATTAAACACAAACTACATCATTTAGTACACCTTGCTCACCTAAGAATCACTGACCTTCAGATACAAAACTCTAATTACCAAGAAGTCTCATACAAGTTGCACCTATGTAAACTTCATTAGAAGAACGTTTCAATCATTTGTCAGAATATAAAAGAGGCCTCAAGTGACTGATACAGCCCTCCTATGTTGTCATCTGGAATAATGTAAGTTTCCACCGGGCAGCTCTGGTCAATGACTGGTTCACTACATCCACAATTTGTTGTGCTGCACCTTCCACCATATTCCCCATTTCTCAATCCAATAGAGGAATTCTTTTCTGCATGGAGGTGGAAAGTGTACAAACGCAGACCCCAGAGTGTGTGGCGCTACTTCATGTTATGGGGGAGGCATGTGATGACATCCGCGCAGATGATTGTCAAAGATGGATTTGCCATGCAAGGTGTTTTCCTCCGCTGTTTGGCGAGGGAGAATATTGCAGCTGATGTAGATGAGGTCTTCTTGCCTGATCGAGATCAGAGGTCTGATGAACAGTGATCTGTTTCTTTGCATTTTGCAATAAATACATTTTTGTTTCCTATTTGTATGTGAACTGATTTTCCTCATCATGTTTCTCATTGTACTTACATAAGTGAAAATTACAGTTTTGCAACATATTACATACAGTAAATATAGCTTACATTTTTGTAGTACTGTAAATGGGGGGATCCTACACCACACCAAATAAATAAAAACAACAGAAAGCCAACATATTTCCATGGACTTGTGTGCATTTTAATTTGTACAGCCGCCTCATGAAGTCAAAAACATAACTAAATACTTCTGATATTAGTGCTTTGATTTGATCTGGTCAATGTTTATTTGATGCTCTGTGAGAGATAAGCATAAAATAACTGTGTGTGTTGTTTTGGTGGAAGGAATCAGTTTTGCTGGAGATTTGTGGAGTTTCAATGTTTAGAGTTTTGAGAAACTGAGCCGAGTTTTTAGAAATGCGTTTAAACATTTGTGAAAAACTGTAACATGTAAAGGCTGGTGTCAGATAATGATTCATTTTGTGTTGTGTTTAAACCACAACCACTACATAGCAGTGTTGAACCCAGCCATTAGATTTCACTGTTATGATTGCATAAAAACTCAAAATTTTATTCAGATAATATAACGCTAAATACAGCTCTGGAAAAAAATGAGACCATTTCAGTTTCTGAATCAGTTTCTCTGATTTTGCTATTTAAAAATGTATGTTTGAGTAAAATGAACATTGATGTTTTATTCTATAAACTACAGACAACATTTCTCCCAGATTCCAAATACAAATATTGTCGTTTAAAGTATTTATTTGCAGAAAATGAGAAATGGCTGAAATAACCAAAAAAGATTCAGAGCTTTCAGACCTCAAATAATGCAAAGAAAACAAGTTCACAGTTTTAATGCATCTTGGCATGTTCTCCTCCACCAGTCTTACACACTGCTTTTGGATAACTTTATGCCACTCCTGGTGCAAATATTCAAGCAGTTCAGCTTGGTTTGATGGCTTGTGATCATCCATCTTCCTCTTGATTATATTGCAGAGGTTTTTAATTTGGTAAAATCAAAGAAACTAATCCTTATTTTTTACAGAGCTGTATGTTTTTATACTATGAGGTTTCCTAAAATTTGATTTAAATAGTCACAATGCATTGCCTTGCTTGCAGTATTGCAATATATTGTGATCTATTAAATTGCAAGCCCTATATTGTGATACATATATAGCCAAGTTTTAAAAAATATGCAGTTAAATCAAACAGATATTTAAGTATTAGAGCTTAAGTCAATAGACTATAAAGTTATGATGTGAACTATTTAGAAATAATAGTATAGACAGTATTAGTAAACAAACTGGGGCTGCCTGGCTCTCCCTAGCATTCGCCTGTACAGCTTATGCCAGTTCAGTACTGGTACTGAACTGAATCAAACTGACTGATACAGGTGTCCCATTATTTATATTTAGATTTACCAATGTCCATTACTGAAATTTAATGTAATTTTTAAGAACTGTTTTGGATTATCCATGCAAGTGGCCGAAGCAGACCCTCAGCCATCATCATCCTAGCTGAGCTCTCTGTGACAGATTCTAACCTAGAGTGTCTCCAGTGTTTTTAAACACACTTTCTGCTTTACACTTCTTTCTGCTTTACTTTATCAGTAGTTGAATATAAAGATTTTGGTAGATAAAACTCATTCAAAAACTGGGAATTTCAACCATTCAAAACCCCTGTAGCAGTTCTAACTAAATTAACATACAATTTACAAGTCCACAAGAAAAAACCTTAATCAACACTACAACCACTAACTTATATCCGATTAAAGAATATGGTGTTGATGCTGGAGAGCAGCTCACCACCACCAGACTCCAGACCAGACAACATTAGCTACCAAGCTAAACTAGCTTAGCAAGTTATGTGAAACCCGGTTGCTAAGAGAACCCCACAGTAAGTAACAACTTAACAGTAAGTTAACTCAAACTCTGTTTGAGATTTAGCACAAAGCAGGGGGCTAGGCTAAAAGCTAATGCCTACCTTTTAACTTTTATCTCTTTTTTCCAATGTCTGCTTCTTCTAAAATGAAGTGGGCCACCTCAGGTAAACCTACCTGGAGCTAAACACAAATAAAAAAAGAAATAACTGAATTGTTTTTGTTTATCTAGTACAACTCAAAAAAGCCAAAGTCAGGCAAATGAATGGGTGCAAAGATAAAGGCTAATCAGACTCTTCAGCCGAGAAGGGTCTGTCTGCAGAGCCGCAGAGCCACGGATATACGCCAGCAGATTCACGCCAGCAGATTCAAGCCGGTGGCATTCTGCGCATGCGCAGTAGGACAACGCGATTCTGCTGGGATTGAAATGCATGTTTCAATCCGAAAAGGCAATTCCGTGCCAAAATATGAGCAATGTGGCACATGTTGCCAAAAATATCACTGCCCGTTGTGCTCCATACAGCATTATAAGCCAACATCGGCCACAAAACTTAGGAGTCACCTAAAACTCCATTTTAACCGAGCAGTCCAACATGAAGGTAAGTCAGTGAATACAATAAGTATTTTACAGAATCGTTATATTATTATATTAATATCAGACTATAGACTATATAGAGTATATATGTATGTATATATACGTATATAATGTGTATATATATATATATATATATATATGTGTGTGTGTGTATACTTCACAATATACAAAATATACTTTATAAAATAGGCTACTTCAAAATCATGATCAGTTTGTCTGATTTTACTATGTATGACCATGTATTTGCAGAAAGTAAATTAAAAAAAAAAATATATATATATATATATATATATAAGATTCAATGCTTTCAGACCTCAAATAATGCAAAAAAAAGTTAATATTCATATAGAAACATTAATTCTAATATGAACTTTCTTTGCATTATTTGCAGTATTTGATTTTTTTTTGTTTATTTTTCATTTACATTTTTATTTGTAATTTGGGAGAAACAGTGTCAGTAATTTATAAAATAGAACAGCAGCGTTTATTTTACTCAAGTATTGCACATGGAATTGTACACATACAGACCATGTATTATTAAAGCCATTGCTCAACTTTGAGCTTGAATTAAGCAGATGAGTGATATTTTGTCCTTCTAATTATTATAGCTAATTAAGGTATTTAATTCCTAGGCATATTCATGTCCAATTTTAGGGTGCTTACATAAATCATTAGCTAGGTTATACAATCATGTGTGCAATATTTACCATGTAAATGTCTATATGTATTTGTTTTAGCCCAGTGTTTAACATTATGCTCAGTTTAATTCCTGCACATGTGGTAAGATAAATCAATGGTTTGTTCATCACACATTTGGGACACTTTTAACTCACAGCTCAGAACAAAAGAATGTAAATGTAAGTGTCCAAAAAAAAGACAATCAGTATAAAAAATGGGAGAACTTCATCATTTTTATTGGCATAGAAACCATAAATCTAAATATAAAACATTGCACCAAAGTTATATTATGATATACATCACGTATTGTATATTTGATGTGAATAGTTAATTCTGGCATATACATGTTATGAGTAAATGTAAAAGTAAATCCCATGTAAGCCAACTATCAATGTTGAGGTTAAATTGAAGGGTAATTGAACAATATGTCTACATAGACCATTAGTCTATCGAGGCACATAAGACTAATATGTGTCAGAATATGATATGAATACCTCCTAAAACTTTTTAACTAACCCTAGCTAAGTCAAACCAGTTGTTTAACGCTAAGAAAATCGAAGAAGGTATCAACGCATGCGCAGAATGCCACCGGCCTGAAAGTGCTGGTTTAAATCCGCGGTTCTGCTGACGCATGCGCAGAATGCCACTGGCTTGAAACTGCTGGCGTGAATCTGCTGCCGTATATCCGTGGCTCTGCGGCTCTGCAGACAGATACTATTGGCTTCAGCCTGCTAACAGCATATCACACTAAGAGGACAGCCCCACTTACTTTTTAGTGTCAGTTGTTCCCCTCCCCCCTCAACCCCCCCCCCAACCCCCCCCCCCCCCCCCCTGTCTATTTTAATGTTAAAACTGACTACTATAGGTTTTCTAGATCTGGAAATAAAAGCAACATTTTTCCCCACGACTTACATTTAACCCTAGAACCCTAACGCCGGGTGATTTTCACCCACAATTTCATACCTGTCAAGTTTTAGATTTAAAAATAAGGGATATTTTCCTCTGTACGCTTAAAGCCGTCCCACCAGCCCAACGAAGGTTCAGTATCCTTTACATTTTAAGACAGGTTTACAAAAAAATCTAAAATAACCACAAGTGAACCACTTACACACTACAGTTAGATTATAAGAATCTGAAATGTTGTGGACATTCCTACATGTCATTCTTTTAATACCGCCAAATTAAAAATCCTTTTCTTTAAAAAAAAAAAAAAAAAAAAAAAGATTTCATGTCTTTTTTGTAATAAATGCACTCTTTTATATGATCTATTTTTTATTTATTTAATGGATTTAAAATTGAACAAAGGGTGCACAAATTCTGCAAAATGACTGTTGGTGACCTAAACATAGTATCATGAGCTTTTACTAAAAGGACATGGACCAGATATGTTTCATCAGTAAAAATTAGTCCTAAGGGGCCTACACAATAATTTGTAATTAATACTTTTTTCTTTTGATCACTCCACCCCTGATCAGTTCAGTTAATTTCGGTCCTCTCCACATTTCTAGTTAAACTGAGTCACAAGCTGTAAATTTGTTTATTTTAAAAGGTTTAATCTGTGTGTTTTATTTCGGAGACGAGTATTTTTATGCAGCTATCAGAAAAATCTCATCACAGTTTCCATGATTAGCCTACCGTTACCTTTCTTTAAGAAAAATCGCTGAATATCCAGATATGTTTTAACATCAGCTGCTCCGACTAGCTGCCTGAACTCACAGCGACGGGGGGGGCTTCCCCACACTGACCCTCCTTTGCAAGCTGATTGGCTGTTTCTCCTGAAAGGCGGGACTTTCTCCTTGAACCGGCTCCACGATTGGTTAAGAGACACAGAGCGGTCAGTGCCATGTCTCCTCAACAATATATTTTTTTTATTTTAATATAATACGGGAAATTTACGGGAAAATACTAATACGGGAGGACGGCGGGAAAGAGGAGTAAAATACGGTAGTTTCCCGGCCAAAACGGGAGACTTGACAGGTATGCAATTTTTTCATGTGATTTTCATTGTGTTTCTTGGGACTTCGGGTAGCTTCAGGGAGCTCATTGATGTCATTAATGTTATGGTTGAATCCCTCTTCCCATCTGTTTTTTTCAAGAGGCATGCATATCATCCGACGTTAATGATAGAGAGTAACATTTTATGGATGCAATTTACCTGATGTTAGTGTTTGTGTGTTTAAATCAGGTGCTCACATGTGCCAGGAACGGGTGGAGCAAAGAGCAAGTTTTTTTTTCCTTTTTAGGACATTACCTGTTAAGAATTACCCAAATTTCCAATAATTTCCATCTATGGTACCTTTTTTAATTTATGTGATGATGCATGTTGTAAAATTAAAGAAGGCTTCCAAAACTTGTCATACAGTGTATACTCAATGTTACTGATGGTGTTACTAATTTTAACGTTAGTGTTCTAGTGTTTAAAGACTTATCGTGCCATTATGAGGCAAAAATGACATGGTTGTAAATAGGCTTGTAGAACTGCATTCAAAGGTTTTCTACCCAAGCAAACTTCTCTTTTAATATTTAAACATCGAATACTATTTACAATTTTCAACATAGACATTTCCCTAGCACTTTTAATGCACACCTTAATATCATCTGATTGGAACATAGTTATGTTTCGAAAAACAAAGAATAATTTTGATTAATTTTCCCACTGCCCTAAAATAATAAAGTAAAAAATAAATACATGAGGTGGGAAAAAAAGACAACTTGTCTAGAATTTCAGTTTCTTTAACTGGTATTGTCTGTGAAAATGCACAAACACAATTTTAGGTGACAAATTAGACATTTATTTTGGTCAGTCAGTGTTGACTAAGCAAAGGGTAAACGTGTTGAGAAGGGTTACAGCATTCCAGAACTTGCAGCACATACAGTAATGGGGATTCCCTTACTGGTTATTAGGTCTACTTTTACAGTCAAATCTCACAATGCACAAAGACACTCAAGTACACAATAAATGGTGACATATGTAAAGTGCTCTTCCTCTTCAGTTAGGCCTACCAAGCCTGGACTATGTCGGGGCATAATACGTAATCCATTGTTCCCATCAGAGAAGTGAGGCAGTAAGGAGAGGGATCAGGTAATTCAAGCGCGGTTTTTCTTGAAGAAGCTGATGAGCCCATTGGTGGAAGAATCGTGAGAATGGACTTCAGAATCATCCTGCAGCTCAGGCTCAATCTTCTTAGCCAGCTGTTTCCCCAGCTCCACACTAAAGACAGACAACAGTGTTCACAATAGTGTTCAGTGACCACTAGTGGCCAGATCTTGCAACTATTAAACTGTCTAAGAAATAACTTTTTGTGTTTTTAATATGGGGGGCTTTACTGGGTTGGGTCTGAAAATGGGATACCTTTACAGGATCTGGAGTAAATCTGAGCAATATTGCTACTTACCCCCACTGGTCATAGCTGTTGATGTTCCACATTACGCCTTGCACAAAGATCTTGTGCTCATACATGGCTTAAAAAAGAAGAAAGACAATAAATGCTCTGCTGTTTTATAAAGGAATTATATTATGTTCTAGTGAATTAGCAAATAATGTACAGACTGGAATATGCAAACTGTTCTCCACTTACCAACCAGTGCCCCCAGCATGAAAGGACTGAGTTTCTTGAAAATGATTGAGTTGCTTGGCTTGTTTCCTTCAAATACTTTATGAGGAAGGAGTTTCTCAAGAGCTTCTCCACTCTTGCCAGCTGCCTCAAGCTCTTTTCTGGCCTCATCTGAAGTCTTACCCTTCATCAGTGCCTCGGTCTGAGCCAGGAAGTTCGCCATCAGTATCTGAAATCAGTAGAAAAGAAACTGATTATACCACATGGTAAACCCATAGTGTAATGAGTGATAAATGGTTACATAATACAATTCCATAACTAATAACAACAATGTTATGTTGCAACTAGTAGTGCACAATATAGGCTAGAAATGTGATGTGCCTTAATGCTTTATATCCCAATATTTATTGATATGGAACATGATTAACATGATAAGATCCTTAATTAGGTGAAACTCCTTGAAGGTTGAGCTCTGTGTTCATTGTGGAACTCTATCTTGTTTTGCCATCAGCCTATTTGTGTCATGTGAGCACAGTTTGCAAGGGGAAGAGCTCCCTCTGTTGCTGCATGTGGGTAATGCCATTAAAGTTATGATGGAGCTCTTTCAATAAAACCACATTGTAGTCTTGATAAATAACCCTCTTGCACACTGTTGTAAATGATTTTAATTATTGTGAATTTTCTTATCATATCACTTAATCCTCAATTGACATTTAGGACCTCAAATAAATACATTCAAAATTATTGTTTAATAATAACAATAATAAAAATCTATATTTTGCATAGGAATTTACCCAAAACTTTACAAATACCTACAAAAATAGCAGCAGTCCACTGTCCAACTTACCTTGTGATGCAGATTATCTCTGATTGGATGTTGAGTCTGTGCAGGAATGAGGAAGTCAGCAGGAATCATACGCGTTCCTACATATGAGAAAAGCAAAAGTTTTAGAACCGTTGGGTCAAACATAGGGGTCTGACAGCAAACATACGTCAGAGTTTGATTTAGGTTCCACACAAAGGGGTAAAAGACTACATTTACCATATATGCAAAAAAAAGGCATCTTTTCATTTACTTGCATTCTTATTTCGTTCATCAGTCCACTTACGCTAAGCATAGCATGGCATGCTGCTAACTTGCTAATGGCATACAGCTTAAGAAACAGGTTTACAAGCATTCATGCTAAGACTCTCCTCCACTTTTCTTTTACTCAGTATTCCAATTTCTCTTAGTAATAATCTTCAATATGATCAGATCAAAATAAACAAACACTTATATTGGTTTTGTTTGATCGTGTTGTTCTTTTTTTTAGCACAAGTCAGTATAATTGGTCAATCACCATATCGATCGAGGGCCAATCGTGATACCACGTTAAACTTTTCCAGGCAAACCTGGAAAACCCTTCATTACAGCATTACAGAAACCCTTCACAATCAGGCAGAACTATGTGCATTTTCTCTCAAGAAGAGAAAACACTGCTGAACAACAGCTGTAAGTCTGAAATCTATGTGCTCAGGAAAGAGTTTATGTACCTTGGTGAATGAGCTGGTAGAATGCATGCTGTCCATTGGTCCCTGGTTCTCCCCATACGATGGGTCCAGTGTGGTAGTTCACACGCGTGCCATTTTTGGTGATATATTTTCCATTTGACTCCATGTCGCCCTAGGGAGATCAAACAATCAAATTATCACAAACTACACTCCTACATATAGTTGCTGTCGGCCAAAAAGCTTGTATCTCCTATTGTGAATCAGAATTTAATGATGAATGAACTGATAGGAATGCTCCAACATGTGGAAGTTATGAAGGTTTTTACTTCTTCTTTACAAGTTGTCGTTTTGGAGATACAAGATTTTTTGCAAGAACAATGTTAAGTAAATTTAGATGCATACAAAAAACTGCGTTCCTACAACCGGACTTGGGAATTCTTGCCTCAGAGAGTTAAGTAACGGCATATTGTGTAAAATTCCACCAAATTGTGCTCCTTTTTTTTTTTATGTGACTAACTGCATACATGTGTGGTGCTTCCCTTTTTTCATGACTGACCTGCTGGAAGTAAGCTGCAAAGCGGTGCATGTACTGGTCGTAGGGGAGCAAGGCGTGAGTCTCAGCCTGGAAGAAGTTGACATACCAGATTCCCAGCAGAGCCAGCAGAACAGGGGCGTTCTGCTCCAGTGGAGCTGAGCAGAAGTGATTATCCTGTGAATGAGAGGGAGACAAGTCGAACAGATCGGTAAATATGTTGCCTCTATGTAGTGTACTATAATTAGAGCATTTTTTTCTACAGGGGTGTGCTCTATAAGGGTTAACTAAGAAGGAATCTGAGATTTGAAGACCCCACAGTGGTTATTAATATCCATGTTATCTTTGCTGTAGCAGTGCTGTCAATTCTTATTAATCTAAATGTCATTTAAAAGTGTGTTTTCAAGTCTATAAAAATATGTTTTCCCCCAATCATTTGACTGACAACAAAAACATAGACTGCATACCATCCAGTGGGCACCAGCAAGAAGCTGCTCGAAGTTATCGAAACCTGTAGACAAAAGAATGAATTAGTCATCAAAAAAGGTCATTAGAGTTGCAACAGAATTGCAAACATTTACGAATGCAGGTGCTAAAAATTCACTTTTTTGCATAAACACATTCAATTCATTATCATTATACAAGCATCACAGCATTGTTCCAGAGCAGACATACCTACGTGCAGAGCGATTGACAAACCAATAGCAGACCACAGCGAGTACCGCCCACCAACCCACTAAAAAGAACAAGCGCACTGTTAGGAAATGCACACACTGCCACATTTCAACAAGCCTTTATTATCAGGCATGACATTCAAGACCTCATGCACTCAACACGGTCATCACCACTCATTAAATTTCTGAAAATGGTCATATTTTCACATTTACTGTGACTACAACGTCTACGTTGGAGACATTCCATGCAATAAAAAGGTAAAACATAAGATGGCATTATTGCAAATTATACAAATAAAATGCACATTTTTTTTTTCATGCTAGGTTTAATGTTGAACTGACTATACTCACATCCCAGAACTCGAACATGTTCTCAGTGTCGATCCCAAATTCGCTCACTTTGGGCTGAAGAAAATAAATAAGAGAGAAATAAAATGATCTACAATATTTATAACAAAGTCCATTCACTACTACCAAGTCTACCAAGGTCACAGTCCCACAGGCTCATTTATGCTCAAGGTGAAACACTTGATTCAGACATGAACAGAGATTTCTGTCTGCACTCTACTATTATTACTTCATTTATGTGCACAATTTCTGAGAGCTTACGGATGAAATAGATATGGATTGAATAGAGGAGTACCACTAAAAATGGTGGGGGAATTAAAGCCAATAGTTCAAGCAAACCATGATCACTTGCATATGGACACGAAAAAAAAAAAAGACATTTCTTTTTTGAAGTAAGCACATTATCACATTATCTCCTCCATTATCACCATGTTTGTTGTGTCAACCTTTTTTTCCAGACTCTGAACTGCTTTCTAGTGGATGTATTTCCAGTGTATTAAGACTCAAACATATGACTGTTTGAAAGTTTGAAACAGAGGTTTAATTTTCATACGTAAGGGTGTATAATTGAGCCTTCACAAGTGTTTTCATATATTAAAAGACATGCTTGTCTGAATACTGTCTGAATTTTACGCATAAAACCATGGACAGTAGGTGTGTGTATGATTTAAAAAAAACCTTAAACATAAAAAAACATTTGCTGCTTAACACACTACAGGCAGTACCAGCTTCCCCAAGGACTAAACGACAGTAGGTGGAACAAACTGTAACTTGTGTAATTGTCTGTTTCATACATTTTATCATGATGAACTCCAAGGTCTAAACCATGGGGTGAGCCAAACCATGATATTTTGTACACACAAAGATAAAGCACATAGGGAGGTCAAAAATCAGACTTACCGCATTGGTGGAAAGAGCCACAAAATGCTTGGCCACTGCAGACGGCTGAAAAGAGTATTACATTATTAATGTAATTTATTGAAATGTTTAAAAGATGGTTTATACAAAAACACAAAAACAAAAAAACAAACAAAAAAAGAGAAAAATAAATAACTGACAATTATATATGCAGTTTGTGCCAAGCGGATTTAAAGCTTGTTGATGAGAATACTCACATCCTTTGCTGTCTGCAGGAACCATTCCTTTGCGGTCTCAGCATTAGTAATTGTCTCCTGGGTAGTGAATGTCTAAAAAAAAAAAAAATCCAAAAGGCAGTAAACTTTAGTCTTAATTTTTTAAAACCATGAATTAATACATGCCATGTAGAGCTTTAATATCAATGTGGAGCATGTTTACTTTGTGATGCTCCACCCTATTCTATAACATTTCCTTTGTTCAAGTGTTGGCTACTTTCTCTTATTTTCTTTATCAATAAAACAATAGTGGGACTGATATAAGACCATTATGTGTAACAAAAATAGAGGACACGCCTTATATTAAATCAGTCTTACTGTGGACAGTATATACCCAGACACTTGCATGCAGCTCATAATATTCACTACACTTGATATGCTTAAAAACTGACACTTTTAGGAGAATTTATGTTAGGACACAGCATATGGCCACACACCATGCAACCAATTCCAGTCAACCTTCAGTTTGAATGCTGAAATGACTCATCTGTTTACTCTGGTAAATGCTGCAATCTATTGATGTTTAAAATCAATTTCAATCCTAGTTTGTGTGACAGCTTAAAAGCATAATCTTACAGTTGCCCTAGGCTGTTAAGGATCAGCATGATCAGCCACCAACCTTGGATGCAATGATGAAGAGAGTGGTTTCCGCATTCAGCTGGGCTAATGTCTTAGCCATGTGTGTCCCGTCGATGTTGGAGACGAACCAGACGTTAGGACCACCTTTGGAGTATGGCTTTAGTGCTTCTGTCACCATCAAAGGACCCTGGGAAAGACATAAACTTTAATTACAAACTTCACATAGATATAAATATATTTTTAATAATAAACATTTAAATATACAATACATATGTATTACCACAAAAGAATTTTACTACCATTACTAATGACAAAGACTAGTGGTCTATTCATTTTATAAAACATTTTAGATATTTTTATATATTATATAGCAGACGAACACAGTGATATTTAAAAAGTAAAATGAAGATTTACAAAAAGTGTGCAATAAATATTTAAACAAAATAGGCAGGCAAAATTGTCTGCTGCTATAGAATATGGCTTTATTAAAAAAACATTATTTTTTGGTCAACAACTGTGTGAAAAATTAAAACAAACAGTTACTGGTTAAGGCTACCCTTGTAAAAGAAAACTGCATAATGTGCAAAAGTACATACAATTTTGGAACAACTTATGGCAACTTAAGTATATTTTAATTGTAATTAAGCTATATTTAAATACAACATAAAAGCAACTTAATTTTAAATATACTACTTTACATATTGATGCACATAGTGTACACCTTATTGGTACTGGAAAAAAAAACAACACTAAAGTGCACTTTAAGCAGTATTTAATGCCGAGACATATATATACTTTATGTGTTTAAAAAAAGTATATCAAATTGAAAATGTACTTTTAGTATTCGTTACCCAATGTGACCATACTTTGAATGCTCTTAAGTATACTTCCTTTTCACAAGAGTAATAAAAACTAAAGTAATCTGCAGTGCCACCACTTACCAAATCAGATCCTCCAATGCCAATGTTGACCACATCAGTGATGGTCTTACCATTGAAGCCTTTCCACTCTCCACTGCGCACTCTCTGTAAAACATAAAACATGACAATACAAATCAGGATAAATTTGACTAATCTTTTCTTTTTTAGCTCATTCATTATACAATCTAACAGCTTTACTCACATGACAGAAGTCTTTCATCTTCTTCAGAACTCTGTTCACCTCAGGCATGACATCTTTTCCATCCACCATGATGGGAGTGTTAGATCGGTTCCTCAGGGCAATATGGAGGACAGCTCTGCCCTACTCACAAACACACAGACCTACTGTTTTATGATTTCTAAATCAAATCTTTCTTTTATGCAGTTTTCTTATAAAACACACAACACAGAAATGCACCATGTACACCACAAGGAAATGTTGCAAAAACAGTTACACCAGCTAAGAGAATAGAGAACATGTGGTTTACTGCAATTACATCCTGGTGTGCATCATCAACAGAAGACTATTCAAGGCAAGAATCAGACACAGACAACAATAAGACTGGTTATCTGCTGAGGTAGCTGATACAATTACATACAAGTGCAAGGGTGTGAAAACGTAATTCCAGTTTAATGAAACTTAATCACTTCTTTAGCAGTATGGGAGACCCTGTGGGCTAAATGCCATATATAGTCATAGATACATTGTTTGTAGAAAGACGAAGGGTGACAGTACCTCAGTAAAGTTGATCTTCTCACCACCAAACATCTGGGATCTGGCTTCTTCCACACCAATTGACTTTGCCTAGGAATGTACAGAATCATGTTTATGTGCAAAAAATGACAATTCGCAGGAAGAACATTTTGACTATTATATCCATAGAGGTACTGAGTGATAATGGGTAGCAGACTAAATTCTGCCTCACTTCCTCTTCTTGACTTGATTAAAAGGAAGTGTTATTAGAGCAGCTAGGCCAGCGTTACCTAATATCAGTCCATTCTGGACACAAACGGGCAGACAATTTTTAGCATTCATGCTCTGACTCAGCTAAGGAAAATCTCATAACAGACTAACTTATTAATGGGACATTACGCAACACACGATTTCTCATTCAGATTGAGGACTAACTTTTTGGAAGTCATGATGACTAGGCAAGATGCACACCTGTGGCCACACACCAAACGCTTATTCAAACAGAGCTGTTTAACGTGTTACAATAGCCAAGCTCAATCTGATGATTAATCATTCAATAGAAACCACAGAGTTTTATAAACATATAGCATTTTACCCAGAAGTCTTTGACAACGTATATAAATATCTGTGCATGAGCTTTAAATCCATGCAGTGTGCTGGGGAGGGATTAAGTAGCTACTAGACGGGTTTAGGACTGATGAGAGATGACAGTTGACAGCTAACACCTTCCCACCCCACCCTGATGCTGCAAAATGAGCCGTGGGGCCCTTTTCTCACTGCAAGACACTGATTTCTAATAAAGCTCACAATTACAAATTACAGGTCATTTGCAATTTGTCTGGCAGGAGCAGTTTTGTTGTATAATGTTAATGTTATTCATGCCTTTACTTCAGTACTCGACAAAAATCTTGATCAGTATTCTAATTCTGCTTTAATTTAAGATGTCTTTTATCGTAGATGCGATATAAAGTTGGCATCTGTCATGGTGGTAAATTATCCATTCTGTCAAGGTCTTCCTGACCATAAGTAGAGTTTGTAGAGTACCATGGCAAACAGCATCTTCATCACATCTTCATTGATGAGGTTCTTTGAATAATCCAGAAGTAGGTCTCCATCATCTGTATTGAGGGTTAAACTGTAAAAAAACAAATAAATAATAATAATTAAGGCCTCAATGACTTTAGTTTTATATTAAAAGCAGTGTAGGACAGACACACTGATCAAGGTCGAGTCCACAGACAATGTAGCTAGACAAACTGATAACAGACTGACCACTGTAATGCATAGCTGGGATTAGAGCCGGATGACATAGCAAAAATCGATAACACAATATATTTCTTAATTTCCGTTGATACAATAGAATTCTGATATTGAAAGGAACAGTATAAAAGCCACCACCCCTAGTGTACATTATCATGCACTTATAAATCTGGATGATATGGTAAAATATAATATCACAATATTTAAAGACATTTCAAAGGCTCTTTTGTGTATAGTACAGTAATTCTTATTTAATTTCTGCCCACCTTAAACCAAATAAACAGGGTGTTTTTTACACTCTCTGTAATGCAATGTACAGTTTGGTTTTCTTTAACCCTCTATGGCATAAATTATATTTCTTGGAAGCACTGGAGTCCCTGTGGATATAGCCAACTTAATTTTATATTCTGATATTTGATAACAAGCTGATCATTTGAATCAGGTTTTTTAGAGCAAGGAAGCACCCAACACATGTGGGGGAGGAGAACGAGAACTCCAGGACCAGAGATGAGAGAGAGACTCACTGCTTCATCATGATTAGTTAAACAAAAGCAGGCTAACTGTAAGTAAGTTTACAACAAGAAATATAGTAAGAATATAAACAGACAGAATTATAGATAGCTAGATAGATAGCTAGATAGATAGCTAGATCAAGTGAAGAGGCATTTATTGTCATTACATCTGAACACAGGTACACAGTGTAACGCAATGGAACAACAATACCATAGATAGATAGATAGATAGATAGATAGATAGATAGATAGATAGATAGATAGATAGATAGATAGATAACAATTCAATTACAATATTTTATTTGGAATTTAGGAGAAATGTTTCCATAGTTTACAGAATAAAACAACAATGTTCTTTTTACTCAAACATATATCTATAAATAGCAAAATCGTAGAAACTGATTTAGAAACTTAAGTGATCTCTTTTTTTTCAGAACTATAGAAATATCGACAGCTTGCATAGCTCTAGCTGGGATGTAATCTAGCCTATATTTGGAGGTTTTGCCCAGATCTACCATGCTGCCATCCATCACCCCATCATATAGCTAAACACTGGGAGTGTGTGTGCTGGACATCACGTAGCTTCACTACAGGAGGAGGAGGACGCGTGCGCCCTGTGGTGTAGGTTGCGTTACACTGGCTTCGTGACTCATTTAGCTACAGTTTCCACTAAACGTGGCTACAACCAAAATAAAAGATTTCTTCCACTAACGTTACATCAGCTAACCTTACAGCCCGACTACACCTAACTTAACCTTAACCTAGCCTCACCTTTAACTACACATTTAAAGAGACGGTATGACACTTTATTATAGTGAATTAATGGGAATAACGTGCATAACAGCGTGTGTGATTGTAGTGCACGAAATTTATCATAAATATAGCTAGTTATATAGCCATTTAAAGGCTCAGTTAGGCCTGTAGATAGGTAGATATGCCCAATCGATGATCAGTGACCTTGTATCCAGTGCAGTGCAGTGCAGCTAGCTTTAGCAGGCTAGTTCCTGTCTTTTAGCTTAGCTTAGCTTAGCATCTTCTAGCTGTCTATCTACAGTAGCTTAGAGGTGGGTAACTCAAGTCCAGAAAGTAAAAATCCATCCCAGGGTTTTGTACCAACTGCCCGGGCAGCACAGCAGGCAGTTGTTACAAAACCCTGGCGAGGATTTTTACTTTCTGGACCTGGGTTGCCTACATCTAACGTTCGACAGGAGGCCTTTTTGAGCATTTTGAGCCAAAATGAACATGAGAAAGGCGCCTCAGTTGGGTTAAAACACTGCGAAGTACTATGCTAACATACAAATAAGGGCAGACGCTGAAGCTAAATCAGTGAACAGTAAAGTGTTATCAGTTGAGAGCAATAGGACGTTGCCACAAGTGGTCGTGTTGCAATATCCTGGCAACCAACAGAGACGTTCAAGGCTAGAATAACATTACACCACACCAAACCAGTGGATTTAACTAACTAGCTAAATAACTAGATAACTACATAGTGTGAGTGTCTAAATTAGCGTTAGATAGATTACAAACACTGTCCTCACTCTGAAAGACATCTACGGTACTATACTTCCTTCATCCACTGTTTTTAGTTGCAGGTGATTGATTCACTCATTTACAGCCCAAGTCCTGCTTATTTGTACCTGAATTTGGAGAACCTGTCCTTGTCTCCGTCGAACATCTGCCTCATGTTCAGACCTCCAGCGTTTGATTTGTACCATTGCTCCAGTTTTCGGTAGTTGGGATCGTTGGTTAGCCCCATGATGGTGAGGGTGGTTGTGGCGGTTCAGAGATGGTCGGTGGTCCTAAGCTCAGTCCAGCTGTCTGCTCACCCACTAAATTCACTCGGATGAAGTGAGAGAGATGGCAGTGCAGCCTCAGTGGGAGGTAACCTCAGCACTGGCCCCGCCCACTACGACAATATGAAAAGAAACCCCACCCACTCACTCATAGAGCTTTACCCAACACGTGCTTCGCACTCAAACCAGAGTTAAAAACTTTATAATCACCACCTAATACGTACACTTTTTCTTGTATTTTTTTTTTAAAATACAACCCAAAAGAGCTCATAGTAACGTCAAAGAGCCTTGAAAAGCTGTGTAAAGTTCCTTACAGTGCTTCATCTATCATTTTAACTTATGAAGATTTTTTTCAACTTTTTTTATTGACTATTTTTGCACAACAATAGCACTATAGTACATTCATTAGTCACTATACTTTGTCAAAATTTCAAAAACAAAGATCAACACAAAAACATAGCCGAGGAAGAGAGAGAAGAGGTTTGGACACACCCCTTCTCATTTATTGTCATTTCATTTCTACAATGTAGATTAATATTGAATTACTCAAAACAACAAATAAACGCATATTCAATTGACGTAAACAAAAAAAGTAAGTGGTAAACAATGCAAAATGTTCTTCTAATTCTAATTCTAACTTCTAATTCTTCAAAGTAGCACACATTTTTGTCTACCTAATTGCCTTTGTTCCTTTATAGTGTTTAAGTCTACAACATTAATTTATAATGTAGTAAATAATACAAATAAATAACAACTATTAATAAGTATGTGTGCCCAAATGTCTGTCTATCACTGAATATATGCATTTCCAATTTCTAACTAACTTATAAAAAAGAAATGAGCCTCTGCTGATGCTGGATAAAATCTAAAAGTTTCTAACCAGCATGAATGTGTTGACTTCATTAGTTTAGTTTAAGTCTCTTGAGCAAGTCTCCTAATGCTGCATTTGCCTACCAATATAACCAGATGTACAGTTCAGATGTACATTTACATACATTTTTAGCTTTTATCTGATGCTCTGCTTAAGAGCAGCTTACATTGAACACACGTTGAACTTACATTCAAAGTTAAAAACATTTTTGCATTCATCTGTAAAGTTACCAAATTATTTTCCCTGATTTACCCACAAAATATTTCAAGAAGTACAAAGAGAAGCAAACATAATTAAGGACAACTGTTTATTATTCTTGTCTTAGAATAAAACCCTTTTACACTGAGGTACATCCCCCGTGCTGGGGCTGAGAATGAACATAGATGTTACTGTAGATGTACATAAAGAAAGAAATGCAAAGTTAAATCAACACTGAAAGAATCTGGTGACACTCAATTCACAGGGCATGTCAGTAACAGCATTTGCCATAAGTCATCACAATTCTGTTGATTCTGACAATCCCAGCATGCTGCCTGTGTGTGTGTTACAGGTCCAAGCGTATATATGAAGAAAATGAATGTCTGCATGTATCTGTGTACCACACATTTCTAAATTAAACAGGTTGATCGTGGATCAGCAGGACCTGATTCTGCTTTCATATGCTTAGTAAAGTATTCAGATAGATGTTGTGTACCTGTGAGAAAGCTGGATTTTATATTAGCTCCAACAGAAATCAAAAGACATGCCCAACATGACTGAATATGTCAAAACTAAATGAACAATTGTATTGATTACAATGGTAAAGCTGAATCTCTTGAATTGTTTCATTACAACATTCTTACACTTGTGATAAAATCTTAAGTGGACATTCCACTATAACCATTACTTTTTCAGGCAGTGTGCAAAAAAAGGTAAATTAGCATCTATTAATGAGAATGACATCTTAATGTTTTTAAGACGGAAGTCTTGATTATTCCATTATAAATGCTGCTCACATCCAGAAGAACTATGTAAGGTTAGCCATGCTTAACGTACATTAAAGCTGTTAAGGACTGAGAAACTGGATTAGAAGAAGTGTAACTAATCTTCCCCAAATCAAACCATATCCGGCTCTACAAGTAGCTACTTTCACTTTAATATGCTATTGGCCTTTTATAGCACCCAGGAATCTTATCAGTTGTTCAATGTTCAAACAGGACAATGACAAAATTATAGCTGTGCTGCGAAAGTCCAACTAGAAATGCACCAAACTGATCTGCAGTTAGTGGGAAGTGAGAAAATGAGGAGAACCTAATTATCTGGCAAGGTTGCATCTCACTTAAATGACAATTAATCCACAAAACAAATCTACTAAACAACATTTAAGTATTTTTGTCTCGCATTTCCACACAGAAGTTCAACAATCGGTTCTGTGGTTGACCTCTTTAGACCCAATAACAACATAACAATAACAAATTATATAAAAGGACTGAACAGACAACAAAAATTACATTTTCCCCTCAATAAGAAATGGCCTGAGAATACATCACACAAAATCACATTTCTAGCCAGTGAAAGTTAAATCAAACAAGAATGTGACATAGGAGCACAAAATCAAATTTGAATGAATCAAATGGTCAAAATTAGTGAGCACAATAAAGGCTTTTTTATATATAAATTCTAAAACCTGTGGGCTGTATCTTCTACATGTCAGTCAGTGGGACTGCAAAATTAGTAGAGTGTTTTACGTTTCGTAAAAGCATCTGGTCACTTCATGCATTATGAGTATCAGGATTATATCTGAAAGAGGCTAATCCACATGAAAACGCAAGTGTAAACACACAAAAAGACAAAAAGGTACAAATCCAGTTACACAAACCACCTCAGAAGTGGTCTGAGATGCATTTGGGCCAAATGTTAGAGCAGTGTAAATGCTTTAGTATCTCAAACACTCATTCAACAACTGAAACAAACCTTAGCTGTGCAATGAGTGAATTTGAATGTTCTGCCCCACAAAGCAGTCAGACTAACAGAAGTCGACAACTAAACGTAAATGATTTGGCCAAATTCTAATCTCTAATCAAAATATAATCCAGATACTAGTCTCACGAAATGATCCGGTGTGAGCAGAGTCTTAGCATCTGTAGAATTATTTAAATGTCAAAATCAAGTGAGCATCATACTGAACACTATCTTCCTGTCAAGAGGTTTTATCTCCAAGACTGGGCCCTGGTTATTTGTGTTTCACATAGAGCTTTTAATAAGCCCAATTCATTTACTTGTGTGCCAGCATTATAGTAAATAAGATAAGAGTACTGCACAAATCTCTACTTTAACTTAAACCATATTTTTACAATTCTTTACGCAATTATTTTCAGCAGCTGAAATTCACTCTAAATACAAGATTAGTTTATGAAAGGTCTTTAAATGTGCTTATATATGATTGAGTGTACAAGTGTAGTGTTTGCTCTGGGTGTAGTGGGTTTAGAGTGAGTGTGTGTTTTATTGGGTTGTCTTGCCACAAGCTTTAAGCAACACAAGCTTGAGTTAAAGGGTGTAGATTAAGGTTAAACATGGCAGACACTTTAGTGCAAATTATCATCAATACATTTGCAGTGATTGCCATTTATGACATCATTTTATCTATGTCTGTATTACAATTTAAAATGTTAAGTCTTCTATTACCAAGTCAGAGTGATCGTAAGCAGAACTAATCTGCAACTCAAAAAACCATAAAGTGTTTGATAAGCAGAGCTTCTGATAAGCAGGGACAATAGGGACTTCAGATGCAGTATATGACATCACACACAGTGAAACATCCAATTGGGGTTGGAGCTCCTAGTGGGACTAGGAACAGATTGCACATAATGCACACCAACTACAGGTGTAGACAAAAAACGTACAACGTGTAAATACACTCCCAACAGTTTTAAGTCACTAGTCAAACACTATGATATCCAGTTATAATTTCAACAAGTGAGCATGCTAGTGAAACTTGAATCGGCAGGATGCATTAGCTCTACATTTGGTGACTGATATTATAAAATATACAGCGGCACCTCCCAGCTCCACACAGCTATACAACAGGCAATGCAAAATTAGTTCATGACTAAATATCATAACTAAAGTAAACAGCTTTCTGCAGTGGAGGATAGCACAAATACAGCCTCACTATACATTACATTCACCTACTCACTACACTGGCAGCTAGTGTAGCTTCTGTGCCGATCGATACACAGACCACTGTAATACTTTATTACAACAGCAGATTAACGCA
Source organism: Astyanax mexicanus (assembly GCF_023375975.1). Taxonomy (NCBI): domain Eukaryota; kingdom Metazoa; phylum Chordata; class Actinopteri; order Characiformes; family Acestrorhamphidae; genus Astyanax; species Astyanax mexicanus. The sequence goes on from NC_064409.1 coordinate 59,139,589, forward strand.
TCAGCAGCAAATACTCTGGTAAGTTATATGCAATATAGCGCCACTAGTGGCCAATTTTATCAGGACATTTAAAGCCCACAGCTAGTCAAACATGACCAGTAGTTATGGTTTGCAGATATTGACACCACCGTAAAAGTCAGAAGATAACTGTAGCATATCCAGATCATATAGACTGGTAGTCATATTCGCTTGACTATATTGCCAGGTACCAGTTTTTGTATCTGTTGCTGTCCCAAGTGCATTTAAAAAATCTGAACAGGCAAATACTTACAAAACGTACCTAAACCATGCCAAGAGTGAACACAAACATACATACATATACATATATATATACATATACATATATATAAATATATATATATGTATATGTATATATATATATAAAAAAAAAAAAAATAATAATAATAATAATAATAATATATATATATATATATATATATATATATATATATATATATATATATATAATCACTCTCAGTGTTAATCTAAAGGAATAGGACACTATCAAAACTCAAAAGCAATGTTTGTATTTATGTTATTTATTTATTTAATTATTCAGTTAAATAGAAGTACCGTAACAGTAACAGAGGAGAGATGTGGGGAGAGAGCGCCATCTACCCACCCCAGAGGAACATGGCCAATTTTGCTCTCTGGCTGCTAAAGGCAACACAGCACTGACCTGGAATTTGACCTCATGATTCTGGGCAACTCTGTCAGCGTCTTAGTCTCCTAAGCCACTCTGAGCCAAATGTGAACATTTATAAAATATATTTTCTATAGTTTCTAAATATATACTGTCCCAATCATGCAAAAAACAGGTATCTTCAAAATCCAAAATCAAAATCAACAAGATTTAAAAAAGTTTTTTTCTGTTCCTGTAAAATTACGGCCAAACATCACTTTAGACATGCTACCATCAGTCATCTAACTTACAAACAGTGGTGTCAAAAATGCATGGGTTACAGCTTAAAACTGACTGTAATTAAAATAAACACAGTCCATCAAACAAAGTCACAACACATGTATGCCTAGTACAGTGGGCAGCAAGAGTATATTCACTATATTTTATATTTATGTTTGAGACTGCGCTTTTTCCAGAGGCAAAGCAAATAATTAAGGAAAGGAACACTTTGATGTTTTACAATAAGAAATGCCTATTCAACAGAGTTGAGTTCTGTTGCCCATGTCTACCAGCTCACACAGATGATAAATGTTTTTGTTAAACTATGAATCTCACACACGGACTTTTGAAAAGATATCCAACAAAAATAAACCCCTCTCACCGAAATCCAACAACATGCAAGCTGATCGCACAGGTGAAGTGTAATGACACTGACTACCTAACCTGGGAGAATATTGTGAGTAAGTAGAAAAATACAGTAAAAAGCTGTAACTGAGACCCAAACTGGCTATTTTGGTGCTAAAGTGGGAACTTATATTTAGACTAATAATAAAAATAATAATTAATAATAATAATAATAATAATAATATAAAGCTATTTCAGTGATCAAAGTACTCACAGTATGTGGGCATATGTACACTTTTACTATACAGCTATTACAAGTTTAGTAGTGAAAAACCCAAAAATAAACAAATAAACAAAAAGAAAACCTTACGTCCCTCTGAAACATGCATATACTCAAATTCAACCATCTGGAACTATTCTTGTCAGATTAACATTTCAAAAGGCAGAAACATTTCCAATTCTTAAGAAGACATGGAAAAACTTGCATTTACATCCACCTTTTAAGTGGTCTATACCAGTGCTGGTGACAAATATACATCTACAAATTTTTATTCATTCCTGTTGTCAAAAGTAGTGACCAAAAACGTAGTTCAATCTTCTGGTGGACCCAGCTCCCATTTGCACTATGCAGCTACTTTGTTGTCCTTCTGGGAAAAGCATGAGAAACAAAACAAAGGTCAGACCACAGCCCCATAAAGTCCCATAAAACAAATGATACTCATGTCTCACATATGACTTATTTATAACATGAAAAACAGTATATTAGAATCAACATAAGCCACATTATCAACTTCATCTTTCTCTAAGCCTTGGCTGCAGCTGAGGAAGGAAAACCCTTACAAACACTGGTATACAAATGATCCTCCTCCCTGAAGAAACAGAAGATCTCAAAAGATACACAAGCACCACGTTTTTGTATCTCAGAAACAGAGAACACATGTTCCAGCCACAGCTGAACAAGCCTACAAAATGATCTACAAACCTTAAATCAGCTGCAGCCAAGACATGTATTCACACTGAAAAGACCCGTTTATAGTTTCCACCAAGTCACTAGGGGCAGTGTGGCCAAACCTAGCACTTTGTTTGAAAGACATACACCTCTTCTTTATTTAATGTTGTTACCTAATTAGCCAAATGCAGTGAAATTCATAAAATCAATTCAATGACATGCCAGCAGCTTTAGTCTTAACACTAACAATTACACTCAGGAAAAATCAGTGATTTTGAAAGTGGCATGATTGTGTTTGTGGGCTTAAACAAACTATGTAGTACCAATAATTACAAAATAAATCAAATGGGAAAAAACAACCTTTAAATTGTATTGATAAATATAAATATACAAAGGGAATACATTACCCTGTATTCAAAATCTGAGAACTCCCTTCCTCCTTGTCCTCCTCTGAACCCGCCTCTGTAGCCGCCACCACCCATGTGCGAGCCGCCAAACGACCCCCGTCCAGCTCCACGACCGCGGTTGTTGCGGAAGCCCATGCCTCCACGACCTCTGTACCCTCCGCGCCCTCTACCATGACGTAGCGGGAGCCCAAACGTCTCAGCATTCATCCGCCTTTCCTCTGCCCAGGTCTGCCTCCTCTCCCTGAGGAAAAATAATAATCAAAAAATCAAAAAAAAAAAAAAAAAAAAAAACTAATTTTTGGGGCTTCATGCTATATATAAGAAATGTACAGTTAACAAATCATGAGAAAACCCACACATCTCAACATTAAATAAGGTACACTTGAACATTATTTTTTCCTTGAGCAAAAAAGGAAAACGGATAAAATAAAGAAGTACCAACCTAATGTCGTCACAGGAGATGTTGTCAAAGAACGACTTGGACTTGTCATAATAGCAGTTGGGGCCTAGTGGATCCTCCTCTTCAGCATTGCCTTCACTATTCTGAGTATCCACCCCAGAGTCACCTTTATCTTCCCCGTTTACAGCTTTCTCAGTCTTTTCATCTTAACACATACAGGAAAATAATATATAACTTCGGCAGTATAAGATAAAATATCAGTATCCCCCTTATATCCCCCTTAATTTATACCACTGCAATAAATAAATGAGTAAAATCTGCATGTTACGTGTTTCAGCTAAGTAAGGACTCAGACTTTGCATTTTGTTTACCTAGCACAAAATGCAGTGCCAAAAAACTGACCCTGTTTACAGCCATGATTGCTCACTATGCTTAATTAAACAGACTGAAATGATAATCTTATTAAAAGAGGCAGGGGATGATTTTTCAGTTATTTTCCAATGACTTCAAAATATGAGGCCCACTCTTTGTCAGAAAGAAAGGCAGTTTTATGGTCACTGTTGCTCTGGCAATGAGAGCATGAAGCACAGTACTCTTTTGGTATTCCCGGTAATTAACAATAGTTTTGCCATAGTTATCACTACAGCATAAACCAACACTGCAGTCCTTACACAAAGCTAAACATGAGAAAAACAAATGTATAAATGTAACTGATATTGGCTTTTCTTCAACAACATGCCTTTTAATTGACAGGTAGACAGAATACTAATCAGATGTGTCTTAAATAAATAAATAATAAACTTTACCCTTCAACTTCAGTTTGCTCTGAAATTCCTTGTCAATCTCCTCCTTGTTAAACTGGGCATTAGCGCTTTCAAAGTCAAAATCTTTCTCAAACTTCATTGGTCCGTCTCTTCTCACAGGGAAACGCCCTCTCCCACGATGTCCTCCTCCACGACCACGACGGGGAGCTGGAGGGCCTGTAGCTAAATGACAGACATTTGTTTCAGGACACACACAAACTTCCATCTGCAACAAAAACTACAGAAGCCTGGCTAGAAAACTAAAAAAACATATAAATTATAAATCATAAAAATGTATAAAATACTAAAGGGAAACATGCTGATTATATTAGGCAGGTTTAGACACAAGTCAACATGTACAAAGAAAATGAAAAAGTACTGAAACTAGCAACAGACTAGGGGTGGGACGATATAATAATGATATGGCGATATATTGTACCATTTTTGTTTGCAATATATCAAATGTTATGCATCAAATATTAATATTTTATTGGAACATGCACACTATAAACTATAAATATAAAGACTTGCCCACCAATTTGATTTAAACTTACTCCACACGGTGGCACTAATCCAATGAATAAAGTAAACCTGCAGTGAGAAATATTGGTTCTCAAACTTTTTCTGTTTAGGAATATTTTATCCGCCTCAGTATCATAGATGGTTTAAAGTATTCTTCAGAATTGCCTTGAAATAAACTATGAAGTGCAGAATCACAGCACTGTGATATCATCATTATCGTGGACAACGTATCGTGATATCATATCACAAGATGTCCTGTGAATCCCACCCCTAGAACCGATACAATTAAATCATAATATAGACACTGTTGGTATCTACATGACAAATGTCATTAATTTGAAGATGACATGCAGACAAATAGCTGATGAGAGAAAGCAATCTATGAGAAATCACTCTACAGAATTACATGTTAACAGATCAGTTCAAGATTCCACACAAAAGACAAAAATCAAAGCCCCTTTCACAAAGATCTGTTAACTCCACATTAACAACAGCTATTAGGAGTCTTTGTCAATAATAAGTAAAGAATACTCCTCAAGTGCAGTAGTTTAATGCAAGACATTAAACTACTGCACTGTAAACCACTACATACCACCCCCAGTTTTTCATATTATCTATCTTCAAATAGGCCTGTGACTTAAATGAGAGGCATACAAACAACAATCAAAACTATGAAAAGTGGTTTGGAAAAGAAGATCATTTCCTTATGATGTAGCAAAGCACTTTTATAGATTCCGACATGTTTATTAGTCTAAAATATCCTGTTTAAATAGTGTATTAATGTTCTTCAACTTTTGATTAACAGAATAAGACAAACATGACATTTTTCAATACTGTTAAACTTTTCACTTGAAAAACGCTTTTCTCTGTGAAGGGGGCCGGAGCTTGATCAGCAGGAACATGAGTGTTATGAACAACATAAAAAAGCAGAAGATGTAGAAATCTGGCATGCAGTCTGACGGTATGGCTGCATGAAGACCATTATGGCAAACTTAACAACCTGCTTGCCGCTTAGAGGCATCCTTGTTTTCAGCTCTGGACTGATCAGACTCTTGTCGGGGGGCCACTTTTGGCGCATCAGTGCCTGAGAAGGTACGTCAATCTTAAAAACCTTGAAATCTTCAGAACCTTGTTCGAACAAGTGCGACACATCTGAAGATCATAACTTTAAATCTCTTTGAGAATGTTTGGGCCAACTATTTGGCTTAACATTTTTCACAGTTCATACATAAGAATTCAGAAATTCATAACAGAGCACACATCAAATGACATAAAATAAGACAACTGGCTTATCTTAAAATGACCAGTTCACCTCTGACCTCACCTGCTGAATGATAGCTTGAGCGAACTACACTAGCCTCATTTCCTGCAGCATGCCTGAGTCCTGACCATAGCCTAGGCTGGCCCTCACCCCTCCTCTGCTCTGGGATGTCCAGGGGCTTCTGGCTACCAGGTGCAGTGAGGCGTGCTGCAATGGGGCTCCTTCGGCCAACCAGTGCAGGTGCAGTGGCGCTGACAGAAGCGGCTGATGGTGCAGCAGATTCCAGCGGGGGGCTCTTCGGCAAGGACTCCAGTGGAGGACTGCTGCGAGCTGCACATAAGAACAGGACATTTCACACAACACACATCACTGATTCTGAATAGATGCCAGTAGTCAATATGATAACACTGAATAAACCACAGAAATCTCAGGGATTCCGTGACACAAACAATTTAAGCTTGATTTTTTTTTTACTTAAAAACACCTACCTCCAACAGCACCAAATGGGGGTGAAACCAATGGGCTGGCAGTGAACTGGCTATATGGGGAGACTGGAGCCCTTTTAAACAGCCCGTACGAGTTTCCAGAATGGAAAGAAGATGGAGCGGAAGAAGATCCCATAGATGACTGAAAAAAAAGCACAAGGTATAATACGGTATTATACACCATATCATAAGAATTCTTTATTTAAAATGTTCTGTTGTTGAATCATATCACACTATAACTGTGTAAATACTGTGTGCGCAAGTCCAGCTCTCACAATTCTAATATATGCTACTGCACTTAAGTACATAACTTAGCAATAAATTCTTGGCCAACATACCTGAACAATGGCTGGGTCCTGAGGCAAAGTTGGTTTGGGAGGTTCACAAACTGTCAGATCTTTTATGTCACTGCCTCTGAAGATGATGTACTCATAGGTCTCATCCCTAGGCAGTATAGGTCTGTCTGTGGGGCGATCCTCGGTTCCAAAGGAGCGCACTAAAAAGAAAACGCAGAGCTTAAGAACCAAATTTGCCCATCATATGTCACAAGCTATTCATTTTTTACACAAAGTGTGTATATTCTCTCCAACCACCTAGCTCACTTTTCATGACATGGGCACAGAGTAGCTAAAAGCAGAGTATAAAGTCTGGCCATCTCTTCAGTGTGTATTGAGCTTTAGCTGGCTGCAAACTGTCACGATCAGTCATAAGCTGCTGATGTAACCAAGTACACTGTAGCTTAGCTGACTGTCTGCTCACTCACTCTAATCAACTTAAAGGAGAAAACAACTGATTTCCCCAAAGTTCTGTGAAATTAAATGGTTAAAATGTAAACAACAACTCTCAAAGATAAATGTATAGTAATTTATCATCATTAAATCTATAAGTGCGATATTACTGATGCACTGATCTGCACTGCATATTGTGATGTGTCTGTAGGGGTGTGCCATATCATATCATACAAAACAAAATTGACAACATTTTTTTAAATATTGTAAACGATATTATACCCCAAAATGTCGTGCCATATCACTCACCCCTAATTATCACATCAGGGTACTACTTTTTTTCTGTTTTCAGCAAAAGGAAAATTCACACTGTTCTCATTTCTCATGATATCTACTAGAGACAGATTATATCTCAAGTGCAATATATTATTATCATGACATTTTGAGTTCTGTTACAAATATGATACAATCATTGGATTTTTTAATATCTCAGGTAAGGGTATGCCATATGTTATATGCAATAATAGAATACATTTTTTACTTCTTTGCCGTAGTGTTGATTTTTTTTATTCAGTGTTTCGTCATATTGCCAAGAGTATCGTTATCGCAATAATACCAAGAAATATCAGGATGGGCACTCAGAGTGGTCAAGCGGGCAAAGTGCTGCCACTATGATCGGGAGATTGTTCGAATCCCGATCATGTAGCTTGCCATCAGCTGCCGGAGCCCTGAGAGTGCACAATTGGCCTTGCTCTCTCTGGGTAGGTAGATGACGCTCTCTCCCTACATCACTCCGAGGGTGATGTTTAGCACAAGGCGTCTGTGAGCTGATGTATTGGAAAAGAGTCGCTGCCCTTTTCTCAGTGCACTGTGATACTACTCGGCGATGCTGCATCAGCATCAGTTCAAAATAAAGCAGTGGCTGACTTCACGTTTATCTGAGGAGGCATGTGCTAGTCTTCACCCTCCTGGTGTTGGGGCATCATTGATAGTGATAGGGGGAGTCCTAATGAGTTGGTTGAGTAATTGGCAGTGTAAATTAGGTAGAAAATGAATGAAATAAAATAAAATTAAATCATATCATATCATATATTATTTTAGGGCCATTTTACCCACACCTACTACACAGGCAGAAATACTTATTGTACACCCCATCCATTAAATAATGCTGACATTTTGTAAACCCTGTTTTAAAACCCTGAGATCGTGATGTTTAGCTGATGTTAAACTTTAAAGGTTAAAAAAATACATTAAACTTTTTTGTGTAGTTGTTAGGTTAACTAACGTTACTGGTTAGAGCTAAGAGCCAAGTTACGTACCAAGCTTTATAGTTAAGTTAGCTAACTAACTAGCAACATAAATAAATAGACACACGCGTGTTTAACTGTGTGTGTAGAGTGTAACAGCTAAGCTAATAGTTAAATTACAGTAACAGCTAATAATAATATAAAGTAACAACCTCTATCTATTTAGCTGGCTTACACTTGTTTATTTAGTTAGCTATACACGTCACTTAACTAACAAGCTAGCTAGCATACAAATGGCGCTAGTTAAGGTCTAGAAAGTAGAAATCCACCCCAGGATTTTGTTCCAACTGCTATGGCGGCTCTGCTGCGGCTAAACTATACACTGAGCCCCCGAGGCAGCTGGAACTAAATCCTGGAGTGGATTTCTACTTTCTTGACCTCAACTAGCTCCAATTTGCTGTTGTGCTACAGTAAAAACGACGCAGAAAACACGAACATTAGCTGGTCTAAAAGTCTCGCAGCGAGAGGGACCTACCCTTAGCCAGGGCGACCGTGGAGTTCTCTGTGTCGATGGTGTAGAGGATGCCCTCATAGCGGATCTCGGCCTTGGAGATCAGGCTGATTTTGCTCCCGATGTACGGGGTCCCTCCGCTCATTCTGGCCCAGAGGTCGGCGAGATTACAGCTAAAGTGAACAGATCTCCGTCCCTAGACCCCGTCCGGTCCGGTTCGGGTGTCAGACAAGGCTCAGCAGCAGAGCTGGTTCACTTCATTAAATAAGAAGGATTTTCACACAGTCACTGCCCCGCTTCTCCACTAGCTACAACATGGCCGCCTTCATTTTCAGCCCAGCTCAGGGAAGTGGCGTCACGAGGGCAAGCCGTTTTAGCTCCTAATCCCCGCCAGCAGCAGCAGCAGCAGCATCTCCACATCCAGCTGCAGTTCACTGACTACTGTGTGGATCTGTAATCTCTGGAAAAATAAAAGACAACTTAAAAATGATGAGTTTATTTTATTTTGCCAAATTGAAAACCTCTGGAAAATAATCAATAGATAGATAATCACGAGCAACCAAACCAAGCTAAACTACTTGAATTTTTGCACCAGGAGTGGCATAAAGTTATCCAAAAGCAGTGTGTAAGACTGGTGGAGGAGAACATGCCAAGATACATGAAAACTGTGATTAAAAACAGGGTTATTCCACCAAATATTAATTTCTGTCTAAAAATGAACTTGTTTTCTTTGCATTGTTTTCTTTGCATTCTCATTTTCTGCAAATAAATGCTCTAAATGACAATTATTTATATTTATTTGGAATTTGGGAGAAATGTTGTCCGTAGGTTACAGAATAAAACAACAATGCTAATTTTACTCAAACATATACCAATAAATAGCAAAATCAGAGAAACGGATTCAGAAACTAAAGTGGTCTTTTATTTTTTTCCAGAGCTGTATATGGATTGGCTAAAAGTTGAACAACTAAATAAAATAATTATTTTAGATGGTACATAAAATAAACTTAATTAATAAATAAAAAGTTAAATCTAAACATTAAAATTCAAACATCTGTTTGAATTGCTTTACAGTGTTTTCGTTTGCTTTCTCCATTTATATATTCCTCCATCGATTTATTTCTGAATTATTTGCTGTTATTGTTTTTTATGCATATATTCTATATATTCTTTTTATGTCTATATTTTTACGTTTCTTTATTTTTATTTTTTGAGAAAATAAATAAAAGCTTTACCCATATATTTAAATGCTAATTTACTTTTTTTATTTTATGTCCTACAGCCTATATATTAATTGGACAGTGGTGCAGTGGGTGATGATAATCATGTCCAAGTGACAGGATATTATACTAGTTCCTGTTCCATCATATATATCATTATTTTATTATTTTGTTAAAATAATAAAGATCATGATAATGAAAAGGCTAATATTAATTATATATATATATATATATATATATATATATATATATATATATATATATATATATATATATATATATATATATATATATATATGACCAAATCCTGTTCAAACAATCCCATCTCTGTTGTCTTTCTTCAGGTCACACTGTTGGGTTGGACTGCCCCTTTGTGATTAGTGCTTTACTTTACTTTAGCTTCCGTGTAAAAAGAATTTATTTCAGATAATTTTGGAAAGTTTTTACTGGTCCGTTCATTAGAAAATTTTGACAGAGTGTAAGAGACAGTTTGTGCATTCAATTTTTTTAATAAACTAAAATTAGACATTTTGTTTATACTTGTGTATATTTTATTTTATTATTGTGTGTTTATACTTGTGGACATTTTCAATGTTTCTCTTCTGGTGCACCTCAGCACCAAAATGTTGAGTAAAAAATATTTTTGATGGCTAAATCTGTATGTCAAATAAAATATTTTTGGTGTTTTCTACATTTGCAGTAGTCATTAGCCAGACACTGACGCTACATTTTCTCTGTTCTCCATAAATCAAGTCCTGCTATTAAACTTATATAAAGCTGCTTTGTAAAAAGCACTATATTAATAAATTTGAACTTCATGCAGAACAGATGTGTGCAAAACTCAAGAATGAGTCATATCCTTCTGTAGACTCCACAGATTCTATCTAAACACTTCATGTGATCTCCATCCTACTAAAGCCTAACAAGTTTTTGAATTGAACATGATTTTAATGTGTCTGTAAATGAACAACTGAGACGCAACAATGACGCACAACAAAATACTTGATTAAAAGCCTCTATAGTAGCTCAGAATTTTATTTTGTACAGGGTCATTTCACATTTATAATACAGTCTTCATTACAAAATTATTTACACATTTCAAACAATCCTTGATCCACTGTTGAATTTAGGCACAAATTAAAAAAAAAAAATCTAAAAAAAAAAGATAGTTCTTTTAGATTTTTAACAGATGTGAATCACATTTTCATTAAATAGTGATACAAAGTGAATCATCTGAATCAGTTGCAGAAATACTGATCAAAAGGTGCAGCTGTGCAACCACAGCATATAGCTCCAGAAGATGTGACCTGGAATGAAAGAGCTGCATGAACTCGTTAGAAACACTTATCACAACCTCCTACCTCAGGTACCAACACAGTCTTTGGGAATACTTTAAGAAAGATAAGACAGATACATCACAAACAGTGATATTCCATGCATAGAAGAGAGGCAGCAAGATGAACAAATTGAAAGAAAGAAAAGAACAAATTGAAAGAAAGAACAGAAAGTGGCTGGTAATTGTGAAATGAGAAAAACAAAAAAACACATTTGATAAAATAGGTTCACAGTGTAAAACAGTAGTGACTGCACATCACTACACAGACAAGACCAGTTTAAAATTCTCTACTCATTCTGAAACAAAACAAAAGAAAACAATGCTGTAGTCAGCATTTCTTGTTAAGTGTAGCTGGTTAGTGACTCTGCATCTTGCATCACCCAGTAAATATTTTCACTCAGTTTAAAACAATAATAATTTAATATACTAGTATTATGAAAATTGGGCTTTTTCTACCTTTGAGCTGCTCTTAAAGTTATAACACTAACCTGCATAACTCAACTCACTGCGACTGAAAACATGCAAAATGACCTTAGAATAAACCTTCAATCTGATTTGATTTAACATTCAGTATTGCTTAAGGTTATTATTAAGTTAGAATAACTGAATTAATGCTCATTAAGAAGCAAAAAACATAAGCATTTTTAGGCATGAAGTTAAGTGAGAAAACTGCCATCTGTAGCAATTGTTGAAGAAAAATCCAAATTAAATGGGATTTTCTTCAAAAGCATTATGTTTTTCATAACTCACCTCCAAACATTCCAATCAACTGTGTGCATCTTGCCTCACTTTATCTTTAAATGTACCACAAAACAAACAGCACTAACGTGGAGCACAGAAACATTCCACCCAATTATGTCTACAGTACAACAAATAATTGAAGGGAACACAAACAAATGCAATTATAAATGCCAAAATACATCTGAATAGTGTAACATTGACAAACAGTTAGAGAAAGTAAAGTAAAAGTTTTTTTGCACACGTTTCCAAGAAGAAAAAGAGCAAGGCTAGTCAAGACGATAAGCCTTAACTGTCTGTAACTGCCGGTCTGCATCTTCATAACACCAGAAATTTGCACTGCGATCAGACTAAAGGCATTCAAATAATTTCAGTAGTCTTTAAAACAGCACACCAATGCCTACAGCTCTATAATGTGCTGGTAGTATTAGTAAAGCCTAATCCATAAAGCAAATTACGTTTCTAATTCTGGCCCAGAAGTCCACAAGCTTTAAGGATCTGAATCATGAAAAATCACAACAATTCTGGAGGTGAATAACAAGTCATCATTTCAGCATGTACTTGGACATGGAGGAAGCTGACCATTGAATACAGCCCATGTCTAATAAAACTAGCTCTTTAAAATGATAGCATGAGATATTGCTTTAGATTAAAATAATCAAAGGTGAATTTAATACATTTTTGATTCTAAAAATAATTTATATGAAACATTGCTAAATTAAAACAAATACAATGTAATGCTTGCATTACTGAGGACCTACACCAAAAGCGTTTGCTGCCTGCTATTCAGATAGCCCACTTTAGACAAGACTCTTCAAGCGGACTCTGAAGAACCGCCAGGATTTGGGTTTACAATTCTGTCCCAAGGTTCACCAAGTTCCTTTATATTTACATATAAAGGAATGTACAGCAATAAGCCCATGATTGGGCAGATAATAGACTGAACGTTGGAAAAGGTTAAAATGACACATGCATAGACTTTTTTGCAGAGCACAGCGAAGCTGGTGTGTCACGTATTAACATTGTGCAATATAGATAAGTGTTAAGACTGAGTAGACACTGAAACTTATCTGAGAAACAACCGAGCTGCTGAAGTTTACCTAGCTTGCTGGGCTCGGCTGTATCACGGCACAAGCAAGTGTCATGCACAATTTTGCTTGACTTGAGATGAGGGTGACCAGGAGTTCTTTTCCATGTCAGCCTTGACAGGGTTGAGCGAGGCAGAGCTGGATGTGCACAAAGGTGCTGTCCCACTTCAGAGTGGCGTGTCTGGCTGCCTCTGCATGCGCCGCTCAGCTGCAGCTGCTAGCATCCTGCGGCGCACGGTCACAAAGTCCGAGGTGGAGTCTTCATCCTCCAGGGAGGGTAAGGTATCGTCACCCTCAAAGGCAGTGTCAGCAGCTGAATTAAAGGTGACTACTTCTCCAGAACTTTTGTTCAGATAGCGTCTACAAAAAAAAAATGGGCAGGTTAAAGAACTTGGCTATTACAAAACTTGGTGTCCTAAACCACTTAGGGAATTGTTACTTTATAAGCTCTATTTAATTATCAATGTTCAGATCAGATTTGGCAATCCTCCAAGTTCACCTTTATAAATGCAAGTGACCTGTCCATAAACAGGGTCAATGTACTTTTGTTAATTATTTTAAGTATATTAGTCTCAGCATCACCAAAAGCATTTAGCACATTTATACAGGCAAACAGATGCATTACATAAGATTTGACTGTTCATGGTAATGCTGCATGTCACGCAGCAATCACTTCACACACAGCATTTACAGGACCGGGATTTCCACCTCTAGCGGGGTTCAGCGCGGTTGTTTTGGTCCAAACCTGATTGCGATCACTAATTTCACACCAGCTGAAATTAACCGCACCCAAAAGTAAAAACGTGCCAGCGCCTGTTTTACCAGACCAAATAGTGCTGGTGTGAAAATGCACTTAGTCAATACCATCTACTTGTTATTTAATAAATTGTATAAAAAAAATACATAATACTAAGTTTAGATTTTAGACAAGCACAAAGACTAGAAAATTACCTGCGTGCTCTCTGCAGCAGTTCCTCCTTTCTTTGCAGTAGCATCCTCTGTCTCTCATCAGCAGACTTGGAAAAGCGACTTCCGCGCACTTCAAAATCCTCGGTCTCTGCAGCTGGAACCTCTGGACCACCACTGGCACCTCCTGACTCATCTGGGGATGAGTTTAACTGTATGGATGTCCGCTCCACAGGCTAAAAGCAACAGTATGATACACAGATTAATGAAATGCCCGCTTTCCATGATCACCATGCTACTAATTGTTAACTTTGAAACTTGAGTCAATTTTATCAAATAAAAATATATTAAGGAGTTTGACCATTATCATCTTGTGTGTCACTGATACTATTTGAAGCTGCGGGTACACGAAAGCTGTCTGTGGCATGGAGACTGGAACTCAACACATGCTTGTGCTTGCTGTCCCCTGGAATAGCCTGGCAAATTTATAGCTTGGGATCACTCCAAAATTAAAGTATACTGGTGGAAAAACAGTATGGGTTACATTGGGTCAACGATGACAAGATTCACCTGGTATCTCACAACTCGGCTTGGCTGAGGCCCTGGTTTAGGGGGCTGCTCAATATGAATAAATAAGAAAGAAATATAAACTTTATCTTTTTTTTTTTTTTTTACATTCACGTTTGACAATGCATAAATTCATGTCTTATGCTAAGCTTTTGGCAGTCAATATGTTACATAGACCAACACTTCACAAAAAAGAAGCAGGCTAATTAACTTGTCCAAACCGTTAGCAGTGTGAAGCTAAAAGCAAGGAATATTCAACATTCCATCAACAACATTTAATCACCCCTGACACAAATATTATAAATATATTTACAAAAGTGACCATTAAAAGCAAAAGGAGGAAGTAGGAGTTCTAATAAAGACCTCAGTTTAATTAGTCCCACTGTACAGTCCCAAGTCTGAACATTAAATGGAAAACATATATGGACAAAAGCATTAGATACCTAATTATCAGCAACTGAAAAGCTGAAGCTGAAACCATTAATAACAAATGGTGCCCTTACTTTGTTGTTTTATCATATACTGTAATAGTTTGCTGCAGTGGATTAACAGCTATATAAACCATATATTGGGTTTAAAAAGGGTGTTTGTCCCTCCAAAGGCTAATATATCCAACTTTTCTAAAGCAAATAAAAGTAAAAGCAACAGAAATGCCCTTAAGATAGTGCTGGGTCTCTCCCAGGGGCAAACAGATAGGCTAAGTGAATAAATATATATTATAAGTAGTATTGAAATCATTGAGATCCTGATTTTGTGAACCTACCACACACACTCACACACTTCCTTGTCTATATAAAGACATGGATTTAGCTGAAACATGTTCCCAAAGATCATACTTGTTCTTCCTCAGCAAGAGATAAAAGTTGTGTTGTCTGTTGCGTTACCAGGGGTTGTGGAAATTACCTGAGCAGGGAAGGGCACCTGGATTCTGCCCTCCAATATGTTATCTGTGGTGACTTCCACAGAGCGGGTAAGCTGCAGATCTTGCAGGACCAAGTGATAAGGAACCTGGGGAAACATCTCCTGGATCTGATGTGCCTATTGAACCCAAAAAGAACCAGCTTTACAGCAACTATCTTAAGTTATTGGAGGTTTCACAAGATTATAATAACTATTTGAGTATGCTCACCATGGTGTTGAGCTGAGAGTTGTTGGCCTGTGCAATGCCCAGGATGTTGGTTGTATGCATGACCTCCACAGAGAAGCTTGGAAGCCAGCTAGCAATTCGAGAACCTTTAAACACATTAGAAACACTATACTTATGAAACGAACATCAAGAACATTGGTAGCAAAACATTGTGTTTCTTTAATACTCAGAACTGTGCCAGGATTGGTACAATGACTACATCTTACCATCAAAATGAAAGAAATGGTTATGCTGGTTGAGGTGAGGCCTGGCATCAGCCCCAGGTCCTGCAGCCATGTTGTCATCTATTTGCGCTCTCTGGCCCTCTTCTCTCTCTCTTCCACCCTCATTGATATTCAGTGACATACGACACGTTGGACAGGAGGTGTCCTGCTCCAGCCATGAGCGCAGACATGAACTAGACACACACAAGCACAAGGATATATAGGTAAACAAGCACACAAGGATATACAAAGTGAACAAGCATACATTACAATTAACACAAAACAAATTACGTACAAGCATACACAAATGTACATTTCTATTAAAACCTATTATTTCTGAATGATCTGTAAACGACTACACATTTTGCTCCTTCAAAGCCATTTAAATAAAAAATCCCAACTAAGGTTTCTGAATTTTCTTGTGAAAGCTCTCTATTCAGTATGAAAGGTGTAAAATAAAAATAAATCTATTTTACAAGACACAAAACAAATAATGTCTAATGATAAAAAGTCCACACAGAAACACAGAACCAAAAATATGTATAACAGATAGCATCTTGCAATTTCTTGTGACCTAAAACAGCTAGTGGGTGCTGTCAGATCTGATTAATGGAGTGAAATTGTTCCATATTTTTCATTCTTTGGTTTGTGCAGACCACCTCAGTTTTCCCCTCTTTCAGTCATGCGATGAAAATGAGATTTACAAATGTCAAGCCAACTAATCAATGAAACTCACTGCTAACAATTCTGCAGCACTGAAACTGTCAATAATGTTCATTGTTCTGATATAGTATAACCATTGTATTCAGTTTTATGCTGTGGCCTACATCTTTTCATGAGTTTCATGAGTGACGTGTACATCTTAAGGCTGAATTACATTTCTGTATTTCTCTCTGCCGACACGCTCACATATAATATGCATGCACCCAAAACAGAACACAAAACTTAAAAAGAAAAGTGTCTTGTGTTTTTCACTTCCTTGTTTTTGTAAACATTTATGTTCTACACATTTTTCTGACAATTAATTCTTTAACTGATTAATTTTGTTCTAGCACTGTTTCATCCCACTAAAAACACTTCCAGACAGCCCATTATTGTTTGCCTGAAGCAGAGGTTCACTGTGTGTCTACAGTGATGAGATTTTAATGGTGTGCACATTCCATCCTCTTTAACCTAAATTATTCCATAAAATAGGAGAAAACGTGTCTGCCTTTTGTCTGGACTTCTGAATTAATTCACCTTTAATATAATCCACAAATCCACTACAATAACTATAGTAATAAAATAAATATTGCATGAGAAAATATTTAAAGGGGCAAACACTTTTCTGTGCATGGTACACT
Organism: Astyanax mexicanus; assembly: GCF_023375975.1. NCBI lineage: Eukaryota > Metazoa > Chordata > Actinopteri > Characiformes > Acestrorhamphidae > Astyanax > Astyanax mexicanus. The sequence continues at coordinate 59,156,696 of NC_064409.1, forward strand.
TATTCACACCTCTATGAAAGTATACCATACTCACAAAAAGCCATGCCATTTTAACCAACTGCAAAACTGCATATGGCTTACTTGTGGAAGAGGTGTCCACAGGGCAGTTTCCGTGCTGAGGTCATTGAATCCCAGCAGATTGCACAGTCATCGTTATTGGCAACCAGCTCATCTGGGGTTGCCACTGCAAACCTACACAACAAAAAACAGGTAAAAGCACACGTTTCAGTACAACGACTAAACACAGCGTTCATGTCAGTGGTTTTCCGACCTGAACAAACAGCAAAGGTTACATCATGCACAGCCTTCTAACCTGGACTCCATGTTGTCAATAACACGCAAGTAGTTTTTGTGGCGGCGGATTCTCCTCTGCACCTCATGGAAGAGGTAGCGCAGCTGCATGAAGATCACCAGACTGGCCATAGACAGCCAGATATTCCCAAAGAGCTGAGACAAGAAGATAAATTGACAGGTCACATGCTACTTTTCATATGAATGAAAAGGCGAAGTGTAGCTTTTGAACAAACAGACAGAAAGAATGAAAAGGAAATAAATAAATACTGTATCTGACATTTTACAGTATACATAACATCTAACCTTAAGAAATAAACAAAAACAGAATGACGATCATTTGTTACAGGTCACATGTATTATAGGCTAATACTAAGCTAATATATAATGGCTGTACTTCTAAACCATGTCTGATCACTTAGAGGCCCTGATGTTGTGAAGTTATTCAGTCCAGCTCTTATACCTTAAGCATATGAGCTCAATCTGTCCAATTACAGCAGTCACCTCCTCTTTAAGCAAGCACAGAGCTAAAGTTGTAGCAATCTGTCAAGAGCAGTCTGGTTCAGATCCAGTTCTAATGAGCAAGCAATTACTCATATTTGAAAGAATAAATTAAAGATAAAATACAACCATGCTCTAAAGAAGATTTTTTTTTATCCTAATAATACTCTTGATCTAAATGATCTGTGGCTGCACTGTAGTCCTAGTCCAAAAGGTAGACTCATCGGACTGCAAGAATGATTCAATTAAATGCTTAGCATTACATAAAATAAGCTGCTTTCAAATCAATAACCACATGCCACTCACCAACATGTGAATATGATGCATCAGGTCAAGACAGAGAAGAGCAAGCTCCATAATGAAATCAGTGTAGTAGACATAAGAGCCTTTGCTCTCCCAAGTCCCCTCATGATTCAGGTCCCACAGGTGAATAGAGTACCTAAAAAAACAGTACAAGCAAAACCTCAGTGATATATTTTTCGAAGCACTTAACAGCTCAGGTTTCTTTGCCTGCAAGTGACAGCATAAACGGCGGTACACTCGTAATTGATACTGGACTGACAAAATGCTTACCTTATAATAACATGTCCAGTGCGCACCGTAACAAGTAAACACTGCAAAATAGAAAAGGATTCTGTTTTTCCATTCATAAAACAACTATCAATTTCCTCTCTAGTGTTACAGAGAAGCTCGGAAACTGAAAAATCCCTACCTCAGCTGTCATAAATGCAACAGTATGCATGCCATGAAGATGTCCGACCAGGCCACAGAGCGCAGCTAGGCCTCCACAGCACAACAGCATGGACACTAGCAAGGCCAGTACTCGCACATGACTGCTCATGGGGGTGGTTGGGGAGAATGACAGCTAGGGGGGGGGGGGAAACAGAATGAATGAATATCTGAGTGTGATTTCCTTTTAAATTCACAATTCCACATGAAACAGTAGATAAAAGAGCTATATACTTAGTTAAATTCAAAAACAACCAAGAATTCTTTCTAAGTGCTTATAGGAGTACTCACATATTCAAACCGATCTTTACAGAGCTGAACCATGAGATGAAGGAAGATAAGTACAGCAAACCACAAACACCACAGCACTACCTCGTCCACTGTTTGCACATTCAGCACTCCAAAGATGAAGATAAATTTATAGAAGATAAAGTTCCAGAACTTGTCCTTCAAGTGCTGTTGGGATAGAGGTAGCACAGAGACATAGGGGTTTCATAAGAAAACAAAAAAATCCCCAAACTCTGTTGTTAGAACACAGAGGTGTAGCTAAGAGGAAGCTTCATAAAGCAAAAGGTTAAACATTCTGGCAAATAACAACTACAAAAACTGCAATGTTCAGTAGTCTTATTGTGAAAATATTCATTAATATTAATATGCTTTTTTTTTATTTTTGGCTGAATAACTTCAGTCTGAGAATATTTTGTGCATCATTGAATAAAATGCTTCTTCAATAATCAGGGCCAAGCCCTATGCAAGCTTTTGCGCTCACCTGTTTCTCACTGACCCGCAGAGGACCAAAAACAATGCACTGGATCACCTTGGCGATTAGCATGAGGACACAGCATGCTGTATTCACCATCACCTGAAGAGATAGGACAGTGCAGTTTGCTTTGGGGGGTGATTACTCGTTGATCTTCATAAACACAGGGACAAAATAAGCTAAATAATCTATAAGGACGCTGTTTGCTGTCACAGTGGACCATTAGTAAGAGCACTTACCCAGACGAATAAGTTGTCGGCGATGAGATACAGCAACACGTTAGAGGCAACATGTTCAATGGCCTCTCCTTGATCAGCTTTACTGTCCTCGATGGGCTCGGTCCGGGCGTCCTCTGCTACCGGAGCTGCGGGCTCTGGGATCTGGGTTACAGCGGTGTAGGCACTGAGGATCGAACCAGCGAGCAGGACTGTGCTAAGCGCAGTGTAGGTCTGCAGGCTGGGCCAGGGGAACCTCTCCAGAAACAACAGGGGCATGGCGAGACTGTCCAGTGTGCACGTCTTCAGATAAAGAGAGGGATCTACAGAGAGGCTTTCTGTGTTTACACTGAAATGTTTACACTGATGATGAAATGGGGTGGGAGCAGTACTGTGAGCTCCCGTCTTCTATAACGTTAGATATAGTTTAGCTAAATAGTTAATTAGTTAACCAAGTTATTTAGCAGGCCTAGTTGGCTATTTAACAAGCTTTATTTAGGATTCAGGTCACGGCACGAACCCTGTGAAGCTGGATAGCTACCAGGTTAAATAGATATATAAGTTAGACAGGTAAGGTAAGTTAACGTTAGATAGGTTACCTAGACACTAGGTAACCTTAGCTAGCTAAATAATTAGCTAGCAAGTTGAAAATTCGTTTCTGTGCTGTCACAAGTCCTTAGAACTTAGAATTGGGAAAGCTAACCTAGCTAGCTTAGCCTGACAGCTAGCTATCAAAATCTAGGTTAGCTTACGTGTTGTCTGTTAGCTAAGCTAAGCTAGTTGGTTTAGCATTACGTGTAAACAACACAAGACACCAGTGAAAACGACTAACGTTAGCTAGACTAGACTATTTAACGCTAGGTTACATGCATTTTTCTGCTTTTCTCGGTTTTAAATTCCATTACTACAGATCTCAGGGCGGGCAAATGTTTTAACAATAGCTACAGTTTCACTGGCAGTGCCTGTGGTCTCCAGCAAGACAGGTTAGTTAGCTAGAGAAGCTAACAGGCTAAAGCCAGCAGGGCTATAGCTCACCGCTCCAGCTGAAGCCTCGCCTCTCAGTAATGTCAGTAATATTCTTAAGCGGATTAATACGAACTCAGGCAGTCAGGGGGAAATGCCGTCAGTGACTATTTCAGGCCGAGTTCGCCCACAAATGTCCGAACAGAACTTGTAGTGCAGGCTGTGTTACAACTACAGGACTCCCGGGGTCCGCTGTGTTCGTCTCTGTGTGTGTCTGCTCCAGTCTTCCAGTTGTTTCTCGGAGTTTCTCTCTCTCTCAGCTTTTCCGGCGCTGCTGACGCAACCCGAGCCTCTTCCGCTGTTTACACAAGAGAACATGGCGCGTATCACTCCGCCACTGTACTATTGCTGCGGAAGGCGCTGATGGGGGATTGTTGTAGTTCTAGTTATACAGCATTTAATTGCTGGGAAGTGTGTAAAAAAAATCATTAGTTAAACTATCGACTTCAGAGTGCTAAAAAAAGTCTACCAATCCATTACTGAACTCTCCCCAGTATAGCTGTAGAAAGGTAACCTACAAGCCCCTATGGTGAAGTAAAAAAAATAATAATAATGCGTTGCCACGACCTATTAAGGCATGGGAACGAGATATAAGTCCTGGCCATATACACCACTTAAAAATTATGGGTTTCTTTGACTTTACCAAATTGAAAACCTCTGGAATATAATCAAGAGGAAGATGGGTGATCACAAGCCATCAAACCAAGCTAAACTGCTTGGATTTTTGCACCAGGAGTGCCATAAAGTTATCCAAAAGCAGTGTGTAAGATTGGTGGAGGAGAACATGCCAAGATGCCAAGATGCCACCAAATATTGATTTCTGAACTCTTAAAAACTTTATGAATATGAATTTGTTTTCTTTGCATTATTTGAGGTCTGAAAGCTCTGCATATTTTTTGTTATTTCTGCCATTTCTCATTTTCTGCAAATAAAATCTCTAAATAACAGTATTTTTATTTGGAATTTGGGAGAAATGTCTGTAGTTTATAGAATAAAACAGCTATTCTACTAGTTCATAAGCAACTAATACAAGATGCTTAGAAAACTATTGCAGGTGAATACCTCATGAAGACACTGAGACAATACCAAGAGTGTGCAAATCTGTCCTCAACGCTAAATGTGGCTAAAGTATAAAACATATTTTAGTTTAAAATATGTTTGTGTGGTCGGGGGCTGCAGTAGCCCCATCCACAACGTTTAAAAACCACTTCTTTAGATTTCCCTCTATACTTGCCTTGTCATTGTTTTTATTAGTTATTTTTGATTTAATCTCTCCACAAACTTTTTTTTGCAAACTGTTTTTAAATATTTTTAGCAAACAATAACTGTTGTGTGGCAAACCAGTGAGTTAAACCTTACACTGTAGACTCTGTATCTCTGTTCATGAAGACTTCTGTTACTATTAGACATGTTTGGAAGACATTGTATGCTAATGAATGCAGTTTTGGATGCACTCTGCATAGTGACACTTTAGTGTATTGGTTTAGTTTACTGGCACATACATAAAAGAAGAAGACTTTGAGACTTTTAGAGTAAGATATAGTCTATGACAAAAATATAGTCTATGACTAGTCTTATTAACAACCCAAAGTGTTTTCCATATTAATGTGTTAATGAGTTTTTGGCAGCAATAAACAAACAAATAAATAAACAAACAAATCTGGACAGCAGACTTCGAAAACACAAGAGGTCAAATATAAAAAAATACCTAAAGTTTTTAAAGTCTTAAGGCTACTGTAGTTTAAGGCCTTCTATAAGTGTCTTTGTCATAAACATGGCTTTTATCTTGAAATAGAGATAAAAGAAATAGGAGAAAGTGTTTGTTTAATATAGTTGAAAAACAATATTTAATTCCAAAGCTTTCTACACAGGCAAAATTTCAGTGCATAGGAAAAGGTCACATACCTTAATGTTCCATACAATTTCATAAATAGAATATGGAATCTGAAAAAGTTTCAGATAAAAAGTGTCTGTCACGTAACAAGTCGTCTAACAGAAAATGTTACAAATCAGTGTGTTCTCAGCAAATCACAAATCAATCATGCCAAATTACACAATTACAAACTACAGTTCCAGTGGCAGCTTCAACTATCACACCTAGGTTACACTGTAATAGTGTAAAATGTCCTATACAGCCACCCCAAAATATTTAGATTCATAAAAACAATATTGCATAGAGTCATAAACACCCTTCACAGTCAACATTTTGTGAAGAGTTGATTTTAAACTGAATGTCACATTCAAGGCACCTCAGCAAAAGGCACATCTAGTCTCAGGTCTCAGCTTGAACATTCACATTTCATAAGTCCAGTTCAAAGAACAATTCAAAAGATAGTACCTAGCAATCCTAGTAAAGCTCGAACCCATACTATGCAGCAACTGCTTATAAACACATTTGATTATTGCAAATACAAAATGTATGATAAGTTTTCTTTATGAAGCCCTTTTAAAAGTATAAGGCAGATAAAATACATTACAGTATGTACAGTACAACTTGATCATGTCAGAGGATCTGACTCAGTAACAGTGCTGCTATGGCAAGCTATAAGAATCCCCTGCAGGATCTGGACTCTGGAACAAGTCTCTGACAATGATCTCGCTCACTGAAAAGAGAAGAAAGAAAAAACACAAGTTAAAAACAAACATACCATTAACTTTTTTATAATGGTAACAAACAATAGTTAATAAAATATTAAGTATTAGGTATGTAAATAGGGCACAAAGCCTTTAGCACATTTTGCATTCTCATAAAAAATGATTCCCTTTTACATAGTACTTTTATTTCAAATAATTGTTTTCTTGCCTGTACAATATTCTGTTATGTATTTTTTTTAAATGTCTTTTAAACACATTTTAATGTTTTTTTTTGTCTGAATCTGAATTTTAACCAGATTTTCTTTTTTTATCTGAAACCCACAAATAATGAATTAATGTAGATGTAGATGTAGTAGATGACAAATGACAATGCACCAAATATTTGACAACTGAACTTATCTATGTTAAAATGGTAATACTAATAATAAAAAAACACTTTATATTCTGTATTCAGACTTGTTGTTTGGTTTTGGTCAAAAATGTTCCATTTCAGTATATCCCTAATATTAGGCCAGTATTGTTAAGTCACCTTTTTTTACATTTAAATTCCCAAAGCTCCTAATAGCAGTTTTCTGAGCACAGATTAAAGTCTAAGACTGCATGGAATGTCCAGTAAAGTATTTTTAGTCTCAGTTAAAATCTTAGGACTGGGCTTATCCCGTGTAGAGGAAATGATTTTAGAACCATTTGAGGGCAGTGTTGTTCCTATATTTGGGCTCAGCTGGGTATCTGTATATCCTCCTGTTGTTCAGTGCAAGCACAACGCTGTGTGCATCACCAAACAACCACAGCTGGTATAGAGAGTGTGAAAACGCAATCATGCTAAAATTTTTTTTTTTTTTTTTGTGCTTAACAACACACCTTTTACTGCAACACAGTCATATTTGTACAATCTTCTTGATTCAATAGATCAAATGTCAAACACCTAAAATTAGTCAGATATGGTTCTCAAAACAGAACTCAAAGGGGGCTATTTTTAGCATCAAACAAAACACCTACACATCATGGGAAATACAGCATGTATATTATCTACTGTCTGACCAATATCTGATCTGATTTTCCTTTTAAAGCTTTTAGATGTTTGTCTGTATTTCGTCCTGCTAAACTTCTCTAGAAATACCAAACATAATATATAATTCAAATATAATACATACGTGTCAATTCATTATAAATACACTTGAGCAACAGCAAATGTATATTTTCAGTAGGGTCTGTTGCAGAGAATGGAAACGGCAACACATTTGCAGGGTTACACTCTTGGCAATGAAAGGCCCTATGATGAGAAACAACAGTACTCAGTCATCAGGGGGGCATAGCAGTCCACTGCACCTGTCCTCTCCAACACACAAAAGTGGAGCTGAGACATGGTGGCAGAAGGCCAGGTTGGATGGGTGCCTACTCTCTTTTGAAAACACAGAAGCAGGCTAGGGAGTACGAGAAAACATTTAACAGAATTATATTTGAGCTTGTAGGATTCCCAGTCCAAATTTAGCCATTTAAATGCAAGGTTACACTTCAGATAGAAAGATGAGGAAATATATTTTCCTGTCCGCCTTAGAGGTAGGTCAGAACATCTTTCACTTTAAATGTGCTGTTCCCTTAAAATACACAAGCTAAGAAAGTAACAGTATAAACAAATAAAGCTCAAACCCCTGAAGGCCACAGATTTGTCAGGCTACACAGTAGGGTGCCAATATCCTCTGCTATGTAAGGATCTCATTTAATGCTAAGCACAAGAATGTTTTGTATGAACCACGCATGTCTATCACTACAGTGGCTTAACAGCTGTGCGCTAGTAACTACAGAAGATTAAGCTCCGCAGTATATTTAGCTCCCTCACTGACTCTGATGCAATGCTACGTACAGGCCTGTATCCTCTTTCCCACTATGCTGCAGGACTGAGGACTATAATTAGACTCAAACCAAACAGGTTTCCACAAACTGTGGGGTAGTACCTCCTGGTCTTCTATTGAGAGTAAAACAAAAGTCAAACGGGCCCCTGGCTTATGTTTGACGTAAATTTATATGAACAAAGTTTATTAATTGTTGTCCTAATTAACTGTCTCAGTCTCAATTACCTCCAATTACCGAAGATAAATGCATTTGCATATGCTCCAAAAATGATCTGCAATAAAATCATTTCACATTTACTAACTTTAATGTTTCATCTCCTGTGAACCAGTAATTTAGAAATGCAAGATTGTTTGTCCTTCAGTGACAGTATATCCACCAACCAACCAACCGATCACTTTATTTAAACCAATTACAGCCCTACAATTACAGACTACAGTCCTTCTGTTCCTGTGCATTTATTACTTTATTATCCTCCTATTACCCTGCATTTCAACTGGTCAGGACCAAAACAGAGCAGCTTAAACACTGTGTCTACTCACTGTCCACTCAATTAGGCACTCCTACATAGCTACCCTGTAGATGTAAAATCAGAAGCTCATCCATTGCTGCACAGTGAGTAAACTGCTAGTCCTTCATCAGTGACTAGAGAACGCTGCCCACAGAACACAGCCCACAGGACAATAGCCCACAGGACAATGTTCTCAGTCAAGCAGCAACATTGTGGTGTTTAAGAACTCCAGCAGCCTGTCTGATCCACTTGTACCAACACAGCATACTTTCACAATGTTAGTGTCACTGCAGTGCAAATGTAAATCACTGTATTCAAGGTTTTGACAGTTTCACCGTATATCATGGCATTTTTTTTTATCATAGTATTTTTTTTTTAAAGACGGCTTTTATATAGGTTTGTGACTTACGTTCCTGTAAAGATTACATATAATATAAAACACTAAGGCTTTAAAATGAGGCTTTGATTACTATAGGGTTTACTTTGTCCCACAAAATTACACAATATATGAAGGAATCATATATGCTGCATTAGCAGAAAAACAGTTGAAGAAGGCAAAAAATAGACCTTAAAAAAAGATTTTAACAACTTTAACACGGCTTCTTTTCAAAGTAAAATATTTTAAATAGTTCCATAAACACTATAAATGGACCTAAAATGTTTTCAAAAGAGATATTTCCCAAAAGTGAGACACAAGTTTAAAATCTATTTACAATGTTAACCCTGAAACCAAGACATTACAGTTTTAAAATCAGCCAGAGTTACCTTCTTTCTTTTGTTAACAAATAAATTAAATTCAGTTTGCATAAAAAGGTATCCTTTAAGCTATAGTACTATTATATTTAAACAGGGCTATAGTTACTGCTCTTGAAGCTTTTTTTCACATTGTTTCCAGAGTTTTAGCACTTGTGCTGAATAAATGATTCTGCACCCAGGACCGATTCTGAGCTCATCTGGGAGACGAGAGAAACTTTTTTTGAGCCGTGGATTGACTACGCAATTTCATTCGTCTCTTTCTGAATAAATAATTGCTGTTTGCTGCTGCTTTTCTATTTAAGTTGGAATAAAAAAAAACACTCATATTGCAAGGAATAGCAACAGAAGTTCCTCAGATAAAGTGGTGTTTTCATTTCTTTTCAGGTAGGACAGAGTGAGATGAGTGTTTGGCTCCACAGGGCTGAGCTACATTTACTCGAGTGTGTTAGCTTGTTATGCTAACTGGTTAGCGTTAGGGAGCTGCGCCAGTTTGCTTCTTCTGTGGTGCTGTTCTACACGCCAGTTTTAATTTACCCTCCGGTATACTGGATAAACCGGTATACCGCCCAGCACTAATGTATATCATCATTAGAGGCTTACAATTTATCGGTGTTACAAAAGTAGGTCAATGTACAGTTAGCAGTTTGCCTGGGGACACTTATTGTTTCATGGAGTTTATGCCTGGGCAGAAAATTAAAGACCTTTCTGCCATATGGAGGACTGTAATATTAACCTTTTTGCTAAACAAATCACCGTTTGCCACAATAAACAGGACTCTTACCATCATCGAGAGTTATATCCTGTAGCCCAAGAGACTGGAAAGTAAGCTCCTTTTCTTCAGGTTCCTCTTTTATATTAGGCTTTGTACCATCCTTATGATCTTGTGAAACTTTAGGAACTGTGGAGGTCTTGGGCCCACTTGCCCCAGATTCCGGCAGGGAGATGGGAGATGTTTTGGTGGAGTTTGTGTCTATAAGGGTTAAGGCTGAGGTAGAAGGCACTACAGTATAAGCTAAAGGCTGCTGGGAGACAGGTGACTCCAAACAGGCCAAACAGGACTTTGACAGCCCCTGCAAGTCCACATGATCATTACTGGAACTATGGTGATTCAGGCTACTTAGATCAGGTTGGTTTGAACCTGAAGTAGGGCTTATATAGCCCTCATTATATCTCGGAGAAGGAAAAGGATTCAAAGAATGAGCACCTCCAGGAGAGCTGTGATGTCCAATAACCAGAAGAGACTTTGCTTGATTAGACATCAGAGGTGAAGATTTCCCCCCACTGACTATGTCACTGTGAACATTGGGCTGGCCATTGTATGATATGTTCTGCTGAGGTGACTGGAATGAGGGCTTGGAGAAATCCAGTGAGGGTGAGTGGAATATGGAGTGAAGCTCAGGTCCAGCGCTGAGATTACCATCTGGAGGATAATGCCGGTTAAGATATGAAGAACCCCCTGGAGAGTAGCTAAGCTGAGTTGACGATGGAACACAAACTGGGCCTTCAGAGTAGAGCCATTGCTCCAGAGGGTGGACCTGGTCGGAGGGCAGCTGGGCCTCAGCACCGATGAACTGAGCCGGATCACAGACAGCATTCTCTCCAACACTGTCAAATTCCTGCTTTACTTGCACTGCTTAGAAAGGCAAAGCTCAGTTATAATCTGTTTGATTTGCATTCTCTGTACAAAATTCTGTAAAGTATCTTTCAATCTGTAATCTTCTACAGTGTAATGGTGGAGAAGTAATGCTTAGCTTAAACTTTTCTCTAACAAATCATAAACCACACTGTAATGCAAAACAATTTAGCAAATATTCTATTAAGATTTATTTGTTGTCTATACATGCATGTTAAATAAGAAACATTACTGGCTGTATCTTTGAGACGGTCTTTACCTGTGACGTAGGTAAAGCGATGAGGAGGGCTCCTCTTTCTCTTGCCATTGCTGATGTAAAACTGTACCTGAGTGGAGGATGCCAAGATCCTCTTATGATATGGAGGGATTTTCACCACAATACTCATCTACAAAGATAAATAGTCATGATTAAAAATCCAAGTTCCAACTTGATATGATATCTGGAAACAAATGTCATCATAGACATTGTATACCTATAGTGCAACATTTGTACTGAAAAAATAAAAGGTACCAAAAAAAATTAAATCAAAAAGCTCTTACATCTTTACTCTTTTCACATACTGTTCTAGCATCCACCTCCCACTGAGTTTTGCCATCTGGAATGGGGGGAAAAAAAGAACATGAAACCTTTTATAGAGACAAAACCTTTAGTTTGAAAACAACACCTGAATGGAAAGTAAAACAAGCTGTGTATGAATACTTAATGTCTTCTCAACCAGTTTGCCTCTTACCAGGGCCTTTTTCTAGAAAGATGACCTTTGACTCTGGAGTGATGTTTGGGCCTGTGATCAGCATCTCCTGACCACCAATCACAGAACCACAGGTAGGACTGACGTTATCTATCTGAGGGAGTTCCTGGGCTGACCGCTGAGCTGTAACAAAGAAAGTCAGCAAACAGTAAGTGGAAGGTTATATCCACCTTCCTTACATGAGTACATATCGCAACATAGATTTTAGAAAAAGGGAAGCACTGCATGTATACTTGTTGTCATGCACATGCATACACTTCCGCTGAACCTGCACATGCATACAAATATACCCGGTCATGGCAGGACACTTGTTCAAAAAGACAAGCTTGAAGTATTTGTGATAACAATCCACAACAATGGGGTTTTTGGCTGGTTGTAGTTTTAAGATGATTGTGTGCATGTAAATGCACTTATAGACTTCCACTGAAAGTTACACAGTTTTTTTTTCCTTTCTTCTGTTAAGTTGATATTTTGGAGATAGAATGATTTGCATAATAGCTAAGATATAGTGATTGACTGTGATCTTAATACTTCTGCCATTTTTACATCTCAGCAATGCAATAAGCAAACGTAGGTATCAAGTATCTGTGTGTCTATGAACATTCTTCTTAACGCCTGAGGTGCCAGACATGTTTCTTGTGGTGTTTTAGTGGTATACTCACAGCACTCTATAGGTATGGAGGCTGCCTGCAATGACAGCATTTTTCCATTGGCCTGAGGAATATGGACACGAAACACAATTCGCACACGTGTGTTCTTGCGCCCGATGTCTGTCTCTCCCTTCCGTAACTCAATGTCAGAGTTTCTTAGCTTCAGTATCCCAGCACAGTCAATGCTTTAAGGCAAAAAGAATACAGGAGGTCAAACACTGGAGAGTGAATGATCATACTGGCTGAACAAAAATAAAAGGGTGCACAAAGAGACTGCATCTTAGCCCAGATGAATATTATTTTAGGTGTGTCATAAATATGGAATATTTTCCACTTGCTCATGCCATGGTATTGATCTAAGGGGGAAAAACTAAAGGAACACCCTCCCTCCCTATAAATCACTTACATCAAACATTCTATTTTAGATCTTTGCAAGGCAGGCTCAATGTAAATCATTATTGTGTATGACTCGTACCTGGCAGACATGCTGTTTTCAGGGAGCAGGGGAATTTCAAGAATTTTGGTGCCGCCAATTATCATCTCCTGGCTTGGAGTGGCCACTGTTTTGCCAGTAATCCTGTGCACCTGATAGAATGGATGTGGTCGCACGTGACGATCATCTGCTGTGCCAATGAACATCTGTACGCTGACTTGTTTCTCACTGTAACCGATAAGCTGTGAACATACGGATGCAGAAAAAAACATAATTAAAAAATGCCAAATTGCTGCTAAGACTTTCCCACCACATGTTAACTACCCTTCTCCACTATATTCAGCTTTTAGTTTTTTTCATTACAAATTAAATTCAATTTGTTTTTTAGGGTTTGCTTGAGTGTAGTAAAAAGAGGTTCAAACGTTCTCGTAAAATTACGCTGTGGTCTTTAAAAGGGGTACAACCGTCTCTTCGGTTAATGACCAACTACATAATTCAGCAGGATCTGCAACGTCAACATTAGGGCTACAACTAATTACTATTTTAGTAGTTGACTTATTTGTCTAATACTTTTTCGATTTCGATTAGTCAACCATCTTTTTTGTCATGCCCACCATTTAAGCTTCCTGTTGGTGAGGCTTCCATTCCAATGTATGTTTTACTGCACTTTGACAGCTTAACTTTTAGGCCCTAGGCCAATTATGAAGGAGGTTTTAATGGTCTGACATTCTTTTATTTACCTAAAAATTACAAAGTCTTTATAGGAGACAAGTGTCAAATGCCAGATGCCGTTATTGCCAGGAGATCTTTAGCTAGGAGAAAAGTTGGGGTTGGGGTAGAGAAAATGTACCAAGTAACAAATACCAAAAAAGAAAAGTCAATAGTGTACGTACCATGAAGTGTAAAATCACCATAACCCTACAAAAGCTTACGCTCATTTAAAAAAAAAGACAAAAAAATAAGACTAATAAAAAATAAGACTTATATCTGCTAATTAAGTATGTAATAATATATCCGTCAAGACAAATGCATGAACTGATCACCATAAGTTTTAAAATATAGTTGCTCTGAGACCAGAGTTGTGTTATGTATGAGCATCTCATCTGTTCCACTACTGGCAAGCATCGGTTCTTCGTTGGTAACAAGGGTAAATAAACTGGACAACAAATGCAATATTAGCACTTCTGAGGCACAAGTTAAAAATAGCTGAACTAGAGTACACCACAGGGTGATTGTGTGGTTCAGTGATTCATAATGTAGTGGAGTGCATTGCTGAGAAAATAAGGTGTGAATAAGCACAAAAGGAAAAAGTTAGACACATATATTTATAATTGGGAACTTGGCATACAGAAACATTCTCTATTGGCACAATGAACTAATGCAAATCTGATATTTCTGCTGGTGTTATAAGAGGAAGTCACAGAAAACTAGCTGACAGCGTTGAAACGAATGCCCCCAAGTGTAATTAAATATACAAGTTCCATCTTGCCTGCTATGCATTAAAATTCACTCTACTGTTAGACTATAATAGGACTGTCACCAGGATAAACATTTATACCATAGTAAACTGCAGGCATGCCCATCAAATGTAAAAACTTAGATTGTTAACCATTATTTATACTATACCTTTTATCTCCATGTTTGCCATTTTTTCACATACAGTGGTATGAAAAAGTTTGGGCTCAATCATTGGTTGTTCAGACACACACAGCCCCACAGCCCCATCAAATTTTACTGTGGGTAGCAAGTGTTTGTCTTGAAATGTTGTGTTCTATTTTCACCATACTTACCTCCCTTCAAATAATCAATTTTAGTTTCATTAGTCCACAGCACCTATTCCAAAATGAAGCTGGCTTGTCTTAATGTGCTTTTGCATACCCCAAGCATGTTTGTGGCGTGTGCTCAGAAATGGCTTCTTCTGCATTACTCTCCCATACAGCCTCTCCTTGTGCAAAGTGCGCTGAATAGTTAACGATGCACAGTGACTCCATCTGCAGCAAGATGATGATGTAGGTCTTTGAAGCTGGACTGTGGGTTGACTATGACTGTTCTCACCATCCTTCTCCTCTGATTATCTGAGTTTTTTCTTGGCTTGCCACTCTGGGCCTTAACTCAAACTGTGCCTGTGATTCTCCATTTCCTCACTATGTTCCTCAGCAGTGGAAACCGACAGCTGAAATCTCTGAGATAGCTTTTTGTATCCTTCCTCTAAACCATTATGTTGAATAATCTTTGTTTTCAGGTCATTTGAGAGTTTTGTTTTGAGGCTCTCATGTTGCCACTCTTCAGAGAAGATGCAAAGAGGAGAAAAACTTGCAATTGGCTCCTTAACCCTTTCTCATAATTGGATTCACCTGTGTATGTAGGTCAAGGGTTAACAAGCTTACCAATTATTGTGTTCCAATAATTAGTGCTAAAGGTATTCAAAATAAAAAAACGACAGGGTGCCCAAATTTATGTACCTGCCACATTTTGTTTAAAAAATATATTATTTAACTTAAACTGCTGATCTGAACAACCAATGATTAAGGAAAATCATGAAAATGTTCTGGGGTGCCCAAACCTTTTCTTATTACAATAAGGATGATTAAAATACCAATGCTCCACAATAATCTGGATAATTTATGTTGACATCCATTGGAAGTTTTTTTCCTTCTCCTATAAATGTTGCTACTTGGTAAATACAAGGCTTTCATGTGACAGTGATAATATGTTTATATTGAATAAATGTATTAAACATAACATGTTTGAGTGCACCCTACATCCTGAAGGTACTATCACACACCCTCAAAAAACAAAACAAAAAATAATCCCCTCAAAGCCTCACCACAACACATTCAACTCAGCACACCATAAGAGTTTCAAACCACTGTGCCATTTTCCAGACAATTGTATTGCATTTAAGTTGTTAATAACACCACTAATAATCTAGTACCCGATATAGCCATTTAAAAACAATTTCTTTGAATAATAGCTAATAGCAGCACTAGTAATTAAGACTCCTTGCAGACCATTTCTAGGACCTAAAGGTAGACTTTAATCACCAACAGAAGAACTATTAATATAGGGCATTTTACTTTTTGACAGACTTCAGACGTCAACATCAGCACTACTTATCCAGTGTCCAATATAAGCCAGAATCATATTTGCATATATTTGTAAATATTTACATACAGTGCTCTGCACAGGAAATACAGACTAACTTTAAAAGATGAATTAGAGCATTATGTATTATCCACTGTAGGAAGAAGCCACATTGTGCCTTTAGGCTCTAATGTGGGGTCAGTCTGGGTCTGTGGGAGAAAAAGAGATATACCTTTACAACAGGGTGTCTTCCACAAGGAGATTTTATTGCTCCTCGACTGCCTTCTGTTTCATAATGGGCTCTGTGGTGGGGTTTAGGCTGTATTTCCAACTTTAGCTCAAACTGCCCAAACTGACTGGGCAAAGGGCTTTCCAGTGAGGGTAAAGATGTAGACCTAAGAGACAAACAAAAAAAAGAAAGAAAATAAGTTTTTCTAACAACAATCTATTATATCTTCACCAGATTTTAACACAGAAAAGTATTTATTAAATGTATCTATTAATTTCCCATATCACTTAAGGTCAGTTTTCCAGTCATGGATTATGCCTAGTCATGGTCTATAATTTCCCTTGAGGAGAAAATCTCCACTGTGAAAAACTGTGAGTTGTTTGGGAATTGTCTTAATCACTAAAGAAACAGTGGTAAATGTAATATTCACTGTACTCTAACCTTAACATAAGCCCAAAATACAAAATGTATCTCTAAATCTGGTCCTAACAATAATCATAGTACCACTGATAATCTACCAGATAATTTATTAACAATCAAACAAAGGATGCTCTGTCCACCTTTATATTGTGCGATACACTGTCCTACAAAAGATAGTTACAGCCTAATTTAACACATGCAAATTTACATGTTCTTGCCAGCTTTAATTAATTAAATCCAGGGTATTAAATTAAGGCTGGAGCTAAACTCTGCTAGTTAAGTAGATCACAGTTTCAAACGACCCTGGCTAAGCTCTAACAAACCCTTTTAACAAACACTTTTGTATTTAAGGGTGTTTTCACACTGGTTAATTTGTGGTAAGAACTTAATCAGACCTTGATTGGTTCTGCAAGTTCAAGTTAAATGGAATGCTAAATGAAATATGCACTAGTTCAGAACATAGGAATTTTTCCTGTATTTACGTTCTTGTTCCCGCTCTAGAAAGCCCTGACTAATAAGCAGCAAGTACATTCTAGCATGGTTTGTGGTGACACATTTCGGTGCATTTGTATTTTTCCCCTGTGTGAAAACACCCTAACCAAGGGGGAAAAGCACAACTTTTACAAACTCCTTAACTAATTCAGACCAAAACAAAACAACCATAGGTGTGAAAACAATCTAAGGCTTGATCAAGAAGTATGTGTTAGCATTTAAAAAAGCATTTGTCCTCTACCTGAATAAAGGAGTTTGCGTTTGTTTAGGTTTTCGCCATGCGAAGGCCAGAGGAACAGATAAGTAGTGTTCCCCTATGTCCTCTTTCTTCAGGGTGGACAGTGACCCTTCTATGCTTGAATCCAAAGATGGAGATGTGATGTGGCTGTAGTCTTCTAGCCCTGAATCCCCCTGTCCAAGAAGTAGGTACGTGGGCTCCTGAGTGTGGTAAGTCCTTCTGGTTTTAGTTGGGATGTCCATCTCAGATGAACAGGCCTGGAAGGAGGCAGCCATTGCTCCTGGACTTCCCAACCAGGTCTCTTCAGTCACACTGCCCCGTGGAGAGTGAGACGGACTTGGGCTGGGAGAAAGATGAGGCGAGGATGACCCCGGCACAGCATCGGCTCTAGAATACGGCCTCTTCCCACATGGTGAAGTGGGACGAGAGGAAGGCCTGGAGGGTGAGGAGGCACGTGGTTGTGGGCTGAGCCAGGTTTCTTCAGTAACACTAGCACTTGGTGATTGGTAGGGTGACTGGTGAGGTGATAGTGAACGAGTGTACAGGCGCTGTTGTAGCTGCTGCTGCTGGTATCTGAACCAAGGATCTTCAGCGTAGGCACAGCTGGGTGAACCGAAGGGTGACACCATTGGAGACACCTGTGGGGATGCCTGGGGCGATGTGAGTGGAGAAGGCAGTGGAGACCCCAGGGGAGACACGAGTGGTGAACCCAAGCGGACACGGGATGCCGCTTCATTCAGCTCCGCATCTACATCATCATATATGTGGGAGAAAGACTCACATGAGGAGGCATCTGAGAGCCAGCTGCGGGACGACAGACTGCTGCAAGGACTTGGGCAGAGTGCATCCCTGTAGGACGCATCCAAAGGCAGGTACAGCTGGTCGCGGGAAACCAGAGGTGCGGAAGCTCCTTGTTGCTCCAGAACCCCTCCATCCTGGATGACATTCAGGGGGTCATGCTGGAAGCTGGCTGGGATGGAGGTGATCTGGATGCTAGGGCAGTCAAACACACGGCTGGGGGAATCCACGGAGCTGTAGCTGGAACTGGGAGCAGCACAGCTGGAGGGAAGTTGGCCACCCTGCGGACCTGGAGGCGGCTGAACAATGGGTTGGTCCTGGAACACAGGCATGGGGTAGCAAGCCGCACCATTATCTGCTCTCGCATCTACAGCAAAACAGAGAAAGGAGGCAAAAATAAGACTATTTTGTTCTCTCCAAACTAATATCTGCTGCATCTTTAGCATATCGGTCATTACTAAAAGAGATCATCTCCCCCTATTTAAATAAGAACATAAAACTACTTATTTAAAAAACAATTAGGCCCCATCAAAAAATATTTTTGAGATTTTTTTTACACAAATACAAAATTGCTTGCATGAGCTTGCTACCCCTGTATGAAACAACAGTACCTCATAATGAGAGACATCAAATATTTAATTCCAAATTGCACACTACTTCCTATGTAGTCTACTTCCTGAAAAAGACAGATTTTACAAAAAGTACTGAATTAAATTTGTCAAAAACTGAGATCTAGTGCTTTTTTGTGTGTACACTTGAGTATTTTTAGCACTTATGCAGTTCACTATACAACTAGGTATTTGATATTCAGCTAGAAACATGCTTGTGTTGTGACAAAATGCTGACAAAAAACAAAAAATAGTTTTGGTTCATTCACCAGGATCATGTCTAAGGTAAACAAGCATAAGCAACGGATACTATAACACACTTAATACCCACAATATAAATAGCAGGTCAAATGGCCATTCTATCAAGAGTGACTCTTATTAAGTCAATGGAGACAACTGAGCAAACTCAATACTGTCAACAGTGCAACAGCAGCACTATAAATAACCACACATACACACATCACCAAACACAGGATGCTGGGTGAGAAGACAGAAAAACTTCAGATCAAACTGATACTGTGGAGGAAAGAGTAGTGAGAAACTACTCTTGCATCAGATCTCTGTTGAGCCCAAGAGAACCTGCTGTACTTTAGAAACAGAAATATTACTATATATATATATATATATATATATATATATATATATATATATATATATATATATATATATATATATATATATATATATTTGTATGTAATTATACATACATAGATAGTCTATCAGGTCAGGTATACATTTTTCAAGAGTGACCATATTTGTCTTTTCATCTAGCCTCTGTACCATTCACCTTAATGGATTTAAAATTATGCAATCAAGATGTAACTACACTGACATGCCAAAAGTCATGAGATAGCAGTATGTATTTTGAGATTGAGTTTTCTGTGTTTCCTCAGTGGACAGCTTGGGAATGCCCACACCTGTATTAGTTGTGAGTGAGACTGAATACTAGGCACAGTGCTAACAGCAAAATGACAAATTATCAGAGTTTGAGTGACGCCTGATAGATAGTAGGCTTTTGATGATGGAAAATTCCATTTCCTTAGATGTGTGGGCATTTATCATCCTTTAAGCCATGGTGTCATGTGTATACTAGGAATATGTCACGAAAGACATTACCACCCACAGTGGACAGTGCAGTGGGTAGTAATGATCATGATTGTCAGGGTCTGACCTGAACTGTCCGTGAAAACAGACAAGCAACTCAGGAAGAGGTCATATCTAGGTTCAGTGCTGCAGGCATCATCACGCATATCCTCCAGTCCTTCGGGTTTATCTTCAATTCATAAAATTGTGCTCTATTGAGTCGAGGTCAGGTATCTGCAATTAAAAACATTCAATTCCAGGATTCTTCCTCTGTATTATTGGGTCACTATCCATTTGTCCATTGATGTGCTATCCTACCGTTTTTGTATGGTTTGTTAAGACTTTTAACCGCTCGGTCAGCGGTCAGTCGCGGGTCCTCTCGGTCAGCCGCGGGTCCTCTTGGCTCCCAGCACGGGACATTTTTGATGCAAAATGAATGCCCCTGCCGCTTCCACAAGTGATCAATTGAAGGAGGGAGGTCTAATTCAGTGGTGAGGATTTGGTTCAACTCTCGGAAGGTCTGCTAAACTTCAGTTTGCTGCAAATTGTGCCGGAGAGTGGAGCAGGTTAGCAGCGGTAACGTTAAAACATCTAATCTGTTCCACCACCTCAGTCAGTTCCACTACATACAATATTTTCCTTATACTGGCTGAATCACTTTTATAGCGTATGTTGTAAGTTATTTAAGTTATTTAAAGTTTATGAATCCTTTAGGTTTGTTTATTTGACGGGGATATCATGTTCCTTTTATGTTTATAAAGAGTTGTATTTTGGCTGAAGCACTTTTGTAGCTTATATTGTAACTAAGTTATTTATAGTTGATAAAGCCTATAGGTTTGTTTATTTGACTGGAAAATCTTGTTGCTTTTATGTGTATAAAGGCTTCTTTTATTCTTTATCCTAGTTGAAACACTTTTGTTTTGATCTGTTAAATTTGTTTACAAAAGAATAAGAAGCTCTGCTTCTATCCTAATTTAAAGTTATTTTTATTGGTAATAGTTATATAGGCTTATGTTTGACAGGGATGTCATGTTTTTATTTTGCTATATGCAAATAAAATTGAGCATTGATTTATCTTGACTATTTTTTATTTCTTAAATATTATAATGTTTTCGTGAAAGGAGGTTTCAAAGACTTAAATTAAATTTTCAGACAGTAGTAGGTACATATTTCCATTGCAGGGATTCTTCGCAGTTTTCTGTGGCCTTCTAAGTATTTATATCGATATCGAAATTATATCATATCGACCGAAATTAAGGAATATATCGTGATATGAATTTTGGCCATATCGTCCAGCACTACCTGAGTTGATGTAAAAAAAAAAAAATCTTCACCAAGGAGGCCATCGTTAGAATCAATATTGTACAATTGTTTCTAACGATGGCCTCCTTCACTTGACTAACACCTGCTTGGGACTTTATATTGCCACCATTTACAAATGTATTAGTTTAGTTGGTCATGGACACCTGGACATAGCTAATGAAGTGCTCATATAACTGAGACATTAAATCTATTTTGGGCAATATTGCATGCATGCTCTTTTGAAGTCTTCCTGAATTTTCTGCTCATTTGAATCAATTCTTCCCTCTAGAAGTGAAATGTTCCTCATATTACCGGCTGCAGTACAAGCCCAAATCATGATCAACCTACTCTGTCAGTGTTGTCGAATCATGCACAAGTACTCTAGGGTCTACTAAATCTACCAGAAGGTCTTTTAAAGTCAAACAGAGGCTCTGAATAGCCTTTCTATATAACGGTATAGTATACTGCAGATGCTCCAGAGATGCTCTAACCAGGCCTGTAGATCCTGCACACTTAATTGCTTTAGCTGGTACCCCAGCTGCATGATTGGAGATAAATCAGGCATCAAGGCAACTAGGCAATATGTCTCATAGAGGCTTGTCTAGCAGTCAATACCAGAAGGTAGACTACCTAAAAGTAGCCTCTGAGAGCCTTTTTATGGGGCAGTGTCTAAATCAGACAGACCATGTCTGTAATCAGTTACATATCAACCTGAGATTAATTTGTTTGTCAGTGGCTATAAATTATTGCTGTCAGATAATATCATTGTTCATTTTTCTCACTTTTTCAGGATGAATGGGACAATAAAATGCTCCAAATTACTATTGCTATTACTACTACTACTACTACTACTAATAATAATAATAATAAAGTAATAATAATATGGTTATAAGAAGAATAGTTGTTTTACAACAAGTTCCTACTACTATTCTGTCAAATCAGACTTAAGGCATTGTAACTGGACAAAAAAATTAAGCATGTTTATGTATTGCTGAAGATTTCATAAAATATTAAATGTATCTTGCACTTAAAAAAAAGTTGAAAACTGCAACCTTTTTATACTTTTCATGATTTATAATATTCTGTATTCAAATATTCTGGTTTCTAAAATTAGTAGGAACTGTGTGTAGGTCAGAAAGCCACCTTTTTCAGTTATATGGTCTTATGGTACTTCTAGTAGTAAAACTAGCTCTGTGGTAGCACATTTTTTACCAGGATAAATTAGGTCTGGGCGATATTTAAAAATATCTCAATATTCTACAAATATATCAGCGATTCTCAATTACTATTTTTAGTTCTTACATAACTTATTTTTTTTATTTGTAAACAGTGATGCACAAGCTATTGTTTTCTTTACATTTAATTTCACATTTTTTAGTTTGTAGCCCCCTTTACTAACCTTACATGCAGCTTTTAATTTTAAACACAGTGCAAACAAAACCTTTTTTTCAGTTCAGAAAAAAAATGTAAAATTTAGAAATTTCTGCCACATAAATGTTTTCTTTACAGAAGAGATGTCTATCTACTGACTCACTAATCACTGGCTGCTTCTATATGTAAAGATGTACAATCTCCATTTTCTCTCATTTTAAAAATCGCATTATAACAGTAACTTATTTCGATTAACCTTTCAGCCCTAAGATAAATAATAACGGAAAGAAGCATGACACTATAAATGCATATTTAATGTAAGGAACCATTAAAACAAATAAGATAGAATTTTGATAAACACCATATAAAATATTTCCCTGCTTGTCAGACAGTCTGAGTCCACAGTGAAGCCAGTGAAGAGGCACTGAGGGAGGGACCCTGCATAATTTTGGAAGCAAATTATCAAGATAAGGTAGACAGGCAACTTAACTAGCTACTTTTCCTACATACCCCTGGTCTTAAACAGCTACATAGTTAACTATATGAGCAGGGCTTGTTGTTTTTAATGGTCTTTTAGAGCTGTAGAATATCTTGTACTCGTGTAAGGCAGAAACAAATGAAGTTATTTGGTTGGTTGGTGAGTTAGAGCAGTGCAGAGGCAGCAATGTTTACAGAAAACCGCACTGATATAGTAGCTAGGCTAGCTCTGACTTTTACAACTGTTTGACTGACCTGTGTGGCCTAACGACGTCAGCTGAGTGTCCTCCCCAAACACCAGTCTGAAGTCGAGCTCCTCGCTGCCGCCGTAGTTCGCGGTGGTCATCGCATGTAGGGAGGGCAGACCCGCTCGGTAAGGCTGAGTTTAACACCGGAACCGAACCGACTAGTCGAGCCGCCGCGGCATACGTCAGTTCACTCGACGTAACTTTTCTGTGTGTGTTTCTGAAGTGCAGCAGTTCAGCGCTGCAGGGCAGCGGACATGGTGCCAGCGTGAAAACCCGGAACACACTCCTCCTCCTCCTCCCCCCCGCCACCTCCTCCTACCCAGCGCCTCCTCTCAGGGAGCTCACCCGCATCTGCAGCCCTTTCGCTTTCTCACACACACACACACACACACAGGCCGTACACTCGGTCTGCGGACGTGGGAATGTCACTGTTTGCCGTTTTTCGGGGCCCCGCGCGCACTTTCAACTACCAACCGTCACTCAACACCGACAGCGCGCGAGAAGGAAACACTACACACGAACTCTAGCAAACTATTCTTATCGATCAGAAGATACCAGAGAGAGACACCGCTTCACTCCCACTGTAACATCTCTTTAAAGGAGAACTCGGGTGTAAAATTGACTTTGGGAGTAGTAAAACATGATAAATAGTACTAACCATTGATAAAAACAAAAAAACAAAACGCCGCTCTCCCGCAGCTTTCCGGGATCCAGTTATTCTGTCCCTTTTCGCCCAGCACTCTTTACAATGGCAACTTCAGGGCATATTTTGCCCTTGATAAATCACTGTTTACACCGTTATCCAAACTCAAAGTAGCTCCACAACTCATTGGTAGAATCGAGAGAGCTCTGACATTTAAAACTAGGCAATAAGAACTTTAAGAGTGCACAAGAGGCTTATTACAAACCACTGTTTACAAACCGTTTCTATGCTGAAATACCTTGTATCACGTCTTTAACAAAGACAAACATATGGTATGACATATTAATAAGTGTATAAAAAATGGATTTTATATAACTGTGTACATACATACACACATAAACATAATATAATTATGATTATTATTAATATGCCATATCATATGCCTGACTCTGTTAAAGAGCATAATACAAAGTATTTCACATGAAAGCACATATTTGTAATGTGTAAAAGCGTCCTGTATCATTACTACATTCATTTGTAACAAACCAAACCATGTAAAAACCGGTGAAAATGGTAGAGTTGTGATTATTATGGGTGTATTAAACACTTTCCTCAGTACTACTAAATGCAATCATGATCATGACCGTGATGGAGGCAGCTGGAGCTGAAGCTAGCGCTATAGGATGTAAACAGTTGTTTTTAATAAGCTTCTTGTGCACTTTTTAAGTTATTAATACCTCATTTTAAATATCAGGGCTCTCCAGATTCTACCAATGAGGTGTGAAGCTACTTTGAGCCTGGATAACAGTGTAAAAAGTGATTTATCAGGGGCAAAATATGCCACGAAGCAGCTGTTGTAAAGAGTGCTGGGCACAAAGCACAAAATTACTGGATCTCAGAAAACTGCAGGAGAGCGGAGGTGGGCTATTTAACAAAGGTTAATACTCTATCATGTTTTACTACACACAAAGTCAACATTGTGGAACTAGAAAAAAATTCTTTGAATAATGCTAAAGCATTGGTGGGTGCTATTTCCTTTCATAAAATAAATAAAATCTGTGACCACAAAAGGTAAACATAAAATATAATGTAGTCCTGCTCCTACCCTTCTTGCAGGGTAGGAGAGGAGGAGTAACAAAAGATCCTGGACGCAGCCAGAGAACGAGAAAAAAAAGAGAACGACCTGTGTGATATTTTAAAACATTTTTGATGAGGTAAATTGTGTTTCTGATCACACATATAAATGCTAGCTAACTCAGCAGGGCTAAAGTATGATGTCTAGCTGCTTGTGGTTTGAAATATAAAAGTTTTGGTTGGCTAAGCTTAGCTGTGTAAAGACACAAACATTGTTTTTGGAGAGCCCAGTGTGCTGCACAGAGCTAGAGCTGCTGACATGGGAGCTGCGACTGACCCTAACATATTCATTGAATTAAGTCTCATTTTAAGATAATTAGGTTTTTACCAACCTGTTAAAATACATCAGAATGCAGGAAATGGCATCTAATTAATTAAAAAATGTTTCTGATTACTCATTCACAGAACATTCATAGAAGCATATTTTCCATTCTTAGCTGAAAATGGAAAAAAAAAGATACAAATATGGTAATAATTGAGATTCAACTAAAAATCATTTTGGGAAGAATATGACGAGCCCAGATAGCAAAAGGATTTTGAATTATTCATTTTACACCAATTATTAAAACATTGACTTGTGATGTCAGAATTGATTTATTTGTATGGTCTGTATTAAACTTTATATTAAATACAGATACCTGCAATAGCATAATATTTTAAAGGAACATCTGAGCTCTTGACAACACTTTTTGTCAGCAATGAAAAAAAGTCACTTGAATATACTTTCCAAATCAACACTATTCTTTTTTTTTTATTCTGTTTTTAAGGTCCTGTCCAAATATTTTTAAAACATTTCCCTCCTTCTGATTTTGAAAAAAATCTTGTCCACACCGAGATGGAAATTATTGCATAAATATGCAAGCCTTATAGTGTGATAGTACTTCAGAGACATAAAACATTTTGAAGTTTAACAAAAAAAAAAAAAAAAAATTGTGGATGGGCTGCCAAAAACAATACAGTTCCTAAAAATGTCCATATATGTGTGGACAGGACCAAAGATGAACTCCATTTATATTTAGTCAAATCCTAAATTGAATCCAAAAGCAAGATCCTGATCCTGGAGATATACCACCTTGCAGCTTTCAGCTCCAAAACACCTGTCTCTAATATTCTGATGCCCCTGAAAGCCTTCATTACCTGCAGTGGTAACCTTGGGGTTAGGCATTAGTTGAGGGTTGAAGCTGAAGGCTGCATTTAATCTGGTCCAAGAATGGGTACCCCTGAAACCAAGCCTTACCCTGATGTATTAAAAAAAAAAAAACAGACAATGTGCTAATGATTTAAGCATCTGTAGATAATCTGTAAGGGCTCTCAAAATAGTGAGCCTGAAAATAGATTTAATTAAAATAAAAAGCAATTCCATCACCCTCAAAATAAAATAGTAAATTAGCTCAGTTACAATTAGATGAAAAGTATTCTCTAAGTCACATTTTGGCAATTATTTTTGGCTTTTACAATACAGACACAGTGGCTGAGTAATCAAGTTAGTTGATTGCCCTCTTTTGGTCAATGAAAAAGCAGCTGTGTTAGTTATAAAGAATGGTTTATATAATCTGGTGCTGAGTACTACTGTCCTTTACTTTTTAGACTCTTTCCAGAAATGAGAACCCACCCAGATATCTTCCAGATACAGTGCCCATATATGACCTTTATAGGTAGCCCAGCTGGCAACCAAAACATTTGTCCACAGGTTCCGTGTTAGCCCAGGGATGCCCGCCATTTATGGAGTACACTCCTCATGGGGCCTAGATGGGATCCATATGAGGTTATGGTGGGCTATAACGATGGGGGACCCAACAACACATGTACAAACCCACTCAAAGCCCATGCCCACCTGGGGCCCAAGTTACACCCCACACAAGCTCCACATGAACATGGGCTGGCTCAGAATAATGTCTGAGATGCCAGAATCTGATTAAAAATAAGGCATTTTTGTCCTTTTTTTAAACATATGCTTTAAAATCTCTCTTTCATGCATAAGTTACACAAATAAGTTTCCCTATTAAAAGAAAAAGAACCGTAGGGTTCTGTGTGTACAGAAACTATATACTGCATTACTTGTAAATGGAATGCTGCCACTTAGCAGCAGGCACGATCCTCAAAATAAGTCCATAAAGTGAGCAAGGATTGTCTCGTCATGGTCACGGTACAGTCTGACCACAGGAGCCATTCACCACAGTTATCTTGTCATTTGACTCCTGTTCCTCTTTCTGTGATGGCTCAGTGCTCCGTCGCTTCCTGTTTGTTGAGTCTGTAATACCACTGTCCTGTGAAACGTCACGGCTTCTCTGCTCTCTCTTTCTTTTGTTCACTAGTCCTGAGTTCTCTTCTCCGATACGGCCCTCGGGCAACCCAAGCGTACGCAGACATACGATAGCAGCAGCTTGTTCAGCAAACTTCTTTGACTTCTCCCTGGGGTGAGGGAAAAAAAAAAAAATCACATCTAAAATAAGCAAATTCTTAATATCCTACAAGCAAAATGTAGTTTATCAAAACAACACTCACCACAAGGTGGAGCGATATTTTTTATTCGCCACCAACACTGTGGACTGAAAAGCTCTGTCTTGGACACGTTGCTCCTGAGAATAAAAATAGAGTATCAAATTAATGTATAAATTAATGAATAAATATGCCCTGATATATATTACTTCAACAAATCATATTTTACATGAGTATAATGCAATGGGATTAATAATTGTTAAGTATGTGTCAAGATTTACAGTAAAACAAACAGAAATAACAAGTTTACCGATTATTTGGGGAAAATACGTGGATTATACTACTAAAATCAGAGTATAATAAAATGCTTTCATTGTTTTATTGTACTGGAAGCTGAACAAAAGATACTTTCAATGTAATGCCACTCAGCATCTGAAGTGCTCTATTACACCAGCACTAGTTTTAAGTTACACTCTGATATGCGATGTTAAAAATAAAGGTACTACAAAGGAATGCCATAAGAACCATTTTGAAAGAGTGATGCAATTATATTACTTTATTTATATATGAAAAAAAAAAACATTAATGGAACCAAAATGGTTATTTTAGGGCATTACTCAAAGAATAAAAAACTAATACCTTTTAATTTAAGAGAGTGCCTGAAGGACAAGAAAGAGTTTGAAGTCTTACCGTTTCATACACTGGCTGCTCCATCTTCTCTTTTCGACTCCATTCCAGCAAATACATCTTTGGTGTGATCTGTGGGGGATATTCTCTCCTGTGCCAAACACAGACAGACACACAGACACTTTTCTTTAACCTAAATTGCTAGAACCATAAACTTACATTAATAAGCCACACATCGTGGGACTAGTAGCCTTTAGGATATGTGGGTGAAGCCTCCAGCATAAAATGTGGATGTGATTTCTTCTAATGTCGCTTGTCTAATCACACTGACAATTCTAGCCAGAAGCTGCTAGAATTTCACAACTTTATATTGATGAAGTGTTATTTTAGGGGATGGCTTCCCAAAACCCTTAGTGTCCTCTGTAAGGGAAATACGTTATAGAGTCATTACCACCCACTGCACTGTCCACCATGGGTGGTAATGACTCTATAACATATTCCCAGTACTGACGACACTGAGGGTCATGGGAAGCAATCCCCTTCTCTTGTGAGAACACTACAGAATCAATTTACATACTACTGTCCCATTAACGCAGTAAAAATTGCAAGATACTTCTTCTGTCAATATATAGATTCTAAGACCAACCTTTCAAACTTCACAGCCATGGTGATGACATCACCATCCAGCATAGGCTGATCAAAAAGGTCACTGCTGCTGCTCTGCTGAAGGTCCTTTTTCCGGCTCTCCAGATCAGCCTGGGCCTTTTTGTAGAAATCAGTCATTCCAAACACCTCACTGCAAAACACAAGATACGTTTTTTTTTTTACTGTAGCAGGTGCACATTTTACAATAAAATGTTTTGGATTAAAACAAATCCAACAAAAGCTTGACAGATTAACTGTCCTGGACACACTGGTGGAACCCAGCTGTGCCTTGCTTGTTGAAATGGGCCTCAGTCTGAAAGCTCATTAAAGCACTCACACATTTCCCTCAGCAGGTGAGCAACTACATGCCTCTGACATGTCAATTGCAGCCACTGTTTTCAGCAAAAATACACTCAGTGTATTTGTGGTCAACACTTTAAATTAACGCATTCAACTTAACCTTCTGATGCAGATGTACTTAGAAATTAGCTTATTAAACTTCATGTGAATTTTTTTTTACGTCTGTAGAAATTGGATGCAGTGTTAGAAAGACTTAAACCAGTACTGAGATGTGAAGCCATGCAACTATGATCTCTGAAAAAGGGGAAAGCCATCTCATATCGTACACGATTTATTGTAATGTAGTAATATTGTGATTTCAAATAATGATAATAGCAGCATTCAGTTTTGAAGATTAAAGTTTTTTTATATAATTGTTTATGTTTGCAGTTTATATGCATGCATTGTAAATTTACTTGGCTACATTATTTAATTTGTTACGTTATTATTATTTTATACAAAATCTTTAAGTTATTGTTGTTCACAAAATAGACAAAAGTTTAGAGGTTTTTTGATTTGTGCAAAATGTTTTAAAGCTCACCTTCCGCGAAAATCCGATTTTTCTTGTTTTTTGTGGAATACAGTAGGTCTCTCCGAGTTGAATGTGTACACCTGCACATTAAACTGTTTTGCAGCCCCCATTGTCTGCAGGAGCTAAGCAAAGAAATCCCCCCCCCCCCCCTCCGAAAAACGGGTGAATTTTGAATTATCTTTCTGCCTACGTAGGCAGAAACTCACAGACCAGCCCACCTTGGCTCGAGAAACTCCCAGAGGCGGAGCTGAAGCGACGCAACATCACCGCTCATCAGTCAGGAGGTGGGAGGCAGTGAGCGGCAGAGCGGTGGAGGGGCGTCGCAGTGCTCCTAGCCAATCAGAGGAGAGATATTTGCATGCTGTTTGCATGTATGAATATTCATGAGCAAAGCTGGAATCCGGTCATTTTGGACACACCCCTAAAACAGTCCATTAAAAAAAGAGCTATACAGAGACACCTGAGCACTTTTTTTTTACAAAAATGGCTCACATGTCATTCATTCATACTAGAGACCACAACTAGACATTTTAAAATGAAAAAAAAAACGACGGAAGGTGAGCTTTAAACTGTTATAATATTTTGTTGCAGTAGTATATTGTTGAAATTAATAAAAAATATGATAAAAACATATATATCACCAAGAATACTATTATCGCAAAATACACCAGAATATTATGAAATATCCATCCCTTTACAGTAGTAACTCCAGAAAAAGCAAGAGAAACTAACAAACACTTTTGATGAATGAGCAGGTATCCCAAAACTTCTGCATATAACTAATCACACTGCATGAAAAGTCAAATTTTAGTTTTTTTAAGACATCAAAAAAAAAAAAATTAATTATTTAAAAAAAAAAAAAAAAAAAAAAACACCAGATAAAGCCTGAACACCCATGGATTTAGCATGTAGGGTCATAAAAAGCTTTGTGTGTGAAACAGCTTGTCTATAGTGTTCTTGTGCGTGATAGTATGTTTCATTCATGGGGTTCAATTTCCTTCTGACTCACCTTTAGGTCTCAGTGTTTGCCAATAATAACAAAAGCACATTATAATCCAATGTTAATGATGTTCCTCAATCTGTTCGTGATAAATTTAAACTGATACGACAATGTTAGTATTTTAGCTCTAGTTTTTTATTTTTGTTGACAATCAATAAAAATTACTTGGAAAACTATGTGACTGTCATACACAAAGGATGTAAAGCTGCCTGTGAATACAGCCCTTAATCTTTTTTCTTTGTTGTTTTCTTTTCCCAGTGAGCCCATCAAACAAGTAAAATCAGCTTCTTTTAATCTGATGCAAAATAACAGGCTGGTAAAAAACGCTTAATAAATTATTTCTGAGCACTTTTGTAACCCACTGCAAAGCCACATATTTACTGATTATGTATCAGAGAAAATAGTTTCGTTTGAATATAAACAAATCAAACTATGATAAATTTATACTTCTAAAAAAATGCATTCATGCTTTATAATACTTTACCAAATTTCTGCGTTAGTCTGTGCAGCATGGAGCTGTTTGCCCATTGGGGATTCCACTCTGTCCTTCAACATCTGGCACACACAGTATTTGGTGTTGAATGTGTTGTTATCATACCGAACAGCCTGCAGAACCACAGAGACAAAAAGACTATTGTAAATACTGTTCAATGCATTGTTGTGGAACCATGAGTGGGAACAGTGTCATGGAGAGGCCACGTCATGGAGAGATTAAAGAAAAGAACATTTAACTGTAGGCAAAGTTCATTACACAAGTTTCTGACACTCACATATTTGATGTATTCCTCTATAGCTTCGTCCACTGGCAGCGCCCCCTGGCTGCGGAAGATTGAAGGGTTCCACATTGCAGCTCGAGCCAACATGACAGAGGATGCTCCAGATGCTTCTCGGAATTTCTCAATATCCTGATAAGTTTTTACATGATCCTGGGAGCCACCGCTGTAGAGATGAAAAAAAGAGAGAGGTGAAATAAGTCAAAATGTTTGTGGGCACTCTTCTAATGCATCTATGCATTTAGTTACACCCATTGTTGACACCAATGTGCAAAAATACACAGAGAGAATAGTATAGCCAATAGAATAGAACACTCTGAAGCACAAACATAAACTGGTGCGCAGATATGTTTGATATATGATATATGTTTGTCCATGTAAAAAAATGTACAACTGCATGTATAGAATTTACCTACTAACCTATTATTTAAGTATCTATAGTGTTTTATTTAAAATAAATACAGTATTGTAAAACATGATAACACAATACTCAAGTGAATTATATTTAGTAGTGGGTCTGGTGTTTCTGGTAAGCATGCTGAGGAAGGCCTAAGGGCCGCAACGTTTATGTTTTATCTGTGAGTCAAATAAATATACTGGACATCATACGAGTGCTGTCCGATCCTCTTTATTTATGGATTGTCTATTGCGGATTCAGCGTGTGAAGTATTTGGGACGGCAGCCTGTTTGTTGACTTTTTTTTCAATTAATATTTTCCCACTGGTGAGTTCTCATTTCTAAGAGGTTTAAGTTATGCAGTTCACTGAGAATTTCCTCTATAAAAAAAGAGCAGAAAAAAGCTTACTTTGCTATGACAGGTATTGAAACATTTTCAGCTACCGCTTGAATGTAGTCACAGTGAACAGGGTGTCTCTGTCTCTCATCTTTCATCCTGAAAAGCATGGGATACACTGACTGACCAACTGGTTAATCACAATATAACATCCTACAGATAGCATGACTACACTGAAATAAATTTGTTCACCTGCCATGGACAGCTATTGCTGCCACCCCTGTTTTTTCAATTCTCTTCACCAAACTCACAGTCTCTTCCAGCTGAGGAAACATTTTAAATATTTAATATATTTTAGTATAAATGAGCTCATGTAATAATAATAATTAATATATATATATATATATATTTTTTTTTTTTTTTTTTAATTATTATTTATTTATTTATTTTTTTCATTTAACAATACTTACAGTGGGAAGAATTCGGATTTTACAGGTTACAGGCTTTGAAACTCCTCTCACAAGAGTGGTAAGAATCTGCAAAATACAACAAAGTCTTCAGCACATGACGAGCACTGTGCATGCTGGACTAAAACATATTTCATGTAACGTACATCTGGAGTTGGAGATTAGAGATTACTTACAGTCTCAATTTTTTCAGGATCAGAGAGGAGAGCAGATCCCATTCCGCCCTGCATACAAGAGAAATATCAGAAACTGCTATACAAATATTTTACACTTCCACATTTTACACATATTTCTGAAATGTAAATATAAGAAGAGTAGAATAGTCCCTGCAGTCTGAAATCTAGTACTAGCCAGCTCACCTTGGTGGAGTACTCTTTTGGACAGCCCATATTGACATCAATAGCTGCCACATCATTCTCACTGTTTAGAAATAAGGCAGGGATTTATTAATTATTTAGCTATTAAATGACAAAACAAAGAATTATGTACACTGTGAGTAAACATTATATTTTTATGATTAAAATAGTGAAAGCAAATAATAATTAACCACTAAACTATATTGTAAATGCATACTACTAACACAGTAACTTATATATTCATTACAACTCACACAAGTTGGGCCACTGCCAGGGCTCTATCTGGATCTGCAGTCCCCTGAATTAAAAGAAATGCCAATGTACAGTGTATAAAAGCAAATATAAACAATGTATAGAGAATGCAACAGAAGATTTTCTGTGCTAAAACTAACCATCTGAAAGACGACCCTGTCCTTTTCTTTACTGCAGGTTCGAAACATCACCCTCTCATCTGGAGCAATGAAATCCACCGTGTCCAAAACATCTATCAATGACACAGCACACAGTTTAAAGTAGTGATTACAGATATTTACATTTTATTATATGTAAAGATTATGTGATGAATGTGATATATAAAGACTTACCATTCACTACCCTTTCACACTGAGCCATTTTGATGTCAATTAGTTCCTTCAACAAATCAAGACACATCCAATGTCAATACAAACACAACGGAATTGTTTTATACTAGTGAATGAAATGTGTCATATGTAAAGTAGGTGAGCTTAATACTTTTGAATGCATTTCAGCAATATCTAAAAACAAAACATATCTCAAAGAAATCAAATTGTGTTTATGAACAATTTAGCTAAAATTTCCATATTTGGGTGGTAGGTCATTTTTGCTGCACAGTTTATGTTGGTCGCCCTTTAAATCTTCATCAGTGGCCACAGTACTATTCTTAGTCCAATCTAATGGACTTTTTTCAGTCTAGGAGTGATACTGAGTGCTACGCTAACACAAAAGAGACTCTTTTAGAACTAAGGCCAATCAGGGTGCATTGTGTGTCAGCAGGTCTCTAAATTTCTCCAATAACATTAACTAAAACCTCTAGTAAATAAACAAAAGCAAAGTTAATATACATTCTATCCTCTGTAAGTTTGTGCCCTGCTCTCCACTATAGAGAAAAATATCTATAAAAAAAAACATCTTGAGACATTAGTGTATATTATCCACTCAGTGTTTGTTGACAGTATACACAGCACAGCAACTGTTGATAGTATACCAGTTTATCATCCCTCACCTCACAGTAGACAATATCTGCACCATAGTCCAGTGCCAAGAGCCTCATAGGTAGAGTGCCCACCCGCACCATTGGGGCTAGAATGATCTTATTGTTGAAACTCAGCTTTCCCAAAGTGTTGGCCATGGTGTTGCCTTGTTTACCCCTGGGAATGGAAAGATGTTCATTTATTTACAGTAATTACTGATCTACCTGTTCAGCGTTATTATAAATAAGCTAGTTCTACAGAAACCCTACACAGCACTGTTCCAGTAAGCGTTTGATGTTCACCTACATTTAGTCAACTTATTTTCATGCCACTGGATGAAGAAGGTAACTACTTTAATACACAACACTAAGCTAGACTACACAATGATCCCAAATATGGTATGTAGAGGCCGTGTACTGAGGGCAGTCATGAAGGAACTGTAAGAAGTAGTAGGGAATGAAGGAATGAGTTGGGAATGACCACAATGTGTTTAAGAGTGTAGATTTAGGCTGTT
The DNA here is from genome assembly GCF_023375975.1 of Astyanax mexicanus. NCBI lineage: Eukaryota > Metazoa > Chordata > Actinopteri > Characiformes > Acestrorhamphidae > Astyanax > Astyanax mexicanus. The sequence continues at coordinate 59,191,156 of NC_064409.1, forward strand.
TTGTGTGTGTGATGTTGGAATAGTAGTACCAAGTTTGTGGGTAAAACTATGTAGCAAGCTCGGAGGGGAGTGAATCTGGGAGGCCAGAATTCACTGCAGAGCATTCTGGAGTTTTTCTGGGTCTAATTTAGCGAAACACTGACAATGGGAGGGGCCTGTCTGATGACCCCTGTAAATGGCTGCAGGAACCTAGCTGTGAGGAGGAGAAGGTTACCAGTGTTGTTCAGGTAATAGTGAATGAGTAGGAGTGTAGAGTTTAGGGGCAGGAAATGGGCCCTATGTGTAAACCCAGACTTTAGGTGCAGGATTTACCAGACAAGACTATTTATTACTTAAATAAGCTTTAAATAATAATACACAATACAATACTTGTAATGTGTTTAGTGTGGAAAACTATTAAAATGTGTCTCTTGTGTTTTGTGGTCTTTCTTTTTCATACTCTGTATGCTGTTTTCATTTAAAAATGAGTCTGTATGGCAAATGAAACTCAGAAAACATTTAAATGATATCAGTACAACACAGTCGACATATCACTTTTGATTACTTCACTCGAGATCATATAATATTTAATGTAGATAGTTAACGTTGGCTAGGTTATGTCAGTTAGGTTAACGCTACAGCCACTAGACACCATAAATAATCATGAAATCTATCTGAATTCAGACAGTTAAACATGTTATCAGTCTGGTAACACCAATTCTATCTTCAGCCTCTATTTAAACATGTAAAAATTACTCACCGGCATCAAAACACTTCTCTGTACGGCTGCAGTGAACACGCGTGTTTAACTCCAGGTTCCTAGTTGTCGTCACCAATAAGCGACAGAGCTCGTTTGGGGTTGTTCCTTTCGCACACTGCACACTAGCTAGGTTACATACTCCACGAAGTGCACTCGAACTCCGAATCTCCCGATTAGGGACCATTTGAGACAGAGCCGGGTGTTCATTAAACAGAGCCGTCACTACAGATATATAAACAGGGGGCTAAGCTTTAACTAGGGGGGGTCTAAAAGTAAAAATACTATAAAACTATAAAAAAAAAAGTCAAGATAATTAATAATTTCACGCTGCTATTTGGAAAAGTTGTTTTAATGCAGCATGTTTGTGTTAGATACACAGATAGTAGTTAGTAGTTGGTTATATTAATCCACCAGAGTTATCCTCAATTTAATTGCAACAAAATAGGATTTAAAACAGATTTAATAGATGAAATACACAATATTACACCTTAGTGTTTATATCAATAACTCATTTAGGTTATTTGGAAAGTAAGAATTTTACCTTTAGGTTTAAACACTTAAAAAAAATAAATCCTTTATTCGGCTACTGGTTTCCAAAGGACTGTATACTTGGTGGTTAATCTGTGTAAGCTTTTACTGTGTTGTTTGCTATCAAGTAAGACACAAAATTCTAACAGACTGCATGTTTTGACATGTTTTTTATTTTATTTATTACCATAAAGACCTTTAAAGGCCTCAACCAACAGAGACTAGGCAACACAATAAGGCAAAGTCACAATAAGGCAAAGTCAAAGTCATTTACATCATAGAACTTGTGAATTTGAATATACCAGCTCTGTGTTCTGACATGTACGTCTAAAGACATACATAAGTCTGGAGATGCTGGCTATGGATATTTTTAACCTGCACAAAATGATTTTCTTAGTAATATGGGTGATTTGTGGTAAGACTCTATAATACATTTATGTAATGTTGCTGTTAAATAAAATTGTATCTCTGATTTAGCTATTTTTAAGTGTTGTTCTTCACATTGTAAACAAATTTCATGATAAATGAACCAACAGAAATGATTAATTATATATAATTAATATAATTTTTATTAAGTAAAAATAAAATCTATTTTGGAGATTATCAATATTTTTTCGTTTATTAATTTAGTATCAATATGTTTAATTGTTTTATTACTGGTCATGCCTTGCTCAATAAGGTTGTTGGTTTTAAACCCAGTTTTTGGCATAAAGCTGGAAGGAATGTCCACTACAGTGAGACTGAGGGAGAACAGCTCAGCAGGGACAGAAGTCTACACTTTTAAGATTGATCTCGCCACAGTAACAAGCATAGCCTCCGGCTTCCCTCTGATATTCAATTCTAATCCCCTTACTCAGGATTTCATGGTGTCTATAGCGAATTTAACGCACACCAAGGTGCTTTTAATTCACTCTGTCATTTGGGAATGAAGTTAGTTTAGTTTCAGAACAGCCAAGATGATTAATTAAGTCTTACATTAGATATCTACTGTATGTCTCCAAGCAAACATGCTCTTGTGGCTTGCATGGGTGGAACATGGGTTAGGCCGGTTCCAGGAGGGCAGAGGCTCTATGTGTGTTTTTACATCATTACAGCTTAACTCACATTGGTCTCATCAAAGCTGAATGTACACTGTATAACCTATTTGGGGCCGTTGTTGAGTATGTCCTGGTTCCAACACTCACTCTGAAGGAGCCTACATCCATATGTGTGGCCAACATGAAACCACAGAATATTGGGAACAGAATATTCTTTGTTTTATACAGAAAATTAAGTGCAATATTACATCAAAATACATTCAATTAGTGGAAGTAGAAGATTTCTCCAAAAATGTCACTGGATCACTTTGTTTGCAAATTCTTATGGTGGGCACAAATGGCCTATTGGATCTACAGATTTTAAGTGTTATTACTAGCCCCCGTTTTTTTTTTTTTTTTATGAAAGTATGGCATTTGTTTTTCTTCATTGGTGTGTTTGTAGTCCAGTTAATGAACAAATGTCAGCACAGTTTACATTCTTTATAGACTCAATCGGGTACATAATAGAGAGATCTCCATCAGGCTGGATCTACATGCCTGTTGTTTTTGATCCTGAAAACAAGCCCCTGACTGTATGTAAATGCAGACATTTAGCTCTGTTTAAATTTACATATAATTTGACATTACAAATTAATGTACTCTCTCTCTCTCCCTTTAGACTCTACCTCCCTGTACAATGTCCAATGTTTCTTAATACTGGGTCACAGAAATATCCAGATTTTTATAATATTTTTGTGTTTGTGTTTTATAGATTTTATTTTTAGCATATTTAATGATAGCCACTAAAAAGATTGTATCTTCTAATAAGTCTCTTGTATGTAACTGTAATTTCATGTGTAACTGTTTACAGCTCACTTTGAATCCCCTTAATGCAGCATTCAGCATTGAAAGCAGCAAGGGCTCTCTTTTTACAACCAAAGGGTTTGATTATGTAACCAATCCCAGAAGGAAAGACCTTGTTTTATATGGGATTCCCTATTGACAGCATAAAGTACTAAAAAAATACAGTGCCAATCAAATACTACAGTTTTACTCATTTTAGAAACAAAAAATTGTGTGGTAGTGTGAGGCATGTCAAACGGACTCTAAATGGACAAAAGACTTATCTAATAGACTAAAGACTAATCAAGGGTCAGGCTCCCAAGTATTATAGTTAAGTTAGTTCACTCCGCAGCCATCTTGGCAACACGGCCTGGCACTTATATACCCTCAGGCAAGACTAGCTTCCCATCTATTTGAATAGGGAGAGAACAAAATATTCTAAACTGAACGTCTAATCGCAATTTCCAAAAACATATTTTACATCACTGATAAGATCTGACAAAAAACTCACTAACAATTTGTAACATTTGCCTCGATTTCTAATAACTACTGTGCCTGTGCACATCTCCACCAAGAAAGTGGAAGAGTTTTCCCACCAGCACGCTGACTTTCCTCCGCTGTCCACACAAGCAGCAAGCTGATTGGCTTATTATGTTAAAGAGAAGGACTTTATCCAAAAACTTATATTCTATTGTCTGTACTTCTTTACAGGGAATTTCTTCATTTGCATCATTATTTAGTGCAATTTAAAGTGGCTGAATGCACCCATTAGAAGGGATGTCCACAAACATGAAGTTTATGTATTTTCCTTTAAAGTTTAAATAACAAACTAGAGACTTTTACTCCTTTACTATTTCTTCAATGTGTAGATATTTCTTTAATATCTCTGTAAGCCATGAGAAAAATACGGTGGCCGAGAAAGCCCAACGCAGTGCAAATTGAAAAGCGCTGCAAAAGCACAAAACACATCCATCAAAATTACAACACAGGCGCAGCAAATAGAAAAACGCGCTGCAACTAGAAAAACGCGCTGCAAATAGAACCACAACACAACGGAAGTGAGTCACAACACAACGGAATTTTCCCGGGGGACCTTAAAAGATGCTGTACCAGCTAAGCTGCGTCTTCAGTAACGTCTCGGACTTCACTATGTGTACAAAGGACAATAAGTGGCAAACAAGGCGTTTTGTGAAGCAGAACTTTTAATAATATGCACACAACTGTGGTAATCACAGGTAATAAACATAACTTACTTTTCAGAAGCTTGTTTGCTACTTATTGTCCTTTGTATACAGCTGGTACAGCATCTTTTAAGGTCCCCCGGGAAAATTCCGTTGTGTTGTGACTCACTTCCGTTGTGTTGTGGTTCTATTTGCAGCGCGTTTTTCTATTTGCAGCGCGTTTTTCTATTTGCTGCGCCTGTGTTGTAATTTTGATGGATGTGTTTTGTGCTTTTGCAGCGCTTTTCAATTTGCACTGCGCTGGGCTTTCTCGGCCACCGTAGAAAAACACCTCTTCCAAACCTGTCTTCATGAGCATAGTGAACCTCAATGATAAGAAATCACAATTTGAGGAGTAAGATACCAATACTTTTTTCTATTTTTCTTATCATTTAAAAATGTTTGGCTATGGTAAGTTCATGTAGCATTATTACAGATCCTATCTGCAAAATTAGCATACTTGTTCTGTACCCACTGTGATTTGCATGTCACACTTTACATTCAGTGTGAGGTGGGCTGTAACATTTGTCTTTATTGTCTCAGCAGCCTAATGATATTTTTTTACAGCACCATTAAATCTTTTATAGTCCCTGAAGAGCTGAGCCCTGACCAGTGGCCAATATCAGTGCAGTTGTACCAAATGACTCTCTTTATAGTTAGTTCGTCTTCTACTCAATCAGCGATGTAAGATGGATTATCTCTGTGTCATTATGTGAGAAGTTCAAATGGTGACATGTTGAGAAAATGCATAAATTACACAAAAGCCATGGGATAACAATATGTACAGTGAGTTCATCTGAAAGTGTTACTGCTTGTAAAATCTCACACCTGTTTAAGTTGTGAGGTGCTATTGCGTAAATGAGGTTGAAAACTGGTCAGCATGCTCATGTCAAGAGGAAGTGAATTATTGCACTTTAAACAAGCCTGACAGTGGGTGCCAGGTGGATGGGAGATTCCATTTCTGAAGTTGCTGGGAAATTTAACATTCCTCACAGTGTCATGTGTGTACTAGGAATATGTAATAGATAGCATTACCTCCCAGAGTTAACAGTGCAGTGGGTGGTAATGATTGTGGCCTGTGGTGTCTGGCTGGAATTGTCTGTGCAAAGAGAAAAGTGACTCTGGCAGAAATCACCTCCACATTTAATGCAGGAGGCCCCACATGCATATCTTGCAGGTCAGTGCAACATTCTTTAGTTTTCATGGGAAAGGCAAAAGTCATGGGACATGCTACTAGGTGATGATGATGACAGTGTAAAATGTATGTTTTATCTGTTGTCATTTTTTACATTTCTTATCCAAAGTAGGGCAGCAAATCCTGGCTTGGCATGATGCCAAGCTTTAATTGCTTAAGGATGGATTAAAATGGTTCTTTGAATGATACATAAAAAGAAACACTTTTGGTTCCCTAGAGATCTATGTTTGTGTTGAGATTTGTGAATCGGAAGTCTATTTAAGTTGTTAAAGCACCTTTATTTTTAAGTGTTTTGTGCTCAGGAGTGTGAAACTTTCCTATTCATCTTTATCTGTGTGTAGACACTGGATTAGTCTCCTCTGCAAGCAGAATGGTCCGGGTTCCGCACCACTAGGAGAAAACGCAAGTACCACATTGACTGTAATGTTCAGTTTTAGCTCCCCTGGACCCCCTTTATCCAACTCCATCAACATCACTGTTACTGTTAATGACATCTATGATAATTCACCTATTTGTTTGACTGCCAATCAAAGGTTTTAGAAATAGACATTCCACTGACATGCCCAACGTCACGGGACATCACCATGTAAACTGATCCTGAAGTGTGAAGTTACTTCAAGGGACGGCTTGCGAAAGTCCACACAGGGGTTCACATTCTTTTTCCACTAGCACTATGAGGTTTTTATTGTTGTTCTTAAAGAAGACATGAGCAGAACAGAGCATAACACATTTATACAGAAAACCATGAAATACTTTTTTAAATATATATATATATATATATATATATATATATATATATATATATATATATATATATATATATATATATATAAAATATATATATATAATTTTATATATATTTAACAATTTAGTTAGGACAATTGTCCCACCATTCAACTGCTAGTCAGCTGTATATTCCCCATCACTAGTGATGCCATAACACAAGAAGGGTGAAGACTAGCACATGCCTCCTCAGACATATAAGAAGTCAGCCACCCCCTTTTTTGAACTGCTGCTGATGCACCATTGCCATGTGGCATCACAGTGTGCTCGTAGGAAAACGCAGTGACTCAATTCCAATACATCAACTCACAGACGCTTGTGCTGATTGATATTGAGGAAAAGAGCGCAATCTACCTACCCAGAGAGAGCAAGACCAATTGTGCTCTCTCAGGGCTCCGGCAGCAAATGGCAAGCTGCATAACTGGGATTTGAATCAGCGATCTCCCGATCATAGATGCAGCGCTTAGCCCGCTGGACCAATTGGTGCCCAAACCACTTATTTGTCACTGTATAGAAACAGTCTAAAAATTAATTAAGGTGTCAATAAAGTGAATGCAGAAAAAGGCACTGAAATTATTGTCGGTGGTAATCAGCTGTATGCTAGAGATACAGCTACAGATTAGGTTAAAAAATGGACTGCAAAATTACATGCTTCATTATCATGTTTGAAGATTATCATCAGCATTTGCCTGTGCCTTCTGGGTTTATGTATTTGTCTGGATCTCTATAGTAATTATCTTGCTTCAATTCATGCATTAGGAGCCAGTAATGTGAACAATCACAAATCATTTTGGCTTCACACCGTGTGCAGGCTCAAACATGAGCCACCTGATCCTGAGGGAATCGTTTGACGACAGCAGCGGGCTGGAAAAACAGTGGAGCTACACACTCACTGCTTTCATTACTGATGCCAACCTGGGGTCAGCCCCAGTTCAGACTGGCACGGCCATTATTAATGTGCAAGTAGTGGACCCACACCTGACCACAGCCAACACCGCAGCCACTGTAGGTTGAAAAAGATTTTTTCACACAACATTTTTAATGTGACCTAAATTAGAAATTTGTCTGAACAGTTGTGCTGTGTGAATAACACTTGTGTAAAAACAAGTTTCAGTTTCATCCCTGCCAGAATTACTGCAACATCTTCTGTCCCTTCTTTAGAATCTTTATTTTTAAGCTTCCAATTTTTTTTGCATATGCATGACACTGTGACCGCATATGACTGCATATGATATTTTATTAGAAACACAGCAGTTGTGACACAAACCTTCTAATATATTGTAACAGAGGCATAGGTGCCTTATCAGTTACCCATAGAGATAATTCACTACTGTCGTCCATTTCCTTGTCCACTCATGGGCATTTTCCTTTTCCTTACAGCTTTTTTCCCTTCTCCTTGATGTATAAAAGTCAAAGAATTCCTGGCTGTTCACACAGTGTGGCATTGCCACACATCATATATGTAACATACTTCTGTTTATAGTATCTATATCAGGACATTGTATATCGGACAGCTCGCACATAGTCAGTGAGTGATGGATGTAGTGAGTCTGACATACAGAGCATCTTGATTGGCCTCTCCTTGGTTGTGCAGCAGGGTGCCTCTCTGAGATGAGTTTTCATAGCTTGGAATGTAGACTACTTGAGACTGCACTTGGCCATGGCCATGTTAACCATGGGCATCTAATTATCTATGGTGACTTTTTCAGTCTCTTCTGCTTTTTCATTTTTGTTTAGTCACAAAACATGATGTACGAGTACAACAGCAGAACTGGAACTCGGCTCTGGAAGGACGCCATCATTGTGTCTGAGCCTGCTCTGACTCAGCCTGAGAGCAGCACTCTGGTCATTTCTGGCAAAGCGGCTAATGCTGAGTCATCAGTACGCTCTGCCCAATCAGATGGAAGCATTCAAGCAAGCTCTGTCCAATCACAAGCAAGCATGCAACCTTACAGTGGCTCTGATTAAATCTGTATGCAGGGAGTTATGAGGAATCAGATCGTCAAATCAGCCAAGCAAGATCACCAAGCTCATGCTTTCACATCAGAATAGGAGATTTCAGTTCTTCTTTCACATTCGTTCAGTATGTAAGCTGAAGTGGAATTACTAGAAAAAAAAATATTTATAATTATATTATATAATTATATAATTATATAATATTTCAAAATCATACAGAAAAATATCCAGTATCTAATTCTAATTTACTTACTGTAAATATTGATAGTTTTTGTTCCTGCAGAATTTGTTAAAAATTATTCTGTCATATTTTAGGAAGGTGGGGTTAATTTAGGAATAAAGTGATTAGCAGCCATGTTCGGAAGAGAGCTATTACTGTTAAAACATTTTAACATATATTGGACAAACTAGGTATCTAATAGAAAAAAATCACTTTGTTCTAGTTATTGGCTCCATTGTAAATTTAGTGAAGGTGATCTGACATAGGCTACGATTGGCCAGAGGAAATTGGGTCTAGTCTGGTTCCACCTCTGGTCTTTAGTATACACACTCTAGTTGCAAATTTGAGGACATGGTGGAAAATTTGGGTTTAATTTCTAAAGAACAGCAGACAATGAAATAGCATGTTCATGTTTTCTACTGTTATTTCTTCAGGTGGTCTGAAACAGTTTACTAACCACTAAGCAACAGTTCTGCCATGCAATGAAAGTTAAATTGAACAAAACTGAACAAAACAGATAAAACAGTTCATAATGTGTTTATATCAATTATAGCTACATAATCTTTTTTATTTGTAGACTCTCTAACTGCTGCAGTACGTTTGTAAATCTGCAGTCAGACCTTTTTGTTTTGTTTAAGTCTTTAGACCCTGTATTTAAACTTGCACATCACATCTGCACCCTTACTGACTACATTATCACCATAATTACTTTCATAGATTCATATGGCCTAAAGTAGAGCACTGATAGACTTCATAAGATATGTTTAAGCAAATGATTAATTAGACAATACATTGTTTAAACATGCTATAAAATGATGCTTATTTTCTACATTCAAAAATACTATACAAAGGCTTTTTTGGGAGTTTCCACTTTTATTCTGAATATTCTCATTCTGAACAGCAGATGGCAGTCCAAACGTTTGTGTTTAAATGTCTCTGGACTTTCTAGGTCACCCTTGTAAATGTCCCTATAATTATCAAATCTGGAGCAATATTATCAGCACAATTTTTCACTGGGAGGATCCTAATGATGATGAAATAGTAGGTCACTGTAGATTAGCAGTATGACCACTGCCAAGGTTATGAAAGCTCAGCTGTCACAGAGATTCAGCATCACTCTCTCACTCATTTTTGCTGAGTCAGGAAGTCTGCATCAGCTGAAATAAAGCATGTTTTTTATTACTGTGAATGCACAAATAGACCCCTGCTCTTGCTCTCAACTCTATGTACTCTCTTTGAACAAATTGTATCATTACAGTGACATTATGCCAGACATTATTAGTATTACGTGATTATTAGTAAGAGAAAGAGAGACAGAAATGGCATTTTTTTAGCATCCATTAGATGCATCAGGAACCCCCAGCTGTTTTTATAGTAACCTCATCCTGTATCAATGCATTACATATATAAAGCTCCAAAATGTTTACAATTCTCTTGCTCCCAAACTAATACATAGTCCATATTGCCTCAGAAATTTAAACTACTAGTTAACTAGTTTACATTCCTCTAGGTTCTAAACTGCTATGTAGCCCATATTTATCTTGGCACTAAACATAAACTACGATATATTCCACAATACTCCAGGCACTATAAAGTCCATGGGCTATGCTACTGTATATAAACCATATTCTTCCAGACACTAAACTGGTATATAGTCCATTATACCCCAAGTTCTTAACTGCTGTAAATTCCATCTTTCTCCAGGCTCCACATTTCTATATATCCTCCTTTCCACCAGGCTTTAACTGATATATAGTCCATTTTCTCCATGATCTAAACAGCATGTCCATTTCCTTCCTGGTCTGCAGGATGACTGTTGACATTTGTAGGACAGTGAGTGAGAAAGGCAGAGAAGTAGAGGGCATTTTTACTGTCCTTTTAGATCTACTACCGGGAATCTCCTACCTTACTTCAGCAACCGTATACTTTGAATGCATTGGCTACAAACATGACCCAATGCTTATTTTCTCTTGGTCCTAAACTGCTATATAATCATTATTCCTTAAGCCTTTGAAATGCTATATAGTCTACATCCCTCCAGGAACTAAACTGCTATATAGTCAACATTTTTGCAGGCTCTAGACTGCTACATAGTCTACATTACTTCAGGATTAAAACTGCTAGTCCATATTCTTCCAGGATCTAAACTGCTTAAATTCCACATTCATCCATAATCTAAACTGATATATAGTCATACCTGTCAAGTCTCCCATTTTGGCCGGGAAACTACCGTATTTTACTCCTCTTTCCCGCCGTCCTCCCGTATTAGTATTTTCCCGTAAATTTCCCGTATTATATTAAAATTAAAAATATATATTATTGAGGAGACAGGGCACTGACCGCTCTGTGTCTCTTAACCAATCGAGGAGCCGGTTCAAGGAGAAAGTCCCGCCTTTCAGGAGAAACAGCCAATCAGCTTGCAAAGGAGAGAGTCAGTGGGGTGAAGCCTCCCGTCGCTGTGAGTTCAGGCAGCTAGTCGGAGCAGAGGTTAAAACATATCTGGATATTCAGCGATTTTTCTTAAAGAAAGGTAACGGTAGGCTAATCATGGAAACTGTGATGAGATTTTTCTGATAGCTGCTTAAAAATACTCGTCTCCGAAATAAAACAAACAGATTAAACCTTTTAAAATAAAAACAATTACAGCTTGAGTTTAACCAGGAATGTGGAGAGGACCGAAATTAACTGAACTAATCAGGGGTGGAGTGATCAAAAGAAAGAAGTATTAATTAAAAATTATTAATTGTGTAGGCCACTTAGGACTAATTTTTACAGATGGAATATATCTGGTCCATGTCCTTTTAGTAAAAGCTCATAATACTATTTTAGGTCACCTACAGTCATTTTGCAGAATTTGTGCACCCTTTGTTCAATTTTAAATCTATTAAATAAATAAATAGATATACAATCTAAAAGAGTGCATTTATGGCAAAAAAGACATGAAATCTTAACTTTTTTTAATATCTAGAAAAGGATTTTTTATTTGGCTGTATTAAAAGAACGAAATATGTAGGAATGTCCACAACATTTCAGATTCTGATAATCTAATTGTAGTGTGTAAGTGGTTCACATGTGTCTTAAAATGTAAGGGATACTGAACCTTTCATTTCATTTCATTTATTAAATTTGACAAGGCAGGACACAACAGCATAAAAACTATTTTTTAAGCAGTGGGACCTGAAATGTGTCAAATATTCAACAATCAGTATAAAAACAGAAACATATTAACTTTAGAACAATACCATAAAAAGTCTAATACATAAAACTAAGTAAGTCACTTATAATACAATTTAAGAGCACGAGGAATAAAAGAGAGTTCATGTCTTTTAGTTTTGCTCACAGGTACTACTAATTCCCGCTGCCGACGAAGTGAGTAAGTAGATGTTGGGGCTAAAGGCAAAAAGTCATGTAGAGGGGATGATTCATCCTTAAGAATGTCGGTGAGGACGCGCAGGGTAGCCTCATCACGCCTTTCACTGAGTGGTGGAAGAAATGATGATGGGATGCCAATAATTCTGCAGCACCGTTTTTGAACCCTTTCCAACTCTTCTGAGAGTTTTTTTGTCAGCCCACCCCAAACTGGGCTAGCATATTCAAGGATTGGGCGTATGAAAGTCACGTATATCTGTTGTAGCACGTCACAAGGAAGACCAGCTCTTTTGGCAACAGCAAGATAATGTATCCTGGGTCTTGTCTTTAAAATCAAATAGTTAATGTGAGCATCCCAGGATAGATCAGACGAGATCTGAACTCCAAGCAATTTGAAAGTGGTGACTCTACTAATGTTTTGGCCAGAAATGATCGGAGAAGGTGGAGAAGGGATATTGTCCTGACGTCTAGCACTGATTACCATATCCTTGGTCTTAGCTCCATTCATTGTCAGTGAGAACTCCTGTCCCCAGTCAGCCACTGAGTCTAGGGCTTTCTGAGTCAAGCCTGGTAGAGACCCCATCAGAAGCTCTGTGATTGTAAGATCATCTGCATATTTCACCGGAAGAAGAGAAGTAGGTAGACGAGAATCCAGGCTGTTGATACAAATAACAAAGAGCAATGGAGATAACAGACCCCCTTGTGGGACACCAGAAGGTATTGCATAGGGCTCAGATATACAAGAACCCCACTGAATCCTCTGCACTCTGTCAGTCAGATAACTCCTCACAGTGAGCCAAAGGGGGCGTCTGATAGCCATATTAGCAAGTAACTGTAGCAGTTGACAGTGCTTTATGGTATCAAATGCACGTGAGAAATCAACAAACACAGCATGAACATCCATCTTAGGTTGGTTGTTAAGTGCTTCATGCCAGCTTTGCAGAATCTGAATCAGAGCAGTCACAGTTGATCTTTTTGTCATGAAACCATGCTGGGAAGAGGCAATTTTAGAAGCTGTGTCCTCCAAAAGGACATCTCTCAGAATTCCTTCATATACTTTGCCAACACAGCTGACTAAGGATATCTGACGATAGTCAACTGGAAAGCTAGGCCTAGCTTTTTTAGGCACAGCTTTGACCAGTGCTTCTTTCCATGGCTTAGGAAATGTATTGTGTTGGATACATGCATTGAATATATCACACAGCACCGGTGCCAATTCTTCATGAAAGGACTTTAAAACCCAAGAGGGTATACCGTCAGGTCCAGCTGCCTTTCCCCCTTTGACTCTACGGAGTCTACCTTTGACCTGACCAATACTCAGAAAGGGTATGGAGCCATTCAAGAGTTTGTTGGAAATATCCTCCTCAGAGGGAGTAGTATGAGCCACTTGGTCCCATACTGACGTGAAGTGGTTGACCAAAATATCACATTCCTGCTGCAAAGACTCGGGATCTTGTGATATTATAGCCTGCTTAGAATTCTCTTTTCCCATTAGTGCTGAAATAGATTTGAACCACTGTTTAGAACTGGAAAACCGCAGTTCCTCCACCTCTTTCTTGTAGTACTCCTGCTTTGCTGTCTTGATCTTTTTTACGATGACTGATTGTAGATTTCTATAAGCAGTTTTATTTCCAGAGCAAAACTCAAACTGTCTCTTTTTTATCAGATGTTTAATTTGCACGGTCATCCACGGCTTGTCTTTATTAGTAATCGCCACCTTCTTTAGTGGGACAGCTGTATCCAGAATAGAGGAAATCATGGAGGAAAAAGCTTTAACCTTTACCTCTGGGTCTGAGGCCTCAAAAATGGGAGAGAAATCAGTAGTGTTCATGAGAAGGCCCAACTGCCTCAATGCCTCAGGAGTACGTTTACGGCATATGATGGACTGCGTGGGCTGAGAGGGCCATTCACCAGCATTCCACAAGATGGTTTGATGGTCAGAAGTGCCAACTGGGGGCAAGTGCACTGGTAGATCATACATGGAAGGAATGTTGGTAAAAATTGCATCAAGCTGGCTGGCCTTCCTTGTTGCCCCAGCCACCACTTGCTTCAATCCATGTCTGACACAGATGGTTTCGGACCTATACCTGTTAGTGTCCCCAAGAATGACAACTGCAGCATTCTGATATTGGCATTCAATATTCCCAAGACAACGATCAAGATATGATGTAATCAACGAATCTGGTTTTGCAGATGTTGAAGAGTGAGGTGGAATATATAACACTGCAGCAATGATGCAATTTAGCCCTCGAGGTAGACGCCTAGGTCGCATCCAGACCCATAAGGCTTCAAACTCCTCTTCCTCCAAGTGAGACAATCTCTTCTGTAAGATGTCACTCCTAGCATACAGGGCTACCCCCCCTCCCCTACTGCTCTCCCTATCCCGCCGATGTAAAGTATATCCAGGCAAAGTGATAATAGAGTCTGGAATGTCAGGATTCAACCAAGTTTCAGATACAGCAACAACAGCTGAATTGTTGTTTACTGATACCGTATACAACTCGTCACATTTGTGGCGCAGTGAGCGCACATTAGATAGAAGAAATCCAGGCAAAGATGGCTTTGGGTTACTATGAGCCATTTTTATGTGGACTAAGTTCCTAGGGTGAGAGAATCCAGTAGATGTAACCAATTTTTGACAAGTCAGCTCCGGCTTGGTGCCAATTACGGTTACACAGTCGTTTGGACGGTTCCCCACAATTGACTTTATTGGTCGAATAACATTCTTTCCAGCTTTCTTACCCCTAGGGCGAGATCTTAGTCTCAGTATTCCCAGATACTTAAGTATAGACTTAACATCCGAGGGCAAGGGTGTAGCAGATTTCCTTAAGCTTTTTAGAAAATAATTTTCAGTGCTATAATCAAACTGAGCCATTGTCCCAGAAACAGTGTTAAAAAAACAGTGTAAAGATCAGCAATGGTCTCCATGCAGAAGTAGGCCTTGTTTCCTAGAATCCATCCAAAATCTCCAAAAATAGATTACATCCAGGCATATTGGCATTCAAATTCCATACCCAGGCCTGCAAGGTTTTGACTTAATTGAGTATTTAAAAAAAACAAATTGAATTAAAACCAATATAAAATTCAACAATAGTCACCATGCAGCAGTAGGCCTTACTTCCTAGAATCCTTCCAAAATCTCCAAAAATAGATTACATCCAGACAAATAGGCCTTCAGTTTCCATACCCAGGCCTACACGTTTGACTTGATTATGTTAATAAAAACAAATTGTGATTAAAATCAGTATAAAATTCCAGCAATAGCCACCATCCAGATCCACCGTGAAGACCAAGTTTCCTAGAATCCATCCAACATCTTAGAAGGTGTATAACAGTCATTTTGCAGAATTTGTGCACCCTTTGTTCAATTTTAAATCTATTAAATAAATAAATAGATATACAATCTAAAAGAGTGCATTTATGGCAAAAAAGACATGAAATCTTAACTTTTTTTAATATCTAGAAAAGGATTTTTTATTTGGCTGTATTAAAAGAACGAAATATGTAGGAATGTCCACAACATTTCAGATTCTGATAATCTAATTGTAGTGTGTAAGTGGTTCACATGTGTCTTAAAATGTAAGGGATACTGAACCTTCGTTGGGCTGGTGGGACGACTTTATGCGGACAGAGGAAAATATCCCTTATTTTTAAATCTAAAACTTGACAGGTATGTATATAGTCTACATTTCTCTAGTTCAGGATCTAAACTGCTATTTAGGTCATTTTATCTAGACACTAAACTGCTGTATAGTCCATAACCCTCCAGGCTGCAATCTACATATTCATTTCAGACCATGGCTGTATAGTCCATATTCCTCCAGGATCTAAACTGTATATAGCACATATTCCTTCAGGTCCTAAACAACTATGTAACCCATAGTTCTACAGGGTATAAGCCACTATATGGTTTACATTCATCCAGGATCTAAACTGCTATATGTACAATTCATATTCCTTTCAGGATCTAAACTGCTATATAGTCCATATTCTCACTGTCTCTAAATGATTGTATAACCCATATCCATACGCCCTAAATTGCTGTAAAGTACATTCTACTTCAGGATCTAAACTGTTGTATAGTGCACATTCCTCTAGGATATAAAGTACTATACAGTCATATTTGTCCACATTACACATCTTTCCATGATCCAAACTGCTATACAGTCAATATTCCAGCCTAATACTTGTATATAGTTAATGCCCCTGCTGGTTGTTTACAGCTTTATTGTTCACATTCCACCATACACTAAACTGCTATATAGTCCATATTTCACCAGACACTAAACTGCTATAT
Source organism: Astyanax mexicanus (assembly GCF_023375975.1). Lineage (NCBI taxonomy): Eukaryota > Metazoa > Chordata > Actinopteri > Characiformes > Acestrorhamphidae > Astyanax > Astyanax mexicanus. The sequence continues at coordinate 59,207,322 of NC_064409.1, forward strand.
AGTCCATATTTCACCAGACACTAAACTGCTATATAGTCCATATTTCACCAGACACTAAACTGCTATATAGTCCATATTCCACCAGACTCTTAACTGCTATATAGTCCATAGTCCACCAGACTCTAAACTGATATATAGTCCATATTCCACCAGACTCTAAACTGCTATATAGTCTATATTGAACTCGAATTCAAACTGCTATATAGTCCATATTCCACCAGACACTACACTACTATATAGTCAATATTCCTCCAGGTTCTGAACTGCTATGAAGTCCATATTCCACCAGACTTTAAACTGCTATTTAGTCCATGTGTCACCAGACACTAAACTGCTATATAGTCCATATTGCACCAGACGATAAACTGCTATATAGCCCATATTTCTCCAGGTTATAAAGTGCAATATAGTCCATATCCCACAGACCTTAAACTGCTATATAGTCCATATTTCACCAGACTCTAAACTGCTATATAGTCCATATTTCACCAGATTCTAAACTGCTATATAGTCTATATTGGACCAGACTCTAAACTGCTATTTAGTCCATATTGGACATAAACTTCAAACTGCTATAGAGTTCATATTCCTCCAGAATCTAAACTGCTATATAGTCCATATTCCTCCAGACTCTAAACTGCTATATAGTCCATATTCCTCCAGACTTTAAACTGATATATACTCCATATTCCACAAGGCTTTAAACTGTGTCCCTATTACTCCTGGTGCCAAACTGTTATATATACAGTCCATATTTCTATACTTCTTATGAAATACTATATAGTCCATATTCCTCCAGACACTGAACTGCTGTATAGTACATTTTACTTCAGGCCATGAATGGCCGTGTAGTGCACATTCCTCCAGGCCCTAAAATGCTGCATATTCTCTATAGGTGAGACTTTAATGCACAGGCCAGACTGCTTTGTATAAGGTGGTGCATGTACAGCAGCAGCAGCAGCAGCAGCAGCAACAGCTCCAGTCTTTGTAGCAGATCATAATTAAAGGAACTCGTAGGTTTTGAGAGCTGAATTGGATTCACGGTAGTTGCCATACAGAGCTCCTCTTCCTCTGCTTCTGCTGCATACGCAAGCCACGGATGGTGGTTGCCATGGTTTCTCAGGTCACATGCGTGGGTTTGCTGTGCGTTATTCTCTTTTTTCACACACCCGTTTTGGAGAAGGCCACGCCCACTGTGCTACTGCTGTGCTACGATTGGTTGGGGACTCATGCTGGCGCTCAATCGCGGTGGGCAAGGGGCTCGCGAGGGCGGGGGTATAAGCTAATAGCCAGTCGGTGCAGAGGGGGCGGGGCTTGTGGGGAAGCGGGCGGAAAGCGAAATTAAACAATTAAATAAATAAACGGCGCGTTTCCTGTAGCCAGCAGCAAAAAGATGCGAGCTGTTGAATTTTCTGCCATTTTCGTGCCTCAAAATTAGGGACGCTGTCAGTACGGATGGAAGTCTCTGCCATGGAGTTGTGAGAGATCCTCTGCTCGTATGTGTGTGTTTGCTGGTTTTTTTGGCTGAGTTTCCAGTTCATCCAGCGCAGGTCACCGTTCATTTCAGCTGACGTTGCCAAGACGGTTGTGATCCCCGGTACTACTGCAGTTTTGCACCGCTTTCTCCGGAGCCCTGGTATCAGGAATGAGTATAGAAATCCCCGAGGGGTTGACGGAGCTTTTGCAGAGCTTTACCGTGGAGGTGCTGAGGAATCAACCCCGGGATCTGTTGGAGTTCGCCCTGCAGTATTTCACCCAGCTGAAGGAGAACGAGAGCAGGGGGGGCGCGTTTGGCAATGAGCAAAACTCGGCCGTGCGAGCAGGGAAAGCCGTCAACTTCATCGAGGAGGCCATGCAGATCGACTCGGAGAACGAAGAGGATGAGGATGACGATGAGGAATTCGTAGGTAACAGATTTGGGCTCATTGAAATATATTCATTTTTGGTTACCATTCATTCACACATGGGGGAATACTATAGTCTGCTATAGATCCAGCTAGGTAGTTAGCTAGCAGCTACAATATCCATAGAAGAGGGCTGCACAATATATCGTTTCAGCATCAGCATCGCATCAATGTGCGCATGCGCGGTAGTCACATCTCAGGACGTGCAATGTCACATAAGGCAAATTAGCTAAACCATACAGAACATGCACACAAGTTAATTGATAGCTACAAAAGTAAAGTGTGTATGTTATATGATATAGAGCTATCTTACTATGTTGGATATTTTATACTAGCTTTTTAACAGAGGCAAATACCATTCATTTTTACTGTAATTTTCAATAAACAGAGAGCATTAGCTAGTATTCATTCAATCATATCATAAAACGTTATAACTGCATTACTCATGACTTATGGAGAAATATGATTAAAATCTTAAAAAAATGAAATATCAGAGTATCACAATATATCATACTAGCTTTTCCCAGAGGCAGATTATATATTATATATTATAAAATGTATTTCACTGCAATCTTCAATATACCAGAGCGTTAGCTAGTATTTATTCAGTCATATCATGAGATCAGTCAGTACAACATATCAGTTAAATTTTCCGACCGTGTCTAGCTAAATTTGAAAATAGAAAATTGGGTATAAAACTTAATTGTTGCTTAATAGTTTTTCCATTCAGTATAGTGAAGACAAAATGTGTTTTTATCCACTTTTTTAAATTATCTCGTTTTAAATTTCAGCCTTTCGCAAACAGAACTTTGAGAAAAATGAAAAGTTGAATCTTCTCTCGTTTTCAGATTTGTCCAGTTTTGTATCTTACAACACAAATCTGATGGTATAATCCAACTTGCAAAATGCAAAAACTGAAAAATCAGAAAAAAAAAGAAAACTAAAATTGGAAAAATGGATGAAAACTTATTTCTTGTATACTGCACTACATAAAAACATTTAGTTTTTTACATCAAAATCTCTATTTTTGCATTTAGCCTAAAACAGCCAGAAAACGTGACCTGTATCACTCAGTGTGACTTATAGAGAAATATGATGAAAATTCGTGTATAAATATTAGATTATTACAATATCTAAAATATTTACAAGCTACATCAGGCAACAAAATATCAGAATGTCATTCATTCCCATTATCATTCATACAAACTCAATATCTAACACACTGACACGTGATTTGTAGCTAGCTAATGCTAGCTAGTTGGTCAGCTAGGCTAGCTAACTTAGCTAAATGTTGGCTCATTATAGACACAGGGTGATGCTCTAGCTTGCTTGCTAGCTAGCTAATTGTTAGCTATCTAACCTAAAGGTGTAGCTAACGTTAATAATGCAGCCATGCAGGATGGCACTGAATCACACAGGCTAGACTGCACAAATGGCCTCCGTCAGGCCTCATGGTGGGCGGCTGCTGATTTAATAATGATAGCTCGCTGTATGTCGACGCCGGTGAAAAGCACAGAGTGCACCTGGTTCCCGGTTTGGTGGTCGAGGGCGTAAAAAATATGATGAGTGGCAAATGCAGCGCTCACCGTGTTCACTCTGCAGAGGTGGTGGTGGTGGTGGTGGGGGAGGGGATGGAGGGAGGGAGGGATGGAGGGAGGGAGGGAGGGAGGGGACAGAAGAGAGAGAGAGAGACAGAGACAGAGGAGGGGGTGAAGGCTACTACAGGCAGCAGCAGCAGCAGCATCTCCTCTTCTAACACGCTGAACGATGCTGATCTCGCCCTGCATCTATTCTGCCTCAAAAGAGCTTTGGCCTTTAACGAATAAAGAGCCCACATTCATGAATCATGAGTTGAGGCCTTTTTGAGTGAATGAGCTTGCTAAAAGGCACCCAGCTCCTCCTGGCCTGCTCCTCTTTTTAGCCCAGCCCAGCCTCGTCCTGTGCTCATCCTGCTTTCCTTTTTCATTAGGAAACATTTGGCAGAACCTTAGACGCGTCCTTAGGCCTGTCACGATTAACTCATTATTTTTTGCGGAGAATATACAATAGCTATCAGTAGGGTTGTAAGAAAACCTCAATATCGCAGCATATCACAGTTTGTTGATGTAAAAATTGGTGGCAGACAGTGGTTCATTTCGTGTTGTGTTTAAGTCCCAACATTTTTTCCCTAAAATTTGATAAAAAGATCACAATATATCACCTTTGTATCATGGTGCATATCATATTCTTGCCAATACACAGCCTAACTTTTAATTAATAATAGTTTGGTAAATGCATGCTATTTGGGAATTTGTATTGCTTGCAAAAAAAAGTTCACAGTATATTTTAAATGCTGCTTATTTTAGCCAGTGCAACTAGCTAAACATAACTAATCTCCATTCTGACATGAAAAAAAACTACAAGTAAGCACAATGGAGGCAATTTGGAGGTCAGCAAAAACGCTTGAGGTAATTTACATACTTTATCATAACTATCATAACAGGCCTAACACTCCACAAGCAGCTCAAATATAGAATCCTTGCTAAATCATGTGATTCATGTAGCGTAGTTCTTCATGTTAGTAAACTGCTAGTAGAGAAGATTGCCAGATGCTGGTTTAGTCTCTTCAGGACAAAGGTAGCTAGCTGAATAGCATGGTGGCTAAACCTCCTCATGCAATTTTCATGAGGGTACATTGTGTGAGAACAAGGTGCTTTTGATTGCCAGGGAGGATGCTTATTATTATTTCTCTAAATTTGAGTGGCAATAAAAGCAAGACCAACTTCAAAGCTTTCTGAATCCAGGTTAAAATGTGAATATTACAAAATATATTCCAGACTAAATAAAACAGGCCTCTGTTTCTGTGTTGTTTAAATACATTTCGTTGCTAATAACATGCCTCTAATTGCTATGAACACTTTTGCCCTCTTTTTACAGCCCCAGTGATAAACAGGTTCATAAGACGAGCCTCTGGTAAGTAATACAAGATTTTTTCTGTTTAAACACTTATTATTTACATTCTTGCTCTTAGGCAGTTTGGGAGAATTCCAGTTATTGTAAATATACACAAATATTCTCCTGTATCCCCATCACCATGCAGCTCACATAAAAAACATAAATATATTCACAGACATTTTAGTTTAATTTTCAGTGTTTGGCCAATAGTGTGGAGCACTTTTACACTACAACGCTCAGAGACAAAGACCATCTGTATCTGTTCAACACATTACACATACACATAATAAGTGGAGGTGTAATTCATGACACTATTTTCAGATACGTTTCTGGAAAGAAAAGATTGGGTTTGGGTCATGTTCATGTGTGTTTACTGATCTGGCTGACACTGAAGTGTTGTTTAATCAAGCCTTGATTTGTGCAGTCTGTGAGAGGAGCACAGCGGATTCGTAAGTTCAAACTTCAGGCCTGATATAATCTCGCATCACTAGGGCCTGAATGGGCTGCCTAGTAAGTGCTTCATCTTTAGCTGCAGGACGAGACGGAGGAGATTGACATTTATTACACACAAGCGATGGAATGACATAAACCAGCAGGGGAAGCTTGTGTTTAAAAGAGTTTCCCTCAGTCATCTGTTATCCACAAGAAGGGCAGTCCTGTGTCAGACTCTTGGTCACAATAAAAGAAAGCTTTGTCCATTAGAGCAAGATGAAAGAAAAACGTAATGAGAAATGTTCAAGACTTTTTGTAAATGTGTTTGAAGATCTCTGGCTAAATTACATATTTTCTTGATTTTAAATGAAAAGATGTAAAAATGTTTTAACCCCAAAACTGATTTATGTTGGCCAAATGAGTCTGTAGCCATTGACACGCTGAGCATAGTTAAGGCTAAGTTTTAATTTTAACAAGGAATTCTGAGCTGAATCAAATGTTCAAGCTTTATTCTGTGTACTATAAACTCTTGTAATCTTATACTAACACAATTTAGTTGTTTAGTTCTTCTAAACAACTGTCTAAAGATCTGAAAATGAAAGTGATTGATCTCATATGCTGGTAAAACAGCCAAATCAAAACCTTCTGTATGACTGTCATGTAATTTTAGGTCAGAAGAAGGTGCTTCACCATTCCAATGTGCAGTATTGCTTCCACTATATTGCATGATGTATGTGGACACAGATTTTAATAAAAGCTACTTAACCTTTACTTTGTTACACATTGTTGACACTGCACTTAGCATGTGAGCAACTGTATAGAGGTGCTAACCATAAACTGGGCCTATTGGCACTATGCCTAATGTCAGCCATGGGATAGAGGGATGTAATCCCCCCAGCACTGAGCTGTAGAGCAGTGGAACTGCTCCATCTAAGAAACACTGAATAACCAGGTCTTAGTACTTTGTCCATATAGTCAGTATAAGCATACCTGTACGTATTTTTTGTATTCTTAGGTATGGTTTTCTTCTTATGACATTTTGATCTGCTGCAGTTCTATCTGAAAACTTACTTGGTCTTAACAGATCTTCATATTGCTCTCCCCTGATTGGTAGGCATCACTTAGCTTTATTTTTAGATCCTTATCCAGCTGCTTAGAGGAGCTCATTATTTTTTTATGTTGTTACAAGATTTAAAGGTGTCAGAGATTTTGTTACACTCTGGGATTGTCATCAAACCTGTCTAGCCTGATTTAACAAGTCAGTTAAGACCTAACAACAAATGAATTATTAAGTTAATGGAACTTAAAACTGAAATGTTTGCACATGCCACAATTAGAGAAAAAATGTAACCCAGTTTTTGCCCAGCTGCCAAGCGTGTACAATTTATAACAGTCAGGTTTAAATAAATGTAACAGCTCTTCTTAAACAGAAACAAGCGACTGCCTACTCCACTGTAAAAAAAAAAAGAAAAAAGTCCCCCCATCTGAGACCTCACTTAGTCTTTACAGTACTGTACAGCTAAACACTTCCACTCTGACAAGTCTTAATAAACAGTCTGCCCCAATCAGAGTCTGACACAGTAGCACCACAGTGACCTCAGTACAAGCTATGAAAATGAGAGAAAATGGTAAACAGGTGGAATTTCATGGCTTTTCATGCTTGTTGGGCATTAATTGAGCCATGGACTGCAGTGTCTTTTAATTTTCAAGCATTGCTATGATATTGCCACAACCTTCATACAGTACTGTAGTTAAAAAAAAAATACAGATCTACAATCCACAGATTTTCCAATCTAATGCCAAACATCGATTTCTTATCAGCAGTTACATTGTTCCGAAAACTATTCATAAATCAGTTCTTTACTTGGGCATTAACATTAAGTGTATCCAGGCTAGGCATATCACCCACACATTTTTTGGATAATATATTCTAATAAAATCAGATGTATTTAGAATGCCCTGTTTTCAACTGAAGTTGTCTCAAAAGCATAACAAAAATCTGGTATCAATAATCGTGTTTAAAAAAAAATTGTCATTGTTAAGACCATGTAACTATATTAATACGTTAAAATTGGCATATTAAAATATTTAAGTAATTCTAAATAAATTAAACCAGAAATAAAACAATGTATTGTACAATAAATTGTGCTGGGCCGTGTACCGGTCGATTAGGTATACTGGAGAGGAGGTTTTTGTGTGTTTATGGAACTATTTAAAATATTTAGTTTTGAAAAGGAAGCCTGTGAAAAGCTGTTGGTGTTTCTCTTTTTAAAGCTGATGTCCATAAGTTTTGGGATTTGGGGGATTTAGGGCCCTCTCTGGTGAGAATGGATAATTGCACAGAGCATGCGGAAGAATCTTTTTAAACTGGGCGGGTGTGATGCGGCCTCCTTTCAGAGCAGATGAATATGATTCCAGGTTATGTTCAGTCAGAGAGAGAGAGAGAGAGAGCGCTATCACGGCGCTCTCTCCACCATTTAAACGCCAATCCAAAATTAATTGTAGTTTTAGCGCAGACTCTAAAGTGCTCCTGTTTGGCTTCAGAGCTTGCTTTACTCCTTTTTTTCTTTGTTTTTACTACCGGTGAATGAGCCCTTCTGAAGTCTCCATTGCTCCATCAGGCGCTTGCGTTCAGTAAAACTGAATCAGACCCGGTTTAAACAGACCAGGTATAGGTGTTGCCAAGACACCTTTCGGCAGTGCTGCCACTTCTTGACGCTGTTTGACTTTAGTCATTTTTTAGTACATGGTACCTGATATGTTTTCCACTACCTCAGCTCACCCCCTTGAAATGTAGGTGGTTATATTGTGAAAGTATTAATATCTTATCTTTAGAGTGACGGCACGTTTACAATGAAGACTTCTGAAGGCCTAATGTTCTAGATTCCTGTTTTTGAATTTGTGCTTTTGCTTTTGCTTGCTGTTTCCTGTAGTTTTTTTTTCATCACTGGCTGAAGGCCCACACTCCACCCAGCCCGTAGCTTAAAAGATATAAGCCGTACAGAGCTAGGATAGTCACAGTATGAGGTAACCCAGCCATAGTAATTTAACTACTTTTACATTTCTCTTAATGTACATGTGGCTCACTGTGGTTTTCTTTGGTCTCAATATGGCTTAATTATAATTTAGTTCCGTCAAAATGCTGCTTGCGCGTGGTAAATAATTAGTGCCCAGTGTCTGTGTGACGATGCACAATGCCATCTTTAAAAAAAAAAACTAAAGCAGCAGCGAACTTCCTTCTGTATTTTGAGCTTTTTTACAGAGTCTGGTGCCATATTAGTGTTTTTATTTATTGTTGTAAAAACAACATTACTACTGTCAAGTTAAGAAGGTAAAAAACGTATTTATTTATTTATTTATTAACATTTTTAAAAGAGGTTTGCATCACAAAGTTATTGTAATGTTTCTCACATAACATTTCCAGCTATACAAATACAGACATGCAAACAATAAAAGTAACATTCCCAAAACTAAAAAGAAAACCATGATACAAGTGATGTTGCAGTGCATTAGCAGATTGTTAAAAAAAATATGAAACGAACATCCAAAAAACTTGACAGATTAACCATTCTAAGAACATTAACTGTAATGTTCAGAAAACTAACCTACAATTGTTAGCTGGGTTGTTAAACTCAGCACATTAAAATGTAATAAAAAAGTTTTAGCATCTCATTTTTGCCATAGTATAATGGTATTGAGCAATGCAGTAATACACCACCTGAATTTTATACCACATGAAGTAGAACTAAACTCTCTAGGATTCACTTATGAAATTGATTTTTTAAAGAAAAAGTGACTGTTTTAGGATGTCACAACCGAATCCTAAAGGTTTTTTTTAAGCAAGAAAAGTTTTAAGTAAGAATAGTTTTGTTATTTCTGAGCCTCATGTCATGTTAAAGCATTTCTGGATTGATTAGCTCTTGGATTCATGGCCACGCTGGGAACTTGTGCTGAGAGTATCTGTAGAATGTGGATTTTTATCCTGAATCAATGATTGGTGTACACAAGACGTGGATCTCTCATTGAACTGACCTTTGGAGTTAAACAGGCTGCAGCGGGATGAGAACTGTAGAAGTGAGGTTGAGTTTAGTATAGATTTGGCTGTGGGGCACACACTCGGGCCCGGCCGTGGGAGGGGTATCGATCCAGACAGTGGATGCTCCTGTCATCCTCTGTGCTGGTATTAATAGTAGGAACACCGGGGGCGTGTGGCAGAGCAGTGCAAATGGGCCTCTCATCTCAACTCTGTGAGCTTAATGGTAGAAAAGAGGGAGACAAAAGAGAGAGAGAAAAAAAAATCAAGGTAGCTAGGGGTATAGATATGAATAAAGGGATTAGGCAGATATCTTTAATATTTTAAGAACAAATTTGTGAGCACAGTCAGATAAGTTGCGTACTTAATGTTTTTTTCTCTGGACCATTTTGGTTGAATGATTTTCACTGGAAAATAGATACATAGGCAAAATGATTGTTTGTTTTTGTTTATCCCATTTTTGTTGGAGTAACAGTCTCTACTGTTCAGGGAAGGCTGGCTTTTTACTAGACTTTGGAGCATTGCTGTAAGGAATTGATTGCATTAATATATTTTGAAGTAAATAACAAAGCACTGTTGTAAGGCCCTCTGGATAAGGGCTTCTGTTAAATACCTTAAATGTAAATGTAAATGCATTCAGCAACTAAGGATTATTGAAGGGAAAATATATTCTATGAATAGGCTTGTCCAAGAAACCCTGTGACCCATGTTGTATGTCTTTTTCCCACCACATAGCCGGTAGTCCAATCTTTTTTTTAATTTGCAGCTGTATCAGTGTATATTTCTTTTTTTTCTGTTTACAGTGTGTGCTGAGGCGTTCAACCCTGATGAGGATGATGAGGACAAAGAGCCCAGGGTGAGGGATTAATTATGTGTTAATCTGACATTCGTTTCAGGTTTTTCCTCTTGTCCACTCTGTTATATTTTTTGTGTTGTGCATTTCTGTCATTGTACTTTTCCCTGTATCCCCAAATGACCTTGGAGTATTTTGCAGGTGACTCACCCGAAAACAGATGAACAGAGGCACAGACTACAAGAGGCCTGCAAAGACATTCTTCTTTTCAAGAATCTTGACCAGGTATAGATATTGTGCTTTCTCTATTATTCGTCTTTTTTGTTGTAGATTTTTTTTGCATTAACTTAATTATTTAAAAATTATTGCTAATACAATGTGCTCTGCCTAACAATCAAGGGGTTTCCATACTTTTGAAACATTCAGCATATTTATCCCATCACATAAATCTTTAATTGTAAAAGACTCTTTATTTAATCATTTATCCATTATGTGTGAAACACAGACAATACCGGTTATGTCTTTTTATTGAGCACACTGAGTAAACAGCCACAGTGCAGGCTAGAAAAAAGTAAGCAAACTCTTTAATTATCTAATTTAACAGTAATCTAAAATACAAATCTTCTCTTGGATGCTGTTACGTTGATTCAACTATTTGCTTTGGGTCATTGTCCTTTGTTTATCATCTGACATCTCAAGGACTTGGTATTACATTTTTCTGTAATATGCTTTTAAACACATTTGAGTTCATTGTTATCTCAGTGACTGCGAAGTACTGTATCTAAACAAAGCAATGCAACCCAATCTATGATGCTCTCTCCACCATGCTTCAGATTTGTGATCAGGTTTTGGTGTTGTTGTGGAGAGATCTTTTGCCTTCGAATGGAAGGTTGTGCATTTGTGCTACAAGTAAATCCAAAAACATTTTTACAGAAAATTGTGGGATTTTGGCAAATCTGAGACTGGCCCAACCCTAAAATGGGCCTTTGTGGTGTCCTTCTAAGAACACTGTTCACCTTCAGTGTTTTTCTAATAGTGGACACATGAACAAAGGTTTCTGGAGTTTTCTTTAGGTATTTTCCTTTCTTACACTTTCTTACCCCATTCTGCATTGCCTGTTGTGCTCTTGCAATGATCTTAACAATATTTTCATTGAATTTTCCACCCATGGGTGTTATAAACATTGCTTGCACCAAGGCATGCTTTAAACGTATATGTTTTCTTAAGAACAGGCATTGTGTTCCTCTTTAAATGGAATTTTTCTTGTAAAACCCACGCTTCCAATTTCGTTTTCTGTATTAAAACAACTAGATTTTGAAGAACTCATATTAAAGAGATTGACTAACTTTTTCTTGCCTGCAATGTGGATGTTTGCTCAATGTCACAAACAGAAGACATGAATAGTACCACTATTTGTGGGTTATTAGTCTAGTTAAATTGTGACAAGATACGATAGATAACATAGTTATCTACCTACTGTTTATTAGTAACCAATACAGAAATACAAATAATTCATAAAGGGTTTCACTTACTTTTTCTTTCACTGGAAACACTTTAAACTGTAACTTGAAAGCTGTCATTTTTACATCCAGTACTGACAATGAAACCAATGACTGCTGCCTAGTTATAGGAGTCAGTCTAGCATAACTGGCGTTCTGATGTCTACTTGTAAAGCAAGAAGAAGCATGTATTAATCATCTATTCATCCTGTACATTTACCACAACAGAATCCTTATGTAAAAAGTATACTAATTATTTATGAAATATACGTTTATAAATGTATCACTGTGCATGTTAAGTGTCAAGGAAATTATATAGTTCATGTGTTCTTCTAGGTTTTTTCTCCTGAAACAATTTTCAGTTTCCTGGTATTTGTAATAGTATCCACTGTTTTAACATTTTAGGAGCAAATGTCCCAAGTATTGGATGCCATGTTTGATAAGGCAGTAACTTCTGGTGAACACATCATTGATCAAGATGACGATGGAGACAACTTTTATGTCATTGAGCGGTACAAACATTTTGATCTAAATAAATGTATTCAAATATTTTAATAAAAAAATCAGTTTCCTCTATTTCTGTGATTATTTTGAAAACTAAAAACAGAATCTGCTCATTCTTTCATTTTTGCAGAGGGACTTTTGACATCCTTGTGAAGTCAGATGGCACCAGCAGAACAGTTGGCTCATATGATAACCGTGGGAGTTTTGGGGAACTTGCCCTGATGTATAACACCCCACGTGCAGCCACCATTGTTGCTACCTCACCTGGAGCCCTGTGGTGCCTAGTGAGTGACTCTATGATTTATGATTAATTTTATTAGATTTTCCTAATAAAGCCCTGTAATTACAAAAAATGAAAAGACTGAAACTATGGCATCCTATATCCTAACTTAGCAGCATTGTAAAAAAATGAGTAAGTCAAGCTATAAAGTTCTCAAAAATAATGTAGCATATCCTTTAAATGATATACTGAAATATTTACCTGATTAGAACATGTATGTTATGTATTTGCATTCTTTGATTAGTACTTCTCTTTTTCTCTGTTAGTTTTGCATTATAGTGCCCTCTACTGTTTTATTAAATTAAGTGCTAACATACTCCCACACAAAACAGGCTGCTGCAATGATTTGTTTTTGTTCCAGTTTTCTAGAAGGTAGTATTTAATGTGTGTTTAGTCTTATCTCTAAAATTCATACTAATAAACATTTTTTGTTGCATTTATAAAAATTAATTGCTGTATGATGCCAGTGAAAGTTGCCTAATGGCCGTAATAAGAGAAAATACCACAATAAAAAGAAACAAAGGATCCATATAGCAAATTCTATATTTCATCAAATATATAGGTATTACTGGCCTTTATAACTGAATAGCTGTTTTTGGTCGCAGGACCGATTGACATTTCGAAGGATCATTGTAAAAAACAATGCAAAAAAGAGGAAAATGTATGAGGCTTTCATCGAGACCCTTCCACTGCTAACATCTCTGGAGGTCTGAAAAATTCTCTCTTCTTTTCCACATTTAAACTTTACCAACAGCAACAACAAGCTAGCTTTTAACCATTTGAATCCTTTTTAGGTTTCAGAAAGAATGAAAGTGGTGGATGTCTTGTCATCGAAAGTGTACAGTAAAGGAGAGCAAATAATTGCACAGGTTAGCCCTGCTCTTTGCATTAACAATTTAGTGTCTGGCTTACTTTATTGAGTAGCACAGAACTGCTTGACCAAATCTGCTAAAATACTGTGCCTTACACTGTGTTTTCTTAATAGGGTGACCTAGCAGACTCTTTCTACATTGTAGAATCAGGTGAGGTTAGAATCACCATGAAGAGAAACCGGGTAAGTAAGATAAGCAGAAGAAAATATCTTGCTAATGTTACTTGTCTTTTTGCTCATCAATAAGTCTTCTGCAATATTTGTCTATTATTTCACCACGGTGGCATTTTCTTTCATTTTTAAATTCCAACAAAAACTCCAAAGCTCTCAGTGTAGTGATTAATATATAATAAAATTATTATTATATTGTGTATTTGTTCAAAGTCTTTTTATATAAATTTAATTTTGATAACCAATATCAGTTTTTTAAGTCAAATTTACTCTCATAAACTGCAGTAAACGCTTTGAAAGCTCAATATTATCCTGGTGTTTTGTCTAGGTTTCTGATTATACTTGTTGTAAAATTACTACCTAGTTCCAATTCCACTCTTTATCATAATACATACTGAGCTCATAAACAGCTGAATAAGTCTTTAAACAACGATGAGGATAATTCTTATTGTGATGAATTTTTACAGTTGAAAACAGATTCTGAGGAAGAAGAGGTGGACATCGCCACGTGCACTAGAGGGCAGTACTTTGGAGAGTTAGCTCTTGTCACCAACAAACCAAGGGCAGCTTCTGCATATGCTGTGGAGAATGTCAAGTGCTTAGGTAATGCACATATTAAAGATTTGTATTAGAATAAATTTAATTGTTGGAAGCACCTTACATCTGTCATATGTCCAAAATATTGTTGTGTATATAGTATGCATTACTGTATCGCAAAAACCTATCTACCTATCTATTTTCACTTTTTGAAACTGAATAGTATTATATGGCAAAACTTTTCACTTTGTTTATGGAACAATGCACATCTTACAGCCTGTCATATTGACTTTTGTGTGTGCTGTCTGTCACAGTAATGGATGTCCAGGCTTTCGAGAGGTTATTGGGACCCTGCATGGATATCATGAAACGCAACATCGCAAACTATGAAGAGCAGTTGGTCACCCTCTTTGGGAGTCAAACAGAAATAGAGGAGCCAAGTGCATGAAATTAAACAAAAAATACATTTAAAAACTGAAATGCAACATAAAGAAAAGTTGAAATAATGGTGAGTACAGGCCTTTCTACAGGCCTTTGTTCAGATGCCATATGATCATAACTTTTGAAGTTTTGAGTTCTTGTTTTGCATTCACAGAAGTGAAGCTCTGGTGTGTCAGTGATAGTGATTTTTACAAATGACAAGCCAAACATGTAGGAGATCCTTAACAGGTTACACATGGTTTATAAAAAAAGTTTTTTTCCCATGAGTACAGTGTTTTATCACGCTGGGATTATACTGTATTTATCCAGTTACTGGGTAAAATGTCAGTTTCTCTTTTGTGTTTTGTGTTTTGTTCACTCGTATTGGGATGGAATTATTTTTACAGTGAATTTTACTTTCTCTCTCAGTATTTAACAGCGAACATTTGCAGTCTGCTATAATCATTTTTCATATATTTTGAAATTATTTAAATTTTGTAATTTTTTTTGTGCACTTGTCAATGATTTAAACTCTGTAGTGTACCTACAGAGAATGAGCAAATCACAAAGAAATTTGAAAGGGCCCTGCATTTGAGCACAAGACTGGGATAGAAACCAAAACATAACATGTTAATTTGTGTTAATAAAAGCTAGCAGTGTGATATTGATGGAAACATGCGATGGCTTTATAATATGAGGTAAAAGAGAACAAAGGAAACAAAAGTGTGTGTATACTGATATTGCACTTTGAAGCTAGCTGTGAAGGGAAAAAGTAATTGCACACATTTAAACATTATATTGTACACAGTATTTTAAAATTTAGTTTTTAGTCACTGTCATAAATATGTTGTCATTTTATATTCATACTTTAAAAAGGTAGCTTATTTATTTTACACCTTGATACTTAAATTTTGACATTTTCAGTCTCAGTGTATCACTGTAGTGTTAGACATACAGTATTTGACATTTGTGAAAGAGTCATCTTTTAGCCATTGTTTTCTACAAACCAGGGTGTGGTTGCTTTTGGTAAAACTAATAAGAATAATCACGATCAAATGCACATATCGCTTTATCTACACGATTAGGCTATTTTGCCCCTACAAATTCTATATTTTGCCTCTGATCTGCAATATGCTTCACCACTTTCAGTCATGTTTTGCTATTATGTTTTACTGTATCTATCCCTTTCTCTGTATTTATATCATAGTGTCTTTACTCCACCGGCAAGTTAACCATTATAGAACTTTTTCTTCCGATGACATTTGATAAGATTATTTATTTATTACTGTCTACCTCCACACACAAACATCACAACATTACTCCACGCGGGAGCCTGCAGCCTCCCTTTCCTAGTAGCTGGCCTCTACTGAGCGCTTTTAGTGTAGGCTGTTTGTGTAGGTCCATCATTTTTTATAAAATTCAGCTTGTACACCTGTTAGAGACTTTCAATTGCGAATAATGTTGACCTGTGTTTTATATATTTATTAACATCAGTTACTGTGTCTGATTTCACCACCTCTGCAAGTAGCTCTTTGTGTTGCCAGTACTCTCTACTACTATTCCATGAAATTCAGATTTAAGGTCTACAGACTCTTGACTCTCGCCAGAGTATCCACAGTATTATTGTCAGTGATATTTGACTTTCCATCAAAATAAAATACACTTTTGTATTAAATCTGGATTGGTTGTTCATTCATTTCATGCAGAGGAGAAGACTGTGTTTGGGACTGACTGTATCAGAAAATTTAAGCCCTATCCGGATAGGATTCGTTTTTTGGGGGGGACGTCTGTGAAAAATATTTTACACTTCTATTAAGTAAAACTTGCATCCGGACTGCAATTGACAAAACAGGAGGACCAGTGAGTTTTTTTGGCTTTCACGGTCACCTGACATTGCGTTGAGTAGCTCCTCCATTTCCATTCACTGTTGTGTTTATGTGGATCTCCGTTTAAACAGACGCCCGAAGTGTAATTGCGGTGCGTGGCAGTGGACAAATAGCTATTTTATTTAATGCAAGGTGACGAAACTTAGAGATGTGCGTCCGGACGGGACTTTAAATACCGGAGTTCAGCAAAAACAGTAGGTAATTCAGCCTGTAATTTTCTCAGAGGACCTCTGAGAAAAACACATACATGGTAGTTCCGAATAGAAATAAAATCACAGAGGGACCCCCATAAAAGAGAAAATTACCCCAGGTCCCCCTGACAAACTTATCCAGTCCGGAAAGAGCTATATGATGAACTGAAATTGTAATTTTAAGGGGGAAAGAGAAAAAACAGTGCTGTTGGGTTCTTCTTGGTGAGTGAGTGAGTCAGTGAGTGTTCAACCTGAAAGCAAAACAAAAGCTTGAGTCCAGCAACAAAGGAGAAGTAGACAGTGGGGGAAATATGAAGAAACAGCCAATGAATGACACTGTGAAGGTAACGGCAAGAAAAACCCACCAATTAAGTTTACAATAACAAAGCAAAGCACGCCTTCTGCGGTGCTGAGGGAACTGGCCAATCACGCCTCGAGTCGCAATAATTGACGTGCGGCTCGACCAATGAGCGAGCGGATCTAAAAGTAATCAGTCCTGCCTCGGAGAATGCTAGCTAGAGATACTCGGTAATGGCGACAGGCTTGGTAAGTAAAAAGTTAGCGAAAGATTACAGCGGATTGAAACACGGGTGTTCACGGTTTGAGGCTGAAATGAACGCGTTTGTGAAGTGTTTTTCGAGCGGCGGCGGTTAGAAAGACTGTCATTCATTCTTTCGCTAGAAAACGACACTTTTCTGTAGGTGGTGGTGTTTTTTTCGTAGTGACGTTTGTTGTTTTGCTTGTGGCTTCAGCAGTTAAGTTGTTCGCTGGCTCCTGGAGAAGAAGTAGGCGAAGCGAGCTCGCCTGTCAGCCGCCTGTATCTGCTGCTCCACAGCCGCCAGCTGGCTGCTCGTGTGAAAGCGAGCCGTGTTAAACGGGAGCAACCGAAAATAGTTTTTCTCTTCATTCATTTCAGTACTCGGAAGAGCTCCGAGCGCCATGTCTCAACTTGTTGACATTCTTTTGTTTACATGTCCGCAGTAGCGCTTCGCCTCGGTACGAAGTTTCGGCCTTTTGACAATAATGTGAACAATAGATTCATCCCGAGTGGACATCTTCTCTTTTATCTATGATCACCCGTGAGCTCTTTTTTTCTCAAAACAAAGATTTACACGGATTCAAGGAGTAATATTAAATACCCAGCTGGCACCCAACCGACATTCAACATTGAATGGTGGCTAAAATATGATTAAAGTATCGATATTGTTTAATGTTAAATGGTTGTGCAAACATTAAAATGTTAACGTTGAATCAACATAATGTCTTCAACCTTCTGCCTTTTGAATTAGCATTTTACATTATATCACCATTCAATGCTAAAAATAGTTAAATGGAGGGATAAAGAAGTGTTTTTATTTCCATTTGCAGTAACTGCTTTTTAATTTGGCACCAGTTCTTCACCATACCTGGGGAAATGTTCATGTTCTATTTGTTTTACTGTTGTGTTTTTGAGATCAGATGTTGAATCAGATTGGTAGTGGTGGATACCATTCTTTATACTCAGCTTTACTACAGTAGTGTACGTTTATTGTTAACACTGTTTTAGTGAGCTAAGGCTTATTAAAAGTTGAACGTATCCTTGCCATATCAACGCCGATTCACTTTTCAAAATCAACATCAAATTCAACGTGGAAATGCCAACTGGGATGTGTGTTTTCTCTTTGTTTGATTGGTTAGAACTAAATTTGCGAAATAAAGCGTTAGGTGATTTATATTTATATGAATGAAAGTGTGTTAACCTGGCTATCAGAACAGTGAATTGTATAAACTGTTTATATAGCGTTTATAAAGAACGCACAGATCTGTAAACAGTGTGTTATTTAGTAGCTATCCTAGTTAACCTAACCCTCTGAGATGCTTTCTTCTTCCTGTGTGTGTGTTTGACTCGATTGAAGCTTTAACTCTTAACCCAACCCTTAAACCACTCGATTTTCCATTGTTCCGACTGTTCCTTTTCATTCCCGTCGAATATGAGCCGACCCCAGTCTCTCTGGTTTGGATTACAGTTTTGATCAGATCATATCAGACTGTTATTGATCCTGTGTTACGCAGTTCTGAATGAATGAGCTCAGCAGCGCATGCGCGAGGTCTTTAAAGTTTATAAACAAGGCTTGCATGCAAGAGGGTCACATGACAGCCCTTTATGAAACGATGACTGAGAGTCCGCAGACAAAGAACAGCACTTAAGACGAGTTAAAACTCACAGAGTCGCTTTAGTAAGCCGTGGTTCGGGCTCGCAGTTCGGCTGCTTTCTGTTTCAGGGGAGTCGTGGACTAACACTGTTGTTTATTGCGTGTACAGAGTGCTTGTTTCAGACACGCTGTTCTAGCAGACTGAAGTTGCACAATAGCCAGCATGGCAGATGTTGTTGAATCTTAAAACGCTGCCAAAAGTCAAAACTCTAAAAAAAAAAAAGCAAATTTTAAATATATATATATTTATCTGTTGACACATTAAAGTGTTCTGCTCTTTTTATTCATTGGTTTTATTCATATAGAGAATATTATTTTTGTTTTGATATGTATTTTAAACAATTGCAGTGCATTAAGGAAAATATTGAAATATATGTAAATTTACCTATAAAATGTATTTCATTGGTACATTTACACATATTTATTTTTCTCATGGATTGTCATTGCTCAGAGTACAAGGAAGTTAAATAACAATTTTAATAAATAGCATAACGAGTAATAAATAGATCAAATCTAAGAAAATAAGGTATGTAAGTGGCAGTTATAAGTATTTACAGATACAGATCTGAACATGTTTTGGCTTTTTGACAATAATGTGAACAATAGATTTATCCTGAATTATACCTTCTCTTTTATCTGTGCTCATCTGTCTTTTTACTTTCAAATCAAATACTTTTCCATGGATAAATGGAGTAATATTAAAATTATTTTTTTTGTTTTGTTTGATTTGCTAACTTAAGATAACTAACTTAAAATAAATATATCAAAGCTAAGGGTACGACATTGAGATATACGTTATGAACAAAATGTATCATACAATTTATTGTTTACTAATTTTCCTCTGTTTAAAGCCTGTTCAGGTGATATGGCATAGTATGGTGTGGGAAGTGAAGACTCAGTCAGTGCCCCAAAGAGTCCAGAAACCCCAGACAGACTGCTCAGGCATGGACGAAGCCTTTGACTTGCTCAAATGTAATGAGGACCTGCCCTCGTCGCCAGGTTGCCCCTCCAGTGACAGCCACATGGAATATGGTAATTACTGTTAAACTTATCTGTATGGCCATCTCTCTATCCATATATCTATGTAAATATTGTCACTGTAACACAGTGACCTTGTTTCCTCATGGTAGTTGTTTTCCATTTCCACATTTTTACGTAATTTGAATCTTGCAGTTGTTTAAGGATGAATGGACCAATAGACACGCTCTTATTACATTGAGTTCTGTTGTGTCTGTGCCTGTGTAAGTGGTTTATAACCCTACACTTGTCTGTATCACAGATGATCTCCCAGAGCTGCAGGAGGTGCAGGATGATCAGTCATCCACAGAGGTGTTCCAGGTAACTCCAGATGTGTCACATGAGGAAAGGCCTGGGCACAGCAGGAACCTGCAGTTAGAGAGCAGCTCCTCACACACCAACTGGCTGACAGAGTTAGCCAATATTGCCACCAGCCCCCAAAGTCCCTTGCTGCAGAATGTGCCTCACACCCGGTTAGTAAGAGCAACCGTATGGGTTCTATATTATATGTGTAATACTTTTTTTTAAAAATGGCACCTGGAAACCATTTAGAGACACATTACAAAAAATGTGTTGGTTGTTGTAAAAGGGCAACATCTTATACTTTTTAATAGATAAGGAAAATAATTTTCTGAAAGTAACATCCTCATTCTCATTGCTTCCATTCATTTTTTGAACTAGTTCATTTTCTGTGTCCCACAGCTCCTCTCCTGTGCACATCTTTGCCGGCAGTAACAGTTTACATTCCTATGCTAGGCCTCCTTTGGCCTCCAGCAGTGCTCCCAGCCCTGCTCGCAGCCACATGAGAGAGCGTCGCCGCGTGCGGGTACAGTATTCAGTATAAATATAGAATGTCAGAATGTTTGCTTAATTGTATAACATATTTGTTTGCATCTTTTGCACCTAACCTTTTCTATGTTATGTCTATGATATTTATATCACAATATCATATTGTATTACACCTAATCTATGGACTTTACAGTAATATGAGTCTGTTATAATTGGCATCAATTTTGTTGTTTGATCCCGTTTTAGGCCAGCAGTGAGTCTGAATCGGGGATATTCTGCATGTCCTCATTGTCAGATGATGACGACATGGGCTGGTCCCATTCTGGGCCTTCCACTGTCTGGCACTGCTTTTTGAAAGGTAAAGGAAACTCATACATTCACCAATGATGTGAGATGGAAACTTGTCCTGACTTTTGATAAGACATTTAAGATTAAGAGTCACTAAGCTCTCAAAAAAGTACAACTGTGTTGTAACAGACTCTGATAAGGTGTTCCTGTGAACTGCCTGGGAAAGCACAGCTGACTTTTGTAACACCCTCAGATGTGTTAGCAGCACACCAGCCATTTTATGAATGAGCACTTGAGGGTGCAGAAGTGCAGGAGCACCCTCTGCTGTCACATATGCAAAACTGCAACAGAAAAGGAGCAAAACAAGTTGAGAACATGGGTTACGGGAGGGGCGCAAGTACAGTAGTCATTTGAGATCAGTGGTCTCCACCCTAAGCTTGTTTGGCATACTGCAAAAAAAGCTAGTTTAAAATGTGTTTAGTATTGTTCTACAATAAATTAAATCACACACAAAGCAGACAGTCAATAAGAAGTTAAAACACTACTACTAACAGTAATTTTAGAATTATATAACAAAATAAATTAACTTTGTTTCAGTTCCTCTGTATTCTTACCTAACAGACTGTAAATACAGTATATAACAGGAAGTGTTGCTCATGCTTTGCTTCTGCAGGCACACGCCTGCGCTTCCACAAAGGGCAAAATGTGGAGTGGCAGGATGTAGAGGACCTGGCTGAGTCAGAGGATGAGTCTGATGATGAAGGAGGCATGCACTTCAGTCCTATTAAGGTAATATAGCACTTTATGTAAATTATATAATTCTTGATTATCCTGTTTACCATGACCAATGATGATTACACAGTGCTTATTTTGAAATATACTCAATCTGACTCATCAGCTATGTTTCCATTCGAAGTACCATAAAAACACCGCAGAAAAATGTAGGTTATGAATACAGAAATTGTCATTAATAATTAATAATAGCTAAATAATGATAGTTTGGAATTGACACACTGTAAACCTCAAACAAAAATCTTATAAAATCAAACAGAGCCAGACAACATTTTACAATTACAAACCTCAAACCTATTACATTACTGTCTTGAGACATTATATTTATTTAATTTTTACATTAACCCATGGCACCAGCAAAACCCTTTCAAAGCCTTGTAGTACAATGCTGTTTTAAAGATTTTATTCAGTATTCTGGGACAATGTTGCAGAGGATTGTGTATCAGTAACCCTGAAGAACATCACATTACCAAGAAACTCTGCAAGTTAACCTATCACATTAAATTCTGTTAGCATTGCTTTACCAAATGCCAATATCTTGTAAATAGTAACTCAAACTCAAAGCTAGCCAGGAAGCTAAAGTTGGACATCCATGCTAGGTGCTAAATGCTTTTGTGTTGGCATCACAGCAGAGCCATAATAGGAAACAGACTCTGATATTCTGAAACCAAGGGTTGGAAATGTTTTTTTCTCCAAAAAGACATGAACATGTAACTAAAATTGTAACAATGCAGAAATTGCTGTAATTACTTAAAGCCAAACCAAATTTTTTTCTTTGAACATTTTCATTTGATCTATTGTAATTTGGGTAAAAAGCAGATTAAAAATTAGCTACTGCTTATGTGGATTAGGATATGGATTATTTATGTGAATTTAATAAATAACATGTCGACACTTAATAATGCATTTCAGAGTTATGGATCCGAAGGCTTGAAACTTGTGGCCCTGGAGGAGACTGTGTCTTTTGGTCAGTCTGTTTTGCAACTAACCTTTGACCCTGGCTCTTCAGAGACTGGCCTTCTAACTGCTGAGTGCCAATTGGACCATCCATTCTATGTGAAAAGTAAAGGTAAACAGACCCTAACTGTGTCAGGTAAACACATGACTTAGGGGCTCATGTTAATCATAAATTATTCTGATTGATTGAGAGCTCTTCTGACAGATTCTGTCTTTTTACGAAATGCTCATAAAAATAAAGAGTGTGTGTTTATTCATTATAGGATGGTCCTCTTTTTATCCGAGCCTTACTGTGGTGCAGCATGGCATCCCCTGTTATGAAATGCAGGTTGGGGATTTGTGTCTGCCGCCGGGACACCGTGATGCCATCAACTGTGATGACTCAACTGTTTTTGACACCTTCAGGAGGTAAAACAAAGAAAGGGTATATTTTGTGTGCTATTTTAGGTCAACAACATCATTGTTCCCACTGATTGGACTTGTGATAACTGTAGATATACCTAATGCTGTGCAAGTGTTCCAGTTCTTCAGAATGTGCGTTGTCTTTTTCTGCCTGCAGTTACGACTTTACCCCTCTGGACTCATCTGCTGTGTATGTGCTGAGCAGTATGGCACGTCAGAGAAGAGCCTCACAGTCCAGCGGAGGTACGGTGAGCCCTGACTGTGAGAAACTTGAACGATCTGGCTCCTCCCACCACTCCTCCAGTAGCAAATCACGCAGCCACTCCTCAGGCGGCGGTGGAGCCACACCCACAAAATGCAAGCGGCCAATGAACGCCTTCATGCTCTTTGCCAAGAAGTATAGAGTGGAGTACACGCAGATGTATCCTGGAAAGGACAACAGGTGAGAATTTGATAGTAGATTTAAAGATCTTTTATTTATCTAATATGTTCAGTCATCTTTCATTTAGTCCAACAAAACAAAAGGGAAAATTACATCTGAAAAAGTAATGTGTGAGGGTTCCTACCTTTTATGCTATGTCTGGAACATGAGCGCCATCTTGAAGGCCACCATATTTTGTTTTGGAAAAAAAGGGTGTCCTGCAACTGTTGACTCACCCTGTATAAATGATTTCATTGGTTTCATTTGTGGTTATTTTACTGGTTAAGTCATTTAGGAAAACTTGCATTGTAAAATAAACAAAAGGTATATTAGTGCAAAACACCAGTATTAATATGCATACCTGCTGAGAAGTAAATTGTTATTGCCTCTTGACATTCAAACTTAAAAAGCTACTGGCACCACTAAAAACTCTTTTTCTATCCAGAGCCATTAGTGTGATTCTGGGCGACAAGTGGAAGAAGATGAAGAACGAGGAGAGGAAGATGTACACAATGGAGGCTAAAGCATTGGCTGAGGAACAGAAGCGCCTCAACCCAGACTGCTGGAAGCGCAAGAGGACTAACTCGGTAAACACTATTATTATGCAGGCTTTAAAATGATTTAAATACATTTGCAATACAAAAGCATAGCTATTCAGAACTATTTTACTTGACTGACTTGATGAACAATTCATAGCCTCCTGAATGCAACTACATTAATGTACACTGCAAAATACATACATCATTGCACTATCATGTATAAACCTTGTTTTTCGATATTCAAGCTTTATTTTCAGGTGAAGGTACATGGTGAAAGAAAATCTCTTTATAGCTTTTAGTGGAAATCAATGTAAAAAGTATTTGATTCCAAGACATTTAGGGGCATTTCTAATGGTCAGTTCATCATAAAAACATCTGAGACTATGTAAATAACAACTAATAGATATAAATTCTGCCAAAAAGGGAAAAGTGAAAAAAATATGGAGATGCAATGTTTCTGCATATGAGCGACGATATACTGCAATCTAGATATATTGCTTCCTGAAAGGTCACACAGTGTCCCTTCTCAAATAGTAACAGAGTTTTAGTAGCAGAGTTGAACACTCTTTGCATAGATAACCATGTGTTTAATTAAGATTAATGTGTTTGTCTTCTTAGGGCTCGCAGCAGAACTAGCCTGAGGAATGCGGGAGACACATGAACTGGACAGAGAGACTGACGCCACCTATCCCGCCTTCTTCTGTAAAAGCGATGAGGCTTAAATGTGATGCTAAACACACTCGCTAATAATAAAATAAATAAATCAATAAATACAAACAGGTATACAACTTCAAGTAAAATAAAAAAACAAGACAAATAAGATATATAAACTATATAAAACCATATAATCTAGTAAACTAACAGTGCTTATATATTTCTTATCTTTTTAAAATGTATGGAAATGCCTTATTCTTCCAAAGTAAGACAACGCTCAGTTCTTCTTTCAGGTAATTTCATATTTCTAGGCTTGAAAGCTGAGACCCTGTGGTGCTATTTTAGTGAGGGCGAAGGAGCAGTATATATAAAAAAACAAAAGTCTATTTTTAAATGTAAAAAGGGGAATTTTAGATGTTAGCTAGCTTGTTTTCAGCTGTTCATATTAATTATATTTGTATAACTCAATATTGCACAGACTTGATGTATTGCAAATGGACGAAAACTGTTGAATTTCATATTCGTCAGTGATCTGGGAAGGGTTGTATTCTGTAGACACCTATCCAGCCTAGACCATATACTGTGTGTGCATGTTATGTATGCGAGTGAGTGAGCACATGAGTGTGTGTGTGTGTTTTTTGTGAGTCAGAGTTTGAGAGAGCGTGCGAGCGTGGATGATTGTGCACCATCCAGCCGGCCATATTACAGTGTATATCAGGCTTCTACATAAACATACACATACTTACACACACACTTGAATACCTACAGACACTCACATAAACATATAGACACACACAGACACATCCTCTCTCACACACAGCACTTCAGGGCCATGCCTTCACTGTAAGTGTTTTTGTTTTTGCACTTTATATACATACATAACCTTATACAACCAGTAAATGTATACAAGCTGAACATTTGTGTATAAAATTCTATATATCTTGCTAAGATATATTCTCATGACACAATCATGGCCAAACTATATTGCTTTGCAGGGTTGCCATTACATTGAAAAAAAAATTATAAAGAAAAAAAAAAAAAAGAAGTAAACCATTGTTGATAATGTACAGGTTCACGTTCCCATCCAGTTCTTGCACAAAACTATTCTTGTATCATATTATAAATAAAATTTTAAACTTGCTCTCTGGTAACTTGCTTTGCTTCATTGTCATTATTTACACTTAATAAACATGCAATTTTTGGTAAGAAAAAAACCCACTATTTTAATACATATAATACATCATCCAAACACTATGTACAGAAACTAAACTGGATAAAAAAAAAAAGTTTTTTTGTGACGTCACGAAATCCAATATGTTTTTATTTATAGCACAATCCCAAGTGGCACACTTGCAGTCCTGTAGTCCTTACAAAGCAGCAGTATGTCCCGATTTCTCATTTTGACAGTCTAAAGGATGTTCAGGAGTACCCGTTATGTGCCTTTACTAAGCCCTTCGGCGAGGACTGCTATAAAGGAAACTTACCAGTGCTTTATTGCCCACAATTCGTTTTGAACAGCAGCTGTGTCAAATCGGAGGATGTAGCTGTGTGAGCACCATGGCAGTGCTGAAAAAAATAAGTGTGAATTAAGTTGTTTTTGTCCTAAAAACTTGTTAATAGTTCTGAAAAATGACTATATACATTACTGTATCCATTCCAATAAACATCCATTGGTCTTTCTTACTTGAACGCTTTAAACCTGGTGTTCTGTCGAATTCTGCTACCTTGTCGAACCGTGCTGCCCCAATGAATATTTAACTGTAAAAATACAAAAGAAGCACTATTTTAGGGCATGTACCCAGTGATATTCCAGTAGATGTACGTTATTAGATTTGGAGTGCATAATTCATTGTACCATGGCAAAGTTATAGTAAATATAGCTCATTACAAACTGCTTTTGTATTTATTTATGATAATAAGTGTAATTTTTAGTTTCCATTTACACTTCTGTGCAATGATAGTGCGTCCAGGTTGTTTAATGCACATAACGCCCCCTAAACCAGATTAATTATACATAAAACACGAGAAAGAATTAAATTGTGTAGGTCGGCGCATGCGCAGTACCTTTGGGAAGCATGTATCGATGGGTAGCAAAATTCGACAGAACACTGGCACTATTGTGAATTGGCACACTGTGCTTTCAGGTTCATGCTAAGTGATATGTTTCTCTATGTTCAACCTCATTTTTACATCTTAGTTTTATTCATTTGGTTTGTGTACAAAATAAAAAAAAACATGGAGACTGATTCCTTTTTTTTATGCATTTTTAATTTTGACATTGATTTATAAATTATTCAAAACTATCTACAGGGTAAGGCAAAGTATAGAGCAGCCAATCAGAACTAATGCCATTTACATTTCTGCATTTTTGAATCTGGGAACTGTTCTATACGTTGTTTTAAAATTCCTTGATTAATAGACCAAAACATTTAAAAAACTGATTTTTTTTCTGCCAACTTTCACTGACAGTTAATAGGGTTTTCCATCTCCTGTAGAGTTACTGTTTTATAGTTAATTTGAAGAAGAACAGAATAACAACGAAAATAGCTAATAAAGCAAATATTGTTTAATATAAAATGTGATGAGCCAGTACAGTAACTAAGGAACAAAGGTAACTAGGAAAGTGCATTTCCTGAGGGAAACGCAGGATGTTTGTGTAGCTAAAATGGAACGAAGGATTAAAAAAGACAAACATGCATGCGGGTCAGTATCACTGTGAATTAAGTTTGAGTTCAAGAGATTTGGTGGCTGTCTGGAATAGAAACTTGAGCTTATGTGGGTGTGAATGTGAGGAACGAACAGCAAACAGATGAGTGCATATCAAAATGACTGTGGATTAGAACTTGGAGATCTTCCTTGGAGGAAGGTGGCTGTCAGGCAATAGGGGAGACAAAACATTAATGGGGTAGAAACGAAAGAGAGAGGATTGTAGAAAAGAGGGGTGAAAATAAAATTATTAATGAATGAGTGCGGGTTAAAACAACCCTGAGATCGTATCTTTGAAATGGTATATTCAAAATTGGTTGAAGTGTAGTACAGTAGACACTTTTGCCCCCCAACACACTTTTTTCATTCTTAATAGAAAAACAATTATTTTACCATAGGTTTTACGAAAACTGTATCTAATCAAAAAGCTGTATAATAACCATCAGACCGGAAAATGATGCGTGACTGGTTATGCAGTGGAAATCCAGCAGAAAAAATAAGATGAAAAAGATGAATATGAATCGGATAGTCGCTAAAGTAATTCTCAACCATAATAAAGCACAATTAAATTTTGAATGTTCCTCCTTCAATTTAAAGATGCTAGTATCATTCATTTCTGTTGTATGTTGGGCTAACAGAACATTACTCCTCAATTCTAAAAATAAAATTCTATGTTTAACACTGCATCCACGGTAAGATATATCATGTGTGATGAGCTGTATCTTATCAGTGATCTTCTCAGTATCTTTTGATCTGCTGTGCAGCGTAAGGGTCGGGGCTGTCACTCTCATTACTGTGGTGACCGTTTCCACAGAAACTTCAACACATCAAAACAAATATGCACATGGAGAATCTAATCAATGTGGGGCTCTGAGGAGCTGGAGGCCTTCTGTTGGGCTCTCTGTGCTTTGAAGGCCTTAATTAAATCTTTACCCTGCAGTAGACCTCTCTCTGAAGAACAAAAGTCCACCAATTAAAAATGAAGTAAGTCACAGAGGGGGATTTATTAAGCACAAAGGCGTTCATTTAACATCAGCAGGTTCCCTTTATTCACATGGCACAAAAACCAGCCTTCAAACAATCGCATCCGCACGTCTTAGGTTTCACAAATTGCACAGTTCATTGTCCCTGTGGCCACACACCACCCAGAACAGGTCTGAGGGGAGACCCCCATGGAATAAAACAGGCTGCCTTTAATCCTGAAACAGGTTACACTTCCTTTCCTGACCTGTTAGCAGAGTAAATGCAGGATGTATCACCTGATATACAACCTGTAGGCCAGTTAACTGGACAAGAATCAAACTCAAATCAGAATGCATTCAGTGCTGCTGTCTCCTTCAGTGGTTTTTAGTGCAATAAAGGGACTGCCTGCCAGAGGGCGCTATAACAACACATTCTAATATGTTGGTGTGGTGCTTTCAGACCATTATACAGCTCTGGGAAAAATTAAAAGATCACATCAGTTCCTAAATCAGTTTCTCTAATTTTGCTATTTGTAAGGATATGTTTGAGTGAAATGAACTTTGTTGTTTTTTCTATAAACTGCGGATGACATTCCTCTCAAATTCCAAATAAAAATACTGTCATGTAGAGCATTTATTTGCAAAAAAAGAGAAATAGCTGAAATAACCAAAAAGATGCAGAGCTTTCATATTCATAAAGTATTAAGAGTACAGAAATCAATATTTGGTGGAATAACCCTGGTTTTTAATCACAGTTTTCATGTATCTTGGCATGTTTTCCTTCACCAGTCTTACACACTGCATTTGGATAACTTTATGCCACTCCTGGAGCAAAAAAAATAAACAGTTCAGCTTGGTTTGATGATCCAGCTTGTGATCATCCATCTTCCTCTGGATTATATTCCTGAGGTTTTCAATTTGGTAAATAAGCTCATCATTTTTATTTTATTTTTTTTTACAAAAAAAATCAGCATTGTAGATTAATACTAAAGTCATCCAAATTATAAAACAAATCATGGAATTAATTAGTAAACAAAAAAAGTGTTAAACAAAACAGAATATGTTTTATCCCTGCTAGAAAAATCTCAAAACCAGTTAGTCATCCAGAGGAAATGCTGGTCCAGGGAAAATGCTGGTCAGGAGCTAGTAAATGAACTAGCCTACCAGCTTAGGGTTTGTTTTTTTCTGCATACAATAGGGATACACTTTTAAAATATTTTAATATTTTACACATTTTAAAATAGGAAACAGAGACATTCAATTAACTGCTTAAAGAAAACACTCAGTATCAGTATTTTCACGTGGTGATCGATTTTTAAACAAGCAAGTGTCAAGAAGCACTGGTAGTATTAAAAAAAAACAATACCTCTGTATTGATCCACCCATCACTGGCTTTGACACATTGGCCCTTGTCTGGTAGGAAATCCTATTAAACCCAGAATACTTAACCAAAGCCATTCCTAATCTCAGCCCTGAGGACCCATGTCCCTGCGCAATTTACTGTTTTCCATGGTCTAACACACCTGATTGGACTTATCAGCTAATTACCCAGGCCTTTATGACTTGAATGAAGCTTGTTAGCAGCCAGGAAATATGAAGTTAGGCACCCAGGACTAAGTCCACGGCCTAACAGCAGGAAAAACAGTCCAATACTGTTAAGTATGATGTGGGCTAAGATGTCAATGGTGAACTATAAAGCATTTGTTCCAAATCATGCCTTAAGATCACCTACTGGTGGTCTCCTCCAGATATCTTGTATGATACTCTCTGTTTTTATGTTTTTACCTAAAGATTTGGAACACATTACCATTACACATCTGTCAGATGTCTGCTGTTACTGTTTTAATTAGCACATATTATTAGCCTTTCTTTTTAATTAATTAAATTTATTTTTCTGGTTCTCATTTTAATCCATAATTCATTCATGTTTATTTTTTATCTTTCTATTAACTGGTTTTCATATTAACTGTAATAATTTTATTTTATTTTTGCTAACTATTGCACTTTGCATTTTAGCCTTTTATTTTTATTTTTTATTGTTTCATTGTTGGCTTATTGCTTCTTTAGGTTTTCTGCTTTTATTATATATTTTTATTATATATTTTACTGTTTTTTTTTTTTATATGTGCTGGTGTTTTTGCTTGCTTGTTTGTACAGCACTTTGAGCTGAACTTAAAAAAGTGTAATTAAATGATGGTGGAGGACTAAAGAAACCTGAGGTTTATTTCTATAAAAAAAAACTCTAAAACAACAGAATCTGCTCATGAAATCTGAATAACCTGTGCAGAGTGGACTCCACTCCATGGCGAACTTTTAATATGCACACTAAAGCTCTAAGTCCCCCAGAAGAGAGAGAATCTGCAGTAAAAAACATGAAATGCACTGTTAAAAATAATGTCATAAATAGCGTCATTTGGTTGCCCAAAGAACCTTTCAGTGTAATGAGATTATTTGCAATGTAAGTAAGCTCTAAAATAGAAAGAACCTCAATATCATATAAAGGTTCTGCACCTAAACATTCTTTACATACAGTCATGTCCTTGAGTATTACAAATGACACATTTCTTAAGTCATTTTACATCTGTACACTAAATTTAGATTTTTCTGCTTTTTAGAAAATTCAAATATGTTCTATTAAACATTTATGAATTACAGCAATTTTCACAAAGGCCCTCCATTTTTACAGACTCATAGGTAATTGGGAAAATGACTGATAAGCACTTACATCCCCAGGTGCTTCATTATTTAATGACACATGAAGGGATTTCAACCCGCTGAAGTGGTGTACACTACCAAATATTAAATGAGCCTTCATTAAAAAAAATATATGCTCCATCATATCTCTCATCATATGTCTCCACATATTAACCTCAAATTACCAACACACACACACACACTGTGTTGTCTTCAGTCACCTGTGTGTTCTGCAGTTGCGCAGTGATGGACTCAGGCTGTGTTGGTGTGCAGCTCATGTTTATGCATGGCTGGGGTCTTACAGGTGCTCAGCGCTGAGCTCCGCGAGAAGCCATGCAGGTCCAGCTGTTATTCCTCTATCCTAAAACACACACACACACACACACACACACACACACACACACACACACACACACACATATGAACTCTGTTAATGCTTGGGTACAGTTCAGTTAATGCTTGGGTGCAGTTCGGTACTGCTTGAGATGATCTCGAGCCTGGTCCCCCCCCCCCAGGGCTGAGGTGAAAAACTAAATTGAGGGAGGTGACGGGGTGGAGGTGGGCGTGAGTTTGTTCGTCACGGAGGTGAGTTGTGACTTGGAGGTATATATGGGGCGAAGGGGTGGAGCTTGTAATTGAGGCGCTCTCCATATCCCAAAATTTTGTTAATCCTTAACAACACTTTGCTATAATGAATTACGCCGAGGGGGGGATGTGAACTCTGTTAATGCTTGGGTACAGTTCAGTTAATGCTTGGGTACAGTTCGGTACTGCTTGAGATGATCTCGAGCCTGGTCCCCCCAAAATTGATGTGGACCATGACAAGGCTGTCCAGTAAGTCGAGAGAGTGTTGGGAGAAACAGCATTTATGATGAGATCCTGAGATTGCTGTGTGAGCTGGTGGAAGGCGTGTGAAGAGGGAAGATGGTTTCCGAATAGGGTGGTACTGGAGTTGGATGCGAGTCTAAGTGAGGAGCCAAGGTCCTGAATTTCTGGAAATGAAAACGAGAAAGAGAGTCAGCTATGGGGTTAGATGAACCGGGAATGAAAACAGCTTTAAGAATGAACTGATGAGTAATTGAGTGCCAGGTAAGACGCCGGAGAAAAGGCATTAGAGGCAGGGAATTAGAGCGTCCTTTATTAATTGCGTGAACTACAGCCAAGTTATCAGAGTGCATAAATATGACGCGTCGCGTCCATTCGTGGCCCCATAACAGGGCAGCGACTACTATGGGGTAGAGCTCACGGAGAGCGGACGAATCGCTCTGATCCGGAGGAGAAAGAGTAAATTCGGCAGGCCATGGAGAAGCAAACCATCTGCCATCACAGCCTGTAGAAGGCGCGGCGTCCGTAAAGAGGTGGACATTCTCAGGTTCGGATTCTGCTTCGTTGAAGAAAAAAGAAATACCGTTCCAGTGCTTTAGGAGTAATAGCCAGAAACGCAATTCTGATAAGCACGCCTCGTCGAGAGTAACGTACTGGAAATTGGAAGCCACAGATGATGCGAGATGGAGGAGATGAGAGATGAAAGCGCGACCCTGTGGAATAATGCGCATTGCGAAATTTAGATGTCCGAGAATTGACAGGAGCTGCTGCTTGGTTCGACGAGGCTGATCCAGAAATTCGGAAAGGAGTTGAGAAATGCGTGTCTGTTTCTCGTGAGGAAGAGAAGACTGGAAGGAGGAGGAGTCCAGCATGATCCCCAAAAAAAACAAGGATGTAGTCAGACCCACCGTTTTTTCGGCGGACAGCGGAATACCCAGACGGCGAAAAACTGATTCCAGGGAGGTGATGCAGCGAGCAGGAGGAGAGGAAGGGGTGTCCAGGACCAGAAAATCGTCTAGTAGGTGCACTACGTAAGGAACGGCGCACTCATTGAGTAAAATTCAGGAAAGAGCCTCGGCGAGGCAGTCAAAAATTTTGGGGCTTCTTTTACAGCCGAAAACGAGCCTGGTGGCGAAGTAGAAACGCCCCCTCCAACGAACACAAAACAGGTGCCAAAAGTCAGGGTGTAGGGGTAAAACCTTGAAAGCTGAAACGACATCGGCTTTGGCCATCCAGGCGCCGCGGCCAATGATCTTGATAAGGGAAATAGCATTGTCGACGCGAGCATAGCATAGAGAAAAGAGATCACTGGGCACCAGACTGTTAATAGAAGGCACAGGAGCACCGAATATTTACGAGTAGCAACGCCGATGGGATTGACGCGGAAGTTTGAAAAAGGGGGCGAAGAAAACGGACCGACCATAAAGACATCTGCGACCTCCTTGGCCAGGAGAGAGGTAACCACATCGGGTTCCGATTGGGCAGACAGGAGGTTCGAAGCTGAAAAGGTCGTATCCGGCAAAACAACGAGCCCAGGAGAAAATCCGAACACCAGACCATCCAGGAGGTAGCAGACGAAGGTAGAATCAGGGTGAGAAGAGAGACTCTTAGCTAACTCGGGCACGTTAACTGGGGTGGACAGATAACGTAATAGTCAGCTCTGTCCGAACTTGGGTGGACGGATGGGGCAGGAAGGACGAGCGTGAGCCTGAGCGCAGTAAGAGCAAACGTGCAAAAAACAGCATGAAGACAAAAAGCAACCTTTTGAGTTGAAATTATTACATATGGCCCGGGAGCCGAGAAAAAAAAGGCGCCTCCCACGAGTATCTAGGGAATTAGAGGCCGATACGCGAGACACGGCGGGGGGCGCGCTGGCGGGGGGCGCGCTGGCGGGGGGCGCGCTGGCGGGGGGGGCTGGAGAGGGGGCCACAAGCGAGCAGGCAGAGACGGGGTGAGAAGGCTGTCCGCACAACTCACAAGCGAGGGAAGGGCGACCAGCGAAAATCCGGCAGTATAACTCGAGATCAAGGGCGCCCCAGTAGGTGGACATATTCCACTGCTGCAAGCGCGATGCAGCCTGCGCAGAGAACAGACGATGGTAATCGTAGAATCCAGAACCCCCATAGCGCACGGCCAGGTCGAGGATAATGGAAAGGTAGTCGTCGAGTTCCTGACGGCGGGCTGGAAAAGCCGCGCAGAGCACGTCTCGAAAGGTGGAGAAAGCAAGGGCGAATTCGGGGGCAGAGAGAACTCTTGAGCCACGCGAATCTGAAGATCCGATAGTTAGCAGTGAACCCCCGACTTCAAAGAGGCGGGGCGCCGGAGCGACGGCCGAAGGACGCAGTAGAGAAGAGAGATCTATGTCTGCACCTTGCAAGATGCGCTGACGCAGTGATGGCTGAACCAGAGGCGGGCAGAGAGAGCGAGCACCCGCAGGAGGAGGGGCTGGAGCGGCGGTGGAGAGGGAGAAGGAGCTGTCATGAACCCGTGGAGCTTGGACGGAAGGCTGGGGAGCCTGAGCACCTGAGGAGAGAGCACAAGGAATAGGGAGCGAGGCCGGCTTCTGAACGGCCTGGAGGGGGTTGGAGGGAACGGGAAGAGGGAGAACAGAGGAGACAGAAGGAATAGAGACAGGGGGAAGGGCAGAAACAGGGGGAACGTGTGAAGGAGCTGGGCCACTGGCGGAAGGAGCAGAAAGCACAGGAGGCGGAAGAGCGGAGAGAGAAAGGAGCGGAGCAGAAAAAGGAGGAGATAGACGAGAGAAGACAGAAGCCCGAGCCGTTCCGGGCCGGGTGAAAAGGAAGCCGGGCGAAGGGGCCACCTCGCCGGCAGGGGGGGTCGAGCAGCTGGAAGGAACCCGAGTGGGGCGGCGGCGCCGCCTGGGTGGAGAAGGGGCGGTGTCGTTACGGCTCGCAGGAAGCCCGGCAGGGGACCCTCGAATGGCAGCGTCAGAGGCGAGCAGGAGAGAGAAGAGTGTTCTTTTGGGAGCCGAGCGGGCGAAATGGATTCCGCGATTCCGTAGGACCCTCTGTAAACCAGCGACGGTCCAGTCAGACATGGAGTGGGCCGGAACCGGAGGTGGAGGAAGCATCGCCCGGGAGGTAGAAGCCACAGGAGAGTTGTCCTGTCGAAATCCACGCCGGGAGCGCTGAGCAGGAGTAGACGAAGGCTGAGATGAAAGGCGGCTGCGCCCAGAGCCCGAGAGGGCAGTGCAGGTGCGGCTACGCCGAGTCGGGGAGCGATGTTCCTGGGCCGGGGAGATGGAGCGCCGGGCTGCTGGGCGGCCACGCCGGGCCGAGGTGCGATGTTCCTGGGCCGGGGAGATGGAGCGCCGGGCTGCTTGGCGGCCGCGCCGGGCCGGGGGGCGATCTTGCTGGGCCGGGGAGATGGAGCGCTGAGCAGCGGGGCGGCCACACCGGGCTGGGGGCGATCTTGCTGGGCCGGGGAGATGGAGCGCTGAGCAGCGGGGCGGCCACGCCGGGCCGAGGGGCGAACTTGCTGGGCCGGGGAGATGGAGCGCTGAGCAGCGGGGCGGCCGTGCCGGGCCGAGGGGCGATCTTGCTGGGCCGGAGAGTTAGAGCGCCGGGCAGGGGGGCGGCTGCGCCGGACCGAGGAGCGATCGGGCTGAGCCGGGGAGTTGGAGCGCCGAGCAGCGGAGCGGCCACGCCGGGCCGAGGAGCGATCAGGCTGGTTGCGGGAGCGGCCACGCCTGGCCGGGGAGCTGGAAACCACCGAACCGGCCTGGGCATCGGGCACCGAGATGATGGGTAGAGGCCCAGGGATCGGATGAGAGACACCGGCAGATGAGGAGCCCGAGAACAACTCGGGATCCGAGGCATCCAGATCAATGTCCATTGTAGCAGTGACTGAGAACTCGAGGTCACGTGAGTTTGTTCGTCACGGAGGTGAGTTGTGACTTGGAGGTATATATAGGGCGAAGGGGTGGAGCTTGTAATTGAGGCGCTCTCCATATCCCAAAATTTTGTTAATCCTTAACAACACTAATTAGTATTTATTGAATAGGAGGTTTTGAATATTTAGTAGATATTGAATCATTAGTAGATACTGAATAATGAACAGATATTAACTAATTATTAGATACTAAATAATTAACAGATATTCATATATATATATATATATATATATATATATATATATATATTGAATAAGTAGTATTTATTAAACAGTTAGAATGTATTAATAAAGTGGTAGATACGATTAATTAGTTGCTATATATAACTTTCTGAAAATGTGTAATTTTTGGAGATTTCTAGCTAATATATGAAATGTAAATGCAACACATTGGTTATAATTGACCAGCTCTTAACACCTGTTAACAATGCAGTGCTACCACAGTGAGCTGATGGGCCGTGTTAGGAGGTGTTTTCACCTTATCAGCACTTAGGCTATGCTCGGTAAATCTCCAAGCACTTAAGTTACTTTTATTCGACAGTCATTTCAGAGACACAGCTAGCTTTCATTATGTATCTGGTCTGTTTAGAGGAGCAATTTGGGGAACAAATGAATAATGAAATGAACAGTTAAGGATGGAGGGAGAGAGAGGGTGAGAGGGTGAGAGAGAGAAATGTCAGTGGGTGCACCCACCTAATCAGAGCCTGCATCTGCACCTAGACGACTTCGTTAGGAACAATTAGTCTGCAATAATGGAGAGGGAGACAGTGGACAGAGTATGTGCCCTGCCTAGCAATTACAAAATGCATGTACTCTGTGAGTTTGTGTGTGTGTTAGATCAGTATTGTCTGAGTAAGCCTAGTATTTATTGCATGTGGACATTCTTATACAGTATATTGCATATGCAAATTGGTAATCATTTTTATTGGAATCAGAACTTCTGTATACACTGTTTATATGTGCTGTCTGGCAAAATGATTAGGTGAAGACTTTTTTTTTTATCGTCTAAAATGTATCTGTACCCTGCCTGTTCCTGTATAGTACACTCTAAAAAAACAGAGGTACAATATAAGTACTTTTTTGTACTCAAAGGTACAATATTGGTCTTTACAGGGACAGATTTGTTCCCTCTGAAGTACAAAGTCATTTCTAACAGCAATAAGTACAAATTTGTACCATTTAACCAGCCAAAAGGTACATTCAGTATTCTGTATCACTGTACTAATAAACACTATATATTTTAATTTTTTTTTTATACTTAAATGCCAGACAATTTTGGATCATCAAGTTTTTGAGCCATATTCATTTGATGATAATGTTTATAATCTTTATAATATTTACCGGCACAAAAAACATGGGTACAAAAAAGGACCTTTACTGAAAAAAACTTTTTTGAGGGTTGTGATGATCTTATCATTGTACCCCGATATGTGGTGCTGACCACTACAACATTTATCTCCTTTATAGTGACATTGGAAACATAGAGATACTGAAAATTTGACTTGTAAAAACTGTTTGCTGAAAAAGAAATAATAATTCTTCAAAATGTCTTTAAGGTCAATGAGGTCATTAGTCACTACCTGTGTTAGAGAGTAATGATCATTAGCTGCAGGTGACAATATTGCATACATTTTTCTTAATTAGGTTCCCACAAAGCTTCATATTAATGAGCTCTCCATTCATTAAGCAAAGTGTGTGACTCAATAAGTTCAGTACATTGTACAAATTTACAGCATTTACAGAAGCGATGCTCATTCTGTGTCTAAATTTATCATTGTGAAAAAGCTAATTGGGGAGGAGACTGGGGTGGAGTAATGGCACTTTAGGTAGTGTCACATTAAGTGTCTGAAAAGAGGTCAGTTTAAACAAAAGGCTCTGGTCAGGAGAGCAGGATTTCTCAGACTCTTAATACACATGTACTGCTGTCATTGCAAATAAATGAATAAAAATGCTTTTACAATTTTGAATTCATATAAAAATGAAAAGTAAAATATCTTCAGTGTGATGATCTCATCCTCAAAAGATCTCAATTATAATCCTGAAAATGTGAGCCCCAGTGCCCAGCCTAACAGCAAACCAGATAGAGGGGGTTCATCTCCCTCCTCTCTTTCTCACTGTACACGCTATTATCAAGCCTGCACTATTACAGCCCAGCTCTACTGACATTTCAAAGATACAGCAGGGTCAGAAAGACTGTCGGAGAGAGACAGAGCGCGTGAGAGAGAGAGACTGAATGTGTTTTGAACATAACCAATGGGGTCAAAGGTTAGAGTGGATAATGAGACTAAAAAAGAACAAAACCTTCAGCTGGGCCACTGCAGAGAGGAGATAAAAAAAAAACTCAAAAGGTTGATCTCTCTCTCTCTCTCTCTGTCTCGCTCTCTTTTCTCATGTTCCTCCATCCTTTCCTCTCATTTTCTTCCCTCTCCTTAATCCCCTTTTAGATTTTCTTTTGCTCGGTCTCTGCATGGACCCAACTGTGGATTGGAGACTGTGAAAATCAAGTATAAAGACTTTCACCATCTGTCTGTAAGGTTGAGAAACGTGATTTTTCATCTATGCACGTGTACGGCTGGGAAAATTA
This sequence comes from Astyanax mexicanus, assembly GCF_023375975.1. Classification (NCBI taxonomy): domain Eukaryota; kingdom Metazoa; phylum Chordata; class Actinopteri; order Characiformes; family Acestrorhamphidae; genus Astyanax; species Astyanax mexicanus. The sequence goes on from NC_064409.1 coordinate 59,245,511, forward strand.
CAAAGAAGACGTTGTTCGTGGGTGCTTTGGGGTTTCAGACAATTGATCTGCTGAAAGAAGAGGTGATATGAGCTTTAATAACTGTTAAAGACAGGAAAAGGCTCAGAAAATTGAAGGTATTAAACTGCTATTATGCGTAAATTACTTAAATGCCAGTTTGGCAGCTTAATTGGATATTTAATCTATCCCAAATTTACTCCCCATCACCTCTCATTTATCCTCTCAATGAAATGCATCCAAACCATCGAACCGAAAAGCCCCCATATTTTTACTCATATTTTTCACTTAAAATAAATGGAAAATCGTTGACATTTTACTCTGCTAGATAGAGCTGTATTTAACAAATGATTCCAGGTCACACGACACCGTGTTCAGGCCAAACAATGCTAGAGTAATGCATTTCTCAGTTTAACCAAAAGTCACGCACAATAAGCCAATGCCAGCAGTAAACAAGATCGGTTTTAAGCTCGCCTTTTCTCAAGGCCATAGAGACGATGCTGTCCTGTGATATGACTACAACACAATTACTCTCTATTAGCTTCAAGAGTATCAGTGCCACAGAATATGTGCACTGTCATTTATTACACCACGTAACAGCCTGCCTGACGTTGTCAGAGAAGACGAAATGTGATTTCATCAACTGCGAGTAAATATAGACAGTGAACTGATGTCTTGTCATTGATAATTGGCCAGTGGAAAAACCTCATTAAGCTGATAATGTTGACCTCACTCATGTGACTGTTTATCTCACCTTCCTGTTGTTGTGATCATTCAAACTGACAAGAAAATCTGCTAAGATTAGATCAGAAACAGGCCTGATGGACAAGTGACGGATCAGTGAATGACTGGGAGAGATAGCGCACACAGATCGAACTGAGCAGTTGTCAAAAAAGGGCAAAGCAAAAAAAAAAAAAAAAACTGAGAAAGAGAATGAAAGAGCTATTGAATCTTTCACACAGTTCTAGTAAAGGGCTTTATTGGATAATTCAAGAGGTCCTTAGAAATCCATATACAGAAACATGACAGCTCAGATCCTGAACTCTGGTTCTATTTGTGCCATTCTAATGATTCAACAGCTGTCTCCACAAGCTTATTATGGTTAGTTATTATATATCTCATTTTACTGTTTATATTCATGATGTACACAGCATCTTATCCTGATGCATATCGTTGCTGTCCAATGAAAACAAAGTATCTCTGAAACAGAAACTTTACATGAGAGACATAAACAGGGCTGGACTGAGACAAAAAATCGGCCCTGGCATTTTTGGTTTAGACCGGCCCCTCATAATTAGCGGAGCACAATCGACTTGTAATTCATTTATGTGGGGTTACATAGAAGCGCAATGTATCAACATGTTAAATATAAGAAGTTTAGTCTTTTGTTTTGTCTATTGTTAACTCATTATGTCTATTGTAAAACCATTTTGTGTGCTCTGCATAATTCAATTGATTCTTAACGTTTTTATTGAATTCATGTCTAATATGTATTTTCTGAATTCCTCTGATATAACAGCCCAATTCTTCAAGTTAAATGTGTTTCCTCATTTAAATAGCTATAACATGTATTTGTATCAGGCTACACACAGGGCTGCTTTATGAATTCATGCAATGCAACTTTGTATTAAAAGCATTTGACACTGTTTTACTCTTATTCAGTGTGGGCATACCTTTTGCTAATATTACTTTTATATTTTTAACACTTACTTTTTAAGTTAACAGATAATTTATCAGTTTTAAAATCTGTTATTTCACTTGTTTTAGTGCTTTCTAAAAAATGTTGAACCCCAGCGTAAAGGCTACAAACTCAAACTATGCAGCCTTTCAACACACCTTTAAGCTTAATATCTAAAATACTATGATGTAGCCTAAAATATACAATTGCTGCTCATCCAACACCTCACAGTCTTGACCGTTTGCTATTTTATCAGCCATTTCTCATCATTCTCATGTAATAGAGCTAACGTTACCTCCATCACCTCAAAGTCACTTTGTTATCCTAACTTTACTAACGTTACTACCTGTTTACGTGCTACACATTCCTGCTCAGTCTGTTCTTCGGTTTCTCCGTCACAAGCCTGCTCTCCCGGTCTGCTGCTTCTGTCTTCACCTGTGGAGGACAGAGTGGAGGCTACAGCAGCGAACATGTCTGTGATTTTTACAAATTTTGTAACAACTACAGTGAGTTTCTTCGCGTGTAACTTCTCCGCACAACTATTTTTCCGCTTCTGTTTCTCCATACTGCCTCTCCTTTAACATAGGTGCTAACACTGAACATACCACGCAGAGAAAGGATGGGGCCGCCTTCGTCCTATATCCTGATTGGTTCAGTCCACTGTCTATATTGAAGATGGGCCAATGGGCCGCCCCCTCTAAATTGTGGGCCGGTCTCTTAGAAAAAAAAAGAAGGAAAAAAAAATCCAACAGCATTGGCCCCTAAGGACTGTAGGCCTACCAGGCAAACACCCGGTACACCAGATTACCAGTCCAGCCCTGGATATAAAAGCTTCTTTACTTTCAATGGAAGTCAATGTAAAAAGAGTTAAAGGCAATTTTAAAAGAATTCTATTGGCTTATTCATTAAGAAATTTTGACACCGTGTAATTAAAATTTGTAGTAAACTGAAAATCTACACAAATGGAAATACTTATTTTTCATTGGACAGTGACGATATGGGGTTGCACTGCTTCAGACCACAGTGTCCATGCTGACACAGTGACCATGAAGATGCTAGAACCAGAACTAGACCTCAGCAATGCAAGAAGATGACCTGGTCTGATTAGGTCTGTTTTCATTTCATGCTTCATGAAAGCATGTACACTCAAATGACAAAACACATCAAATGGTATTCCGAACATATTTCTCTTTCAGCTGGTATTGATTTAATATAACTACTCTGTAAAAGGAGATTTCTGTTAAATGTGACAATTAATTACCGTATTTTTCGGACTATAAGGCGCACCGTATTATAAGGCGCACGATGAGTGAACGGTCTATTTTTAGTGTTAGTCCATACACAAGGCGCACTGGATTATAAGGCGCACTAAATGTCTCTTAAGCATGTCTCTTAACTGGAGCCATTTCACGGTCCTTACACACACACCGTAAGACTATGTTGAAGCACAGTTAGTATTACTCCGCTACGCTCCTGACAACGGTAGCCGTAACGCTCCGACAGACCATAATATTACTATGTTGAAGCACAGCAAGTACCGTATTACTCCGCGACGCTCCTGACAACGGTAGCCGTAACGCTCCGACAGACCATAATATTACTATGTTGAAGCACAGCAAGTACCGTATTACTCCGCAACGCTCCTGACAACGGTAGCCGCAACGCTCCGACAGACCATAATATTATGTTGAAGCACAGCAAGGACGTATTACTCCGCGACGCTCCTGACAACGGTAGCCGCAACGCTCCGACAGACCATAATATTATGTTGAAGCACAGCAAGGACGTATTACTCCGCGAGGCTCCTGACAACGGTAGCCGCAACGCTCCGACAGACCATAATATTATGTTGAAGCACAGCAAGTACCGTATTACTCCGCAACGCTCCTGACAACGGTAGCCGCAACGCTCCGACAGACCATAATATTATGTTGAAGCACAGCAAGGACGTATTACTCCGCGAGGCTCCTGACAACGGTAGCCGCAACGCTCCGACAGACCATAATATTATGTTGAAGCACAGCAAGTACCGCATTACTCCGCGAGGCTTCTGACTATAATAGCGTGTTGTGCTGAATTCGGTGAATAAAACGGTTTTAAAACAGAGATAAAGATTGGATAAGTTTCATTTCTGGATGAAGTGATTTCCAGCGCTGTTTGGATATAACTGTGGATTACAGGAGACTGGATTGATGGATTCTCTTTAGTCTGGACGCGTTTTGAAGGTAGGACCTGTGGCTGAGCGCGGGTGTGTGTTCGGGGGGTGGCGGCAGTGACCGGAGGTTACCCCAGGAGAAAAGGAGAGCCTTTTATTACTGGAAACATGCGCTCTGACGCAGCTCTAATTCATGAAACATACATCCTACAGTAAAAGCACAGTTCTGGAATCCGGAGAGCCAGACGGTTCGAATGGTGTATGACATGACCGCATTCGATGAAATATGGACGAACGATAAACGCAAATATGAGAGTTATGAATTATTAAAATCATAACCAAGGCATATTTCGCCCTAAATGTTTATTTTCTGAAAGGATATTCCGCTAAATAGGCTAAATAGCTCAAAAGCAGAGATTCTAAGCTTTAAAATGGTATATTGGATGTCTATATTGAACCTGTAACTGTTCATAACTATTCAGAAACACAGCCAGTTATGAAATATTAAATATTTCTGGCCCGCCGGTGGGCCAGCGCGTGTTAAGAGGTTAACTTTACTTAGAAGTGGGCGCTAAAAAGAAACAGTTTGTGCTATTACCCCAGAACGGGTGGAAAGGAAAGTTTACCGGCACCTTGTTCTGGCCACGGAGCTACAGTGGAAACTAGCTACCCTGAGCCACAGCCGAGAGGCAGTACGGAAGTCAAAGGTAACCGCGCGCTAGCCCAAGAGGGGGATATTTTTCTGGCGTGGGTGAGGAATTCTGCACAACAGAGCGCCGTGTACCACATAAAATCGAGGTCAGTAAACACAAGCAAAATCCATACACAAGGCGCACTGCATTATAAGGCGCAATGACGATTTTTGGGAAAAAATAAGTATTTTAAGTGCGCCTTACAGCCCGAAAAATACGGTAATTGATTTGTTTACATCACAAATAAAAGATTGCAGACCTGTGTATTGTCACATTAATATATTAATATATCTATATATATCTATATATATCTATATATATATATATATATATATATATATATATATATATATATATATACATATGTATTTCAGAGTCCTATCACACAGTGTTGTATCCTCTCAGTATGATGTGCTGTTAGTAAACTGAGGAGTTTGTAGCCGGTTAGCTTTTAGTTTTTCTCCCACTCATTTCCCAGGGCTAGGCTTTGTCTTGCTGCTAAAAAGAAAATAGCCAGTACTTTCTCTTTTGATGTGTGTTCAGCTCCAGTTTGGGAGTCAGCTGAAGTAGTGAAGGAGACTGCGGAGAGAAAAGATGGTAAAAGCTAGTGTCGTCTAATGCTTAGGCTAGCATGGATCCCTGTTGGATCCCCTTGGCTTTTCTGTTCTGCTGCATGCTAAGTTTGAGCCCCTCTTCTGTAGAAGATCCAATGATAAAATAAAAAGCACACTTCAATCTTGACTGATTAATTACATTTAGGAAAAGGGAGAAAAGTACATATATATATATATATTTGTCCAATTATTTAAATGATTTAAAAAAAAATCAATATATTACCAAAAAGGTTAGCAATTTTTGCAAGTCATATGACTTTTTGTATGTAACATATACAGCCTTTTTTTGCTAAGAGCTACGTTTTCCATCTTTACACACAGTCTGACTGAGAACAGGATGCCGTCAACAATGTGTTTAACATTCAGCTGACAAAGTGCAGAGACCAGCGACTGAATAAGAATTAAAACTCAATTGCAGAAGTGACTGTGCGTGCAGCCAGTGAATCACTACTTACACAATACTCCCTCATTCACACAAATCATCTGAAGCAGTAAACAAAAGGATGAGCTGGTAAAGGTAAGGCTGGCCTAATTCAACTAGAATGTCATGGCTAAAATATGCTTGAGCAGTTGCAGGTCAAAGGGAATTAGATTTCTCTCTCCTGGTTGTTTACTTTTGCCTCCAGACACAACAATGTATCTTCCTCATGTTTGGCCTCTTTGGAACACTGATCTTCATGTTAATTCTCGATACAGAGAGCTTGATTAATTATGCTCTTCGGACCATTATTTAGAACTTTCTACATCATTTCTTACTTCAGTGTATTTAGTCATTCTAGCTGGATGTCCTTGTCCCTTTGGCATAATATCTGTCACGCACAAATCAGCACTGATGAGAAGCTTCATGTGCTAGTGTCATAATTTATGGCCCTGGCCAGACTGTCATGGCATTGGGATTGCGTGGCGAAGGTTATTAATGTTGTGCAATGAAAGCATTCATCATTAGGCAGCCTTCATGGAGGACGCCAGGGATAGGCTGCGTCCGAACTTAGAGCTAATAAGAACATGACCAGGAGACAGCCGGCTGGCTGTGAAAGAAAAACAAAAGAAGGTAAGGGGGGTATAAGGATGAAAGAAATCAGAGAAATTCTTAGAAGAAGTTCTGTCACTTTTGTCAATAGGCTACAGTCAGATATGCTGAGACAGGGCTGGCACTAAATTGAATATTTTCCCTCCAACTTATTTTAAAGTTCACTATAAGTCCAGATATTGTGACACTCCTTCTAATGGATGCATTTAGCACCACTTGCTGACACAGATGTGCAAATGCACACACATAGTTTGACTAACCCCTGTAGAGAGGAATTATTGCCAAATAATAAATAATAATAGGACTCTCTGGACCAGATAAACCTGAACCAATTAACACAATAGTCAATGTTAAGTGTGGGCTAAAGAGATATTAAGCCCCCAGTATTGAGCTGTGGAGCAGTGACACTGTGTCCTCTAGAATGATGGGGCTTCATACAACACTTTTCATCACTTTTTGTGATCAAATCCTCATTGCAATGTTCCAAAATCCAGTATAAAGCCTTTCCTGGACAGTAGAGACAGTTACTGTTAAGTAAAGCAGGTGTCCCGGCACTTTTGATCTTGTAGTATAGATCCTTTCAATGCACGTATGATCTTAATAATGATGTAATGCTTAAATGATTAGGGTAGGATAAGAAACATGTTTTGGATTGATGTTTGGTTTAGGTGGGTATAATTGTTATGGTATGAGGAATACTACATACACTCTATTAGACATGCTAACCAAACAGTTACCTAATCATTCAAAACAGTTCTGCATTAGGATTCATGAATAAATAATACTTGTAGAATTCAAGTTACTCCAATGAAAGCAGGATCAACTGTTTTTAATACCTTTGATTTCTGAACAAAAAAATGAACAGCTGTGCCAATAATTTTGTCCATAGAGCCTAGTTTTTGACAGCTTTAGATGAAAACTCTGATCTGCCTCCATGAGGCGTTTTGAAAACTTTACTGACAATACAACCTCCAAAAGCATGCTGCTAGGATTTTTTATGCACTAGCTGAATGTTTTTGTATAAAGTGTAATGTTTTATCTATAATGTATCTATAATTATTTGGTTGTATAAAATAGAAATCAAAATAGAAATAGAAATAGAAATTAAAGTGGCATTATGTGAGAATAACCTCCTGAAGGACACACTTTTCACATGCATCTCTGGACAAGCTGAGCGATATAGAACTGAACGTAAAAGAAACATGTGGGCTGCTGCGATAAAGTCATATCACATGTATTACACGTATTACACGGCTTCCTTCGCCTTCGCAAGAGTTGAATTGTGCTGTGTTTTGCTACTGAGCCCAGAATAGTAACAGCAGAGACATCATTCTCACTATTACTAGTCAGTGGGGCACTGCAATGATTTTAAAGCTGTTATCTTCAGGTAAAGTGCTTTATAGAAAAAAAACAGAGCTTCCACAGGACAACACAGGATTCTTACTGTGTTTTCCACCCTTCCCAAACCTGCGACGGTGTCGTCTTTTCTTGTCGATCCTCCAGAAACGTGTGCGGTTGATATTATGCAGTGTTAATTGCTGCGTAAAACTGCTGCAAAGTGAGCCACATATCAGCCTGTATCACATAAACAGTTTCCACAAAGGCCATAAACACAGCAAGGGAAGGAGTTTATATACCCACACCTGGGCTCACAGTTTATCTTGCGGACAGGCTGCATGGACGTCCGTATTTGCAGATTGATGGTGCACCCTCAGCATCATTTTATGGGCTCCGTCCAAGCTTGTTGCAGGAATGAATCACTGGGGCCTATGTGCAATCATTTCACACTGAGCCACTGCCACAGCATCACGGAGAACCCAGCCTTTATCAGGCGTGCTGAGAGAAGGATGGCGGTGAGACCACACTGGCACACGCCTTTTTACCTGTGAAGTCCAGGATATTGAGCTGCGGATTTAAAGAACATTTTTACATTTGCTATGCAGAGGATGCTTAGAAGAAGAACAGAATACCCAGCCAGAAAGGAGGAAATGTGTTTGAAAAAGAGAGCTTTAGAACATTGGTAGTGATCGTTAACAGTCCAACCCTATTATGTGATACATTAGCCCTGTTTCAGAGTGGCCTGAGCTTCATGTCAGCATGTGCGTGCTGAGGGAGAAGACACACGAATTCTACATCCTTGTTAGGTTATTTAAATGAGCAGTGCAGACAAACAGACATGCTGCAGAGCTGCAGTGTGTGTGCACGTCTGTGTCTCTGTACTGGGAGAGCTAGCCAGAGTAAACGTGAGCTCTGCTGTTGCCTCTGCTTCACTTCACAAACACTCCTGCCCTTCATGTTCGGAATACTAATGGCGCCCTGCCGCTCTGGAACAGCAAAGGGCAACGCGGTATTAATCATGGCCTAGCACCTTCCCCACCAAGGCCCGCACAGCACCACGCAACCTCCAACCAGCGGCGGCCAGGGGTGGAAGCTTTTACCCGTCCTTGCCCAGCGATTAAGAGAAATACCTCACACCAACCTCTGGGAAATGGCAGGCACAGGAGAGCATTTTTCCCAGAACCAGTCTGTTCTGAAAAGAGAAAAAGGTTAAACGGGAGCTGAAACTGCTTTTTGAAGTTCAGCGATAGGTTTAATCTGTGGCTGGGACTTTCGCCGTGCTTGAAGTACATCAAAAGGTTAAATGGAGACTGAAACTGCATTTGAAGGTTGGTTCTAAGTTTAGCCTGTAGTCTCAGGCTCAGATGCTTTGTCCAGGGACTTCTCTGATGCACATTTTACACCAGGGGTTCCCAGCATTTTGCACCTCAATCAACAGATTAAAATGAATTAGGACAGCAAAGCATTTAACACCTTGTTATGTGCCATCCCACTCTTTTTTTCCTATTTTGATTTCTCAGACCACAATACACATTTCTGCTCTCTGAAAGTACAACCCAGGTGCGTCTGAGCCCAGAGAAGTCGACCCTATTTGTGGACATGGTTGACATAAGGCTATTTGTAGTGACTGACAAAGGTTTACTCAAGTAATCTCTTGCCCATGTGGTTCTACTAGCTATCGTTGAATGCAGGTTCTTGATGAAGTGGGACTTAAGGGATCAGAGCTCAAGAATGTTAGTTTAAGCTTAGGCTTGCACCCTTCCTCTCTTAATGCACTGAAATTCCCATGATAAAGATTCCTTAAATAGTTTAATGATTTTATACACTGTATAGGAAGAAATATGCAATACATTCTAATATTTCTTTGAACAACATTGATTTTAAATGTTTCAATAATTGTCTTGCATATTTATTGAAAAATTAAAGATCCACTGCCCATCATGCTCCACAATCAACTGCTGACATTTTCTGTTTGAAATCACTTCCATTAATTTTTACCCTCCTAAATTTGCTCCCTTTTTTACCCTGACTTTTACAGGCCTAAATTAACAAATGAAATGAAGTTGACCTGACAAAACCTGATGAAATATTTTTTATTTGCCTTTTTATACTGTCCCAATTTCTGATTTGGGATTGAACATTAAAAAGCTCTTGTTTATTGGTGACAGAGCTGCATCATTATGTGTCCCATCTGGTTCCTTGAACCATTCTAAATGGTCTTGGACTGAGAGAACTCCAACTTCACGCCGTTCTCTGATCTTTACCCGCGGACATTTGATCTTTAACCGCAAACATCTGCGGCAGAGATCAATACGGGTCTCTGCGTGTGTGTATATAAGTGCGTGCACCAGTTTATTCTAGTTTCTTTGACCTTCTTTTTTGCCATTTAACTTGGGAGAAACAGGTGCACCACCTGCGAAGATTCAATTACAAAGTCATTTGGCTGCCAATGTGCTTGTGGCCTGTCACCGCCCAGCAGATCTGCAATGGGAAAACTCGACGGGTGAGCGCAGGGCTTAATAGACCTGTCCAGCACACACTGACACATATCTGCTCACATAATGATGTGGCCGGGCATTGTGGCCATAAACTGTGCACTACGTGTCGTCTGCATCCTCGGTCTAAATGAGGCTTGTGTTCTAAATCGGTGTATAATCCTTTGTAGGGGCGCAGTGTGGGTTAGAAAAATTCACTACATAAACCAGCAAAGGCAGTTTCTTTAACCTCTCTGTACACTTCAAAGGTAAAAGAGTGTAGTGTGTGAGGGACCCTGCCGGTGGAAAGAGAGAAGCAGAAGAAGGGTGAAGCCTCAATCAGCCCCCGTCAAGCCTGACGTCAACGCACGCACACGGGAGGTGCTCTTCCATGCGAGGAGCCAAAAAACTAGGTCATATTCAAATCTCCACAATCTGCAATTCACAGCTCAAAAATCTGTATTACTTTCCGCTCCCTGTCTTTCTCTCCAAGTGTCGATGTTTCTCGCCTTTCGATCCAGCCGTCCTTGCTGCTACTGTATGTGTGTCATGCCTAAAAATACTCTCGCCTCTACTTCAAAGAGAAGACTCTCCAGCTTCCTCCAGCGACGTTTACACTGGCAGCGGCTGAATATCCAGCCTCACCGAAACAGGCAGAAAAAAGGAAACGGATAAATCACGGAGTGCTCAGATGTGAATGTGTTATATAATAGGAGAATTCAGGGCTGATTAGAGCATTCATTAATGACTGTGTGCCTGCGCGCAATCAGCACTTTACTGAAGAGATAATCACTCCAGGGACCGAACACCTCCCTTCCTCTCCCTGTCTCGCCTTTCCCTTCCCCCTCTCTCTGTCTCCCACTCACTCTCTCTCTCTTTACCTCTCACATTCTACCTCTCTCTCTTTCTTTCCCAGACTGTTTACTCCTTTCACCTCTCTTTTTCCCTTACGTCTCTTTTATATCTCACTACCCCTCTCAGTCTCTCTCAACCTCTTTATCTTTGCTTCTTTTTACATGTTGCCATCACTCTTACTCTCTCTCTACCTCTCAGCCTCTCTCTTAAGCTGTTTTCTACATCTTTTACAGTTCTCTCTTCTTCTGTTTTCCTCTCTTCACCTCAAATTCTCTCTGTGTACCTCTGTCTACCAGTTTCTCTACCTCTCCCTTTCTCTGTTTATCTTGTTCATCTTTCTCTATTTTTCTGTCTTTCCCTGCCTTTTAGACTTTCTTCTCCTTCTTTCTGTCTCTCTGTCTCCCTTTTCCTCTTGCACTCTCTCGCTCTTCTCGCTCCTCCTTCTCTTTCACACGTAAAAACCCACTTTTGCTCCCTCCTTGTTTTACTTCTAAACACCTTTATCTCTTTCACCCCCCTCTCTGTCTCACTTTTCATTACACCTCATATTCTCACTCTTCCTCTGTCCCCCTCTCATTCTGCACCACTCTCTCTACATCCCTCTTTTTCTTGCTCACTACCACCTAATTTTCTCTCTTATACTTCCCTCTTTTTCTCATTTTACCCATTTTCATGTTCCCGCTATTCCTCCCCCTTTCTCTACCTCTGTCTCTCTTATACATAACATCCTATCTCTCATTCTCTCTTTTTATCCCCCCTCTCTCCCACATACACACTTTATCTTGTTTGTTCCTTTCTGTGTACCTCTCTCCACCTTTATCTCTTTCTCCCTTTCTCTTTTTTTCTACCACCCTCTTCCTCTGAATCTCTCTCTTTCTCTCTGTGTACATCTCTCCACCTGTATCTCTCACCTTAATTTCTTTCCCCCTCTCTCTACCACTTTCTTTCTCTCCCTTACTCTCTCCCTTTCTCTCACACAGACGTCACCCCTTTTTCTTTATTTCTGTGTACCTCTTTCCACCTTTATCTCTCCTTACCTTTTTTCCCCTCATTACCTCTTTCTTTTTTACCCCTACTCTTTCCCTCACTTTTCTCTCACATGTAACCTCTTTAAAGAAACGTAATCCCTCTCTCCTATTCTCTCTCTCTTATATTTTCACACATACACAATAGCCTTCTCACTTTCTCCTACCTTATGCCTTGTTTACCTCCCACCTTTAACACTTTCCCTCTCTGCCTCTCTCTCTCTCACTTTACCTCTCTCCCTTTCTCGCTCTGTTTACATCTCTCTAAACATTTATCTCTCTATTTCACCCCTCTCTCAACCTCTCCCTCAGTCTCGCGCATTACTTCCCTTCTCACTTTCACTCTCTCCCTCTGTTTATCTCTCAACACCTTCATCTCTATTCTCTCTCTTTGTCTCACTTTATCACACCTCAAATTCTCACTCTTCCTGTTTACCTCTCTCCACCTTTTTATCTCTCTTTCTCCACCCTCTTTCCCTGCTACTCTCTTCTTCTGCCTCTCTCTACCTTACTTTTCTTTCCTTTTCTGTTTGTTTTCTCTTTCTCCATCTCACTCTTTTAACTCTCTAACCCCTGTTTACCTCTCTCCATCTGTATCTCTATTTCCTTCTCTCTCTACTGCTCCCTTCTTCTATTTTTACTTTTCCCCTTCTCAAATCCTCTTTATCCCTGTGTACCTCCCTACCATTATCTCTCTGTGCCTCTCCCTCTCTCTTATTCCCTCCCTCCACCTCGCTCTTTCTCTCACTTTACACCTTCTTTCCTTCTGTCACTCCCTGTTTATCTCTCATTACCTTTATCTCATTACCCTCCTCTCACCTCTCTTTTCTTTCCCTCTGTTTACCTCTTTCTACTTTCATCTCTTTATTTCTCTCACACTCTCTACCTCTTCACCTCTCCCTCTCACGCACATTCTCTCTAATGCTCTTTTTACCCCTCTCCACCTTTATCTCTTTATTTCTGTCCCCTCTCTCTACTTCTCCCTCGCTCTCACACCTAATCTCATTTCTCACTTTTTTCTCGTTCTATTTACCTCCCAACTCATTTATCTCTAAATCTCCCCCACACTTAACCCCCCTTTCTTACTTTCTCTCCTTCTGTTTACCTTTTGACACATTTATCTTTCTTTCTTCTTTCCTTTCTTTCTCTCTGTTGTATTTCCTCCCTTTTTACCTCTCTCAACCTTTTTCTCTCTATTTCTCCCACACTCTCTTCTTTACCTCTTCCTTTCGCACACATTCTTTCTAAAGCTCTGTTTACCTTTCACCACCTTTATCTCTTTATTTCTGTACCCCCTCTCTCTACTTCTCCCTCTCTCTCACACCTAGTTTCCTTTCTCACAATTTCTCTTCTTCTGTTTACACTTAATTCCCTTTTCTTACTTTCTCTCCTTCTGTTTACGTTTTGACACATTTATCTTTCTTTCTCCTTTTCTTTCTTTCTGTCTGTAGTATTTCTTACTGGTTTACCTCTCTTAACTTTTGTCTCTCTATTTCTCCCACACTCTTTACCTCTTTCATTACCTCTCCCTCTCGCACACATTCTCTCTAATTCTCTCTTTACCTCCCTCTACCTTTATCTCTCCCTTCTCTCTACATTTCCCTCACACGTAACGTCTTTTCCTACTTTCTCTCTCTCTTGTTCCATTTACCTCCCAACACCTTTATCTCTGAATAGTCCCCCTCCCACACTAAAAACCCTTTCCTACTCTCTCTCTCTCTCTCATTCTGTTTACCTTTTGATACCTTTATCTATCTTTCTCCCTTCTATTCTTTTTCCCTGTCCTATTTTTTATGTGTACCTCTCTCCACCTTTATCTCTCTCTCTATTTCCCCTCTACCTGTCTCTTTCTCTTACTCTAGACCTTCTTACCCTCTGTTTACTTCTTATTATCTTTATCACTTTTCTTACATTATCCTTCCCTCACTTCCCTCCTTTTCTTTCCCTGTTTATCACTCTCTACCTGTATCTCTTTATTTCTAGACCACTCTTTACCTCTCCCTCTGTCTCTCATGCGTAACCTCCTTTCTCACATTCTCTCTTTCCTTCTGATTGCCTCTCACCACCTTTATCTCTCAATTTCTTCCCCCCTCTCTCACATTTAACTCCATTTCCTTCTTTCTCTCTCTTTCTTCTTCTGTTTATCTTTTGATTCCTTTATCCTTCTTTCTCCCATCCTTTCTTTTTCTCTGTCCTATTTTTCTATGTGTACCTCTCTCCACCTCTCTCTCTCTCCCTGTGAGTCATATGCAGGAATGAGGGCAGAGCACATGGCTAATTTTGTATATCTCTCTCTCTCCCACTAACACGCCGCTGCACACCTATGAGTTCTATTATAGTGCAGTGATCTGAGGCAGTTGTAGCAACACAGGAGAGCCGTTTCACTAAACACAATGCCAGAACCGCAGTAGCTGAATAAGGGTGCTGATGAGAGCATGAAAAGGGAGACAAATCAGTGATCTATCAGAGCACTATTGAGCTGTCTGAAATCAATGCAATTTTAAACCCGCAATCCTCCACACATGGCTTGGCGTGCCAGCAGCAGCACACCGAGCTACACAGGTGTTAAAGACGATGCGGTGGCGTTCGCAGTAGCGAGCTGTGAACACACCTCTCTGAAGCTGATCCTGAGATGCTGAGCTGCGGAGGCAGTGTGTGAGCGGGCAGATGGAGGTCAGTATGTGTGGCAGGTGGGGAGTCAGATGGCAGAGGAGAGGGGCAGGGAGAGAGACACTGCCAAGCCCTGCCCCTGCAGGGGGGCACCCTCACTGCACCAGCAGGAAAAAGCAATGAGGACAGGTAGGCAGTACACACAGTGAAAAAGAAAGATAAAGAGAGAGAGAAAGAAATAAAACACAATAAACTGACTGTTCTTTCTTCTTCTTTCTGACTGACAGTTACAGAGTGTCCAATAACTGGTCAAGCTGTCCACTACTGCTGGTCGAATCTGAACAAGCTGTTACTTATGTGATACATGACTAATTCTGACAGTACTGCAAAGCTTTAACACACTTGGCTCTGGCAGGTGTTTTCTGCAAATGGAACAGAAATATTAAAGGGAAAGAACTCAGCAATAAAAAAAATCTAACAGTAAATTCTATATTCATAAAAAAAATATTTTGGAACATTTTGGTCTGACGTTGTTATAGGAAATTTACCCCCTAGAGTACTGTGTCCTCCCAGTTTGGCATACCTATTTTGTCCTGTAACACAGTGTCCTAACAGCAAGTGATGTGCCACAGACAGAAAGGCAATTGCCCAGCCGTGCCAGACCACTAGGGGCTCTAGTATGCTGTCAGTTTCTTGATGCCCCCATGTGTTTTTAGGCTATAAATAAACAGCACCAGTAGTTGGCTAACCTGTATACGATCTGTGTTTAGTAAAATTATATATTTTAAATTCAGTGGAGGTCAAAACAGGTGAATATCTAACAGGAGAATATTTCACCATTAATCATCACATAATGTGAAACAAATAAAGTGCTGAGGTGGATTTTTTAAACAACAAAAAAAACAACAACAGAGAAATAGAAGTTACTTCATGCATTTACAGCATTTTCACACATTTGTAGATAAAAAAAATGTGCTGCCTTTTCTCTAAGCCACATTTCTGACAGTTAACAACCCTCAAACTACTGTTTAATACATATGATTTCAATCTACGTACAAATTAAATAAAACACACACCACCAGAAAATATAGAACTTTATTATGCTATTAGCATAGCTTTCATACCAATACAGACACAGGCAATGGCCGGGTAATAATGCCATGTTAAAGGTGACTAAATGACACTGCTAAATGTCACTAGCAGGGATCTGTCTTCCATTATTGCCTTGTTTGTTCATTGCTACAAACACTTAACTGTCAAGTATGTTGAGAGTGATGGTAATATGGCACACCCCTACATCATACTATACATACAACAGGTACAGTACCAGTCAAAAGTTTGGACACACCTCAAATCCAGAGGTTTTTCATTACTTTTCTGCATTGTAGATTAATACTAATGTGAGGAAAAAAACTTATGAAATGATTTAGTAAACAAAAAAGTGCTAAACAAACCAGATTATGTTTTACATTTTAGATTATCCACTAATTAAATGAAAAAAATAAATACTTTAAGAAATGAAAGTCAGTCAATCCAACAGAATGTCAAACTTTAAAAGTATCCTCAAGTGCAGTTGTGAAGACCATTAAAAATGTTGTGATGGAACTGGCTCTCATCAGGACCGCCCCAAGGAAGGAACACCAAGGGTTACCTCTGTTGCACAGGATAAGTTCATAAGTTACTGGCCTCAGAAACCACAAGTTAACAGAACCCCAGATAAGAGCTACCTAAAAATGTATAACATTCCTTATGTGTTCCTTCATAATCTGGATGACTTCAGTATTAATTTATAATTATATTATGTAGAAAAAATAAAAATAGGCAAGGCAAGACAAGGCAAGTTTATGTATATAGCACCTTTCATACACAACGTTTATTCAAAGTGCTTTACCAATTAGAAAATACACAGAAAAGTTAAATAAAAAAACATGTAAAAGAATAACAGTAAAAATGGAAATAAAAACTAAAATAAGAATAAAGCATGATTGATTCAAACATGATTAAATCAAAGAGAAGTAAAATTAAAAACATGTAAAAGAACAACAAGGAATTAAAAATAAAATAAGAATAAAGCATGAATAAAACATGATACAAAAGTGCCGTTACAGAATAAAAGTGGGCAGAGCTGCAGTGTTTTAAGCTGAGCTAAAGGCCTGATCAAACTTGTAGGTTTTCAGTCTGGATTTAAAAGTGTTTAGTGTTGCTGCTCTTCTAATGCTTTCGGTCAACTGGTTCCATTTAAGAGCAGCATAGTAGCTAAACGCTGCCTCTCCATATTAAGTTTTTATTTTAGGCCGCAGGAACCAGTTCCTGATGACCTGAGAGTTCTGTTTGGCACATACTGCTGGAGCACATCAGATAAATATATTAATTTAAAATTAAATTTAAATTTAAAAATTAAATATATTAAATAAAATATTAAATATTAAATTAAATATATTAATATATAATAAAAACATTAAATGAGAAGGTGTGTCCAAACTTTTGACTGGTACTTTATAAATCTGAAGACCCAGGACAGGATAGAGCGTACACATGTAATATTCCCCTGTCAAGAGAGTTAGTTTAACTCTTAATCCTGGAAAGTAAATGAGCCACTCAATAAGCGTGTAGAGTGTGCACTATTTCAAATAGCGAACAGATTAAAGCAAGCTGTTAAAATGCTGATAAATCCTGCTTCTGTTAATAACAAGTGCCCAAAAATAGCCCAATATAATTACATTTTGTGAACAAAAAGTGCAGAATATGAAGAGTATGTACACTCCCACCCTTTCTCCTCCTTCTCTAGATCAGAAAACTCAATTTCATGGCTAATAGGTTCATTACAACTGTCACGCTACAGAAGCCTGCACTGATAAAGACTCACGAGAGCTGAAAGCTAAACCACTGAGGTAAAAGGTATTAATGAAGAGTGTGTATGTGTGAGACATGACCACATACACACACGCAGCACATCACACACATATTCAACACTCTTACAATAAGACATTTTGTGCTGAAGGGTAACCATGACAATGGACTATTTTAAGTTGCTGTGAGTTGCATACTGTCATGATTGTGTTTTTTCTTTTTGCAGATTATTTGCCACCAAACTAAAACCAAACCACTAGCAGACAGAGCTGCATGCATTTTAACATTCTTGAGATTTAAAATGAGTTTTATTAACCTTATATCTGAACATATCCTACATATCCTACATAAGGTTAGATGTTATACATAGCAGGGTATAGAAAGGAATATATTGCAGTAGAAATTAAATTAAGTTGCATGTAAAACATAATAAAATATTATTTAGATTTGCTATTGGGCAGTTTCTTATTTTCTTAAGGATTAAGTTTGACTATATTTTCCTTTCAATGGAAAATCTCAATTAAAAATGCTGTGCAATCCAAGAACAGGTTTAATCTCTGTCTGACCAAAAATGATAGCCAATATGTTCATGTTCTCATGCTTCAGTTTTTAACATGTATTAGGTAAAGACTGGAATGAGGTGAAGAGTAAGAATTAGGATTAAGTTCTTTAGTTTAGTATTTAGTATTAGAAAGTTAAAGAATTAGATAAATGTCCTGGTCCAGCCCTTGTAAAAGAAAAATGTATTAAGTATGTATTTTAAAAGTATACTTAACATGGAAAAAGTACATAGCTTGTACTTTTTCCATGCTACGAAATGTACTATTTTGTAACAACTTATGGCAATCTAAGTATATTTCAGTTGCAATTAAGCTATAATTAAACACAACATTAAAGCATTAAATTGTGCTTTTGAGTGCTTTTTCTCTTCTTCTGCGAACATAAGTAGATTCACATTTTTAATACACTTGATTTTAATGTACTGCTTTGCATATTGATGGACATACTGTGTACACCTTAATGCTACTGGAAAAAATACACTTAAGTGCACTTTAAGCAGTATTTAATGCCTCTACCAAAACTATCAAGCTATCAAAACAATGCATAATTTAAAGCATATTGCTTAAAAATACATTTTATGGAAATTACAAAGAAAGTTTATTTAATGTGTATTTTCATATATTAAGTATATTAAATTGAAAGTGCACTTTTATTATTTTTTACCTAATTTGAACATACTTTTAATGCTCTTAAATAAACTTCCTTTTCACTTTCTTAGACCCTGTATGTAAGCTCACACTATCTCACCTTCTTATCTACTCCATACTCATAATTAACATCATATTTACTGTACATGCTCTAAAATAGAAGGCCACAAGATATGCTCAATTAATTGTTAGTTTAGCATAAATAATTCAGAATATCATTTATGCATTAGTATTCATAACTGAACAATTAGCATACAGTTCAAGAGGTTAAATGTATTTGGGTATTTAAAACCTTCACATTTAGATATACTAAAGACTTCTTTACTTAATAAAGATTTTTATTCCCAGCCAGTGTGAACATGTCTGTTCATCCATTCATCAATCAACACAATATAAAAACAACTGGCAGATTTCTATTAGGTAAAAAAAAAATAGAGTTCGTTCTTAAGGCATTTTTCAAAGAACCATTTAAAGTACATTTATTTTTAAGTCGCTCTGGATGAGTGTCTGCTAAATGTTGGGATGTAAATTGCCCCGCGGGTAGATATCCTCAAATGTCCTCAAAACATCTTCAGTGGACCAGCTAAATAACTATTTATCCAAGTGCACTATTTTTGTTTGGTACAATAAATAGCTTGGGTTCTACATTTTTGTTGTATTTCTTTAATTTCCCCTGTAACCCATTTAAACATAGTCCAGATGTTTAAATGATTTTTAAATGATTATTCTCCAAACTCTGTCCTTCAGAATTAAACAGGCTGTTTTGTTACTGTGTCTTTAATCTGATTTGTATATATACTGTGTATTTGTTTGTATATACTCTGTTCTGAGTGCTTTACAAGTAAAATAAGACACACTAAATTCAGAAAGAAGGGAAGAAATGTACAGAACAAACTAATTTAGACTGGAATCCTCTGGGACATAAGACAAATAAACATTAAGCTCTCCTTTTGGATGCTTTTATCTCTTTCCTCACGTCGTCCACTTCCACCAGTAACTCTGTTACAGACGGTCTGCAGTAACAGAACTGCACTGCTGAGTAGAGGCTCTATAGACTGACTCTTCTGAACTACTTTGAAAAAATAAATATGTGTGGTAACACATAATTAACCGAATAAATGTTAATTAAGTAGAAAGAACAGATAAGAAAAAAAAAACTCACATTTCTACAGAATAATGCTACATTCAGGTGGTGATGGTTTTATAAGAAAAATTAGTTTTTTTACCAGGAAGCACCAGAGACTCATAGGAAAAAAATAAAAACGACCCTGTATTTTTATTTTTGTTTAATAATAAAATTTGATTTCTTGTTCAAACCCGTAGGCAAAAAACTAAAGGCAAAAAAATCCTATTAAAAAATCTTAAAATACATTATTTGACTTTTATCTAAGTTTTCATTTTTTCTTATTTGTGTTTTTCTGTCAGGCACTCTCACACTCTTCCTATTGTCTTCTGACACCACTATTTGCATATAGGGTGTGGCCATTTTACCATTTTTGCTGAGTTGGATGAGTGCTGGATGAGCACTGCAATTTTACAGCAGTAATACAAATATTAGTTTTTCCCAAATATTAGTTTTGTTCCAAATATTAGTATGGTTGAATGCTTGTTTTCGTCTTATATAGTAATAAATATAGTAATATTTATTTATTTCAAACAAAAAGGTTAGATTTTAACTAAATCATAAAAAATACCTTTTTAAATATAAACTTTTTCACACTTTTTCCTTTTTTACCCTTTTAGTCTGATCCAACAAGGCTGAACAGTTAAACTATGGAAAGATGTTGGAGTAAGACTCTAGGGGGGTAATATGCAAATTATGAAGATAAAGATGTTTTTAAACTGCAAACAATTTTAATCCTACAATAATTCTACAAATTTAAATCTACAACCAACTCAACAATATAAATGTGAACAAGTCAGTTGATGTACCGCCTGACATGCATCTGAAAGCACAGTGAGAGCAGTAAGTGACGTGGGTGGGAACAAATTGTATTTATCAGGATTTGATTGGATGGGAACAGTGGAGTGTTTCAAAATGAATATGGAGTTAGAGCTGGACCGGATCCTAGCTGGACGCTGGTCTGCAGTCAGCTGAAGATGAGAACATACCATCTGTGACACCACATCCACACTGGCACTGAATGACATACTGATGAAAGAGGAGGCAGAAGAGAATAGGCCTTTTGTTCCTAAGAGCTGTAAAGAGTAAACATTTTCTAAACTTGCATTACATCAAATTGGTTACATCGAATCTAATTGATACGTTCAACAGGATTAGTTTTACGGAGGATCAAAAAAATATTATACAAATAATTAGAAACATCCATCTGTTTAACTTTTCAATGTGATGGAGTGAACCTGGCATCAGCATTTCTCCACAACAAGCCTGGCCTGCCAGAGGCTGCACACCAGCCCTTCACCCTAACAATAGGCTTAATTGTAGCCGAGGCTCCTTTACAACCCAAACTTGTTTTTTTTTCTTCTTTCTAAAGTAAAGGTCTAAAGTAAAGGTTATGCCCCTCAGCTAATGGAGAGGAAGAAAAAGGAGGAAGGAGAATTAGGAAATAAGGTCCAGCTGGGTGTAAATGAGGAGAGAGTGGCTGGTAAGAAGGAAATGTGATAAAGTGACCTTTCACATGATGGATAAAGCTGTATGTATGTGTGCAAGTGTGTGAAGAGAAAGGGTCCATCAAAGTCCATGTCTCAGCCCCCCTTGAAATAGAAAATTGAGGAACCAGCTATGGACTTGCTTGCTTTTACTCCTGCCTTGTTTGGTCCAGACTTGGTTTGGACATGTCTCAGCCCTCCTTCAAAAGAAAACTGAAGAGCCAAGCTCTATTCTCCAGTTATAGACTTGCTGGCTTGCATAGCATCGAAATCAGGATTATGCATTCTATTACAGGTCAGTGGAGCATCTTCATGATTTGAATCTGTTATTTTTTAGTAAAAAATGTCACATTGTGTGGCTTTGAAGTTACTGTATACAGTTCTGTAGAATGTTGATATTAAGACTCAACAGTACAACAAGCACAGCTTTTCCAACTGTTGTTACAATAATTGCTGCTACTGAGCAAACTGACCCAAAATAAGTGTGTGATACCTACCTGCAGAGCAAGAATAGACCAACATCATCCATTATCCATTTTCATGCCACAACATTAAGGGGTCTCTCCTCTGTCCACATGCCTCACCAATGTTTACACATGTCTAATTCCTTTCCCCAACCCATTCCCCTATGTTTTTTATCTTTATCATGTCAAAATTAATTAACAGATAATTTCTTGATTCAATCAATTAATTGGATATGTGTAGTGTTTAACTTTGTCATGCAGGGTACTGCCGAGGTACTTAACATATAGTTTATTAGCAAAATGGTGAAATTTGCAAGAGTTACGTGGGAAAGACAAGGTAAACAGGGCAGCAAGATACAACGTACCAGAGAAAACAAGCAATGAGGTCATAAACAGGATAATCCACAAACAATACAAGAGCCAAAAATACAAAAACAGGTCTGAAACAAAATAGCAAAACTAAAGAAAATGCAGGGTGGGAGAGCTAGGCATATAGGGATAATACTCTGCAAAAACAGAGGTGTATTTATACAAATGGAGACAGGAAATGGCAATCTTCAAAGTCACTTGAGCCATTACACCAAAGCGTCACATGATGCAGCATATCCGGGAGGTTAGATGCATTCTGGGAAAAAGAGTCTTCAGAAAGAGAACTAGACTAGACTAGGCAGGCAGACAGATAATGACAGGACTGACAGGCTCAATAATGCTCAATAAAACATGATTTTTTTACTTGTACTGCTGCCTTTTTCCAGAGTGGAAACAATTGAATTTTACACAAAGTGTATTGGATTGATATCATACAGAGCACCTTTAAACAGCACCAGAACAAAAGGAACAAGAAAAGAAGTGAAGATGAGCTTAGGGAGCCAATGAAGATCATTATATTTGTCTGTACACTCATTGAATTGCATTGTGAAACTAAAACTTTCTTAATCAGACGTATACATGTTTTATATGTAATAAAAACATGAATCTTGGTCTAGACCTTAGTCCAGACTTTCATGTAGTACCATATTGATATTCATACACAGTGCAGTAACACTACAGAGTTCCTCACTGTGGGTTTAACAAAGGATGATCTTCTCTTATATTATCTTTAAACAAACGAAGAAGAAAAGGAACAAGAAAAAAAAGAAAAATGAGCCACGACAGCACACAAGGACCTTTGTCTCTGTGAGACTAAGTTTCAATGTAAAACCAAACTACCTGAATCAAACATATATGATGTAATAATAACATGAACCTTGGTCCAGACTTTCAGGTAAGAAAATGGCCTTTCACATGTGTCTCTGGTCTTTCCAAACCAAATACATAAAAAACAACATTCTCAATTTTATACTGAGAGAGGAGTGAGGATATTGCTCTGAGCTGGACTGCCAGGCAGGGCTAATTTAGTTGCTATTTACAGGGCTGGATTTTGGGCCTTGGGTTCAGGTAGGCAGCTTCCATCTGTGTGGAATACTAAAGCTCTGCTGCTGCTGCTTCTGCTGCTCCGCTCCAGCAGGCATCACACATTCTGACCATGCTCCCACGCCGCTCTGCTTGTTGTTGGGAAATGCTACAGGGCTGCCTGCCGCTCACGTCCACAAACAGTGCACAACAGTGCACAGGCTTCAAGGCACCTTTTGTGCTCGCCTCCCTCCTCTTTCTTAATCACACCTCGACTCTTCTTTATCTAAGAGAAGGGTGTTTGAAGGTGAATCCGACACATTTTTTTCTCACTCCTTTTTCAACCTTTCCCAATCGCACACCTTCGATTCCCCTGATTCTGCAGAAAGACGTTGACCTTAACACGCTTCATGTTTGTGAAAAAGCTGGCCAGCTCAAGCGTCCTAATCCTAATGCCCACAAAATCCCCTCGAGAAAGCATTAAATTCCAGGTGCTTCCAAAACCTAATTTCCCCTTTGCTCCCTCACACCATGCATATGGCAATTTCAATTGCCCTCACCAAGGAATATAATTACGTCCCGGTGTATGTTTATGCATGACTTGGCTTATTCTCTTTCTCTCTCTCTCGCTCTCCTTCTGTGTGGCAGATAGTTCTCATTGAATATTAACAAGAGTTCTTTGAAGAGAAGCCAAGGAGATGTCTTCGAGGATGCAGTCAGCCCGGCTGGCTGAATGGTGCTGTGGACAAACGAGTCCCAATACTTTAAGTTATATAACACATGCTGTGTGGGCAGCACTAATACATCACTGTTTGCGGCACGGAGCTATAAAATTTTAACACTCTACTGAAAGGTAATGGCACCTAGACCACTACGAGGCAACAGCATGCATGGCGAAAAGCGCTCCATCTGTCTGTATGGGATGTGTGAGAATCATGTTTCAGAGAGCTCTATTTTCAGCCGTATCGACCGCAGCCCAGAGTAGATGATCAGAAACATAAATCAAAACCTGAGCAAAAAAGAACAGAAGAAAAAAATACAATACTATGCTAGTACAAGCAGCAAAGCAGCCTCAAAGATTCATCTTTTAGGTCCGTAACAGCGCTGCCACCTGAAATGGGAAGCTAAAGGATGCCAATTCATGATAACTGACAATCACAACCACTTAAGCAGCCCCCTCAGAGTCCTCTCAGAGTCTTCTCACAGCTCATCTTATCTTCTTTAGTGTGAGAAAGTTAAAAAAAAAAAAAAAAAAAGACCCACCCGCCTCTCAGGACCCCCTTAGTTGATCTTCATGTGTCAGATGTTTGTAGTGATGTAGTGATATTTCCGTGACTCCCCCCACGATTCCAAACAAAGGCCCCCCTCAGTCCCCAGAGCGGAAAAACAAGCAGACCTTCACGTGACTTTCTGCAGGAGATTACAGTGGCCCGACCACACGTGGCTTCCTACGTCCGTCTGACAAGATGATTGATGAACCCACGTCTCATCAACTTCACTTTAGTCACCACTTATAGCACAGGCATAGCCTCTTTCAACATGCTGCCTAATATGCTCCCATGATCCCGTGCTTCATAATGTTGTTGTTTCAGGAGAGCTGGGGATTAAAAGGGCCAAACATGCAAAAGGGCCAGAGCAAACATCTTTGGCTCTCATGTAGAAGTTGTAATAGTCAAGGATTAGCAAAAAATAAGACATACATGATTCCATCAGCAAATCAAGACCGTTTGAGAGGAAAAAAAAAAACACTGGAGAAAATAATTGGCAGTCATCGTCACCACCACAGTAGGCCAACAGCATATTGAATGCAGGACAGTGTCTTCGGTCCTGGAGTGATGACTTCAGAGCTTTTTTTATTTTTTTTCGCAGGCATGACAGTGCACTTGGCCCAGGAAGACGTGGCTGTTGGGGAGGATGGGGGGGAGGGGGGTAATGCTGATGACCTTGTGAGCGTGCCCCCTGCAGCAGGCGCTGCAGCGCTAGGAGCAGCCGGACCTTTCCCACGCCTTCCCCTGCTCCCTCACACCCAAACACAAACACAGCTTACTGAAGCAGGACGTGCAGCACTTCCCGAAAAACCAGACTTGGTTTCTGTGTTCCAGAATAGATTACGATGGACTTCAGCTCCAGTTTAAGATGCTAAAAAATGAATGTATCATTTCAGGATCCAAGAATATATTACAAATCTTCATCTACAACTTCCTTTTTTTTGTCTTGTTTTCCTCAGCCAAGTTGGTAACATTTAAATTTCCAGTTACATTGTAGCAGTTTTGAGTTTGGGAGCTGGCTCTTAGGAGCTCTTTCTGTTATTAGGTGTGCTTTTGTGTGTGTTATATTTTAGGGGGTCCTATTTGCATTGTTTGTTTGCATTTACTTAGTTTAGTTCTGGCAGTTCCACTGGTAGGGCATTATTCACACTGGTGTTGGGTAATAGGGTGAACAAGTGCAGAGATTTTATTAATTAATAAGAAATTCTTGTAACACGTAGAGTATGTTCAAGGATAACGTCCCGCCAATCAATTGCTGCTTGAACTGCAAGTAGTGGAGAGTCTGCATGCTCCTTGATAAGGAGATCTATGCCAGCGCAGTATTCCAAGCTGAAAAAAAGTTGAGAAAGGTTTTTAATGCATTATGAATACTGTTCATTGTGTTTTTGTCAGATTTTGTCAGGAATATAAAATGCTGATTAAACTGTATTTGGACCTTTGGTTTAGAGGGTTTTAGCCTCTGTCCTTTCAAAGAGATGGACTGCCTGGTGGCGTTGCACAGACAGCCGCCAAGTGAACTAACTGACTTGCCTATAAAGACTTTCATTAGGGTCTCTACCAGTAGGCCTGCATTTTATGAGAGGACTACTGCTTATATGCAGTCTTCTCTGTCCCCCTTCCTGTGTTACTTTACCCCTGGTGACAATACAATATTAT
Organism: Astyanax mexicanus; assembly: GCF_023375975.1. NCBI lineage: Eukaryota > Metazoa > Chordata > Actinopteri > Characiformes > Acestrorhamphidae > Astyanax > Astyanax mexicanus. Next base: position 59,271,427 of record NC_064409.1, read on the forward strand.
CACTCAAGTTTGGCTTTCTGCTGCAAGCAAAAGCGGGAAACACCTCTAAATGTCAGAACTAACAACGTGAAACAACAGGAACATGAGGAACAAGAGCAGGAGTACTGAATGAATCATGTATCAGACAGCGAGACTTCAGATCACCTTCGAAGCAAAGCAACTGCTTCTTTTTAGCGTTAATACATCCAAAGAGTGTATTAATGACTCACTGTTTAGCATTTAATAAACAGGCAGAGATTTTGCCATTTTAAACTCACTTCCACTAACCAAAGATAACTAAATAAATACCCTTTTAGTGAACGTTTTCAGTGCAGTCCAATATTTCCCTCTTCCCACTCTCTCCGACGTTTAAAATGTCATTGCTCTCTTGTCTCTGCCCCCCCTCACTCCATGGCTGGCTCTTTCAGATAGTACAGTCAGATTTACAGCGGGTATTAAGTGCCCGCTGATTAAAACACAGTCTGCCTCTTCACTAATACAAAAGGCAGGCAGCTCTATTAGCGGGCGGCTAATCTACAGGGGATCGTGCGGGCCCAGGCTTCAGAGCACAGGAGAGCCACTGCAGGGGAGAGATAAAAGGCCCGCTGCTGGTCTCGCTGCCTCGCTCTGTAGCTGACTCATCACAGTCCCACTGATAAAACATGCACATGAACTTCTACAGTTCTTCTCACATTCTGCTACAAGACTCCAGCCGGCTGTGGCTCTGACAAAATCAAAAGCAAGGTCGAACAAATTCTAGACTCCATCAGAATCGTTAACTACTTTCCTGCTTTCCTTGGAAACTTCAAACTTGAACAGAGCGGATATGTCCAGTGTGGCCATGAATGGACCAAAAGACTTACCCTGTGGAGAGAAATAAATGGCTTTTGCTTTCAGGAGGGATTGAGTAGAAGTAAGGATGCTGAGAAACACTTTGAAAGACACAATACAAGTAGTTCCTTTAAATTATTAACAGGAAAGTACAGTACTTTAGCAGTTAGCATTAGGAAATGTTCTTTCACTCCTTCCTTCCTTGCTATTCAGATCCTTACAGGGAGGCTGGGGACTACAGTCTGATCTGAGTCTGTATGTGTGGTGATGAGCAGCTGTCATAATATTCAGAATGTCCAGAACTGTTCCTGTACTCTGTGAGTGACAACTCGACACCTTTATCTTAAAGTATTCAAGCACACTATAAACGGTGCCAAAAAAGAAGATTATTTGGAGCAATGCCAGGCCAGAGAAGAACCACGTTTCTAAAAAATCATTTGAATACATAGTTCTGTGAAGAAATGCCATTTGTGAGGCATTTTTGAGGCATGTTCAGACATAGTTAGTTTTCTCTGGTCTGAATCAGTTAATGAGTATATAAACATTTATACTTTAGTACACGTGAGTTCTCTCCTCTTATTGGTCAGAGCTCTCTGCAGCGGGAGCAAGAAAGTAAATACAGAAAGAAGGTCCTGTTCACAGACTAGCACATACTGCATTTCCGCGCAATTGGGCATTGAATGAGAAATGGCATTTGATCATAAATGTAGTATTTATCTGAACAATCTTAAGCTAAGCTACATCTGCAGAGAAGTTGAGCTCAAATTTGCTCAACTATAACTGGTTTAATTATGGTTTTATAACATTCCCACCACAAATTATATGCTCCAAAGTTCATTTGGTACTGCATTAAGAACACCTCCTCTTGTGGGTCTTCTGCACCCATTTAACTAGAGCCCGTATGACCACAATTGACCACAATTGGCACTCGCTCCCCTTATCACTGCCATTATGATACTAGGTGGCACAGGCAGGTGTTGGCTGATGTATCACAGCTGGGGATCCGGTGCTTTCCTCTGAGTGTGTTGGATGCCTAGTGATGCTGCATTGGCAGCAGTTCAAAAAGAGGCAGTGGCAGACTTCACATACTTCAAAGGAAGCATGCATTTGTCCTGACCTTTATACCACGCCTTCCTACAATAACTAGGCACATGGCAGGAATACACAACAGTGTACAACACACATCCATTAACTCACAATTAAAGCCAATTTATCACAGGCAGTTCACCTACTATGCACGTTTTTTGTAATAGGGGGGAAATCAGAGCATAACCAGAGGAAACCAACACAAACACTAACCAAGCTGCTCACAAACAGAATAAGACCAGAGACCAGATCTAGGATCAAACCCACAACCCCAGGCTTCTGGAGCTGTGTGGCACACACTCTATCTACTGTGCCACTATATTGCCCAGTGTGAAATTATGACTTTTTTTCTCTAATTTAAAAGAACCTCCACATTATGTACACTGGCAAGAACATTCAATTAGTTAGATGTCCCGTGATCTAAAGAACACTGAACTGACCTGTGGGATATGTAAGTGGTGCCTCCTGCATTAAATACGGATGCGATTACTGTTCACACTAACAATTCTAACCAAATGCTGCTATGATTATTATCGTCCACTGTGCTGTCCATTGTATTCCCAGTACATATGTACATATGTGACAATGTCAATAAAGAAACATTAAATGCCTGCAAAACTTCAGATGTGGAATGTCCTATTTATCTAGCACCTTTTTCAGGTTTTCGCTCATACTCACATTATACAGGTATGGGCATTCCCAAGTCATCCCCTGAATTACAATTTATGTTGAATTTACACACTGCTATCCCATGATTTGTATTTAATAGAGCAAACAGTGAAATAAATAGTAGCATGCTAAATGAAACTCAAATACAAATCTACTAAAGTTAAACTTAAGGTTTCAAAGGATTTCAAAGGATGACATTGCTCCAGTTGCCATGTTAGGCACATGTCTAGAACATATGTTGAGTGTATATATTGAGCGAGTTAAAAGAAAACACTGTTAGATCCATTCGCACACTTACTGCATACATGATTGAACATATCCAGTAAGATTATTACTGCTGTTCCCTTTCTCTTGCTTTCTTTCTTCTTCTCTCTCTCTCTCTCTCTCTCTCTCTCTCTCTCTCTCTCTCACTCACCAACACTCATTGCGGAACAGCAAAGGCAAGAAAAATGACTCAGAATAACAGAATATCAGTCAGGAGTGTCTGGGGACTGCAGGAAAAATCCAGCTGAAATATTAATGTGGGAATGAAATATTGAGTCTCTCTTTAGTGAAAGGTTTGGGAGAGTGCATTGGCTTTTCTATAGAAGAAGGCTTGCCACTTAATAATACACCATGCACACTCCACAAGGGCCCTGAGAGACCCTAAAAGCTGCTTTCTATGTTCTATAAAAATGCACGTGTTTGGTCAACAAAGGTACAACTCACACGCACACTTATATATACACAGTTACAGCTCAATCAGTAAAGGTATGGAAGGGGACAGTATGGAAAATGCAACAAAAAATATATTGGGAAACTATTGGGAACAGGTCAAAGCAGCTAAATCAGTCTAGTACCTGTGCCCTACACAGCCATGTCTTTTGTAATGCGTGCAACATGTGTGTTTGCATTGTTTTGTTGAAAAGAAAAAAGTTCCTGAATACTGATTGGTCTGACCACAAATGATGGTCCCTCTCAGATGCCTCTGAGCTGCACACTTAAACTAACAGCTATTGTTAAATGATGGTACTTGATGCAGTGCTGGCTGAGGGACTAGAGATCAGAGGTGTTTAGTTTAGGTGTACACCCCTGCCTTTTACGCATTACTACCGACTCCTTATATTATTTAATAATATTACATTTTCCAATCTTTCTTTTGGGGAACATTGTTTTTAAACAATTTTAATAATGTTCTCATGCATTTGTTGACATAGGAAAGATGTGATTATAATCACCTGTTGACATGACCTGTTTGAAACTATTAAATAAAGTATTGTTTAAATTTGTTTTCATTATCAGCCCTAAATTGGACGGAAACACAAAATAAATTTTTCGGTAACAAAACACTAAGTGAAACCCAACCTGCGCATCCCTAAAATTATTTTGTTGCATGTCATGTGATTACAAATGTTACATGTCTAGACTTACACAGACCCTGCTGTACGTAGATGGCAGGGGGTGGAGCCTTCGCCTGTGGCAACTGGTGGGAGCGTCCTGAAGGTGGTGGGAAGGAAGGAAGGGAAAAAATACGGTGCATCTGAAAGCAGAAAAGTGAGCGTGTCACGGGTATACCAGGAGTCCTAAAGCTTTAATTTCTAGTATTTATGTAACAATTGTGTTTCATTACATAATATAATTTTATATAAGTTAAAATATTTTTTTTCCTTAATATTTAAACAAACTTACTGAATACTGGCATTAGCTACATTGTCGTATACAGTTCGAATCATTGAATTTGTCAAGATAGCATCGCTCGCTTTGTACGAGGATGCTTCTCTGTAAAGCATCAGATTAGCAGCAGCAGCAGCAGCACTGGTGCTGCTCGTGGTGAGATCTTTTCACGCCTACTTTAAGGCACGGAACTCCTGTTGGAGAGAGCCAAGAGTGGGTGGAAGAACGTGGGTTTACAGCTAGCAGAGCTTTAAATCAAACTCTGAACACTCTCTTACACACACACACTGGTGTGCTGTAACTGTCTCTTTAGCTGGGAAGCCACCCCCCTCCCTCACCCCCCCAGCCTGTCTTTTATCTCACCTGGTAAATGAGCCAAACAAAATGAATTGAGGTTGACTGGTCTCTCTGCCAACTGACAGGCCAACGTAATTGAAGCTATCAATCAGATACCCTCTCGGTATTAGGGCATATACACACACACACACATCATATACACACACAAACACATATGCACACACACACAAACACACACTCTATCGAAAAGTAATCTCTTCATCAGTCATCAGCACTGACCCCTGAGGAGAAGCTTATTCATTTTGCTCATGAAGTAAGCAATCAGAAATATCAGCACAGCACAATATTGTGTGCTCAATATCATAGTGCCAGCCTCACACTGGCACGTCTGCATGTCTGAATATCTCCACACATCCATTATAAAAAGAAAAACCCAATGCAAAGAGTGCCTTCCTATAAGCGGAGACAAAACCCCATTACAACAAACCAATCAGGACAGAGAGTAGCACTGCAAAACCTCCGCAGTGAGAGAGGGAGAAAAAGAGAGGGAGAGAGAGAGAGAGAGAGAGTAGGAGTGTGGATGGATGAGAGAGTGTGCAACAGCGTGCTGGGCTAGAGATGAGCCAAGCTCACACATCCACTGACACACGCCACAGAGTGAAGAAGCAGAGAGAGGGAGTGTGCGTGTGTGTGTGAGTGTGAGAGAGAGAGAGAGAGAGAGAGAGACCCACACACATACACAGAGGAGACCAGGAGAGGAGGGGAGTGTGTGAGTGTGTGTATGTTTGATTATGTGTGTGTATACGCCTGTGTGAGCGAGAGGGAGATAGAGATAGAAAGCAGAATAAGAAGGACAGTGAATGAAAGTGGAAGGACTGCCTGAATTTGCCTGCATATTCTCATTTTTTCCAGCTGCTCTTCTTGACACTCTCTTCACGGGGATGAGGAAAAGACTCTGACTGTTTACACCTCCTCTCTTCAATGCTCCCCTCCAAGGGGCAACTCTTGGAACCTCAGGGAATTCTGGGAATTACCTTGCCGGACCCTCAAGCAGTATATCAGCATGTAGTCTCGGGCACAATTACCCCTAGATAGGATCAGCGGTTGGAAAATTGTGGAAACAGCTTTGAAGTAATTTGGGGGTACCTGCTGCTGGAACTACTGGAGGTCTCCATTTATACAGAGGTAAGTTGGCAACATCAACAACCTTGAGTGTTAATCAATATTGTCGCTGTCCAAAGAAAAAACATGTATCTCCAAAATAGAGAACTTCACAGGAGAAGGAAAGAAAATCTTTTTAACTTTCAATGGAGTCAATGCAAAAGATTTAATTCCAAGCTAATTTGAAACATTTCCGTTTATCCATTGAAGATAAAAAAAAAAAATATATATATATTTATATATATATATATATATATATATAAAGAACAGCTGATGACTTTTACAGTTTATGTAGAAATCTTGTAAACTAAAATTTTACAAAAATGGAGATACATGTTTATCTATGGACAGCTACTTAAGTTATGAACATTTGTTATTGGTCTAATTAGGCATGTCTTAGAAAGTCACTCGTTTCATTACACCAGATGTGAACTGATATATTTAGCCGGTATTGGAGAAAACAGAAACGCAGCACATGACTTGGGTTCCCATGGATACAACATCTCTTATTCTTCCAAGATGCAGAGAAAAAAAGAAAAGAAACGACAGATGCAATAAAAAAAGTCATTTTCCCCTTTCCCCTTATGTTGTATGATTTTTTTGCTTGAATGTGATAAGCCTCTTGTAGACACTTAAAAAAGCAAGCCTCCTAATACAGCTACAAATACAGCAATCCACATTTCCAGCGAACCAATCTTCAGCTCTAAATTGGATTGCCTGTGCTCAGCTTCCGATTGTGCTGCCTCTGATCAAAGCCTGTGTGTTGTATTTGGGGCAGACTCTCTATTTGGATCACACTCTCTATTTGCTATAATCTAACAGGACCTGGGTAAATCATCTCTGTGATAAACCTCCAATTTAATCCAATAATAACCTCACATTACATCACAACTAAATTAAAAATTGAATGGGGGAAAACCGACAGTTCTCTCGCCACTGAAAAACTAAATTGAATCAAAGTGAAATCTTCCTCATATCACGTTCTTCAGATGTGGATCAAATATTCTTTCCTTCCTAAAAAGGGAAGACCTGGGTCTGGATCTGGAAGCTGTGCAGTATGTGCAGTTAATGCAAGCTTCTGGTCCTTATCTCCTGCAGCTGTCCCTTCTCTTACCTTAACACAAAGCACAAACATAATCAAATCCAGAGGCAATGCACTTCATCAGCCTGCACTAGGAGCACGCTCGGCCAGCCGGCTAATGCACGGCAGCGCTTCCACGTCCAGGTCTGGTGACAGGCTTAATACAGTCTGTTTTGTTCATCTAGGCTCTTCTGCTCTTTCTTCTCTCTGTCTCTGCTAGGGTGCTGGAGGAATGGATCTGAAGGAGACTGGGCTTTTGAGGCACGGTACTGTTCATGCAAGCTCTGGTCCAATCCCTCATTGGACACTTGCCAAACCAGGACCAGCAACTAAAGAACTTCTCGATTACCTTTTACCTGAATAGGTCAAGTACCTAAAGCTACAGAATCAACAACCCGTTACACTGGAACATGTGAACTGTTTTCACGCACAAGAAGAATGGATTCACAAATGACTACAACAACCTCATTTTTAATCCAGTAGAGTGCCACGGATTACACTTCACACTTCACCAGCAGTGATGCTAAAACCAGGCTCGAATGGACACTGTTAACAAGGGCTCTTGGAAGTGACCTCTGCACACTCTCACGACTGCTGACCTCTCCAGATCTGCGACCTTGCTTCGCTGCTGGTGTGGTGGAGGCTTATGTAAATCAACATCAGCAAATCAATAAGTATTTATCGCTGAGGTTGCTCCATAAAATCTTAATTATGGGAATACAATGCAGCCCACAGAAAAAGGCACCTTGAGATGGAGCAGACCTGTTTAAATACCTACTGTGTTGTGAGTTGCATCTGAGGCTTTCTTTAATGGTGGGTAGAAGTTTTGTTAATTTTGCTAAATTGTAAAAAGTAATTTACTCTGAATTGCACAAATTTCCTCAGCAAATTTTTAGGTAAAATTATCTGATTTCATCAGATTTTTTTTTCCTGGTTTAATTCTCTGACTCAACAACTTTTATTGAAGTGGCACAAAAGTAGGTTTAGATGGACAAGCGGACAGGTCTAGCAGTACAAGCAGTCCATCTGCCCATCTTCCCTCCAGTCTACAGCAAGCTAAACTAACACAGAGAGACAGAGATGGGTAAGTGGAATCTGGCTGACCTTAAGTTTGTGAAATTAATAGAGGACTGCTTCTGAAGCTCCAGGCTTGGTGGATTATAAGGATTACAGGGTGCGAAACACTTCCTTGAAAAGCCATGCTTGGGTTTGATGGTCGACTTGGACTCCACCCAGAGTCTTCTGGGCCAACCACAGACGACGGAGACTGAGGAAAGACAGAGCTCTGGAGAGGGGTGAGTTCTATTGAGTAGTATTTATAGGAGACATGTTGATCTGAGAATGATACAGGTTTTAGGCTATGTTCAGACCCCCAGCCAGAAACAGCATGAAATCAGATTTTTGTAAATTGGATCCCAACCATATTTGGAGGTAGTGTGAACTGTGATTACAATTAGATTTGTACAGGTGCATCTCAGCCTGAATGCTCAAATCAGATTTCAATGTGTCTTTTGCGTTACTCACAATGTGGCAAACAATGACCTCATTAATCCAAAGTAAAAAAGAAGAGTGCCAAAGAAAGATTAACCCAATTATTAACCCAGTTATTAACCCAAACCTCATCACCACAGCAACCCATGCAGATATGTTAATGATGTCTGAAAACCTGATCTCATCACCTACAAATTTCAGTGTGGACAGCCAGAAACAAATACATTTTGCCTTCAGTCTGAACATGGCCTTCAATGTTTGGGTCTCAGGGAAAATTCCCAAAGAACAAGCCACCATAATTTAAAATTTGATTTTCAGGAAAATTCTACTTCCCAAATGTCCCTCCAGTGTCATAAAGAACGGATGGACATCTTGCACACTTGAAGCAATTTCCACCCCAGATTGACCACAAGTCTTATATCTTCTTACAATTCCCAGCAACACCTCATCAGATTAAATGTCACCTGGAGAGCTATATGAACGTCATTGTTCATGCAGCGACCTTGAAGCAGCTTTACATCATACACGCTCTCCTCATGCCCCACCCCCACCCCCATTTCTCTATCGCTCTTCCTCTCTGTTTGACAGACACAATGCTGGACATAATGCTGCAAGCACACTCATATATAAAAGCAACATAATAATAAATTCGGCAAATTCAAATTAATGTTTATGTTAAGACCATAAACACCATAGTTGTGGTCAACAGTTTGATGTATTTCAGGAAGGCTAGTGAAGCTTACACTGATATACACTTGCACAGTGTGTATAGCTGTAGGAACATGCTTGATTAATACATCATAATACATATGTTATAAGTGAAGTGGGCAGGATTGATCAAAAATGATTAAAAGCTCATGAAACATTAATTTAGGATGAAAGTCCAAATTACACAACAAATCACTGACAGTTGGTAATTGTAGCTCTTGTTTCTGAGAGAACTTCCCTCAAACTATCTGCTGTTGCAGACTCTGTTCTTTTGATCTCGATTTATTTTATTTTACTTTTCATCTTCTTTTTCCCTGTGTTGTGTTTCCTAATGAGTCAAATAAAAACCCAAATCAGGAAAAGCTGGGAAAGTATGGGGAAAAAAAACTTTCTTGTTAACAAAATGCATAAAAAAAGGTGGACAAGGTGTCGTATTTAGGGCAGTATTTATTGTCCTAAGCTCTAAATGTACTTTTTCTGCATTCATTTTACATCACATACATGCACTGATCCAACCTATACCATTACAGACCCATGTCTTTGGTTAAGATTGCATGGTGTCCATATTTTCCAAAAAAATATACTGATTTACTAAATATTAAATCTAATATAACTGGAATATTGATTTGTCTGACTATAGTGTGATCACACAGTGTGACACTCCTCAAATATAAGACCTTTTATTGTATTGTTTTTTTTTTATCTTGTCACTAGCCTTAAATTGCCCAGTTACAGGCTTGAAATTCTGGAATTGATCTATATTAAAAAACGAGGTTGACAAAAAACATGAAATACAAGTGCAATTAAACAAATGTCAAAGTAAATGTAAGGAAAAATGTAATTGCGTTTTTTATACTGTCCCACTTTTTTTGATTTGGAGTTACAATAAGAAATGTTTTTTTTTCATGGAGGCACTACTAAAAAAAAAGACATAATGTCATAATAACAACACCTATGATTTTTTTTGGAAATTGTGCTGCCTCCTTCACCTTCAGGAATAGTACCCATTTTGGCATTTGTAGTACCTACTAAAATTGAAGTGTATCTCACAGTTCTTCTAGATGTGGTTCAGCGTCACCTAAGCATGATTGTGTCTATTCAACATCTATCATTTTGAGATTTTCACTGCATACCTACACTGCTTGACTCTATTGAACTCTACCTGCTTTTTGCTACCTGGAATGTGATTTGTTTTCCACTACCACAGCTTCTTCCCAAATTGTAGCTTGTGATTTTTTACTGTTCCTGGATTCTTTCATTGATCACCAATGCAAAGAATGTAATCGTAATTTTACAAGATATTCTTGGCTGGATAAAAACAAATTGTTTGTGCTGGATGTCTGCACTGTGTAATGTAAGGTGACAACTCTCTCTGTAACCTCAATGTTTACATATTCTATTTTAGTTCCTGGTCAGGTTAACTGGAAACACAAGCATGGTTCCATGTAACACATTTTCCTAATGGGATATGTAAATGTTAAGTTGAGTCGAGATGAATCAAGTTGTGTAGGTACCATGCAGTGGAAATATCCACTGTTCCAGTTTGTGGTTTATGTTTCTAATTCTGCTTCATTTATTCCTATGGCTTGTTCCTATGTGCAGGATAATGCACAAGCCTATTCCTTCGGCACAGGAGGAAGGCACCATGAGCAACGTCACAGTCTTGGACATCACCGAGTCTGCAAGCCCAGGCATGGCGTCGGACGAGCCGCACCCGTATCCCCTCAGCTTCCAGGTGTCGCTCACCGGCTTTCTCATGCTGGAGATTGTGCTGGGCCTGAGCAGCAACCTGACAGTGCTGGCCCTCTACTGCACCAAGTCTAACCTGGTCAGCTCAGTCAGCAACCTGGTCACCATGAACCTGCACGTGCTTGACGTGCTGGTTTGCGTGTGCTGCATCCCACTGACGATCGTGGTGCTGCTGCTTTCGCTACAGGGTGACACCGTGCTCGTCTGCTGCTTCCACGAGGCCTGTGTGTCCTTCGCCAGTGTGGCCACAGCCGCCAACGTGCTGGCCATCACGCTAGACCGCTATGACATCTCTGTCAAGCCAGCCAACCGCGTGCTGACCATGGGCCGTGCCGCTGCATTGCTGGGGGCTATCTGGGTCCTCTCCTTTCTCAGCTTCCTGGTTCCATTTGTGGAGGTGGGCTTCCTGGGACCAGAGCCCACCATGGCCAACCAGACGGCCGTGGCACACGTCAATGAGTACTACACTGAGCTGGGTCTCTATTACCACCTAGTGGCCCAAATACCTATTTTCTGCTTCACGGTTGTGGTCATGCTGGTCACCTATTCCAAGATTCTCCAGGCGCTCAATATCCGCATTGGCACACGCTTCCACCATGGCTCGCAGAAGAAGAAGAGGAAGAAAAAGAAGACGAATGGATCCACACGGTGGAAAAAGGACATGTCGCTCATGGCCGCTTCGCCTCAGCAGCAGCCTGAGGCAGCAGACGGCTCACAGAGCAGTGGCACAACCCGGGGCACAGCACCACTGGGCATGCGCACTTCAGTGTCTGTAATCATCGCCCTGAGGCGTGCGGTCAAACGGCACCGGGAGCGGCGCGAGCGGCAGAAACGCGTCTTCCGCATGTCCTTGCTCATCATCTCCACCTTCCTGCTGTGCTGGACACCTATCACCGTGCTGAATAGCATTATCCTTAGTGCAGGGCCCAGCGACCTCACCGTCAAGCTGCGCCTGGGCCTCCTGGTCATGGCCTACGGCACAACGGTATTTCACCCGCTGCTCTACGCCTTCACGCGCCAAAAGTTCCAGAAGGTCCTCAAGAGCAAGATGAAGAAGCGGGTGGTGTCCATCATTGAGGCAGAGCCACTACCCACCAATTCAGTCATAAAGAATTCCTGGATTGACCCCAAGAGGAATAAAAAAGTGACATTCGAGGATCAGGAAGCCAGGCAGAAGTGTCTGTCCTCAGAAGATGTTGACTAGGAACTTATAACTTGTAGACATTGAAATATACAGTCTTATGCAAATGTTCAGGCACCGTTGGCCACATTTTGTTGTTGAGAAGTAGAAAACACATCTGCACTGTTAGAAATAGGGACTGTGAAGGAACATTTTGCTCACCAAAGTACAAACAGTGCAAATATATCCTCCTCACTAGAACAGCGTGATCCTTCAGGTACAGCAGTGTCCCTTAAATACAGGGGAAGATTACTGCCAAGGAAGTACAAATAAAGGTACCTTTAATAAAAGTATCGTTCATGGTAACACCCTACCGGACAGTTTTGTACAATTCCTGTGTACAAATCAAACATACATAGATGAACACAATATTTTTAGCAATTCCTAATGCATAGTTACATCATTTTCATGTCATTGAAAAAGAATAAATAATAATGATAAAAGTGTGGACACCTTACAGTGTCAGTATTTAACAGTATCACCCCCTTTAGCAGAAATTAAAGCTTGTAAATGCTTATTGTACCCAGTTTATAGTTAGGTCAGTTCTTCTAGTTGGAATTAATTCCCACTTTTCTCTACAGAAGGACTAAGATTTTGTGGCTTACTTGTGTTGTTTTGCTTGCACGGCTTGTTAAAGCTCAATCAACAAATATGCTATGGTTATGAGGTCAGGAGACTGTGAGTTACATTCCAAAAGCTTCCGCTTGTGTCTCTTCAGGCAGTCCACGATGGATTTTGAGGTATATTTTGATTCATTGTCCTGTTACAGAAGTCTTTTTCTAGCTTTAGTGTTTTAACAGATGGTTTGATGTTTTTATGCAGGACTTGCTGCTATTTTGTTGACTTCAGTTTTCTCTACACCTGTATAATATTGCCAGTGCCACTGGTTGCAAAACAACCGCAAATCATGGTAGATACATCCCCCTGCTTCACAGTTGGCAAGGTGTTCTTTTTAAGAAATGCAGTTTCTTTTTTCTCCAAATATATATAATTTTGTTTACTGTGCAGAACCTTCTCGATTCAACTTGGCTACACTTTTCTGCAGGCTCTTGTGTGTTTTGATTTATCTGTATTACCAGCCTGAGACCTTTTTTTGAAATCTTTAGACAGTGGTTAGAAGAGCATGTGTTTGATGCCTGTTACTACAAGGGTAAGACTGTATTGGAAATTGAATTTAGCTGACAGTTTCTAATTATCATTGGTGATATGCCTCAGGCCTGATTTGCTAATCAAGGTCAAAAACCTTGTAATGTGTAGTGTCAAAACATTTTCACACACCACACTGACAATGTGCATTTTACTGCTGTAAGACAACGTATCAGTGCGTTAGGATTTTTCCCACAAACTAAAGGCTGTGCTTATTATTTCTCAACAATAACAAAAAATCCAAGGGTGCCCAAACATTTGCATGAGACTGTACTTGTTGCCTCAAAACGTTCAGAAGTCTTCAGTCTGTCAAAGTAGGAAGAGACTGATACAAGGTCTTGATGTAGACAGAAGTGTATTAGATGTGCATATAGAATACAGTGTCAGTTTATTACTATTTATATGAACTTCAGATTTAGTATGACAGGATGACATTCACTGTGCTGAAAAAAAAGAAACACTGCATGCTTTTGTAACACTGTATATAAGTCAATATTGGAGATGTATAGTATACTCTATATGAAATACTCTATGTACCATTATTAGGATTCATAGGCAGAATATATCTATGTATTTGTAATAAATTAGGCCAAAAGAGACGACTGGAGTTCAACACGGATACATTTGCTTCTCTGTCCACAAGGAAGCGGCCCACCTTTGACCCTAGCTGATGTTTTATTTCACATTCTGGCTCTGCTCCTGTAGAGCTATTATACAGCAGCTCAAGCCAAGAGGTCAGCCTGAAATGGGACTGCAAAATTCATAAGAGACCAGAGCTACAAGCAGTTACAAACTTACAACTCAGGCCACTTAAACATAGACATAGTTTCCACTGGGGGAGGGAAAGAATATCAACCCATCCCCCAAAATGTAGTAAGCTCTTTAGCCAACCAGCTAAAGCTCAATTGTAATCTGGATGAAATACAATCGTAACAGGGGTTGACTGACAAAAATCAGTCAGAAAATATTACCATCACCCCATCTGAAAATATGCACTTTGTTGTTTGAGGACATGTAAAACATATTCAAATTCCTTGAATGTACACAAGGGAAATATCTGGCCCACTTCAACACTGTAGGACCTCAAGGCTACTCTTTGTGAGTGTTTTTACACCCATAGTTTGTTCGCTTTCATCCATGAGTCTTTAAACATGGAGCATTCCCCTCTTGGTTTGGTTTATTTTCACACAGGGAAAAACCATGTGAGAATGTTCTCTTTGCTTATTGGTCAGACCTGTTTGGGGCGGAGCAAGAAAGTAAATACAGGAAGAAGGCGCTGTGTTATAGATGAATGCATATTTCTGTAACATTTACCATAGAGCAACAAAAGAGATGGAATTTGTTTAAAGCTGCAGCTGCAAGTTCACACCACAAATGAAACACACCAAAAACTCCTCTAATGGGTCTTGTTGTGGTTATTTTGGTTCACATCGGAGTGTAAATACTGTTTTAACACCTGCCCAAAAAAAAAAAAAACAATGAACCCATTTTAACACTTTAATGTGCAGGTATAAATATGCCTTTATAAATAAGGATGCAACAAAAGGGTCATGAAGTGATGGCACAGAAGATCCAAAGACTATGAAAGACTATGTCTGTAATAGAGCTGTATGTAATTGCAAAGAACCTTAATATCAAGTGCGTCCAATTTGATGGAATTAAATCCTGCATCCAGAGCGGCCATTTGCAGATAAGATAATTAATCATTTGCTGTATGTTCAACAATTAATAATTTTCATTTTACTTAATATTTCTTATATTAGCTCCATATTTAGCTGAGGTAAAGCTATCCACCCTGTTGTGGTAAAATATTGCGGCAATTAAAAAAAGAAAAAAAAAATCTAAATGTATCATTGAAACAGAACAAAGTCACCATGTTTGAATTTCAACAAAAAGCAGTTTTCAGAAACACTGTCCAGAAAATAAAAATTAAAATACAAAGTGTTTAAGCTGGGAAAACTTTCTGTGTAGTCTGTGTATACATCTTATAAATATGATAGTCAAAATAAGTTGAAATCTTAAGGTATATTTTAGGGTTTAAGGGCCAAATAGCACAGTATTCTGATAGTGACCCTGTGAAACTAAGAGTATTTTTTCTACAGTATCCCTCCAAACCCTTTAGACTTAAGACTAACGTGTATTTTATGGGTATCGATATGCAGTTACTTTCTCCATACATAGTGAAGTTTACATGCATTTACTTTACTTTCAGTGCTGAGCATTGAGTGCACAGTGTAAAACAGTCTAATTTAGGATAACCCTCCACATCAATATTACAGTATGCCACGTGGCTCTGGCTTGTCCTGTATTTGCTCCAAGGGACACAGGCGTTGCGTCACACGGGGAATTATCAATGCTGAATAGGAGGTGGAGGCTCAGTGTTGGCACCCACAGGAGCATGAATTGCAGGGGGGAAAAATTCAATAATCAATCCCCTCAACACAAAACAAGCGCTGTACAAGATTCTTCAGTGTCAGTTCAGCATATGCACACACACACACACACACAAATGACGCAGACACCCAGACAAATGCAGATGCGAATGCTTTTGTCTCTACCGCAGGGGCCCGTTTCCTATTTGGAGCGCAGCTGTTTTGTGAGCTGGTGTGCTGCACGCCCAATAAAGTGCCACAGCTCCCCAACTGATCAAGGTCATTCCTGTTTTGACAGCACTCGAAAAAACATAATAAGGCATTCAGTCTGCGCAACATGGCCTCTGTTGACTTTCATAAGCTTTGTTTTTCAGAGCAATCAAAAAAGGTCATTAACACAAAGCAAAGCCCCCCTACCTCATGTTTACCAGGCTTAGTGCTTAAATGTCAGACACAGCTCCATTCCTGCCACTTTCAGCTAAAGAGGAGAGGGACACAAAGAGATGAAGCATATTTGGGAGCTCATTTGGCTTGGTTGAGTGAGTATGTACATGTACACTTATCGTCAAAAAAGTGTTGCACCCAGAAGGAATCAACCAACAGGAGTGAGGCTTAGTGGGTAGTCATGTCAAGCTGTAATGGAGATACTCAGACTGTCATGGAGCTACTGAAGTCCTGATTTTGTCTTGGTGGAGATGACCAATGAATTTGTGTGTGGCGGCATTGAGGTCAGTGCCAAGATCAGTAGTTTTTTTTCACATGTCCAGAAGATGTCCTGATGTCATGGTGTGGGAAGCAATTTCATCCGATGCCAGATTGGATGTTGGCTGGTTGGTCTTCGTTATAGGTACTTTAACAGCCCAGCATTAGGTACAAACTTTTCTGAACATACACTCTGGTGTGCTATTCCAAGAGGACAATGCTGCATACTATATACAATACTGCTGCTGCCTCAATTGTTTGTCAATTCACCATACCTATCCCTAATTGAAAATGTGGGGCTGGTATTGGACATTCTTCAACAGTTTACCCCTATCACAAAATCTGCAGAAACTGCATGGAAGCACATTCAAGTTGCATGGGATGGATTGTCGCAGGATACCATTAGGAACCTCTACATCTCCGTGCCGGGACACCTGGCAAGTGTTACACATGTTACAAACGCGTTACACACTATTTCTATATGTGTAGCTCAATAAATATGACAATGGGTTGATCAGTACAGTCTACATTTTCAATCATTTATTGTTCCTGGTAATCTTCATTCAGAATAGCCCTGCAATCCGACAATTCCTTCTGGGTGCAGCCATTCATTTTTTTTATAAGTGCATAAACCCATGAAGTGAATAAAGGAGAGAGAGAGCAAGAGCGAGCAAGAGTGAGCAGGAGTGAGAGACGGAACACAAGAGATACAGCGGGACTTGATGGGATTGTGTAATCTTCTGTGATTGTTCTGTGTATGAAGGTGTGTGTATGTGTGGCAGCTTTATCAGAGGGTGACAGGGTGTTACACAAAGGGAGCAGAGTGGGACAATGCCCCATAGCTCTGAGAGTCTCACAGGGCAGAGAGGTAACATCACTCTATCTCCTTTAAGCCAGCTCTGTGTCACTGCCGTCGTCAGGTTATTGGATTTCATCAGCTGTTTCTTGGAAAAACATAACACTCCATTGCACAGTCTCTGATTACTGTTTGGCTTCTGCTACAGCGCTGATTTTAGATGCAAAATAGAAGCTGGTTTAGTCATTCAGAAGTGATTAAGGACCCTGATATGCCTAAATACTCTGGAGGACTTTTTAGAATGGCTGCTAAAAAAAACAAAAAAAACCTCTGAAACCACAGCGCACCCTTGTGGGGAAGAGGGGCAGAGCTTTTGTGTTTGGAATGAGTTTTTGGCAGGCTAGATTGATCTCTCTTTTTCTCTCTCTCCTCGAAATATAGGTCATCCACACACTCTCTCACTCTCACACACACACATTCACACACACTCTTACTTTAAATTGCAAATGACACAAATCCTCACAATTTCACAGAGAAAAATGACAGGATTTTTACTCTCCTTAATGAAGGTATTTCATTTCCTTCCTTGGCACGCAATATCTCTCACATCTCTTGAATTTAAAAAATAGGCTTTCGGCTCAGCTCTTTCAGCCGTGATAAAAGTAAAAGAAAAAAAGGCACGGTTCTTTATTCTTCCTGCTGACTGGAAGTGTAGTTTCAGTGTCAAAATATTTCCTCAGACTGGTGGGTGGAAAGTAAAGAATAAGCCTTGTTTGCATTGCATTGTCATGCAGATAATCCGTATGAAAATATCTGTAGTGTTGTTCCTTGGCCAGTTTCTTCACATTCTTGCAGTAGAGAGAGGAACACTCTCACTCACAGATTGAAGATAAGGTCTAGCTGGTAGTAAGGCTCTTCTTGTTCAGGTGGTGTGTGCTCTCATTTCATGATAATATTTCTGTTGATCTTGGGAATCAGTTATTAACCACCTGTGCTCACCTTTTTGTTCTGAAAAAAAAGAACAAAGAAAAATAAGTATTGGGAATATAATATTTTCCTTAATGCTTTTTTTTTTTTTTTTTACCTTTTCCTTATTGTTTCCCCAGTTCATTCATTTCCAATTCCCACCCTCAAGCTAGGACCCCTCCATCACACAGTGCAACCAGTGCAGGGAGGGTGATGGCTAGCATGTGCTTTCTCAAGTTGTAACAGCTACGAACAGATAAACATGCTTGGAGAGAGCTAAATGTTGATTCTGCCCCTTTTTTTTTAATGACAACCCCTCGCCTATAACACTCACTATCTAATTTATCAGTCTTTCTGTTTCTCTGTATACTTTGCTAGCCTAGGTCATTCTCAGCACTGCAGTGATGTAATGGTGGTGTTGTGGCAGGAGTGGATCAGGCACAGCAGTGCTGCTGGAGTTTTTAAACACTGTGCCCAGTCACTCACTGTCAACTGTATAACACATGCATGCTTAGCATGTCCACCTTGTCAATGTAAAGACAATGAAGCACTTTAGCTGCTGCACAGGAAATGTTGGTCGTCCTCTAGTTCTTTATTAGTGGCCACAGGATGCTGCCCACAGGACGCTACCTACAGGAAGCTCTCACAGGATAGCAGGTGTTTCAAAACACCAGCAGCACAGCCGGGTCTGATCCACTCATACCAGCACAACACACACTAACACACCAACACCCTATCATGTGTCACTGCAGTGCTGATAATGATCCACTACCTAAGTAATACCTGCTATGTCATGCTTCATGTGCTCAGAGGAGCTGAAAAAATAAATATACAGTAAGTTTGAAAGCAAAGTAATCATGGAGGTAGTCATTAATATACAAAACAGGTCTAACTTTTTGCGCAGACCTATTCAGGTGTTAGCAGAACTAGAAAAGTAGGTCAATGGAAAAAAAGCATCTCTCCCAAACATCCCTATGAAAAATAGAGCATGAAATTGGGGTATACCTGTTTAGCGTTGTCCACACACTGGATATAGAGCGAAGCAATGTTGGAGCAAGTCAGAGTCTTGCCTGTATTCATCATGTAGCATTTCAAAATCTCACTCTGCAGCTCTGAGCAAACTGGCTTTATCTGGGACCTCCTAGGGTGACAGAATATGAGAAATGGAGGCAGCATTATAAAGTGATTGAGAGAGAGAGAGTTTGGCAAAGTGCAATTTCCATACAGCTGAAGCAAAGGTACTTTAGGTTCTGTGCACATAATAAGAATGCAGTTGCCCAGGATGGATTTTAAGGGCCTATAAAATATTCCATTTACATAAGTGTTCAGACCCTTCAGAAGCAATGGCAGCAACAGAAGTATAAAATCTTCTTGGAAATGATTTCACAAGCTTGGCACATTTTTCTGTTGGAAGTTTCTTCCAATTTTCTAGGAGAATTTGTTCAAGCTTGACCAGGCTGGATGAGACGTGCCAGTGGACAGCCATTTTCAGATCTCACCAGAGATTATCTGTTGGGCTGGCTGTCTGTTTGGTCCAGACCCTTGCAGGACCCATATATTTCTCTCTATATTATTCAGCCTGCATGTTTTATTTTATCCTGAGTAGTTTTTCAGTCAATGTTGCAGAAAACAGACAATTCTCAGACAATTCCACTCTCTATACTCATTACACATACCTATTACTTAACTAACTATAGAGCCAAACTTACATCCCTGGTGACTACAGTACAATTAAGTTGCACCAAAGCTCTACAAGTGCAAGTGTCATTAAAGGGTCTCAATATTTTATGTAAATAGAATATTTTCGTTTTTTTTTTTTTTTAGAACCTTTCCAAGCTTTATCGTTATTGTGGAGTTTTGTGTGTAGATTGATGACAAACAATCAGTGGAATCACTTTTAATGTGAGTTTGAAACTGTAGAAATACAGAAAGGGTCTAAATACTTTCAGCAATATATAATCTACGAATATTCGTTCTATCCGAGGTTAGCACACTCGATTTTTTTCATTATTGGAAGTGTTTCAGTCTGGCCTACATATTGAATGAGGCAAAATACAGATTAGTTAATCCAGAGGACATTTTTTTCTATCTATCTATTACACATGCACAACTAAAAAAACCTGTTTCTAATCTAAGAAAAATAAAGAGTTATGACTGTTACATAAAATGCTGGCTATGAGCCCTTTAAGACTATACAAGAAAAGCACCAGCACTTAAAGGAATACTCTGACGTCTGTACTTCACCACTGGTTATGCAGACAAGTAATGAACTAATATTCAGATTTGAATAACACTGAAGTGGCTTTCCAAGGGAATATGCTATTTTGAGCACAGAGCACATATTATGGCTGACTCACTTGAAGCGATTGTGAGTGTCCTCCAAACCCTTTCTGAAGTTTTCTGCTGTAACTCTGGTGAACTGTGCAGTCTGCATGATGAGAAAGAGAGACAGGAATCCAGGTAAGACCATGAACATAAGGGCTACAGTGGAAAACATATACTAAAAGCATCAATATATTACCGGTATGTTGATTATTGAACCTGATTGAGGACTCATTTGACTGGTTTGAAAATAAAGAAGTTGTGTGTGCTAAAGAAATGTTATTTCTTACTTTCTCCTCCAGTTTGGTAATCTGATTTCTGTACAGTATATCCTGCTTTTCCAGTTGTTTTTCTCTTTCCTCCACCTTCTGAATCTGTTTTGGAATGAAGAGAGGTTTTTCAGTATATAAAAACAACACAAATCGCTGTGAAAATGCTGAGACTCTACAAAAGTCTACTGAACAACTGCAATCTCTATAAAAATATATGTAACAATATATCTGAAAGCCATGCTGCATTATTACTAGGCTTTATGCCTAATAATAAATTCAGTAAATGGACTTGAGAAGTCAACAATGCTTACCTTTCTCTCCATCCACTGAAATACAGCAGCATTTTCAGAAAAAGAAAAAGAATAAAAATAAAGAACAAAGGAAAAGTCAGAAAGAGCCAAGAAAATTATGAGCCAGACCAAAAGCCACTAATGAAGTAAAAATATCTAAAGGTGTTACATAAACAAAGCGTAATTACATAAGATGTAAGATGCAATAACAAAGCAATTAAAGTGTAGCTGTAGATTAGATTATGCAGATTAGACAGAATTAAAGGCAATCTCTCCATTAGCAAACAATCTGATGGAAGGTTATACAAGCTGTAGTGTAAAACTGACAATATATATGCACAAAAGCAGAAACAGAAGAGTACACAGAAGTGCACACACAGACTCCCACGCACACACATGTATTGTGCAGCTGCTCCGACCTCAGTTTGGCTTACATAATACTGAGCTACAAGACGCTCATCCTCAGTGTTCATGCGCTCCTGCATAATAGCATCTTTTAGAGACTGCTGAAGGGCTTGTTGCTCTCCTTCCAGAACCTTCTGAACCTCTGCCTGGATCTGCAGCTGAGCTTTGGCCCCGGCCTCTGCCTCCGCCTTAGCTTTCTCCTCCTCCAATCTAGAGCAAAACAAATACACACATCAATACATACAGTTATGGATGGAAGTTTATATAAGCTCATTATGAAGGCATGAATGCTGCGGCAATATTGGGCTTTCAAAAATAAATTTTCTTTTAACTGTAATTTGAGAACAAAAAATAGGTTGTATGGTCAAGATAACCAGAGGTATGTTTGGTGGAGTATACTCGAGACACTCATCTGCAAGTTCACTGATTGTAGCAACTGTTAAGCATGGTGGTGGTAGCATAATGTTCTGTTGATGGAATAATGTAAAAAGTGGACTATTTAAAAAATCTTTAGCATAACCTTAATCTATGAGCCAGACATAATTTGATGTATTAATAGGACAACAAGATCAGAAGAATTAACTAATCAAGCACATCAACCTGGTCAGGAATTAAATCTGAATTCTGGCAAAATATTTTTGATGACTTTGACAATGGGCATTGTACTAAATATTAGGCACTCTATGTATAATTGCGACCCTAGCTGTGTTCCAAGGCCTTGGCTGCAGCCGGAAGGACGGGTCCTAAATGCATGATGATGCCATCAGAAAGGTCCTGCCTTTTGCGATTGCGGCACAAAACGCGTATGTTCTTTTATTTATTCGTGGAATTATTTACATTAAAATAAAAATGTTAACTAACTCTGCCCTGGAGGCTTCATTTTTTGGGCAACTTCTGTTTCAATTCTGCTGTTTTGTTCCTGCTTGTGCAAGCACAGACAACTGTGGGTAACCAAGGGCTGGGACAGACACATCAACTGTATCCTAGAAATAACTAGGATAAGTTATTAGCAGGGAAATAAGTGTAATATTTCCCTGCTGTATATGAAGGGTCCTTCACTTACAAAGAGCCTTCTATACTGTAGCATCCGAGAAATGCAGCCTTTACATTGACTGGCATCCTACTGTAGGTAGTTAGGCAGCCCTTGTGCTGATTCCAGACATTCCCTGAACTAAATATATAACTTGGGCACTGATTTTTTTTTTCTTTTGAAAATATATGTTGTACACATTCTGCACCAATACAAAAACAAAAATCACAAAAGCCCAAAATTGTTATGATATTCATGTGCTTGAAAAGGTTTCGATATACTTTTTTTAAAACACAACATAAGCACACAGCTTTAATCGTGTGCAGATGCTCCTCTTACTGCTGCTGAATCTTCAGCTTGGCTGTCTTCATCTCTTCTTCCAGCTGTTTCTGCAGTTCATCCCTGATCTGCTTCCTCAGTTCCTCCTCATTTACTAAATGAAAGAGACAGGAAAGTGGTTGTTCCTGTAGATCAGGGTCAGCAGAGTGCAGATTATTGGCTGTTGTGGGTGTGTTTTCTTGGCAGAGATTGATGTGTGCAGGAAAGTCATTAATCATGAAAGCGTGTATGCTCATAAAATGAGGCAAAACATGCTATTTTAAATCAAACAAGTGTCTGTCCTAATGTACGCTCTTACAGATGGGTTCTTCAAGGGTTCTTAAGTAAAGGAAACATTTGTATATGAAAAGATGGCAGCTCAAAAACTCTTGAAATTATTTACTGGACAAACATCTGCCTATTTAATAGTTTCTTCTGAAATGAAGAGTGTTGAAAAGAGTTTACAGTGTAGTTATGGGAGTAACTGTCGCTACAGTCCAGGGAAGAAGGTTTCTACTAGATTTTGTAGCATTGCTGTGAGGATTTGTTTGCAATCAGCGACAACTCAAGCACACCAACCTGGTCAGATTCAAACAGTTTTCTTGCAAAAGAAACATTTAACTAAATACTGCATAATACATAAATAATAATGTAAATAAATAATAATGATAATGAAATAATAATAATAAAATAATAATAATTGATAATGTTTATTGTTTAATGTTGTCACGTAGTAAAACTGAAGAATACAATGCTTCTAGGGATGCCCTATACAATAAGTTGCCAGCTGTACATTGTACAGCAACATTTGAGAAGAAAAAAAACAATTGGTTAGATTAAAGATGTTTCCCATGAATTTAAAATCATATAAAATCCTCTACAATCAGAAGCTTCCTAAATTATACCCAATAATAGACTGCAAGTAAAATACAGTATAGAATCTTCTCAGTACATTTAAAGCAACAATTTGAACTCCACTTGCTGAGGCAGAGTTCATATCTTAAGTAAATATAACCTAAATTTGCCACTTCACTTACTGCAAAGCAGGACTTTATGCTAACTTAGAACAGCAATGCAGTAACTTTGCAGCATTCCTGATGCCAGTATTTTACTGTCCACGTACAGTGTGTTGCATGCTATAATTTTATGGTAATATTTTAGTAATAGCTTTACAGTATTTAATTGTCAATTCATTTCATATACATATGTTTTTGTAAAAACATATTACAGCATTATAATGTAATTATTTATGCCAAAACCTACTCTAAAAGGCTGTTATACTCTGTAATTTGTTTACAGTAAATGAGTATTTTTGTACACAATATTATGCTGTATTTTGTTCTCCAGAGTAAGTTATTTTGAATTTTTACAGTGTGTGTATCATTTTGACCCTGCAGATGGTAGGATGGGTCCTCGAAAGGCAGTCCTACTTAGGCTCTTATTGGTCACTATATTAGTACTATATAACAACTTTTTTTTAAAATAAGAGTGCACATTTAGAGCTGGATTGGGCAGCTTTGGATGTTATTTGACGATGTAAAGATGTGTCAAACTATGCTGTGTCAATAGATAACAGAGCATAGACTATATCATAGACTATAACTGTCATGACCTGTGGTGCATTGAATGTGAACACATCATTTTCATTAAGGCTTGTACAAACACTAATTATTTATTTAATTTAAATATTGGATGTTTACATTTAGGGCACATTACGTGCATAAATGTTTTTAAGACATAAATGCAAACCCAGTCTTACCTACAGCCTGGGGTGATGATGGAGAGGCTAGTGGAGTTAGCGTATCAGTAAGAGGAGTCAGCATAGAGAGAACATCAGGCTCTGCAGTAGGAGCAGAAGCTTGTGGAGCTGAAGTCTCTTCAGTGGGAGTTGGTCCCCTCTGCCCCATAAAGGGTAGTTCAGAAGGTAGGACCAGTGTAGAAGAGGACTGAGGGGGTGCTAGCTCCTCCACAGATTCAGCTGTAACAGGAGGAGGAGGCACTGGTGCTGGTGCAGTGAATGGTGCATCAGGAGATGGAGTTTTAGATGCAGCAATTTCTTCAGCAAGCGTGTTTGTAGGGAAAGGCTCAACAGGTACAGCTGTGGACTCAGTAGTTGCAGGTGGGACTATGGATTCTTCATGTGATGAAGGAGGTGTGACTCCAGTACCAGCAGGGACAGCTGTAGTTCCTCTTAAGGAGTCTGTATGCTGAGAAGTTGCTGCACTTTCCTGAGATGAAGGAGAAGACAAAACTGCTTCTACAGTAGGTACTGTAGATGGAGCTGCAGGCGGAGGTGGTGCAGGAGTCTCCTGACTCACAGAAGCAAACGGTACAGGCACTTGGAGAGGTGGTGTCACCAGAGAACTGGCATAAGAAGGATGATGAGGCAATATGTGTCCCAGTGGCTCAGTAGGGGACCAAGGCACGCCAAGATTCAGAGGTGGATGTGCTTGTTTATTTGATTGAGGGCGTTGTTTTGCTGCTTTAGGAGATTCCTTCATACGATCAATCACACGATCTGTTAGCTGTCAATAAAAGACAATAAAAAAAAAACAATAAAAGATGTGTTCACATTAGAAAAACAGCCTAACCTATGAGTTACATGTATCATGTAAACTGAATAATAAGTTTACAAAACAATCAATATCTTCTTTTTTTGATGGATGGCCACAAACAAGTTGTTTTTGTTTTCTTTTTATGTTTTTAGGTGTAGTAAGAAATATGTGACTTTTTCTCGCTGGAAAACTACAACTCTTGAGTTTTAAAATGTCAGAAAGGTGTGTTTATGGGTGGGCAATATTGCAGTATTTTATTGTGATAAATGTCATTGTGATAGACATGTATCTTGGAATTTTGTGGGTATTCTTACTGAATAATGAACACTGACGAACTGCACATTTCATTACAAAGAAATATTAAATTAGATTTATTGTCACTTTACATAAGTGCAGGTGTACAGGTGAGTTAAAATTGTAAATGCATGAACCCACTTAGTGTACAGAAAACAATATATCATCGCTCTCCAATGAAAAAGAAGTACCTTAATTTTTGCTGATTTTTTGTTTTCTACACAATTTAAAAACACAAACTGTCCCTTACAATGTGTCAACATTTCTTAATGACTGAACCAATAGAAAGTCTCCAAAATGACCTGGAATAAACACTGACTTCCATTAAATGTTAGGAAGGTTGTATCTCTCTTCCGTAAAGTTCGTGTTTTGGAGATACAGGTTTTTTTTTTGTGCAGTGACAATATACAACATAAAGTAAAATAAAAATAGAAAATACACACTTAACTCATTATATACACATTAACTTACACTACAAACATACAAATACAATATTGCACGGGTGAATTGAGAGGGATAGTATGTTAATGTGAATATATAGAGGTTACATTGCTATTTACAGGTGCGTATAGGACAGTTTAGTTCTTGCAGTGTAATTATCACATAGTGATTTAAGAATATGCTTCTACTGGTACGTATCCTCACTGTTAGTGTCTTAAACTTGTTTTTTCATTGTGATTAATCACATACATATTTAATTCTTGGTGGGTGTTAGAAATGCACAGTCCTGACTGTTACATGACTGTGTCATATATAGACACTATTCACTTGGGTGATCACTGTGCTAAACAGAGCACTCTGTACTTGTCTGAACACACCCCTCTCCCTCTTTCTTCCACTCTGCCTCTTTCCTCCTTTCTCTTTATTTATTTTTCTTTCCTTCTTTATTTTGCCCTTTCTGCCTCTCTCCCACTCATCATCATTCTCTCTCTCCTTCCCTCCTCCCTGTCTATCTTTCTTTCTCCCTCTCTCTTTTTTCGTTCTCCCTTTATCTCTCTCCTTTTCTCTTTTTTTCTCTCCCACTGTCTCCTTCTCCCTTTTTCTCTTCCTTTTATTTGCCCACTCTGCCTCTCTCCCTTTCTCTCTCCCACTCTCTTTTTCTCTCTCTCACTGTCTGCTTCACCCTCTCATTCTCCCATATTCTTTCTTTCTTTTATTTGCCCCCTCTGCCTCTCTCCCACTGTCTCTTTTTCTCACTCCTTCTCTTTATTTGCCCCCTCTGCCTCTCTCCCTTTCATTCTCTTTTACTTTCTCTCTTCCACTCTGTCTTTTTCTCCCTTTCTCTCCCTCCTCCCTGTTTGTCTTTCTTTCTTTTTCTCTCTCCCTACTTCATTCTGCCTCTCTCTTGCTTTCACTCTGCCTCTCTCTTTCTCTCTCACCCACTCTCTCTTTTTCTCACTCCCTCTCTTTATTTGCCCCCTCTGCCTCTCTCCCTTTCTTACTTGCTCTTTTACTTTCTCTCTTCCACTCTCTTTCTACCTTTCTCTCCCTCCTCCCGGTTTGTCTTTCTTTCTTTTTCACTCTCCCTACTTCATTCTGCCTCTCTCTTTACCTCCGTCTCTCTTGCTTTCACTCTGCCTCTCTCTGTTTAATAAAGTTGTTTAGTGAGGAACTCACCCGGATGCCCTTCACCACTGTAATAACCTCTTCATCCTCGAGTCTCGAGCTGCTGTTTCCCCCCATGTTATGTGTGAAGCGGCGGTCAGCAGGTCCCTCTGTACCTCAACATAAGATTAAAAGTGTTGAGATTTTGACACTGCACACATTCAGGTCCTGCACCCAGAGTGGAGCCCCAGACCCTGCCCTGCCCCCCCTCTCTATAAAAGCTTTCCCCATTGGGTGAGTGAGCTGAGCGCCTGTAATAACTGTGTGTATTGGTCTCCAGCAGGAATGGGCCTGAGGGCAGCAGATCTTTCACACTCACTGGAGCGAGTCTTTCTCAGTCCAAAAAACAACACACTATACATAGCTACTGCATGTTCCTCACTGAGGAGGACCCTGCTAGTAGTGGTGTAGGGTAACATGTCCCCCCATGGAATTATGGGGTCAAATCTAATGTCAACACACTGGGGTCAATATCCCAATATCCCAACGTGCCTTCTGTGTCTACAGCTTACAAACACTATATAACAACACATTTTATAGATTTACATTATTATATTTTTGGTGTGCATTTAAATTATTAATTTAGCTTTTTTTTCTTTTTTTACACATCCTATCTAAAAATGCCCTGTCCACCCTGTCATATATGGATAACAGCTCCTTTAAGAAAGTGGCATTTATGTTTTTTACATATTATATTATTATATAATATATTATATAATTTTTTTATATTATTATATTATAAAAATATATAATATTATTATATTATATAATATATATTATTATATATTATATTATAATATTACATATTAGTGACATCACAACCTTATTAACATACGTTGAGATCAAGCTTTAGTTCTCCACCCAGTCAAGGACAAATATCTAGAGCTAATTAATAAAAATAATTGTAGAAAAGCAATGTGTATTAGAACAACCTTGTCAGAACTTAATCACATGCCAAGTTTCATTCAAGTTGTATTAAGAAACGCATGCATGCCCAGACATAAAAATAAAATAAAAAGTGATTAAACTGGGGTATATACATATAATTTGAACATTACTGTCAAAAAAGTAACATCTTTTTTTCTGAATACTTTTTGGTGCAAGTGGGTTTTTTTCACCCATTCAACAATAATACATTACAGCTTAATATTATAGGGTAATATAACTCCAAAAACTAAAATAGACCAAGGGAACATTTCAAGAGTCTATTCTACAGTCATTTCTCATCACTGTTTGTAATGACCTGGACACATATAGATATTTTAATAAAACGTGTAAATAATATGTAAAGCATAGATAAGTATTTCCTTTTAAACATTTATTTCCTCATAATTCCCTGCCGTTCCTCGGTTGTTGTGTGCAGGGTCATGCAGGATCATCTAGTACATTATAAAGAACCCTGCCCTGCAAATTTTACTGCTTGAACTGTGATAACACTCAATAATGGACAGAAAATGAGTTGATTAGCTGGATCAGGTACACTAAAACGTGCACAACAGTGGGCCACCAGGACCAGGGTTGCGAAATATTTGGGAGTGATGCCTTGGGAATGCTAATTGCTCACACCTGTATATGTATGTAAGGTTTTATCTTGTAAGCGAGGGTGAACACTGACCAGCATGCTCATGAATAAATAAATAATAAATGAAGCAAACCTTAGAAATCAGAAATGTGGGTGAAGAAAGGAAATTGTGCACATTTATTTTCATATCACATTATTCCTTTAAAAGCAGAGAAAGTGACAAGACACCGTCATAGATTAAGAAACACACCATTTTAAATTTAATAACAGAGAATGTGGAAAAGTGAACAACATAATATGGGGAGCAGTGCAATGAGACGAGATGCCAAAGCTCTTTGTCAGTTGAGCTTCATAGTGTAAAAACAACATCCTGAGAGGACCAAATACAAAAATATACAGTACATGAAGTCTTCAAAATGATGATTCAAAAATTATGATTTATAAATCAAATTTTAAAAGAAATGCCAGACCAAAATCTTGGCCCTTAATTTAAAAAAGAAGTACTCATTTTCTTAAGTAAAAGACAGTCTAACATACAAACTGCCCTGTCAGTTAAAATAAATCACAAATAAAAGTAGAAACATGTCAACATGTAGGCTACTCTACATGTTCTTAATTTATACCAGCAGAGCAATCAATCACCACCATTATTGTATACTCTTTAATAAAAGCCCTAAATAACCATTAACATATTGACAAACTACCAACCAGCCACGACTAACTGTTTGCCATTAAGTATCATACATTTTGCGTATCTCCCCTAAAATGATCAATAATGAAGCGTAGGCCTGTCAAAATAATTGAGTTACTGACTTATTGTACAATATATGGATAAAATCTTAATAATTTTTTGCTGATCTTTAAATTGCCCATTATGTTTTTTTTAGCAACATGAGCCCATCAATGCAAATGGGCCGGTATGTTCAAAAAACAGTTTTATTAATTTATATTTCCATTGTCTAAATATTCACAATAGCTAAAAGTTTATTGCTATTATTTTATCGTTAGATCAGAGGCATAAAATTACCTTAAAAGGACAAAAATACTTTTTACCGCAATTATTTTTGGGACCATACAGTGCCTAAACAAAAATTTGTTACTGGTGGCAGATCTACTGTAGTGGATTTTGGAAATTGTTTTGTTTTACCTTTCGTAGTCCTCTCACACAACTGGTAATAAGAGCAAAGCTTAGTTCTGTTCCTTCCTCTGAAACACAGCCTTGGTCCCATTTTAGCAGTGGAAAAAAGGCCGTGGAGTAAGCGATCAATCAGACTCTACACACAAAGCCAGACTACACACCTTTCTACAGTCCTGACCTATTTACACGATAGCAGGCATACTTTCAGAGCAGTGAAACTTTACTGCCGACACAAACAGATTCTCACACACACTCTAGAGGAGGTATCCTGTTTATATTAATCTTTTTCTTTACTCTGCTTTCTTTTCTAGTTTGTCTCCTTTCATTGCAGTTCGGATGCTGGTCCACACCTCTGTGTATAGCAATGTGCCCAAGAAGACCACCGCTGTGCCCACCCAATGCCAGACTGTGAATGGGTTCTGGAAGTACAGGATAGAGATGATGAGGCTCAGGAACTTACGGAGCGTCACTACCAGCGTTACAGTTAGGGACGTACACTCGGTGGTCAGAATGAACACACCCCGAATGCATACATATCTGAGCAGGAATGTGAAGGAACACAAAGTTCAGGTGAGGAGTGTACAAATCCAAAGATGCATAAAGGTCACACCACACCTGAGTCTTCTGTGAATTTCTTCTAATACAGCATACAGTCTAAAAACAATACTGAAAAGCCCTACCTTATATATCAAAGGATACTGTGTAATTACATTCATCAGTAAATAAACCCACATTACTGGTACATGTTGACCAATCACAGGGATTTCCACAGGAGCTTCAGAAAAAGTAAACAGGAGAAAACAGTGTTAGGTAGGTTTACAATTTTTTACAGTACGTTTGTTACTGCTGTAATTTATGACGAACATAAATTACCATAACATTTGCATGAACAAAAATAAAATGAAACCACAAAAAAATTAAATCCAACCATCTTAATCCAACCTGCTGTTAAGTTATATGAACTTTATCTTCTATCTGTGGCATATTTACATGACATTGGGACAGCAGCACTATGTCACCAATAGGTGCAACTTAAAGTAGCTCATGTTGAATTCGTTAGAAATTGTGTCCACAAATATTTGGTCATGTAAAATAATATGTTTATTAAGTAAACCTCTGCAGCAGTACATAGAAGATCACTACTGCCACTAAATGACATTCTGGTCTGCATCAGAACAGTGCAGGGATTGTGCTGGTTTCCCAGGCAATGTAAGCGTGGCTAATTTTGCTCATGTGGACATCCAGATCCAGCCGTGTCCCTGCTGTGATCTAACTCTAAAGCTCCAGAGCCCACCCCAGGAGCTAACAGCCCACCCGGCTGAAAAAAATATTGGGGAAAAGACTCACTGCTTTGACTGAAGAATATCGCATGGTTATAGATGTTAGTTGAGAGCAGCAGAAACCCTGGCAATGGAAGACAATGCTGAAAGAAGCAGAAAGATCATTTTAAACCCAAAATGAAAAAAAAAAAAAAAACATAATACATTTACAAAAAGCAATTAATTGAAATCTTACTTACATTGTAGAAGAGAGCCTCTTTAGAGTGCTTTCCATACTGCTTGTACAGAGTCTCTTGAAAAATGCCCATTCTTGCCGACATTAGCAGCGCAAATGTCAGCATGCAAATACCTTACATAAATACAGAAAATGTTACAAGCAAAAACATGCAAATGCCATACATAAATAAATAAGTTGTTATTAATAATAATAATAATAATACATCTGTAACAAAAACAATGTCTCTTAATATTTCACTTTTTACATAATTTGATCCTTACATTATGCCTGCATTTCATGATAAATAAAATAATAAAATTCACCGCAAAGTGCTTACCTACAAGCCACTGTAGGAAAGTATAAACTCCGTCCTCTTCTGTAGAACCCTTTTGTGCACTCTGTGTAACGGAATTAAAGTCAACATTTACTTGCCATAATATAATTAACTTGTTTTTTTTTTGTTTTTTTAAACATATTTTTGAATGAAACATGCTAAGGAAGTGCAAGCTAAGTTAGCTCATTTTTGTTTATTGATAGGTGGAGTTTGTGCCAGGGAGAGGTAAAACATTATATTATTAAATATAAACATGTGATTTCTATTATAATTAAAATGTAAAACTTCATAAAAAAAACAGAAGACAATTTAGACACAGCAAAATTTAAACTACACTTATTTAAAGACAACAGAAAAACAAGAACTTTGAACAAGAACTCTTATGAAACAATGCTTCATAAGAGTCATTAACTAAAAATCGAGCAAAGTATTTTAGATTGACTTTACACATAAAAAAAAACAATCTGGTTGTCAAGACAAGGATAAAACAACAGAACAGGTGCAGACATACAAGTTTTTTTTAAGGTAAAGCATCAAAGATATATTGTCACTGTCAAGCAAAAACTGCATTTTCATAATGGCAAATTTACACTTTGAATAAAAGTATTCTTTGAGCATTTCTATTTTTACTGATCCATTCATCATTAAACCATGACTTAAAGGAAGCATAAATATTAAAAGATTTACATTACAATCCAAGAAAAAATAATAAAACAAATCTAGATTTATTGCACAACAGCAACAAAATAAAAAAACAACACTCAAACTACTGTTTAGGGCACCATTTACTTATTTTAGTCACAGTGTAAGAGGAACAGTGTAAAACTGAATGGAAGTGTATGCAATACTCACCACTTGTTTTGCAGACATGATCGTGCAGATAAAAATGCCTATCGATACCAGAACTATGGAAAGGTATTTGCTTGCTGAATACCTTTATTAGAAAGAAATCATTTGATAAGTAATAAAGTACACTGTAATGCATCAAATGGTATAATTACCTACATGTAAAAACGACAGACATAAAAGCATTGCACATATTGTTCCAATAATTAAATTAATGAGATGATTAATAAATAAAGCTGAAACTGGATTAGGTGGGTAAAGAAAATGTATCCAGTATATGTAACCAACCTTTTTTTCAATATGATGATACCCAATATCATGTTGGCTATTAATGAGCCCTGAGAAGGAAGATATTTACATCAATTATAAAATTAATTAATAAACCAGACACATATACCAATTAATTAGATTACTGTCTATAAAAAAGATATGCAAGAGACATGACTCACAGATCTGAAGATCATGTGCAGGGGCATTGCGATGTTGAAGTTCAGGGCGTAGTTGTTGATCACACTTACAGTGAAGAACATGGTCACCATTATCACATAGTTACTGCAAAAGTGAAACAGAGAGTAAATATCTAGCAGACAACTTAACCAAGCTTAAACCAATAAAACCATGTGTTAGGCTGAGTCATTCAAGTCAATCAAAGGATATTTAACAACAATACAGCTCTGATAAGATAATACACTGCGTGGCCAAAAGAAAAAGTGGATCACTACCTGGAGATAACTAAGTAAATGATGTGGGGTTAATGCTGCAGTTGGTCAGGTTTAGGTTCAGCAACAGTATGTGCTGAAAGAATGAGATCAGCTGACTACCTGAATATACTGAATATAGACCTGGTTATTCCATCAATGGATTTTTTTCTTCCCTGATGACACGAGCATATTCCAAGATGACAATGCCAGGATTCAGGGGGCTGGAATTGTGAAAGAGTGGTTCAGAGAGCATGAGATCAGAGTCCAGACCTTAACCTCATTGAGAATCTTTGGGATGTGCTGGAGAAGGATTTGTGCAGCGGTCAGACTCTACCATCATCAATGCTGCAAGATCTTGGTGAAAAATTAATGCAACAGTGGATTGAAATAAATCTTGTGACATTGCAGAAGCTTATTGAAACAATGCCACAGTGGATGCATGCCGCAATTAAAGCTAAAAAAAAAAGCAAAATATTTTTTTGGCCAGGCAGTGTACATAAAGAGAATATAGTGGACTTTTTAAAACAACATTCACTAACTACATGGCAGGATCATTTGTACTACACAGACTAGCTACACAGACTACATGTGCTAGCTATGTGTACAGCAGCTGACATTTACAGAGCTGGCATGCTCTTGCTGATGTGTCTGATACCTGATAGGTATGGCAGGTTTCTTGCGTCCAAAATTCGTTTGGAAGACGAAGCCTTCAAGGGCAATAAAGGCAAACTGGGCGAACGTGACGATGTTTCCACATCCTGGGAATTTCCTGCAGTTTCGAATCACACATGAGTTAAATCGGCTCTTAACATTAAGTCACGTTATTGAGGAACTTCACAGCAAACTTACTAAAACACTTCCATTCAGTACACAGGCCTGTTATAATTAGACACACGCTAAACACTTATTGTAGTCTTTATGGCTGTATTTGGAAGCAAGGTGGTAATTAAGACACTACAGCCTCCACCACAATAATCTCTCAGAGAGCTTCTGCAGCCAACCACAGCTGCAGCTTTAGAGAAGTTACACTTACCTCACCAAAAGTTCCAGAAACACAACATTACTGCAGCACCCAGCAAACACCAAACTCACTGCAAAGGCCGTATTCATCTTTACACACTCCAAACGAGGCTCCCCACCGCGTTACACTGACTGGCTAAACCAAACCGACCCACAGCATATTGATAAATACACTACCAGAGCTTTTCAATGAAACGAGAACTGCTCGCTGAACACGTATCCCGGCTTCATTGTAGTTCAAACATAAGGGAGGGCTGGGTGTTGTAGTCTTTCTCACTGTGCTTTACTATGCATGACCGTCACGCTCGGGAATAAAGAAAACTACATTTCCCACAAAATTAGCGCAAGAGGTGTGTTCCTGCCGCAAGCATGTGATCAGTAAAAAAATTAATATTCATAAAAAGGTTTCTCAATAGTAAAATGAATAATCATATAGCTTATAGTTAAATAGTTAAAATAGTTAAATATATATTAAAATACAATAAACGTAAAACGCAGTAATTTCGCTCTGAAAGACTACATTAATTGTACTCAAAATTAATCAATGTATAAAGGCAATTCAAACACATAGATATATTCTATTAGTAAGAAAATATAAATAATAAAATCTTATTTGTTAAAAAATGTTTTCATTTTTCCTTTTGTCAATAATTAAGTGGCGTAATTAAAAACTGACTGACGATTAAATACCTTCACACGATTAACCTTTACACTGCTGGCTAAAGGGGTGTAACTGAATCAAAATTCAAGAATCAAAATAATAAAAATGTTTAAAGATGTTTAAAAAATAATACAAAGTAAGTTCAATTTGATCAACATATAAAAACTATAATATGAACAGTTATTTGTTTAAGTCAAATTATTTAATTATTGTTTAATATATAGTTAGCTACATATTATCAGTATGAAAATATAATTTGAACCATTATTAATATTTCTAACAAATTGTTTAATTGAACATTTATAATTTTTTTAATCATTGCTTCTTATTAATGTATGACTCCTGGTCTGACTCAGAATTAAATCTGTCTAATCTAAGCAGAATAAATAAGTAAAATATATAATATATATTCTGGTTTGTTTAACACCTTATTTTTTACTTACTGTTTACTTAAAAAAAACATGTGTTTTATTTGTAGTTTCCATAAATTTAGTATTCTTTTTTAAAGAATAAAAAACACTGAATATAAGGTGTTAATATCTTAATAAACATTAAAAAATGAAAAAAAGAAAAGCATCTGTCTGTGAGGCTGAGGGACTTTTATTCTGTCACATCCTCGGCACTGTTGCGTCTGTGCGTGCTTCCGGAAGACGTGGCGATAGCTGAAATCAGTCGGTGCGGCGCTTTCCTCCGCTATCAGCTATCAGTCAGCGCGGAAACAAAGTTCACAGAGTGAAGATGATCTCCCTAACGGACTCCCAGAGTGAGCGAGCCCTTTACTGTCTGTCTGATAGTGAGCGGTGTGGTGTGTGTACATAGCGGCGCAGGGCTGGGAGTGTTCAGGGGGCGGCAGTTTGAATGAATGAGTGGTGATGGCTGGGCCTGCAGCAGCTCCGGGGCTAATTCACACCTCCTCCATATATACAGATACTATAGCTTCTCTCTAATTCAGACAGCTATTCCGACAGTCTCACATAACCTGCTTCTTCAGAGGGGATTCATCAGGTAGTGTGTGCTGATATGTGTGTCTGTGTAGTCCTGATCATGTGCTGAAACCCTTTTCTTTGTCTCTGCAGAGATCGGGATGGGTCTGACGGGCTTCGGCGTGTTCTTCCTCTTCTTTGGGATGATCCTGTTCTTTGATAAAGCTCTGCTGGCCATAGGGAATGTGAGTGCGTGGGTGTTTAGTAGATGTAGCTAGTGATATTTTTTGGGTGTAACTCAAACTTTAGCTAGCTACCACTGTGGCTTTTCACAACCATGCACCTGGAGATCCTGGAGGACCCAGGATCAGTCCTGCACTGTTCTAGTGATTATTATGTTCACAATACTCAACAACTGATCCAGCTAACCATTTAGCTAAGTGGTTCTCAAACTAGGGTACGTGTATCACTGGTGGTATGCAAAGAATTTCAGGGTGGTACACCAGATGCATGTACACAAATATTAATAACTCTAAATAAATCTGAAACATTTTCCTCAAATTGTCACAACACCAGGTTTGTTTTTTATTTACTGCTTAACCTGGTACGCCCTGTATGTAAGCTCACACTTCAGTTCTTTATAGTTTCATAGGCTCTTCAACTGAACCTTGTGGAACTCCACTATTCAAAGTTTATGTATCAGTAATAAAATCAAAATAATTAGCCTAAGGTTCAAGGGGGTGTCATGTAGACTCTGTAGTTAACTATATTTTCTCACATTCCTGTTATCTCACTGCATTTAAAAGAAACAATAATCAACATTTTGCAGAGTGGGTAAAGCTCACACAGTAGCCCCCAGTAGGTGGTACTTTAACATTTTGGTTTAATCATGGGTGGTACATTGCTTTTAAAAGTTTTGAGAACCACTGATTTAGCTTGTTTATCAAGCTGTGTGTTGGAGCAGGAGACCACTAACATGTAGGAATAAATGTCATTTAGGATCAGGGTTGTGTACAAATATATTTCCTATTAAAATTATTATTGTGGATGTTTATTGATATTCTGGAAAAGGCTAAATTTTGTGTGTATGTGTGTTCAGATCTTGTTTGTAGCAGGCCTCTCCTTTGTTATTGGACTGGAACGAACCTTCAGATTCTTTTTCCAGCGGCACAAAATGAAAGCTACAGGTTTCTTCCTGGGTGGCGTGTTTGTGGTGTTGATCGGGTGGCCAATCATCGGCGTGGTCCTGGAGGTTTATGGGTTCTTCCTTCTCTTTAGGTAGGTTTTTTTCAGATCTACCCTGCTGGCTCACTTCTCAAAAATAAACTTTGTCTGGGAGTCTGTGTAGGAGGAGCTGTGCTGATTTCTAAAGCTTATCACAGTAGGATCACTGATCTAAGATCTAGGAATCCTCTTTGATTTACAGTGATTTAATTGGCCAGATCCTAAATTAGAAATTTTGCTCAACAAATGTTTGTGAATATGGGCACATGTGTGTTAAATCAAGGGATGGAACTTGGTTACATCACCAGGAGCAAGCACTTTTGTTTTTGGAAAATCAGAACCACACCCATAGGTACTGATTTGTGTTGTACTGTGTGTGCTGTTCATCCAGTATAATCAGTCCAGCAAATTGGTTTTCAGGAGTCATGAAGGCTTCTCTAACCAATAATGTATTTGATCTACCTCAAATCCTTATAAATGAGTATAAAGCAAATTGTGCACTGACTTACCTTATCCTAAAGTAGTTAGTTAGTTACTTAGTTAGTTACTTAGTTATTTAGTTAGTGTGGAAAGGGAAATTATTTGGAAGCCTCTAAAGCACAGAATGTGACTTCGGGGTTTACTGTTAAGGTCAAGGTAAAATGTTTAATATTTTATGGGTGACAATGTTTTGAATTTAGACAGCTTTAATTATATACTTCTGTGAATAAACATTTTGCCTCTAAAATCACAACCCTTACATTTCTAAATATCCTGAGCATAAAAGGCCAGTCATAAAACATACTTGATATTTTACCATGCTTTGTCACACTTACACCTGATCCACACAGCCATACAGAGAATAGACAGTATGCACAGATTTGCATTGTATTGTGGGAACTGTGTATTTAGGAATAGGAGTTTAGTTGCTAATGCTGCTACCAAACTATAATTCAGTGAATTGTTATAGAAAAGAGTGTTTAAGTGTTTAATTTCAACAAAAGGTAAATTAATGCCAAAAATGAAAAAATAAAAAAATAAAAAATAAAAAATGTACACCAAATCTTAAAACTATACTGTACTGGACTGTATCCACCCCTTTGTCTCTTCTGAATGGAAGAGAGGCTCATGCAACAGACCCACTCATATGACTGGCCTTTTATGCTCAGGACGTTTAGAAATGGTAAGTGTTGTGATTTTAGAGGTTTACATTGTCGTATACTGTATGCAACTGGACTAACACATCCCTGCTTTGTGTTATTCAGGGGCTTTTTCCCAGTCGCGGTCGGCTTTATTAGAAGAATACCAATTCTTGGATCACTGCTCAATCTCCCTGGAATAAGTGGTGTAAGTACTATATCGATATTGTTTACTTGTAGTGAACCATATTGACAAAATCTAAATTTCTTGATTCTAACTTGTATTTGTAGTTTTCTTATAAATGAAGAGATAAAATACAAGTAATAGTAATTTTATCTTCTTTTTTTTCTTCTTCTTGTAGTTGGTGGATAAAGTTGGCGAGAGCAACACAATGGTATAACGGACTTTGAAATATTTTTCATCTTAGGAGTGATCGCCACTTATTTAAAGTTTTCAGCTGTACTCTGATGTATAATTTGATGTCCTTCTGGTAACACTCCCAGTGAATCTCAGACATGAGAAACTCTCATCTTTGAGAGGAGGTGGTGCTTTTATTGGGCACAAGTTGTTACCTATGGAGAGCTGTTATTTTTGGGAACTGATCCACCAGCCCAAATTGGGCCCAGTTATGTGGTTATTACTTTGCTTACCTCCATCATGGAGGTAACATGGACTTGTTGAACCAACAAAGGGCATATTTTGATTGACTGACTGTATAATCATGGCCCATTGGGCTGCTTCTTCTGAAAGGACTGCTACATTCACTATTTCTTTTGTACGCTGTTACATAGAGATCTCTTTATGTTCTGTATGAAGGTGTTACTGGATCCTTGTGACGCTTTAAGGTGCCAACTGCTTTTTAAAGTGTGCTGTGTTGAACGTGTTACGAGTGCTTTAAACTGGACGAGCCACAACCCATCAACTCATTATGTCACTCCATTTTTTTTTCCCAGCTCAGTCAATTAGTAGCCTTTGTGAAACACACACTTTGTAAATATGTATTTTAAACAATGTATAAGACTGCTGTACATTTTTACATGGAGAAAGCCACACTTTAATAAAACTTTCAATATCTGTATTCAGTTTATTTCAAGTCTTTATTTTTGAACTTCAGTCATGTCTTAATCAAAACATGGATGCAAAGTGTCTTTGTACATACAGTCAGGTCCTTAAATATTCAGATAGTGACACAATTTGTGTAAATTTGCGTCTGTACATCAAATTATTTTTCTCTGAAATGATTTTTCTCCTCAACTTGTAGCATCATGACATCGTGTTTGAACCTCATACTGAGAGTTCCAATGAACAGCTTCCAAATGCAAAATTGGCACTTGGAATAAACTTTTATTTTAAACTTTATTTCTTTTAATATGTCATGAAAAAAATTAATTTAAAAATCACATTTAAAAATAATTAATGACATTTTTGTAAAAACCTACATTCTTCATTTCAGATACATTGTTGCACAGAAGCAAAATTGCACACAACTGAGCTTAAAAGTTTAGCTTGATCTCGCATAGCAGCCAGTGTTATACATTTCTTAAGTCATTAAAGATAAAAGTGCTGCATTAATAGCAGTATTATGAATGAAGGAGGAGAAGACTGGATCAGTACTCCTTCCTAAAGCTACTTTACGACTACAGGTGCTGGTCTGATGTGGTGATGTGAATAAGTGCGCTCTGTCTGAAGTGTGTTACAGATCTTTCAGGTCCTTCTGAATGTTCCACAGCGTGTCAGCGCTGTCCTTCAGCTGAGACACTTCATCCTGATTCAAAGTCATGTTGATCACGCTGCTCACACCACCGCTGTTCAGCACACATGGCAGGCTGAGGTATACCTCATCACTGATCCCATACATGCCCTGTGGGACATCATGAGACAATCTACAGTCATATGAAGAAATCAGGACACTAGATAAAAACCTTTGTCTTTTTAACATATTTAATGTGACAGTTCTTATGTATTGAGGATTTGGAGACCTCTCTGGTGAGAATGTGTAATTGCACAGAGAATACAGGTTAATGTATATTTAAATTACAGTGTGGAATTTTGCATTATTGTGTATAATGTTTTGTTTAATTAGATAATATATTAAATGCTGTCAAAATAATAGGGAGCAATTGCATCCAGCAAACCTACCAGACCACTCTGTTTTTTTAGAACATATTAGACATGGCAAGAAGTGTCATGCCAGGACACTGATACCATTAGTTAAAATATGTTTTTTCCCATCCCAACTAAGCAATACTACTATTTTCAGTTTTAAAAAAAAATCTTAGGTACTGCTGTGTTATACATATACACATTTGTTTTTCCATTAAACAGTATTGAGAGATAGAAGTAAAATAAAAGACAACTAAGTCTTAAAAATATTCTGTCAAATATAATTACTGAGGAAAAGTTAGAACATGCCCATATGAATTATAAAATAAGATATCTAAAATTAGGATGTGGTGCACTGCAGTGCATCAGCAGCAGATAACTGGAACATTATTAGGGAGAGGATGTGAATCTAGTTGGTACTAAAAAATTATAAATGAACGACAAAAATGATGCTGTAAAAAAACAGAAGGCAATTCATCCTATTTTCTCAGAGGGTGAATAAGAAAAACATAGACATGGTCCATCTGGACAGTCCAATTAAAGAGAGAATTACCACAAGCAAATATAATCCTGTTCAAACAGGGCTAAAGATGAAACCTTTTCTGTAAGTTAAAATAAAATGTGTTTTTGTGCTACTTCTTTTTAGCTGCCTTAGGATATTTTTCTAATATTAGGCATAATGTTCATTAATGTTTGTTGTGCTGGAAAGCAGAAGAATTATATTACCTGTAAAAATACCTTTCTTACTTGATACAAAAGCACAGTAGAGTTTTTTTCTAAATGCTGCAGAAAAGGCTGCATTTGTTTACATGTTTTTGTTGAGAAATAAATATTTTTATTCAACTAGATTTTAGAACTGAGTAACAAATCAATAATAATCTCTTTGGTTTTTATAACTAATTATGGTGTATTTTATGACTGACCTTCACCATTGTAGAGACCGGGTGGATTCTGTTGAGATTTTTAATAAGGCTTTCTGTCAGGTCGGCTACGCTCAGTCCAATAGCCCAGTTAGTGTAGCCTTTCAGTCTGATCACCTCATAGGCACTGCAGACCATTAACACAAATACAGTTTAATTAAAATACTTCAGGAATTAAAACCAGTATGTTGCAGTTCTAAAGACAAATGCTTGATGTACCTATTAACTACCATCCTGTGAGTCTCCTTCCAGTTCTCCCGGTCATTTTCTTTGCCGATGTCTGGGTTCAGTTTCTGCAGGCTGACTCCTGCTACGTTCGTGCCGCTCCAAACAGGAACTAGAAAACACATTATAGACTTATGTGTCTGAATGAATGGACAGTCAAAGACAAACACATTCATTGACACAATAATACATTTGCACTTTTCTGAAGCAGGCTTTGACAAATGTGCACTGCAAATAAGAAAATTATACAATGAAAATATCATTTCCTTTTTTTATACCAGTGTTTTACCAATTATTCCTAATTCCTATATTATAAATCTGGAGTTCAGTATCCAAAATGGCAAAAGCAGTAGTATTATCCAATATATGAGTACTTTTATCAATCTGTGTCTTATTAAATCAGCACAAAATATAGTACCAACTGTGTTTCATGGTGTATGCATGGTAGATGTGCAAAATGCTACTGACATTGCTAACAGCACTAACAGTCATGGTAAATGAGAACAGTGATAAATTCACCGTAAAACACCAATAAAATATTTAATTAAACCACCTGAGGTAAACTGCAAAGTCTTCAGCTGCTTCAAATTGCTGCTAATCCAATATCAATAGACTACTGAACAATCCTTCAATTAATTCTGCTACAGGAGATAACAGACACCCACACTGGCTTCCAGTAAGTGATACTGGAAGATGGAAGGCCATCCTATTATGGTTTGCATTATTATGGTAGCATCACTGGGGATCAAACCATGAACCATGATCAATGAACAATGCTTAGATGTCTGTGCTTTTCAGAATCCCTGGGTGTAGAATTTTGAAGGCCTGCTGTCTTACCACTAGAGTCACCATGCTCTCCCAAGATCCAGCCATTGAAGCTAGTGGGATGGATGCCCAGACGTTCTGCCATGAGGTAGCGAAAGCGGGCCGAGTCCAGGTTAGTGCCACTGCCAATCACACGGTGTTTGGGGAGCCTGCTCAGTTTCCAGGTCACGTACGTCAAAATATCCACTGCATACACAAAACCAAGCCTTAGAGTGTGCAATGTATGTGTAATAAGGTCAGTTTTCACAAATAAAATCTAAAACTATAAAAAAAATAATAGATTATTTTGTGTTAGAAAGTGTGATTGTTTACCTGGGTTGGACACCACAATGAGGATGCAGTTGGGGCTGTATCGCACAATCTGAGGGATGATATGTTTGAAGATGTTGACGTTTCTCTGCACCAGATTGAGTCTGCTCTCACCTTCCTGTTGACGCACACCTGCTGTCACCACCACGATGCGAGAGTTTGCTGTCACTGAGTAGTCTGTAGAAAAGTGAGTGAAGGTGAAACATCTTAATCATTTTTAT
The DNA here is from genome assembly GCF_023375975.1 of Astyanax mexicanus. NCBI lineage: Eukaryota > Metazoa > Chordata > Actinopteri > Characiformes > Acestrorhamphidae > Astyanax > Astyanax mexicanus. The sequence continues at coordinate 59,313,973 of NC_064409.1, forward strand.
CATAATACACAATGTACTTTTTTGAGCAAACTACAGATATAATTAACTGCTTAATGAACACTAAACAACTGCATGTGGAAAATATCTTTATAAAGAACTTTAATCATGTTTATATTAGTCCACTCATTTATGATATTTTGACAGAATTTAAAGAACAATGTCTAGGTTCACTGGATGCCAAAAAAAGTTTTTGTCCATTTGTGATAAAATATATTATTATTATTTATCACTGTATTAACTATGGGTGAATATTTGAACAGTTTTTTTTTATTTTGTTGCTATTGATGCCTATATTGCAATAAATATCATGTATCATGACTGCATGATACAATGTTTTACCATATCCCAAGAGCAACATCAGATTTTTCTATTTTCTTAGACTGGGGCCTCTTCAGGATGAATTCATATAACCAAAACCTGATTGAATACCGATTATGCAATCTATGTGAAGATGTAGATTTGGGCCCAATCCCATTTTACCCCTTGGCCCTACACCTTACCCATACTCCCTGTTTTGCACATGCACGTCGAGGGGTAGGGATGTCCCGATTCTTGTTAGGCTGGAGGGGTAGTGGGAAGGGATAGGGCTTGTTAGCCCTTCAAACGGAGATTTTTTAGACGCACACTTCAAATTAAGGAGTATGAGAATCCCTGGTAAGACACCCACAAATATTTTCCTTGTTAAAGGTGACGATTAGCCCTATATTACCATAGTTTATTGTGTAGTTTCAATGTTTTTATGGCCAAATTCTTCATAACAAGCATAAAAAAGATTGCTAGTATTTTGTCTCAGTAGCTAGCTAGCTAACTTTCCTGTTCCACCTTAAATGGTGCAACAGATGGCAGGGGCTGCAGCATTTAAGGCAGAACGGAAAAATAAAATAAAATAAAAGCTAATCAAAGATAATTTCTGCTTCCCTTCACAGAGGAATTAAGGAAATGGACAATTATAATTCATTTCTGGACCATCTCCCCCCTTTCTGAAAGCACACAATACCCTAAAGATAACTAGTTACCTACCAACAGCTAGGCTACTGAACTTTAGCTTTATCTCTGTTCCAAGGGGAAGGGTTACACTCGAAAAGAAGGGGTACTAGGGGTAAGTGGTAGGGCCAAGAGCTAAAATGGGATTGGTCCTTGGATATACCCATATAGGCTAGTATCTTTTTGCTATTTTGCTGACCTACAGTACTTGCCTTTGCCCGAGACAATTTTAGGAGTTTTGAGGAACAGGCTTCCATGCTGCAGGTCCAGCATCTCTCCTTTCAGCTTATCCTCCATCACATCAACCAGAGCTAGCTCATCAGCAAGCTCCTACAAAGTCAGGAGAAACATGATAGCATGAGATTTATGATGTCCAAAGCTCAGGGCTGGACCTGGAGGCAGGTCCCTGATTTACTGCTAATTGGCCAAAGAAGATTACTCACTTAGTATCACAGCCCTAAGTCTACTGTATAAGATTATGGTCTGGAGGTGTAGACATGTACTGTCACACCCAAGTGAGTTTAATGACTATGAAACTATAATGGCTTTCCTTTGAAGCAGCAATGTGTAGATCTTCTTTATAGTTTTAATTTCGTATTTATCCATGTCAAACCAGTAGTATCTGTGCCAAACAAATATGGTAGTGAAAACAGTGAAAGTAGTAAGTGGTAAGTTAACAGTAGGTCGAAAAAGTTTGGAAAAAGTTACCCGTAGCAAGATGCTGACAGCACAGGCCATGCCAACTTGACCCACTCCTACAACTGTCACTTTGTTCCTTGGTGGCTCGGCGGGGCCACTGAACAGGGGGGTGAGGAGCTTCTGTAGCACCGATGCCATGTTCAACACTACAGAAAAAAAAGGTTTACTCACACTAAAACTTATTTCTAACCCTAAACAGATTTTAACCCACTACACCCACACCCAACATTCAATATATATATAGATAGTTACATACATGTTCTGATCACTGTCAGTTTTGTTTTCTAAAACATTCAATTTGTCAAGATTTCAGGATGTTCCTAGAACATTGTTGTTTACCTTTTTGTTTTCACCGTTGTTTGGCTTTTGTGGGTTTTTCACAATTGATAGGCATATTAAAAAATAAAATAAGTGTAATATATATTTTACACTATAGATACTCTAATTCTTTAAGAGTAGAGTTTTTGATGATACATTCATTCAGTATTATTCATAAGTTTTATCAATGTTTTTATTGTATAGTATTTTTTTTTTTTTTGGCATTTTTACTGTTTCCATAACACAGTTTTTGTACATCAGTAATTTTATGAAGGGTATAATCTGATAGCTGGTGAATGAAATAAATACATAAATAACAAAAATTAGTAACCACAGGAATCCCTATTTCTAACTAAATAAGAATAGTTACAACACAGAGCTTATTTCAAAACTGAACATGCACAAGACTTCATATATATATATATATATATATATATATATATATATATATATATATATATATATACAGAGAGAGAGAGAGAGATTATATGTGACATACCTCTGTAAACAGTTTTTAGAAAGATCCTACTTTCTGACACTCACACTACATGCACAGGATGCGAGTAAAGTGTGCAGCAGGCCTCGGAAAATCCTCTCAACTGCAATAACAACCTGCTCAGTCACTATCTGATCCAAGTCTCCTTAGATCAAGGTCACATATACGACACACCCACACTATGGAGACTCCCTCTTTTTTGCTCTCCCCCTCTCTCTGTGCCAAATATAAACACACATTCTGCCTCTGCATCTCTGTTTCTCGAATAATAATAAAAAATCAGACCCTCTGCTATCACACACACACACACACTGGAAATCCAGGTCAGCCCACTGAAATATTTACATGCATTGCAGTCCTGCAGTTCTATTATAAAAGCCTTTGCTCTAACAAAAGCATTGATTAAGCACTTACCTTGTCTGTAGATGTTCTGAGCCCCCAGGTATAAGTACCACCATGTAATCAGCATGACAGTGGAGCTAAGAATAACACCAGGTGACTGCTTTGGCAGTGGCGTCGCAGTGTGTCACAGTGCCCTCAGAGCCATCCAGCCAGTCATTTCCTCAGAGCTGCAGCAGGGAAAGTGAGAGCTGAGAGGAGGGCAGAGTCTCAGCCACTCCACTCCTCCTCCAGCAATGATTTAATCTGGGTGCCTACCCCTGTCTGCAGACAGCTAATGGTGTTACTGTAATCCCATGACACTTCCCATCTGTTTGGCCTGCTCTCTCACATGACTTGAAAAGATTAACAGAGCGTAACAAGAGTAAAAACTTGTTGAGGCTTTTTTGGAGGTGATGGTGGGCTAATTGGGCATTTAATTTAAACAGTGATCTCCATTATCTATGATTAATAGGTTGACATTTGAATGCCACCAGACAAAATAGCTTTTTTTCCCCCCAATTTTCTACCCAATTAATCCACTTGCAAAGTCAGTCACTGCCTTGCTTCAAATTACTGCCAATGCAAGACAAATAGAAAGCCATCACACTTGGAGGAAATCACCAGACCCCCAGCTCTGATACATCAGCCAACATAAGTCTGTGCCAGCCAGAATCATAATGGAAGTGATAAGGGGAGAGAGAAACATCTACTTAACCAGAAAGAGCATGGCCAACCATTTTTTCTACACAATTGCTATGCGTCAAGTAAAACATAACTGTTAAAGCATTAGTATGTGAAGTATGTGTCTTGCTCTCTGGCTTCCCCTAAAGGATAGATTTTTGTTCATGCTGAAAGATACAGTACTGTCTGACAGCAAAAATAAGAGCATTTTTCTTCACACTTCACCAGAGTAACATAGTGCAGATTCTGGCATGATGAGCCCAGTGTTGCCCTCCCTTGTAACGGCCACTTCAAGAGCTTTAAACCAGGTGCATGTGAACAGGTATGCATGCATGCATGGTGGTTAGCTCTAGGCTTGTGTATATTGACTGTTTTTTCTGGATTGTGATTAGGGTGGGTGATTACGGGTGATCCCAAGCCCAATTGATGGTCTCCATTACACTGCACCGACTGTCTCCTGTGTGTTTCCCTATGGAAGACAATGTAAGTAGCTACCCACCCCGTAGCATCTCTTCCCAGGGAACATTAGCCAACAGGTGCATTCGTTACAGTTACTGTAAAGTACAAATGCTATATATATATATATATATATATATATATATATATATATATATATATATTTATTTTTTTGATAGTCAATAATACTACTGTTATAAAGAAATTCAATAATAATCAAAATAATAATGTTAAGGTAAACTGACCTAAACTTTATGTTGTGCTGATGTTTTAGACCAACAAACCAAATGAATGTATTAGATCATTTGTTGTTTTAAAGCCCAACATGGGCACTACATTAAACTGCACTGTTAAGTGTACAATAGATAATAATTAAAAAAGTTAATTGCTGCCTAGTTCAGTCTATTCTAGCAGTCTGACAGTCTTTGCCTGCAGAGGCATTTTTCACCACCTTTATTTTTGGTATAGACAAACAATGGAATGCCACTTTTGCCAACCAGTTTTGAGATCTTCTGGCTTTGAAACCTTCCAAATGCAGAGTTTCGTATGCATTTATTAGTTCTGTTTTTAAATCCAAGAGGTACAAAGAGAAACTTAGGTTTTTCAGCAATGGTAAACTTTCAGCAGTCATAATGTATTATATGCTTTGGAGTAGTAATCAGATGACAAGCAGCAATTACTCCAAAGTTATGCCAACAATTAAAACTTCCTAAATATGTTAATAAATGACTGATACATTGACAGTTGAATTTCTTTATTTCATCCCCTTTAGTCAACAAATATCCAGACAATGCACATTTGTGCTCTGAGTGTGGAGTGTGATGTTCATAATACTACCGACACTGACCATCAGGGTCCCTTGCATTAATCGCTAAATAAATTCTCTATAATCAGGACATAAATGTGCAAAATGACATCTAGACAGGAAAGAAAAGGACAGCTTCACATATTTCCACATGATCTTTTAATCATTCTATTGACAAACATACTTAAAACCAGGTGGCATTCATTCACGTCATAGTTTAACTGAACTTCCACTGGAAGCTCCTCTCACCACACAGATGGAAGAGACGAGCAGCAGCCAGGTGAGCAACAGGGCAGCCGTGAGAGTTTAAATATAGAAAACAGGAGGGAAGTTTGCTATTAAGGGATGGGAAGGGTGAGCAGAGATGATCTCTACTCGCTGAGACCCAGCTTCTTCTTCAGAGACTCTGGCATCTCGGGGGGAGGGGGACGGGGCAGGCGGAAGTAGACCTTGACAGAGTCGTAGATGAACCACTGCAGGGCAGTCAGAGTACCAATCATGATGATACGGGCAACCAGACCCTTCCACACACCTGGAAAAAGTCACAATATAAGCAAGAGAACAAAAAAAAAAAAATCTTATGCATTCACATAACATTGGACATTGTTGTCCGCCTTCCAGCTCATCTGCCCTGGTGAAGACCTACAAAAGGTGCCAGTGCAGCTATTGGCTGAATGGGCAGGTAGACTGCTTTCACACGCCAATGACTCAAGCACCTCCAACTGTACAGCCAAAAGCTGCTGGGAGCCTCCACTCTGGAGCTGCAGAGCCTCAAACAGAGAGACAGAGCAGTGCCAGAGCAAGAGCACCCCCTAGAGGTGGATCTAAGGAACGTGTTACTCAGAAAAATATATAAATAAATAATGGTATAAGGATTTTTTTTTAAGTAAAAATCAAATAACTATTTCTAGTGCAATGTATTCACCCTAATGTTCATTTACTTAAATGACTTTGCTGCCAGGTAAACATAAAGAACATGATGCTCACCCATGGGTCCAAGCCTCTTGAGTACTTGAGCTGCTGTGCTTCCCTTCTCCTTGTTCAGCACAGACACCACAGAGTCAGCAGGGTGGGACACAATGGCGCAGAACACACCAGCTACATGAAGAGATCAAAAAACAAACTGGTCAATACACAACTCGATGTTAATAATTTATGAGAAACGAATGTACAGTTTTTTTTTTTTTTTAAAACACTTGAAAACAAAGTGACTTACCAATGTAACCAGCTACAAAGGTGACCAAAAGCTGTTCAGGCTTGCTGCACTCACTGCGGGGTTTGGGCACCACATACTTGTATAGCAATTCAACTGTGCGCTCGAAACAGGCAAACTTCATCATAGTGTAAGGGATCTGCCTCATCCACAGAGGGACAACACCCTTGTAGAATCTGCCAGGAAGATACGAAACAAGTACAGTCGTGTTAATAAATGGTAGCTAAATTATACAAGAAAAAAACAATTGCCAATTTTGTATTTTTAAGGGAGCCAATATTTCAACATGTTCATTTTAGAATAAGTAATTTTGTCCGCACTCCAGCTTGCCTGCCCTGGTAAAGTCCAGCAAGGGTGCCAGGGCAGTAACTGAGCTGAAAAGCAGATAGACTGCTCTCACACGCCAATGACTCAAGCACCTCCAACTGTACAGCCAGAAAAGCTGTTAGGAGACTCCAGTCTGGAGCTGCAGCCCAAGAGCTAGAAGTCTCCCCAGAGGTGGATCTAAGGAACGTGTGAATTGATTCTCGGAAACACTCACTAGTGATTGACATGCTCACCAAAACACAAACAAAAACAGTAATCAAACACTTACGCCCAGAGACCCTCCTCAGCATACATCTTGGGGGCACACTCCCTCAGGGTGTTGGCATAACCTGGCTGGGTCTGGATGCGCACTTTACACGCCTCCATAGGGGCCAGAGCTATATCAGCAAAGAACTCAGCACTTGCAGATGCTGCCAGGTACAGAGAGGTTCTCCACATGTAGGTATTTTCCTGTGGGTGCAAGGGAGAACCATCAGACATGACTAACCAACAATTACCAAGAACACATTAATAAAGCGAAAGAAAATGGCCACAAGTACAGCTAAAAATCTTACCAAACCATTAACCATGTCAATAATCAACAGAGACCATAAACTACCTACATACAAACTCTGAGCTACAGGATTTATTTTAAGCATACATGCACCCTAAATGTATGTGTGTATTTGCAGGCCAATCAATAATGTATAAAATACTGTCTAGCTAGTTCTTAAAGCTGGCTTATAAATTACAACATCCATTCTTGATGAGAATAGGTCTCAGATATTATTTGTGAAATATATACAAAACTTACCTCTCCAAGCATATCGCTGTACAATATCTTGAACACCTCATAGAATCCGAACTTGCAGAGACCCTGCATGGAGTAGCCGATGAAAGTGGGTGCCCAACCTTTAGCCAGGCCTCGCACACCATCCTCTTTGATTGTGACTGAGAATCCAGTAAAGATGCTCTTGTACTTAGCTGGGTCCACCTAAACATAATACTTTGTTAGAGAGCAGCCGTGTGAACACAACATGTACATTAAAAGGTTCGGAAAAATCGCTGGCATTCTGTAAACTGGCTGGTAATGGTGAATACACTGATGTCATCACTTCACAAATGGTATCAACATGCTGGTTTCACAATGTTTTAAAAAAGGGGAAAAAGAACCATAATAGGGTTAGTGATTTACTCTCCTTTATAGTGCCAGCAGCACTGAGAGGGAGGCGGGGGGGGAAAAAAAGCACATTTAAAAGGGCATGAAGGGGCATTTTACTAGAGCTGTAATGGATTACAAATGTAACGGACTGGATCATGTTTGGGTTCAGCAATAACAATGCTTTTAGTTGACACACCAGAGAGGTATTGTTTCAAATGTGTGGCAAATTACTTAAACAAAAACAAACAAACAAAAAACCTAGCAGCAATAAAACTGCAATCCACTCTGTTATGGGTAAACTTTGCCCATTAATCTGTAATTTACATGCGTGGCTAACTTGCAGTTAGATGCCTTGACTTGCAGTGATGCCAGAGCAACTGTCTGTTAAGCTAACATCACTGCAAAAATTTAGATCAACTGATCAGATTTTAATACCTCAGTTCACATTTTTTTTATTGAAAAGACAATCTAACAGTATGCTGCTGAGAAAATAGTATGGTGCATTTAGTTCCTTTGTGCCCCATCAAACATGAATATTTATAACCTTGTTGGTGAGTGGGTTGTGAGTACAGACCTGCAGTCGACACTTGACCAAGTCCAGGGGCACTACAGCTGTGTGAGTGATACCGCAGCTCAGGATGCCCCCAAAGCCACAGAGGGCGTAGTATTTCATAGAGCCAAACTCACAGCTATCACCTGTGTCTGTTACATGGAGAACACAACACACTCATGCTCATGCATCACAAGACAATACCAAACATGCTTGGGGTGCTGGGGTCACATCCTGGACACCAGCAATCACACACATTTACACAAACAGACCTGCAACCTGCATTTGACCAAGTCGAGAGGCACAACTGCTGTGTGTGTGGTACCACAGCTCAGAATCCCACCGAAGCCACAGAGGATGAAATACTTCTGCGAGCCAAACTCACAGCTGTCTCCCTCTAAAGAGAAACAGGGCACGGCATTCATTCGACACCTCACATAATGTCAGAAGGTTTTGAAGGAAGTTAGTGGAAAAGGTAGCAGGCAGCAAAGGATGACCTTTACAACTGAAAGTCAAACCAACGCTAGTCAGCTTGAATGTACTGGACTGGGGCAAAGTGCAGTTTTCCATTCAGCTATACAAAAACAGGCATCCTAGAATGATGTGTGGCATTTCACAGTGTCCATGATTAATCCATCTAAATATTTTTAAGTAAAGCCCAACACAAGGGAGAATTACATAAATCAAAAAGATGGGGCTGTGTATTTACAAAACTTATGATACAGCGGTTACAAACCAATATATCACAATAACGTAACTTGTTTAAATACAACGCCACTGTATGACCACATTCTTAAAAGATGTAAACGAGTTAGGAATGCACAATGATGTCAGAATTATATTGTACTGGCCGATAACTGATTTCGGCATCAGGCAGATGCCTAGATGTGGCAGATACTTTAAACATATTTGCTGACGTATTTACTGTATGTCAGAAAATGACCAAGCAACACCTAATAATGATTTTTTTTATACATTGTGATTTTTACTTGTTTCAACAGATCTATACTTTTCTCAGGAGACACCCTTCATTTTAGTTTGCATAAAACTGGTTGAAAAAGATACAAAATGATCAAATGTAAAGCAAACAAATGTTATATTTGTTTCTAAAGTCTTCTATACTTGGGTAGTCTCTTGGCAAGTCATTAATGTGTATATCAGAAACAGAAGACACATATTTACACACGTGAAATCAGATACATCTGCATTGGCCCAGATTTCCCACATCTGTGCATCCCTAAAACTAATCATTTAAAAATCTATGCTATTGTTAAAACTTACACAGTATTGTGATATGATAATTTCTTACATTCCTATAAAAAGAAAATAATGCACATACACAATCTTTTAATTGAGGGAAAATAACTACTTAAGCCCAACTGGAACAGCCTGGGAAAAGCTGATTTATTACAGACTCTTGGGCACTACTGGGTACTGGATATATGATAGGAACTCATAAAAGCTGTGATGGGAACCAATGGCAGCCTGCGTTGTTGCTATGCCCACTATTAGCTAGCGGTCATGTGCCTAGGACGCTTTAAAAACACCATGCCAACCAGCTCCCCTAATGTCATTTAGATCATTAGATAGCATTGTGTTTGAATGGTAGGTCATGTCTTGCAGGTCATCCAGGGCAAGTTTTACATGAACTTTCCTCCAGATCCTTCACTGCGCGCTCGGCTGACCCAACTTTGTCCTTCACTGCCCTCCATGGAGAACCGCAGCGCGGCCTAAACTCTGAGACTGAGCAAAAGCTAAAGGCGAGGAGCTCTTTAAAACGGAAAGGGGGGAAACACTAGCCAGCTAGCCATGTATCTAATACAATCCCACGCACTTTAACGTTACCTATATAGCTTGAAACACCACAACAGGGAGGAAAGGGGATCAGGTCTAACCAGACTCGCCACTAAGCTAATTAGCCAGCTAGCTAATAGCTCTAGCTAGCCGGTCTCAGCAGCTAGGTAGGTAGAGTTGGCTAACTTGCTTTCATTTCTGACCTTTTCGTTGCCAACGAGGTTGATCCTCCAGTGTCCTGGATATCCATTTAAAAACAATTGTAAATATGTTTTGAAGAAGTAAAATAAGAAAAGGCAATACAGTCAGTTACCAACATTACCAGTGGATAACTAGGCGTGTGCAGCTGTTAGTAACTTCATTTTCTAGACAAATAAAGCTTATATTAAGTAAAAACAGGATAATCTTACCGGCTGTAGAAGCTGCAGCGAGTCTGCGGCTCTGTGCTTTAGTGGAGACTGTCTGTGAGGGCTCCTCCACTTTCTGCAGGGTGAAGAGGGGGGCGCTGAAGGGGTTCGCCCGGGCGAGCTGCGTTAATGTGGTGGGATACATATTGAAGGTAGCTGAGAGGAAGGGAAAAAAAAAAGACAGTCCGGATTAATTCTGTTTAGAAAAATCGAATTAAAAGGAGAGACAGGCAGTTTCCTGTTAATACCTGTTAGCTAGCTAACGTTACAGGTCAGTCACATTGGATAATAAGCTAGTGTTAGCTAACCAGATAACTAACGCTATTTTTTTCAATATCAGGTTTAAAACATAGCTACAGATAACTAAATCAGCAGCAGCAGTGAGGGTGAAGGTGGTAAACTCGGGTGTATGAAGGAGCTGAAAAAATGTATTAGCTAGCCTGCTCCTTTCTGGAATTCTTCCTTAAAAACGTACCCTACCAACACCGATAATCAGCTACCACGTTAGTTAGCTCAGCTCAGCTAGCTGCACCGGCTCTCTCACACTTCCCTCAGGTCATTCAGAGCAGAGGCCCGGGAGGGCCCCGCAGCAGAAGCAGACCCGGTCCAAGGACACGTATTAAAAACTCAACTTCACAGACCGCTCCTCAGCCTATTTAACAGGGAAACACCCGCATCTGTTTCCCTACAAACACACAAAACAGCCATAACTTTAAGGAAAACCTTCCTACTTGTTAAGGTCGACTCAAAATGGCGCCTCTGTCCTCCGCAGCCGGCCGCTCGTAGAGACCGAGGAGAGCTCTGCGCTCACTAATGTCGGAGGAAGGAGACCGCAACGTCAACGGAACAGCTGGCCAATCAGGCGAGCGCGTGGGCGGGGTGTCTTAAGAGCGTAAAAAATGATAATAAAAGTCCTACACAGCAAACGTCCTTCACATAGACATTTATACATGTACATACGTCTATGGTACTTCACCTCAGCAAAAGAAACAAAAAAAAAAATGGTAAAGATATTCCCCTTAAAAGTCACTATATTCTTTATATTTTTAATAACCATCTATTTCTTTTTAATGAATCATTTATTATCAAACTTATGATACTGGCAAATACTACATAGACAAAGTTAAAAACTCTAAAACACAAACGTCCTTCAGCTCAGCAAAAGAAACAAACAAAAAAATGGGTAAAGACATTCCCCTTAAAGTCACTGTATTCTTTACATTTTTAATAACCCTCTATTTCATTTTAATTAATAATTTATTATTTACTGTATTATAATACAGGCAAAATATTATATTTATACATATTTTTGCAAACAACTAAATCAATGCTCTTTGAATACAAATTGGTAGATCCCTAAAAGTTTTGAAGCATTACAATTTCTTTTTAATAAAAAAAGAAAATAAAAATATATTAAAAATGTGAAACTTTTTTGTGGAGGGTCAATCATATTTTCATTGTTTTCATAGGCTAAGATGTTTATGAAATATTTTCCTTCACAAATATATATAATTCGTGCCATAGAGGGTTTACAACAAGAACGTGATGGGAAATTGTCTCAAAAAGAGACTAGTTGTAGTCTTGAAATGAGTGATCCTGCACAATTATCAGTCTAATCCTGGATCAGCATTATAAATATTATCAATTATTAACTGAATTATATTAGACAGCTGATGAAAGGTTCTTAGATCAGTACTTTTACTCCAAGATGTTTCATTAATGAGGCCCAATGTCATGACTCCGCAAAGACTGAGAATCTTGCAATTTTCAAGACTGCAAATACTAGTCTCTCTTTTTTAGATTATTAACTCTTGGTGTAAATGTATGAGACACTGTTAAACCAAATGAACACACACACACACAAAACTGCCGGAGAGCTCTAAACTACTGCATTGGCTATCAGTGTCCTCATCACAGTTTATTTGTGCAAAGACAAACAAACTGTGGTAATATTAAACATATAAAAAGACTAGTCATCCTGAATACCTTACACCAAATAATCAAGATGACAGCAGTGTGCTGCAACTCTAGCAAAACTCTACTGATTTTATTCCAACTTTGGAAATATATTGAGTAAAATCACTTAAAAAGCTGTTTGGTGCAAGTCCAGCATACATTTAAAAGTGAGGACTGTTCAAACAAAAAAAAAGTGGCATGATCACCCATTGCAAGGCAACTCAATAGAATTAAAACCTTTTTAACATACACAATATTGATCAGGGTAGTGAGAACACCTCCTCAACACCTCCTCGGCAGCCACCTCACCATCTGGAAGTAATAAAGGTCGGGTGCCTTGCTCATGGGCGTCCAAGCAATTAATGACTATACGTCCTAGGGATTAAAACCAGTAGCCTTCAGTTCCAGGCCCGCTTCTCTAACCTTAGGCCACGGCTGCCCCAAAAATAGCAGAGGGCATGACCTAAGCCCCCTCACTAGCAGAAATAATGCAGCTGAAATTCCCACTTTTCAGGAATTTGCAAGGGTCCACACAACTGAAGTGCAAAGCCTGAGCCTCACACACTGAGCAAAACACCACTGTGATCCTAACATAACCACTTAAATGTTACTTAGATAAAATGACCCTGATGTAAAATCCCCCCCATCAATGAGCATACATTTATATACTGACCATGCTTTGCCCCACAACTTTTAACACAATGAATAGCAAGGTGTCTGCATGTCTGATGAGACTAGGACCTGCCCAGAGGTTTTCCTTTTTTTAATCTTAATAGAGGGAAGATAACAGATAAAGACTAATGCCTAAAGCTTAGGCTATACACTGACTGCATTCCTCTCATGCATGTATGCATTCACACATACACGCACACACACAGTTCACATTCACTCTCAAGGAGAACAAAAGGTTAAGCTGTCTTTCATGTTTTATTTCACACCATTACTGTATTCAACCAAATGATAAAACAATCAATTTAATCAGAAGGAAAACGTCCAAATTTCATATTTACCTTTTTACCTGTTAGCTGCCCTGTGACAAAGTGCAAATTTCACCATTTTTAAAAACCATTTCTGCCTTTGGAAAGCAGGTAGAAACAAATGCTGACAGCATTTGTTGAGATGTACACATCTCATTCCACTCAGTTTACTTGTTTAAGAAGAGATATTAGAAAAATATTGCAGTTAAAAAAGCAAAAGCACTTTAATTCCAAGTAGTAAAATATAAAAGAAAACTTCAGAACAAAAGGTTACCACAAATGTATTCATCTGATTGAAAAGGTAAAAGGAATTTCATGCTTGGCAAATGTATCTTAATGCCAACTTTTAAATTAGAGCAAATAAATCAATTCATATTTTGGCCAGATAACCAGTGTTTGACCAGGGGCAAAATAGAAGAGGAAAAACAAAAAAACAAACAGTGTTTTTTGACAATGGAAAGTGTCATGACAGATTTAAGCATTTCCAAAGCTATATACTCACATCACATGACGACTATATTATGACACACTAAATGAGCCGTCATCTATCACAAAATGAACCAGTTAATGGCACTGAAACGCCATCTATTGCCTGAGAGAGCAGAGCTGTGGGCCAGACTCTGGTGAAGACCAGAACTTCATGTGGCACTAAAAGCAAACTGCATAACTGACCTGGTAGTCTATTAGTTTGAGCACAATTCAATGCTACAATACACTTAGATGGAAGCTAACTGCTTAGTAAAAGATACTATTTCCAAACAAGACATTTTGCTGTCCTGAACCTGTCAGATTAAAATAACCTAAAACCTCAAATTTTATGTACATACAGTAATTGTAACTCAAGTCCAATGCACACAAGTTCTGCCTTTTAACAGGTATGGTATGTTAAATTCACATTAGGCTCATACAACCCGTGTTCAACACACACTGAACCATTTTAGGTTTGTTGATTTTCAAAACATGTGTCTTCATAGGGGGTGGAAGTCCTTGAAGTGCTACTGACATACTGGCAACTGTTCACCATGATACAAGGCTAGACAAATACTATTCCTTCCTCTCTCATATTACCTGCTACAAAACAGCAAAAACAAAAAAAGCATGATGAAAACACAATTCACACAAAATTTAAAGACTACTTAAAAACAAGTATTTTCAGACACGACTGCGAAGTTGTACTGCGATAACCAAAAACCCTGCAAAAATGTTGACTTTTCAACCAACCAGGTATGGGGTTGAAACTAAAGTCTGAGGGTAAAGACAGCTCATGCACACGTTCTGGAGACACAGTGGCAGTGCTTATTTGCCACCACCACTCTCTTCCTGATCAACGACGCCAATAGCACTGAGTAGTGGATTGACCACACTGTCCTGTATAAAGAGCTTGCAGGTGTCAATCTGCTCAGGGGTCACATTCTGGAAGATGTAGAAAAGAGTGCCCACTAATGTGAGAAACACCAGAAGTTTCAGCCAGATGGAGAAGGAGCGACGAGCAGGAGGAGTGACAGAAGATGGAGCACTACGACTGTCCATGAGGGATGATTTGGTGGTGGTAGTGGTGGTGGTGTACACACTTTTCTGTAGGAGGGACTCCTCCGGCCAAAGGTCCATTGGCCTCACTGGGCGTCCAGCTGCTCCATGGATTGGCCTTCGGCAAGTTGCACTGTGCAGAGGAATAAGTAGTTACTTATCTATATGTATGCATTCTGGCTTTTATACAGAGTAAAATGCTGTAATGTTCTTTCATAATATAGATGAACTACACAATAAATAATTTTAATGATGGATAAAACAAACTGCACAAACTAGGCCAAATAGTTCCAAGTAAATAGTTTACAGAGAAGTATACTCACGTAATGCCTGTTGGTGTAGCAGGCTCATTAGGGAACAAATCTTTTAAAAGATCACGTCCATCCACAGAATCTGCCTGCTGTGTCTCCTCCACCAGCTACACACCAACACACAAGAAGTACAGGCAAGAAGAATAGTCAAGCAATTACCATGTCTCCATAGGCATTAATGAAATCAAATTCAAAAGGCTATAGTCAGACCACAAACTCTGGATAACATGGCTCCTAAATCAATAAATTATTAACTAATCAATTAACTGAATATAATAAATAAAATAAAGGATTCATTTAATTTTGTCACCACCTACCAAAAGAGGTACGACTTCTAAATGTGGTTGTTTGTTAGCAGGACCATTGAGACAGCCAAAATATTTATGCAGAATGTTGCAGGAAAAGCACTATTTGCTTTAAAAAATGCAGACAGAAGCAGACATAAGGTGACTCCCTGATAATAAAAGCAATGTACTTGTTTACCTTGCTGCGTTGTCTGCTGCTTGTCCTAGTGGTGACTGGTGTCTTTCCTCTGCTTCTCACTGGTTTGCTGGCTACGGGAACTGGCTCTGGTTCTGGATCTGCAGCTACAACAAAAAACAAAAATTAAGAATCCTTACAACTCTGACAAAATGCAATACAGAGACAAAACACCAAAACATATGATTTATATACAAGCAACACTAGAAAAGTTATTAAATGCTGAAAGCTCGAATATGCCAGTTTCTATTTCAAAATGTAGTCTATTAAATCGTATTAATCCGATCAATTTAAATAAATGATAACACTGACACAACACTTTTAATAGCTTTATAATTAAACAATGGTATTTGTCTAGAGGCTATTTGCTTTTAAAACATGTACATAAACTTACCTTCATCCTTGTCACTGTACTGATCCTCCACAGAGTTTGTGTTGCCGTTCTGATTTCCATCAGCCTTCAGAGTGACCGTCTCTGGAACTGCAGTCTCTGGTTCAGGTGGTGTGGTCTCCGACGGCGGCTGATCCAACAGCTTTTGAAGTCTCTTCTCATACAGTTTACGAGTTGAAGCTACATAGAACAGCAGAATAACACAAGCAATTGTATGTTATCAATTCCTCCATGTCTGTGAAATGATTCATTTATTACTGTCTATCCACACAGCAGACAATTAAAGGAAGCAGTCTGAACATGTTTTGGACTGACAGAAAGCAACAATGTGTTCATGTTTCTTGTGCAAAGTGCAACTGAACATTAGATTCAGAAAAAGGTTTCACAAGACACTTTATCGCGGCTTACTTTAACTCAAACTGCATTTTGTACATTCATTTATATATTTTTGTAACTATAATCCACCTGAAGTATTTAGATACATGTAGTATCTACATATTACCATAACACTAACAGTAGCATTAAGTGTGACCCTGACGGCAGCTTAAAATGAAGCTTACACATGGTCAATGTTATGGAAAAACCTTGCATCTCAATTTTTGCAGGCTTTTATTATATTGTGAATCAGGTTGTTTGCATTTTGTCAAAATGTAATAATGAACTGACCAATATAATATGTATACAGGTTGGAGAAAAAAAACACTCACCAACAATGGGACCTGGATTGATTCCATACTTTAACAGCTGAACCTTTAGGTCTTCATCAGTAAGACTGAAAACATCCACCTCCTCTTTTCGAGCTTTATCCGTCTTTTTTGTCGCTTTCTGCAAAATTAATCACAGGCATATGAGCAACAGCAGCAATTCAGATGAATCATCTAATCAATTCATGTCCAACTATCACAATTATATTTAGGTTTCGACTTGCTATTACACACTGTAAATATTTTTTTTTACATATGCCAACTTTACCTTATGATATTTTTTGTATTGCTGCTTGAATTTGTGCCACTTAACTGTGTTGTACTTGTAGAATGACAATAAAGGAATCAACCAATCTATGCATCAATCTTTCTGACAAAGTTTCTTTATCATATTTCCATCATCATATCATTTTACATAGGTTAAATAAAAGTCAGAGAAAGACTTTCTACTAAATATTTCTTGTACAGGGCTGGGTGATATAACGTTACATGTTTAACTATCACAATATTTAAAGACATTTTCACAATTGCACATATGTTTATCTTAAATGATTTTTTTACCTTGAACTTCTATGTCCTTTTAATACTAAATGTACATCATTATTTTAAGTCGCTTTGGACAAAAGCGTCTGCCAAATGTAATGTAATATCGCTCACCCCTAATCTCACACAACCAATACATACTGAAACTGGCCAAATTGTGTGGGGAGAAAACCTTTTTTTTTTTTCAACAAAAAGAATATCAGTTTCACAGTCTGTGATTCTATGAAAAGACAAGAGGACATGTGGACTACACATGGTGTTTATATAAATGGGCAGTGACTGGAGATCAGCTGGCTTTGCTGCACTGGGAAGCTTAGCTAAGTTAAGTAACGTTACCTTTCCAGAGCGGCTCCTGTTGGAGAGCACTGGTGTGATCTCCTCGTCGCTGGAGAAGGTGTCCGCTGGGGGAGCTTTCCTCTTGTTCTGAGCGGTGAGGTTCTTCAGGTACAGCTGGATATACACCTCTTTCTTGTGCTCTCCGCTGGGCAGAAGAACATCGTTGGCGAGCAGCTCACTCTTCAGCTTCTCCTTGGTGAGGACCGACGGGTCTTCCAAGAATTCCGCCATGCTTTGTTTGTTTGTTAGCTAGTTAGTTAGCCAAGTTAGCTTAGCTTTAGCTCAGAGCTCAGGACCGGGCCAGGGCGGGCAGGAGAGAGCCCTGAACTGAAGGCAGAACTGTGTAAATATGAGTTCTCCCCCGGCTGTTATCTAAAGCTAGCGGGGTCAGCTAACAGTGCTAACCGCGCTAAGCTAGTTCTCCGGTGTGGGTCCGAGTCCCGCAGCGCGGCTCCGCGGACACACGTCAGATCGGTGGGCGGGCGGGTTTGAATGTGTTCCCGCGCTTCACACGACGACCTCAGCTACCGATTACTCCCGGATACCGCCTCACACCGACTCCCCGCACCGACGCCTCGCCAAATACTGCAGCTAAGGCGCGGAGTTAGCTTCACTTTTCCAACCGGAATCGAGAACAAATGCCCCGCTCGCTGCTTTACCGTATCCCGATCGCCTGCGCGCCTCTCGCCACAGCCGCCACCTCCCAATGAGGTCGCACGTTATTGGCAGCCTCCGCTCAATAAGGCGCTCTCCTATTGGTGGAGGACAAATGTCAGCCGTCTGCCACAACAAAGAGCGCGATGGAGGCGCCGAGAGGAAGAAGAAGAAGAAGCGAAGGAGAGCGGAGGGTTCCTGAGCAAAGATAGATAGCTAACTAACGCTAGGTTCTCAGTTTATACACATACACTAATCCTAAATCCTAAAGTGTAGCCTCTCCCACATGAGAAAAGATAATATCCCATCCCCTGTTAAATATCATATGCTAGTCTTCAGAGGTGGTTAACTCAGTTCCAGAAAGTAAAAATCCATCCCAGGGTTTTGTACCAACTGCCTGGGCGGCTCTGCTGAAGTTGGTACAAAACCCTGAGGTGGGTTTTTACTTACTGGATCTGGGTTACCCACCCCTATTAATCTCAGAAATTCTGCTTTGTTGAAGAGCCCCTGCTGGTGCCTAAATATCACACACCGTCTCACACACCCACACTACCACTCCTTAACACAGCTGTAACAGCTAATTTTAACGGAGAAAAAACTGACGTTAACATATAATATAAAATAAGATGTGTATCAATTAGATACAATGCTGCACATCCATTTAACTGGATTCTGCTCCTGTTTATATGTGTATTTATGTCAGTCTGTATGAATGAGGAGCAGCATGGTCGAGTCTGCCTGACTGCAGCAGAACAAAATCTCCTCAAGATGGCGGCATTAGCCATGTTTCACAGACTGACTAATACACTAGTACGTCTCAAAACATTAGAATATAATTGAAAATATATTTTATTTCAGCAATTCAGTTCAAAATATGAAACCCATTTATTGTATAGATGTATTACACACAGAGTGATCTATTTTTAGTGTTTTATTGTTTATTGTCGTACTGTGAATTTCCCCACTGTGGAATTAATAAACGATTATTTTATCTTATCTTATTTCCTAATGAAATACCAAATTTACTGATGGTCAGTGACCTCCAAAACCTTAATTTTTTGTCATTATGTCATTATGCGGTGGACTTGCTGGTTTGATGTGTTAATTGTACACCAGACGTAACGGGACACACACCTTCCAAAAAGTTACACTTTTTGTCTTCACCAGGGTTCCATGTTTTCTCCATTTGTGAATAATAACTCTTACTGTGGTCCATTGGAGTCCAAGGATTTAGAACTTTGTAACTTTTTCTGATTGACAAATGTCAGTGACTTTGTTTTCTCATCTATTTTTGAGTTTCTTCAGATCGGGGCATAATATTTTGCTGTTTAAGATCTGCTGCATCATGCCTTTGTGTCATTTAAGCAAAAATTGGCATTTGATGAAGGTGGAGTTGCAGATGTGTTATATTGTTCTGATTCAAAGAGATATTTTGTGTTCATAAAATAGTTTAGTTACCTTGATATTTAACCACAATAGGGTGGATAGCTTAAGCTTTACCTCAGATAAATATGGAAACAATATGAGAAATGTTACATGAAATTACCCTGCTAAAATTTACAGCTGGTCATCCAGAGAAAACATTCCTTGTGCTGGTTAAGAGCTAGTTAACAAGCTGAACAAACAGCATAGGGTATGTTTTTTTTTTTTTTTTTCTTGTTGACCAGCTGATCTGGAGTTTTTTATCAGGGTAATATAATAAGTTGTTGAACATGCAGCAATTTGTGTACAGTAAGCTTATTCAGAGTAAATCTTGAAAAAAAAAATATTGTTACACAGTGCTTTTATGAAATCTTAAGAATTTTTGAGTTGCATTACTGATGCATTATTTTTACTGATATATGAGCAAATAATTTGGACACCTGCTAATTCATTGTTTCTTCTGAATTGTTAGTATTAAAATAGAGTTAATTCTGCTTTTGTTGGAGTAACTGCAGATTTATCTGGGAGAAGAGTGTGGCTTACTGGAAGGCTAATCCAGGTCCAGGATTTTGTAAAGAAGTTGTTAAATTGTTATTTTTTATATTTATATATTATATATAAAGTTTTTGAAAGTTTGCCTCTGTTTGATTTGTGAAAACTAGCAATATATTTTTGGATGACTGGGGGTATTTGACAATTATGCCTCCTTATCTTAGTAAGGTTTACTACTTTATGGGAAACTGGACTGTGCAACATGTCTGTACTCTCTGTACTGTCTGTAATGTTTTGTTTTCTTACCGGAAAAAACAGTATGGAAACAAAACAGGTACATGCAAATGGTTTGTTACTGAATGATGGAAATAACATTTTGGTATTGTAGTTTTAATAGAAGACCAGAGACGAACATACAAAATAAAAAAGGTTTAGAACAAAATGTTAACTTAAATTTGATAGTCTTTGGCATAGGGCCTGTCTTTGGCCCAGACCTTGTAGCTGAACCCTTACAGATCCTGCCATGAGTAGAAGGAAGGAGACAATCCCTTGGCAACTAGACGGCACCAGCTGGTTGGCAGTGGCAAAGATGGAGGGAAAAGAGAATTGTTAGCATCAGAAAAGCAGCAAACAAATGATGTGTAAGTATAGGTAATTTCAAGGCAGGATGGAGGATGGACACAAAGGTGATGTATTACATAATTGTTTCCTGTAAGATTGTTTGCTGAAAAAAAATGTTTTTGAATAGTAATAGAATTTTTAAAATGTTTAAACTGTCAGTAAGGAAATCAGTGTTATAAAACTCATCACCAAACTTACTGTAACACCAATTTTCAATAACACCAAACTAAAAGACCAACACAATTTTGTTAAGAAAATTATTGTGCTATTTGTCAACAAATAACGTGTGTTATTGTCCTTCTTCAGACAGTTAACAATACAGTGTACACTATGAACTAAATTGTCAAAAAGTGAACAATCCCAAACACAGTGGCAGATGTATCTGAAATTATCAGGCTAGTTAGCAAAATGCTAAATGCTGCTCTGAATATTTTCAGTGAACTATGCTTAGAATCTTTTTATCCACAGTTTGTTGTTTGATCAAATACTACAAATTTCTGAGCCCGGTTCTTTTCAGCTCTGTTTTACAGCCAACACACGTTTAACAAACTTGATTCCTGAGTATGTATGCGTGTGTGGGTTCTGGCTCTGACCACTGTCTGGTCTTTTTTGCTCTTCAGGTTACTGTGGTTAGCAGCTCTGCATTTCTATCGTGAGAACAGTTTAAGGTGGCACATCCCTCTGACCTGGCTTCAATTTCTAGAATATAGCTAAGCTTGTGGCAGTGATGCACACGCTCTGACTCGAACCACATAAGATTTAGTGCTTAGTCTCGCTTCTTTAAGAGTGGGGTTTCAATTAAGTGGTG
Source organism: Astyanax mexicanus (assembly GCF_023375975.1). Taxonomy (NCBI): domain Eukaryota; kingdom Metazoa; phylum Chordata; class Actinopteri; order Characiformes; family Acestrorhamphidae; genus Astyanax; species Astyanax mexicanus. The sequence continues at coordinate 59,335,447 of NC_064409.1, forward strand.
GGACTGATGTTTAAAAAATGTTGAATCTACAAGTAACACCCACTTAGGCTTCAGTCCTTTTTGTTTATACAGAAAACACTCTATAGGCCAAAAATAACAAAAAAGTATCTCCTAAAACCAGGGGTTCTCAACCTTTTCCACCTCATTGCCCACCTGTTTTATTTTTTTTAATGTAAAATAGATTTTGTCTTTTATTTCCTAAGTGCTGACAATAAAATATTGAGAATTAGGCTCTGAACAATAGCAATTTTTTCTGACAAACAGTGTTACCAGTGTTTGTTCACTAATTATCTAAATTGGCTGCCTAAATTAACTGCTTTGCCTCAAACTACTAAAATCTAGCCTGCCTTAAATATGGATACAAAGTGTTTTTTTTGTTTGTTTCAATGATTGAATATATTATATGTTTATAGTTTGAACACAAAAGAGCTTCTGACTTTATCTATACTAAATTATTACTGAATAGGATGAGCCTGCAGACCATTAGACAGTGCTTCATGGCCCATATGTTGTCTTAAAGCATAGCAGTGGTGCCCTCAGTAAGAGGAATTATCAACATTTGTGTGTATATATAAGCATAATGCTCAGACTCTGTGAAATGACAATTGTACATTTTTGTGTTTGTAAATTTTCTTTCAATTAAAGAATACATTATAAAAAAGAATGCATAGCTCTTTTGTAAGAACCCAATGTTCCTGTTTTGAGTGGACAGACTAAATCAGTATTCCAGATATTTTTTGGAAGAAGTGGATGCTGGCTATTCTGGATCAAAGACAAAAACAACTGTTCTCAGCATTAAGTCCAAAAGCCAAGGTATGTTACATTATATGATTGTGTCAGTCCACCTGTTTGATGGCAGCAAAAGGGTAGAAATGCACATGTATTGAAATCCTTTAATACAACAATTTTTTTTTAACAACTCGGTGCAAAGTCATATGCTGCACACATTACGAAGGCATGGCTGTGAAAGAAGTGGGTACAGGAACTGGAATGGAATGTTCTTTCATATGACTATTGTATTATTTTATTTTAATAGCTCTGCATGTTACTGCGGCATTTTCGGGAAATAAAAAAAAGTTTAAAAAACTATTTTGTCATGATTGTTCAAGGTTCCCTATAGTGGAATTCTGGTTGGACATAAAACTATTCCTTGTATGTGTGGTTTGTCAAACTGGATCCTGGGAGCTAGGATGGCAGTGATACTCAATAGTCTCTTAAGGAGTACTCCACTGTGGTGCAAAATGAGAGGTGAAGACATTATCCCTGACAAACCTACAGCAACAAGCTCCTCAAAGGATGTTATTCATAACTAATTAAGATCAGGCTCTTGGTGTGGTGCCAGACGGAGACGGTAGCTTTTCACATGAGTTGAATAGGTTTGTCCTGGCATGGAAAAACCAATCCTGTGGCCCTTGCACAGTATATTTCCCCTGTTGACAGTCCAAACTGCACTTATAGGACACACACCACGATGTCAACATCTCTCACTGCAGGGAAAGTGAGACGCCCCTTCCCGAACCCTGGCAGCCCACCTTCCTCACGAACCATAAGCCAAGCAACTTCTGCATGTATTTGTCCAATTATTATTTGAGCCATCGCACTGTTATATTTGGCAGCAATTGGTGAAGGTCAATTCATGTCAATATTGGGTCACAGTCAAAGGCAACGTGAACTTTGTCAGAAGTGTCTTAGAAGACCTTGAATAGGTTGAAGCCCACACCCATGCCCACCTACTGTGTGCGCTTGCTGGTTTAAGGCGACTGAATCCATTGGGGTAGTCATGTCATATGGCCACATTCATTTTTTTGTGACTTCCGCATGTTATCGAAGATATTCCACATTGGGGATCTTATGTGCAGAGCTTGGCACAAAAGTATGCACTCATGATGCCAAGTACAATTACCTTTACCACCAGAACAGGCCCACCGTCCCAAAGCACAGGTCTGGCCCACACAGGTTACTCTGAAACAGTGAGCGCGGCTGATTGATTCAGCATGCCTGATTATGGGAATCAAGCTACACAGACCATAGGCTGTTATACTGCAGTATTGCTGACTTGAGTAGTATTTACCACTTTTATATATGTTAATTTAAATTAAACTACATTTATACTACTGATCATTATTTGCAAATGAAATGTAAATATACAGTGGTAGATGTATTAATAAAAGTGGATATACAGTTGTGGTCAGATGTGTACATACACTAACTACGAGCATAAATCTTATAGCAATATTTGGCAGTTCAAGCTATTGTACATAAGTATATGTGAAATATGGTGGTGTGTAGTGTCTTATATATGAAGCAAGATAACATTAAACTTTTAAAATAACTAAAATAAATTCTGGCCTAAACCCTGTTGAAAATATGTAGGCTGTGCGTAAAAGTCTGGTCTGTGCTAGGATACCAACAAATGTAATTGAACACTACCTGTTCTTCCAAGTAAATGCTGATATATTAATGATTTTTAAGTCTTGATTTTAAAAACAAGCACTTTATTATACACTGACATGCTAAAAGCCATGAAATAGCAGTAGGTGCCAATTGAGCATGAAGTGTTAACTCAGTGGATGGTTTGGGAACGCTTACAACTGTATAAGTTGTGAGATGTTACCTTGTGAGTAGGGTTGAACACTCCCCAATGTGCTCATAGCAAGCTGACATGAAATATCAGACTTCGAGCGAGACCTGATGGTAAGTGCCAGATAGATGATACATTCCATTTCTGAAGTTGTGCAGGCATTTAACATTCCTTGATCCACAGTGTTTGTGTGCACCTGGAATACAACATATAAGGCCTTACCACCCACGGGTCCCGCAGGTCAGTGCAGCGATCTAGTCATATGTCCCATGACATCTGGCATGTCCAGGAAAGTAGAAGAAGAATGGGTCAAACTCAGTCAGTAGGCTCAGGGGCTTTTCATCTGTAACATGACCCAGTGATAACAGAAAAATAAACAAATAAAAAAAGCCTATTCCTGTCCCTTACTGAACCCCTCTCTCAATGGAAACTTAAACAGCTTTTTAAGAATGAGGAGGGTTTTTCAGTTTGTTGCTAAATTTAGCTTGGCCCTGTGCAGGCAGCAGGTTCCTGAGCCATTTTCAACAAAGATGAGCCGTAGGCCTTGCCCAGGGCCCAGCGGGTGGCGGCTGCCGGTGGTCTGCTGTTCTCTTATACACCAGCTTTAAAGTAAACACTGCAATTCTGCGGTCGCCAACGCCATGGCAGCCAGCAAAAGGCCTTACTGTGTGGCAGCACACACAGCTCTGGTGTGCCGTCTCCCAGACTTCTCCTCAGCCCCCCCTCTCTCAGCCCCAGAGGACTGGGGTCGGGGGCCAGCAATACCCATGATGTATGAGCCCCCAAACCCTACTTGAACTCCCTTGCCTTTCACCCCTGAATTCTGGACCCCATTATAGATCAGCTATTAACATGCGTCTTCGTCCACTTCAGCTGTGGTGTGTCCCGCAATTGGTCTGCTGTGAAAATGATTTAGTATAGATGGGACATTAGAAAATAACTCCATCCACCTCCATTATGCAGTAAATATTTGTGTAGTTTATGTATGGTTGGATGGTGGGTTGCTAAACAAACCGACCGTTTACTGGAAGGACTTTCCCTCCAGACGATTAGATAAAATCAAGACATGTTTGTGCTTGCAGCTCGCTCACCACTGAAACGTTGACAGACCTCATAGGATGCCACCTGCTCTTCATCTCTGAAACAAGTGGGGTTAAAAATCTGTTAATGTCTCTGATGCTATTACATTAAATATTTGCCATATTTTGACATCTGGCCTAAAGAACCAAGGCAAAGCTAATGATTATTAGTAATACAGTACTTTATCACTTAACATTAAGAATTCAATTACTTTTGTTATTTACAAATTAGTCTACACAAAGCACATTTTAGTTTTTTTTGCACAATAGTTCCAAATAAAATAAAAGAGAAAAGATGTTTTTTTTCCCAAAAAGGATACATGGTTGGTATATCTACATAATAATTAATATAAGGGAAAGGTTAATGATTATTCCCTTAATCTATGACAGGACAAGCATCTTCTATCCTAGAGGACAATGAAAGGTTATTGAGCAGTGGCAGGGGTTCTATGAAAGTTCATATTTTGTATGGGTATCTATTAAAAAAAAAATATATATATATATATATATATATATATAATGATGTATAAAATATATGGCTGTACAGTTCTCAACAAAAAAGTCTGGAAAAAGACAGAAAGTTTGAAATACAGAAATTCTGATCTTTAAATGAAAGGATCATTTCACCCTAAAATTATCATTTAATATCTTATTTCTAATATTTTATAGAACAGTGTTGCATCCCTCAGCTCCATCAGGTTAACAGAATTTGTGATTTGAAACCTGTTTATATTTTTGTCAATTATTATATTAATATTATTATATTAATAACTACAATTTTCGGTATGATTTACACAAATACTGTACACAATGCCACTACAATGAACCCCTCTAAAGAGATGAATAAACCTGAGAGATTTGCTCTTAGTCTTTCTTCTACATCAGCCTTGTTACATTCATTTGAATGCATTTGAATGCCACAGGAACCCTATGAAGAAGTATTGCCAATGAAATATGACTCTTTGGTGCAGGTAAACATTAACCTAACTAACCTTACTAAATCCTCACAGTAATGTTTCGTAATCTATTAGAAAGGTTCTCCTGGAAAGTAAAGACAGTCTTTTTAAAAACTTTTGATTTTGAAAGAAACAATGAATAAGCATATGTCTTAATACTGACAGTATTGTGCAAATGTTTTAGGCACTTGCGGGAATTTTAGAAAAGAAAAAGCTTCTTATCTGTAAAGTAAGTGTTTATTAGCTCAATAAAACACAATAGACAAACACAAAACACTCGACATTACAATAAATACAAACAGCAATTTCACAAAAAGCAGAGATTTTACAGCACTGTTTTCCTTAAAACATCTCATAATCTCTCCTCATCTGAGTTTAATTCTGAGTTATTTCTAGTTCTCATCATATCAACACCTGGTTTGGTAAATTGGTAAATGTGGTAAATCAGGTGAGCTGCTGACAGAACTGAAAATATACACATGCTGGCTGAGGAGCATCCAGGAGAAATCTGGAACTACACTTTGTTCTTCAGCTTGGCTCACAGAATATAAAATACTTAGTTAAAAATGAGAATTCCTTGTTACGTTTTATTGTATGTATGTTTTTTTTTTTTGCATCTGTTTAAATCATATGTGGTCCTTTTTTCATGTAAAAACACTCATATTGCTGAGATAAGTGAATTAGTGTAATTTGCTTTGGTGCCTAAAACCTTTGCAAAGTACTGAATATCCATGTAATGTATTGCTCACAAAACACTTTTAGTGTCTGACACTTTGCTCTAAAGGCTTTTGTGGCACTGCTGTAATAAGATTTAATATTAAGCAATTTTAGGCAATTTCCATTTGTCTAATAATCATAAATGTTTTACAGCATCTACAGAGCAGCCAGGGTTTCAAATAAAGTAGTTTACTAGAATGCTGCTGAGATCAATTAAGCCCACTGTCTGCATTCATATTGCCCAGCGTTTGAATCCCAATGATGTTAGAAATAGGGGGATTTCAGTGAGTTTTATCTGCAAGTAAAATGGTTGCATCAGTTAAAGCTATTGATAATGTTTGTGTCCCCAGTGAAATGAAAAATAGTTACCCCACAGAAGCCAGAACTGAGCAGCAGAAAGCTGGTGGGAGGTTTGGGGAGGGTGGGGGGAAGCAGCCTTGTAGGTTTCCAAACTTCTTAGTGCTGCTAGCAGAAGGATTTACTGTAACTCTCAGACAAGCATTCACAGCTTGGGCTCTAAACGGTCTGTTGGCAAGGTGGCCATGTTGTCTCTGGCACAGAATCAAACCCACCGAACTGAGGTCCAAAAGTACCTACACAACACAAACCAGTGGGATGTTTGGATGATAAATTGCCGACGTTCAGTGGTAGAACAAAAAATATTGGCCTTGCTGGGGACATCAGTCTTAATAATTTCACAGCGAGATGGCATACTGGGTGGTTTGGTTGACCAAACCTGCTCTTTCTCAAGTGACATATCATTCACTTAGAGCTGGTTTAGAGAAAAGAATGAACCCAGTGCAGGTGCCGTATCAGACTTAGTCCAAGTGCTGAGAGGGTCAAGTGCCAGTGGCCAATGGGGTAACACGGAGGGTGTTAAATGACACGTTTTATTCATTTACTTGTCTCAGCGCGCAGACCACAGAAACTCCTTTTCCACAAAAAGGCTTTTCTTGGTAGCAGAGTTCAATTACCTGTGATTACACTTGGACTTCTTCAGGCCTGCAGCAGCCAAGCTGCTCTCGGCACATCTTTCTGCCAAGGTCAAGCCTTTGTCACCTATTCATGTGTGTTCAGGGGAGAGAACTGGAAAATATAAGAAAGAAAAACACTAACCAGATCATAAGCAAACCATGCTGGGACTGATAAGATGAAGAAGCAATGATATGTTTGGAACCCTTGTAGATGTTTTTCTTGCCACAAACCCAACTGAAAGTAGCACCTGCTTTCAAAATGGTGGGAGCCTGAAGGACGGACGGAACATGTGTGAAAGGTGTCTCCGTTAACATTCACTGCTGAACAGAAAACTATTCATCAGCTGTCTTCACCAGTGAATAAATGGCAGAATCACCTGAATTCCATTTCATTTACATTTAACTGATATTTTTCTTAACAGAATCTGTAACTGAGCAAGTACCAGGAATCCAGGTCTGAAACCTCAGGCTTCCAACAAGTAAGCCAAGGTGACAGCAGTGGCTCTGTGGACTTTAGGAACTCCACTTCCAGTAATAAAGACATTTCTGTCATGTGCTTCACACCGACCTCTCTGAAACAGTTCCCGTGTTCTTAGTAACATGACTTTTAATCATTGTGTTCACCTGTGTTCCTGCTGTGTAGCCTGTGTATATATACTCCGTTGCAACCTATAGTTTTTGCGAAGCATTACCTTAACAGTACCTCATCACACATAAACACAAACATACTAATATTAATTGTATCTATTGTCTGTGTCCCCTGTACTTTTTTCCCATACACTGTGTGTCTGTGCACTATATACTCTGTCTTACACTGTTTTTGTCTGCACTGGAGATCTAGCCTAATAGTGTTTCGTTTTACTGTATAATGACAATAAATTGAATTGAATTGAATTGTTGGGTACAGAGTGTTTTTGTCTGTTTGCTGCGTATGTCTTAATGCCTTAAAGTCTGCTATGTGTCCTGTATAATTAATATTTTACCTGCCAACTTTGTCATTAAATCATTGCATTGTTTTTATATCTGCAAATGTCTGGTCAGTCCTAAAGCCCTGACACCAAGACATGCTGTGGGTTCTGACACTGTATAAAAAACACTAGCTGTTTTTCAATTTCTAGGCTGCATTTTTCATAGAATGCTGTTCTATGAGAACCCTTCATATACACCTGTGAAATTCAGCCTATGTGCAGCCTGTACTAATTAATACATACAGCATTCAATGTACAAATCCATTTCAAGCCCATGCCTACCTGAAACCAACATAACCCACAATCCACCCATAAGTCCTGCGTGTACATGTTGGCTGCAGTATTGTGCATTGTGCATACCTAAGAACAATTTATGTCATGTCAAGTTCACCAAGTAATTGGAGAACTTGACATGACATAAATTAACAATTAACAATTGGAGTTTTGAAATGATTAAAAGTAAGAATTAATAACCATACCAACTGTGAAACATGGTGAAGCTTCTACTGGTGGAACTATAAATTCTGCTCTGTATCAGAGAATTCTTGAACAGAACATCAGGTCAACTTCTTTTCTTAAACTCAACAGCTGAGACAAAAAAGACAATGATCCAAAAGCAAGTCAACCGTGTGCAATGGTCCAGCCAAAGTCCCAGCCTATGTTGTGCAGCAACTTAAATACTTCAAATTGTTGCTAAGCTGAAGCAGACTTAAACCAAAATTTTTCCATGGCATTGCGAGATACTACGGCTATTTTCAGACAGCAGGCATATAGAAATTGTCTGAAGATCTAATTAACAAGCCCTCTCTTTTCTCAGACATTTAACAATGTTTATTACTGTTGTAAGTACTGTTATTTATTATCCTTATTGTAAAGTGAAAAAAACTTAGTAATATAGAGATAATTTACTAATTACTTATAATTGTACTAATTTATTCAAATTTGTGTTTATTTATTTTACCAATTATGTCCAATTACATTTTTAATTACTTCCAATGTAAGTATTCCCTGTAGTCATTACATGGTTGTAAGGGCAGAAATTAAATTAGGACAGAACATCTGTATTTGTAATGGGATTAAAAATGATGATATTTAATCCCATTTTATTTTATTTTATTATGTTTATGTATAATCATTAAACCAGTTAATATAATCCTTTAAAATGAAGTGTTACTGTTTCGCGGGATCTTTAAAAACCACCCTGACCATTACATGGCTACAAGGTTTGCTTAGAAGGGTAGGAGACCTACCCACAGGCTTGATTTCATTGAGGTTATGGTCAGGCTCTCTTGGGACAGTGGTCAGCCGAGGCTGTTTGCTTTTTTTCACCCAGTTCTGCACATCTCTTGGGAAGGGAGGGCCTCAGCACTCAGTGTGTAAACCTTTTTACCAGCTCTGACGGTAAAATGCCACATTAAGAATTTCCATTGGATGTTGGCCATTTCACTTAAATTCTGTTTCAGTTCAGTCTGTTTAGGGCAGGAGTTCAGGGTGAGTTTGTAAATGCAGGGGAATTCACTTTAATCGTGGCTGTAATAAACTCAGTGAAGTGTTGTATGGTGTCTTGTAAAGAAGGCAATTGATCATTCGATTGACTGGAGTTTTTGGGCAAATGTAGAAAACAATAGGGCAGCATTAACGTGAAAAAGGTAACTGAAGTTCATGTTAAGAGCTAGGTGGAGGAAAGTTAGGGTTGAGGGCTTTAAGCTACTACGCCCCCTCCTGTCTATTCTTAATGTTCCCCTGTCTGAGAGCTGCCTGAGTGCCACCCTTTTTCCACTGAAGGTGTGTGTGTGTTTGTGTGTCAGACTGGTGTACACTTTGGCAGGAAGGCACATGTGCATAGACACTCACACATTCACCCCAACACACACACACACACACACACGCCTGTTGAGCATGCAGCACTCTCTCTAATTTTTCCTGCTCATTCTGTTACACTGGCTAGTGGACTACTGGGCAGCATCAGAGACACCCACACCTTGGAGTGAGTGCCATAAATCTCCTTCAGCACCCTGAGCTTCCAGCAGCTTCACCTCCTGTCATTCTTTCACTCCAGCAGACACCTGAAGGCACAGAAGAAGACTTCACCTGAGCTTGACTGAGGGATTTCTGGACGTTCTACTTTGGGAAATGCTGCCATTCATCTAGCAACTAACTAAAGAGATCCAGACATGGTTTAGTAAAGACATGTTTGAGGTTTTATGCTCTGCAGCAAGATGGTCAACAGATAATCTACTGCAGGAGAATACGTGAGTATACATTTTTTTGTTATATTTTAGAAGATTGTATATAGAAAACTTGCTTAGGGGTTATATGTAAATTAAAGGTAAATAATAAAGGTATTTATTAAGAATGTATCAAACTTGCCACACTAATCACTAATAACAGTTTATGTTTGATTAATGATATGATTAATGTTACAGAATACTGAAAGCTGAAACTGAAAGATATATCCTTCTATAAAAGGTCTAATTCAGGGGTGTTCAATCTTAGGGCTGGGGTGGTTGCAGGTTTTCAGTCTAAACTGATTCACATCTGACACTGATTTAACCAATCACACAGTCACTCTTCAAACAGATGACATGCCCCTTTATGGATAAGATAGGACACCCCTGGTCTATTTTACATGAAATGCTTTAAGGATACACTGTTAAATCATCAACTGTGCTTTTAATTTTTGGCATTTTATCGCTCTTTTCCAGATATGAGTCTTCTGTTTTCTGGATAACCATGATGTTGAGGCAGTGGAGCTTTGCTGTGCTCTTACTGAGCATCCCTCTACCTGTTCAAGGGAGACCCATCCAGGCTCTCAGCCACAGACTGTACGTTTTGCTGTTCTATTAAAGCCACAGTTGATAAAAAAATAAATATTAAGTCAAGCTCATTATCCACAGCCAAATGCAATATTTACTCTATCATCAACTATCAGATGAATTAATGTCCAGCTGACATTAATCACTTAAAATTGTAGCCTTGTAGTTCTAAACCTTGACTGTATATTTCAATGGTTCTTTCAAACTGTAAGTATTAGGCTACATTCGTCAAAAAGGGGATTCCAAACAGTGATAAAAGAACATTACAATGTTTGTTTCTTTAACAAGCATGGGATCTTAGAGTTGTAGGTTTTTTAAGTTTACAGAACGCCTATGAATGCTCCTCCATAAAATATATGTACCACTGGCCTCCAGACCTCCTCCTAGAAAGCTTACGTTCTGCAAATTTCAACCAAAACCCAAATCTAACACAACTAAGTTAAGCCAATCAATGACTTCTGAAGTCAGTAATTATTGTCAGTCTGGTCCTGTGGATTAGAAATGGAAGCAGGTTTGAAGCTTACTGTTCAGTTCCAGTTTCTCAACTGTGGTCCTGCACATATTATATCTTTTTTTCTGTTGCAAATACTTTTTAGCCTATGGAACCTACTTTTTAGCCTATGTAACCTAGGAACCTTACAACCATCAGATAACAAGTAAATATGTTCTTTTTCTTGTTGTTGTTCTGTAAGGAAATGTGCAAAGGGGTGAACCATCTAAAACGTTGCCACTGACTTTTGAAAAATGTATTTTTACACAGTGTTTGTATGTAATTTAAACAACTATTCTGAAGGCAAAAAAGGCATGTCATATTCATATTGACTCCATTGCAACCCCTTGATCTTCTTTCAGGAGGCGATCTGTGGGTCACGCTCAGCTGATGCACGATAGAGGACGGTACCTGCAGGAACGGAAGAGGCGTCTGTGGCTGCAGGAGCTTTTCAAGCAGGTGCACACTGCCAATGTATGGGACACTCCCTCAGACAGTGACACTGGCCTCCACGCTGTTACCTGGGGTGCCCACAGCTCCAAGCCTGCCAGCAGCACAAAGGAGTTTCCTGTAGACTTTGAGCCAGAGAGCACAGGCAGCACTGACACTCTTCTGCAGGAGACCAACAAGGAGCAGACTCTGCAAGGTGCTGCAAAGAGAAAGAAGAGAGTGTGCCTGGGGAAGTGGAGAGATGGCACAAGAAGAAGAGGATGGCCATGCTTAGGCTACAGCTCAGGACCAATGAGAGGTCCATGACCAGAGAGACCTATTGGCAGATTCAGACAAGTGTGCAAAGAGCCATCAACCCCTCTGGTGTCTGGACAATTGCTTCTGAACTATTCTGCTAATGTCTGTGACCAGCAGAAATAAAGTACAGTACTTTATAATGATGTGTTGCATCATCTCATGCACTGTCTAAAGACGTAGAGGTGTTTAAACGTAGTCCAAAGATTCTTTTTTTTTTTAAATGTCAATAGTGATTTACCATTGAATTTTTTTCAGTCTATTCAGTTTATTCTTAATCTGCTTCTGGACCATAGGATTTAGACTAAGCTCATGTTCACACCTGGTCACTTAAAATAACTCATATCTGGGTTTTATACTAATTCGATTCTGGCCACATGCCTCTATTTAAACTTGGTAGTCCAATGTGTCTCCAGTTAGTTAGACTGTAATGCGCTTGACGAAATATGCAAACTCTCTTGTTAAACAGCAAATATTACTACTGTTTCAGTTATACTGCAAAGAGTTTTGGTTGTTCAATTGTGTAACACGTGGCTTAAATGTGTCTCTGACCTCCTGTTTGATTGATCAGATTTGTATCCGTTGTATGTGTGTCTTGGGTGTGTTTACACTTGATTTGAATAAGACTCGGCCTAATTCAGATATAATCTTGGACCCAGTTTCCCAAAGCATGTTTACATACAGAATATCTTAACATGGGGAGAGAGAGTACTTAGTATGATGTGCACTTGACCATATAAGAATCATGATCTAAGAAACATCTTTGTGCTAAGAAGCTTTTAAGAAACCCACCCTCACCCCCCACTCAAGCCAGTAAAGGGGCCAGGTGTAAACAGGGTCTAAACACATTGCCAAACACAGCAATTGAAGCCTGACAATACAGATACAAGTCTGGTTTCTGTATTTTATATGGAAACAAAATCAAGATTCATTTCATTTTATATAACTAAACAAACTAAACTAAATCCATACATCTTTGCATTTATTTATTTGATTAGAAAGGTGAATATTTATTCTGTGAATGTATCACAATGCTGCTGATTTTTCTACAAGTTTCAGACAATGCACTTTAGACAGCTGTGCTATACGCCTGTACATCAGTATCTTTAAATCTAGTGTTTTCTTCAGTGTTTTGTTTTATGTCTTCCTTTTCCGTTTTGGTACAGAAATACTGTAGATATGGCTTTCTGCCTTCAATTTCTTTAAATCTTGTCAATAAAAAAAAGATGAGCAATAACAAAATGCAAAGTGTGACTTTCAAAGACATGCTTCAAAAACTCAGCAATGAAATCCCTGTAATATTAACTATTATACAGTTTATATGAGACAATAAACATTATATTTCAAGTCAAATATATATTGGTGTTAATGTGTGATTAAAGGTGTGCCGGCACAGCCATGCACTGAATCACACAAGCTAATGGAAGGGAGGCGTAATGCACCTCTGTGTCAACTTCCTGAGTGTTTTAGCTTTTCGCTTTAAAGAGTCATAAAAGCGCAGAAATCAAGGCAAAGGCTGATAAGCCCTCGGGCACAGGAACAGAAATCAATTCAGCCTAACAGTAGTACTGTACTGCTGGAGGTTCAAATACAGGAGGCAGATGGGTGAAAAAAAAATATATATATATATATGTATATTTGGTCTCTTTTAGGAGAAGGATGGGTTAAAAAAAAATTAATGTCGATTTTATCTAACAATGACAAACACTAAATAACAACTCCAAGTCCAAAAGATCCAGTCTTTCAATAAATTTTTTTTTAAATACAATCCAGAAAATCTGCTGGATTTTCTTGTCTTTGTAGGGTAAAGGTTACTCTGTCTCTTTAAATGTCACCAACTCATTTGGAACTAACTGCCTGACCAACCTGACCGGCAAATTCGTCTAACACTGTGTGCTGGTACAGAGCACCTGTAGCGCATGTTATAGCAAAAATGTTTTATTTCCTCAGAATTTATGATTTATGATAGGGCATTTATGATTTCATCAATGGATCAGGATTATTGTAATTTGGCAAAAAAGGAATCTCTCTTACACTGATCATCAACTATGGTGAGTAACGTTTATATAAAATGATGGATTTTTAACCTTCTCATGAACTTAGACAGAAATTGTACACTTCTAACTTTAAATGTTGAGTTTATTTGAAATTAATTTTGTTAATAACCTCACTTTTATTTTCAGATTAGGACAAGACAATTTTCACAATTTTGTTCGAATACACCAAAACAATGGGCTTTAAATGAAACAATAAAAAAAGCAGCACTATGAATATGTGTCTGTTCCATAATTAATTTATGATATATTAAATCAATTTAATTGAGAGTTTATTAGAAGTGTTAAATTGCCTTTTGGAGATTTTAAAGGAACTTTCAACAAGAGAAATAAATGACTGTCATTGCAAGTGAAGAAGGTCATTATCAGTCAAAAACAATTAACTATTAGAGAAAGCAGAAACATTAGCAGTGCGAACAATCTGTTTTATTTGTAAAAGAAAGAATGCACTGGCAACGTCAGTACAGACAACAACTAAAGTATGATGATTCTTTACTTTATATCCAGTCAAGTCCAGAACACATTTTCAGGGAGGGATACTGTAAAGGTCTACAACCAACAGATGCCTTTATGAGTGTAAATAGAGGGTTTACATTTAAGAGTGGATGTGCCAGATAAGACTGCTCAAAAACAACTCAAAAAGTCTGATCAGTTCTAGTACAAATTTTTTTGGATAGTTAAAACCAAGAAGCTAAGAAGAAAATTCTGATCTGAAGAATACCACATCATCTATAAAATATTGCAAAACCACAGTTAAGAGTATGGGTTTGCATTTAATAGGCTGTCAATGAAACTGGTTCACTTGTGATTTTTTGGTGACGTAAGAGCCAATAGAAATAGCAGGATGAAGTGTATAGAACTGTACTTTACTGTACTCAGATTTAATCAAACTCTGTAGAGCTAATAGGATGATGCTTGGCCGTGTAGATAAATAAAGACTCAAAAGCTTTAAGGCAAAGTAATGTAAATGTTCTTAAAAGGCAGCGCGAATCACCTGACCCCACCCCCACTGAGGAGATTTTCACTTACTAAAGATACACTGTCTGGCCAAAAAAAAAGTCACCACCAAAAATATTTAATTTTAGACCACCTTTAGCTTTGATTGTGGCAAACATTCGCTGTGGCATTGTTTCAATAAGCTTCGGCAAAGTCACAAGATTTATTTCAATACTAAATCTAAGGTGCTGTCACTATGATTTAAAGATCGCTGTTTTGAATCATGGGTTATGCTGCTTGCCATGTGATGTTGGTCAGTACAGGCATCTATTAGCTGATGTATCAGAGCTGGGACGGTGCGCTTTACCGGTAATGCTACATCAGTGGCAGTTCGAAAAAAGGCGGTGCTTGCAAAATCTGTCAGAGGAGGCATGTGCTAGTCCTCACTCTCTAGTGTTGGGGGCATTTCTAGTGGTGGGGGCGTCCAAATGAGTGGGTGGAGGAATTGGCCTTCCAAATTGGGGATAAAACGGCATAATAAAATGGAGAGGCAGTTAATAAATTGCTTAATAAAAATCATAACAGTTCACACAGGAAACACAGACATACCAAAAGTCATGGGACAGCAGTATATAAATTGATCAAGTGTTAAATCAGAAAACATTAGACGTGCCAACACATGTATAAGATGTTAGGTGCTATCTTGAGTAAGGTTGCATATCACATGACTTTTTGCATGTCAGTTTATTTGTTAAATCCCTGTAAGTCACCATTCCAATCACATATTTGTTGCTTTATTTAAAAGTGATTGTGTCTGTGTGCAGAGGCAAAACTCCAAAAACTGTATCACCGTCAAAATCCTAATGGACCGGACTGTAAATTATTTGAGTAAACAAATGTAAAAAAGAAAACATGCTTAAAATGCAATTAAACATATACTACTATATTTACAGTATATCAGAACCAGTTATCTTATTGTTCATAAATTGGAAACAGTGCTTAATGTATTATACTAGTTGTCTATACACCATGGGGCAGATTCCGAGACAGGGATTAGACCATTTTGACTGGATATTCTACAACTAGGCTTAATCCCTATTCTGGAAACCAAAATGTTTTGGAACAGTGCCGTATGTAACAAATACTATAGAAATAATATTCAGGTAAAACACTTCCAAGATAGTATACTGCAATGTGTCTGATCTTGATCTACCCCACAGGTTTACAGCAACCGCTATGGAGTGATTTTTGCCTGCACCTGTGGTGTGATCATGGGCGTGGGATTTGGTGCCAACCTCCTGGTCTTCTCCCTCTTCGCTAAACACAACACCCTGCGCAAGAACCGCCTGGATGCACTCCTCCTCAGTATGACCCTGGCAGATTTTTTCAGCCTGCTCCTGATCCCCTTTACCCTGCACTCTGCTGTCAGCTTCTCCTGGCCACTGGGCGACACGTCCTGCAAAATCTACCAGTTCCTGCTGGCTTTCTCCCTGGCTGCCAGCACCTACTCACTGTGTGCAGTCTCGATGGCACGGTTCATGATCATCACCAACCCATACCAGCCTCCTTCCACAGACCTGGTTGTGCTGATGCTCGTCATGGCCTGGGCTTTGAGCTTCTTCATCAGTCTGCCCTTGCGCATTTTTGCCACTAAGGAGAGCCTGGTGCCAGGTTTGACCAACTATACCTTCTGCCTGCCCACCATCCAGGAGCACCACTACCAAGTGGTACTAAGCCAGTTTGTGCTCTACTACTTTATACCAATGATGGTAATTGCTGTCAACTATGTACGCCTGGCTCTGTTCCTACACAAAAGCCCTGTGATGTCCACAGCCAGTGCCAGGAACACACGCAGAGCTTCCCTCATGGTGTTCCTTGCTGCTGGGACCTTCACTGTGTGCTGGCTGCCAGGTTACATCCTGGAGCTGTGTGTATATCTGGGCCTCTACATGCATGGCCAGTCCTGGGAGATGTTCTACTTCACCTGCACTGTGCTTCAGTACCTGCATCCCTGTGTTAACCCCGTTCTGTATGTGCTGCTATCCAAGCGCTACCGGAGCCAACCAGGAGTCTGGCTGTTTCACTGTAACCGTAACAAGGTGCACCCTCAGATCATCAGTGTGACTGAGAGCTTCTGATACTGAAAAACATGAGTACTCATGGCTATCTGAAGATTTTTAAAGAAGAAGCTTGAAATAATGTTTTGTTTTTCTATTTAATTTATTAATAATGCTGATGTTGGTTTAAGAAAACTGATGTTGGCTGGGTTTCCCAAAAGCTTCCTTTTACAAAGATAATAGGAAAATTTCCACTTCTGACATGGCCCAGACCGGGGTGACCGGGACTGGTGAAAGGACTGGGTTGGGGGCTTGGACAATTATGGTAACAGGGACTGGGAGAAAAACTAGTGCCCAGAGAGTGATGGGGATTGGGAAAGGGATTGTGATGGGGGCTCGAATAGTGACAGAGACTGGTTGAGGGACTAGGATGGGGGCTTGGATTGTGACATGGTAAAAGCCATGGCTCTTCCTCTAACAGGACTAAGCTATTGACTGTGAAAAAATGACTTGAATTCTCTCCTCTGCACCGGCTCCACTCTTTTAATGAATTTTGATCTTGATACTGTATAAAACATGTACCTTTGTCCTGTTTTTTTTTCTTTCATTTTGCAGACAAACAAAAATTCTGTATTAGCTGCAACAATCTGTGTAATTTGACCCAATTCGGGAAGTCCTGAGCATGAGCCAATACAGAGAATTAAGAATCATATCTGTGTTTTACTTAACTCCTTTGATGCAAACAGATGATACCAGTATAACTGACCCAGGCTTGCTTATTTGTTGAGATACCTTTTTCTGAACCTCAGTAGGAAAAAAGGGGGAACAAAACTATTGCAACCTTTGTCATCTCAAATTATGGCTTCAAAAAATACTTTGATAAGTAATATATGATTGCCGTCTGGTGTTTGGTGGCAAGGGTAATGGCCACCCACCTGGTGATCTACAGGACTTAAAAGCGAACACTTAGTATCAAATACTGCAGAAGACCTGCCTGTGTCATGTGATGCACATTGGGGTCACTTAAATCTGGTTTTAAGCTAGTTCTGTAGGAGTATATTCAATACAGTAAAGTAGAATGCTTATTTAGTGTAGTAATAATTTTACCTCTGGAGGCTCTGAAGTCTGACCCGTACCCGTTAAGGTCTCTGCCCATGAGTGAGCAGCAATGGTTTCTCACTATCATTCTGTCTGGGTTCAGCATGGGTACCAGCTTAAACACAAACTTGTCCATGAGCAGTGCTGGGTCAGGCAACTCATCTAGCAAGAAGTCCAGAAAATGTTACATTATGCTTGCTTAAGATATTAAGATTTTTTATTTAACTTTGTCTTTTGAAGATCAGTTAAACTGCTTAATACCAGTTCCCAAACATTTGCATGTAACTGTACATAACTAACTTTTGAAGCTTTGCCTATTGCACAGCTACACTGATGTCGCTTACTGCAACGTTACAATGTTCAATTCACCCTGTAACATCATGTGCAAAAAGCTGCTTTTCTAATCAGCCTGTACTGTTTATCCTACAATGCAAATACAAACTTCAGTATTCAGTATCTCCTCAACTGCTTTGCACAGTCATAACAAAGCACATTTTTCTTACACTTGGTGTGCTTGCAGAAGATTGCCACTCGTCCTTCAAACTGCAACATAGTGTCTTCAGGCCCAGACAGGGAGACTGAGGCCTGGCTTGGAAAGGACAGCCTGTCCTTAATTCGAGACCCTGAGAAATAATGCTCTTGACCTGACACATACAGTACAGCACATGCACACACACAATGAGAAAACATGACAGGAAATTAGCTAGCACAAATATGTTACTGGAAATGAGGAGAGTCATTGTCACTTTTTTTTTTTGTTTTACCTTGAATTAAACCATGAGCTAATCTTCTCTTTTGCCCATCAGGGTTTCCTGGACATATACGGTACAGGTTTTTACAAGGGAACAAAGAGGTTCCAGTGGATCTGCTGCCCAATCTGTAAAGAGGCTACAAGCATTTTACCACATATACACAGCTGTTTAAAAACTTTGACCTTTATTAGGATTTTTTTATCCACAAACAGACAAAACAAGATATTCTGACAATAAGAATATTCTACAATATTATGTATTTTTTTCTGATATGACCTGCCTTTAGGAAATAAATACATTTTCCCACTTAATTTTAGAATAAGGCATTACATAGGGCAATAATTATATCAGAGCTAATTTACATATCTTAAATAACATCAGTAATGAAAACAGTTGGTTATAATATATAACAAGAGTATTTAAGCTGTTTTTGAGTTTCTGTTTATGTAGTGAGACTGATTCACTTTTTTAATTAGCTGCCGGTCTTCCCGCGCCACTTCCTCCTCTTCATCAAACACTGAATAGCAAAGGAAAAAGGGGCATGAGGTCTGCCTCTTACTCTTCATTTCAATACAAATGGTGAAATATAGTGATATATTTTCCATGGATATTTAATTCTCCAGTATAAAAATGTTATGTTGCCAATTTGATTAATTTAGTAGTGTCAAAAAAGTTAAAAGATGATAAACATAATTTTAGCTGTTTGTAGCTAAGGTATTCCATCAACCCATTTTTAGTGCATTGTGAGAACGCCATCACTATTATGACAGTCTAAAAAATGTAGCTCCATGATGTTCTCCAAAATACATATACTTTTTATCAGACAAAGCAGAAAACAACATACTGTCAGTAAGAAGAAAATATTTGTCAATAAATTTGACCAAAAAACTTTATCCATATTGTAACATTTTAAAAATACCCATTCAAAAAGCTGACAAAGAAGAATCAAGCTCTAGGCTAGGAAAGCTATTTACTTGTCTTAGTAAATTAGTATAGTTATGTGCTTAAGTAGTTGTGTGAAGTGTTAGCTCAGACATTAAGCTAACTAACAATTTCTCGCTGTAAATGTTGTGCAGCTAGCTACATGTGTGTTGCTTTTTTTTAAAAAACAAATTTACCATGCTTAATAAATATACTTTAAAAATACAGCTTACCTGAACAAAAGCTGCACCTTTTTAATGGATGAACTGTTCCCTTTCCCCATCAGTTTGTTCTTTCACTAAAATTGGCTAAAATATTAAATGCTCTGTTACGGGTTATCTTATTCATTTATGTTTGTAATTAGAAATCATTACTAAATTAAACAAAATTACTCCAAAAACTAATGTGTATTTGATAACAATAAAAATTGTCCCACCCCAAAAAGTGGGCTTTATAGCTTTATTCATTTATTATATAGATGCATTTATATATTTTTGCTCTGTATTTTAGGCGAAGGAAATTGGTGACTTGGTTGCTGAGTATTTGTTGACTGATTAGAGCTCTATATACTGTATAATCATCCATAATGTTTCTCATCAGCTCTACACCGAGCGTCCGGTGGGCGGCGCTGCTGCTCCTGCCTTTGCTAAGTGGGGCTCCGCTGCTCCTGAGCCGCTCTTTCCCCGATGATCATTTACTAAACATTCAGAGCTAATTAGCTAATGGGTGTGTTTAGTCTTCTACAAGTTTAGCACCAGAAGCACTAAGAGCGATGGGAGAATCTGGCACACACAAACCCAAGTCCAGAGAGAGAGACAGAGATAAAGAGAAAGTGATAAAGAGACCCAACTGGCATTTCAACCTTGAATCAACATTGATATAGCAACGTTGTTTCAACGTCATATGTTCAACCTCAGCTCACTAAAATGAGAAAATCCTATGATTAACAAAGTGTTAACAATAAATTTACATCACTGTAGTAAAGCTGAGTATAAAGAATGTTACCACCACTACCAATCTGCTTCAACATCTGATCTCAAAAACACTAAAACAGTAAAACTATTAGAACATGAACATGATGTTAAATTAAAAAGCAGTTACTGCAAATAGAAGTAAAACACTTTCATTCCTCCATCCAACCGTTTTTTTTTATAAATTATATGGTGATGAAATGTAAAATGCTGATTCAAAAGGCAGAAGGTTGAGGAGATTATGTTGATTCAACATTAAAATTTAAACGTCAGCACAACCATTGAACATTAAATGTTGATTCAACGTTGAAACAACAACAGACATTACTTTAGTCATATCTTAACCACATTTCAGCATTGAAGGTTGGTTGTGTGCCAGCAGGGAGAGTTTGCTTGATAAAATTCTGCCTTTTCCCAGAAATGTCATATTCATAATAGTGGTGCCAATCGATTAAAAAAATTAATCAGATTAATCACAACAATATTCTGGGATTAACTGCGATTAATCGCACTTGTTCTTAAGGCACAAGTTTTTATTTTGGATATTTAAGTGTAAATTAAAAAATTGTGAAAATGAAATGAAATCTAATATATTACTGTGGTCCTCCAGTAATTTTAGTCCCATTCGGATGCACATCTCTGACTTTCGTCACCTCGCGTTTAATAAAACAGCTATCTGTCCACTGCTATGCACCGTAATCACACTTTTTATTTTTCACAGACGTCCCCACTGAGAACTTAAACCCATCCAGGGCTAAAGACTGATTTAATAAATTTCAGATATAACAGCTTTTTAAACAGTCTCCCAAATTTCAGTGATCCATATTTTTTTGTTTTACTTTTTTGTTCTATAATTACAGACTGTAGTCCTGTATTTGTTTCTCTGCGTACTTCATTCTTTCACCTTGTTCTTCAATGGGTCAGGACTCTGCATGAACGCCACAGAGCAGCTATTATATTTAGATGCTGGGTCATTCTCACCACTGCAGTGAGAGCTGTATACAGTCATTTAACTAGACACTCAGAGCTCATGATTTCTCTAGCTAGCAGTTTCTGACATTACTCCCTGAACACCAGATTGCATCAAGGACGCCCCATAAACTAATAATTAACATTTTGTATATGCACAGCTTGAATATGAAAATGGTGAAATGAAAAGTAAATCAGCATTTTTCACTTTTTTATTTTGAGTCTAAAAAGTGAATCTTAAAAAGACAAAACTAAGTGCATACTCCATTTTCATTTTAATATTGACATTTATTATACAGCTCTTGAAAAGCAAAGCCGAAGTGAGGTTTGGGTTTTCTTTTTTCCATTAAGCTTCATATTTGACTGTGAAATACCAGCATGTTAATGAAAATGAAATGATAAATTGCTATTTTTTTTGGCACAGATTACCTGTGCTTGCGTGAATAATAAAATGGCAAATAAAGTAAATTCATTTTATTTTGAATTCTGTCATTTTTTACATGTGTGGAAAAGTGTCAAAAATGTATTTGCATTTTCATTTTAGCCATTTCAAATTAGTTTTATTTTCTACCTCCAATATTGTGCACCTTATACACTCTTGCATTATAGAATGTGAAAAGAACAAGCACAACCGAAGCAACAGCATTAGGCTATGAGGTGTAATCTGTTTCTTGGCCCTCCACTGTGGACATCAACAAAAGGGTTTGCATTTATTTATTATGCTGCTTTTGTCCCCAATTTAGCTATTGTGATTACCCCACCCACTCAACAGCACTCCAACTACAATTAGTTACGCCTCCGACACTAGGAGAATGAACACAAGCATATGCCTCCTCTGACACAAAGTCAACCGCCGCTCTTTGCAAACGGCCACTGACGCAGCATTAGAGTAGCCAGCATGCTCGAAGGAAAGCACTGTGACTCAACTCCTATACATCAGCTCACAGATGCCTGTGCTGACAGACATCAACTTGAGAGTGATTTGTGGAGAGAGCACCATCTACTTACCCAAAGAGAGAATGGCCAATTGTGCTCTTTTGGACTCCAGCTGCTGATGGCAAGCAGTGTAACTAGAAGATATTCAAAACAGCTGCCTTAACATAATTGTGGCATCACATAAGTCTGCTGGGTAACTTGGAAGGCATTTATTAATATTTATTTATATAAAGCAAGGTTCTCAGTTAAGTTAAGGTTCTCTTAACTTCCACGTTTTCCTTTAATGTTCATATGTTGTAGACTGGATGAAAGCTGATGACATGCTCTGAATCCTTTGGGAACACAAATAAAATCCCGCTAACAGTGGCCCTTTTAGAGCAACAGGGCCTGCAGTTTCTTTATTTGAAGTTTACCTGTTTTAGTTACTCAAGTGTAATGCATACATTTATGAAGTTTATATTTTTTTAATGTACAATATGGCTTTAGTTACCTTCACATTTACAGTTGTGGTCAAAAGTTTACATACACTTGTAAAAAAACAATGTTATGGCTGTCTTGAGTTTTCAATAAGTTCTACAACTCTTATTTTTCTGTGATAGAGTGATCGGAACACATACATGTTTGTCACAAAAAACAGTCATAAAATTTGTTTTTTTCATAAATTTATTATGGGTCTGCTGAAAATGTCACCAAATCTGCTGGGTCAAAAATATACATACAGCAACATTAGTATTTGGTTACATGTCCCTTGGCCATTTTCACGGCAACTAGGCGCTTTTGGTAGCCATCCACAAGCTCCTGGCAAGCTTCAGGTCGAATGTTTGACCACTCTTCTTGACAGAATTGGTGCAGTTCAGCTAAATGTGATGGTTTTCTTGCATGAACCCGTTTCTTTAGCACTGTCCACATGTTCTCAATGGGGTTTAAGTCAGGACTTTGGGAAGGCCATTCTAAAACCTTAATTCTAGCCTGGTTTAGCCATTCCTTTACCACTTTTGATGTGTGTTTTGGGTCATTGTCTTGTTGGAACACCCAACTGCGCCCAAGACCCAACCTTCGGGCTGATGGTTTTAAGTTTTCCTGCAGAATTTGGAGGTAATCCTCCTTCTTCATTATCCCATTTACTTTCTGCAAAGAACCAGTTCCACTGGCAGCAAAACATCCCCAGAGCATAATACTACCACCACCATGCTTGACAGTAGGCATGGTGTTCCTGGGATTAAAGGCCTCACCTTTTCTCCTCCAAACATATTGCTGGGTGTTGTGGCCAAACAGCTCAATTTTTGTTTCGTCTGACCAGAGAACTTTCCTCCAGAAGGTTTTATCTTTGTCCATGTGATCAGCAGCAAACTTCAGCCGAGTCTTAAGGTGCCTTTTCTGGAGCAAGGGCTTCTTTCTTGCACGGCAGCCTCTCAGTCCATGGCGATGTAAAACACGCTTGACTGTGGAGACTGACACCTGTGTTCCATCAGCTTCCAAATCCTTGCAGACCTGCTTCTTGGTGATTCTTGGTTGACCATCCTGACCAATCTCCTCTCGGCAGCATGTGATAGCTTGCGTTTTCTTCCTGATCGTGGCAGTGACACAACTGTTCCATGCACTTTATACTTGCGTATAATTGTCTGCACAGTTGCTCTTGGGACCTGTAGCTGCTTTGAAATGGCTCCAAGTGACTTCCCTGACTTGTTCAAGTTCAAATAATTCGCTTTTTCAGATCCACACTGAGTTCCTTTGACTTTCCCATTGTAGCTTTTGTAGCTGAGTCTAATCACTGGGTCAAATGAGCCCTATTTAAATGGGCTCATGAGAAGTCAACAGCTGTAGTCAATCAGAATCACTTACAAGAAGTGAAGAGGCCATGACATGAAGCTAATTTGATTGACACAACTCGCTACATCACCAAAATTGACAAATTTTGTTGCTGTATGTATATTTTTGACCCAGCAGATTTGGTGACATTTTCAGCAGACCCATAATAAATTTATGAAAGAACCAAATTTTATGACTGTTTTTTGTGACAAACATGTATGTGTTCCGATCACTCTATCACAGAAAAATAAGAGTTGTAGAACTTATTGAAAACTCAAGACAGCCATAACATTATGTTTTTTTACAAGTGTATGTAAACTTTTGACCACAACTGTAGGTATTAAATTTCACATTTTATTATAGCTTGTTTCCAATGCTGAGAGATAAGACAAGTTCAACTAAACTGTTGAAAGTAATCATTTCTTACAAAGTTTATTTGTAATTCAAAATAAAACACTACATTGTGCTTTATCCAGAGAAGTGACTGAATTCAGCTCAAAACACAGCTCAGCCCAAACATGCAAGATTATTATGAGTCATCGCCAGATGTTGTCCAAGTGACGAAAGCATTATTACTTTTTCCGTAAAGGCAACAAAGCACAGCTGCATGTTTAAGATGTATCTACACTGTTATACTGGCTTATTCCTGTGAACAGGAATTTAAAAAATCCAATTTCTGCACCATCCTATCAATGCATCCAAAATTTAATCAAATAAGACTAAAACTGAAAGCTGCAGAGGAACAAAGCTGTTCCCAATATGAAGGAAAGGAAAAATAGAGAATCAGTGAACATTACCTTCTCGTCACCCCTCTAAATACTTTTTTGCATGGTGGTGTAATACAGCTCAACATTAGACCTCCCTTGGCTAACATGGTGCGCTTACATTAAGAAACGTCCACCAATTTTTCAAAATTTAACGCTTGCTAATTTGGAGGGTGAGGAGATCAAAACTGTCTGTCCTGAACCTCCAAAAGCATACAGAATGCCAACAGACAAACCTCTTAGTCTCACAGCCCCAAATCCTCCAGAAATACCATAAATGTCAACATGACAGGCACAGGCTAGCCAAGCATTTACCTCCCACCCAACTCAACACACAAGTGCGTCCGTAATTTTGAGAAATTGGTGAGCATAAGCTCTAATAATCATCGCCACGGCTGACCACCTCCTTGCAGGTTGGCCTCAGTAGGATGGTGTGCTCAAATTGAGCAGTGTAGCAGCCTTTGGTGTCACACAGAGGCGGGTAGGGGTCAATGATGCCCAGGTCGCACAGGTTCTTTAGTGCCATCAGGTATTTTGTTTCACCCAGACGGTCTAGCCAGCGGCGGCAAAATGCCAATGTGCCGAAATTCTCATTAACAACATTCAGGAGGTGCTTGGCCCTTGGGAGTCTGTAAGAGAAAAAAGGAAGGATGGAAATTAAGAACAAGGTTTAACAGTACTATTCCATGGCCCATTATTATGTAATATGGGCCTCATTCACAAACTGTTCTTTAAAGCCACTTAAGCTGTTTAACCACTTTTTAAATTAAGGTATTATTTTTAGACAAAACAAATTTAAGACTCTGCAAAGATTCACATCTTGTATATAGGATTTGTTCATTTTACAAGGATTGAAAAGGAATATACTGTAGATTTTTCTTAAAAGTTTTCTCAAGAACAAATTTCAGAAAATTCGTTCAAAAATAAGAATTAGGGCTGTTGATTCATATTTTTGGTTAATCAGTACATTAGCCACACCTCTTCTGGTCTAAAAGGGAAACAATCTTGCCTGATAGGTTTATAAAGGTTAGAAACTTGCCTGATTGGCACATGTCCGACTTCAAAGTTTTTCATGTAATGTGAGCACTCCATGTCATCATGCACCATGCCTTTTCCGGTGCTTCCAAAGGTCTCGATGGCATACACCTCTCCCTCCTGCAAAAAAAAAAAAAAAAGAACAGTCAAACTCGGGTATACAAAAATGTATAGCATATGTGGTAAATGTAAGAAAATTCTAATGCCAAAAAAGAAGATGCTTTTGCCCATAAGGAATTTACACAGCAACATACTTTAGAGCTAGATCAGTAACACCAACTATTTCCAGTCACTTAAAACTAGAGTCTGATCTCTATAAATGGGGGGAAAACTGAATAATCAAATCAAAAAAGGTCAAAGGATCTTTTCTAAGGAATGTTTAAAATAACATCTGATAAAACATTAGGTTTAAGTATTTGACTTAATAAATGCACAAAGCCATGATTGTTAGCTTGCTCTGGCTACTGTGCTTGCACAGCTCTCTTTATCAAGTTGGAGCTTTCCCCACTAGCACTACTGTATAATGCTATCATAATCTGTTTATGGATTATCAATCTGATCAGAAAATGACTGGCTCTGTTTGATTAAAGTGCGGCACTTCATCTGTAAATGGACACCACACAGTGTTACAAAAACAGCCATTCATATTTTGGCCAGTGACAGGTCAGACTGTAAGCACAGCCAAACCCAGGGGCCTGCTAGGTCAGTCATTTTAACCACACCTCTGCCTTCTGGAGCTGTTAGTTACTGATAGCTTATTGTCCCAGTATGGCTGTAATGATAATGTTATTAGGCACACCCACCTGCACACCCATGACTGAACTAATGACAACATTAATAATTTTATTAAACAAATCTGGTTATAAATAAACCTTAGTCTGGGACTACACAGACCTATGACGGCAAACAACAAAATCGTAATTTAATCAAGTAATAATACAAACCACTGAAAAAATGAGAGACATGAATTGAACGTGCAACTAACCTCCATTCTGGTTGCCTCACCACCCTTAACAATGGGGACAGTCTTGCCAGCATGTATTCTGTACTGTCCAATAGAGTGGCCATTGAGATTCCGGATTGGCTTCACTACAGGAAATAATGTAGAAACAAAATATTACAAGCAACCATCCCAACTGTATATTCTTTTAGTCAGGAACGATAGAATGCAGAACAGAAATGGCAGCATACCTTGATACGTTTTGCCATCTAGCTCAACCTCGTAAGACTCCATGACTTCCTGAATGGATTCCCCAATATCACACAAACGGACATCTATTCCTGCACACTGGCAAACAAAATAATTTAAATTATTGTTAATATTAATACAAAAAATTCCACATATTTCTCAACTTTATGAAGCAGCTTCCCAGACAATGATGATAATCCCTGTTTGGGAAGCTGCAACTATGTGCTTAAAGTAATTAAACAGGGACGCAGCCTATAAACAACTGGTGTAACACTGGGGTAAAATCTACCTTAATTCCAGTATTTGTAGCATCTTTAACAGCTTCTAGCAGTTTATCATACTTTGGGTTGAAGGTGACAGTAAAGGCACAGTCAATGATTCTTCCTGCAAGACAAAAATCAAATTAAGCAATTATTGAATTAAATAGAAAAAGTGAAAGGTACAGGAAAGTAGCACCTCATGTGTGGATGTATAATTCAGTACTCTAGCCTCAGCCTCTAACTTACCTCTAACAGGTAGTGGTTCAATTAGGATAATTCACTCGTTTTCAAAAAACAAAATACATGTTCACACATTTTTGATGTTTCACTACTTTATTACTTTTGAAAGACCAACATGTTATGTTCCGGGTAAATTTGACCCGTTTTAAAGTATGAAGATCTATGAAAATTAATGAAAGCATTTTTTTAGTATGAAACTTCTTCGGCTTGCCTCAATTAGTGTAAACAACATATAATATGAAAATGGTTCATTTCACATATTTGCAACCACCCCTGCAAAAACTAAAGCTAAAACAAAATTGCAACGTTATATTTTAGTGTTATGTAAAACTATTATTTTATATGTTGGTCTTTCAAAAGTAATAAAGTAGTGAAACATCAAAAATGTTTGAACATGTATTTTGTTTTTTGAAAACGAGTGAATTATCCTAATTGAACCACTACCTGTTAGAGGTAAGTAACAACATTGCACTAAATATTGACAGAATAATTAGTAATGGAGTTAGTAAAAAATATATAATTACACTGCTTGTAAGCCTTTTTTCCAGACATCTTTTTGATAATTAAACATGCACCGGTTCAAAATGACCCTGAAACATTACTCCTGCTCCTGACAAATGAACATAATAAGAGGATTAAAATACACACCATTAATGTGCGTGCCGAAGTCAATCTTGCAGACATCATCATACTGGAGCACCGTGGGATCCCCAGCGTTGGGGGTGTAGTGTGCAGCACAGTGGTTGAGGGAACAACCAGTAGGAAAAGCAAGACCAGCATTTAGACGATTCTCTTTGATTAGTTTTCTAGAGCAGTCCTCCAGTTTCTCACTGTAATGATACAATTTAAAAAACCCAGAAAAACAAACAGTTTACAGTTACAGTTTAAACCTTTTTAAACTGTAATAAAACAAATACAGACATCAAAAAAGAAGTTACCAAACTTACCAAATCTCAATCATAGTCATGCCTG
Organism: Astyanax mexicanus; assembly: GCF_023375975.1. Lineage (NCBI taxonomy): Eukaryota > Metazoa > Chordata > Actinopteri > Characiformes > Acestrorhamphidae > Astyanax > Astyanax mexicanus. Next base: position 59,363,735 of record NC_064409.1, read on the forward strand.
GTTTAATCCAGCTCATGACGTACTTCCTGACTTGCCGGTGAGCTTCTGCTGCCTGCCTGAAGTCATTCCACATTTCCTCATTGGCCTTGTCCAACACCCTCCTCTCCTCAATGCTTGTTCTCCATGTAGCACTACGGCTGAGAGGGCACAAAAACATTTAAAATAAAATAAATCCTAACATCAAACCATTTAGACAAAATTAATGTGTGTGAACAAATATCAAACATACATTTTACTGTTATCACTACAAGGTTCTGCTAAATGATCAAAAAATACAAAAGAAAGAATGTGGTCTGTACCCGTCTTGCACAGTTGGATATTCACATTCTTGTCCCTTGGTGAAAACTCCACTTGGATAAAGCTCACATATAGGAATAGATGGAGGATCTGTCTGTCCCTTGGCTGAAAAGGGAAAAAAAAAAAAAAAACTTGAATTACAAAAGCTGTAGATTAACTTGCGAAACCTGAACGTATGCAAAGTAGTCTAATTAACAACTCACATCCTTTCTTTTTCTTCTTCTTTTTCTTCTTCTTTCCAGCTGAATCTCCTTCCTCTCCATCTGACAAAATATGTGAAGAACAAATTCACAAATTTGTTTAAATGCCATAAAAACAAGCACATTAGCCTATAATCAATTTATCACATTCAGAATGCTTGTATTCAATTATTGGGTATGAAAAAAAATGAAGAAACACACCATCCTCGCCGTCATCTTCCTTTTCTTGGTCATCCAAGGCCTGCTGCTCCAACTGTTTCGTCACCTTATTGATGTCAGCTGCTTCTTCAGCATCATTGTTCACTGCTGACAGAACACACACAAAAAACATTTGATAACTCATGATCCTTTGAGCCAGTCAGTATGTTTTTTACAGGATACAGTCTGTTACTAAGTTTAACAGCAGGAAAACATCTTTGTACTTCCATAAAGAATATGGCAGCTCTATCAGCTCCAGGAGCTGCATTACAGGTTTAAAGGGATGACTTTTACAACTCCTGTGGAAAACACCAAATGTGTCCTGGTTGATTCAAAGCATTTTTGGCCTAAAACTGAGTTTTAGCTAAACTTTTAGTAGTTTTTTTTTCTGCCTAAAGATGGCCACTTTATCAATGCTGTTAACTCAATACTACACACTTTATTGACATGGCTCCTCTGCACAATAATATCAATAGTTTAAAGCTACCTGTTAAGCTCTATTTCTGAAATCAATGTGTGCATAGGTATAATATTCATATTATATATTTTCTAACTTTAATTGATTATTTGTGCCCAATTTACCCGAATCTACAGTCTTAAACTTAAAGGTTGTGTAGGGCTATATTACTAAACTAACTCTGAGCTGATGTACCCGTTAACTTAAAATTGCTTTTCCCAGTTGATAAAAGAAAAATACATTTGTAGATTGCAAATTGTTATGATTTTAATAAAACTTTCTGGGTATTTCAGTTTTTCCAAAACTTCGAAATTGCAATTTCAAATTACATTACTTTTACCAGGTTTTTCATGACCATCCGAACCCTCCTCTTAGAATTACAAATCAGCAGTAAATAATTTTTCTACTCATTGGACTAATTTAACGCAATATTTAACATCAAACTGAAACAATCTTATAAAAGAAGAGTTTCAGCACCTTGTATCCCCGTGTTTATGAATAGTTAGCTATTAAACGACACACTGTTACTGTAAAATAGTTGCTGGTAAAAACGGAGAAACGAGGAGCATGAGGTGATCAGCCTGGCGCTGCGTACTGAGGCCTACAGCCCAGGCTCCTCACTGTAACACACAGGCAGCGAGCTAAAGCTAGGTGAGCTAGCCGAGCGGGCTACACTCACATAACACAGGCAAACAGTGAGCCAGCTAATGTTACTGCAGCTAACGGCACACGCAATCACCCCACAGTAAAACTCCAGCTACTGGAGCCCGTCAGCAGGATACAGACAGCGGGTCTGCTTAAACATCTGCTGGGTTATAGTCGGGGTCTGTGGGTTAATCCGTAGAGCGCGGCTGCAGGTGTGGAGGAGCTGAGCGGCGTGGGATCTGCCTCACCACCGCAGCCGGAGTGCCGCGTGCCTCCTTACCTTCAGCCGCCGCTTTACTCTTCTTCTTCTTTTTCCTCTTCTTCTTAGAAGCCTCCTCCACCTGCTCCCCCTCCTCCTTTAACTTGTGCGCATCTCCGTTCTGAAGAATCTCCACTTTCGGAGTTCCCTTCTCTGTCAACTCCTCATCCGCCATGATCCACCAGCAGCAGGGCCGCCCCGCAGCACAGACTTGTGGGAAATGTCTGCCCAAATTAGCCCTGTGACTTTTTCCCCTAACACCGGAACCACCAACACACGTTCTGGCACAACACCACGTGTAGTTTTAAACACTGCAGGGTTTACAGACTAACTATATGTTTTTTTTTTAGTACTGTTTAATTTAGAGACATAAGATGTAGGTGTGATGTATCTACTGAGAACAGTCCAGGTTAGGTTTAGGTAACCAAATATGTAATGTATTTTATTTTATTTATGTTTAATAAGCAATAAATATATAATTATAATATAATATTATTAATACATTTGAGATAAGAATAATAGGATTTAGTAATTATACTTTTGAAAACATTTTCATATTCTCTATGCATAAATGGACTTCATATCAAAACAGAAAAGTTTAAAATTAGCTTTATATTTTAGAGCTATGGCACTGTTTTACCCCGTAAATGTAGACAACACCATTTTTAATAAAGACGCATAAAACCCTGTGGTAATGGTAATTTACTATATTCTGCGTATAAATATTTGTGTATCAATTTAGTGCATATAGTAGTTTTAGAATGTCTAAAAAAAAAAAAAAAAATATATATATATATATATATATATATATATATATATATATATATATATATATATATATATATATATATATATTAAGTGATATTTTTAATAAGTTTATTTACTAATTTAATAATGTACTTTAATAGTTTAATAGCTTAATTGAATAAATTACTCCGTTAATTTAACAATCCATTCCCTCAATTTTTAAATAAATTGTTCCCTCAGTTTTATAAATCGTTCCATCAATTTTGCTAAATTGTTCCCTCTAAACTGAGGAAATTAATTATAAAGGTTTAACTGCAGTGACAATTAACTTGAATTAAGAGAATGATTTCTTAAATTGAGAGTGGTTTATATATCTATAAACCTTTATGTCCTGCACATGTCCTGTTTTACCTTCCTCCAACACTCCCAATTCTGATAAACAGTAAAATCTGGGGGGCTTCAAACATTTCAGCACTATAAAGCCGGTGTTCTGTCGAATTTTCCTACCCATCGATACATGCTTCCCAAAGGTACTGCGCATGCGCCGACCTACACAATTTAATTATTTCTCGAGTTTTATGTATAATTACTGGGGTTTAGGGGGGTTTATATGCATTAAACGACCTGGACGCACTGTCATTGCACAAAAGTGTAAATGGAAACTAAAAATTACACTTATTATCATAAATAAATACAAAAGCAGTTTGTAATGAGCTATATTTACTATAACTTTGCCATGGTACAATGAATTATGCAATCCAAATCTAATAACGTACATCTACTGGAATATCACTGGGTACATGCCCTAAAATAGTGCTTCTTTTGTATTTTTACAGTTAAATATACATTGGGGCAGCACGGTTCGACAAGGTAGCAGAATTCGACAGAACACCGGTAGTATTTTATACATCATTAATGCAAAAACGTTTAATGGGGTTGTTAACTGGGGAAATATCGCCCCCTGTTTACTGGTGTTAGAGTTTTACTGGACTTCGCACTAATATGCAAATTCGTTTCTATAGAAACTAGCACGTCGAGCAGGAAGAGGAAGTGTAGGTCGTGTTTGAGAAGTTTTTTTTAGTCCAAAACACAAAGTAAGTTCAGTAATCGATACTTATCGATTAGCTGACCGCCAGCACGGACACTACCCGACAAACAACACCATGGGTACAGCAGCCAGTAAATTACCGAAAGATCTGTTGTCCGAGTATCAGGTAAGTTAAACCCGACATTTCTATAGAGCGCTTACACTGCTAACGGCTGTTATTGTATAGATAGATAACTATATAGATCCTTTCTGGGTAAAAACAGTACTGAATGTCTTCTGGGGTTACTCTGTGTGTTACTAGTACATAGTTAACTTACTCACTTAGGAAATATTTAATAAAGGACCATTTTGTATTCACTAACGTCGCTATTCGTACTGTAACTAACTAGAAGTGTTGGCTTCCATGTTTTAGTCAGGTAACTTAACTGTTTGCTTGTTTCCAGGAGCTCACGTTTCTCACGAAGCAAGAAATTCTCCTGTAAGTAAAACAAATAATGTCACCAGGTAACAGGTACCTCACTAACTAGGTGTGTTGTGTCTAGTTTAATAAATAGCTAGATTAACTAAGCTAGCTATATCTGGTAGCTAACGACCCTGGCATTTATTTAAACCAAAAGAGCCCATGTTGACATATGTCACAGACCCTTTAAAAGCTGTATAAAGTGCCCTACAGCATTTTAACTTATGAAGTTCCTAAGTGACACATACTGAACATCCTAAGAGCACCACAGGACTGCGTGTGAATGTGTATACCTTTATTTAACCTTATTTACAGATTGTGTGCGTGCTGGAGATAAACCTAGCTCATTTTAAAAGTTTATTTTAGCTTCAACAGGTCTGTTTCAACCATTTAACAATTGAAATGATTTAATTAAATGATTTACTCTCTATATAGCTAGTTCTGAAACAAATTTTAGAACAAAATGTTAAAAATTGTTGAGTTATAAAATTGCTGTTGTCATTTGTGTTACATCAGGACGTAAGCCTTAAACTGTTTTGTTTTGTGCCAAAAAAAACATTATTGAGCTGCTCACTGAATTTATCATTTTTTAAAAATTTGGTTTCAATATTCAGACATGGGCCTAAACTCTTACGGGTTAATTAGTTAGAAAAGTGAACTTTGATTTATAGCACCACCCAGCAGTGAGTGTAAATAGCTAGGTTTAATAACTACAAGAGTGACATACTGACAGTGGTTTTTATATTTCCTTATGACTGTATCTCTGTGCATCACTGTATAACCATTGTCCAGGGCACATAAGAGATTCACTGAACTCCTGGATCGAGGAGACAGACAGCAGGCTTTCAACTCTCGTGTACCCATGACTAAAGTTCTTACTTTACCTGAGCTCAAGGTAAGTAACACAAATATAATAGACTTTATTAATTATTTTTCCCATAAACAAGGAAAAACTGCTTTTAGCTTCAGTGTAATATATCATGTTGTAAATAGGAGTCACCCTCAGTGTATTCTGAGTATGAATAGTAAAAATAAAGGTTGATTGACTTGTACCTTTTCGAATTATGATCAGTTGGCTTTATTGTCAAAAGGCTTTAGACTATTCAACAGCTCAGGTTTCAACCCTCTCCGCCTGTGGCTACTTGGTCACCAAACCTGCTCCTGTAGAGCTATTTTGGATCCAACAACTTCTGGATTCATCCTAAATCCACCTCTATTGGTTACTGATTCAGTATTCTCATAGTGGCTGAATTTGTTGTAGTAAATTTGTGATGGGGTTAAAACCTTCAAGAAGGTAGAGCTCTAGGAGGAGGACTGAAAACCACACAAAAATGTGCAGAGCAGCAGGCCTGCAGGATCAGGGTTGGCTCCAATGCTCCAGACTATAGATTCCTAATCCTGTACTGTATTTTTCTGCATTTATACATCTACTTTAACTTAATAAGGATTTTATTATTTAGCTTATTAGTAGGGCATGCTCTAAGAGTGGTGAAAACATTAACACAAGGTGGAAATTCTGCTTTTGTCCACTTTTAAATAGAATAGCATGCCTAATGTGTTTGTATTCCTGCGATCTCATAGTCTCTCATGAAAAAATATACAATCTGTAACACTATCCCTTTAATTCTTTTCCTTCACTCCAGTCCAATCCCTTCCGAAAAAGGATCTGCAATGTTTTCTCAACGTCTGATGTAAAGGATGGGAGCTTGTCCTTTGAAGACTTCTTGGATCTCCTAAGTGCCTTCAGCGATTCAGCAACGCTTGAAATCAAATCTCACTATGCGTTTAGAATCTTTGGTAAGGACCCCAAAGTTAATCATTACTTTAAAATTAAAATATTACCTCTTTTGATTGCACTTTATTTTTATTATTAGCCCCCCATATATAATAATCTATGTTCTAATGTTTTAAAATCTGGTTCAGTTTTGGTCTGGGACTTAGTTTAGGATCAGAGTAAGGATTGAATAAAAACTTTTTAGGGGTTAGGGAAAATAAAAAGAGAACATAATATATTTAGTTGTTAAGAATGTAATTTAGGTAAAGGTGTAGCACAGCTAGAATGTTTATCTTCTGCTAAGTATACATTCTTGGAGTGCACATATTGCACAATAATGGCATCCTGACTGGCCATCTTATTATGACTCTAATGCCAGCACTTTCAAAAACACCAGCTATAACAAAGCAGTACTGTTATAATTATACAAGTAAAAGACTAGCAAAATGTTAGTGTCATTACTATAGTTAACTAAACTAAAGCTTAATCTTGGATTTCACATTGAAATAAACTAAAAACAGCAAGTATGTGGGTTTAAAACAGAGCAACACTATTGCTGGGTAGGTAGGTTTGACACACAGAATTGGATCAGCAAATCTGAGGGAACATGATCTGCTGCACCATTTAAGGTTGACTGGATATTTGGAATACAAAGTGGGAAAGAACAAAACAAAGATCAGCTTATTAATATTCAACAGCCTTTTCAGTTTGTGATCCATGGGATTAACATAACCTGTAACAAAGCATAATGAACTGTTCCTTGACTATTGTGAGTAAAGGACATAGTGTGGTGATGCTGTTCTGGCAGTGCACTGGGGTGTCTGATGGAATGGAACTATTTTACCTTGTGGAATATTCATAAACTATTTACCGTTCTTTTTCTTTTAAAATCTACCAGTAAACTGTGATAACGGAACTGATATTATTGCAGTAATAATCTCAATTCATGCTATAACGAAAGATATTGACACTGGCATATTGATCTTCAACACTTGTCTGCCAGCACCAGTATCTCACATTACATGTACTATTGTTTAATTGTATTTACAAAGAAATTTGATCTGAAATGTCAATAAGGTTCAGTGGGTAGAAGTGGAATTATGTACACGCCATTGCTAATAGATTAAGATTTTATTTCCTATTTAAATGTACCAGACTTCGATGATGATGGGACCCTTGATTCTGGAGATCTTGAGAAATTGGTGAACTGCCTGACTGGAGAGACAGAGGACACACGACTCACTTCTGAGGAAATGAAGCAACTTATAAACAATGTGAGAAAACTGCACACACCAAAAAAAATCGAAATAAAGTAAACTTCAAAAATATGAATTGAAATGAACTAATTTTGTGTTTCTGCAGATTCTTGAGGAGTCAGACATCGACAAAGATGGAACAGTAAACCTTTCTGAGTTTCAGCACGTCATTTCCAGATCTCCTGACTTTGTCAGGTAGGAGATGCTATAATTGAACACTATTAAACGTAATATTAATTCTTGTTTGTAGTAATAATGACATTTGTTGACTAATCATCTCATATTTTGCAGTTCATTCAAGATTGTGCTGTGAAGCGTCAGAAGCACTGAAAACATTTTGTGGTCCGATGCATTCACGACAGGACAACAGTACTTTCCTCTTTTCTTAACAGTCCTAATGTAGGTGTTAATTGACATATACTCTTATCAGTATTTCTATGCTTTTCTAATTTATAAAGAAATCTGTACATATTTTCTGCACAACCTTTCTTTACTCTAAACCTGTATTTTTGGAGATATTTTATATTTAATAAACGCATGTTGTTTCCCTACATTTATTATGGCTGTCTTGATGATCGTCCATCACAATTGAAAGGACTCCAGTAGAAAATAGATCCCTTTGTTTGGGGGTCATGAGAAGCGATGCTCTTTTGGAACAGCAGACACAAATGTATTCCACAGCCCACAGACAACATCTTCTACAAACATCCCATTTTTTGAGAAGTACTCCACGGCTTTGGGTTGATCTGAACTGCATTTTGAGCCATGACCCAACTGGCCATAGTGACCTGTTACAGAGAAAAAATGCAAAGTGTTAGAATATAAATCAATGAACCATAACTTTAACATCCCCTCTTTGTTTCTACAGTCATTGTCTATTTAATCAGATCAGCTGACCATATATGATGCTGGTGGCTGGATATTTTTTTTTTATAAATTTATTTCAGATTTTTCCCCATTTTCTCCCAATTTGAATATCCAATTGTCCCACCCCTTTGTGCGTCCCCATCACCGGTGACGCCCGTGACCCTTGGAGGATGTGGACGAGCACACGCCTCCTCCGACACGTGTGAAGTCAATCACCCCTTTTTTCGAGCTGCTGCTGATGAATCATTGCCTGAGCAGCTAGCGCGCTCGGAGGAAAGCACAGCGGCCAGGTTCCAATTCATCCGCTCACAGACGCCTTGTGTCACCCAGCGCCACCTTATGTGTGATGTGGAGAGAGAGCGCCATCTACCCACCCCAGAGGGAGCAGAGCCAATTTTGCTCCCTCTAAGCACCGGCAGCTTGAAGCGCCAATTTTGCTCCCTCTAAGCACCGGCAGCTTGATGGCAAAGCTGCATGAGCGGGGGTTCGAACCTGCGACCTCCCGCTCATAGTGGCAGTGCATTAGGCCGCTGGACCACTCGGAGCCCCCCGTGGCTGGATATTTTTGAATGGTAGAATATTCTCAGTTTAACAGTAATACTGCATTGTTTAAAAACTCCAGCAGTACTGCTGTGTCTGATCAGATTCTACCAGCACAATACACACTAATATACCACCATAATGCCAGTGTCACTGCGGTGCTGAGAATGACCCATCACCAAAATAATACCTGCTCTCAGGGTAAAAGAAGGATAATAATGTATGCAGAAAGACAAAGGACTACTGTCTGTGATTACAGAAATAAAGAGTGCTTCTACAGTATATGGTCAGTTGACCTAATAAAAATGGCAATGAGTGTTGAAACACAAAGGTGGTGTCAATTTTCAGCTGATCAAGGTAGCTAACAATTGTGTATACATTTATCAGTGAACAAAAGGGAAGTGAAGTTTTTACCCCATCCCCAGGTGTACAGATTTCCAGTGCCTAAAAAGAAGTTAAACAATTAAATTATCAGTCACATCCTTCTTTCTCCATACTACTGTTTTTCATTAACCTATTACTACTAATAAAATAACAAGCACTGACGAATCTTACTTGTGGTAGCGGCTGTATGGCGGGATCCACAGCTCACCTTCCTGATTTCACACATTTCCGGAACATCCACAAGGGCAGGGAAGGCTTGAATTGAAATGAATATATCATCTTCTCCTTTATTCATAGTTCGTTTATCTTTACCTAATGGTAAACAAGTGTCAAAAATAGAAGGACATGAACACATGGAGAGATAGTATTTCAAGCATTTATTCAAAATTCTAAGATGGACTCACCAGTGCTTTGTCCTTTTTGACTCTCATCGTTAAGACCTTTTGATGGCAGGCCTATCTGTCCACTCTCGTTCCAGCCCCATATATAGAGGTCTCCACCAGCTGCACACATTAACATATCATATATCAAATGCTCAAGTCAAAACCATTCATTCGTTTTATTTGCTGATGTTGCATAGATGTTACGTAATCCATTATAAGCTTATATAACATCTGAAATGACATAGCTTTTTCTGACCCGTAAAATTCAAGATACTGGACTGAAATGCCATTCAAAAATAAACCTTTTTTTCAAATACCCATTTATTCTAAAGTAATTTAGCTTATAATCATAGGTTATGTTCAGCCGGCCAGCCTAAATCTGATTTTTGGTATATCTAGTTTGGTAGTCCTGACAACAATAAAAAGTTGAGTACAATGTTTCATTCATTTTGTCCATTTATAAAATACTGTCAAAATGTAGAGAGCAATTACATCCAACAAACCTACCAGGCCACTCTCTATTTAAAATGAATATATTAGGCATTGCAGGGGTGGCAATGCCAGGACCCTAACATTATTCATTAAAATATTTTGACTCCTCTGAACTTATGAATATTACTGTCTTCAGAAATCTTAAGGACGGCTGCTTAAATGCTGAATTTGATAATTTGTTATAATCTTACCGCTGATGCATGCCGAGTGCCAGCCCCCTGCACTCACATGGTTCATAGGGACACCCCACAGAGCTTCTACTGCTCGAGGCTCATCCTCTGAAACCACACTGCCTTGACCAAGCTGACCATGACTGCCAAACCAAACACAACAACATGGTTATAAAAAACATAAAGAAGGCACAATGTATGGGGTATCTTATCCTGTAATCAGGGCCACCATTTATCCATCTATGTTAATCTTAATGTGGATTAGCAACAATACCACACATCACAGCACAGTAATCCTTATACATCAGACAGACTGTTTATTAATCTATAATTTGTCAGAAATTCCAAAACACACAAATATCAGTGATAGGACATCATTCATTTGAGGATTGTTTTTGGCTATTACCTGCCAGATCCCCAGGTGTAGACAGTTCCAGATGTTGTCAGAAGAACAGCATGTTCAGTGCCCAGCGCCAAGCTAACGGCACACAGCTCGGTAGAGAGGGGTCTGAAGAACGGAGGTTTGGATTCTATGTATCCTCCTGGCACCAGTGGTAATGTTACAGTATCACCTTTATGAGAAAAGAGACAAAAATAGTCATTTGCAACTGGTTGATGGTCTTATCTAGAACAACATTTGAATCATATTGGATATGTAGGTGAATATAGCTATTTGAGTCTTGCCAAAAGACTCTTATTGGTGCAGTGTTGTTTAAGAAATAAACACCCCAAATTTACCCTTTTATATATTTGTAAACTGGCAGGGCAAATAAATGAAAGAAAAACTAAATAATGCATACTGTAAAAAAATGTAGCAATGGAAATAAACTGAGCCCTGGAAATGTATTTTTAAAAATAATAAAAATAAGTATTTTCTTTGGTAAAATTACAGATGAAGCCATGGAGTGGTGAGAACTGTTTCCTACACCTTTAAAAGACTCATGAGATGAGATAGTATATAAAAATAATGACTTACTATATCAAAATAATGAATTATTATCATAAAATAATGACTTAATATCTCAAAATAATGAATTAGTATCCTAAAATAATGAGATAGCGGTTTACTTAATAATAAGGAATAAAATGTGCTGGATTTTTTTTTTTTTATTTTAGGTGGGGAGAATGAGCTTCAATAATAACTCAACTTCATGATACATTGGGCACTTTGTCCACCACTGATTAAACCTAGAATAAATGTGGTGCTGAGACTAATGAAATGTATCTAGGGGTTATAGCAGTGATTCAGTGTACAGTGTAGCTCCATCACCAGTATTATCAGGGCTATCCCACACCCTGCTCCAGGCCAGAGCTTTTCCAGCAGGCGTCAGTTGGCTCCAGCACTCCACTCTGTCAGCAAATCTGAGGATTAGATACCTCTCAGTGATCAGAGCGTCCTCACACCCTTCACTCTCCACAACCAGCCCTCTGAACTCCTCATCCTGCTGCTCTGAATCACCTCTCAGCCCTGATACACACACGTGTTTACCACCTGCAGTTTATAACACACACAATTAGTGATTTACTATAATAGAACTTGAGGTAATAAGCGGGAAATCACTTAATAAAACTAAACAAAGTTAAACAAAGCATAACTAAAGTAAAATAAATCTCACCATGTATGTGGATGGCAGCTTTTCGGCTCCAAGCTGCAGTAATCCTGATGTTTTGGTCCTCTGGTTCTGTTTTCTTGGTTTTGGGGCTGAAGCTTGTTTTTTCTCCACAGGAGCACAAACTCAGCACTGCAGCTGGACTCAACACTTTAGAGCTGTCTCCACTATATTCACTTTTTACTCTGGGAAATATTTGCCCAAAGCCATTAAAACCAAAACCAAACCACTTCATTGACTTATTATCTTATAAAACACAACATATGTTTATTTTAAAGGCCTTACTTGCTGATGTATAGCAGAAATAACACTGAAATTGACAAGTTAAATTTAGTAAACTGTCGGCGTCAAAGAAACAAGCAGCAAACAGTATTACAGAATAAAAGTCATTCTTAATGATATTTATGTATGATATATATATGATAATTATAATACAATCTCTGAATCGTCTGCATATGTGTATGTATATTTATTATTTTAATAATATAAACATTTAGACTAAATTAAGGAAAATGTTTATTTTCTTAAAAATGTAAAATCAGAGCCGGTTTAGAGAGAGTCTGACCACTTATATCAGTAAACGGCTGCACACCGCTAGAGGGAGCCCGCGAGGGAGTGCCCAATTAATAGGGCTGAATTGAGCTAATGGCTAAAAACTCAAATTACAAATAGTAGGTAACTACCTGTTCAGAAGATTCCTTTAATTTAAAGTAAATTTAGCATTTCTCTAAACAAGCAAAGACAACCTACTTGTATGTTTTAATTGTTCTACAGTAAAGGGGTTTACGCAGTACAGGCGCTAGCATTACTGCTACCATGTGCTGCTTGACTGGTGAGTGAGCTAATGTTGGAGTTACAGCCAGAGCACTGAGTTTAAAAGGCGTGTCTGGAGTGTAAAAGCTTTAAAATGTATGTCTGTGTTCCTGAACAATTTTAAATTGTTCTGCGTTAAGGAAATAAGTACATGCTTTATATATAAAAAAATAATCAAATATCACTTCTTAGGAACCTATTCATTTTCGACTCACTCGGGAGCGCTCTCTGGTGGCCTAACAAACATATTATTAAAACATTATTAAATGGGTATTCTCCTCTGTAGTTCTTTGGTAATACTAGAGAATCAATAATAGAAAGGAGGATGCCCAATTAATAATAAAGTCTCCCGTGTTCGTTAGTCCACCAGAGGGCGCTCCCGAGTGAGTCCAAAATTAAAGTTCAAATGGAGCAACTGAGCAAAATCAGTGTTTATAAATGTAAGATCATTTTATACTGAGAATTCTACTGATTTTCTCAACACAGAACAGTTTTAAATGGTTTAGCACCACATACATATTTTAAAGCTTTTAAACTGTAACTCAGCTCAGCATCAGATCAGAAATCACTCAGCTCACAGTGGCAGTAATGCTAGCGCCTTTACGGCATACAATTCGTTCAATGAAGAAAAAACGGAATACATAGGTAGGGTTTCTTTGCTTTCAGAGCAAAATGCATCATTCTATGTTCTAGAAATTAATGTTCTTGACAAGTTGATAGTTACTATTTTTAAATTGAGCCTTTAACCGTTTAGCTCCATTCGCCCGCATTCATTTCGGATTCACTGGCGGGCGCCCTCTAGCGGTCTTGGTCATTTTCCGATTATAATGGTGGATTTAAAAAGTGGGCAGTCTCTCCATAAACCAGCTGTGGTAAATCTTTCTACACTACTACTGGCTTCACACTTCCGTCTCCACATAGCAACGGAAAGCACATCAGAGAAACAGCAACGGAGGAAACAGAGCGGAGGAGCTATGGTGAAATATCTGTTATACATATTTCAGTCTTCTTTATAACAGAGAGCGAGAGAGAGAGAGTTCTGTTAGGATACAGTCTGAATTGTTGTTTTTAATACTTCGGATATAATAACTGATAGCTGATATCACCCTTAGCATAGCCTTCTCTTCTCTATGTAGCTTAGCTTGGTAGCTAGCTAGTTAACCAGCGATTTCATAGACATTTATAAATGTATGTATAAATTATATGTCTATGAGCTAGCTAACATTACGCTAGTTAACTATGTTACCTTAGTGTGTATGTAATTATTTTAGCTGAGCTAGCTACATTGTTGTCCACATATGATGTTAATCTCGTTTTCCTTGAGTAACAAAAGAAATATTAGTTCAGGAGTAGCTTATACATAGCTAAAATTGGGTTGTATTTAAGGTGATGAGCAAGGTCCTTTATAAAAATAAAAAAACAGGAGTTCTAGCTTAATATACCAGTAATTTCCTAGCAAACAGACAATTAAAAAATAGTAAAAAAAATAAATAAGTAAGTAAGGAAGGAAGTAAGGAAGTGTGTTGTGCTGGTTGTCTCTAAATGACATTGTTTCTTATGTCTTCCAAACCTTTCCTATCATGTCGTACTCCAGGCTGAAGTAGAAGACACACTGAAGAGAATCCAGACCCACAAAGGGGTCATAGGGACAATAGTAGTAAATGCTGAAGGTAAACACGTGTGTATTTTTCATCATGCATATGGCTGGGAACATCACTGATGGACAGCCTGCAGTGGAGCTGGGTATCATAGCTGTCCAATGAAAAACATGTGCAGGTGCATCTCAAAGACTTAAAATATAATTGAAATAAATGTTGTCAGCCTAGGAAAGCACAAAGTGCTGTATAATTTTCTGGAAAAACGTTGCACTAATTTTGGACTTAATATAACACAGTGACCAAAACCAGCAGATGAAATGTCTCTCCAAACCATCACTGATTATGGAAACTTCACACTAAGACCTCAAGCAGCTTGGACTGTGTGTCTCTCCACTCTTCCTCCAGACTCTAATGCTTTGATTTCCAAATGAAATGTAAAATTTACTGATGATCAGTGATGGTTTGGAGAGACATGTCATCTGCTGGTGTTGATCCACTGTGTTCTTACAAGTCCAAAGTCAGTTCAGTGATACATTTTGAATTGAATTACTAAAATAAAGTAACTTTTTATTGATATTCTCATTATTTGATAAGGACCTGTATCTCCTTTACAGAAGCTAGTTAAGACGTTCAAAAAGTTAAGAGTTTAATTCATGTAATTTTTTTAAAATTTGTATTGGTCCATTCCTCAGGATATGTTTGAAACAGTATAAAGCCTTATCTGGATGGGATTAGTTTCTCAGGAGGACCAGTGAGTTTCATTTGTCTTTCTCGGTCACATGACATTGCGTTCAGTAGCCCCTTCATGTCCACTCGCTGTTGTGTTTACCTGCCTCTCCGTGGAAACACATCTAAAGTGTAATTACGGTGTGTGGCAGTGGACAAATAGCTATTTTATTAAACACAAAGTGACGTGAGGTGTGAGTGTAGATGGGACTAAAATTACCGGAGGACCACAGAGTTCAGTGAAAAACAGTAGGTAATTCAGCCTGTAATTTTCTCAGAGGACGTCTGAGAAAAACACATACATGGTTATTCTGGACGAGAATAAAATCACAAGGAACAACACGTAAAAGAGAAAATTACCCCTACTGAGAAACCTACTGAGAAACTAATCCTGTCTGGATATTGCTTAAGTAACAGATTGTGCATTCAGATTATGTAGTAAACTAAAACTAGACTAAAATGGAAGTACTTGTATTTCATTGGACAGCAGCAGTATATTCTAAAAGTAAAGGGTATCTCCTGTCACCTATTATATTTCAAACTATCCACACAGTTTTGTTAAAGTATTCAGCTTTTTAAAAGCTATATGTTGTATGTTGTGCACACACATCTTGCATAATCTTAAGCCTAAAGCAATCGATATGGAGCTCTGTCTAATACAGTTGTGATCAAGTGATCGGTTGTTTAATGACTGGCCATCTGAATAAACAGTTGGAATCAGCTGTGCTGCTAATTGTTTAAAATAAAAACTTGCAGCCACATTTGCCCTTTGCAGATAAGATTGTATACACTTTGAGGGTGATCCAGAACTAATCATCCATTTTAATTGCAATCAAATACTCAGAGCAATGTTTCCACTTACCACTGCATTAATTTACAAATGTAGTTTTTACAAAATTTTATTTGCAAGATATTACATGCCTATGTAATATATTAGGGGTGCCTAATATGAAAAAAATCTGATGTGCAACAATAGTTTGCTGTGAGATTCACCATGTCCTGTACCTCACTCTGTCTTCAGCCTACTAGCCTACATAAGCACAGTCTGTAACCTGTATAGCTCCCTCTGTTGCTGCACATGAGTAATACATTGTAATTGTCTTATTTAAGGGTTGTTGCAGATCTTTCCATTTGTTTGTCTTGAAAACTTTATTAAAAACTTAAAAATGTTGATAAAGAAAAAATATGATTTATCATACAGCCCTAATGGCAAAAACAAGCTGAATGGTATTGCTGATTAAATCCTTTTGCATTAAAAACTATCATCATGTGGCTTTAAAAGTGATATTTTCTTCGGATCTTCAAGGTATTCCCATTAGAACAACCCTGGACAATTCCACCACAGTACAGTACGCTGGACTGCTTCATCAGCTTACTATGAAAGCCAGGAGCACAGTCAGGGACATAGACCCTCAGAATGACTTGACATTCCTACGCATCAGATCCAAGAAGCATGAGATCATGGTTGCACCTGGTATGTGAATCAGTTTGCATGTCGTATGTGATAAACATTGTTTTTATTTTGATTTTGACACAGAGAAGAATGAAATGAACTCTAATAGCAGTTTTCTTTATCTATTTTTATTCACAGATAAAGAATACCTACTGATCGTCATTCAGAACCCGAGTGAATAGTATTCTGGGACTGTACCAGCTTTGCACATTCCATACATACCTTACATTTGTCATCTGTCTTTTGAGTTGCCTTTTTTCCATGTCTTTTGCCTCTTGAATTGAACTGTCACGTTCCTGTCAGTCACACACTTGTATTTGCCTTATGTTTTCCTATAGAAAATGCATTTTAATTTAATAAATCTCATGAGAATTAACACTTGTTGTATCTGTCGTTGAAGATAACTGAATTATAAGATCTTCGAGGGCTTATAGTGTTTATTGCAGCATGCTTTCTTGACTTTGTTAAATGGAGTGATCAGGGTTGGTGTAGACCACTTAACCCCCCACTAGAGGGAGCTATTGCTCCATAAATGCGAATAATCAAGGCCCAGGATGTAAACATAACTTTCCCATACAGGAATTCCACACGGTCAGAATTCCTGTAGAAGGATGGATTATAAAATGAAATGGTTAGTATATATAATTTGGTAATTGGCTTGTATGTTGATATTAGCAGGTCTGTGGCAGTGGAGTGTCTTCATTAGAATCAAAATCTTTATACACCAAATAACCAGGTGTACAAGTAATTTCCCTTGGTGCAGATGCCAAACCCAAACTTTAATTAAAATAAATTCAATTAAATTATAGAGAAATATACACTTTCTATGAACAGAAAATAAAAACATCAAATATAAAATATACAGTAAAAAAACAAAATGTAAATAAAGGTATATGCAATAGGAGTAAATTAATGAATTCATTAAATCAACTACTGAAGATGCAGTTCCAGTCAAAAGTTTGGACACATCTTAAATTATTATTTTTTTTTAATTAGTATGAAATTTTCTGTATTGTAGGGTAATTCTAATTCACTCGAACTATGAATAAAAATATGAAATTATTTAGTAAACAAAAATGTGTAAAACAAATCTGAATATGTTATATATTTTAGATTCTTCAAAATAGCACCTCAAGCTTAAATTACAGCTTTGCACATCTCTGCATTTCAGCTTTATAATGTAGAGTCACGTGAAATGGCTTTCAGTTAAGAGCTGTGCTGAACAAGAGTTGATTGCTTAAATTTCTTGGCCTCTTAATGTGTTTGAGAGCATCAGTTGTACAGTTGTGAAGAAGTAGAGTTTGTATACAGTTAATAGCCCTATTTACGTGTTCCATATTATGTCTACTACTTAATTAAGTAAAGAAAAAAATACTCTAAGAAATGAAGGTCAGTCAATAACAAAAAAAAATCCAAGAACTTAGAAAACATCCTCAAGTTCTATAAAAAGACTATAAAATGTTATGATCAAACTGGATCTCATCAGACCAGAAAATGGATGACCTAGAGTAATTTCTGTTGCAAAGGATTAATTACCAGCTAAGTTACCAGCCTCAGAAACTGCAAGTTAACAACAACCCAGATAAAATCCCAATTAAATGTTTCACAGAGTATTAATGTTACCAGTCAAATCAGTTGACTGTTCAGTTCAGTGTTTTTTTGCCTGTATGAATGAGCTTAGTTTTGTCATCGTCAGTCAGCACCAGTTGGTGAAAGAGCTGATGTGCATAAACCTATATCGATGTGTGCATGTGTGCTGCATTAGTGACAGATATGTTCACATTACAGACGGATACAGTTCACTTACATTTGGTTCATGAACGTGAACCATCAAGATGGCCAAATCTGATCTGAACGAATAATCTAAATTGTTTAATGAGGCTTGTAATGTGAACATAGCCAATGAACACCACCTGATACTGTATTTCAAAAACACCACGTTTCTGTAGCCTCCCCACCCTGTTTGGTATGCATAATTAAGCCAAAGTCTGTGGACGTTTTTATTATTATTATTATTATTATTATTATTATTATTATTATTAATAATAATAATAATAATAATAATAATAGTAATAATAATAATAACTACTCTATACTACATTAATGCACCTCATTCATCTGTATATCCAGCTCTACAAAATGATTTAATTCACACCTAATTTGTACGTATAATTTCTTCTTTATTAATGAGCAGGAGCTCTGTAGCAGTGCTGGATCCACTGCTTCTTTTATCTCTGTCATTTGCTTTATTAATGAGGTGGTCCCTAGTGGGGCTGGGTCCACCAGTTTGTGATCTCAATCTGTTGACATTAGTACATTAAAGCCTCCTCTCTTATGTATTAAGGCTCCGTGTGTGAGGGTGTAAGGGAGACCCCCTCTTTTGTTTTGCCCCCTGAAAGACTCCACACAGACAGATTTCACAGACGGATGGTAGATTAATAAATTAAATGCCTGCTATAATTTGATCGGTGAGGGGTACATTCAATATCAGAGTTCATATCCAGCAGCTGTGGTGTGTGGCAGTACAGAGCACTCTGGTGACACAGCCTTGGCCAGGGCAAACGACATCTGAAACCTGGCCTTGCTCAGGCCTCAGACTCGTACGACTGATTTGCTTTTCCTCGGAGTTCCACCAGCCTAGGTTCAGCAATGGAGCTTCATAAAGCTGTTATTCTACTCACTACACCAGCAGATTTCAACAGAGAATAAAGATACTTTGAAAACAAACAACAAAAATATATTATAACTGTAGATAAATGTTTTAATGTAATTTCAGTACTCAAAGGTTTTAAACAGTTGTTTGAATTAAAGCACCATTATGTGAGAATATATATTGCTCATGGGATCCCCCTACAAGCAGGAATTGAAAAAAAAATGGACACACTTAACACATGCATTTCTGGACAAGCTGAGGCAGAGAATCTGAATCATCACTGAATGAAGCAAAAGTAAGAGAAGCATGCTGAATAATCCTGTACAATAATGTTTCAGGTTTTTACCCAACCATGACTCATGTTATGTAGGTGGACCCAACAGGAGCACCACAGAGCAGCTATTATTTGGGTGGTGGGTCGGTCATTCTCAGCTTTGCAGTGACACTGATGTGGACTATTCTATTCCGATTGAGGTATTAGTCCAATTAACACGTATTATTAAGCTGCATGTTAGCGTAGCCACTGACATGGTGGTGGTGTATGAGGTGTCAGTGTGTGTTGTGCTGGTATGAGTGGATCGGACACAGCAGTACTGCTTGAGTTTTTAAACACCTCAGTTTCACTGCTGGACTGAGAATAGTCCACCAATAAAGGGCCAATGCAAACTGTTCAAAAACAGATTACAGAGCTTCTGTCTCTTATTTTACATTGACAAGGTGAGACAGCTAAGTACGTGTGTCTAACACAGTAAAAACAGTGAGTGAAAAACAAGTGTTTAAAAACTCAAGCAGTACTGCTGTGTCTGATTCACTCATACCAGCACAACACACACTGACACCCCATGCACCACCACCATGTCAGTGGCTACGTTTACATGCAGCCTAATAATTCGTAAAATAATCGGACTAATAGCTCAATCTGAATAGAGCACGTTCATGTAAACATGTAATTGGAATACTTTAATCCGACTGAGGTGTTTACATGGATGTGCTCTATTCATTCCAAAATCAATTTCTATCCGATCGAACAAGGTGGATAATCCTTTAAATAATCTGTTAAATACTATAATAATAGCCTTGTAAATACCTGTACCTGATTAGATCCCCAATCAGAATGTTTAAGTACATATTGCGCAACATGTGCAGCAAGGCGGAAATTTACAAAGCTAAACATTACTCCTTACTTTCATCCACTGGTTTCTAGTCATGTATGGTGGGACTGGGATCCAGCTCACTCGCCTAAGAATATTCGAAGACATGGAGGACGTAAGCTCTTCGTCTCGCCCCTTCTTTAACAAGAAAATTTGAATGAGGTTTTCCATAATTCCGCCATAATTTAAACGCTGTTAACCCTTATGCGATCTTAACATTCTGTTTACTCCGCTTGTCCTATAGGTCAAAAATGGCCCGCCCTACCAAAGCCCCAAAACAAAGCAGCCTAATTAAATTCTCCCGGATGAGTTTTTCAATGGCTTGTGTGATGAACAGGAGAAAGATAGATGGGATGAAATGTGCTGGACATCATGAGTCATCCTTATGATGTTTGATGCTGTATGTATTAGAAAGAGTTTTTGTGTGGCCTTTATACTTTTTTCTGGTGTTTGAATGCTTTTATAAGGTACATAGGTCAAAAATGACCCATAAGACAATCTTTGTACCCTAGTGGCCCACATGAAAACATAAACAAAAACAAAGAATCACTCATTTTATGAAAAGTCATAAAATTTCAAGTTGGAAAAAAGATAGTTTAAGGTATTTTTTTTTACAGCTAAACTTGGTAGTGGGTCACTTTTGACCCGCAAGGCAACACAAGGGTTAAAGAAACAAACATACCAGCTACAAACTCTGCAAACATAGCTAGTTAGCCAGTTGCCGTTGCTCCTCTCATGCTGGCTGGCATCACGTGGTGCTCGTTGCTTAATTAAAGGTTCATTAGGGTTACTGTGAAGCCTGGCAGCTGTAGGTTTTGTTGATTAAATGCAGTTTTGGTGTCATTTCTGATTAAGTTAATGCTGGTGTAATGCTCTGTAGTACTGAACACACACTCTTACTCAGCCTCTCACTCTGCTGATATCACAGCGCGGATCGTGATAACACTCCACTGAGAGTGTTAACACAGTGAATTAAAGTGGGACACACGCTTTACTGAGATGCGTGCCTGTTCGCCTGAGGGAGGTGTGTTGTCTCTTAAATGAGCGGAAGAGGGTGGCTTCATCTTTTCTGCTCTAATTGAGTCATCTTTCATCTTTTCATTCCACCCCTCCCTTTCTCTCCCTCTCTTTCATATCCCCTCATTACATCAATAGCACATTCTTCAGTGAATTATATGCCATACATATATACAAACCCTCTTTCTGAATTATTTATTTGTTCATTCGTTCATTCATTTATTCATTCATTTGTTCATTTATTGATAAAGGCTTCCCTGAGGCCTTTTTATTTTGAGCCTAGTTTTATTTGCTACTGCGCAAAAAACGTCAGGAACTAGCTAACTACTTAAATATCAGTTAGCAATACTATATATATATATAATTGTGTATCAGTAACTTTACTGAAAACAACTCTTTTTAACTGCTGTATTTACAGCTCTGGAAAATATTAAGAGCCAGTTTAAATCAGTTTCTCTGATTTTGCTATTTAAAAATGTATGTTTGAGTAAAATGAACATTGTTGTTTTATTCTATAAACTACGGACAACATTTCTCCCAAATTCCAAATAAAAATTTTGTCATTTAGAGCAATTATTTGCAGAAAATAAGAAATGGCTGAAATAACAAAAAAGATGCTTTCATATTTCAAATAATGCAAAGAAAACAAGTTCATATTCATAAAGTTATAAGAGTTCAGAAATCAATATTTGGTGGAATAACTCTGTTTTTTAATTACAGTTTTCATGCATCTTGGCATGTTCTCCTCCACTAGTCTTACACACTGCTTTTGGATAATTTTATGCCACTCCTGGGGCTAAAATTCAAGCAGTTCAGCTTGGTTTGATGGCTTGTGATGGTTTTCAATTGGGTAAAATCAAAGAAACTCATCATTTTTAAATGGTCTCTTATTTTTTCCAGAGCTGTATGTTGTCAGAACCATCCTAAGGATATTCATATGTGACCACCATGGAATTTATGGATACAACTTTCTGGGTCCCATGCACTAGGGCAAGAGATACAGGCCCTAGTATGTGTAGCTGTGTAGTCCAGCTGTGTAGTCCAGCTTTTATCTACAATAAAAGAAAATGATTAAAAGTTTAAAAGATTGCAATTTGCTGATTAAATGCATCTGTTAACACATTAACATTAGAAATGTCTTGCTTTTTGGACCCAGAAGTCTTGCCTGTGGGTTCCATGTTGACCCCACATATGGATATCAGTAATCCTCTCAGGATCAGTGGTCAGTGATAGGACCATGTGGGGTTAAACATGGGCCCAATCTGCATTGAAGACTGCACACACAGCCAATATGGAACCATTTGAGATTAAGGCAGGCTGTAACAATTGGGTGGGCCCATTTGGGAAGGCCAACTGGATCCCAGTGACAGCAACCACAAACCAACTGAGAGACCATGCCCAACTGGAACCCCCTCAGCCCATGATTCACCCATGGGAGCCCCACATGAGCAGGTTGGCAGGATGTGTTGGATTCCAGGCCTCCAAAACCTGAATCGTACACTTCTAGTTTAGCCACTGTAGCCTCCTCTGTCTTACTGCTCTATGGTCGTGCTGTTGTGCTGCGCTGAACCCTGAACGAATGCCATCTGCTCTTTGCACACCTCTCTGCCAGTGTGTGTGTGTGTTTGTTGTGTGTGTGCTGTTGGCAGGTGGCAGTGGGGCTCTCAGGTTCGCTGGTCCTCTGGTTCTGGCGCCACAACCTTAGAAAGGCACTGTCACTGCAAAGCAATTAAGCAAATAATTAACAACCAGGTCGATTAGTGGAATTAAGGGCGCAAGTGGTTTTGGCAAACATGCTACCTGAGTGCAGAGAGAGTGAGAGAGTGTGTGGGTGTGTGTGAGAGAGAGCGGTGTTATAAAAATGTATTACATTGCGCAAGGTTTGTCCCTCTTAAGTGTATAAATAACTTTAAAGGTGACAGTGAAAGCAGCAAATCACCTGTAATGTGCCTCAGTGACTGAGGAGCTCTGTCTCTCTCTTTCTCTTCCTCTCTCTCCCTCTCTCTTTAATGCTTATCTTAAGGTGAGAGATGAGGAGTGTTACTCAAACAGTTGTGACAGAGAGCAATCTGCCAGGCAGCTTACAGATGAGACTGCTACACTTCATTTGTCACTCAGCCATTTATTCCTATACTGCCTCTTTCTCAGGTTTAAAATCCCACTTTTCACTTTCATAGAATGTATACAACTTTATGAACTGTCCTGTGAAATAGTGTTTACACGCTCTCAGAGGTTCAAGGTACTACACAGTTTACTGAATGTTTAACGAAATAACATCTTCCTTTAAGTGGCTCATCACATCTGACATTGGACAGTGGTGGCTCAGTGGTTAGAGCACTGGGCTAGAGCTTAGATTGGGCCCAAAAAATCCAGACCAACCCGATCCGCCCCATAAACTGTCTCTGTGAGACAGAGCCCAGTTTAAACTTGACATTTTTAGTAAGTAGAGCTTACTACCATTTTTGGGCTGTTTGAATCAGCGAAATCCGTTCTGAAAGATGTTAACTAACATTGCAACACTAAAGAAGCATAGACGTTTATTAGGAAATGATATCCCTGTCTACTCTAATGTAATGAACAATGTTTTAAAATATAAAATACTTTCAGAACAAACTAATTATTTTTATTTTAAGCATATAGTAGTAAACACGTAATGCAGAAAAGCGGAGAAGCTCAACTGTGCGCTGTACTTAAAAAAAAAACACAATTTAAATTGTTACTTTACTGTATTGTGATTATCATGTAATAGCTTTATATAAAATAAAAATAGCATTAAAAGACAGACGCCTACAATAGACTATTTTCTTGGGCCCGACCTGGCCCAAGGAATTTGGTGGGAAACCTTGCCCTGACCTGGCCCGAGTTCGGGCCTGGGATCGGGTTCGGGCAGAGAATCTTAGATCTATGGGCCATCAACAACAAGGTTGTGGGTTTATTACAGAGGTTTGTCAGGCTGCCTTTTTTGGGCAGTTGATCAAGGCCCTTAACCCTCACTGCTCTCCAGACATTGCAGTGTCTGCCCACTGCTTTGAGCATGTGTTCTCACAAAATCACTGTGTGTGTTCTGAGTGTGCTCCCTAGTGTGTATGTGTATTCCCTGCAAAAATGATTAAAGTTGAAGGCAAATTCCAAAAAAATAAAGTAGAAAGGTAGATCCTTGATGGTCAAGGTGGCTTAAATATAATATAATATAATCAGCTTGATTTACCCTCAGCAGCCCAACCCTGATCACAACTGTAATGTGGAACGGACCTGGGCCACATCTAACATTGGTCAGTGGCCGTTTGGGCACTGGGACATCAACAGCAAGGTTGTGGGTTTGATACTTAAGTTTGACAGGCCACCACTGTTGGGCCCTTGAACAAGACCCTTAACTCTCCCTGCTTCCTGGATGCTGCAGCAATAAATGCACTACACTTAATAACAACAATAAACTGGACAAAGTAAAATGTGATAAAATACATAAAAAAATAAAGAGCAAGCTATTTCTGTAAAGCAAAAAGCAAAGCTGGAAAGCTGTGCCTTGAGCAACATTATAGAGACCTGGGTTTTAGCCTCTTTTGAACAAGCCAGTGGCAACAGAAGCATGGAAAACTCCCCCAGATCAATACTGTGATGCTGTATTGAAGCATAGTTGCTAGACTGAGCAGTGTATGAGCTTTCATACCCAGGCCATTCAAAACTAGACTATAATGTTCATTGTTCATTTATTGAACATTATAATAATAATGTTGAGAGTACTATTTGTTGCATTGCGCTTGCTTCACCCCTGCATGGAAAATAGAGCGACTTGTCAGACTAAATGTATAGTGTTGCTGGAGACATCGTTATTTTCCTGAAATGGCCCGAGGCCCGTACATGCATGAGGTGTTTTTATAGCAGTGCACATTAGCTGACTGCTGAATGCTGTGGAGCACTGCTGTACACAGAGGGCAGAGTGGGCTACTAATGGGGCCAAGGCACCTTTAGAGTGCAATAAAACCAAATGCAGTAACACTACTGCACTGGAATGGTCTTTTATTCACTCTAACCTGTCTGTGTGTGTGTGTGTGTGTGTGTGTCTGCCTTTCTGGCTCATGGGAATCTATTAACCATTATCACATTTGTGTGTGTGTGTGTGATAGTGAGCGAGTGAGTGAGTGTGTGAGAGTGTAAATTATAAATAAGTGAGTATGCCTCAGGTATTTTTCCTGCATCGCATTACCGCAACACAGATGGTGTTTGTGCATGCATGAGTGTGTGTCTGTGTGAGTGTGTGTGAGAGCGAGTGTGTGTGTGTATGTGGTGTTTAAGTGTGTCCTGAGAATGCTTCAATGAACACATCACTGTAATGGCATGGGCTCTGTCCATACATCGTGTGAAGAGACAGTTGTTAAATATTTAATCTCCGTGTAGAGCTTGCTTAGTAAAGATCACCTCAAGAAGCTGTCGGCTACAACGCCTGAGGCTGTGTGTGTGTGTGTGTGTGTGTGAAAAAGAGACAGAGAGATATTGAAAATATGGTGTCTGTATTCGGTCTGGGAGTGAGGTGCTGTATGTTTGGGACAGAGGTATTCAGATTTAAAGCCAGAACACACCGGCCACACGAACACTGGCATTGTAATGTTTGCGGATGTCTGTACAACTGATGAGCTGAATGGACCAGTCTAAATGGAAGAAATCATTCTAAACCATTGATCTTTATCTTTGCTCCCTAAGCTCTATGTTACCTTACAAATTAGCTGTGTTAAAAAGCCTACCAGATATGAAAATGATGATTCATTTTTCATTGCTAATTAACTGAAACAACAGTGATTAGCCTAGCCATGATTAGCAGCAAGCTAAGCTTTGTTTTGGTTAGACTAAACCCAGCTCTTTCTTTGTGGCAGGCTCACTCTCAGTTTGCCGCTCTGGTTAGCTGTGCTGTTTGTTTAGCTGTGTGGTTTGCTGCAAGGGCACTAAGCTGCTCTCCTTCTGCTGGATCCACCAGGATCTGCCATTGATTCAGGTCCTGTGCAAACCTTTCTTACAAAACACACATATGGCAAAAAGTATGGCCACCTACCCACACTCAATATGTGCTGTTTCAGCTGCTCACTAAGAGCCTGGATAATGTAGCCTGGAGAAAAGGTGAGGTGCTGTTTTGATTTTTTAATAGTATATTCAGGAAATAAAGAATAAAATGTACTATATCTTGCCATTCTTTTGTTTACATTGTGTGAAAAAAATAATGATGGATAGAACAAAAGAAATGGTCCATCATGAAGTGATGTTCCATGAACTGTTTACATGAATCTAAATTAAGGTTAAGAGTGTTTTTGAGATAGCAGGGTTTAGTAATGAGAGGTGTATGGGAACAATTGCATGTATTAGTCCCTGTAATTAGGGTTGACACTTGTCCAGGTTTCACCTGGATTGTCTTTTTTTAACACACACAAATGACATACTAATCACAAGAATTTAAACTGACATTCAGAGAGTATAACCCCTAACAAATTTTCTGCACATTTTATACACATTTGACACTTTTTAAATGCACTGAACACGATTCTCTGCATAAGAAACGACAATCTGACATAAAGTCACATGTTTGCCATATCAAAACACTGCTATTCAAAATTACACAACATGGGCTAATTAGTCCATATATGCGTCACCTGGACACCTCAATGATTAACTGACACTTCAATAAGAAAATTAAGCACTATAAAAAGACCAAAGACCAAACACTGATAGAGGAAGAGAGAGGGGGATCCAGAGGGTAGAGTGTGTAGAGAAGTTCATAGCCAAAGAGGATTAACTTTCAAATTAAGTTAGAGCAACCTTAGTTGATCATGTCATCAACTACGGGCTGACAATGCGAGAGGCTGGACCTCTGTCATCCGGGCTTTTAGACTGCCAATATATCTGCTGCACATATGTTCAACTGATTTGTTTGGTGAAAAAAAATACAGCAGCATGTGTGTGTTCGTGTATCTGCTGTATTTTTTTATTTTTCACCAAATAAGTCAATACAACATATTTGCAGCATATATATTTACAGTCTTAATGCCCGCATAACAGAGGCGTTTCATTATGCCCTAAAATGTGTAGTTTGTTAGGCCAAAATCTGGTAATATGAATGAAGTGTGAGCTATTTGGTGTAAAAGTTTGATTTTGATAGTGCTATACAGGGGCGTAGCAGCAAATTCTGGGCCCTGTACACCCTCTATGTTAATGGGCCCCTATCCATGCCAGTAAACAAAGGAAAGTGAGCGAAAATAAAATCAGGATTTTCATGGGCCCCTCTCCCTACTCGGGCCCTGGGTAGTCAGGTCCACTTTTCCCCCCACTACCACGCCCATGGTGCTATATGTAGTTTTGGTTGCAGTGCTTAATTTTGCAGTATATATGAGGTATTTTGCAGGTTGGGTGTAGATGGTGGTTTTGTGAATTGTGTTAAGTATATTAATAAAACCACCCAAGTTTACAAAATTGTGTTTTAGCGGTTGGAAAAAACTGTAATATGTCTATACTGTGTCTTGGATGTTATCCAACACAACATTGCAAAATTTAAACCCTTTCCCTTACCATACCTCCCAATTCCACTGGTCCATCCACCCATCCCCTTTCCTGTACGTACAGTACATTGCTACCTATACATATACACAAACACACCGATATATATATGTTTAAAAAAAAAAAACATACTGCCTCATGTCATGTTTTCTAATCAATCTCTTATATCCCAGCATATTCACCTCCATTTCTCAAGAATAGATTATTTGAATTTATTGATTCTGGCTGTAAACATGCCAGATTACAGATTACAGACAAAAAAATACAGATTACATTTTTTATTGACACATATATCAAGTTAACAAAAACACTTGAATTAGTAGATTTAGGCTTTGGACCCGGCTTAGTCTGGTAAAGCTGGTTAAGGTGGTTTTGCAGCTTAGCACCTTAACATCAGCATTAGACAAGCTTGTGTTTCGGTTTAAAGGCTTAGCTTGTCTACAAGCATGATCAACCTAAACAAAGTAAAAGAAACAAGCCTGCCTGATCTAGCTTGACCATACTAGTCAACAATTTACATTAACAAGGCATTTAGTTGAGGCTCTTATCCAGAGTGACTTACTATAGGGTTATTCCTATTACAGGGGTGGGCCAATGTAGCATTAGGAGTCTTGCCCAAGTCACCCATAGTCACTCAGACCTGGAATTGAACCCCAGCTTCACACATTGTAGCTCACTGGCAGGCAGTGGGGTTACCAACCAAACAGTATATGCAACAAAGATTGTGCTGGTCAATGGCTGGTTATCTAGCTAGCTTAGCAGTGTGTGGTATGTTTTTGTCTTGATAACCAACCATCTTTTCAACCATCTTAACCATCTTTAGACCAGGTTAGATCATCTGAAACATGCTTCCAGCAAAAGCTTATCATGTGCTGGTACATGTGTATTTTATTTTTATTTTTTGCTTAAACTTTTGTCATTAACCATTGTGAACCCCGTTCTGTGGAATGAGTCAACTAAATTACAAACAGCCTGATTCTGTTCTGGTCACACTTCAAATCATTCATTCCAGGTGGAGGTTTCTTTGTAAAGGATCTATCCCATTCTTCACCCCCGTTTCTGTTTGTGTAGACCACAATAGTGTCTCTGCACCAAGTGAAGAGCTGAGTGCTTCAGCTTTAGAGTGGCGCAGGGTCACCAGCTGTCAGGGGAACAGGTGATAGACGTCCAGGATATTCTACACTGGCTTATCTAAAACAGGATTAAACACTTCGGTCAATAGCCACAATACATTACTAATGCCATGTCTGGGAGGGTCTGTCTCTTACCTGCGCTCTAACACAAACATCACGCAGATCCTCGTGCTCCTTGAGTGACGTGAATATGGAAACAGGTGATGACAGAAGCACTAGCAGGGTAGAAAGATGCTTTTGAAAGGGTAAATCTTTTTGAGTGAGTGGGCACCTGTGTGCTAGGTCAGTGTTTCGATTCAGCAGCTGAGCCAATGATCACTCAGGTTCCTTGAGTGAGAGTGAACGCACATACACACACACATATATATATATATACACACACACACATATATATACACACACAGCTGCTACCAGGCATTCGAAAGAGATCAGGTCATAGAGGTCAGAAAATCACAAGGGATGATCTGACCTGTGGACATTGTTGTAATGTGCAGGTCACTGACAGTTCTTCTGCTTTTCTGTCCTTTCATCAATAATAGATCAATCCAGCAATATGTGTAAAGCATTAGAAAATAAATCATAAAGTGCGAGAGCCGATGCTTGATCACTACGTTATTTTCCCCAAGAAAGGAAAGCCAAGTCTAGATAGGCCTAATTTTCCTAAATAATTTAAACCTGGAGACCTTTTGCCTCAAAACTTTTAACTAATGTTTGCTTATGATTCTTGGTTTGTTTTCATGTTGCTAATTCAAATCTATAATCTACAAGTTTAGCTGAGGTGCCCTGGGGGAAATGACTACACACTGACAGTGAGAAAGAATGTCAGAAAGTGGGGGACGCACTGAAATTGCAAATTGATGGTATCAGTAGTCAGTGGAAAAGAATCTGTCAACAGACTAAACTCACTACCTTTGTAACTGATAAAATGATTGCTGCTATTGCAAGTACCTCAGCTATTGCCATTATCACTACTGCTACTCAGACTTCCCAAGTCTCCTGGAAGTTACGTGAGTTTACAGAGTTTACTCCTGATGCCCACAAGTTAAATAAAATCTCCTGGAATCTATAATGAGCCAGAAAGCACATGCAGGTGATACAGACTTTTTTCTCTAATCACTTTTGGAAAAGGGAGGGAGAGGGAGAGTAAGAGAAAGAAGCTCCTGTCATGTGCACGAGTCAGCCAATCAGTTTTTAGTGTAGGCTGGCAGTGTTCTTTTTCCTCTCCAGGACAGGATGCATTCAAAACTCTAAATTCTCTAAAGTATATCCATGTCTGGTAAAAGTAAAAAAAAAATTAAGTCTTGCCCACTGTACAGTTTGTAATAGTGATGTCAGCTTTGACCACAGGGGACAAAATGATAGCAAAAGGCATGTTCTTATTATATTACTATTGCCTCTGCTACTATTACTATATATTATATATGCTATAACCAATACTGCTACTACTAATGCTTCTATTACTGCTACTACTACACTACAGGCTACTACAGGCACTACTATCGCCAATGCTGCTAGTATCACTATTACTCCTGGAACGAGTAAATTATTTGTATGCTGTATTTTAACTGGTATCCCACTGTCTATAGGGATACATGAGCGTTTAATAAAAGACAGGGTGTTAGTTGTAGAGCTGCTCTATGACTCTGACTCTTCTTCCTTTTCCTGCTCGCTGTGCTCCAGAGGCTGTTAGTGTGTGGATGATAAAGAGAGAGAATAACCCAGGTCAGCCTGGAGCTCTTCCATACCAGTAGCCACACTGAGGCCTCAGCTCTGTTAACCTGGCCTTCTGTAAGCCTCACACACACACACACACACACACACACACACAATCAACCACACACTGGCTTTACAGATGCATAAACCTCCTTTTTGTAAGGATACAGTCAAGGAGTACACACACACACACACACACACACACACACTACTGTCAATTATCTACCTATTCAAACACACATGGCTTCACCTCCCCTCCTCTTTTCTACCTCCTTTAATCAATATTCAGCCTCAGTGCCCCCAGAGACCACAGGTTCACTCTTCAGCTGTTACAAAGGATGTAAATGCCTGAGAGCGAGCGTGTGTGTGTGTGAGTGTGTGTGTGTGAAGGGATTTTCAGACAGAGAGTGCTTGTATTGATCTGAATGTGTGAGCGGTTTGTTCTCTGTCTATTTCCACTTGTGAGGCTCAGTAATGCTGCCTGTTGTATACAAGCAAAAAGGATATAAGGAACACACAGTGTCTCATACACTTCCTTTCATCATCTTTTAAAGCCACAAGATACGGGAAAAGCTTCTGTTACTTTAGCATCCGTATAGCTGTGCATGTTCTAAGTAGCAAAGCAGGCAAAATGTGATAAAATACATTGTTCAATAAACAATTTAAAGCAATGACTGTATACATTTTTTTAGTCATTGGTTTAAAGCAGTCTTATGCAAGTATTGGCATTTCTTGCTTCTAGGCACCGTCTAGAGTTAAGAATTCATGCTTTGAGCATAAAAGACTCACTTTACACATGCTATTTCGGACAAGTTGTGGAATACAAAACTATAACCAAAATAAATGAAGATTGCAGACTGTTAAGATAGAGAGAAGATTTTATACAAATATTGAATTAAATTGAATTACCAGAGTTAAATAATGCAGGTAGCACCATTCTGACCCTGGGGTATCAGTAAATTCTCCAACCATTTTATACCTTTATACCAACATTAACCTGCTCCACTAACCTGTAATAGGCATCCACCACTGCTCTTAATGAAAATGATTTTAGGTAAACTATGCCTCCAATCAAATAAATTATGAGACCTTCTTAAAGAAACATAAATATGAAGGACTAAGCCTGACAAAACAAAACAAAACAGAACAAAAAAGGAAAAATAAATTAATTGTATAAAAAGACTAATACATGAATAATTAATCATTATTAATAAAGCATAAACAAATTCAAAAATTCATAAATAAAAGAAACACATAAATAAATAAATGAATAGGTTTCAGTTTTTCTGCATTTATATATATTAATTAATTTATTTATTACTGTATTATTTGTAACTATCTTTATCTTTTCTGTACATAGATTTAAAACGTGATTTTAAAATTGATTTATTGGTTAATATAAGGTTTATTTGTTTATTCATTTTCATTTCATGTTCAAACCCTGGAAATCTTTTCCTTTTTTGTAATTTATTTGTTTTTTTAATAATTATTTTATTTCTTTTATGGTCCTTCAAACATAAAGCCATAAAGAATTCCTCACTGTTACAGTATGTCTCTGCAAAACATTTGAAGATTGCGCCATTCAGTAACTTAAAAACAAGACATGGGTCATATCATTAGCCTACTGAAATGCATCTCCAGTTTAAGGTCATAGCCAGTGATCTTTCCAATTAGAGCACCTTGAAAAATAGCTGCTCTAATGATCAGTGTATCTGAATGTGTGTGTGTGTGTGTGTGTGTGCAATGTGTGAGCATGTGCACATGTGTCTAATTATGTGATTTAATTTAGTCTCTGGTCCATTGCTCTATGTCTTACTGCATGTAAGTACAACATCAGTGTGTGTGTGTATGTGAATGTGTGTGTATATGTGTGTGTGGGCTGCTAAGGGCATGTGTAAACTACTATGGGACTCTGATGACACAGAGGCTTGTTACCAGTTTGCTATTCAACCCTGAAGCAGTAAAATCCCCTCTAGCTCCTCCTCAGTGCAGTGTGCTGCAGGAACATGTCCAGTCTGTGTTGTGAGAGAACACAAAACACATGACAGATGAATGTTCTTCTGTGTGGTGTTTCAGCTTTTGGGGTAATCCTAATTATGCCCAGGTCTTCCTCCACCTCTCTCTCTCTCTCTCTCTCTCTCTCTCTCTCTCTCTCTCTCTCTCTCTCTCTCTCTCTCTCTCTCTCTCTCGCTCTATCCCCCCTCCATGCCCTGCTCTCTCGCTCCTCAGGGGCCTGCATGTGTGTTTGTCCCTGTGTTGCTACTCGTCAGCACATTTAGATGGAAACAGAATAGTGCAGCTTTGCAATTCTCTACCTCTCTCTCTCTCTTTCTCTCTCTCTCTCTCTCTCTCTCTCTCTCTCTCTCTCTCTCTCTCTCCTTACACTATACCCTCTACTACACTCTTGGTACCCTCTGCACACTCTGTATAGTCTGCACACTCTATGCACTCTTTGTTCTATATACAGTTCACACTTTAGACACTCCATTCTCAATACACTCTGTAAACTCTGATACACTATGCATGCTATGTATGCAATATACACTTAATTATATGCATTTCTTTTTTTTTTTCAATTTTATATCGAATGTAGCTTACTAGGACTATATAAGGATAAGCAGATGAGGATTAGCGCATGAATCTTCTCGAAAATGTCATTAGTACAGAATCACCAGACAACAAATGTGCTTGGAGGAAAATGCCAAATACCCAGACGTCCTCTCAGAGGACAGTGTTAGCCAGCATAGCCAGCATAACATATCCAATTATGATCTCTCAGACTCCGGCTGCTGATGGTAAAGCAGGCTCCTTTAGTGTGGCCTTTCACCTTACACCATTTATACTTTTATACTTTAAGTAGTTTTGAAAGCAGTATTTTTACACTTTTATTTAAAAAGTAAAAATCTTGAGTTGATATTTTCAACTTTAGTATCTATACTTCTACCTACAGAGTAATGAATGTGAATACTTTAATACCTTTGTTTTGTACACTCTTCACCAGTAATCATCAGCTTGCATATTCTGTACAGTATACAGAGTATGTTATACACCCACTCTATACACTATATACACTCTATATCAGGGGTCACCAACATGGTGCCCGCGGGCACCAGGTAGCCCGCAAGGACCTTATGAGTAGCCCGCAGGCCTGGTCTAAAAATAGCATTTTTGTTGCTATTCTTTTTTTTTTTAAATCACAGTTGCATTGATGTAATTTTAGATTATATTACATTAATATTAGCTTAGAGATAGCCTATAGTTTATATATTATTATACAATATAATGTAATATAATATGTAATATTATATTAAAATATAATATAAAATGTAAACACTTGCAGAGATTTATAATAATAGTGTTGCCTATTGATATCTGTGTCTTCACATAGATGAATGTCATTAATTATTAATAATAACATATAATTAAAGGTAAATTGAGTGTGTATCAAACTGGTAGCCCTTCGCATTAATTGGTTTCCAAGAAGTAGCTCTCAGGTTCAAAAAGGTTGGTGACCCCTGCTCTATATGCACTCTCTCTCTCTCTCTCTTTCTTTTTTTTCTCTCTCTCTCTTTCTTTTTCTCTCTCTCTCTCTATTTCTTTCTCTCTCTCTATATATATATATATATATATGTACATATATATATATATATATATATATATATATATATATATATATATATATCACTTAGGTTAAATTAAGGTTGTTCGATTGCAATTCCATTCTTTTTTACTAGAGGGCAGTGTTGTCAATGTGAGCACAACAAAATGTGCTGTATATCTTGTTCACTCTGGTTATGTCTCTGTATTTCTCTCTCTCTCTCTCTCTCTCTCTCTCTCACTTTTTTCTTTCCCTTGTACTCTTTCTCTCTCTCTCTCTCTCTCTCTCTCTCTTTCTCCCTCAAACTCTTTGTAATTCTCTCTCTCTCAGGCAGTCGTGTAAAGGCGCCTGAGGGAAGGCAGCTCTCTGAGGCAGAAATGTACAACAGTGAGAGGAAGAGAGAAAAACATAAACAAACACATCTCTAACTCCCCCTAGAGGAGTGCCAGAAGGAGGGAGGGGGTGGATGGCAAAAAGGAGGGATCGAGGGCGAGGGCAGTGCATTTTGTTTGTCACTGTCAGGAGGCTCTGACCTCTACTGTCAGTCTGTTTGCACTTCTCTTCTAAATTCTAACACACATACACACACACACACAGATATCACTCACACCTGCAGACATGCTAAGGTCACAGTGGGCAGTCACACACTCACACTTGCCCTTACACTCGTAGCTACGCTTGTCGCCCGAGTCGGACAGCAAAGCGCGGATCAATAACACTCTCCTCTCCCTCATTACTGCATCCCAGGGGTGCAGTGGAGCAGGAGAACACACACTGCACTTCTGCATTAGGAGCCTCCAGTCTCCATCACACTCTCTGAGCGGTTACCCAGCTTCTCATTATCCATGCTGTTCCAAAACGAGGTACATTTACGTTTATTCAGCAGATGATCTTATACAGAGGGTATTCCGCAATGCACAAACAGCAGACGCCACATACATACATGATACAGTGCACAAGGAGAACAATCAGCATTCTGAAAGAAGAGCAGAGAGAAGAAAGCACGACCTTGTTAAATAAGTACCAGTACCAGTGTAGATTATAAGGTCAAAAACAATGTTAAACTACTGTATCTCCCTTGCTATAGATTTTCAATCTCTCACCAAGAGGAGCACTACCTAAAAGTAGCACCCAAGTGGCTTTTTAAAGCAGCAGGGGGAGCACATTTGCGCCCTCTTGTGGCAAGATCCAACGTCAAATCAGACCAGACCTGTAATCCTTACAGTGTATTTTTTATTTTTTTGTTTTCAATCAGTGTACATGCATCCACCCCATTACTTGTTTTACAGTCCTGTTGAGGACTGTAAAACATGACAGTGACAGAAGAGTAAGGTGTTGTTGGTAATGGAGAGCAGTATCTACAATTTTGGGCATAAGAGTTCCCAAGCATGGATTTTTCTTTACCAGTGTCCGGAGAAAGGGAGCTTAAACTCGATTAAATGAAATGAAAGCCAGAGACAGCAAACAGTTAATACTAGACTAAAAGCTAACACTAGCAAAGTGGCTTTTACAACCTCTACTCTCCATCACTCACCCTCTCCAAAACCACTAAACTGGAGATAAACACACATCAAAATAGATTCTTGTTGGCAAAACTTGAGAAAGACAAACCCAGGAAGGCAAGGCTAAACGCTAACTGACTGCAGATTTTTTTTTTTTGCTTGCTAACAGTACTTAATGCATAGAGGAGCATCTTTTGGTGTTTTACCTCAACTCTTTCCCTCTATTCTTTACTATGCTGCTCCTCTTTTTCCTGTGTCCTGCTCTTTCTATCCATCACTCAGTTAGATAAAAGGTAATAAAAATAGAGTAAAAGAAGAAGAAAACATGTCTCCCTCTCTCTGTCTGCCAAAAATTGGCAATACGAGCAGATTACTATTTAGAATTTCAGCCTGAGGGTCCAGACTGTATAAAGTATTTTAGCACTGGAACACGCTTGTGAGTAATTATACTGATTACTGACTAAAGAAAAAGACATAATGCAGACCCAGCTAGCAGATTGTATGAATGCACTCTTGAGTAAGAAAATGTGTGTGAGAATTAAAGTCTTATTGAAAGGAAGATTTGCTCTCTCTCTTTTTCTCTCTCTGTCTCTCTTTCCTTTGAGGGGAATGCTAATTAGTGGAGTGCTAGATTAAGAAGGCAATTCTCCTCTTGGTGGTGAGTATGTGTGTGTGTGTGTATACAGTATGTGTGTGTGTAACTGCATGTGTGTCCATGACGAGCCTGTCTAAGTGTTTGCTCTTCACTGAGCCTTAAGCGTGTGTGACAACCACAAATTGCCCTTCTACATCTGCTTACTTCCTATTCACATACATATGGCATCCACATTATAGTAACTACAGTCCTCTATCAAGATAATACACGAATCAGCCAACACTGATTCAGTTCATTTAAACAAATAATATAATGCTTTATTGAGCTGAAAGCAGCTACCAGAAATTCAGTTTAGTGAGTTGACTTTGTTTCAATTCACACTATAAAGCACACTGGATTATAAGGCACATTTTAAAAGACTATAAGAATATTCAGCAGGTCTTGCTGCTGGGGCTGTGGTGAGGGGGGGGGGGGGGGGGTGGTTGGATGTAGCTAACAAAGTTAAGTAAAACTAAACTAAGAAAACAAAACTGTAATGAAAAAAGACTTTCTTTGAAAGCCAAACGAGCCAAAATGCGTGAATAAGGCGCTTCCACTTATCTACAGTAAGCTTAGATTTCCAACTTTCTCCAGTACTAAGGCTGTAGCATAAGCAGCTAACCACTAGCAATACACTAAGCTAGATTAGCTAGAGTCCGATATACTCACCTGTGAATGATAAAAAAAAAATAGCTAATGCGGTTAGTGCCTTATGCTAATGCTGCTCCAGCAGTGCTAGCCAGGTTTAGCAGCAGGCTACCGGCTGATAATACTCACCTCTGAACGGGGAAATCGCGGTTAGCAGCTAATGCTTATACTACTCCAGTCCTGCTGCTAGGGAACCAAGACTTACATCACCAAATGCAAGGCAGGCGAGTGGATACTTTTGGCAGTATAGTGTAGACAGAAGTGCTAATAAACCATATAATACTAGAGTTCAAACAAAATGCAGCTTTCTATTAGCTATGATGCATGTGATGGCATGTGAAGAGCCAAAATAAAGGTTGTAGTTTTGCATCATTAGTTTTCTACTTTTTCATTTCTCATTTCAAATAGCCTACATTTTATATCCTGTCCATTGTATTATGTCTATATGTTGAGTGTTTGAATCTTAGAGTAGTTTACCCTGAGCAGGGAAACCTTAGCATTAGCCTTGTGACAATGCCAGAAAGACACATTCATGTGGCCCACTCTCAAGTCACTGAAATCTCTGTTTTAGGCACCTGAACTCTGTGTCTGAACTTTTTGTTTTACTAGCTAAATATATATTAAATCTACTCTTCTGAAAACATTTTGGTGTTTTATTAAACCATTAAAAAAGGCCGTCCAATAGTCCAAAGTCCAAGTCTTGATTGCCATGTTTCTATATAGAACATTTGCCTTTAGAAAGTAACCACTGCAGACATTTCATTCATTACATGAATAATACAGAACAATCTGACCATTATTTTTAAAATATTTTGGTCTTTCTCCATTAATATGATGGAAGACTGGTCTCGTATGACCTTAGATAACTGCCCAGTGGCTTTGCAAAGATGGCTGCTGAGTGAACAGACTTGCTTTTAAAGACTTTGGAGAAAGCCAGAGGCCACATTCCATCTGTGTTCAACACAAGTGCGGTAAAAATCTTTTAGGTCTAGAGATAAAAACAATCATGACCAAAATCCTTATAGACAAGTCAGTTCATTTATTGTCCATCTTGGCAATGCCAGGCACCTATTTCCAATCATGCAAGACCAGCCTTCCATCTTTTAGAATGGGGAGAGAGCAAAATACTGGAAACCAAGAGTTGAATTACCATGTCAGAAAATAATGCACAAAAAACAGATTTTTTTTTACTTATGGCTACTTCGTCTGTGCACAACTCAGCAGCACAACATCTTCTCTGCTCTTGGCACAACCAGTAAGTTGATTGACACTCTTTGTTGAAGGGTAGGATTTTGTCTTATGAGAATGCACATTCATACTGTATTCAGTGTCTGGTCTCCTCATTAATATCATAACATGTCTGTGACTTTTCTCTTGACTCTCTCTTTGACTTCTACTTCTCTCTAATCATCCTCCATCTATATTACTCCTTATCTGTCACTGTCCAGCCATCCTCAGTGGCTCTTCAGCTTCTACCTCAGCGGAGGGACACCTGTGTCGAAATCTAATGTTTGAGGATATGAGTATTCGAGGACATCAGCCATGTTTGGCTTTCTCTGCCTTTCCTTTCCTCACACTTCCGTTCTTTCTCTCTCTCTCTCTCTTTCTCTCGCTCTCTCTTTCTCTCTCTCTCTCCACACCACCCCCTCCTTCCCCCAAAAGGCCTAGTGCTGAGGTTTGCTCTCTTCCTTAGTGTAGATAGCCTTCTAACCCTCTCCGTCTGCTGAAGCAGGCAGCAGATGGCGAATTAGCACCAATTAGCCTCAAGCTCAGCCAAGTCTCACCCTGATCCGTTCTGACATCGCAGAAAAAGTGCTGGAGTGAGTTTTCCAAAAACAACATCACAGTTGTGTGGCCATGCTAACACGCTAACTACTGGAGTGGTAGCTAAAGTGGTCCTCTTTTGTCCGAATGTGATCTCTGTGCTACAGAAACGTAACGACACTCACCACTGACCTATCGAGAATGGTACCTTGAGGAACATTACCTTCACATTGTACTTTCTGACAGATGTAAATACACTATGGACAAAAGTATTGGAACACCTGCTTCTTTACTGTTTCTTTGAAATCAAGTTATAAAAGGAGTTTATCCTGCTTTTGTTGGAGTAACTCTCTCTACTGTCCAAGGAAGGCTTACTTCTAGATCTTAAAGCATTGGTGTGAGAATTTCATTGAATTCACCAATCTCATCCCCAACCACCCCCAACTTATCCTAAAACTACTGGGTGCAGCACCATCATTCCAGAGAACACAGCTCCACACCCTAATGCTGGAGCAATAGACGCAAAATGAGGACCTAATGAGTGCTGCTATAGCGTTCCTAAGTTCCTTACAGTATACAAGATGGTCAGAGCTTTGTACTGGATATGTTTATATATTACACTGCAAGTTTACACAGACAGGCCAAAAGTCATTGAATAGCATTAGATTAATTAATCATGAGGTGTTACCATAAAGAACAGCTTGAGGACCCCCATACCTCTGGAAGCCTGGCGCTTGCTATCAGGCCTTGCTCAGGCCTCAAGCCCCAAGGCCTAGTTCCGGGTGCCATGTGAAAGAGACATTTTATTTCTGAAGTTATGTGGGCATTTAACATTACTTGATCCACTGTGTAGACAGCAGCAGACAGCCCAGTAGTAGGTGATTTATTTATTTTTACAAAATTTTAACACCCATTGGCCCATTTTAATGATAAACACTATGTGAATGTAGAATTGGTTGGTTTGGGAGGGTTACTCAATGAAATATTTCCCTGTGCAGTTGCTGCTCCATGCTGTCGAGCTCTATTACACTTGTAATTCGCTTAGAAATGTGTGATGTAATGGCGCAAAAACAAAAGCAAGACAACTAAAGCAGACCTGCCAAGATGTATAATTTTTTTTAAATGGGCACGAATTTTGATCTCCTAGTCCGTTTGTACGTTTCCATGTTCTAAATTACGCATAGCGTTTCATCTCGCTTTTTTCCAGTTTTAGTCAAGTTGTGCATTCGGCCAATCAGAGCACTTCATTTTAACCCAACTACCCCATCATGATTTTAATAATGATTCATTACATAATGTTATTGTGATTAATATATTTCATTTAGTACCACTTTAAAATAAAACTACATTTATAAAGGGTTTATAAATGATTTATAATTAGTTTATTAATGGTTACTAATTAGGTTGTAAATGCCTTAAAAATCATTAATAATCAGTTATAACATATACATAGAAAGGGCAACAATGACCTGTTGTTTGCCAAATAGTGAACCCACAACCATCTATATTGTTGTGTTATATAGTCTTATTTTAAAGTGGTATCTTTAATTTTTAAGTGATTGATACCACTAATATACATATTATTTATTTTGTCTGCATGTGTTTGGTATGGGGGCCATTTCAAAGTGTAGCCAACGTGGGCCCTGATTGCCTTAATCTTAATCCACGAATGGAAACAAATGAGACCGAAGAGCTTGGAATAAAATGCCTAGAGTAATTTGCATTAAAAAAATAAAGAATTCTATTTCTTGCTCTGGGGGTTTAAGGTTTTCAAGGGTCTGTGTCAGAGATGTGAAGTGATAATATAGACCCTGCCTCAGTGTCTGTGTGTGTTGTAAGGCCGAACAGTCAAAAGTCGATTTCCATTGACCGCCACAGAGGCAAGCGATCAGATCACAGATAAGCTTCCAGAGAAGCTCCTGAATCCTCTCATCTCCCCCTGCACTGCCTGCACTCGTCTCTCCGTCTCACCCAAATCTCACATTCTCTTTGTGAGCTGGTGAAATGTTAATGCTGTTCACCTCCACATTACCTGTTACTGCCCTGCGGGTGCTGACTTTGATCCAGACATCTCTGTTTCAGCTCTCGTATTAGCAAGGGAATGGAACACACACACACACACACACACTATAAACTCAACAGTTCAGTATCCAGAGGCAGTTCTTTATAAGTTAAACCCACTTGTTCAGCAAGGATCATACTACGTACTATGTAAAACAGGCCTCACTTTACTGGTTTGAAATATTTTCTCAATATGACTTGATTCCAGAATACAGTACCTGATGTGAAGTTCAATTAGAACAGCTATTTGTGCTGATTCACTCTATTTCTGAACGTACTTTAGATTTTATAGATTTCTGTAGACCATGCTAGCCTAGGTGATTTTGAATCAATTCAATATTACGATCCAAAATACAATACATAACATGACCAAACTGTTTTTAACTTTGTAATATTTCTTCACTTTCATAATGACATTACTGTCACAATTAGCATCAGTTTCACAGACCCTAAAATTTAACCCTGTGGGACTTCACAAGATATGCTAAATGTAATTGTTGCAAGAGATATCCAACTGTTTCTACATAAAGATTAATAGATGGAAATTAGACCTAGCATTAAGATCTGTGCCCCAACTTTTCAGGACTTCTGGTCTTCTTTTCAAGCTACCTATCATAGCTACGCTATCTAGCCCAAATCAATCCACTGGGCTTTTCAGTCCGCTTTCAGTTCATTGTTCTTCCACATCTCTCTCTCTCTTTTCCTGTCTATCTCTCTTTTTTCCCCTTATATTTACAACTGAATGTGCAGAATTATGTGGACTGAGGCGAATGAAGGTATATTACAGGATATTACCCTAGAATCACTTGGGTTACGCAATGTAAATGTGGTGAGTGTTGTCTTGTCCTTAATGTTGCTTTAATATAAAATGTACTGCTTTCAGAGGTAAAAAGGTAACAAACTGTCTGGTACACTCTTCTGTTATAAATATATGTTATAAATATAACATATTCATTCTCAGACTCTACTGATACTCTACTGAAGAGAAGCCAAACAGCTTCATCCCACTGAGCCTTCTCTGCTCCGACTGCTCCACACTGATCCCATGGATAGTGCCCTCTGGAGAATCTGGACAGCTCCACTGCTTGGTAAGAACCCTGAGCACCAGCCACTGCAGTGACACACAGTTTTCACACTCAGAGCCTCTGTTCAATATCTATCTATCTATCTATCTATCTATCTATCTATCTATCTATCTATCTATCTATCTATCTATCTATCTATCTATCTATCTATCTATCTATCTATCTATCTATCTATCTATCTATCTATCTATCTATCTATCTATCTATCTATCTATCTATCTATCTGGACTGTCATCAGATATTGATTTCAATTTAATGTAGTAATTTCCCTATCTTAAACTAAGCTGGTAATAAAACATTTGTCTGAAAATAAATGAATGATCAAAATGTGAAACACATATTCAACTTCCCTTTATGAAGTCTAGAACTAGGCCCAAACACATGTATGTTCTGGAGCTAGAATACTTCTGTGAGTCTGGTTAAGTTGAATTTACCTAAATAATTGTATTGGATTGTTTGCCTAATTCGTTAAAGTAATGTTTACTGAAAACCAAAAATTGTAAGTTCATTTATAATTAATGCTTTTTGTTATAGTAATTGCTTTGCACAATAATTAACAGTACATTAAAGTATATGGTCAGGTGAGAAAAAATTGATTTGTATTTTATTTTATTTTTTTACATTTCATTCATGTAGAACATAAATTTGTAATACTCACAGAAAATTAATAGTGAATAAAAATGCAGTGAACAGTATAAAGCACACAGCCAAAACAGAGTTACTGCAGCTCAAGAAAATGATGCTTGCTCTTACAGCCTACAACTTTGAGGCCAGACAGTTAAATATTCAGTTATTACAAGTTCACTCACCTCAAAGATTTCTGTTTGAATGCATATGCGGCCATAAAAAGTTAATCTAATTCAAAACAGCTCAGTAATGTTTGGAAATATCCAATTATATTTTACATAAAAGTGTGTGTGTGTGTGTGTTTGTGTGGCAGTGACAATATTTCTATGTTAAGAATCCTTAACCCATGCAGTCGTTGTCCAAAGGAGGCACAAAGAACTAAGCAGTGTCAGAGTGCAGGCATGGCTGTAGAGCTGGGCTGTTTATTTAACTACACTCATTATGAAGTTGGGGAAAATGTGCTTAAGCTTTTAAGTGTATAAGGAGCCAGTCTTGGATAATTGGGGGCTATTTGTACTCTTTAAGGCTGGTAGTTACCAAAAAGACGCTCTCACTTTCTCCCCCTCTCTCTGTTTCTCTTTCTCTCTCTCTCCTTTACACATACACACACACACAAACACAGAAGCTATTGACTCTTTCCAGCAACTGTTCACACCCTTCTCAAAGACACTGAGACAACGCCACAAACTGTTCTAGGATGTTACGAGGGGGGAAAAGGGGAAATAACACTTTTACTGAAATCCTGTCATGAGTTTTAGCTTCAGTGCGGGGTTGTGTGTGCATAAACACGTTTGTGTGAAGTCGCAGTTCTTTGAAAGTGTGATCGTTTGCCTTTGTCCTCGGGCTCCGCACTACACAAGCTGCACTGTTGACGGGCTTCCAGATCGTAGCCTCTTATTCCCGTGGCGAGCTTCCCGGTGATTTTGTTCACGTTGTTTTCCTCTGATGTTGACAAGCAGCTTTTAAAAAAAAAAAAAGTGAGGCGAGAAGGAAAGAACCTACCCTCAGTTCCAAGCATTTGGAGCATTTTTCCCTCATGAAAAGCCTATTGGCCATCAGTCGGCGCAGACTGGGGCTAGCGCAGAGGGAATTAGGTAGGAGACAGTGGCTTGGGCTGCAGGCCAGGGCTATCAGGGCCTAACGAGGCGGGCAGCGGGGCAGCCTGGAACTCAGACTGGAGGAATGAGAGAGCGAAGGAGAGAGAGAGAGAGAGAGAGAGATGTTGGGATAGATGGAGAAAAATGGTGAAAGGGAGAGTTTGTGACAGAGAAGTGAAAGTATTTCAGGGAGGTGTGGAGATTTGTTTTTACCATTTTAGTGAAGTTTTAAAATTTTAAAAGGTTACATAAAATGTTACATAAAATATCCTAAGAAGAGTTTGTTTTAATTACATTACATAGCATTTAGCGGTCGCTTTTATCCAGAATGACTTACAATAATGAGGTACATTAGCAATAAAAGTCCAAAAAGTCCAAGGAAAAACATTTTTTGGCAGGGCCTGTAGGAGGCCAAAAAAGAATAGAGGGATAGAGGAGGAAATGAGGGGGAGCAAAA
Organism: Astyanax mexicanus; assembly: GCF_023375975.1. Classification (NCBI taxonomy): domain Eukaryota; kingdom Metazoa; phylum Chordata; class Actinopteri; order Characiformes; family Acestrorhamphidae; genus Astyanax; species Astyanax mexicanus. The sequence goes on from NC_064409.1 coordinate 59,407,789, forward strand.
AAAGAGGTTAAAAGTGGTTAGTTTGTTAGAAGTGTTAGGAGAGTCGGGGCTCTTTGAAGAGCTCTGTCTTTGAGGGTTTCTTATAATACATTACATATTTTAATGTTAAAAGTTTCTTACTAAAAGATATAGTTCAGTTATACTGAATAATATAAGCTTCCATAACTTTGTCACACAGGGCATCCAAACACAAATTTTGTTTAAATTTTGTTTATTCACTTTTTGGTGTTCCCAGTCAAAAATGACCATAATAAACAGTATTATGATAAAATAAAAAATAGAATGAACACATTACAATACAATGATTGTTAATGTAATGTAATTAGATAATTGTTAATGTAATATAATGTAATTCCATTTCCGTTTTTCTCATATTAGACAATTTACTATTGGTCTATTCATCATGAGAAATGTAGAAAGTCAGCCGTTGTTATTCCACATAATGTCTGGTTGAGAGGGGGTTCACTGATCACACAGCCCGGTGTCATGACCTGTTACGTCACTGATGTCACAGGTCAGCCAGTTCTGGCCGCTCCAGTTTATCTCTAGCATCACTTTACCTCAACCTCTGACCCCTGACCCACCAGCTCCGGCCCTTGTGCTGCTGAATCATGTGATTATCAGGCCTGCCCCCTGGTGCTTTTCAGTGTTGGAGGGAGTTCCTTAAACAATATGCTTCATTACCATTCCTATTCCCTGTCCACAGTTTAGTTTTTACCCCCCCCAACCCCTTAACCCAGCTTCCACTTCCTGTAGAAATGAAGAGACTGGGTCTATATGATGTGTCTATTGTTAGTCTTATTTCTTATACAGTTTTTATTGTAATACACAATCTTACTATAACATACAATATGTCATCTTTTTTGAAGTGATGGTTTAGTACCAGATCAAAAAATGCACAGTTTTTTCTTAATTATATAAAGGCTTAGTTCATTTCGAGACATGTGCGATGTTTGTGTCATGAATTCGCTTAGAGTTTCCAAGTTCCAAGTAGGATATTTCAGCTGGAATGTTTATGTATGTCAGATATCCTATTCGGAAATTTGAGAAAGACTCACCAGACCTGAGTTCAGAATCAAATATGTTTCAACGGTAGTTTAACAGTAGTATTATACAGTTTATTATTACTTCTATCTATTTGTGTCTCATTAAATTAGTCAAACACATGGCACTGCTATTAACAAGCTAATCATGCTAACCTGGGTCAGTTCTAACAGCAATGACAACATGAGGCACAAAATATCACATATTTTGAAATATTTTGATTGCATTTACCATACAACACTGGTGAATTATTGTCCAACCAGTTGTGGTAACTCTCTGGATTTGTTTTTACAAAGGTTTTAAGAAGTGTTAGAATTGTGAGTGATTTAATGCTATATGACTTATTATATGGGTGTTTAACTGGAACCCCGTCATTCCCTGCTCTAACATCTGACTTCATTGGCAAATGAAATGCAGAATTTCCCTAGATTACGGCTATTAAAGCCATACACTATACTTAGAGCCTAATTGTGACCTATGTTAGATTAAGGTGGGTTGTAATAATGTAATAATTTGGGAAGCTCAATTGGCCTGCAACGTACAACTGGAACCCACTTATCCTATGTTTCACCTATGTGAGCCCCATACAGTGATGTTGGCTGGATTACTTGTAGCCTAGATTTCTGGTCAAGTAATTCTTTTAATGAGATTATTAGCAGTATTATTTGAGGCATGGCGTTTTTTTGCAGTCAGGAAGAGTATTTCACACATTGAGCTACTCCTAAAGCGCACACGCATTACTTACACATGCATTCCTGGACAAGCTGAGAGATACAGAACTGTCACTGAAAGAAAAAAAAATACAGAATTTGACACAAATAATATGTTGAGTTACACATCTCTCATGAGCATCATTCTGTATGATTCACCAAAGCTACATAAATAGTACATTTAGCAGCGTGTCGGGCCAGGTGCAGTAACGCTATCCCTATAATTAAATCAGTGGAGCATCACAATGATTTCAACGCTCTTTTTAAAGGTAAAATTGCTAAGCACTGTTGTTTTTGAAGCTGCGGGTTGTCATCCGGGTATCAGATGGGTTGTGTCTGGAGGGCTTTGTTCCAGAGAACACCACACACAAACACAGAAACACATAGGATGACCTTTGACCTGTAATTAGAAGCAGCAGGTGGTGAGTGTGGAACAATAATCTGAATCTGAGACCCAGAGAGAGTCTGAAAGCAACAGATAACAGCAGTAAACACCAGCAGCTGGATCTGAGTAAAGCCTTGGGGTGAGTTGTAAAGTATTAACCATAGTTACTCATTAGCTCAAGAGGTACGGTTGACAGTAGGCGGACAGTAGTAGAGATCTGTATCTATTCTATGTCCATATTTCTACATCGGTTTATGTAGCTAATGTATTAGTTATGCAGTCATGCACAACTTAAATAGATATTAAATTGTTGTGAAAGATGTGTTTGATACTGGATATTCTGTAAACTGTATAAAATATGATAATGAGCACATTTAGCCTTCAGTTCACAGAGAATTCTTGCAGAATCTCTCAGAGTCTCTGGTTAGAAAGAGAGAGAAATAGAGAGAAGTTGAGGATGATTTGACACTTCCTCTGTGAGGTTTTGGCTTTGTGGAGCCGATAGATTTGGTTCTGCACTTCTGCTTCTAGAGCTTTGTGTGTCCGGGTGTGTGTCTAAGTGTGGCTGGGAGAGTGTAGAACACGTTTAATAATAAAGATGTTTTAAGTATGGCTGGGGATGTGACTACAAAACTCATATCTCAAGATGCTTAGGAGAAATGGTGATATACAATATGATTCCATAAAACCTTTTAAAAAAGTATATGGTTAAAGTATCAGTATTAATTTTTAAACACCAAATGCATCACATGCTGTATATTTAAATATATTATATATTTCAATATATATTTCATATTTTACAAAATTATTTTGCCCCAGAGTTTTTTAAAGCTGAGTTTTCGCTGATAACCAATTCAATTCAATCTTTGTGTTTGTATATATTATAATAAATAATGATGCCATACAGTAAGATATCCTGCAGAGTAGTACTGAAGTAACATTCACTTTATTTTTGGTAACAGTTTAAGTCAAATTAAGTCAATACTAAAATCACTTTTAAATAAATTAACTCTTTGATAGCTTGTTTCTTATCTTATAAGCCGGTCTGATCTCCTAGTTCCTTTAAAACACTGTTTTATTGTGAGGTGAAAGTGCTACAATTCGACATTCAATAGTGTTTAAAACAATGTAAGACACATGGTAAAACAGAGACGGTAAAACCAAGATGCTAAGTAAGTTTATATAATATTCAGATATTATGTACAGCTTTTGTGTTCTACTGTAAAATAGTACAATACTGCAGACACATACTGAACTAACTCATCTCTTTTTGATTTACCTTCTGAGAACTCTCCTCAGTGCTGTCGGCTAGGTAGTAATGTCCAGTAATGGCATCCTCAGGATCCCAGATGGTGCTCTGAACATCATGGCTAAAACAAAGACTCAGAACTGGATTGGAATTAAAATATGCCTTGATCCCATTCCTAAATCACTGGATGGAAGGGAGACATCCCTATTAAAAACATAAGTCTATGAATATTTACTGACTCAGTAAACTGTACTGGATAATATTGTTTGATGCGGTTAAATAAGGTCATTATTCTGCTCTTTTAACTGCAAAGCTTTCACAACATTATTTGCACAAGAGCAAAATATTCCACTGGATACCAAACTATTTTACACAAATGACCCATGCAGTTTCTTTTCTAGAGTCAAATCAGGTCTGTCTGCAAACAACTGATGACATATAATGGGACACCTGTTTCATAGAATATCCACATTTGTAATAGAAGTGTGTTGTTGTGAAGAACCTTAAAATTTGAAAATAAACATTTTTAAAAGGTTTTGTTTTTTAAACAAACGTTCGTCACACTTACACATCTTTACACATTACAAACTTGAGATGTTATTATTAATTTCTAAATAGGGCTTTGAGATACAGTAAATCATATTTGTGCACATTTTCACAATGAGTAACATTGAAAGTGCTACATTCCGAATAAAATCATTAGATTGCATTACCTATGTGTAGCAAAAGAGGGAGCTCTTCACACTGCAGACTGTTTTCACATGACATAATGAGGCTGGAAGTAGAGTGAGGTAGAGTGAGTTAGAGGTCTACAGTCAACACATACACACCAAACTACTTCTTATGCGAGGAAAAATGAATGCAGCCAAGCTAAGTGGTAAAAAAGAGGCCTGATGAGCTTAAATTGATTTAAGATCTTTATTTTTCACATTCCACATCAACGGCATTATTAAACATTAGACCTACATACATATTGTGTATCCCTATTCCTAACATTTGCCAATGTTTTTTGTGTTTGGAATTGGTTTACTTCACCAGGACAACGGGACTTATCATTATAAAAATAGATCTGTGAAAAAACACATCATACATTTGATTTTGGCTTTTTGCTAGGACATTTTTCAGGACATATTTAAGCTTTATGATTTTCTATTAAATATAAGTGGATCTTCTATCTGAAGAACCCTTTGAAGTAACTTCTTTCAAAGGGGTACCTTTAACCTTTAGCACTACACACTGCCGTACTCAAGGGGTGTTGGTGCCTAAGTGCCTGAAGGGGGGTTGTGGCCTAGTGCCTCCAAGCCTTAAAGTGCCCCAGACAAAGTTCCCTACTGGCTCTCTTTCTTGTGGGGGGTAAAGGTAATTGAGTGCCTGCTTGGGTGCCTTCTATTTTAACTTTACCAGAGTTCCCAGAGGGGGACTTTCCAGTAGATTATAGATATAAGATTACTTTAAGATGAACTTTTAAGATTTATGCCTTATAGGTGTCCTTTTATATTAGATTAACCCTCCTGTTATGTTAATTTGTCAGGAACAGCAATGGTGTTCTCGGGTCATTTTGACCTGATGCATGTTTAATTAACCAAAAATTGTCTGAAACCAAAAAAAATCCTAACAAGCAGTGTAAATATTTCATTATGAACTAGTGCAGCGGTGTTACTTATCTCTAACAGGTAATGGTTCAATGAGGAAAATTCACTAGTTTTTATACACAAAAAAATAAATTCAAACTTTTTTTTAATGTTTCACTACTAAAACCAACATATAAACATAACATAACATTAAAATATAACATTGCAATTTTGTTTTGGATTTTGTTTTTGCAGGGGGTGGTTGCAAATATCTGAGATGAACCATTTTATCATATTATATGTTGATTACACTAATTAGGTCAAGCACAAGAAGTTTCATAGATATTTAAACTTAAAAAAATGGTCAATTTGACGCCTAACATAACAGGTGGGTTAACTGTATTTGATGGTACAAGACAAAGTAAATTGTTGTCAATGATGGCACAAGATTTAAAATCTCTATGTAGTACATCCATTTATGTTTTCAGTTTTAGCCACGCCCCTTCCCCTTTTAGAATGTGCAGGCCCTAACTCATGCAGGACGAACCCTTTAATTTTTTTTGCCCCTTTCAATCCTTCAAAGAATATGAGTCTGCCAAAGTCTCAACAGTAGAGTAGTAGTTGTGCAATTGTTATGTTTAAGAAGCTCCATATTTGAAAGAGTGTGTGTGTGTGTGTTTGTGTGTTTGTGTGAGAAAAGCATCTGTCCTTTCACACGGCAGGAGTAAATACAGCAGTATGGCCGGTGGAGAGTAAGACTGAAAGCTGGTGGTTAAGCCTCAGCTGCCCGTTTTAACACACACTGTTACACACTGCAGCTTTGTAATGAGGTTGGGTGAGTGCTTTATGTGAAGTTAGAGGCAGCGCGGTCACCTCAGTGTGGTCAGAGTTTCATATCGACATAGAGGGAGAAATATCTGAGGTTTCACAGCCACAGGTTACTCTGTCAGCTATGCAGCAACATGTTTGTTTTCCGTAATGCGGTAGGTAATGAAAATGGGCTTCCATGTTTTGTACTGTGTGTTCATTTATATATTTTTCTGTACACACCACTTAAAAATGATGAGTTTCTTTAATGAACTGCATGAATTTTTGCACCAGGAGTGGCATAAAGTTATCCAAAAACAGTGTGTAAAACTGGTGGAGGAGAACATGCCAAGATGCATGAAAACTGTAATTAAAAGCCAAAGTTATTCCACAAAATATTGATTTCTAAAGTCTTCAAACTTTATGAATATAATCTTGTTTTCTTTGCATTGTTTGCATTTTGTCTGCAAAAAATGCTTTAAATGACAATATTTTTATTTGGAATTTGGGAGAAACAACAAACCATAAATATAGAACAGAACTACAGTGTGTTCCTACAGGTATATGGCCAGTAAAGTTAATAAAATGGACAGTAAGTGTATCAACAAGCATGATACTGTAATAGTGTACTATAATTGTATATTTATGCACCTCCCCCCCCCCCTATTTTTTCTCTCTTTGTCTCTGTCTTCTATCCCTGTCTCCCTTCAATTTCCTTTGACCCTAGTCTTCTGTGTTTGTTTTTAATGCATTCCCTTTGTTCTGCAGTATAAAAAAAGGATTGTCTGAGAGATAGACACAGTAAAGGGCCTGGATTTCACATACACATTTAAAGTCCGACTTCTGCCAAGAAAAATAGAAGCTTTAAGAGTAAGAAAAACAACTGGTGTTTTGTAGCATTTTATTTTCTACACTCTTAAAAATTAAAGGTGATACAAAGGTTGTGCAAAGAACTATTTTGGTCAATGAGATTTGTGTGCATTAAAAAGATTTATTTTTATAGTTTAATTCAATGAGGTAGGGTAATGATCATTCCACATTCTGACCTTACTTTCACAGTACGCCATCAAACCGTCACAGCAAAGCTTCAGATCTTTACAGAAAACCTTCCCAGGAAAGTGGAGACATTTACTCCAACAAAAGCATACACTCTTTTTAATACTCTTGATTTAAGAAGAAACAATGAATAATCAAGTGCCCCAATACTTTTATCTATTGTATATTTTCCTCCTTTTTTGTTTTACTTGTGGTTACAGTGCATCCATAAGAAATTCCAGCACATACTAGCACAATTACATATATAAACACCATAAACACTGAAATGCCAAATGTTATGGGACAGGAACTAGTATAAGGTTCCAAGACTTTTGCTATATCCTGCTGAAGCTAAAGAACACACTGCACTGACCTGCAAAATATGTTTTTATTTAAAGAGTTCTAAAATGGAATACATTTTTTTGTACTTATTATACTTTAATTGTATAAAAATAGTACACAAGTCCTACTTAAATTGTGCTTAGTGTTCTTAACTGTACTAAAATGGAACTATTTTAAATATACTTAAGTAACATTTAAATATTTAAACTACTTCATGTATGTAACTCCCATATTTTAAATATGCTTACAGTAAAATTATAATACATTTAATGAGTATTACACCTGTATCATTATTATACACAAGGTATATTAGGAATGTACTAAGAATTGATGTTAAAGTTATTTACATTAGAGTATAAATATGCTTCATGTTCCTTCATTCTAGTATACTTGGGTGTTAGGTATAAAACTATATTTTAATATATGGTATTACAAATTTACTTTTTTTTATTTGACAGATCATTGAAATCCACTTTAACTATTATATATAGTTAGTAATACCTAAATAATACCTAAATATAAAAAGAAAATACATGATACATTGTAATTTAAGTAAACTGCTGTAACAGTTGTTTTTTTTGCTAAAAATGTACAAAAGTATATTTGGAAATATGTATTTTAGAAGTATACTGAATTACATTAAACTGAAAGTGTACTTCATAGTAGTCTTTTTTCTTTAAATACACTATATTGTACTTTAAAAAAAAGTGTGATCAAAGTTTACTTTCAAACATCTGATAAAAGCATAATATTAATGTCATTTTAATATTTTTAGGTAAGTACATAAATCTGTTAGTATATTCACAGCAAAACATTTCTCAATATGTTTTAGATACAATTACTGTAAGTATATATTTTTGTCACCAGGGAATTCTAGCCAAATGCTGCAAGTTACAATCATTACCACACTCTGTGCTGTCCACTGCGGGTGGTAATACCTTCTGTGATGTGTACATTACTTGTACATGTGACACTGTTTATGAAGGATGTTAACTGTCCACACAAGTTCAGAAATGGAATGTTTCCAGGATTAATAATAGTCTTTTTAATTCTAGGAGATTAAAAAAGTTTATTTAATGTAAATATGACTGTAGTTGCTGAACAAAACCACACTCATACCTCATAAGAAGAAACAAAAAATAAATAAATGCAGTGGTTTTACTGGGTATCTGGGCCTCAGTTGTAGCATTAACTCTGACATGTGATTCATTACCACAGTGAAATTTCTCTTTTTAAAGAGAACATTGAGATCCATGCTGAAATGCTGAGATCTCTGATCTGGGAACCTGTTCCCCAGTTTGAACAGAAAGGATTTTCCACAGTACACATCACAGAGAAAGAAAGAAAAAAGAGAAAGAAAGCAAATACATTTACAATGCAATCCACATACACTCCAATCTTGTTACACTGGAGCTAGAGTCTGTATGGAGAGACTTAACACAATTACCATCATGCTCTCTTACACTCCTTGCCAATGTATGTGGAAAGCCAGGAGGCCTAATGGAGGCATTAGCAAGCATAGCTCGTTTAGCTTTAAACAGTCCTCTGGGAGACAGGATTTGACCTGCAGGCTTTAATAAGATCTGAGGTTGTAAATGAATCGCATTAGCCTGTAAATGCGGGCATTAGTTACATTATTCTCCTGTAGCCTCGCGGCCCTTCCGACAGCCTTAGCGATGGAATCACTCTTTGGGTTAGCGTGTGACACTTATTCATGCTGTGAAGTTTCTGTGGAGACTTGTGGCCTTTTGGATTTGATACGAATCCACATGACTTCACACTAACTCATCAAAAGGCCAAACAGTTTTTTTCCCCTTGTTACCGGCTAGTGGTAAAAGTTAACAGGAAGCAGCTGAGGCTGCAACAAATGGGCTGACAGAACGACACTAAAAACGCGCTTTTCTCAGAAAGCAGACTTTTGGGCAGAAAACAGGTCACAAACTAAAAATGGGTCTTGGAAAAAAGGCAAAAAGCTAAAATTATATTTTACAGTAAAACCACATGTGTTTCATAATCCCATTAAAGCAGAACATCAGAGTTTGTCACTAATCCAATCAATGCATTACCATGTATTTAGGTGATCAGATAAATACTTAAACTTTGTGTAACACAGGCCATAATTGAATTCATGCTTTGCCACCAGCTAGTAAACTCATAGAATAAAAGGTGATCGTGTAATCGGTTTTACATATATTTTTAAACAGATCACAAAAGAAAAAAAATTATCACAGAATTCAGAATAGTGGATCCTAACCATTTCCTTCCCACAACTCAGCTCAAGTTCAAGTTCAAAACTTTATTTTCATATCAAGACTGAATGAGATTGACTGAATGATTTGCTACAGTGCAGCTCAGACAGATACAATCCAAAAAGACACATATCCAGACACACATCCAAAAAACGACAAAGATACAGTAAAGTACAGCATTGTGATAATGGAAAAGAGTGTTTCCTGCCCAGAAAAAATAAAACGTTTTATGTAAAATAGTTTTTTGCCTTTTATTTGTCAAGTGCAGATGCTAATAACTTTAGAATTAAGGCCTTACAAATAGTGATTTTCTGCTTTTCTTGAGGAACATTGTCACAATTATTTCTTCGTCCAGGAACTGTATGAGTATGATGTCCTATGACTTTTGCTATGATCCTGCTGAAGCTAAAGATTACACTGTACTAACCTGCAAAATTTGCGTGTGGGGTCTCCTTTATTGAATGTAATACCCTGGCCTGTCTGTTTACACTTACAATTAGTTTGACAAATTACAATTAGCTTGACAAATAGTGATTTAATGCTTTTTGTGAGGAACAGTGTCACAATTCTTCTTCGTCCAAGAAACATCTGCATCTGCTTGTTATGCAGCTAATAGTATGAATCATGTAGTCAATTAATCAATGTTTAATTTGCCTTGTTTTACTTTTGTGACCACTGTCTTCCCCTAAGAATATGTGTGTGGACCACTAGAAGGTTCTTTAAGGGCCACTAGTGGTCCTCGGCCCACAGATTAAAAATCTCTGAGTTAGAAAAAAAGCTATTTAAATAATTTAAATTATTTTTTTTTAGTTTTGGAATTATCTCAAAGTTTTGTTGTCATCTCATGAGCGTTGTGCTAAACAATGCTTGCATATTTCCAGTGCCAGGGTCTGTTTTCACACATGCACAACACTGCAATTGGAGTTTACATGCACTGAGAAATACAATTACTAGGCTACATCCATCTATCTTCATCAGATTTCTTTATCTGATTTTTAGACCTTTTAGACTCTGATTTATAAACATGCAGGTAAACCCACCCATCTGTCTACCATGGTTAACAACCCAGGTTTAATAACTATGAGGAATAAAACAGCTGTGCATGCGTTCTTAAGTGTTTCAAAGTTGGACATGACTTCATAAAGGATGGAAATAATGACAAATGCAGATTTTTAATTACTGTGCTCTTGCTGCAGGGCTCATCTCCTCACATGGTTTAATTAATTAGACACTGTAGACCAAAGTGGCTGAAATGTAGTTTTTAAATAACGATAATAATGAGAGGATAGAGCTCATTTCTTTCTCTCCATTGCCTCATTTTCTGTAGAACACAGAAAGTGGTGATTTGGGATTTGATTCTAATAAAACTCTCCTCAGAGGAAATAACTTTGTTATGCAGGGAGGAGAGAAATAACACTGTCTCATTTTATCCCCATGTGTTCCTAAAAATTTACCTCATAAACACAAAGTTTGAAAGCACACCAAACACTATAAACCTGCATCCTCTCCTCACAACACATATAAGCTTTTATTCATTCTAATTTCACATCAACATTTTAATACAAATTACCACTCTAATGTTTTTCTTTATTTCTTTACTTATTTAAAAATACATAAAAAACAATTAAGGGACAGATATGAAATAGGGGACCTAATACCAACAGATATGGTGATTTGTGATGAGCTGAAGCTTCTCAGTGTGAAGGAAAAGCAGCAATTATTGTTCAGCACCTCCAGAAACGTCAAAACTCTACAAAAACTATTTAAGGTGACTCGACCTCATGAAGACACTGAGATTAAAATACCAAGAGTGTGCAGATCTGTCCTCAGAGATAAATGTGGCTACTTTAAATAATCTAAAGTATAAAACATATTCTATTTTGTTCAGCACTTTTTTTTTTACATTTACAATGTAAAAAGGATGTAAAGAATGAAAAAAACACATTGACTGAGTAGAGGTGTTTCAAAACTTACTAGTGAAAAGTTTTACTCTACATACTAGACACACTACACAGACATAAGTGATGGGACAGGAACTAATATCTAGTTCTATGAATTTTGTCATGTCCCACAAAAGCTAATGGATATTGCACTTGTTGGATATGTGTGACTGGGGACTTGGGGTGTTGAAGGTGTAAGTGATTTCTGACAGAGTCAATTGTCTGTTAACATGGACATTCTAGCCAGACACTTCCAGTCACGATTATTACTACCCACTGCACTGTCCACTGTGGGTGCCTTCGTCTATTGTCTGCAGTAGCTAGTAAAAGAAAATACTCAGAAAAAAGAGTCGATCAGGAAAAGCACCGTGTCTGTGTCAATTTTTGTGTTTATGGCTGCAGCAGATCTGACGCTGTCTCCCGTAAACTGAAAGACTTACAGCTCTGTTTGCAAAGTAGGCGTTAGCTATCTTGTGTAAGTAACTATAGGTTTAAGTCGGATCTCCGGTTGATTTCACGTTTTACCAAAACCTTAAATATACACTAGGGGAGCACGGTTTGACAAGGTAGGACAACTCGACAGAACACCAGTCAAAGTGGGCACCGTTTGCATCGGCCTTTATGATATAGAGTGAGCTCTTGGGCTTCAACGTGGTGAAACTGCCCAAGCACCAAATTACCAAGTCTGAGGTATGAGTTTAGTAGCGTAGTTTAGCTGAAAGAGTTTAGCTATTTTTTTAGGCTGCGAGGAGAGCGGCGCTAATCGCCGCATCTAAGGCTATATCAATGAAAAGATTTTGTCCTTTGAGTTTTAGAGCTGTAAAATTAACTATGGGGGGACGGCAGGTAGGCGTTCTCTGCTGCAGTGCTGTAAGCCAATCAGAGGCGATATGTTTGCATAGGTAAATATTTATAAGCAAGAGCGGAAATCCTCTCTTTTTAGAGACCAGTAATTCAGTGATCTAAAGCAGATATATAGAAACACCTGAGCACTTTTTTCCACAAAGAATGGCTCACATTCATTCATACTAGAGAACACAACTAAACATTTTTATGAGACCTTTAAATACTTTGTGGGGCATCTGAACCCACTATCAGACCTTGTTAAAACCCTTTGGAATATAATAACTTACATTTTTTTCTGCTGTGAGCATGCTGGCCAACCTCAATCACAAGATATCAACTCAGAACTTGTACAGGTGTGGGCAGTTACAATCTGTCCCCTAAAGTCACTTAATTTCAAGTCACCATCAGGTTGTATAATACTGTTCCCCATGGCTTTTGGCAAGTCAGTGTATATGTCCGAATGTTTATGGACTAATATACAATGAAAGGTACATCTCACCTAATGAATGCATTCAGCTACATTAAGTTGCACATATAAGTGAAAATGCACACATACAGCTTGTATAATCCCTATAGTAATGTATTGCCAGTAGAATAAGATTTCCTGCAGCAGACACCTGAACATAAACCTATGAACCTACATGAATCTGGAGCAGATAAACATGAACCTAATGGGGTTGTGATTATCTAACATTTTGACCTCATGACCTCACAACTAACACTCTTAGAGACCATGAATGAGCTGATGTCTCAGTACTTGTTCATACTGTGTATGGTAAATGTCAGGTTCACATTATTAACAAGCATTCACCACTCTCCTGGTGCTGCTGGGGACAGATGTTTTAGTGGTGTGATGAAGTATTAGGGATACTGATGCTGGTATTTTAGCCATGGGCTGCTGGTAACGGTGTCAAAAATGACATGCATGAACAGCACCACAGCAAGAGCCTTTTAATTAAGACCAGCACTCAATAGGGGGTTACATATGTGGATGCAATTTTACTGGTTTCACTTAGCTGCTCTCCCTCTCCCTGCTTTTTTTTTTTTTTTTCTTTTTCTGGTTATCCAGAACAATAGGCTATTCGCACAGATATTTTAACAAGTAGATAGCAAAATCAGAACACATAAGGAGTAATAATGAGGCCCGTTTATAGATTCATAAGGTATACTTAAATTTGGTCAACATAAAACTGTTTTAATCACTGCATGAGCAATAATTACATGTAGTTTGCATCCCATGACTGTCCATGGGAGGCTTTCTATTACATTTTGGAGCCTTGCTGTAAAGATTTGATTGCAAATAGTGTGCATAGCTCACCTAAACCATGACTGACATTATGCAAGGAGCCAATAGATTCATGTTAGTCTGCTCCAGAGAATCATAGTCTGTTGGCAATACTTTGCTACAGGGATTATACAGTATGTGTAAGTGTGTACATCTGTATCAGCAATGGGTGCACATTAAAGTATCTCAATGCCTTCGTTAGAAATGTCGTCAAACATTTGGACATATAGGGGCAGTTGCCCAGAAAGGGATTAAGGCTAGTCTTCGAATATAAAGCATTTACAATGGATATATATTTTTTATATATATTAAAAGGCAAACATAGTCTAGAACTAGACTTAATCCATGTTTAGGAAACTGCCCATTGTTTTTTCCAGCCTCAATTTACTCTGCTACAGTAGATTTCTCTGTTTCCACTCTTTTTCATTGTAAGGCTGCTGCAAAGAGTAAATAGAAATAAGCCATAGATGGCAGTCTTATTTGCTTTGTGTATGTTGCTCTGTGTTGTTATTGTATAATAATGCATGCACATTCACTTCACATACATATAAAACACATTTGATAGCTTCATCAAGCCTCCTGGACATTTAGAACCTGCTATTGTTCCTGACATCTGTTTCCCTTAGTGATTAATTGCAATTATCACATGGACTGAAGGGGTAGAGCAAGTGTGAGAGAGAGAGAGAGAGAGCGCAAAGGATAGAGAGAGAGAGAGAGAGAGAGAGAGAGAGAAACAGAGAGATACACTAATGAGTTTGGGCAGTTGTCAGACGGACACCTTCTCAGCGGTGCTGGAGGGAGTTCAGTGGATCTCTGGTGGCAGGGGTTGCCAGATTGCACCCACCCTCCCCCCTTACACATCACACTTCATCTCCCCTCCCTGATGATCCAGGGGCAGAGCTCAGAGCCCCCCAGCTGTGTCAAAACGCATCAGCGTACGAGTCCTCTTAAAAATTCAAAGTCTGACACACAGATACACACATACACACACGCACACACTTATCCTCGTAAAACTATCTTTGTGGTGCCGTGTACACTGACTGTGTGAAATGATTGTTTAATAAAGCTATGGCTAGATTTACACTAAATGTTAGCCTTAGCTACTAAATCCAAATGTTTAGCTTTGTATTTATAAAACATTTAAACTACATTTAACTATAAAGTAAATATGATGCTCTTTTCCTGCTGTAGCATAAGCTTTCTGTGGTATAGCTCAATAATTAGAGTTTTGTAAATGGAATTGATTCTGCGTTCAATCTGAACTTGTATACTGATATTGGAATTTCAATGTTCCAGGCAGGAACTGTCCCACTGTCCAACTTCTATCTGTGGACATGTGTTCAGGGTGTTTGGCCTGTGCACAATATGACATTATGCATTGTTTGTAACTGGTATCACTAACAATTCTAACCTGGAACAATGCTAACATCAATTAGCTAGGACTACCATGATTTACAATAAAACACCAGTAAAGGATCAGCTGCGGTGAACTCCAAAGTCTTTTGTTAGCTGATTTTGGAAATTTTCTGAAATAGTGTAAAATTATCTAAATGTTTAACTGAAACACCATTATCTCAGGTATTTTAATCAAGGTAAACAGCCTGATACTGTCAACCTCAAACACTGTTTTGTCCTCATTCAGGAAAAATACAGTAGAACCAAAGCTGCTTATGACTGCAGCTTTTTCTTCCACCAGTGTTTTGTTAGAAAGGGAGTTTAAACCTGGAACATGACAAAGCTAAAGCTGTGCAGGCACCAGGGATCTGTGCTAGACTAAAAGCTAACACTAGTTTTTTACCCTATCCTCTTTCCAGCGCCCACTGCCTCATAAACAAACAGGACAACCTCAGCTAAAGCAAACTGCAGCTAAACACACATTAGATAGGAAAGTACCAGCTTTTTTTTGTATGTAGCTAAATATACAAATAATATAATAATACAATAATATACACAATATACAACACTATAATGTAATATTCAATAATATACAATACAGCTGGCTAAATAAAACATGCACACAGTAAGCTAAGACTCAAGAAAAACAAACCTGAGAAAATAAACAGGTGTAAAGCTAAAAGCCTGGTACTCTGGGTAGCTACAAACGTTTCAGCTAACAGTACAACATTCTGAGAAGAAACAGTGAGCGGGCAGCAACATTATCTGGTAAGATGTTTTTTTAAAACAATGTTAGCACTTTTCTGGGCTAAAATCTAATGATAGACTAACCTTTATCATCTCTTTGTCGCCTGCACCCATAAAAGCAAACTGGACAAGCTGGTTAGCTAACTAATTAGCATGCTAGCTAACTATCTACATTAGCTGACCAGCTAGCTATCAAACTTGGGGCTAAATAACACTTATTAGATGGGAATATTGACTTATTGTTCTGTTTATTTGCTTATTTCTTAGGAAAGCCAGATTTGGGATAGCTGAGTATGGAGCTAGGCTAAAAGATAACCAGCTAGCTAAACTAGGTTAGCTACAATCTTTTCAGTTTGCTCACAGCATTTCATGTTAAGAGGACACAACGCTAGAACAGACACACTACTCTATAGTAAGCCTATAATTAATTTATAATAATTATTACAGTGTTTTTATGCTGTAATTTGCAGTTTCTGTTTTGTTGTTGTGTAAATCTAGTTCATAAAACCAATGGGTTTATCAGAGTGGTTTATTCTGCGGAAAATTTGCAGGGTTTTAGTTAGCTAGCTAACTAAATAGGCTTGAAATGTCACGTCTGTGCATTTTACACCCTAACAAAAGTCACATACATACCCTTCGTACATCAAATACAACTTATTATATATTATATATTATAAAATATTTAATAAATGCATTCATTTCAGTGTTTTAAGATAAGATCAGATAAGATAATCCTTTATTAGTTCCACAGTGGGGAAATTCACAGTATTACAGCAGCAAAGGGATAGAATGGCACTCAGTACAAAAAATGGATAAAATAAACAGTACAAAATATACAATATAAATCATAAAAAGTAAAGAACTCTTAAGACTGTATATACAGGGGTTGCACAGGGGTAATGGAGAAATATTTTACATTATGTTACACTGAAGAAATTATATTTCCTGTAAGTGTGCAGTGTTTAAATGTGTAGAATATTTAGAAAGGCTACTGCTTTCTAGCATAAATTGCAAAGGACTTTAAGTCATTCCTTAAGCATGGAAATAGTGTATAGTTAGCTAAGGATGATGAACAACCCCTCTCTCAATCCCTCATGAGGACTAGCTAACCTAAATGTCCCCACACATAATTTTCAGGTTTTCCCGTTACTTTAGGTTTAGTCCTCAGAAAGCCATGTATACACACATCGATTGCAAGGCAGTACAGCTAAGATCAGAGTCGTGTGTCTATCTGAGCCTTCCTGCAGAGAGCTAAAGCTGCTCTGATTAAATATCTGAATGATAATTGTATAATTATAATCAGTAATTGACCTTTGTTTGGCAGTGCAGAGGCGGCAGCTGCAGAAGGGGCTGTTCAGCATGAGACACTCAGTCAAACACACGCGCGCACACACACACACACACACACACACATAACAAGCAGCAGGGGAAAAGAGCATGCAGGTTTATGCTCTTTTAGCATACATTAATATTCAAAAAGACAACATGCGAGAAAAGACAGACGAGGTAAAAAGCACTACTGAAAAAAAAGAACAAGCAAAACACAGCTAAAGGAAATGAAACAGCTGAATTATCAGTAATTAAAGCCAGTCTGACTATGATATCTCATTCTAATTTCATTTCACGTCTCTTGTCAGCATGCCTTCCAGTTAATTCAATTTTTAAAAGCCTCTTAAGTTCTTTGCTTTAAAGGAGCTACATTAAGACCTTTGTCACACTGACTGTGTGTGTGTGTCTGAGAGTGAGAGATGAACTAACACTAAGCTTTCAGTATTTCCTGCTGGGTTTCTTCTCTATCCCCTTTAACACGACACTTCAGCCTTGCTCAGTTCAGCTGTAGAATAAAAAAGGAGGATCATCACAACTTTGTAACAGGGATTGAGCTGTTCCCTGGTTAAAGGAACATTATGTAGAAATTGTATCTCAAAATAATAGCCTCAGAATAGTTCTGATGGTACATTAACTGTATTAGAAAGAATAAAATCTCTGTTATGGCTGGAAGAGTGCTGCTGCACTGTGTTACTCTGGGGTAGCTGCACAAGACCAAGATGATTTTATATCTCTTTATTTGTCAATATGTTCATGTGTATCGTGAGGAAAGCCACAGCGTAAGGTTTGTATTCATGACAGTGGTGTAAAAGTGACTTACACTCATGAAAATATGGGGGAAGAATTATTAAGGTTTTTTTTTTTTGTATTTCTTGCATAATGCTGCTTTTAGGTTCGGGCCTCTAAAGAGCTTGAAGACTGCTGCTTGTGTGAAATGGTTGCATAATCATATTAATTCAGAAGATAAAACCTAATATTATATTTGAGAGTGCACAGTCAAACGATTGGTTCTAGGAGTGTTTTGGACTGTTCTTAGGCGCATCTTGTAAACTGGTCCAACTAGGTTTTTGCTTTCCCTTTCAGTCAAACTCATGCATGCATGGCATCACCATTTAGTGAGCTCCAGCAAGATCTCCCACACTGTGACCACCTTTAATATACATGAATGAGCTAAAATAGCTATTTTGTTTAGAGAAATAACAATAATTTGATGTAATGCTGAAATACTGTTCTCATTTGGAGGTACACTCATAATATTTAAGTACTGGGGTATACAGTACTACTGTTATATCACTAAACCCTGTTTAAAAGGAAATTATCTTCCCTCCTCCACTCAGCACAGGCCACTCTTCATTCTTTTCTCCTCTTGCTTTGTTGTTTTAACCCCATATGGCAAACGCAAAGCGGGACCCAGAGCATGCCCCAGTGTTTTCTGACAGAGATTGAATGTTCAGAGAGTAAAATACACAGGCCAGATCCACAGACCTTTCTTCATAAAAAAATAAAAAGCAGCTTCTCTGGGGAAGCTGAGGGTATTTATGCTTGTGCTGAGATCTCTATCAGTGACCTACGACTCGCTGTGGAATAACATTAAAGTGAGACGCTAAAGCTAGCTCTCTTCTATTCAGACCGTATTATTCAAACAGGAAGGCAAGTGGCAAGAATATGAGAGTGATATCCAGAAAGGGACAGTTATGCACACTGATGTACACACAACGTGGATACTTTCGTGTGGCTAATCAGTTCGTCACATCAGAATGATGGATTTGGTACAGAGGGAACAGATTGAAACATATGGATAGGATATCCGGCTGCAAATGATGCAGGCCGCACTACGCCAGCTTGGCTGAGTAAAGTGCTACTGACAGTATTTTATAACATTTCTGTCCATCATTCTTATAGATTGTGTTCGATCCATGGCTAACAGTCTTTCTTTACATGCACTGCTCTCTCAGTTTTCCTCTTTGTGTCTCACCCCTTTTTCTTTTGCCCATCTCTGATCTTTTTCTTTTGATTCATATATATCCCCTCTTTTCCCTTTCAATTTCTCTCTCTTTTTATATCTGTTCTCTTTTTCTCTTTGATCTTTCCCCCCTGCTTTCTTCCTACACCGACATGTCAAATGTCATGAGATTTTGCCATATCCCATAGCAGCCAAAGAACGCTGCACAGACAATGTGAGTCGCTTGACTGGTCAAATGGACATTTCTAGAGTTCCAGGCTTTGCTCCAACTTTGATAATTCATACTGGCCAGTTTTCAAGATAACACCTTACAACATATGCAGGTGTGGGCATTCCCAAGCTGTCCTGTCAGGTAACACATCATGGTCAATTTGCATGCTATCCCATGACTTTTTGCATGTCAGTGTATTTTGCTTTCTCTGTATCTATTTCTCTTTCTCATACCCATCCTCAGTCGCTCCCTTTTTCTTCCACTTAGTCTCTCTATTCACACATTTTCTTTTTATTTTTCTCTCACTCCTTCTATTTCTCTCTCCTCTTCCTCTCTACCTCCAATAGTCTTTCTCTTTGATTGCTCTTTCTTATATTTTTCCTTTCTCTCTCTGCTAATTTCCCCCGTTTCTGTTTTTTTTTAGCTATTTTATTTATTCCTTCCTTTTTTCTCTCACTCCCCCTCTCTTTCACTTTATTTTGCTTATTTCTCAATCTGTCTTATCCCCCCAGTCTCTGTCTTCACTGTCTTTCACCCCTTTTCATTGCCAATCACTGCTGTTTCTTTTTTAATGCTCTCCTTTGATTCCTCTCTCTTTTTCTCTCATTCTCTTTTCTGTCTCTCGCTCTCTCCCTCTGTGCGTCACATGATCTTGATTAATTACTTGGCAGGGTCAGAGGTGAGGGCAGTCATAAAGTAGGAGGTCAGTGGTCGTGGGGTCGAGTCAGGGGTCAGGCAGGTCTGAACTTCAGCAGTCACTGGGGGACATTTGTTGTGTTGACACGTCGGCCCCGGCGGTGGGACATGTTTGTGCAGGGGGTAATTAATGTAGAGAAGTGCAGTTAGGAAGTGGTGCCAGTTTGACCCTACGCTTTGTGTTTCCTGCTCCAGAGAGAGATGGCTCTTACACCTACACCATCTGGAGAGATGGAACACACACACACACACACACACACACACAGTACTTTCATTCTCACATTCAAGGACACACACTCACACCCCACACTTGCTTTCACTCACACTCTATCACACACACACACAGGCATTGAGGCGACACATGCATGGGCTAATTTCACACTCAGTAAGTGTAAGGCTGGTCAGTGTAGGCTCAGATGCAGGCACAGATGGCTGAGGGAATGGGCTTTTGGAGCGTATCACTGGAGTTGATCTGATCTAGGCCCTGCTTCCCCACCAAACGCCAGTTCTTCACCAGTTAAACTGCAGCCCTATTATCATATCAGGAAATGAGACGGGATGTAGCATTTTCCCAGCTAACAGGAACAGAGCAATGTTTTTTACAAGATTTTCGAAAAGGTTAGCCTGGAAAACTACAGAAATAATAATCTAGGATTGTTTTTAAAACCTGTGACGTAGTAATTAAATGTGGATGTGATTTCAGCCAGAGTTTGCTTACTTTGACAATTCTAGCCAGATGCTGCAGGTCATGATCATTACTGCTCACTGTGCTGTCTACTGTAAGTGGTAATGCCTTCTGTGATGCTTTCCCGGTACACAGGTAACACTGTGGATGAGGACTGTTCGATGGCTGTGCAATTTGATTGTATTCAGCAACAAGAGTGTTAGCAAGGTCAGGATGTTGGATGATCACCTTCTTACCTCATCCCCAACTTATCCTATACTCATCCCAAAAATATTGGATGGGGCGCCATAATTCCAGTGAACACAGCATCCACTCCTCCGAATATTTCTCTTCAGATACACCTCTGACATCTGTGTCAGCAATGGGTGCATCGTAAATGCATTCAATAGAAAGGTCGTTCACAAATTTTGCAGTCAAACTTTCCTTAATTAATTCATTTTAACAACTAAATCAAACAAATTGGTCAAAATAAATGTTCACGATAAATAAATCACAGCTGCTGCTCTTATATTGTTTAAATGCTATGCAGTTTTATGACAGCAGTGAGGATACATATGATGTTAGGCAGCATGCACCGATGCCCAGTCCATATTGCAGAGGGGCAGTTGCTGGTTCTGGCTGTGGTGTGTGTGTGTCCCTTGCACCCAGGGCCTGGCACTGTGCGGTCCGGCGTTAGAGCTAGGGCCTCTGCTGGGCCTACCGATGGCCTGTGCCATCTGCGGCTCCCTGAACAGACTGCTACGAGGGGGCAGCACGCAGAGAGCTGTAATTGGGTTAGCGTCCTGAAAGGCAGCGCTGCTGGGGTGTGCGTTAGCAGACAGGCTAATGATAGCGCTCTGCTGGAGAACTCCTGACTGAGACGGCCTTCTGTTACTGCTCAGGTCAGATTTAGACACGCTCTTTAACAAGAGCGTAGTGACCGTGATCACAGAGTAAGGTTAGAGCGTGAACACACACAAACACACTGCCTGTCAACAGTTTGGGGGGGCACCTGGCTTACTTTTTAAAATGGTAAAGTTTAAATCCAGTTTGCAGGGATGTAACATATTGAATATTAATTGGGCCCGGCCCTATTTTAGTGATTTACAATCACAACAATTGGAAAAGCGTAGCACAAAAAATGCAAATCGCTTGGACTAATTCTCTTAATTAATCATGGATGTCTTTTGAGTATAACATAAAATAAACCAAACAAACTGTCACTTGCCATTCCTATTAAGAGCCAGGTATGCTCTGACTTTAACGGATTGCTATTTCATGGGTGCAGCTAAATGAATTTTTTTTTAAATGTTAAAAATTGTATTTTGTATTTTGTTTATTGTTGATGTAAAAGCTGCTGCATGTCCTTGTGTGTGTAACGAGCAGGGGGGTGTATGCATGTGGCATGCCTGCAATGCCAAGATTGCATTCAATTCAGGGTTCAATTCAGTCAGCGGCGCACCGTGTTTTCCATTGTCAAGATAGCAATACGTCAGAAATGTACTTAAACACATCTATATATTTACAAGCATCGCTGCTATTTAAGCAGCAAAGGGGCCAGGCGTAAATATAGACTGTTTAAGGTAGCATCACAATGGGCCTTGCGCTGATTGTATTTGTATGTCTGTGGATTCTTGGGAGAAAATTACATTAATTTCAATATGATTCACTATGACAAGTGATTTCACACCTGCACATTCCTGGCTGATTACTTGGTGAACTTTGACACACAAACGTGCATCCACAACCAGGTGCATCTCTGCTCTGGCTCTAAATAAACTGGTAAAAGAGAGAGAATACACACCTAATCAGTCAGTAACTCTTATTTTACTGTTCCTGCATCCTGTTTAGATTTTAACCACATGCATTTACACTTGGTATTCAAATGTGTTTGTGACTTATCAGCCTGATTGATACTGATTGATACACCTCCTAAAGTAGTTTAAGTGATTTAAATTTGTTCAGAACTGTTTTAATTGCATATTGGGTGTGTTTACACTTTCATTTTATGTGGCTTGGCCATATCCAGATATAATTCAAATTCTCAATACGCTAAACATGTAAACTGGGGTTGGCAGGGACTCTACTGTTTATTGTAGGCAAGTAAGCCAGCATGCTAACTGATTACAGAGCTGACACCAATCACCCACTGCTCTGATCATGGTATCATGGCACTATACTGTATTTTAGCAAGTATGTCATTATCTGGTTTATGGTTTTACACCTTTTAATATTATTATTTGTGGTTAGCAAGCTACTGGCCACGTTATCTCCTCTGTTTACTCTCAGTGGAACTGAGTGCAATTTACCTTAAGTCAATTAACTGCCGTTAACAGCCTCTACTATAGACCCAAACAGTAAAAACCTGGTATATTATTAATTATTTAAAATAGGTTTTTGAAACAGCAGTTTGTCCCTTGTTTCTGGCATTCTTAGAGATCCGTGTCTGGTCTTGTGTGACTGAAAACGACTACCTGGTGCCGTTGCAAGGATGGCCACTGATTGAAGAGACTGTAAAGACTTTGGCTTACCGTACTAGTGCCATAATATTACCAACCTTTCCTCATTCCTCAATTTAAATACAGAAATGCTCTTTGTTTAGAATGAACATATACAGCCGATTATGAATCTGTAGGTACATTTTAATTATGGAATGATTTGACTTATTTTCAACTCTATTATTAATAAACTGTTCAAATCTTTTGAATATGGTGCCTTGTCTCTATGTTCTAAAGACTGATTTTAGAAAAAAAACTAAAAGATTTATCTGAGAGACATGAATTGTACCCCCAATTCTAAAATGAAACAAATGGACTGCACACCCTCCTATTCTCTCTTGGGTCTGTGTGGTTTAGTTTGACTTCAGCTTTTCAGATGGTGGTTTCTCAGGGTAGAGGGTTGATGTTTTCAGCTTTACTCGTTTCCTTTCCCAAGCCACACTATAGTATCACATATCTGTCCTGTCGACCAAAGAAGTGGCAGCATGGTGTGCTCAAGCAATCTTCTCTAATGAAAACCAGCAAACCAGGAAAACACATTTCAAACAGTAGGAAAGAAGCTGAGCTGGAAGCGGTCTGCATCAGTGAGGACAGATTTTCACAGGATAGGATTTACACACGTACACACTCACTCTGGCTTCTTTTCCCAAGGTCCTCCCTATTGCATGAGTAATATGATTTTTCCTAGTCACCTAAAGGCTCATTTTTGCTCAACGTAAAATACGGACACTAATATTGATGGAATCTTCCGTTTGTACTCTATGTTTATTTTGTCCGTATTTGTGCATGTTTTCTCAAAACTAAAAGATACAAGCAAAACTAAGAATTACCATTGGTGCCATTTTGTAGTAGGTACATTATCATCACTTCCTCCACCATTATGTTTGATTGCAGTCAGAAACTTCACACTCTGAACTGCTGTCTACTGGACGTATTGCTTAACGTCCATGCCGACATAAACAACCAACAGAAATATGTGGGCAGTCAAAGTTACAGCATTTGAAACTGACATATTCATTTTCATATGTAAAGGGAGTATAAATGAGCCTTTAAACTAAACTGTAAAGTTTACCCTGTGCTAATATTTGCACATTTTTTAATTTCCCGCAGAAACCTGGTTTGTCTTTGCAAACCAAACCAAACAGTAAACAGTGAGCTGAGCTCTGGTACTGTAATTTACTGTAATGTAACAAAATACATTAACAGAACTTTTACAGTTGATACATTTAATCCCATACTGAAACAAACTGGATTGTGAAAACCTTGCTCACGATCCTTTCAGCAGTGAAAGCAGTCTGAGATGCTTGGTTTGGGAGAAGAGGGTAGGTCTTCCAAACAAGTAGACATGTCTGGCTCTGCCTCTGGTCTTTACAGGACAGACTATTGTTGCAAAATCGACAACATGAGGGAAAATTGTTTGCTTTATTTCTGTAGAATGGATGGGAATGGTTTCCATCATTTTGTACAGTCACTGGTTTAAACAAATAAAGCGTAGCTTTTACGTTTTGTGGATCCTGGGCTATCCATGTTTTCTCTGTTTTTATTCTCTGAGACCAACACAAATGCATGCTCACACACACACACACATACACACACACAGTGGCTTCTAAAGCTGTGGTTTTAGACTTTGCCAGGGTTTAGCAGAGACATGTCTGTGGGTTTGGATGGAACTTGGAGGAGGTCTGATGATTGTTGTGTGTGAGTGTGTGAGTGTGTGTGTGTGTGTGTGTGTGTGTGTGTGTGTGTGGAGTCTCGGTGGAGGGCAGTTAATCCAGCACTACTTGCCGCTGTCTCGGGATCTTCTCACCATTTCTAAGGCATCACATTCATTGTGGGACTTCAGTGGCTTTTCTCCACCCTGTAATACTCCTCCCTCTGTCGCCATTCTTCCTCCGCCCCCTCCCCCTTTCCTGTATTTCTCCTCATTCTCCCTTTCTCTCCATAATCTCACACCAGCCTTCTTCCTCCTTCTCTGATGCCCTTCACTTCTGCTTCTACTGACAGGCTCCACCAGCAGCCGTCTAATCTAACCACACTCAGACCCTCAGCTGCCACTAATAGCAATGGCCTTTAAGACGTTGTCTCATTAGGAGCTAAGTGAAAAACCGTGGACGTATTTGGCTTCTCTTTGAGATCGTAGCAAATGAGGCCTGGTTGGAGAGTGAATAAAAGGCTATGTTTAGGTCAGGATGTGATTGCTTTTCACTCAGTATTCTACACTCAGATGCCTCGGGGCTGTGCAGCTTTGAACTTGCCATACCACATTTCACCTTATCTCACGAGCCACGGAGTTAAAAGGCAAAAAACCTTCACCTGGGGAAAACCTCACCTTCAAAGCTTTGCCGCACACTGACGCTGGGGATGATGGGGCTACCTGCATGCAGTGTAAATTGAAGCTGATATGTTTTTAAAAATTGTTTTAATGGAGTTTAGGTATAATGGATAAGTTTCAGTTGGTAATAGCATTAATACAGGGTGTGCATGTATTTTAAAAAACAAAAGAAAATCCTTTATAGTCATTAACCTACATAGTCATAAACCCAACAAACAGAATTAAGACAATACTGTAGGCAAAGTTAGATGTAAATTTATTGAAAACTGGTTAGATAAACCCAATTTTGCACTGGACCCTATTTTCTGTATACAAAATATTGTTTTGTATAAGACTGTTAATTTATGTTTGTTTGAAATATTGGAAAAACAGGAATCAAAAGCTCATTAAAAGTATCTAAATATTGGTGCTTTTCTGCATTTTGTTATTGCAAAAGGTGTCTTAAAAAAGCTTCTTAGTACAAAGATGACTCTAAGATGGTCAAGCGAGCATCACACAGAGTGCTCTCTCTCCATATGAAGATGTTCCTTATTCTAGGATTCTTTTGGAAAACTGGACTATGATTGTAATCTGATCACACAGCATCCTGGCTATGTTTACACCTGGCCTTTTTATGCTGTCCAGAGGAAAACAATAGTGATATGATCAAAAGCTGACATTGGTGTAAGATGTTAACAGATTGTTGGTCACTTGTTGATCTAAACCTTTACTTCCTGCAACCAGAGCGTTATTAAGCCACTCGTTTGTGATTATGATTTTACAATTATGATTTAGGCTTTATATGGTGATATCGTCTAGATACAAAACACAGTGCCAGGTGTAAACATCACCTAAATTCTTCAGACTAATAATCAAACATGCATCATGTGGTGATTGCCCTGTAGCATAGGGTACTTAACAGAGCTCTACATTAACTATTATGTAATGTATGGATGCACCTACTATAGATGTATATATGTAATGTATAAATGTCCATCTACCACCCTCAAACCCAGGTGGCCTCTTTACTACCCTCAAATATTGCAGACCGCATTTTGTATTGCATGCATTTTAAAATGTATGCATTTTATATTTTGGACATGTTCCTGTTAGGTCTTAAAGGTTCTGACATTCAGCAATCTTTCACCAGGATTCTGACCTTCAAATGTGCATGAGAAATTGACATTTGACATATGGTTAATTGTTGGACCTTCATAAAAGCATAGCTATGAACAATTCTACCCGTAAAATCACATCATGACTTCACATCATGTGGACTTCTTAATAACAAATTGAAGACATTTCTTAGGACAGTATAGCTAAACGAATCTGGTGGTCTCCACTAATTGAAGACATATTCAGCAGTCTGTATCTGGAAGGGTATTTGAAAGATGTTCACTATTTACTGCATTTCATCTGAGCATGTTTGCAGGTTTGTCTACAAGCTGTCAAACGCACTTTCATAAAGGATAAAACTCTGCTTTCATTTCCATTCCTTCACAGAGACTCACAAGGAGAGTGAAATGACTCCCCGGTCCCTTTTATCCACCTATTTACTCATTCTTTTTATCATTTCCCCTTCTTCTACTTTTTTTACCCATTTGTAGATGGTGCCTTCTCAAGTGACAGCTTCACTGAGACACTCGGCATTCCTCAGCTATTTCAGCTCAGATTCAAAATTCAAAAAACATGCTCCCCTGGCCATGGCCTGAACTCTCTTTCACTGTGGACCTGAGAACATTCCATACATATGCAGTGGTATAGTTTGAATGTACTGTCCCAGCCATTGTGATGCATGAAGAGACACTGCACATAACTTACAGACCTGCTGAGCCTTGAGCTCTACCCTGCCACGACACACACCATAAAAATGTATGCTTCTTTACAATTTAATAATTTAAAAGTCTGTGCTTATTTGAATTCACTCTCTCTAAAGCTCTCTAACGAACAATGTAAATTAGTTTTAACCCACCCGGAAGAACATATATTTCGGGACAATAGTTTAATATTTATATTGATTTCAATAGAATTATTTCATTGACATGTAAGAAATTTATTTTGAAACACATTTGTGATATTTCAATATAACTTAGAACTTGTCCAAGGTCCTCTGCTATCAAGCTGTTCTGAGTTTTGTCAGTACAATGAGGTCCTTCTGTTATCAGAAATCAGCTTAAAAGATCAGTTAGCATGCCCCTTTTATACCCCCGTAATGCACACTGTTCAGGCCAGCCACTGTGTTTATTAGCATCATAGGTTAAACTTGGCTGAGCCCAGGAGTTAGCCAGCATTGCAGCTATTGTAGGTTAGCTATTATAGTTCTGAGCTCAAAAATTAAGCACTCATATAAACCATAGACATAAAGCACTTACGGTATAACTTACCCTATTTAAGGACCATCTGTTTGCAAAAATCAGTAAATAAATCAGCTCAGAAAATAGTTAGCATACCCTTTATTAGCCTTTATTGACTTACTGCCCATTAACAGCAGTGAAAAACACTAGGGGAGTGAAACTGACTACAACCACACAGTGGGAAATCACAGAAAGGTGATTAGAATGGCTACCAACTCTATTCCTGTATGATAGAACAACAACTCAGATATACCAGAGCTTGGTGTAAACATTCCAACATTACAAACACTCTTATATACATTCTGATCTGTAATTACAGTTATACCTGCACGTTTAGCTCATATAGTGGGCCAGCAGTGCACCATGGGAAAGAGACATCATGCCCCACTGTCCCTATACAAATATACAACAAACTATCAAAAGCTGACTGCTAAAAAGATGTACAGTATTTACAGCATCTGTCACTGATTGATGTTCATTACAGAATGCTGCCATCGTGCCACTGCATTGAAGTTGAACAGAAAGGGCAGAACACTACTACTGTAACACTGAACAAAACTACTGTGGCCTGGCAGGACCAGTGTGCGATAATGCACAGTGTCACGGTGGCCAAACACACAACAGACACATGTGAATACCAAACACACTGTTTATTAAAGTAAAGGGCTACACCTATAAGAATGGTCAAGGACAGGCAACAATAGAGTAGAAGGGCAAGGCAAAAGGGTAGTCGAAATTACAAAAAGAGGTTGGCAACTAAAAGACTAACAAAACAATAAAGGGCTACGCAAAAAAATGGTCAAAAATACAGAAATGGGTCGGAAAACAAAGAAGCAAACACAAAAGAAACGCGGGTTAGAAGAGCTATAAAAAATAGATTCAATACCAGGCAACATGAGACTGAAACAGGGGGCTTTATATACTAGAAGGAGCAGGTGAAAATAATTAGAAGGCCAGAGAGTTAGAACACCGAAGCATCACGTGATCAAGCATGTCCGGGAGGTTAGACGCAGGAATTAGAGTCTGTGGCAGGCAGACAGACAACAACAGGACTGACACACAGCACTGGCATTCACACTGATACCAGAAATATATTGTATCCACTGTAATTAAGAAACATAGTGTAATATACAGTTTGGCCATATTGAGCAGCACTAACTGAAAAAAACAGCAGAAGTACTTAGTAGGTCAGTAATTTTTGCATCAGGCAGGCCAAGTTTCCACAGTCTGCTCTTTGAGTATTTTTTGTAGAAACAATATCATTTAGAGTGAGATCTCTTCTGTTTTTCTTATGTCTTTAGATCTTCCTGCAGGGTTTTTACTGCTATCTTTCTTCTTTTCCTTTACTTTAATCCTGAATTATTTTCTCTCTTTTTTCTTTTATTGGTATTCTTTTTTAAAATCCTCTTTAATCACACTGCTGTGCCCTCAGCCCTCTTTTATTTTTTATTGCTTCTTTTCTTTTATCCACTTTTATCCTGTTTTCTTTTATTTAGCCACTTTTCTTCTGTCAGCATTATAGGAAACCTCAGTTCGGGGACATTGCAATGTGTGTGTGTGTGTGTGTGTGTGTGTAAGAGCCCCCTGAACCACTGTCTCTTTTCAGGGTTCTCACCTTTGTTACATACATACTTCATTTCTACTGCTTCTACATCTCATTACTTGTAAATGGCCTGTGGGATACCACACACACACACACACACACACACACACACACACACACACACACACACACACAAAAAAGAGACATGCACGCATGCAGGGACTGCGACAGTAGCTTGTTTGCTCTCTCTCATTACCCTCACATGGCTTAAGGCTTTGTCCTAGAAACAGGTTCATCTCAAGCTGAAGACGAGGGATTGACGGGACTTTTATTTCATGTATTTTTGTTCTTAATTTGATTCATCTTTTATGATGCATGATTAAGACAGATATTTACGTTTGCAGTGTAATTTTGCATCATCTTTAAAATTGTCTTTGTGTAGAGGAGGCTGGGCAGGTCATTAGGACTCTCTCTCTCTCTCTCTCTCTCTCTCTCTCTTTCCCCACTGTGCAGGATCACATTCGCTGTGCAGGGGAAGAGCCAGACCCCAGGCTATGAAATAAGTGGCCAGCACTGGGCACAATTGCCTCAGTGATGGCTCAGTCAAAACAAGCACAGTAATGAGAGTGGCTAAAGATGGAGGCGCAGTTACTGCACCACTGAGACATTACACTATCACCTGGAAGATGGGCAGAGAAATGCAATATGTGAGTGTGCGTGTGTGAGAGCGAGGGAGAGAGAGAGAGAGAGAGAGAGAAAGAAAGTCACATAGTGTTTGAGAGTGTAAGTAACACTTATACACTCAGTAGCAGTGGTGGCTCAGTGGTTAGAGCACTGGGTTATTGCTCACAGGGTTGAGGGTCTAGTACCCAGGTTCAACAGGCTGCCAACATTCACTTGTCCCCGGTTGCCACAGCAATGGGTGCCAACTGCTCAGGGCATGTGTGCTCACTAGTGTATATGAGTGTGTTCTCTGCACTGACGAGTTAAAGGCAGATGCTGCCCTCCATCTGTTTGTCAAACACAAGTGTGGTGAATATGGTTGCTATGTGATGTTATCATGTTCTCTTGTTGCATCATGTTTCAAGAGGAGAAGTGCTCTATCCTGATCTGAGCTCCACCCACAAATGTGATGTTTGCTACAATTTCAGAAGAAATACAATTTCTAATCATCCCATTCCATTTCCATTTCATAATTCAATCTCATTAAAAAGCTAAATGAATGAAAAGAATGCTTGCACATCTAAAGTGGATTCCACTACCATGTTGTAGCTATGGTCTTGCTAGGTGGTTGCTATAGTATCACTATAGTATCGCTTGCTATGTTGTTGCTAGGTGGTTGTCCAAATTAAAGAAGGTAAATATACATTCTTTAGAAGGGATGTCCACAAACATTTGGACATATACAGTCACCTCAGAACAACACATATATGGTAGGAGCATGAAGAGTGGAAGAGTTATCTCTCCTTCATGAGAGAAAGAGAGAGAGAGAGAGAGAGAGAGAGAGAGAGAAGTGTAATCCCAGGAGAGAGAGAAAAGTGTGTCTGAAATATGTCTAAATTGCTGTTCACTCTGTCCTCCCCCACTTCTCTTTTTAAAAGGCTATATATTGAGTTGTTCAGCGAGCTAGTGACCCAACATTTCGGCCCTGTCTCCACAGCAACAAGGTCAGAGGTCAGCCCCCATTAGGCTCTGTTACCTCTAATCATTACAGTTCCCTGCTGGCTGTTTATTGGGAGGAACACGACCTTTGGCATTTCCTGACCCCAGGGGAGACAGAAAGGTCACAGGCATTCGGCCACACACCCAGCAGAGAGCGCTGACCCCAGGTCAGGCCAGATAACGATGGGGAAATGTTATGGTGTTATTCTGTTGAGTGTCGTTGCCTTACATTTGAACAGAGTGCTGACTAAATCTAGGATATGTCAGACAAAACAGTCTGCGGTTTTCAGAGACTTTCACTAATCGTCATCGGTGTGAAGATGCGTTTCATACTTTGAAATGGAAATGTGCTTGCTGTTGTGTTTAGTAGTGTTTAGTGTGTTAATTTATGTTAATTCAGTTATATGAATTAATATTATATACAAATATACAAATTATTGCATCTTTTCTTTTAATTAAATACTGTATAAGGTTGTTCAATGTGAAAACTGCTTGTAAGATTGAATTAAGCTACTTGCTGTTCTTAAAAAATAGCTAAATGTAACATTTGTTTTTATATATAAGTTATATTGTGCTTTTGTGCACAGATTTGAAACAACTAAACAAATGTTTCGAGGATAAAACAATCTTTTTTTATTTGTTATTTAAAGCAGCACTAGGTAGGATTTCCTTGATTTTTAATATTTTTAAAGAAGTCAAATTACAGCTTGAAACTCACTGCAGCGCTGCATTGAGGTGTAATAGGAGGAATAGCGGTGCTCTCTTGTCTGTGCCGGAGCTCCTCTGAGCTCAAACCAGACTCTGTAATTTTTTCCGAGGCGGCTGCGACCAACGCTCGCGAGAACTGCGACCTGCTTTCCGACCTTTAGTTCTAACAGTTCTACAAGGACTACTGGCTCATTCTTTACAAACGAACATACAGACACTCTGGCAGAAGCTGGAAAGAGACCGAATATGTCTGTGAAAGCCAGAAAATGAGAAAGACAATCTAATCCGCCTGAAATATTTATTACACTCTACAACTGTAGGGGGAGCCCACAAGCACAAAATCTCAATCCTACCTAGTGGAGCTTTAAGAACAAAAAAAATCAAAATCATAACTGAGAATTTTGAGATTTTACTTTTTGCAATATTGCTCAGCAGTAATGTTTAGTGTTTTACACATTGAAACTTATTCAAATGTATCAATGAAATCATTAACAGATTAACACATTTCTTACGGTCAACAGAAGTACACAGAAAGACAGCTGCTGTGTTCCTGTAACACGTCATATTCGTGTAAAACCGACTGACACATTTGACTCATGTTAGTTCAAAGCACTGTATTACGAGTCAGAAAAACAAGTCTAGATTAGATAAGTCTAGTTGTGCTGGATTTCGATCAGCCGCTTGTCTTCTGTCACGCATGTGTGCACAGTTTAGAATATACCCAAACCGGTTCTGTAAAGTGTGGTAAATTAACATTTAATCCACCTGTTCTCAAATTATACCAGCCAAAAATACATACGTTTACTGTTACTGCTGCAAACACCACCTCCACTACTGCTACTACTACTACTACTACTTCTACTACTTACTTTACAACTACAACAACCACCACTGCTGCTACAACTACCACCACGACTACTATTACTAGGTGGTCATAATATTCTGATATTTTATTATTACTACTAAAAATGCTATTACTGCTCCTACTTTTACTTGATACTACTATTACTACTTCATGAAGCAGAGGAGTGTGTTCAGTGGCAGACTGCTGTCACAGAGCTGCACAACAGACAGACTCAGAAGATCCTTCATTCCGAGAGCCATCAGGACATTATTCAACCACTTAATTCTTAATATTTTACTATATCATTTCCCCAACCTCACTTACATTCAAGTACATTTATCCATGATTAGGTATTCATATATTAACTTGTCAGAACTATATTTGTTACGTATGCATATTTATATTTATTTTTATATGGCACATCAGTCACTTGCATAATTAATGACATTGCACCTTGCCCTGTTAATTATTTAATGACCATTAGCAACATTTACTTCACTGCTCTGTTTACATCTAGATTCCTACCCTGTATATAAAGTTTTTATGCCCTTATTCAAACGTAATGTAAAAAAAAACACAGAAGAAAAGAATATATATATATATATATATATATATTCTTTTCTTCTGTGTTTTTTTACATTACGTTTGAATATTTACATTGTGATAAATAAAGTATCTATATCTATATCTATCTACTACCACCACCATTATTACTGTTACATTATCCTTCTTGTCAATCCTCTGATGTAATATTTAACTTGTCAAATAATAAATAATGTACATGTGTTTCATAATAAACATGCAATAAACATGTGACATGACTAAATTTATGACTCTGCTCCTAGCCCCTAGCTGTACTCAGACATCAATAATAGCTCTCTGCTCCTTATAACAAATGCAAGACATTTATGTGTCTGCTCTCAGGTGTGAGTGTGTATGTGAGCCTCTGCTCGTCTGTGTGTATGTAAAAGGGGGGTGTAATGCCACCCCTGAGAGAATTAAATTCTGACTCGTAATGACACATCCAGCTGGGTGCTTTGACCCATCACTGTTTCTTTCTCTCAAATCCCACTTATTTAACACACACACACACACACACCTCTTCACACTTTACACATTCTCACTGGCCTTGGAGAAAGAGCGAGAGAGAGTCTTTGTGTGTGTGGAATTGAGAAACAGGATCTGAGCTTGGCTGCTCTGGCGCCTCGGTTGATCAGATTGCTGAGTGCTTTTATCTGAATGGAGCTCACAGCGGATCATTATTAAACACTAAACGCTTTACAGCAAGTTCCCTGAATTCACTGCAGTACTCAAGCACTGTGAGTGTTACAGTGGAGACGGGCCTGTACACAATAAAATTAAACAAGTTAAATTAACTCTTGAAGATAACATGCGGTCCCTCTCTTAATATTGTTCATTTAAAATAACCCTATACAGTGTTCATCTACTAAATTACTGTATGATGTAGTACTACTAATACTATAGCATCACCAATGAAAGAGTAACAATGCTGTTTATCAACTTTATTTAAAACAAGAGAGAGAGAGAGTATGAAAGACTGCCAAATGAGCAGTGATTCTTTCTTTTTATAATCTGTCATACTGGCAGAGAACCTTATCCATCCTCTAACCGAATACCAAGAAGTTAAATAACATTCCACCATCAGAACTGCCACAACTAAACACCGTATCATATCGCTAAGCAAACAAACAATAAAACACATAAACACACACACATATACAGGGGCTGGACAATGAAACTGAAACACCTGTCATTTTAGTGTGTTTAGGTTTCATGGCTAAATTGGAGCAGCCTGGTGGCCAATCAATCTTGAAGGTTCAATTATCAGGGTAAGAGCACAGTTTTGCTCAAAATATTGCAATGCACACAACATTATGTGTGACATAGCAGAGTTCAGAAGAGGACAAATTGTTGGTGCACGTCTTGCTGGTGCATCTGTGACCAAGACAGCAAGTCTTTGTGATGTATCGAGAGCCATGGTATCCAGGGTAATGTCAGCATACCACCAAGAAGGACCAACCACATCCAACAGGATTAACTGTGGACGCTGTAAGAGGAAGCTGTCTGAAAGGGATGTTCGGGTGCGAAACCGGATTGTATCCAAAAAACATAAAACCACAGCTGCCCAAATCACGGCAGAATTAGATGTGCACCTCAACTCTCCTGTTTCCACCAGAACTGAGTGGTTAAAAACATGCATATGTTTGTTAACTCTGGCAAATAACACCAACCCAGTGGTTTGTTTAACACTGAGCCTTGTCAGGATAACTCTCAGGTAGTGCTGTAGTTTGCAGAGTATAAACACAGTAAAACACAGTCTTATTCTCAAACTCTACAAGAAGAGAGACACTTTGCACATCAGAGAATAATGAAAAACATTTATCTTCATTAATTCCCCCCTCTGTCTCTCTGTCTGTCTCTCTGTCTGTCTGTCTGTCTGTCTCTGCTTCATCAAAAACGCACAGCATTTAATGAGCTATTTCATCTCTCTCTCTCTCTCTTTCATATAAATTCTCTTTGCTCTCTCTTTCCCTCTTTCTCCATGCCCTATCGCTCCCCTCTCTCTTTCATGTTCTCTAACTACACTCAGGCTGCCCACTGTGCTGTCGTGTTAGTGTAATTGTGCCCGTAATTGGCGGTGTGTGCTCTGGGCGGTGGTGTAGAATCTCCTATTAAAAATGCTCTTCAGAGGAGCGCTGCACAATGGGCTGGGCCACTTTATCAAGCAGTCATTAAACCTATGTTACCCTTATATCAGGCCTTAATTAATCAAGTGGGCAGTGTGAAAACTGCAGTTTTGACCACTGCTTGCTGGTCAGGGTTGTGGCATGCAGAGCTACTGAACACTAGTATAGTTTCGAGTGGGTCTTGTTTAGTTGGGTGTTGTTTGGTACAATTCATCTGCTGTTGATGATGTACTGAATGTGTAACATCTTCAATGTTGTTTGATGTCAGCGCAACACTTATGAATATATGGCAACTTAATTTAACAAGCCCTTTTGTTGCATTTCTGTTCAGCATATGTTGGTCATAGTCAAGCTTAACTAGCTGAGCTTTTAACCAGTATCTACTGTAAGTTTGAGTGGGATGTTTCAGCAGTTCAAACATAACCAATTACAAGTACAAGAATTGGTAATAACTTGACAGCTTTTACCAAACTAGTCAACCTGTATGACCAGCCATATGCTGCTATAAGCTGGTTAACCAATATAACCAGCTTGACCAACAAGAAAACATGTACTTGTGCCTACCTGAGCAGCTTTTTTGGGTTAAGTCAGTACTCAGAGGGTTTCTGATTGTTAGACTGAGCCATCATGAGAGACAGAGAGTGTAATGGTCACAGAATCTGGTATAACAGGGTCATATACAGAGTGGATATATCAGACATCAAACATGGTTCTTTACTAGAGATACACAGAAATGAAAATCCTTTGTTTATATTGTCTTGCTTCTCAGGGCAAATCTCAAGCAATTACAAAACTACTATTAAAAATATTTATGGAACTGTTTTAACTTCCCAGCAGACACACCAACAATGCACAATACACCTACCTAAGCATCATAAATGTGTCTTAGCAGAGCAATTGTAGTCATAAATTTACCTCAGTAGTGCTATATTAAACACCCATGGTTTGGGCTGCTGCTGCCACTAAAACAATACTAAGGTTATAGGAAAAACTGCAATATGACTTAATAGATTAACAAATTAATCTTTGTTTGATATGATTTATTTGGTCATTTTACATATTCGGCTAAACATCAAAGTGTTTTGCCATTTTCGGACAAATAATTTTGTTTGCCAAGTGTTTTTTGTATTTCCCTGTTCTTCACAGAAGCAAATGTGGATGTTCCATAGCATAGCTCACACATTCATGTTTAAGTATGTAGGGGCAAAATCTGATCTTGGGTCGTATTATTTTCTGCAAAGGAGTTTCACATCATTCTGTACTTCCAGTCTTTCCTGGACATGCAGCCTGATATTGGGAAAGCTCTGGGTCTGCAGGGTTCAGTCAGTAAATGGATTTCTTTCTAAATGCTTGATGGATGCACCTCTACAGCCACCTTTCAGCTTGACAATACAACCACAGATGAAGTCAAATGTGATGGAGGTTTACTCTTTAATGGCACATTACTGTCAAGTATTGACATGTTTGTACAGCTGAAAATTGCACATAATGTAGATTAAGCTTGTTGGCCACTTTATCTCTGAATACAGGCATAAGTAGAAAGTAAAATAACAAATTATTAACGTGAAAGAGGTGAATAACCTCATTTTTACATTTAATGTGCTATCAGATAAAGTGGATGGATGGATGGATGGATGAATAGGATGGATGGATAGTGGTCTCTTATTTTCTTCCAGAGCTGTATGTACTGTGCTGGCCTACCTGCAATAGAAAATGTTTTAAGAATGTTGAAATGAATCCTGAAATATATTGGGTTTATACTGCCTACAGTAAAATAAAAATATAAATAAATGTAAGAAACTATGTTTTTTTAGCTGTGTTTTTGGACCCTTCACAACCTTTCTGATTTAGTTAAAATCAATTATAGTTAGTTAGTGGACCATATTATTAGAGAGTGTGTACTCTCTGTATACACTGTATATTTACTGTCAGCTGTTCACTAGATATGATGATAATCTTAGCTAACAGGATTATGCAAAATCTCATGAGTACAGGCTCACATTACTGAATTACAGGGGCAGACCCAGTGCTTGCACTCTGTCCTGTGTGTGTGTGGTAGAAGCTGGCTGTCTCTGGCTGTCACTCAAATTCTCTGTGTATTCATAAGACAGTAAGCCTACATGCTGTTACACTAATACTGTGTGTTTGTGTGTAAATGCTGCAGCATTAATGCAATATATGAACCATTCTCTCTTTGTTGGTGAATGTATAGAAGAAGTGTCCTCTGTACACACAGTATTTCTATACCTATATAATTAATATAATCTCTGACACAAGGTCATCTACACAGGTCTTTGTGGTAGTACAGTGCTTACAGTGCTGGGTGGATGATAACTGGGATATTTAACCACCATGGGTAAGCTTCTACAGCGTTCTCTACTGCGTTCTATCAGTATATTATGTCATATAAAACACACTGTTTCTCATTGGCAGGAATGTGGAAGAATGTTTGTTAAAGTGCCCTGGTTTTGTCTTCTGGATCTCACAGGTGTGTGGACATACAGTATGTGTGCTTAAACAGTACAGCTCATGCAGTTAGCTGTATGATATTCTTTATTTTGACCAATTTGAAGTTCTGAAGTTCGCTTTCTGAGTCCAAGTCTAGACCTGTAGCTGCAGTCATTGGTTACCTACTGTACATTAGTGTCATGCTGTCACTGTCTTTCAAGCTGACCAGGCTCCATTTCCCATAATGCTGCAGACACCCACATGATCATGATCCTGATCATGATCACATGACACTCACTTGCTCTCATTCACCTGATTATTGATTGTTTTCAACTGTTTCCCTGCCTATAAATGCGATCTCCCTTGTTCAGTTCATGGCCAAGTTTTGACTAGCCCACTAGCATTACTAAGCATTTCTAGTCATTTTTGTTTGTTTTTTCTTGTTAGCTTCTCTTTTTTACTTTGATTTCTGCCGTGGCCTTACTGCTAAGTGTTCCAGATTAATATCTTCTAAACTTTGTTAATTGGTGTGTCCCCCTTTTGCATTTACTTTTGCTTTTACTGACGTAGACTGTTTTTGTATCCAACTCCTGGAATAAAGCCTATTTCCTTTTTTTAATCTGCATCTTTCTGACATCTGTCCAGTTATGACAGTTAGGGCCCTATTTTAGTGATCTATACTGCACTCTTCAATTGCGTATTGCACAGCTGGGTTTAGAGCGTTGTGGTGTGTCTTTGGTATCGTGAGCCCGCAACAAATATGCCATGTTCAGCTCAAAATGCACTAAAGACATGTACTACTTCTCTTAATTAATCATGGGTGTGTTTTGGGAGAAATGGAAAAAAAATCAATCAGTGTGTCACTTGGTATTCCTTTTTTATGTTCATATCTTAACAGCACAGTACTTTGTGCATCTCAGTAGAGGATACTGACCTGCTTGTTTACTCTGTGAGGGTACACCAGCAGCTCGTTTAAGGGAACAGCAAAGTTAATTTATTCTTTATTCTGTGTATTGTTGAGTCTGTGTGTGTATTTAAGGATCGGGGGTTCGACTCTGACGATTGACTGTTGTCTAGGTTTATTTTAGCCAGTGGCGCACCTGTGTTTTCCAAAGCCAAAAGAGCAACACACCAGAAATGTACCTGAACACACCTCACTTCCAGACCACTACACCCATCAGTGTAGATTTACTCTTAAACTGTATTTACACTATTATAACGACGTGGATGCAAGGTGTAAAAATAGACTGTTGACAGGGTTAAAGGTAGCAAAGAGCATTGCAATGTATCTTGCACAGGGTGTGCATTGATTTAAACCAGCGGTTCTCAAACTGTGGTCCGGGTACCACTGGTGGTACTCGAAGCATCCAAAGGTGGTACAGTAGATAACCTCAAAAAAATTCAGCTTGCATTAAAATATTAAGAACTGAAATCTATCATGTTTCCAGCTGTAATTTTCATAGCGTGATAATATTATTAACATCAGTTTCATTGACTCAAGATACACTATATCAACCATTTATCAACAGTTCACAACAGTTTCTGCATTACAATTAATAGCTAAATAAGATAATAAATCCTTGTGAGATGTCTGAGTAGGAAAATTTACCATATTAACTTAGAGAAAAGGCAGCCAAGCTCCACATAACAGGTAAAGAACAATTGGCTACAGATATGACATATATATATATATATATATATATATATATATATATATATATATATATATATATATATATATGTGTGTGTGTGTGTGTGTGTCGATTACACCTCTAGCTTACTGTGTATAAATAAGCATGGGTGTGGTAACTACATGTGTTCCTTCAAAATGGTTGGTAGGTGGTTATTGAAATTTTCCATATGGTCATTGGTGGTACAAGGTCTGAAAAGTTTAAGAACTACTGATTTAAACAAACAATTGGTATTTAAGCAAAAAAAAATAATACCAGACTCATTTTGGCAAAACATTTTTTAATCAAAGAACAGAAATCTGTTGGATTTGCTATTAAATTGATAGAATCTCTTCTCATCTTTCACTCCAGCACAGTGAGAGGGAGACGTCATGTGTCTCGCGTCTTATCTCAGGGTGATGTATTCGAGCCATCAGGCCTGTGGCAGGCAGAGTAAGTGAAATGAATGTAGAGAAGGAGTGAGGCTGAGGGTGGGCTGATCTGTCCAGGCCCACCGCTGCTTCTGGGGAGATCCAAACACCAGATCATGCTCACATCATTCAGGCTCTGTGGCCTTTAAATTAGTTCTTCATATGGCTGTTCATGCATCCATTTATTCATCCGCCCTTCCATTTATCTAGTGTATACTTTCTCCTTTCCTCACATCCTTAATCCTTAATACCCAACTTCCTGCCTTTTTTTCTGCATTTTAGCTTTTGTGCATGAATAAACACATGCATCTACTCAACAATGTTTTTAGGAAACTGTCAAGCTGAATTCTTTTTAGTAAATAGTAACTAAATACCTTAAATATTAAGCATTTAAGCACATAATAATTTGTACATATTATTACACACAGTATATTTTAAATCATTACCATGTAATACAGCTCACCAATTACACTGCAAAGAAATGGCTTGTTATGCATTTCCTATGTCAGCCTGACAGTGCCCTGCTCTCACTGCCTGTAGATAAAGGTGGATGCAGCAGCTAAACCTAGTCATTATTATGGTGGCCTTTCTATGAACTCTGCATGAACTGTCCATGATAGCTCACTATTTCTCTGTACAGTCAACAGGTGGTACATTTCCATATTCTAGACATGGCCTAATCAGTGGATTATAAATATCTACTATATCTTAGACAGGGACACTATCTCTTGCCCTCTCAGGAAGGAACTGCAGACACGCATATATTGCGCAATCTTGCTAAAAGTCACAGATGTATAAAACAAAGCAACTCAGCAAAGCATGCAGACTTCTTCTACACGCATTAACGAATGGCTGAGTGAATTTCAGCGTGGTGCTGTGATAGGATGCCACCTGTGCAACAAGTCCAGTCGTGAAATTTTCTCACTAGTAATTAATTCACAGTCAGCTGTCAGTGGATGCAACTGGGAACGTAAGCAACTCGCTGTGTCAACGTAAAAAATGATGAGTTTCTTTGATTTTATCAAATTGAAAACCTCTGGAATATAATCAAGAGGAAGATGGATGATCACAAGCCATCAAACCAAACTGAACTGCTTGTTTTTTTGCACCAGTAGGGGAATAAAGTTATCCAAAAGCAGTGTGTAAGACTGGTGCAGGAGAACATGCCAAGATGCATGAAAACTGTGATTAAAAACCAGGGTTATTCCATCAAATATTGATTTCTGAACTCTTAAAACTTTATGAATATGAACTTGTTTTCTTTGCATTATTTGAGGTCTGAAAGCTCTGCATCTTTTTTGTAATTTCACCCATTTCTCATTTTCTGCAAATAAATGTTCTAAATGACAATATTTGTATTTGGAATTTGGGAGAAATGTTGTCCGTAGTTTATAGAATAAAACAATAATATTAATTTTAATGTCAAACATATACCTATAAATAGCAAAATCAGAGAAACTGATTGAGAAACTGAAGTGGTCTCTTCATTTTATTCAGAGCTGTATATATACTTGTGTAAATTTATAATGTTATACAAGCTATACACTTACTACTCTTATAAGTACTTTTATATCTTTTGGTTATAAGTTTATGTCTATAGTGTTGTCCCATGAAAACATATAATAAACACATTTTGTTGTTTACTGTGCTTATTTATGTATTTACTTACTTTAATTTAGAATGTAATAAAAAGGTGTCATGACACATTATTTCACCAGGGTTAACTTAGGTTAGCATAAGACTGTATAGTGTACCCTTCTGTCTGGAAGACTATAATTTCAGTAAATCTGTCGTATAGCTCTTGTACGGAAGGAAGGGTCTGTGTTATAAGGTTTTTTGGGGCTGATTTTGAAAGGAACTCATCTGATACATGACCAGCACAC
This sequence comes from Astyanax mexicanus, assembly GCF_023375975.1. NCBI lineage: Eukaryota > Metazoa > Chordata > Actinopteri > Characiformes > Acestrorhamphidae > Astyanax > Astyanax mexicanus. The sequence goes on from NC_064409.1 coordinate 59,449,317, forward strand.
ACTCCTGTGTGTGTGTGTGTGTGTGTGATTCCTGCTGCCATTTCAGACAAGCTTCTGTTTGTTTCATGAGACACACGGGAATACTGCATCTGGGTTGGCCTTACACACACGTACACACACACACACACACACACCTACTGCAGCCCTGCATGCGAACAGGTCATTAACACATTCATTAAGCTGTCATTAGTGTCAGTATGGGAAGTTAATTAACGTTACTCATGGGGGTGGGAAGGTATGGGGATGGAGCTATTTTAGGTTCTGATTGGCTGCTCTCTCTCTCTCTCTCCCTCTCTTTCTCTCTCTCTGTTTCTCTCTATCATCTCATCCCCCTTTCTCTCAGTCTTTTGGTCTTTTTCCTTCTCTCTCTTTCTCTCTCTTTCTCTGTCCTCCTCCATTTCTCATGATGCAGATGGCTAGCTTGTTAGAAAAGGGAGGGAGGGGAGGGGGGGCTAGTGAAGAAAGTGAGAAGGATGACAACAGTCATTTCTGAGATGGATTGATTCAATTTAGCACACATTTGCAGCATCAGGTGACATATGGATGCATTTGGCCTCTCTTCTTTTTTGAGAATGCAAGAATCGTATGTGTGCTGTGCTGTGTGTGTGTGTGTGTGTGTCTGCTTTCATGTTTCTGGCTGCATATATTTGACTTATTTTTCTTTTAAACGAATAGAAATGTGTACAAGAAATGTAAATAAAAGCCATTTTTAATGTCTGTTTTGTTGAACTAAAATGATTGACTGAAGTCAATGAGAGCACAATTGGCCGTGCTCTCTCTGGGTGTGTAGATGGCATTAGGACTGCAATAAAAGCTATTTTTCCCAAAAAATATTTGTGATAAACAATGTAATTGTTGTGTTAAGGTCATTTAATGCCACTGGTATGTTGACAATATAAAATGATTAACATTTGAATAGTTGTGAGGTTGGTGATTCATATTCTCTTTTTATTTTGAAAACATGTACTAGTATTGAGTAACACTCCTTCACCTGTCACAGTCTGCACTGTGTGTATCAAGGATCCATTATTGGTGTATTGGTGACTGGCTAAAATATTAGTAAAGTTCAGTATTACAGTCACTCCTTTAGTGTTTGTATGTTTTTTGTGTGTTTTTTTATGTTCCTTCTATTTCTGTCCTGTTTTCAGCCTGTTTTGTTTTCCTTCCCTATGTGCTTGAAGAGCCCTGTGTTATTGTTCTGTCTCCGCCCTAGCCACGCCCTATCCATTAGTGTTGTCATCTTATGTCTTGTTTGAACCCCGACCCCTTCGTTTTTCTCCCCAGGTGTTCCTCACCCTGCTTGTGTATATAAGCCCCTTTATTTTAAATTCCTTGTTGAGTCTTTTGTAGATTCTTTGTAATTTGTGTGCTCTGTGTTTTGTTGTTTCAGGTCTGTCAGTTCTTGTGCCCTTTTTTGCTTTCAGTAGTTCTGTTTTGTTTTCTAAGTTTTTTCTATCCAGTTTTGGTTTTATAGTCTTGAATTCTTTGGTCCTGTATTTGTGGTTAGTTTTCACAGTCTTGTTCATTTGTTTATTTTTTTTTTTGCATTTACCATTGTTTGCTTTATGTTTTGCTCCTGTTTATCCTTTTTATTTTATCAAATTATTAATTACCCCCTCATCCTTCCATTTGTGACACTTACATACTGTAAACAAACCTTGATGTGATGTCCATTTTTTATAATGTTACTGTCATGAAAGACCTAGATGGCGCTCTTTGCCCTCATCACTCTTATCATCATGTTAATCAGCACAGGCATCTCTTGACTGATGTTTTTGATCTGGGGATCTGGGGCTTTCCTCAGAGTGCGCTGCCTGCTCAGTGGTGCTGCACTGCTGGCGGTTTTAAAAAGATGGGAAAGCTTGACTTTATGTATCAAAGGAGGCATGTGCTTGTCCTTACTGTCCTGGTGTTGGGACAAAGTCTTTTTAGACAAGTCAGTCCACTCTGCGGACATCTTGGCAGTTACATGCCCTCATACAAGACCAGGATACTACCTGATTAAACTGGGAAAACTGAGGGTCTAATTGCCATTTGAACAACATATTTTAAATTGTTGATAAAATCTGATAAAAAAAACCCTCATGAACAGATTGTAGCTTTTTGCGGGAGTTCATCTGGCCACGCAACGTGTCTTTACATACTTACGTCACACCTACAGCCTCTAAAAGAGGATCTGGCTCAGTTTTACTGAACGCAATCGGCTGATGGAGCAATGGAGACTTCAGAAGGGGAAACTCGGAGCTCAGTAGCTCATTCACTCATAGTAAAAACAAAGTGTGTAGTTGGTGTGAAGTCTCTGATTGAGCGCACTCTCTCCGACTGAACATAACCTGGAATCGGATTCATCAGATCTGAAAGAAGACAGTATTACACCCGCACAGTGCTATTGTGCAAATGATACTTCTGCATGCTCGGTGCAATTACCCATTCTCACCAGAGAGGGCCCTAATCCCAAAACATCAGCTTTAATTACCGCAAAAGTGTGCTATATGGCACTAGCTAGAACAAAGTGCAACTTGAATATACTTCTGGGTTAGCTGTAGTTTTTTTGTTTTTCCCCCAGAGTACCAAACTTGTATTAAATCCTGAGGTTCCAACCATGTAAAAACTGTAAACCAAACTGTGATGTCTGTGTACCACCACAACCCTAGCAGTTAATACACTAAAATCCCAGGACTAATAGCCAAATAATAAGCCCATAGTTAGCCAGAAGTAGCGGCTACAACAAAGCTCTGGCCATCTTGCATAGAAGAACCTCCAAAAAACAGTCTTTAAACAGCTGGTGTCATTGTGTTTTTCCCGGTGAACTGGGCCGTTGATGCCGAGTGTGATGAGGTGATATAGTATCTGTGTGTGTAAATAGTGACACCTGTATCACAGCAGCTGTTCTCTCCCTGCTGCCCATCTGCCCTGCGCTCAGCCATGGCCCCGCTCCATTCATCCCTGTTTATCCCCTTCTACACACAGAATCACTCAGCAGGTGACACTGCTGCCTACAGGTGCTGCTGCTGATAGAGCTTATCCTTTAATGCTGACCTGAGGCCAGTAAAAAAGTCTCTCTTTTCATTAGGGGGTGATTTCCTGATCAGATAGACTTTAATACTACAGCTAATGCTAATGCTAATACTTGAACATGGCTCTTTCTCATTCTTAAACCCAAGGTCAATTCACAACAGTACTGTGATACAGTTATATGAACACTACACTGTAAAAAGAACTATGGTGACATAAGATTACTTAATGTGTAAAAAGCAACTCAACTTTTATCTATTTACCATAACAAAGTAAACACTTTATAAATATTATAAACTCTTTCTTATACCTTTGATTTAAGATGAAACAAAAAACATGTCTCAGTAGGGGTGTCCTAATACTTTTTTTCTATATAGCGGCATATCATTTACATTATTTTTTACAGTAGGATGAATAGGATGTCTGCAAATTCTCTCTTTAGCTTGTAATTAGAGTGGGATTCACAGGGTATCTCACAATACAATAGCATTACTATGCACTGCCCATTAAAATGTCATCACGATGCTCTGATTCAGCAATACTTAATATATGCAAGACACATCTCTATAATGCTTTGTTAGTGAAGAGGATAAAAATAATTTACTCCTAAATAAACAAATACCAGGAATTATGTATTTTTTGGTGTCATTTTCACAGAATTTGACAATTCATTTGTCCATTTGTTTTGATTATATCACGGCTGGCTCTGAAAATGCACCTGCCTCCCTCCAAAACACTCAGCTCTACCTATGATTTCCAGTCACAGGTCTACACAACCCAGAACACACCATTCAGTGACTCTTACGGTCATGTGACGCCTTCAGGAAGTTATTCGCTTGAGTACTAACAATACTAAGAATGCACCATTCGGTGACTACAATCATGCGACGCCCTCAGGAAGTAATTCACCTGAATACTAACATCTGGTGCGCCAGGTATAAAAGACTGCTCATAACTCAGCTCCAGTGCTGAGTATTGTTTTGGTTCGTCCAGCATTACTATGCATTTCTCTTTGACTTTTGCTGCCATATATTGAAAAGATATGATCCAAATATCAATATATTGTCCCACTCCTAACTTGAACACACTTGCATCTGTTTCTACAAAAGAACTTGTTTGAGGCACAGCATGACGAGACTTAGTTATTGTGATTTAGCGACTAAATTTAATCATTCTAAACCAGTGGCAGCAAAAATGTATAAAATAGAGATGACAGAGAGAGAGAGAGAACAGCTATAGTAGAAGTTAAATAACTTAACTAACAGAAAGATGACAAACAAGAAGAAAAAAAAACATCACTCACTTCTGACTTTAAGAAGAGCCAGTTGAGCAATAAAAGTAAATATGAATGTAAGTTCCAGAAAAGCAAAAATTCAGAAGATGATACAGCTATTGAGTTCCTGTTCGCTGGCTCTCAGTTTATAGAGAGCTTAAGCAGAGGTGGTTCACAGCGTGTGTGGTTAATGAAACGTGGAGTGTGTTCGCTGGATCTTTATCTGCTTCCACCTCTCCTTCCTGTGGTTTGGCACATCCTCTGCTACTGCTGGCAGTTGGCCAGTAGCTGAGCTCGGCCACCACTGGCTACATGCCCTATGGCTACTGTCAGTGACAGGCAGGTTAAAGATAGAGCAGCGAGTAGCTCTGACCCGCAATCTTATCACCTCCACACTTCCGCTGAGTGTGTGAGAGAGAGAGTGACAGAGAGAGAGTGAGTGAGAGAGTGGTAAGCGTGGACATGGAGCTAAAAGTCAAGGTAAATGTTGCAATACTGATACACACTGGTAATCGTGGTCTTCATATGTGTAGTATTTTTGTGTAAATAAAACATACAGGTCCCTATAGCTTGATTTAGGGTGTTAGTGTGTCTTTGCTATCATAACGACAAGAAAAGTAATAATTACACAGCTTTATACACACAAAAGCCATGTACTATTTCTTTAAATTATATATTGGTGTATAAACCAATGCAATAAACCAATCAGCATTTTACTTGCCATTCCCTTTAACAGGTGGATTGTCAGTATAAAACCCACACAGATACATGTAACACAAATCGCCCCAATAAGATTTTTCTTTTGTATCCCTTCCTCTTTTTTATGGGTAGCCCTTCTTCTTGGAGCAGAGTCACAAGATAAAGGGGTGAAATCCTCCTTCTAAGAATTGGGACAACCCTTCTTGCACCCAATACAGATATATTGGTATATAGATATAAAGTTTATTAATGTAGCTGCTGGTTGACTAGTTAACTTTATAGGAATTGTATGTCTTCAGAAAAGGGGCAGCAATTAATTATTAATGTCCATTCCTTAATTCCTCTGTAATTGGGAAGCTAAAATCAGCTTTTATTAACTTTTACTTTATTTATTTATTTTTTTCCATTCTACCTTTAATCTGCAGCCTCTGCCATCTGTTGCACCATTTAAGGTGGAACAGGAAAGTAAGCTAGCTATCCTAATGTTACATTGATCTATGTTTCACCATTATTCTGAAGGCTCTGGACACATCTTGACCCTGACCAGGGTGAAATAGATAAGAAGATGGATGGATGGATGGATGGATGGATGGATGGATGGATGGATGGATGGATGGATGGATGGATGGATGGATGGATGGATGGGTGGATGGATGATTGCATACATGGGTCACTATTATGTATTAGACCAGTAAGTAATATACGCCACATAGGCCTACTGGTCTAATATATACTGGCCAATAGAATAGGACATTCTGAAGTAGATGAAAAACAATTAACCTTTTGGCACTATGCCTAATTCTAAGTGTGTGTCTCCCAGTATTGAACTGTGGAGCAGTTGGTACTGTGTTCTCTGAAATGATGGTGCTCCATTCAGTACTCAATCAAATCATCAAAGCAATGCTACAGAATCTAGTAGAAAGTCTTCCCTGGACAGTAGAGATAGCACTCCATCAAAAACTAAATAAACTTAACAATGAAAGAGGATGTGTCCCAACACTTTTGTCCATACAGTGTATTTTGATCCAGACTGCTGCTACAGCAGAGAGAATGGACGGGATGGATACTGGTTGAGGGTGTGTGTTAACAGTAAGTGCTCCTCTCTATAAGACTTAACCAGTAAAGACAGTGTGTCAGTGATTCTACACTCAGCCTTCAGAACAAAGAGAGCATGAATAAATCATGCAGATCCCTCACGTTCATGTAACACTCTCACATAGCAAACCGCTAAGTGTTCTCTAAATGATAGATCAGATAGTGTTGTGGGGTGTGTGTGTGTGTGTGTGTGTGCATCTTTGTACATGCTTAGGACTTATGGAGTGAATTTTGTGCCAAAAGTTTTACGTAAAAAAATAAAATCCACAATCAAAATATTAAGAATCAAAAGTAAAACATGTATGTTGCAAATCGTCGCTGTCCAATGAAAAACACTTATCTCCAAAACAGCAACTTTACAGGAGAGAGAAAAAACCAGGTAAACTCTTAATAAAAGTCAATGTAAAAAGAGTTTATTTCAAGTCATTTTGATAAGTTTCTGTTGGTCCGTTCATCAAGAAATTTTGGCACAGTGTAAGGGACAGTTTGTATGTTCAAATACTGTAGTAAACTAAAAATCGACAAAAATGGAGATAAGTGTTTTTCATAGGACAGCGACGAAATTCAAAAGAGAAAAAATATATATCAAATATATATATTTAAATATACTTGGTTATTTTATTATTCTTTGCACTTATTTGAAAATTATTTTAGTTTGGATTTTGCCAGTCTTTGCTTTCATTTTTGGATTTTTTTGGATTTTCTGTGGATTTTTGTGGATTTTGCTGCTAAAGACTTTTGCTTCTGGAATCTCTCCTTTGCTTCTGCTTCATTTTTTTGGTTCTGATTTTTGGCACACTTTTCACAGGTGGGCGGGGCTTAGAAGAAGGCGTTCCCCTTTAATCTCTATTGGTCACCTACCCTGAACCCGAGACAGACCACGCCCACCCCGCCAGCTTCAAGCGCTCTTCCAAACATGGCGGAGCGAACGGGGTTCAGCTCACAGCAATTTCAGCAATTTCATACAGACGTTATGTTTAATGTTATATTTCTTTTTTAAGTAAGTGTTTAACTCTATTAAGATGCTCATGTTAGCGGGGTGTGCTAAATATCCATGCTTAAATTATACTAGTTAGTTAGTGAACACTAACCTACCTAGTCAGTGAGTTAGCTAGTTTACCTAGGTCATCTGGTCAGTGAGTTAGTGGGTTAGCTAAGCTAGTTAGGTTACCTAGTCAGTGAGTTAGCTAGTTTACCTAGGTCATCTGGTCAGTGAGTTAGTGGGTTAGCTAAGCTAGTTAGGTTACCTAGTCAGTGAGTTAGCTAGTTAACCTAGGTTATCTGGTCAGCGAGTTACCTAGCTACTTAACCTAGGTCATCTGGTCAGTGAGTTAGTGGGTTAGCTAAGCTAGTTAGGTTACCTAGTCAGTGAGCTAGTGGGTTAGCTAAGCTAGTTATTATGCCCCAGGGTAAAGCCAAGTAAGTGCTGGTTAAGGTTAACTAGCTAACTCACTGACTAGGCAACCTAACTAGCTTAGCTAACCCACTAACTCACTGACCAGATGACCTAGGTAAACTAGCTAACTCACTGACTAGTTAGGTTAGTGTTCACTAACTAACTAGTATAATTTAAGCATGGATATTTAGCACACCCCGCTAACATGAGCATCTTAATAGAGTTAAACACTTACTTAAAAAAGAAATATAACATTAAACATAACGTCTGTATGAAATTTAATTGGAAAAGTACCTGCTGGTGCTGCTGTGAGCTGAACCCCATTCGCTCCGCCATGTTTGGAAGAGCGCTTGAAGCTGGCGGGGTGGGCGTGGTCTGTCTCAGACAAGGGTTCAGGGTAGGTGACCAATAGAGATTAAAGGGGAACGCCTTCTTCTAAGCCCCGCCCACCCGTGAAAAGTGTGCCAAAAATCAGAACCAAAAAAATGAAGCAGAAGCAAAGGAGAGATTCCAGAAGCAAAAGTCTTTAGCAGCAAAATCCACAAAAATCCACAGAAAATCTAAAAAAATCCAAAAATGAAAGCAAAGACTGGCAAAATCCAAACTAAAATAATTTTCAAATAAGTGCAAGTATATTTAAATATATATTTAACCAAATATATTTAAATATATATATTTGATATATATTTTTCCTCTTTTGAATTTGCAACATACATGTTTTACTTTTGATTCTTAAAATTTTGATTGTGGATTTTATTTTTTTACGTAAAACTTTTGGCACAAAATTCACTCCATAAGGACTAACCTGTTTTCATATTTAATAATAAAACATTATTATCGTTGCACATTGTAAAGCAATATGGTGTGTCTGATTTATGTTATCTTTATCTATATGTTATGTTTTCTTATTATTCATTTGTTGTCCACACTTTCTATTAGGATATTGACACTTTCAAATTCAAATGATTCTGTTTGGTTGTACACTTCAAGTTTGCATACAGTTTTTTTTTTTTTTTTGATTGGACACATTTTCCACGAAGCAGCAGATTTTTCCATTTTTTACAAAAACCCTTCAAAAGAAAGTATCGTCAGTGCGCCTTAAAATCTGGTGCACCTTATATATGAATTGTATTAGTCAGGTTGTAGGGAGCAGTAAAGCCACTCTACCGAGGCTGGAGCAGTATTAGCATTAGCCGCTAACCGCAACGCTAGCTCTTTCGCTGCTCAAAGGCGAGTATATCGGACTGTTGTCTGTATGCTTACTGTGTTAAAACAAGCTACGTGGGACGAAACGCTAGCTGATAGTGTCCTGGGTTACTTAAACACACAGAGTTCCACAGTGTAGCGCTGCCGGATGCATTTACTAGTGCTAAGTGCTGCTAACCACAGTTAGTGCTGCTGCTAACCACACTAATATATTTGGAAATCTAAGCTTACTGTAAATAAAAGGAAGTGCTTTACTCACCCAAATAAACTGTGCAGATTAACCTCCAGTGCTCATTTGGAAATATATTTTTAAGAATTACAGTGTTTTTTACTTAGAATTCCCCAGCTGAATTTGATAGGAAACATGGCGACACCCTTGTTCTTTACTATTGTCTCTTAAATTGCATCTTATGTATGAAAATAGAGCAGAAACAATCATTGATTGTTCGCCTTATACGGTGCCCTTATTTGGTATACAAATACACCATAGCAACCACTTGGCAACACCTGAGAAACCATAAAAGACACCAACACCTGCAACCACCTGTAATATTATACCATAGCAACTACCCAGTAGTCACGTAGCAACACTGTAGCAACCACAAAAAAAAATATGGCAGTCACCTTGCCACACTGTAAGACCAATTTGGCACCCATATAGCAACACCATAGCAACCACTTTGCATACCACAACATCCACTTACTCTAGAAACTTAATCGCAACCACTATTTTCTTCTTTTTTAAGTTACATCCTAAGTTCAAGCATGGGCTAGAGCAGTATGAACCCAAGTACGTTACTCCAACAAAAGCAGGATAAACATTTTTATTAATATCCTTGATTTCAGAAGAAACATTGAATGAGTACATGTCTAAATACTTTTGTCTATATAGTGTATGTATTTTACAGTGTATATGAGTACATGTCCTGACTTGTTTAAAAGTGTGTGTGTCTGAGTGTGTGCACACTCTTACCACACTGGGCCCAGCAACAGGCCCATTAGTCTCAGTCCCACCATGTTCCCTCAATAATGCAGCAGTGTATAATCCTGTACTGTGTCCTGATTGGTGCTGTCACGTACAACAAAAACCACTAAAAAGAGCTGAAGAACTGAGTCCTCTACAGCCTAACCCTTCATAACAAGTTTGATTATTACACCTACATTGAAGTAACATACAGGGGGTTGGACAATGAAACTGAAACACCTGTCATTTTAGTGTGGGAGGTTTCATGGCTAAATTGGAGCAGCCTGGTGGCCAATCTTCATTAATTGCACATTGCACCAGTAAAAGCAGAGAGTGAAGGTTAAATTAGCAGGGTAAGAGCAAAGTTAAAATATTGCAATGCACACAACATTATGGGTGACATACCAGAGCTCAAAAGAGGACAAATTGTTGGTGCACGTCTTGCTGGCACATCTGTGACCAAGACAGCAAGTCTTTGTGATGTATCAAGAGCCACGGTATCCAGGGTAATGTCAGCGTACCACCAAAAAGGTCGAACCACATCCAACAGGATTAACTGTGGACACAAGAGGAAGCTGTCTGAAAGAGATGATCTGGTGCTAACCCAGATTGTATCCAAAAAAACATAAAACCACGGCTGCTCAAATCACGGCAGAATTCAATGTGCACCTCAACTCTCCTGTTTCCACCAGAACTGTCCGTCCAGACCATAAATTATTGTGGTCTAAAACCAAGTGTTTCAGTTTATATTGTCCAACCCCTTGTTACTATACTTAACAAATGCAGTATTAATCATTTTATTGAGCTTAACATAACATAATTTTGAGTGACCACAGGTATGGTCGAGCAGACAAGACACACATAATGGTCAAAAATGGTCATGAAGTGTTACCCCAAATCCCACACCTGTGTAAGTTGTGAGGTGTTATCTTGTGAGTAGGGGTGAGCACTGGCCAGAGTGCTCAGGGCAAGGCAATGTGAATTATTAGAGTTGAAGCTTCGCCTGTAATGAAAGATGAATGTGACAGTCCTCTAACTACAGTCTTATGTGTGTACCAGAAGAATACCATAGCAGACATTACTTCCCACAGTGGACAGCGCAGTAGTGAATGGTAAGGATTGTGACCAGCGGTAGCTGGCTAAAATTGTCTGTAAACAAGCAAAAATTGTTGCCAGATATTACATCTACATTCAGTGCTGGAGGCCAGAAATGCACATCCAACAGGTCAGTGCAATGTTCTTTAGCTTCTATGGGACTTGGCAAAAATCATGGGACACGATACTAGTTTCATTCCTACGTCTACTGAACTATTGAAGATTGTGATGTTTTTTAGGAGGTGGGAAAGTGGGATTTTGGGCATGTATTCATACAGATTCATAGAGATTGCGATCAGTCCAGACCCTGTTTACACCTGGTCATGTTGTATCAAGATTATACCTGAATAAGGCAGAGACCAATAAAAATGCTAATATGAACTTACCCAAGATGCATTTAAATGCATACAAATCCCTTAATTTCATCTGAGATGTTATGGCAGTGTGAACACAAGATACATTCCACAAACAAAATTCCTCTCAGTACATTCAAAACACCAGTTTATTTCTGTTTTTAAATAAGGGATGATCTACAGTTACAGTAGATACAGGAATCACCAAGGGGAGTCATATTTTAATACAACAACAGCCTGCCTATGAGGAACACCTGAGGCAGAGTATGAGGAGACACGTGCTGATATAAAACAGATGGTTTATTTACAGAGTTTAAAGTACAATAATAAGCAAAGGCAGGCAGGGTAGCAAAAAACAGGGCAGCATGAACAAGAAACATACCAGTAATGTAGTGAGGGTCAGGCAGAAAGTCAAAACAAGAACCCAAACAATAACAAAAGGAATAGGCAAGAAGAATAGTCAAAGGACGGAAGGAGGTCAGCAACAGAAGGTAATAGTGTAAGTAGTCAGGAAGCAAGGATTAAAGAGCATAGAAAAAATGCGTTGTATCAGAGCTATCAAAATAGATGAATACTCAGCAACTAGAAAGAGGAACAAGGGACCTTATATACATGTGGAACACCTGAGAGTAATCAGCTAATTAGTAGGACGACCAGGTAGAGCGCGACAGTGTCGCATGCTCAGCAGTGTCACTGTAGTCCAGGGGCTGAGCATGCTGGGAGTTGCAGTCTTTGATAGTAGGAGGGAAGAGCAAGCAGACCGACAGCTTCAGGTGTGATACTTCCTCAGTTTCCTGCAATTGGTCTGAAATTCTGAACCATCTGGAAAAGTGCTTTCAAACTGCAGACCAAACTAACCATGGTTCAATAGATTCAACACCACTTCGTTTGGTCAGACCAATTTTTTTAGTTTTCGTTCTTTGATCTGGATTGTGGTTCGCAGCTTCTTTCACATCTGCTAATTTGGTTCGGAACAAACTTAAAAGCACCCTAATATAAAGAAGCAAACCTAAGACACCAAATATCTCTTGGCTGAATGGATGCGTATAAGGAAATGATGAATCATGCTCATGTCATTTTTCTCCAGACTTTTCCTTTAATATGCTAAAGATAGATTTGGGGAGGAATTTATTTCAGTCAGTCAGTTAGTTAGTCTGGAGCTGATAGGACTAAGTGCTGCTTGTGGCCAAATAATAAATGATGGATCAGACCACTCTGTCTCACATACTCACACACACACACACACACACACACACGCACGCACACACACGCGGCATGATTGGTGGTGGTGGCTAAACTCTAAGTGATGGATAAGAATGCTAATGCTCTGTGTCAGATGGGCAAAGCCTGACGAATCAGAGAGCTCTTCTGCTCTCGTGTGACTGGATTATGATGGCTTAGGATGCATGAGAGAATGGAGTCAGTCATAAAGAGACTGAGGGAGAGGGAGTGACAGAATGAGGGTAGGAGAGGAATCTCATGACCACTGTAGACTAATTGTATCTCTTGCAGATTTGTGCATGCGTGTTTAACATGATATGTGTTAAAACTAAAACTTTGCATTACTTATTATTGCTTTATACATCTACAACCAAGCAAATATACCCCTTTGTATGTGGGTGTGTGTGTGTGTGTGTATCTTTGTGTGTGAAGGCAATTGCTTCAGGGCTCCACAGTTCCCCTAACATTTCATCACTGAACTGTTTAACAATGCATCTCCATTACTCAGCACTGATACTGCACTTCAGTATTTTTAGCAGTTAGGGCTGTGTCCCAATTGTGTACTACATACTTTTACTATAAGGTCAGTTCTATATACTAGTCTGAATAGTGTGGGTTCGATAGGTTTGCTCATAAAATAAAATAAAACCGCATCAACCCATTTTGTACTAACAGTAAGTGATAAAGCATTGCTATGCCACATTCTCGAGCTACCGTCTGCACTGTAATTGCATCATTATCTATTTTCTTTTACTTCTAATTGTTTCAGATGTGAGAATCTTCTTCCTTTCCATATCACATTGCATTGTGGGATGATATTGTCCATTGTAACCACACCCAAAACTGACTAGTTCTTTATAGTTCTTTATACCGTATCGGTACTGCACTGTCCTGTCTTAAATTGTCTCGTCTTTTGTATTTATTGTATTTATTGTTATTTAGTGTTATTCCTGCACTCTATGTTGTCTATTGCTTGTTGTTCTATGTTGCACCATGTAATTTCACTACACTGTGTACATGTACTCAGATGTAATGACAATAAAAGCCTCTTGACTTGACTAGTGTATCTTGGACTTATTGTCTATCTATTATATATACTTCATACTGAAAAATTAAGTTATATAAGCTGTAAACAAGTACGATCCTGAAGCACCACAACACTGGTCAGGCATACCTGATTTAACTCATTCAGCTCATATATACCATGTATACCACTATTATATATATATATATATATATATATATATATATATATATATATATATATATATATATATATATATATATATATATATATGCATCAGGCAAAATTTAAAGGCAAAATATTAGTGATGTGCATTCTCACACAAACAAAAAACACACACAAGTCAGCACAATGGGTAGTATTGCTGATAATGTAATTATTGTGACAGATCTGTAACTGTATATCATTAGTAATTATGTAATTATTAGGTGAATAAAATAGAAAAATCCAGTATTTACTTTTGATTTACTGATAAAGAGAATCACTGAGATCAGCTTCACCAAGACAGAGGAATAAAGAGCTCTGTGCTTTCTGCTGAAATTCCTAAACAAGGAAGAGGAATCCCTCTGTGTATGCATGCATGTGTGTGTGTGTGTGTGTGTGTGTGTGTGTGTGTAGTCCCTTCAGCAGGCTGACAGCGGGCTGCAGAGAGCTTCTTTATGTTGACACTTCTCCTCTTTCAGCCTTCTGTGATCTGTCTGTCTCCCTCTTCTTACCTATAAACAATGAAACGTGTGTGTGTGTGTGTATGTATACGTGTGTTCAAAGTGTGTGTGTGTGTGTATGTGTTCAAAGTGTGTGACTGTGTGTATGTGTTCAAAGTGTGTGCTTATGTGTATTGTGTGTGCATGCTGCATAATGCATGTGAGAGTGTATGCCTGAGAATATTTATATCTATGCTTGTTGGTGTGTGTGTGTGTGTGTGTGTGTGTGTGTGAGTGTGTGTGTGTGTGTGTGTGTGTGCGTGTGTAATGGGGGCGTCGGGAACAGATGCCCCATCACTCTCTGCCCTCTCTCTCTTTCATTAGGGCTGACAAATCAGCTGTCAGTCAGGCAGCAGTCCAATTTACACATAATGACTCACGCATGAAAACTGATGGCAGGGCACACTTCTTCTCATCCCTCTCTCCCTCTCTTTATTTCTTTCTCTGTCTCTCTCTCTCTCTTCCCCTTTCTTCTCTTTCTCGCCACCTCTTACTCTAGAATTCCATAATTTGGTTTTACACATAATTCTTCACATTCTTCTCATATTAATTTATTTCTCACTCATTTCTCTCTCTCTCTATTTCTTTTTCTTTCTTTCAACCTTTCTTTTTCCCTGCATCAAATCTTACACATATTTCTCTTAACATTGTGTCTTTCTACTTCTCTTTCTCCCCCTTTAATCTCTCTAACCTTCTGCCTCTCTCTAGCTTGCTGTTCATTTCTCTAACATTCTCTCTATTTCTCATTGTCCCGTGTTTCACTACCACTCTCTTTCTCTCCATCCCTCTTTCATTTTCCCCTTTGTCTCTGTGCCTGTCTCTCTCTTTTCTTTCTCTGTACTTGACTTTCACTCTCTAACTCTCTCTTTAACATGTTCTCTCTTGCTGCATCATTTCAACCAACTACTTCCCACTCTCTCTACCTCTTTTTCTCTCTCTAATGCTCTCCCTCTTCACTTCTCTCCCTCACTCTTTCTTTATCTTTCCACCTCTCTGCCTCACCATTCCTTTATCTCTCCACCTCTTTATCACTCTCTCTACTGCACTTTCTCTCTCTTTTTTACATCTCTCCACCTCTCTAATCACTTTATCTGTACCCCTTTCTCTCTCTATCTCTCCTTTTTCTCCCTACCTTTCTTTCTCTACACCCCTTTCTCTTTTTACCTGTCTTTCTCACTCTGCCTCCCTCTCTCTCTAAACATTTTTTTTCCTTCCTTTCTACCTCTCTCTACCTCCCTATCACTCTCTTTCTCTTTTTCTCCCTCTCTCAACCTATTTTTTTTTCTGTCTACATATCTCTCAACCTATTTATTTTTTCTGTCTACATATCTCCCTTTCTATCTCCACCTCCCTTTTTCTCAATCTCTTTCTTCTCTCTTTCTTTCTCTCTCTACATCTTTTTGTGTCTCCCTTTCTTACCTCGCTTTCTCTCTCTACCTCAATTTCTCTGCCTCTTCTGTATACCTCCATTTCTATCTCTATGTCTTTACCCTTATCTCTCTTTCTCACTCCCTCTATTTCTCTGCCAGTCTATCTCTTTCTTCATTTCTTTCTTGTATTCTCTCTACCTACATTTCTGTCTGTATCTCTTTCATTCTCACACATTCTCTTTTACTCTCTCATTTTCTCTCGTTTTACACACAATACCTCTCTTTCTACCTTTACATCTATTACTGTTGTAACACTCTTGCTTGAGCTTAATCTCTTTTTCTGTTTCCCATCCTCTTATCGCTCTCTCTCTCTCTTTCTCTCTCACTTTCACTCTTCTGTCTATAACATGGTTTTACACACAATCCCTCACATACCTCAAACTTCTCTATGTCTTGCTCTTTTCACTCTTTCCACTCTGTATCTAACTCTCTGTCCCTCACACTCTCTCTCTCTCTTTCTTTCTGTAACTCTCTCTACGGTTTCTCACTCACTATCTGTCTTGCTTGCTCTCCCCCTCCTCTCTCTCTCTCTCTCTCTCTCTCTCTCTCTCTCTCTCTCTCACAGTAGAAGGCTCACTGTGTGCTCCTCCTCTCTGCTCAGCCGTGCAGTCAGTCAGCAGTGGGACGCTGTGATAGAGGGAAGGAGGAAAAGAGGATAAAAGAGAGACAGAGCGAGTGAACAGAAGAGGAGGAGGTGGAGGAGTGGGGGGACTCTCCCCTCGTTGCTGAGGATGAAGGGATGACACATTTGGCAGGCTTGTTTGTGGGACTGTTGGTTGTGAGTGTGGCTGTGTCCGTGCTGCTCGGAGCTCGGATCGGTCAGTGACAGCCCCGCAGTGCTGATGAGCTCTCTGACCTCCGCCTGTCCGCAACTTCAATGACTTCTCTGACCCGCGGACCCCCGGTTGGAGTGCTTTTCTGGAGCAGCAGGAATTGCCCCCCACTCATCTTACTGTTGGTTTTCCTGTCTGAGACCACCTGACCTGACTTCAGCATCCTTCACTACAGCATGTTCGGACTAAAGGCTCCACTCTACTACCTGTCCGGTACGACTGCTTTAGCTCTGGCTTTTGGGGAGGTCTGTGTATGTGTGTGTGTGTGTGTGTGTGTGTGTGTGTGTGTGTGTGTGTGTGTGTGTGTGTGTGTGTGTGTGTGTGTTTGTGTGTGTGTGTAGTGGAGCAGGGGGGTGTGGAGTAGGAGGGATGAAAGGCTGGAAGGTTAATTCAGTCAGAGCTGTTGTGATTCGGGAGGTTAAGAGGAGGGCAGGGAGAGCGAGAGAGAGAGAGAGGGAGAGACTGAGAAAGAGAGAGGAAAAGAGAGAGAGACACAGTCACAGAATCAAAAAAATAAGAGAGGGAGTTACAGATTGAGACAAATAGAACATTCCAAACTAGAGAGGTAAAAAGACAGAAAGACAGAAAAGACAGGGAACAAAAAAGAAAGAAACAGAGACAGAGATAACGAAATAGATAGAAAGTGACAGAGAGAATTCAAGAAAGAGCCCCAGAGAGAAAGAATGTGAGACTGATGAACAGAAAGCAAATGTGTTAAAGAGAATAAGAGAAAGAGAAACAGTGAGAGTGAGAGAATGAGAAAGAGATAGAGATACAAATTGAGACAAAAAAATGAAAACATAGGTGGAGACATAAAGATGAGAGAGACACATAAAAACATGATGATACAGAGAATGAGAGAGAAAAACACACAGAGAAACAGACTGATAGAGAGAATGAGAGAGAGAAACAGACAGATAGAGAAAATGAGAGAGAAACAAACAGAGAAACAGACTGATACAGAGAACGAGAGAGAAAAACACAGAGAAACAGACTGATACAGAGAACGAGAGTGAGAAACAGAAAAACAAAAAGATAGAGTAAAAGAGACAGAAAAACAGAGAGAAATGGAGAGAGTGTGAATAAAACAAACAGAAGAGAGACAGAAAAGGAAAGACAATGAGAGACAGAGAAATAATAACAGAGAGAGAGAAGGGGTAAGAGAGAGAAACACAAGGAGACAAACTGAGATGAGAAGAGAGTGAAGGAGAGAATGTCAAAAAGAGGATAACAGAAAAAGAGAGAGACTGAAAGAGAAAGACACTGAAATAGAAAGTGAGTGACAGAGAGAGTGTAAAGCCCTTTATTTAGGCCTCATGTACTACTAAATTTGAAAAAGAAAGAAAAGAAATAAAAACAACAGTCATGTTAATTCAGCATGTTAATATTAATTATCCAACGTAAAAAATACAAACTATACTATAATACTTTTTATACTTGATTCTATTAAGCTTTAAAACAATTTTAACATGTCTATGTCCTTCCCTTCAGACACTGTTCTGAAACAAAGCCAAGTCGCCAGCTTTATCATGCTGAGTCCCGGGGTTCTTGCATCCAAGGCAAAGTAGAATGTGGGTAAACAAACATCTCAACTCTCTGAGAACTGAGAACCCAGGAGCTCAGAGAGCGGAACCAACCTGGAGCAATCAGAGAACACATGAAAAACAGTGTCAGGGTTCCTCCAGAAGAGAAGTGCTGAAACAGCCGGCTTAAACTCGGCTACAGGATCATTGGTGGGTTTCACAGTGTAAGATCCGTGAAGGCTAAAGGCCCTGAGGAAGAGGAAGAGGTTATTTCAGAGTCTCAGAGAAGTCAGAATTTAAACAGATCTAGTTCAGAGCCTCTTTTTGCCCACAGTTGAGAAAGGGCAGCCTCTGCAGCTCCCTGAAGGAGAAAAGTTGCTCCTTTTTACTGTTTTTAGAATTCAAAGTGATGTTGGATAACTTTGCTGTGGGGAAAAAAGGACTCCTGAGTCAGTCCAGCAGCCATAACTAACATTAAGGATGAGGGACTTTATTACCCCTTTTAACAGGTATTATAATCGCAAGGTAGACTTTTTAATTTTTAACTTTTTTTTTATTTTATTTAAATGTTTTTCCCATGTTCTTCCCAATTTACAAAGCCAATTACCCAATCCACTCATTAGGACTCCTCATATCGCTAGTGATGCCCCAACACCAGGAGGGTGAAGACTAGCACATGAGTCCTTCAATACATGTGAAGTCAGCCACCACCTCATTTTGAAATGCTGATGCTGATGCAAAAATGCAGAGTAGCATCACAGTGCACTCGGAGGAAAGTGCAGCGACTCTGATACATCAGAGCAGCGGTTCTGATACATCAGCTCATAGACGCCCTGTGCTGATCGACATCACCCTTTGGAGTGATGTGGGGAGGGAGTGCCATCTACTCACCCAGAGAGAGCAAAGCCAATCGTGCTCTCTCACAGATCCGGTAGCTAATGGCAAGCTACATGAGCAGGATTCGAACCCGTGATCTCCTGAAGGTAGACTTGGTCATACAAACTTGGCAAAACCCATTTTATTCTTCTCATTGAATACAGTGTGTTATTAGATCCTATGGGTGGCAAGACTGTAAAAAAGGATATCTCCTTGAACTCTGAGGGAAAACAGCATGTTTTGGACTGAACTGATGTATGCTACTCTAAAAGCATTTGGTTTAAAGCAGGTTTGAGCAGGTTTGAAGCCTTACTTAAAAACATTGCAGTGCCACCTGAGGCCCTAAAGATCACCAGCATCCAGTATTGACCGTCAGTGTTCTCCCTTGTGCACATGGATTTCTCCAGGATCTCTGAGTCTTTTCATGATTTTATGTATTGTAAATGGTGGGATATTGGAAATCTTCACAATTTTACATTGACAAACATTTTTCTGAAATTGTTCTACATTTTTTTTATTTGTTTTGTAAATAAGTGAACCTCTGGTTCTTAGAAATGTTTTTTTTTGTAACCAGTCTTGTGAGATCTTTATTGACTAAATGGAAAAGTAGTGTATAAATATTTTTCCAAGTCATTTGAGCATTTCTATTGATCCAATAATCATTCGTTTTTGACAAAATATAAAGAACAAAATCATAAGAACAGATTCACATCGTGCAACAAAAAATGATCTAGTTTGAGCAGCTTGAAAAATTAGATGTACAGATGTTTCTCCTCATTTTTATTCAATTACGAGAGAGAGAGAGAGAGAAAGAGAGAGAAAGAGGTGGAGTAAATGTTTGTGTATGTTTGTGGTGGTAGTGTGTGTAGCGCTGCTGTTGTTCTGGGAGTGTTTAACTTGCTGTTTTTGCTGTAATTGAAACAGAAGCTGGATCTCTCCTCTCTCCTCTCTTTAGTGTCACTCATTAGTTGGGAGAAGCCTGTGTGTGTTTTATTTAAGAGCTGGAGGGAAGTGTTAGGTTAACAGCAGCAGTGCTACACACACACACACACCTCACACTTCAGCAGTGGTGTGGGAGAAAAGATGATAATGCGTTTCCTTTGAAACATATGCGTTATCTCTACTTTTGCTGTGGACTTCAGCGTTATTTAACTGTATATCTAGTTGGGCTCAAAGCATAAAAACAGAGCTGTTTGTGCCATTATTACATTACATTACATTACATTACATTTGGCAGACGCTTTTGTCCAAAGCGACTTACAATATATAGAGATTTCAGTTAATAGTCTGCATTCACAGTGCTGTAGTTTAAAGTATTTTTATATGCAATAGTTTTTTACTCTTGGTACGTTTGGTCAAGTGTGAAAGCTGCTTTTAAGCCTGAGAGCAGTACAAAAAGTACCGATCCTGGGTTTTCCTAAAATTAGGGGTCTGGGATTGATCCTCAATTTGGAAAAGGTTCTTGTGTATAAAAAAAAAAACGGTCCCACTTTAAAATAAGACTACCTTTATAAAGGGTTTATAAATGGTTTACAATTAGTTTATTAATGGTTACTAATTAGGTTGTAAATGTCTTAAAAATGACACATACATAGAAAGGGCAACAATATAGATCACTGTGGGTTCACTATTTGTCAAACATCAAGTCATTGTTGCCCTTTCTACGTCTGTGTTATAACTGATTATTAATGATTTTCAAGGCATTTACAACCTAATTAGTAACCATTAATAAACATATTGTAAACCATTTATAAACCCTTTATAGGTTAAGGTAGTCTTATTTTAAAGTGGTACCAAAAAAACAAACCAGCAATTATGGGCTTACTTATTCAGGACAAGTGTGAAAATGAGAGCTCAGTTTTTCATGCTCTCTTTGGGTGGGTAGATGGTGATACAGAGGGTGGGGCTAAATGCCACATTTCCAGGTAAACTTGCTAATCTGTAACATTCTGCATTGTCTCTTATAATGAACTGTACATTACTTTCTTTGTTTTAAATGTCAAATTTCACAATCTGTAAGTGTGCAAAAGGTGTCGTCAGTGTCCTGTGCCAGCTCTGCTGTGCCAGCTCTGCTGTTCTCTTATACTCACTGTACTGGGCAGTACAGTCATGTACTCTAGAGAGGGGTATCCAGTGGTAATCAGTTAGTGGTGTTAGAGCTTCGTTTGTCTAACACGTTACTTGTACAAATTGTTCCGATTTGCAGATCAGAGACGTGGTAAAAAAAAATTTTGTAAAGATTGTAAAAAACTGTGTGCCAGACTGAACATGGGACAGATTTCAACACTGACTTTCTGCAACCGTGTGGTTCAACAAGAAACTGCAGGTTCCTGTGACAAAATTGCTCAATGCTCTCACTAATCGCTATCACTAATGCTCTTTTTGTTTATAGCAATAACCAGTATAAGTAATACTTTTTTACATACAGCTCTGGAAAAAAATAGAAGACCACTTAAAACTGATGAGTTTCTTTGATTTTACTAAATTGAAATCCTCTGGAATATAATCAAGAGGAAGATGGATGATCACAAGCCATCAAACCAAGCTGAACTGCTTGAATTTTTGCACCAGGAGTGGCATAAAGTTATCCAAAAGCAGTGTGTAAGACTGGTGGAGGAAAATATGCCAAGATGCATGAAAACTGTAATTAAAAAGCAGGGTTATTCCACCAAATATTGATTTCTGAACTCCTGAAAACGTTATGAATATAAATTTGTTTTATTTGTATTGTTCGAGATTTGAAAGCTCTGCATCTTGTTTGCTATTTCAGCCATTTCTCATTTTTTGCTAATAAATGCTCTAAATGACACTATTTTTATTTGGAATTTGGGAGACATGTTGTCTGTAGTTTATAGAATAAAACAACAATGTTAATTTTAGCTGTATATACACTAAAATTTTCTACATATAGTGTAGAAGATGATAATTTTCTTTTTAATGTTGAAAAGGGATATTTTTGTTCTAGTTTATTTTTCACATCTATGTGTTTATAATATTAATTAATAATAATAATTACATTAGCCTCTCTGATCCTAATCTTTACTGCTAATATATTTAAATAAACATCAACACCCAGCAACCCCCCAGCCCTGACCCCTGACCGCTCTGACACAGGGGTCAGCTCAAGGTCAGGGGTGAGGAAGTAGAGCAGACAGAGAAAGAGAGAAACAACACAGGAAATAAGAGAGATGTATACGTTTTTTTTGATGCTGTCTCTTTTTTACTCTCTCCTTCCTTCTTTCTTTCTCTTTATATACTTTATATACTGTCTCTGCACTTCACTTTAACTTTTCTCCCTCCCTTCATTTCAGTTTTTTCATGTCTCCCTCTCTGTTCATCTCTCCCCTCCCCTCATTCTCTCTCTTTCTCTGCATTCTTCTTCTACTTCTATCTTTTCTTTCTTTCTTTTCTTTTTTCTCTGTCTCTCTCTCTCCTGCTCTTCCACCCACCCCTCTCTCTCTCTCCTGCTCTATCTCAGTGAGCTTTATTTTTATATTAATATATAAACATAACAACAACAAAAACTACAGCAAATATTACAATGGCCAAATAAATATGTACTATAATAATAAAGTTATAACTATAGTAATAAATAATAATGTTAGTAATAAATATCTATTAGGTTAAAAAGTAGAACAGTGAGATATACTGTGTAATTTGTACAAGCAGTTTGTGAGTAATAGTAGGTGTCAGTGAGGTCTGACCCCACCATTTCTCTCTCTCTCTCTCTCTCTCTCTGTGTCTCTGCATCTGTGTGTGTGTGTGTGTGTGTGTGCGCTCATGTGTGTGTGTGTGTCCAGCCCTGTCAGTCCAGACCTCATCAGCATTATTAATAAACTAGGCAGGGACTGCCACACATCACCATCTGTGCCTGAGTAGCCGCTGCCACACACACACACACACACACACACACCAACAGCAGAGATCACAGTAACACAGTAACTGCTCCGTCTGTGTGCAAGCATTAACGTTTGTTGTTGCTCTGACTAAATAAGAAAACACAGTTTTTTCCTCAAATATGTGTGTGTGAGACACAGACCGTGTGTGTGTGTGTGTGTGTGTGTGTGTGTATGCATGCATGTGTGTGTGTGTGTATACCCCATACCCCCCCCCCCCCGCTCCACTCTTCCTCTCAGTGGGTAGTCTGCCATCCCCAGTCTCTCCATTCTCTTCTCTCTCTCACTCTCTCATTCACACACAGACCCCCCCCCCCACCTCCCCCTGTCCCCCCGGCTCCTCGCCACCGTTGCTACAGCGACCATGTCAGACACACGCTAGTCCCTCAATGATTACTTGAGGGGGGATAAGAAGGAACGTTCAAAACAGAAAAGGAGAAAAAAAAACAGATAGCATGGAAGAAGAAAGAGGGGGAAGAAACTGTGTCTGACACAAGCAGCTAATTATACCCCCTCCGACAGGAGGAGAGGATGGAGTGATGAAAGAGGGAAGAGTGAAGAAATGGATGGAGAGAGAGAGAGAGAGAGTTAATGGTGGGAGGCAGGATGCTGAGTGTGAAGAGGAAGGAGGATGTAATAGATTTATAGGAAGGCTAATGAGTGAACTGTAGGTAATAGAGTACAGTAGTAGGCTGTAGTATAGTGTAGTAAATCTGTGTGAATACTGTAATAAAGACATCATTCACACTGAGACTGAGCTGCTACTGATGATGATGTGACTTTTATACATGATACTAATATTCCAATGTTAGTATTATTAGAGCAGAATGTTCTAGAATATTGTGCATGGGAAGAACTGTCTAGAGCTAAGCAAAGCTTTCTAGATTAATGTGATTTGAAGAAAACATTTTAGAAATGTTCAAATGAAAAACATTATTAACCAATATAAGTCAATGTGGGAAAAGACTGGAGAATGAACATGACTGGAGGAAATCATTCTAGAACAGTGTAAAAACAGAAGTTGATTGAATAATATGAACAGAGGAACAGTTTCAGTGGAGCAGAGTTTTCTAAAACATTGTGAATTAGAAAATACATACAATAATGATGCAAAAGAAATTACAATATTCTAGAATTTTGCTAAAGACAAACATTACAGACTTTATTGCTAAAGAAAAACATTCCAAAAAATTGCAAAAGGAAAACTTTCTAGATTTTTTTATAAAAATGAAAACAGGACTATTTTCCAGAATTTTGCTAAGAGAAAACATTCCAGAATTTTGCAAAAGGAAAACTTTCCAGAATTTCGCAAAAGAAACAAACATTCTAGAATGTTGCTAATGGAAAACATTTCTAAATTTCACTAAAGGAAAACATTCCAGAATTTCGCTAAAGGAAATTTTTCTAGAATTTTCTATAAGAAAATATTTCAGAATTTTTACTAAAGGAAAACATTTTAGAATTTCGCAAAAGGAAAATATTCCAGAATTTTGCTTAAGGAAAATATTCCAGAATTTCACTAAAGGAAAACATTCCAGAATTTCACTAAAGGAAAACATTTTAGAATTTCACTAAAGGAAAACAGTTCAGAATTTCACTAAAGGAAAACATTTTAGAATTTCACTAAAGGAAAACATTTTAGAATTTCACTAAAGGAAAACAGTTCAGAATTTCACTAAAGGAAAACATTTTAGAATTTCACTAAAGGAAAACATTTCAGAATTTTGCTAAGGGAAAATATTTCAGATTTTTAGTTTTTTTACAAATTCTACAACATTGTCTATGGGCTATAATTTTAGAAAATAGTGTAAATAAAAATAAAAACATTCTAGGAAACAAATGGAGGAAAATGTGGCAGAACTGTGAGAAATTGAAAAAGAACATTCTACAGTGCCCCAGCAGTCACTCACTGGTTTGACACACTAACCCAGCGTTAATGTATGTTGGTGTTTGTTGTAGAATTGGGGTTAAGCCTACTTAGGCCTTAACTCTGTATTTGTGGTATTTTACAGAAGACAGCTATTGTTAGACGTGTGAGAGTGAATTATAGGGTAAGAGTAGTTTATTTTCGTGTGTGTGTGTGTGTGTGTGTGTGCTGAGGAGGTGTTTTGGGAAGTGTGTTTACAGGGGTCCAGAGCTCTTACAGTTTTCCCCCGTTGCTTCCTGCTGCAGCTCCTCATGCTGTAAACGGCCCTCCTCGTGCAGGTGCATCAGGGAGCCCATGCATTGAGCTGAAAGGCCCTGAATACCAAAAGCAACAGCTGTGCTCCTAACTGCTGCACCAGAGGCCTCAGCCACAATGCCATCACACACTGCTAACAAGTGTGTGTTGTTGCTGAGAGAGACAGACAATAGCAGCGATGTGTTTAACCAAGTGTGAGACTGCAGCAGCAGCACTGCTGAGGTTTGGCTTTTAGAGGACTCTAAATATGGCCTGGAGGACCCAAACCAGCTTACTGATCTGAGCCAAAACCTGTAAAAAAATACGAACACACACATATGCATAAATACACACATGCACACACACACACACACACTGTGGGCTTGAGCTTGCAGCCTGCGATGGGGACCGTTAGAGCAATGGCCTCTTTTTTCACATAGACAGGTGTGTAAGAGTGTGTGTGTGTGTGTGTGTGTGGTTAGGCACTGTGCCAGTAGGTTTAATTGCACACAAACTCTAGGGGCACCATTAAAAGTCTGATAAAGATCTTTTTTTTGTCTTTTTTCCACACCCTTAACCCACACACACAAACACACACACACATAAAGGCCTTCTCTCTTTTAATTCAGTAATTCAGAAGTCTTGCTTTCTTACTCTTACAACCTGAAAATGAATTCTTTTCCCCAATTCAGAAACATTTACCATATTTTACGGACTATAAGTCGCACTGTATTATACTGCACACTATCAATGAACGTCTGTTTTCTGTTTTATTTACATGCATAAGGTGCACCGGATTATAAGGCGCGTTTTAAGCGTAATAGTAAGAACAAGGACAAGGGTGTCGCCATGTTTTCCTTCTAATGAGGAAGCTGGGAGAAGCACTTAAGTAAACAAAACTGTAATTGTTTAAAAATATATTTTCTTTTAAAGTCAAACAAGCACTAGATGTTAATCTACACAGATTTATCTCCTGATAACAGTTTATTTGGGTGAGTAAAGTGATTCTATTTATTTACTTTAAGCTTAAATGTCCAATATTTTCAACAGCGCAGTTAGCAGCAGCACTAGCCCCGGTTAGCAGCGCTTAGCACTAGCAAATGCCACCTGACAGAGCTACACTGAGGAACCCTAAGTGTTCTGGTAAGCCAGGGCGCTATCAGCTAGGGGTTTGTTCCATGTAGCTTGTTTTAACAGGGTAATCACGCAGACTACAGTCCAATATACTCAACTCTGAAAAACAAAAAAGCTAGCATTGTGGATATCGGCTAATGCTAATACTGCTCCAGCCTTGGTGCTGGACAAACTTCATTAAAACTCCTTTATAATGCTGCACTTTACTGCTCCTTACAAACTATTAAAGGATTTTAGGTGCACCTTATAGTGCAAAAAATACGATACTTTGATTTCGTATTTTATCTCAGACAGTTTAAAGTGGACATAATTCATGTCATTCATGATTTGCATATTTCTCCATCTAAAGCAAATGAGAATGTAAAGACTATGAACATTTTTGCAGAAAGAAAGGGGCAAGATAGCACCTGAGACACTTCATCACTTGGTATCATTGATATCAAAATATATTTTAATTGTTAAGTGAGAAGGAATGCATACACAACAAAGTGCAAATTTCTTTGCTTTTTCAATTTTTATAATTTAAAACCATCACTTCAGGTGTATCATAAAGATATTTTATGTTTATGTTTTTCCAATACGCACACCTGACCCAAATTTGACACCCTCGATTAAGATTACAGGACAACAAGAACATGAATAAAAGAGGCTAACTAGACTTTTGGTGACATAACTAGAAAGGTCCCAACACTTGCAACTGTGGTGAAAAACTTGTAATGGAAATCAAATTCAATACTTGAATTGAAGTATGTGCAAATCTGACATTTTAAGCGAACTTAATATTTTTCGACATTTTCGTGGTGCTGTTCAGAGCATTCAGTTGCTTGACCACAGTGACCTGAGGTATGTTTGGAGGAGTAAAGATAAGGCAATCAACCTCAAGGACACCCAAACAACTGTTAACTCGGTGGTGGAGTGGCATCATGCTCTGGGACTGTTTCACTGCCCATGAAACCAGTACGTTGCACAAAGTAAATGGAAAAATGAAGAAAGAAAGAGGAGTACCTCAGAATTTTTCAGCACGACCTCAAACCGTCGGCTAGACTATGTGTCCATAGTTCTCTGTTCCTTATAAGACCATGTTTTCATGTCTGCGGCCTGTTTGTTCTTCTCTTTCTTCTCGACACCCTCTGAACCCTACCTCTGCACCCTAAACACACAGCAGCATTATAATCAATCACGCTGTCTGTGAATAAAGGCCAGGGCAGTGCAGCGTTTCTGTCCACCTACACGCCATACAGCCTGCCAGCCTCCACGGCAGCTCCCAGTGTTAGTCTGGACTGGACTCATTGTGGATGATCTTCAGGGATGCTCTGTTTTGCACAGCAACAAACCAAAACAGCCGAGAAAAACGGAATACATGCGATTTCCTTTCAAATGTAACAGAACAGACTTAACACAACATGGAAAGAAAAGATACAATGAGCCTCGGGAGCTTTTTTTTTAAATCTCAGGGCCAGAAAACAAATAAAAAGCATATTTAATTTGTTTGAGTCATCTGTGTAACTAATAAGCTGGTAATTATATTGTATTCTCCACCAGCCTGCTTTTTTCCTTCCTTTCTCTCCGTGCCACATTTACTCTTATTTGCAGCAAACAAATCGCTTTGATGCGTCGAGTAATTAAAGAAGCTTGTGTGTGTGCGTGCGTGTGTGTGTGTGTGTGGTGGAGAAGACCTGTGGGTATTCAGCAGCGGGGAGTGTAAAAAAAGCCCACTATATCTAGTGTGTGTTAGATTCTCCTCCACGCTGTGTTATCTCTCACCTCGGCTGTCTGTCTAATAAAAGTTTTTTTGTGGTTTATGATTTCCGTGCAGTGTTTGCTGTTCCGTTTCAGTGCTGCCACTGCTCTGTTCTCTGGAGTCTCAGCCACAGTGCTCTTCAGTCCGACAAAATTTGCATAATCCGCCAAATTGTCTTGGTTTTGATGGCCAACGCTTCTGCGGTAGTAAATCACAATTAGTAAAATCATACGAGAGGCCGAGCCCAAATAATGGAAAACTGGATTTCCCTCACTTTTATAAAGGAAGTGTATTTTTCTATAGCAAATTTAGCTTACAATAAGGTAAGATAGACTGACTGCAATAGAAAGAGTACCAGCCCTGCCATTGCCATTTTAAGGTGGATGCTGCTACTGCGCTGTGTAACTTTGGTGGAGTGTGGAAGATAGCTTTACGATAGCTGTAAAATCTAGATACACAAATTGTTTCTGCATTTTGGCCTCTCAGCCAGACATAAGTGCTGTTTTTGGTAAAAACAGAGCTCTTTGAAAGGTTTCTGGATGAATCTCAAACATCTCCTTACTCCCTATACAGTAAACTACTCTACATCATAAGTCATAAACTTATGATAGCACTACATTTTTATAAATAAATGTAAATACTGTTCTATTACAAAATTTTGCTGTCTAATGAAAAAAAAGTCATCTCCAATTTTTTGTTTTTTCAGTTTACTGCATAATTTGAATGCACAAACTGTACTGTACACTGTGTGAAAGTGCTGTTTTGGAGATGGACAGTGTGTTTCACTGGACAGCTACAAAATACATAATGCTCTATTTAGATTTAGAATTATATCATAATTTCATGACTTCTATACTACATTACAGAGGGAGTAGTGTGTAATCAGCAATCTCAATTAAATGTCTGTTCTTTTTTCTTCATTTTTCCTGTTGTGTGTCTGTATGAGGTACTACCTCAGGGCTAGCATGCTTGTGCAAGTGGTTTTTCCGCTTTGTATATGGAGAAAATGGGAAAATAGAGGAAAAGAAATTAGGATGTGTGGACGGGGCCTAAGTTACAAGATTTGAAATTAGGTTACAGACCCTTTAAGGAAAAAAACGAAAATTGGCTCAGCTTTCTGAGAATCTTTTTCTTTTTTGATGCTTGACACTCTATCTTCCCTTTTCACTTTGTGTGTTTGTGTGCTCTGTGGGGGAAGTTTTACAGCCCTTGTTAATGTTTGATATCAGATACAGAAACACATTTATTACTGTGGTTCCTTGTTGATTTCATCCTACAAGTGTGTGTGTGTGTGTGTGTGAGAAAGAGAGCGAGAGCGTGAGAGATAAAAACAGAGCGATAGAGAGAGAGTGAAAGATCTCAGCTGCAGCTGGCTCAGGTGTTTTTTCTTGTTGAATTGGATTAAAGGACAGGTACTTTTTTTTCTTAGACATTAGAGAGAATGGCACATTTAAAACACACACACACACACACACACAGCTCTGAAAAAAACTTTTAAATTATGAGTTTCTTTGATTTTACCAAATTGAAAACCTCTGGAATATAATCAAGAGGAAAATGAATGATAATTTTCTTGATCATTTTTTTTGAATGATCACTTGATCAAACCAAGTGCTTGAACTGCTTGAAGTTTTGCATCAGGAGTAAAGGCATAAAGTTATCCAAAAGCAGTGTGTGAGACTGGTGGTGGAGAACACGACAAGATGCATGAAAACTGTGATTAGAAACAGGGTAATTCCACCAAATATTGATTTATCAACTCTTAAAACATTATGAATATGAACTTGTTTTCTTTTCTTTGCATTATTTGAAGTCTGAAAGCTCTCCATCTTTTTTCTTATTTCAGCAATTTCTCTCTTTTTTTGCAAATAAATGCTCTAAATGACAATATTTTTGGGGGGAATTTGGGAAAGATTTTGTCCGTAGGTTATAGAATAAAACAACAATGCTCATGTAACTCGAACATATACCTATAAATAGCAAAATCAGGGAAACTGATTCAGAAACTGAAGTGGTCGCTAATTTTTTTTCCAGAGCTCTATATATATTTTTTTTTTACTCTGTATCTTTTGCTCTGTATTTTATGCTGTAAGAGTTGGGAGCTTGTGTTAAATAGCTCTCTAACAGGGCATACAGGGCTTAGTCCATATGTTACAGTTCCAGTTCACTAGTTGACAACACTCTTAGGCCCCATTCACCAACCTGGCAACCTGGCATTTTAGGTACATCTCCTGTGACTCCTTTTGATCAGATCACAAAATATCTGCTGGAGGAAAGATCTTAGCCCAAATCGAGTAGAGGCACCAGCCATATATTAGCTTGCTATTGTAGTGTGCTTAGCTAACTCTGTCAGTAGGTGGACGGAATGGTCTTGCAGTTATAGTGATGTGTTTAATGTCGGCGGTGCTTTGCTGTCGGGGCGCATTGAGTAGCTTCGGTGTTCACACTACAATTATTCATGTGCTCTCTGACCACCTCTGTCTGTGGTTTGAGTAATCGAAACACTGTACCAGGTTCATATCTGAACTTTGTGTTGGACACTTTTGATTGGATCAACCAGAATGCATGTTAACACCAGATCATTTATATGTGCTTCAAATGGTTGTTTAAACAATGGTATAAACATTTGTGATAATATATAAAATAATATGTTAAATGATCTTTTTTTTTTTGGTTTGTTTTTGTCATTAAACTTAAGATCCTGCTTTCATGAAAAGCTACAGCACCTTGTTTTTGCTATCTCCACCCCTCCCACCCTCCATCCCTCTCTCTCTCTCTCTCTTTCTTTAAACTGCACTCATCACATTCACCTGCTGTTACTGTTTATTCTAGCCTGCTTATTTTACACCCTCACATTCTGTGCTGTGTTTGTTGTGTGTGCGTGTGCGCATGTGTGTGTGTGCGTGTGTGTGTGAGTGTGTGTGTGTGTGCAGGTGTGTGTGTGGCGATGCCCTCACTTAATCCTCCATCTAATCACACTAATCCCCATTTACAACCCTGTCTGAGGCTCCGTGTCAGTGAGCAGAGTGTGTATGAAGTGGGGCAGCACCTGGGTGAAAACACACAGACACACACACACACACACACACACAGACACACACCCACATATATAAGGTATGTCTGTATCTATCTTTATATCCACTAACACTGCTCTCACTGGTGTGGGTGAGTGTGTGTGGGGGTGTGTGTGCTGCTGGGGGATGATACTGCTGTTCTGTTTTTGAGCTGCACTCTAATTGCAGCACCAACAAATGAATCTCCACAGCACAACTGTCTGTCTCTCTCTCTCTTTCTTTCTCTCTCTCTCTCACACACATTCACACACACTCTTCTCTCTCTATCTCTCTTTCTCTCTATCTTCAGCCTCCCTCTTCACTCTGTTCTCTCTCTCTCTTTTCTTATATCTTCAGCCCCCCTCTTCACTCTGTTTTCTCTCTCTCTCTCTCTCTCTCTCTCTCACTCTCTCTATCTCTCTTTCTTTTCCTTTTCTCTCGCCCCCCCCCTCGCTCTCTCTCGTCCATAATCCCTCAGTTTCCCGTGGGTTTCACAGCTGCAGGTGCTTCTGTTATCAGTTAGTGCTAACTGCCACACACACATACATAACACACACACACAGGCACACACACACCTCACATCCATTTGTGGGCACACATGCAGAAGACAAACACACACACACACACACACTTTCTTTGTAAGACCTCTGACGTGTGTATAAAGGTCTGTAGGGCAGATACTGGCATTTTCCCAGAGCTCAACTGTGTGGTATTGTCTGGTGCCACCACACACTTGACTTGGCACAGCCAGCTGAACACACACACACACACACATGCACACACACATCCAATTCAAACCCACAATGTGTATGTGCATTTGCATGTGTGTGTGTGTGTGTGTGAGAGAGAGAGAGAGAGAGAGAGAGGGAGAGAGAGAGAGAGAGAGAGAGGGAGAATGCTGTAAGCTGTAAACTCCCCCTCCCTCCTCTCGTTCTTCTTCTCTCTGCTCTTCTTTCTGCTGCTTCTCTGTGTGTGTGTCTCTCTCTCTCTCTCTCTCTCTCTCTCTCTCTCTCTGTCTGCCTGTGTGCTTTCATTAGCACAAAGGGGGGAGGGGTGGGGGCAGGGGGCTTAGTGCCTGTGGCTTCTGATGGAGAGTCTGATCAGGGAGGTGAAGAGGAGACATTTTTTGAACAGTGAAAAAAAAAGGAGGTGGGTGAGAGGGTGTGTGTGTGTTTGTACTATGGCAGAGGGAGGGGGAGAAAGAAAGAGAGGGGGAGAGGAATAGAGGGAATAGAGGGAGAGCACAAGATGGAGAGAAGCATAGAAAGAGAGAGAAATAGAGGCAGATACAGAGGGAGATGTTGAAGAGAAAAGAGAGATATAGACAGAGAGAGAGAGAAAGAACAATAAAGAGAGAGAGAGAAAGAGAGAGGATGAGTATGAGAGAAAACAAAATGAGCAGGAGAGACACTCAGAGAAAGACAGGCAGAGAGGGAGAGATAGAGGCAGGCATTGAGAGAGAGAAAAAAGAGAGAGAGAGAGAGAGAGAGAGAGAGAGAGAGTCAATCCAGGTGGGCTCACAGTTGGGGCATCTTTTCATTTATTCATCCTTTCTCTCATGTATTTTGAATGGCAGACTGTGTGTTTATAGAGGGGGGCTGTTTCCTGTCTCTGATAGCATGATAGCGTTTATTATCACATTAAATGCAGGAGGCTCTGAATCTTCACTGCCTTCTTCTTCTTCTTCTCTCGCTCAGATATTCAGAGGCCCAGTCTTTCCTATTCATGTCTTTCTGAAAGTGATGTTCCAGCTGCAGTACTGATTCATTTTCTCCTGGGCTTTATACATCATGTTTCATGACTAATATAGTATATTATACATACTTATACAACTTGGATTTAGAGTAAAATGAGCTAAATATTGTATGCTGCATGCTAAGCCCTGATTCCACAATTAGGAATCACTGATTGAATCACTTGTCTATAGGGATCTAATTTAGGAAAATATTATTTTTTAACTCCATTGACCTGTAACAGGGAGTCAGCACACCAGAAATTGCATTATGTACGTTTGGTAAAGCAAGCAGAACAACATTTATGAGAATACTGTAATGCTGGATATACCAAATCATATTTGTGAAAAATCCTGCAATATTACTCTACTAGGTCAGTCCACATGCTTCACATTGAGTGATGGTTTTGCATCTCTCAGCTTGTCCAGAAATGCATGTGTAAAATATGTCCTATAGGGCTGGCTCTAATATACACTTCACAACTAATGAGGGTGCAGAAATAGTGTCTAAACAGTAGCAAAAATGTTTGGAGTTAAAGTTCTTGTTTTGTTGACCAGGGTTACCTTCCCTATAGGTATTCAGTCAATACCTAAAAGATAAACAAGGAACATGTTGTTTTTTTCTCATTTGCCAGGGGAGAATAGCTTTTTGTTTCTTAATCCTGTATAAAATTGCCCTGCCCCATACAGTTCTTGAGAAAATGTATCCTGCAATAAGTCACACTTTGAAATAGCAAATAGTTACTTGCTCTTGTAGCCTACAACACTGTAACCAAGCAGTCAGCCACTGTATAAAATATAACTGAAAACCTAAGGAATGGTAGCATTGGTGGGCAAGCCTGCACACTGTTGTTAAGTGACGGTTGGGAAACACCCATTATGCAAATAAATGATGCCAGGATCTAATTGTAAAGATTTACTGTTTATATAATGTATATATATATTTGGGCTGAGAAGTGTAAAAAAATATATTTTTGTGTGTCTCAGCTCAAAATATGTGGTGAACTCTGCCCAAACAAAGGGAAAGCATTTTACTTGTTTGTTTTTGAACAGAAAGTACCCAAATTTAGGTAACATTTAATGGTGCCTGAAAAGTATTAAATAACAGTGTGAATTTTACCCTAAATTCTCCATTCAGGATCCTACTTAATTATTTAAATGTGTAAATATCACACAGTTAACTTGACATCCTTCCTCAGACAGTAAAAGACAGTTACTCCAACAAATGCAAATTTTAATAACAGGACAAAGAACTCTTTTTTTCAGTACCAACTTTTTAATAGAACCCACCACCGATTTTTAACCTTTAACTAAAATTCAGTTGATATATATGGTAATAAATGTGTGTATCAAGTGTTCCACACTGACTTTGGACGTGGACCAATAAGGACCAATCATATTTTGGGACCAGAACTATCTATTTTGTTATCTGATCTTTTGGAACAACAGAAAATACAAGCTAGGTACTGATTCAGTTTATCCAGTTGTCTAAAGCAGTGTGTGATCCCTCTTAATCCAGGGTGTAAAATTACCAGATTAACTCAATGCTGTAATCCACAGACAGTAGAAGATTGCGCTGTTGTGCTCCAGGCTTTCATCTATAGAGAAAAGTAAACAGAGCTAGTTAGTATTATAATAGGCAGAGATTATATTTGGAGTCATGTAGGGTGGGGTTTAATTGGTGCTTTTAAATGTAAGAGGTAGGAAGAGGTGTGATTGACAGCACTAGCCTGCAGTGTTTATCCTCTGGGTTTTGTATCCTGCTGTGCAATCATGTGAGTGATCCTCTGGCTTTGCCCCATGGGGAGGGCCTGGGCTGTTTGGTGGTGAAGTGGTAATGCTGGAGAAAGGGATTGTGTGTGTGTG
The DNA here is from genome assembly GCF_023375975.1 of Astyanax mexicanus. NCBI lineage: Eukaryota > Metazoa > Chordata > Actinopteri > Characiformes > Acestrorhamphidae > Astyanax > Astyanax mexicanus. The sequence continues at coordinate 59,483,607 of NC_064409.1, forward strand.
TGTGTTTTGGTATGTTTTTGACTGTTTCCTGTCAATCTTTCAGTTAAAAAGCAAACAGCAATTAAAACACACTATGTACTTTATATACACTATACACTTTAATTTATATGTCTTCACTGTTTAAGTATGTTGAAACTATAATGAATAATCTGTCTAAATAATGTTTCTCTCTCTCTCTCTCTCTCTCTCTCTCTCTCTTTCTATTTCTCTCTATCCCTCTCTCTTCCACCTTTCTTTTGTAATGCAGACATACAGAGCTGAGGTGTTTTACCAACAGTGGCCAGAAAGAGATAAATAATAGAGATAGATAGATAGATAGATAGATAGATAGATAGATAGATAGATAGATAGATAGATAGATAGATAGATAGATAGATAGATAGATAGATAGATAGATATTATGGCCAAAGGTCTTAAGGCCCAATTGTGTCGCCAAATCAGTGTGACATTTGAATAATAGTGCAGAACTCTGGCCAACATTGATTTTGTGTTTTTGTGCTGGTGGCTTTAATGCTGTGTGTAGCCATTGATTTGTCTCGACCCATTCCCCCCACACAAGGAAATATTTAGAGTGAAAAGTATTTAAGAAAAGTAAATTAGATTTTAGGAGATAATTTTGAGTAAAACATTGTTACTTTTAGGTGTTAAGTTATGCTTTTGAGACAAAAGGAAGTGCTTTGAGATACCACATTGCATTTCTGAGAGAAAAGTTATTGTTTTGAGATGCTCCGCTACAATTCTAAGATAAATTTTATTATTTTGAGATGCTACATTACAATTTTAAGAAAAGTCATTATTTTAAAAATGCCACACCACAATTCTGACATAATCTGTCAATTCTGTCTAAATAATAACAATTCTGAGAGAAAAGTTATTACTTTGAGATGCTACGCTACAATTTTGAGAGAAAAGTTATTTTGAAAGGCTACATCAAAATTCAGACAGAAAAATAATTGTTTTGAAATGCAACTTCGCAATTTTAAGAGGAATGTCATTATTTTTAGATGCTTCATCACAATTTTGAAACGTAAGTCTGTTTGTTTGATATCTTGTGTCAACATTTTAAGGAGAAAACTTATTTGGTTGAGGTGTTTGAGAAAAGTCATTATGATATGCTGTGTCATTTTTTTTTTTTTTTTTAGAAAAATCATTATTTTATGAAGCTAAATCATACAATTCAATAATCTGAGAGAAAGTTTTTTTTTTTAGAGAAAAATAATCGTTTTGGGGAGCAGCACCACAAGTTTGAGGAACAAAATGACTCTTTTCAGAAATTAAGTCACAGTTTTGCTAAAATATAGTTTTTACTGTGCTGCTACCAAAACAAAACGTGTGTTTCTTCGTGTTCCTGGTAGGAATGACTAACTTCCACATAAATTTTATAGGAGGAGATCCCTAGAATCCAGTCAGCGTTTTACTGCTGTGGGTGTGGCCTATACTGGTGTTAAAACGTTTATAAATCCCCGCCCCCTGTGTTTATAATCCTCGCCTACGACCTGTTTATATCTTACCCCTGCCCTCTAAACCCTCGTCATTTCCTAATTTTGAGTTTCCCTCGTCTTGAGCTTTATTTGCCCTGAAGTCCCGCCCTCACTCTCTCAGCTGCCGCGCAGCCCCGCCCTAGTTAGTCTAAGCCCCGCCCCTCCTCCGATGTGCGGCGCTTCCTCTGGCTGTGTGTTTCACAGTGCTGAGGCGGACGGAGCTGCTGCACATGGACTACAGCCGCGCGCGGTCCTCCGGAGAGGTGAGTAGTGGAGCTCGAGCGCTGCGCTGCTGACTGTGGATGGGTTCAGCGTTAGAGGGGGCCGGTCTCCGTTAGTTTAGCCTGTGTGTGAGAGTGTGGCTGTTGTTGGATGTGGTCCAGCAGCGTCTCCGGGCTGTATCTCAGGCTGCTGGGGGCTCCGCTGCTTTGTTTTCATGCATATATAATTGTCTCGCTTTCTGTTCAGCCCTGGAGAAGAGACCCTGCGCTCTCTGGGTTTATTCCAGTCATATGTACTGTACTATTAGATATACAATTCTGGAAAAAAATAAGAGACAACTTAAAAATGATGAGTTTCTTTGATTTTACCAAATTGAAAACCTCTGGAATATAATCAAGAGGAAGATGGATGGATCACAAGCCATCAAACCAAGCTAAACAGCTTGCATTTTTGCACCAGGAGTGGCTTAAAGTTATCCAAAAGCAGTGTGTAAGACTGGTGGAGGAGAACATATCAAGATGCATGACAACTGCGATATTTGATTGAAATATTGATTTCTGAACTTTTATCTTTAAGAATAATTTTTTTTTTCATTTTCTGCTAATAAATGCGGAAAAAACTGATCCAGAAACTGAAGTGGTCTCTTATTTTTTTTTTCCAGAGCTGTATGTATATGATATATCTGTGGCTCGTGTGGTTCTGCTGTGCTCGCTTTAGATATTAAAGAACTATTAAAGAACAGCTAATAAAGAAGAAACCCATCTCGACATATCCCTAAGGAGAGAATGAATCAGTGTGTAATATTAAGGAGGAAATATACAGTCCATAATCCATAGTGCTGCTCTCTTCATCTCTTCAGGAACTTCTGAAGAGCTCCAGGCAGAATGGGCTGCTTTACTCTGTTTCTGCTACACTGATACAGACATTATTGACTGTGCCAGATCATAACCTCACCCTCACACCACCCCCCTCCCCTTCCTTTATCCCCTCCCCTCGGGGTAATGGGGGGCATCTAGTGGTGGTAGTACTATTAGTAGTAGTAGTGGTAGCGTTGTGTTATTACACAGTAGGCTGCCAGACCACTGTGTCTGTTATTACTGAGTAAAGAGAAGCATTGCACTTGGACACTTGGAGATTGGACGTTATATCAAGTATCGTGATAAAGATATCACAATACTTACATATAATACATGCTGAAATGTCACAAGGCTGTTTTATTTTATTTATTTATTTATTTTTTTGTGCTGGCTTTGGCATTTGAACATTTAGACACTGTAGAAATCCATTAATCTGATGAACAGCACTAATTACTGTATGGTCTCTAAAAAAAATTGTCTAGATGGATTGATGACCTACACTGTACACTCAGGAAGAAAAAACATATTGTGAAGTATCACAAAATAAATATTGATAGTAATAATACTAAGTGACAATCCTTTCCTATATTGAAAATATATGTTTGTTTGCTCTTTTTATTTGTTTTAAGTAATAGGAAATAATGAACAGACCAACAAAAATGGCTTTATAGAAGTAAAATGTTTCTTTGGTTTTTAGTGTAAAAAGAGTTTTTTTTTTAAATGGAGATACAATGTATGTATGTCCAAATGTTTTTGGCCAACACTTCTAATCAATGCATTTATGCATCATATGACTTGACCATCTACCAGAAATGACTAATGAAACAAATATTCTCTGATCACAAACGCACAAATGCCAAGATAAAAAAATAGCCGATCCTTTTATCTCTAATTCATAGCATATGGTGGTTCTGGGATTATACCATAAATTGCACCTATTTCTGACACAAATTCACAAATACATTAACATAACAACAGTTATGCATTGAGCTAAGAATCAGTGGAACTGTGTTCTATGGAATTATAGTGTCCCATCCAGTACTTATGGGATTGAGTTGAGGAGTTAGGGATGAGGATGGATGATGATGATCCAAAATCCTGACCTCACTGATGCTCTTGTGACTGCAGCTAAATCCTCACAGCAGTGTTCTTGTGTTCTTGCTCTGCTCTCTGCATTCGTCATCACGAGTTTGCATGCACTGTGTGTGAACTGGCGACCTTGTGTCACTGCTGGGTGTCTTCCGCAAATGTTTTATGTCAACGTTTGCTCTTCAGAGCCGCGGGGTGTTCGAGACCCGATTAGATGACTGGATTTTGGTGTAATGTCACTGTACACGGAGTGCTGGAGCAAAAGCCATCACGTCAGTGTAAGACTATAGTACAGCCAGCAGTCTGTCTGGCAGCACTCGATCGGTTCCATTTCAGATTTCAGACCTTACAGGATTCAGCAGAATGAGTAATCATCTCTCTATCTCTCTATCTCACACTGTGTTCCTCTCTCTCTCTCTTTTTTAAGTGTGTGTGTGTGTGGTGTTTGTTCTGTGTGTGTGTGTGTTGTCTTAGCACTGTACACTGAAGGCTGTAAACGAGACTGAGAAACAAGAAATTCAGGATCAGTAGCTTCAGCTTCTGCTTCTGTACCTTAAGGCTCAGTGTTTTTACAGTATGCACGCACACTAACAGGTTAAGAAGCACGCATGGGCGTGTGTGAAGAGAGTGTGTGTGTGTGTGAGAAAGAGAGTGTGTGTGTGTGTTGTGAGAAGTCTGGCTTAGTGCACCCTCAGGGAGAATGACCCATCCGTTCCTAATGCTGTTTGGCCTGTTTCACACAAAAGCATTACTATCAGTGGGATACACACACTGTGTGTGTGTGTGTGTGTGTGTGTGTGTGCACATCTTAGGGGGAGCAGCCATGTCACGGAAACTCTCCACTGAACATCTGACTCCATTAGACACGCTGCCATTCACTCACAAGCTCTTACTCACCTTTCAGAATCACTCCATGGCTTGTTTGGGTCCGTCTGGTCAGGGAAGGGTTAAATGACCCGGGGCAGCTGGGGCAATAAAAGGCTTTGTGTGTGTGTGTGTATAAAAAGACCCTGGAGTGTGCCATCCACGCTTAAATAGAACAGCTTACATATACACCATAATGACAAATGTATTGGGAAACCTATACATAACAAGTACAGGCATTTTAATAACACTACATAACATTTAAATCCATATAGGCATTAGTTTGGACTTAACAGCTTCCACTAGTTTTGCACGGGAAGCTGCAAGATTCACCATTATGTTGGTGGGATGTTTGGCCTGTTCATTCATCCAGAAGGGCATATGTGAGGTCAGACAATGATGTGGGACAAGATGGCCTGGATCACAATCTGCATTATAGAGGATTGAGGTCTCAAGTCAAGTTCTTCCACACTAAACTCACCCAACCATGCCTTCCTTTTTGAGCCTTGCTTTGTGCATTGAGAAACAGTCATGCTGGAACAGAAAAGGGCATTTTCCTCTATAGTTGGGAAGTGTAACTCGGGCTATGAGCCACCACTTCAGGAAGACACACTTTTCACATGCATTTCTGGGCAAGCTGAGAGGTACAGAACTGTCACTGATAGTAAAAAGAAAAGTATGGGGACTGTATTAAAGGAATTAACACAAGTATGACTTTGTGTTATGCAGGGCTAGACAGTTCTCACAATCATTGTCCTGGACTATCTGTCTCTATCCTGCCTTGATTTTTTTTAAAAGCATTGCTGTGAGCAGGGTTGCCACGCCCAACAAAAATATCCAACACAAAATCAGTCTAAAACCCGCCCTTTAGAAGCTTAAACTAGCCCAAAATATATATCTGTCACACGTTTGAAGCAAATGGCAAAACGACTATGAGCGTACGGCTTAGTATTTTGTTTATAAGGGATTTATTATCAGTCTTGCTATTTATCATAAATTCATTAATAATACAGTTTTATATTTCAGTCAAGAACATTTAATAGTAACATAATTAGCAATTTAGTAATTTCTTTTTTTGCCCCTGTTGAACTCTCTTCTTTCGTCTTTAATATTTTTTTCATCGCCTGGTGATTTCTGGTTACATTGTGATTTCTCTCTCTCTCTCTTGCTCTCTCTTTCCCTTTTCATGCTGTCCTCCCTTATGTTCTCCTGCTTCTTCTAAAGGCCCTGTCCCACTGCGATTGCGTCTAAATATCCACTAAAGTACGTCCAAATATATCAGAAAACACTGCGTCCACTGAGTGAACGCGCTGCGTCCAAAATATAGACGCATTGCGTCCAAATTACGTCCATATTCCGTCTAAATTGAAGTTGGACGCCGACTTCCAAATTTGTATGTCGACTTCCACTCTTTGGACGTCGACTTCCACTTTTTGGAAGTCGACGTCCACCAGCTGGAGCTGGTTCCTCGGGGGCTGGAGCTGGTTCCTCGGGGGCTGGAGCTGGTTCCTCGGGGACTGGAGCTGGTTCCTCGGGGGCTGGAGCTTGTTCCTCGGGGGCTGGAGCTTGTTCCTCGGGGGCTGGAGCTGGTTCCTCGGGGACTGGAGCTGGTTCCTCGGGGGCTGGAGCTTGTTCCTCGGGGGCTCGAGCTGGTTCCTCGGGAGCTGGAACTGCCTCCTCGATGGACGCCAGAAAAATATTTTTATGGACGTCGACGTCCACTTGTACGTGCCGTCCAAATATCCACTAAAATACGTCCGTACTGCGTCTAAATATCCACTAAATTACGTCCATATTAGTCGCCGTCTATTCTGAAAATTTTGGGAGGTACCAAAACCACTAAAGCGTCTAAAGTGGACGGCAACGTCTAAACTACGTCCACTTGGACGGTGCCGTCCAAATATCCACTAAACTACGTCCAGATTGCGTCTAAATATCCACTAAATATCCACTAAACTGCGTCCACTGAAATTTGTACGTACTTGAGTGGATATTTAGACGCAATCGCAGTGGGACAGGGCCTTAAGGACGTAACATCCAAGGCAACACCCAAGGCGGCCGCAGTAATTTTTAAAAGTAGCCCCAAAAAACGCCCACAAGTCCAATTTGGAGGGAAAACCGTGAATCTGGCGACTCTGCCAACTCTGGCTGTAAGGATTTGATTGCCTTCTGCATAAAGATGGTAAAAAGGTCAGAATGTTGGATGATCACCACCCCTTCATCCCCATCTCCCCAACTCATCCTAAAAGTATTGAATGAAGGTTCTAGTTTCTTGTCAGTACTTCTTTCCAGACACTAGACAAGCTTTATTTGTGATTGCAATGTAAAGTAGCTGAATGCAATAATCAAAAAGGGTGTCCACAATTATTTGGACACAAAGTGTACATCTCACTATGACCTGAAATAAGGCTGGTGAGTTGTGTAGTCTGATGGCAGTATGTAGAATGGACCTTCAGTAGCTCTCCCTGCTGCACTGTGGCTGTGTGGTCTGGAGCTGCTTGATTATTATGGGATTATTAGATGAATTGATTAGTGATGTAATTGATAGTGACAGGTGGGCTCTGAGTGAGTATATCACAGTGATGGTCAGTGTACAGGTCTGCACACACACTCAGAACCTAATGCTGGTGTTACAGTCTTGTTTGATAACGTCTTACTGATCAGGGGACAGAGGGTGAAATATGGGTCAACGTGAAGTGACCTGTGTGTGTGTGTGTGTGTGGTTGTGTGTGTGTGTTGGTGTGTATTCAGCCTGTACTTGTAGTAAGTGTGTAAAGCCACATTGTATTAGGATTATCTCAGGTTACTGCTGCTACTGTCGTCTCTGCCAGTCAGCTGCTACTACGTGCATTTACATACACACACACACACACGCACACACACACACAGGCTCACACACCTTAGCTAACAAGCTGCTTTGCTGTATCACTGTCAGCGGTTCAGATGAACCTTTGTATGTGCGTGGGTGAGTAAAGAGAAGAGACAGAGATAGAGGGAGAGAGTTCTGCGCTGGTTAAATGGTGAGAGAGAGGAGTGTGATGAGTGTGTGTGTTTGTGTGTGTGTGTGAGAGAGAGTGAGCAGCTTGTTTCAGTGTTTGATCTGAGCTCAGTTAATCCTTCACACACTGATAAGCAGCTCCTAAACACATCCCATCCTCTCTTAGAGTGAACGAGTAAAGATAAACAACTCTCTCTCTTTTCTTTCTCTCCCTTTTCTGTTAATGTTTCTATGATATTTTTTTCACACTCCCGTCTTTTACTCTTTTTCCACCCCTTTCTCCTCCTATCTATCACGCTCTTTCTCTTGGATCTCTTCTCTCTTTCTTTTCTCCTGCTCTCACTGTCACTTATGTCTTTTTTCTTTTCTATCTTTAATGCTTCTTCTCTTGTTTCTCTCTCTCTCTGTCTCTCTCCCCTCTCCATATCTCTCTTGCACTCTCTTTCTGTTTCTATTCTCTCCTCTTGCTCATGCTTCCTTTATTCCCTTTACTCTGCTTTTTCTCTCTTTCTCCATCTTACTCTTGCTTCTCTCTCTCTCTCTTGTTGTCCTTTCTTTCATAATCTTCTTTCTCACCTTTCACACTCACTATTTTTCTCCCTCTTTCTCTTTCTTCTTACTAATCTCTCAATCTCATTCTTACTATCCTTACTATCCCTTTTTCTCTCACTCTTTTCTTCTTCCTCACTCTATATTGTATTTTGCCATCTTTTCTCTCTTTATCTTGCTTTATTTATTTTCTCCATCTCTCTCACAATTCTCAATTCTTTCTCTCTCTCTTGCGCTCGTCTCTCTATACATACTTCTCAGTTCTTTTGTGTTTCTTTTGTATTTTTCGTTCTTTTCTCCCCCTTTTCTTTTCATTCTTTTTGATTACTCTTTGTTTCTGTTTTTTCTTGCTGTTTAAACTCTTGCCTGATTTTTTCTTGCACCCTGGCCTCCTCCCCCCTCTCATTCAGCACTTCTCTGCTTGATTAGAGTGATGTGGAAGTGATGATATAATGTTTAGAAGCTGAAGGTCTCTGGTGGCTGTGGTGAGCTGCAGAAACACACTCTGTGTTTGGTGGGGTTGAGCTGTGGGCTGAATCAGAACTGAAACTGTTATGTGTAGTTTGTGTGAATCAAAAGCCAGTCAGCATATCAGTTGTGACTCCAGACCCATCGACTCATGGAGGAATTCACTTCTCTTGTCTTCTGGATCAATAGTGAAGGTCTTTAGATTAGTGTTTAATAGATTTACATAAATAGAGTCCTCTAAGCCTCTTCAAAAAGAAGCGAGCTTTCTGCATGTTCTGTTGGACTGGGGCATCAGTGCATGACGCCTCAATTTCAGTTTAGCTTTTCAGTTTTTTAGAATGGTAGTTTACCTGTTTGCACTTGTTGTAAGACCACATGTTTGCCTTTTAAATAAGTATTTTAAATTCACACTGTGTCCAAACTTTTGCCTGTGTGTGAATGTGTGTGGGTCTGTGGCTTTCACTGTTTTTATTAGGAGGGATAGAATGAGGGGCCACACACACACACACCGATTAGGAAAGGGTGAACACACTTTCTGAACTGTTAATAGTCTATAAACTGCCCCTTTCTCTACTAGAAAAACTCTCTCTCTCACACACACACATGCACGTAGAGTGCTAAGAGAGAGAGAGAGAGAGAGGGTAATTAGTAAACGGCAGGAAGCATTAAAGCCGTGATTAGGAATAGCTCTGGAACCATTCATAGAAACAAATGCATGTGTAAGTGGTGGAGAGAAAGAGAAGGAGAAGAGAGAGAAAGAAAAAAGAGGGTAGATAGAAGGAAAGGGTGTGTGAGATAGATAGAGAAAAATGGGTGGGGGAAGTGGGAGATAAAGAAAAAGAACTCTAGAGAGAGGGGAGTATACATATATAGTGTTTAAATATGGTCTCTACTGTAGCTCCACTCGGTTACAGCCTCTTCTATATCTCTACTATATCTCTAAATTCTCTATATCTCCAAATCCTTATTTACTGTATCTTTATTGTGGCCTTTACTGTATATCCAGTGTATATCCTCTATGGCCTCCACTGCATATCTGCAATTACAGTGGCCACTAATATATCTATACTATGGCATATATCTATACTATGACTATATTTACTATTTCTCTGCTATAGACTCTGTTTCTTCAATTTATCTCTGCGGTATAAACAGGGCCTCTACTGTATCTCCACTGTGGCCTCTACTCTATCTCTGCTATACACTCTACTGCAATCCCCACTATGGCCTCTACTGTATTTCTACTATGGCCTCTACTATATCTCTGCTATACACTGTACTGTATCCCCATTATGGTCTCTACTGTTTCTCCACTATATCTCTACTGTGGTCTCTACTGTTTCTCCAATATATCTCTACTATGTCCTCTACTGTTTCTCCAATATATCTCTACTATGTCCTCTACTGTTTCTCCAATATATCTCTACTATGTCCTCTACTGTTTCTCCACTATATCTCCACTATGGACTCTACTGTTTCTCCACTATATCTCTACTGTGTCCTCTACAGTTTCTCCACTATTTCTCTACTGTGTCCTCTACTGTCTCTCTACTATATCTCTACTGTGTCCTCTACAGTTTCTCCAGCATATCTCCACTATGGCCTCTACTGTTTCTCCACTATATCTCTACTATGGCCTCTACTGTTTTTTCAATATATCTCCATTATGGCCACTACTGTTTCTCAAATATATCTCTGCTATGGCCTTTACAGTTTCTCCAATATAGCTCCACTATGGATTCTACTGTTTCTCAAATATATCTCTGCTATTGCCTCCACAGTTTCTCCAATATATCTCAACTATGGCCTCACAGTTTCTCCAGTATATCTCTGCTATTGCCTCTACTGTTTCTCCACTATATCTCTACTACACCCTCTACTGTTTCTCTACTATGGCATCAACTGTTTTTTCCAATATGTCTCTGCTATGGCCTGTACTGTTTTTCTTTACAACCATTAGACCATAAACCACTGCAGAGAGTGCATATCACTCATACAGACAAAAAGGAAAGAAGAATAAGTCAATTCTTTTTATTTTTTATTGAAGATTAATTTTTAAAGATTAATTATCACCATTTTGGATCTTTTTACACATGCTTCACTGTTAGCTGTGCTGAAGTGTGTTAAGTCCAAACAGCAGCAGCGGTGTGTGGTAACAAATACGACTAAACCCTGGCTGGTGGTGCTCCCTTAGGCCCTCAGAAGCAGCAGCAGTAGGAGCTGTGTTGAGTAGGATCTCTGAGCTCTGCCATTTTTCCCCCAGGGCTTTAGAAGTAACTGCAGTGGAGCAACAGCTGGCCAGAGTCTCACACTTCCCTCAGGGGAGCGGAGACAGACAGGAGCACCACTGCAACACACAGACACAAACACAGACACACAATCAATTAAAGCTTGTGTTTATATCATTTTAGCTCAAGCTAGCTTATTATTGGCATCACTGTGTTAAGTATACATTTATTATACATTAACGGCATCTAGCAGATGCACTTATCCAACGTAACTTAGCTGTTTAGCTGTCCACTCAAAAAGTATCCCTAGTTAGTGAATAGACTCTTAAGATATTCAAAGCTTAGATACTACTAGACACGACCACCGTAGATACAATGTCTTATTTCTAAAAATGTGGACATTTGATTGCAATCTCAAGCTTCAGAAAGTGCAAGATTATTGCAGAACGAAGTGCTTTTGAAAGAGATGGGTCTTAAGTCGGTGTTTGAAGACAGCAAGCGAGTCTGCTGTTAGGATACCCAGGGGAGTTCATTCCACAGCCTTGGCGCCACGACAGAAAAAAGGGCTAGATGCTTGTCTTCCATGTGTCTTGAAGAATGGAGGCTTAGGCTGAGGCATACAAATAAGCTGAAGCTCAAAATGTTCTTGGTATTGCATGGTTGTTGAACACAGCCCTTAGGTACAGAGAGCCTGGTCCATTTTTGGCTTTTTGGTTTGCTGGGCCACAATCAGGGTTTTGGATATGATGTGGGCTGCTAGAGAAAGTCAGTGAACTGAAGGCAGCAGCATGACTGAACATGACTGGTTAGGTTGGAGCCAAGTCAAGGTCAAGATACCAAGGAATTGAACAAGCACGTGGGTGGGGTGAATTCTGTGGATTCTGTTGTAGATTAGACTGCATGACTGAGTCAGGTGTGCAGTATGAGTGGGGTTAGGTAAGATGGTACAATGTTTTAAGAGTTTCGGTGTAAATGTGGTATGTACAGAATGTTTGGGGTGTACCCAAACTTTTAATAGACAGCGTGCGCACCGAGTAGAGTGTTTTCAGACATCTGTCACCTAAAATAAGGCACTCGCCCGGCTATTTTTTTTTTGTTCTTCTTAATAAACAAAATGCTGGCTCTCTCCAGCTGTAGAAGACACTGGTGTTGTCATCAGCGTTCCTGATGTGCATAATTACAGTAAACCGAAGAGCGACAGTGGAGCACAAAGCAGGCGTAGCCCGTGTTGAGTAATCCATCAGAGCATCAGTCATTAGCAGCGTTCGCTTTCAACAAATGACAAGGAGAAGCGAGGGCTGATGAGAGGAGGACAGGAGACAAAGACAGAGAAGAAAGAATGGCTTTGATTAAAGAGAGGCTTTCACTGGCGCTGCCTGTACGTTTCAGGGAGAGGGCAGAGGGGTCAGCTCTTCTCTTTATTCATCCACACTCGTCTCCTTCTTTCATCTTCTCCTCGCGTGTTCATGGCTTCTCTTATGGATCACTTTCCGTTTCTCTCCTCCATTCACGTACGCCGCGCTGGATAATCACAGCCTTGTTTGCTGATGCAGGTCTCTCTCACTTGTAGGGCTTCGCTATTAATTGCATGTTAAACAAAAGTGCAGTGTTGTCGATCCTGAAGGGTCGTAATTTAGGGCCGTGACACAGTTCGTGCTTTCTAATCAGAGGATTGGCTGTTGGGTGCAATTTAATACTTTAATGCAGTATTGTTAATAAATACAATCAGCTTGTGATAGCACTTATACTAATTTCACTTATTCAGTTGTGTTTGAACCTTGTGATAAACCTTGTGTCCTGTCCGAGGAGATATTCCTGCCTTGTGCCCCGTGATTGCTGACGAAGTCTAGTTAGTTCTACCATAGGAATACATTGATCCTAATGCCAGGAATATAAACCACCCCAACTAAAAGAGCAGGTGTCCTAATACGTTTGATTATATAGTGTAAAACCATGGTAGGGGTTTTATGTTATATTAATGTAATCCTAATTCATTGATATGTGACCATTTTCAAAGTCTAGTCCTACTGCACTCTTGACCAAGAATAATTGATTTTTGTAAAACAAGCAAATTAAATTCCATGTTTTAGGTGCTGATATACAATGTGGACAAAAGTATTGGGACACCTGCTTAGCATGTCCATTTTGGTACCATGCCTAATGCCAGGGGTATAAACCACCCCAACTAAAATGTTTAGGTGTCCCAAAACTAAAATATTAAAAACATTGCCATTTAAAGCATTTATTTGCAGAAAATAAGAAATGGCTGAAATAACAAAAAAAAAAAGAGTTTTTAGACCTCAAATAATGCATATTCATAAATTTCAGACATCAATATTTGGTGGAATAACCCTGGTTTTTAATCACAGTTTTATGCATCTTGGCATGTTCTGCTCCACCAGTCTTACACACTGCTTTTGGATAACTTTATGCCACTCCTAGTGCAAAAATCATGCAGTTCAGTTTAGTTTGATGGCTTGTGATCATCCATCTTCCTCTTGATTATATTCCAGAGTTTTTTTTTTTAATTTTTTTTTATATTTGATATATACAAGAGCAGGTGTGTGTATTAAATGAGATTCCCAGTATTTTTAATTCCAATTTTTAGACTAAATGTATTTCACAGTACTACTGAAAAAAGGCTTATGACACACACACACACACACACACACACACAGATACACTGAGGTTAATGAGCAGAAGGCAGGTGTGTTTGAGGCTCTCTGTGGTCTTAATGAACGCCGAGGGCAGCTCAGGTCCCAGCGGTCGCCCACGCATCACTGCTGTTCTATCGCCATTAGGGACGTCTGTGAGAGTGTATGTGTGTGTGTGTGTGTGTGTGTGTGTGTGTGTGTGTGTGTGTGTTCCTGTGTGCATGTTTTCAAATGTGTGTGTGTGTGTGTGTGTGTGTGTGTGTGTGGTGGATGTACGTGTCTGCTGGTATACTCTACAAAACAGGCTGACATGTCATCCATCATCCATGTTCCCTTGCTGCACTCCTGTTGGATTTCCATAAGCTGCTGCTGCTGCTGCTGTGGAGCTGGGCTGCTGGATTTGCATGGGCTGCACTGTCTAATGAACAGGGCTGTCTGCAGCCAGGAGCAAACTGCAGGACTACAGGAGAATCCTGCTGCTGCTGCTGTTACTGCTACTGCCTCCGCTGCTGCTGTTAGTGCTACTGCTGACTCAAAGCCCTGCGCTGTCCACTGGGAGGGAAGACAGGGTGGAGAGAGAAAGAGAGAGAGAGAGGGAGAGAGAGAAAAAGAATAAAGGAAAGACAGAGAGAGAGGGGAGCACATTGACTACTAGAAAGCTAAAGTGCACAGCGTCAGCTTGAATTCAAGGGTACGTACATTCATATATATAAGGCAACCCTGTAAGAATTACACTTACACACGTTTATACATTTTATACAGAAGACTAAAGACACGCCCCGAGTTTTGTTCAGTGCCAGCTATGCTCATAAAATGTCTTGAGACCAAAAAAAAATACACCATTAGTTCAGAGGCAGGGGAGCTAACCAAAGGCCTAGGTGTTGGTTGATGTGTTGATTAAGGTGGTCTTTTGCACTGAGAGTTCAGCTCAGTCAGGTCCCTCAACTCAGGGGGCCACACAGTGTCACCCTTCCCCTTGGAATCAAGTTACAAAAGGAAGTGGTTTGAAATCCTCCCCCTAAAGAAAAAATGGGACAACCTTTCAAGAACATGATACATCATCACAATAAAGAAATAAAATAAATTAAGAAAAAAATAATAAAACACTACTTTCTAGATTACTAGGCTACTTTTGGGACATGCTAGTCTTTTGTAGTAGCAAGGGCTTTAAAATTCATCAACTCACTGCTTGGTCTTGTTTAATTCTTTACATTCCACCCCACCTTAAACACCTTAAGCAGCCTCGGTAAATGCTGTTGCTCCATTTAAGGTGGAACATGAGCTTGCTGTGATATTTAAAAAAGAAATCTCTTTTTGGAGGGGCATTTAGTCCCAGCTTGGTCTGTCACGATAATATTTTTTTGTGTCAATATGTGGTTTCCAGAAATTATTGCAATGTTATTGTAGTTTTAGGACTTTTTTTTATGTCACATCAGTGGCAGCATATGTGATAATTCATTTGTATATTATTGCACTTCCACATTACTGTTATATAGCAATAGCCATTTAAAAACTAAGAATATTCGGACATTGAAATTGGAATATAAAAATAATTAAATATTCTAATAAAAAAAAAAGGTAAAACAAAACTGTCCACATACTTGCTCTTTTATGTTAATGGGCTCTTCTCGCAAAGGAAACACAATGGCCAATATCAAGGTCAGCAAAAAATGGTTGGAAAAAAAAATCAGGGCTCATTCAGGTTAATAGGTTTTCCTCAAAAAGTAACATTATTGAGGTTGTTGTGTCCATATATTGTACAATAAATCGATAATGTAATTTTTCTGACAGGCCTCGTCCCAACACTTCACTCTACTTTAAGGAGCAACTGGAGTGGCAGGGCAAAATAGGATTGGGCCTGCCATGTGACCTCAAGCAACGTAAACAATGGATCATGTGATGTGAGCATCTCTCATGAGCTAAATTGTCGTCCAATTGCCATCAAAAATCACGTTTGGGTTGAATATCGACCAAAACCAATCCGTACATGGTCAATCAATCCTTAATCAATCTAGTTTTTATGGTTAAATTAAAACTATTCTTGATTGACCAATTAGATATTTTGATCTGACTTCTTTGAATATCTTCTGTCCTCCTTCACAAACCAATAGAAATGAAAAATGTCTGTGTTAATTAGGCCTGTCACAATACTATTTTCTTTTGTGGACGATATATCGTCCTAAAAAGTATTGCAATAAACAATATTATTGTCATTTTAAGACCATTAAATTCCACTAACACAAATATGAAAATAAAATTGCATAACAAAGCAATAATACCCTTTTAAAGACATCCTTTTTATCATAATTAATCATTATTTAGGAAATATATACTTTTCAATTTCGATAACATGCTGCAGTCCACTCTTGTTTGTATGGAGTCACGTTTATTGAAGCATTGGTCATTGCACAACAGGTTCAAATATTGTTTACTGTTATACATGCCAACAAACATACAAATAAACACAGTAGACAATATCACGATTATGAAATATTATTGAGGTCATGTCCATTTATTGTACGATAATTCGATAACATAATTATCGTGACAGGCCTAGTGTTAATAGAACTAAATATGAGTGTTTGTACTTGTCAAATTGGTAAACTGCACAGCCTGTCTGTTTCACAACAGCAAAATAAAAACTGCCTTGTTTAGTATAATGAATGCTTTTCAGTCCATTACTGCCCAAAGTCTAGACGTCTGGACATCTCCAAACTCTCTCTAGATATCTTCTTCATTAATGTCTATAGATTGCAGACTTTGGGATGGGCAGTAATTGCCAGAAACAATTGGCTAAACACTATTATACTCATTTTGTCCGATTACTTTTTGGGTTTGTGAAGCAGAGGAACTGTGTGGTTTACCAATCATAGCTTTAAAGGTTGTTAAATTCTTCAAACTCATACTCATAGTTTCAATTCAACTACAATGTGGACTACAGAGAGAGAGAAAAGCAGAGAATGCCGTTGTGCCCCTATCCAATTATTTGTGGGCAGTGGACTCTGGATAGATCAGTATGTAACTGATATATCAGGAAAGATCAGAACGTTTGTTCTATATCTTTATGCTGTAGGTATATGTGTGTGTGTGTGTGTGTGTGTATGTGTGTGTGTGTGTGTGTTACCCAGTAATCCCCTGATTCACTGCTTGTGTTCAAAGATAAGAGTTGAAAAAGCCACAGGCCTCAGTCCTGCCAGGTCAGAGATTAAAGCTGTCTATCTCACCCCATCACTCATCACTATTTGTGGGTGTGGGGTGGGGTGGCATGTGTTGTGTGTGTTTGAGAGAGACAGAAAGCTGAGGGGGGTGGGGTGGGGTGGGGGTGTTGGGGGTGAGGTGTTAAGTGTTCCTAACTTCCTATTAAAGCTGTGAAAGGAGCTGTTAAACAAGCGGGAGGATTGCTTTGTGACTTTAAGACATTTTATTCTATATCTTTTTCTCTATTTTTCTATCTGCTTTGTTTCTGTGTGTCTCTCCGTTCTTGTGTCTGCTTGTAGACACTGATACGTATCAGTGCGCCTAAAGTCATAAAAATGACTAGAATTCTGACAAATAATCTGTCAGAGAATTCACTGAATACCTAAACTGTGTGGAAGCTGTAGCTGTATCTGTCTGTTTGTCTGTCTGTCATGTTTCCACAAAGACTCAAGTTATTTATTCTAAACGTAGGCAGTACAGTAAAGTATTTAGGGTTTTATATAGCCTATATAAGTGTTAAAGTAGTGTGACTTAGTGTTAAAAAGGAAGTATGTTTTTTCTGCCTAATTTAAGGGTACAGAAAAAAAAAAAGGCTAAGGCTAAAAAGGTGTTAAAATGATAGATGGCAGTTCTATATTCCTCTAGATGACAATGTTGCTTCACGCGCTGTCTAGTGTTCTTGTAATCTAGTCGTCTTGTAACCTGTAATCGTTCACATATCTGCATATCTGAGACAGATGCACGCCAATCTTTGTAGCATGCTCTTTTAATGAGTGTTTATATAAGAAAACTGATTTCTATGAACACCACTGTAACTGTAGCTGTTTTTCAGGTCTATACTTAAAAAAAAAACTACCTCAGAAATGGAATGAATTCAATTCTGACCTTGTGAGTCAAAGAATTCTGTGACATTTGCCAGGAAAATGTCGTCAAAACATATGGGAACATTGTTGTTTACCACAGGGTGTGATGGCAAACATTTCTAAGCATGCCATTCATTGTTCACTGGAATTAAATGAGCTCAATCATGCACATCAGTTAAGGAAAGAGACGCCATTTAAAATAAAGAGACGCCATTTAAAAGGGTAAATACTGGAGATGTCTCAATCCATTTATTTTAAATCTGATCTAATTCAAGTCGAGTATTGTTCAATATCGGTCAGACCTGATCTATTAATCTACTAAAATATCTGATTTTAATGTATTTTAATGGATTAAAATATGCCTGGATAGGATCAGAACATTCTTAAAAATTACTTCAAAATGTGCTTTGATTTGCATCCGTTCTGTTCCAATAGATCGAATCAGGGGATCCCTAGTAGATTATAACAAAACATGCTGGGTTTATATAAGTTCTGATCCAATAGATCAGATCAGAGGATCCCTAGCTAATTCTATTAAAACATGCTTGGCTTGGTACCAATTCTAATCTACTGGATCGGATCAGGAGATTCCTAGCAAATGTAATTAAAACATGCTTTGTTTTTTTGCAGTTCTGAACCACTATATATAGGATCAGGACATTCCTAGTAAATTATATTAAAATATGCCTGGCTTGGCTCCAATTCCAATGTACTGGATCGGATCAGGGGATCCCTGGTAAATTCTAATAAAACATGTCTGGGTTTATGTAAGTTCTGATCCTCTAGATCAGACCAGGAGATCCCTAGCTAATTTCATTAAAACATGCTGTGCTTAGCTCCTAATTAAATCTAATGGATCATATAAGGAGATCCCTAGTAACGTCTATTGAAATACGCTTGGAATTACATTTGTTCTGATCCAATAGATCAGATCAGGAAAACCCTAGCAAATTCTATTAAAACATGCTCGGGCTTATATCAGTTCTGATCCACTAGATCCGATCAGGAGATTCAGAGTAAATTCTATTAAAATGTGCTTGGATTTGAACAGTTCTGATTCTATTAAAATATGCTTCTGATGCACAAAATCAGATTAGGGCATTCTTAATCAATCTTTTAAAACATGCTTGAGTTTATTTAAAATCTGATCCCTAGTAAATTCTGTTTAAATATGTTTGGATTGGCCCTACTGCTGATCTATTGGATTGGATCAGGAGATCCCTAGTAAATTCTATTAACATTTGCTTGGATTGGCTCTAATTATGATCCAGTGGATTAGATCAGGACATTCCTATACATTTTCATTAAAATGCTTTAGAATTGCCCCCAACTCCAATCTACTAGATCAGATCAGGACCTCTATTGTAAATATATTAATGACTTTTGTCCTTTTCCTTTTCTTGTTTCTTAAATTCTATAATTATTCATGTGTGTTAATAAGTGTGTGTGTGTTTGTAGGGAGGGGGGGTGCCTACAAGTCCCTACAAGTCTTCTTCTTCTTCTTCTTCTTCTTCTTCTTTTCTCCCTCTGTCTCTCCCTCTTCATGTCAGAGTATATTGAAATGTGTTTGAGGGGGTCAGCCGGCTGACCTCTGACCCATGGAGTGGATGGGTAGGATGTCCCTGTGTGTGCCCGTGGTATCTCTGAATGGCTGAAGAGTCGCCCGGGGCAACAAGGGAGGAGACGGAGAGGGCAGGAGGAGGGTGTGCCCCGTGACTTCAGAGCGGTTGCTAGACAGAGAATAAGAGAGAGAGAGGGTGTGGGGGAGGGGGGAGAAGAGGAGGGGGAAGGGAAAGAGAGAGAGAGAAATGAAGACCATGTGACTCCACAGCAGCTGTTAGATAGAGAGAGAGAGAGAAAGAGAGAGAGAGATAGTAGTGTGTGAGTGTATATGTGTGTGTGTGTGTTCTAGTGTGTGTTCTGGCCACAGGGAGTGAAGGAGTGTGAGTTGATGTGGTGCTTCATTAGATAAGCTCTACACAGCACCCATGAGCGTAGAGATAGAGCTAAAAGAGAGGGAGAGAGAGAGAGAGAGAAAGGAGATGAGGAGCAGTGAGTGTGCTGATTCTCTTTAAATAAAAGAGTGGAGAATGCTGAATGTGGAGACACGGTGGGCTGGCTGATATATGAGGAGTGCAGGAGTTGCTTCTCTGTGGAATAGACCACTGGGGTAGGAAGCATTTTATCATGTATTTTGAGCGTAATTGCATTTTCTCACTGTTCATGTGTTTGTGTGTGTGTGTGTGTGTGTGTGTGTGTGTGTGTGTGTGTGTGCCTGTGCCTGTGTTTGTGGCTGTGTTTGGCACATTTTACATTTATAGTATCTTCAGTTCATACTCATTTATAATACTAGTACAATGATCATCATTACCCTTCTGAAATGAATAGTTTGTAACTGGTTTATTTCTTACTAATTCACACTTTTTTTATTTTTATTACCTTTTCTGTTAGTTAAATAGCTGATACTCCTCCTGTGTTTCTCTGAGCATTATCTTTGTATGTGTGTTTGTGTGTTTGGCAATATTTATATGTGTAGTATGTTCATTCATACTTGTTAAGATACTAGTACAATGTTTAGTTATTGTACTTGTGTAATAAACAGTTTGTAACTGTTTTATTACTTACTAAGTCACACTTTATTACTTTGTCAGTTTTTCTGTCAAGCAGCCGGTACTCCCTCTGTGTTTCTTTGAACATTAGCTTTTGTATATATGTGTGTGTGTGTGTGTGTGTGTGTGTGGCTGCATTTGCCTGTAATTACATTCATAGTATGTTAAGTTATATTAATTAACAATACTAGTGCTATAGTTATTTATGAGTTTGTAACTGGTTTATTACTTTAATGCACACTACACATTACTTTCTCATCTTTGGTGTTAGTAGCTATTACTCTATGTGTTTCTCTGTGTAACCTTGTATTTGTGTGTGTATGTTTGTGTGTGTGTATTTGGCTGGTTTTCATTACTACTATATTCAGTTCTTATACTAGAACAGCTGGTATTTTAATAGTGTAATAAACAGTTCAGAACTACTTCACTACTTCAAAAAAATTAATTTATATATAGTTTCAGTCGGTTAAGCAGCTGATACCCCCTGTTTTGGTCTTAGTGCTGTATGTTTATATGTATGTGTGTGTGTGTGTTTGCATGTGTGGAGGGGGTTATTTATCTTCCTTTACATTTATAAAACCCTAACCGAACCCTAACACGAACCCTAGTTCAGTTCACACTTTTTTATATATTTCATACACTAGTCTAATGCATGTATTTACCTAGTAACTTCAAAGTATTCAATTACCTTTTTATCTTTTTGTGTGTGTGAGTGTGGGTTTATTTGGCACTATTACGAGTTGCATACGTAATGTTACAAATAGGATCAAACTTATTTATTACTTAATAATTAACACTTTATTACTTCATGCCGCCTATTACATGCTGTGCCACCTATGCCACAGATTAATCAGACACTCTCTTCTGTGTGTGTAGATGGTTCTATCAGACTGGTTGTTTTTGAACATGGTGTGTGTGTGTGTCAGTATAAGGGGTGTATTTGAGTGTGTGATGGAGATTTGAGCTGTAATGAGCTTTCAGTGGAGGGGAGTCAGGGGACGGGCTAATACTCGCTATGACCACCAAAGCCGCTAATTTCGTTATTAATTTGCTCTTTGCAGTTCAACATGAGGGCAAAGGGTGAAGCAGAGGTTACTGTGATAAAGCTCATGATACACATTTGTGTGTGTGTGTGTGTGGCTGTGTTTGTGTGGCTGTGTGTGTATGGAGTGAGTGAGTGACCAGTAATGGCCATTATGAGATACAGCCTACATGCTGTGTTCTGTGATAGTAATTACATCCTGGTGTGTACATCACACACACACACACAGACATACACACACACACACACACTTCCCTCTGTGTGTTGTAGCCTCTGGGGCCCAGCTCTTCACACAGTCAATCCACAGTCAGCTCAGTTCATAAGCTCATTAATTATACTGTCATGTGCATGTTGTGAAGCAATAACACCCCCCCCCCCCACACCCCACACACACACATCCACTACCATATCCCCCCCCCCACAGGAGATGTTGCGTGATGCTGTAGGTGTGTAGATGAGAACATGTCATTGATTTGCTCTGGAGGTGTAGCAGAATCCACTTCCTGATTGATTGCATCCGGTTAAGAGGTTCCGTTATCTTTCCATTAATGGAGAGATGGAGGGATGTGGTTTTGGATGTTCCGTACAGACGCAAAATCCTGTGTGTAAGTCTGCGTGTGTAAGTGAGTGTGTGAGAGTGTATCACTTGCAGAGAAAGCACTATCTAAAGGTCACGGCCCCTGTGTGAAAGCGACACCTGTCTCGGCGTGGCGCACACGCACACACACACGACCGTGTACACACACACATTTATTTAAATATTAGCTCTAGTTAATCCATCTTTTGCTTATAGTATCTAAAATGCAAATAATAATGGAAATGATCACATTTAAATCTCTCTTTTTCTTTTTTTCTGTTTTTCCCCTCCCCCCTCCCGCCCCTTCTGTCCCCTTCAGGCATGAGCCATGAGCCAAAGTCGCCATCGTTAGGGATGATCTCCACAGCAACGCGCACCACGGCGACCGTCAGCCCCCTCACCCCCTCCCCCATCAATGGAGTAGTGGTGGCCAATGGGAGTCCAGTGTCTCAGTCTGCTCACTCCGGATTCGCCGCTGCCCTCCGCAAACTGGCCAAACAGGCCGAAGAGCCTCGAGGTGGGATAGCCCCCTCTCTCTCACTTCTTCTTCTTCTCCTCCTTCCTTCTCTCTGTCTCTCTCTCTCAACCATTCTTTACCCACCACATGCTTTCTGTCTTGACTTGCTGCTTTGTGTGTCATCAGGTCACACAGTTTACCACTAATACACACTTTCCTGTGTGTGTGTGTCTGTGTATGTTTATTCCAGGCCTGCCTTGGAAAGAAAGTGTTTTTTTTCTTTATTTAGTGTTGCTCTCACATTATTTTCCTGATTTTACAAAGTAAGCAAGTTAGCATGCTAGTTAAACACAAAATAACTGATCTTGTGGCACGAGGGGGATGTAAATGTGGAGCCAATCGGAAAACCCCATATTATTATATCCTCTAACTGAAGAGTGCAGTGTCAAACTGTGTCAATACGGAAAAGCCACTGGAATGGTTACCATCCATGCTCTGAACCAATGAGACCTGCAGGGAGAAAGGGGTCACTATGTTAAAAAAAAAAGTCTGTAGGTTGAAAAATTAATTAAAATTATTTCCTTAATGTAGACTTTAGATGTCCAAATGTTTGTGGACACTCATTCTACTGAATGTAATCAGTTTTAAGACACTTGTGGAGAAGTATTGCAAATAGAAGCTCTGGAGCAGAGGAACTGATAGTATTGTCTAATGCCAGGCATGGATCAGAGGGATGTACACCCTCCAGCATAGAGCTGTGGAGCACTGGAACTGTGTTCTCATGGTACTAGGGGGATATAGGCTATATTGGGGTGCAGTGGAATGATGTAATTGTGACCTCGACTGGTATAACCCTTCCAGGATTGAATTATGGTGCAGTGTTCTTGTGACCTAGACTGGTACAAACCCCCTAGCATGGAGCTAGAGGAGTATAGAGGGGTATAGAGCCTCCAACTGGAGCTGTGGAGCATTAGAATTGTGTTCTTGTGACCTAGACTGGTAAAAACCACCCAGCATGTTTTTTAGGGTTAATCTCGAACCATACAGGTTGAGTTATGTAGCTGTGTTCCCACATCCTATACAATGCAGATCTTTGGGAGGTTGGTTTGCCTTTGGTTGTTTTTTTGTTTTCTTTCAAAGTCTCTCTCTCTCTTTCTCTCTAAACCGGCAATGTATCCAGTTTTGTCAGTAAGGACAATGTTATTTAGATCAGTTAAGGGTTTTCTACAGACACACACCTGTACACACATACACACTCTTTCTCTGAACTGCAGGCTCTATTGCGGTGGTCAGATCACGCTGAATTGATTTGAATAATATTTGCATGTGGATTCTGCTGAGTTTCAGATGGCTGGCACATTATTGAGATACCCATCTGTTTGTGTGATTGCGTTCAAGCTGCGGCCAAAGACACACGGACACACGGACACGCTCACAAACACACACACACACACACACACACACACATCCAACATGCATGCCCACTTACTCACACACACACACACACACATACACGCGCTCTTTGTTTTGTAATGATATATGTTTAACACACGCCACAGCTTCCATGGAATTTGCCTGTGGTCTTCAAGCTGTGGCTCTTGCTGTCAGTAATGTCAAACACAGGCCGGAGATAAAAGGGAGCAGGGCTGCTGGGAGGAGATGATCAGATGATCAGGTGATCTCTGAGGAATCTCTTTCTTTTTTCTTTTTGTAATGAGATGTAATAAGAGTGTGGTGTTTTAGATCACGGTGGTCTTAAACACTAAAAAGGACGAGTTTAGAGCAGTTGAGTTTTTTTTTTAATTGTATACTTTTATGCAGACTATGTATAAATCAAAGGGATTCTAAATCATGATTTATATTGTAATCATAGATTTCCATGCTTTTATGATTGTTTTTTCAAGTCTACTAAAATTGAATAATACTGATGTGCTGATACTGATGGAAAACGATTGTCTATCAATATGGCTGTGTCAGCAGCTTCTAATTAACATCTTGTTGTTCAACTCAGATGACTGTGAAAGGCCTTAGATACTTTACCTTAAAACGTAAAAAAAGTATTTGATTACAGAGCATTTTTCTAAAAGAAAGCTCAGCTTAGTCTAATCCAAGCTTCTCCTAACTCAAACGTTTCATCTTTGCAACTCAACATGAGCAAAAATACATATATTGAGGCTATATTGAGCCTCAAAAGCCATGTAAGCAAATGTTGCACAAGCGATGCTCAATTTGTTTACTGTCTATTTTGGCATCTACAGTTTAAAATTTCCCCATTATCACATGGGGCTTGGATCTTTTTATTCTTAGGCCTCTGATCATGGAGACAGTTAGACAGTTGCCCCACTCTAGAGCTGTAAAACCATGTACACAAGTATTGGATGGAGATAAAATATTCCACAGCTCAATGCTGGCAGGCTTTATCATGTTTATCCTGTTCTAGTCTAGGACTATTCTACTGACAGTAATTCTCTACAGGGACTGGACAAGCTGTGTGTGAATTTGCACATCTCTGTCAGCAATGGGCACTTGGGAACGTATAGTAAAGTAGCTGAATGTGTTTAGTAGATGGGGTGTCCACAAATATTTGGACATATAGTGTGTATTATGTAGACTTTAGGAAGCCTTCATTTTTATGAATGCAGAAAGAACACAATGTAAAAAGTGCATGGACTAGATACAGCCATCAATTCTCTTATTCTAGAAAGGTGAGGAGAATATGTTCTATAACAATTCGACTATTGATATGTACATACAGTAAGTGTTTGCATTTAGTACATTAATACTGAGAACACTGGGAATCTCGTTTATTTCATTAGAGACTAGACTTACTAATGATTATTGGGGTTAAAAATAGGCTTTCCTGCTGTGAGAGTGAGTATCTGTGTCTGTCTTCGGCTCTAACCTCATCTGTTAGTATCTTCCTCTTGGCTTTGATTAGAAAGAGAGAGAGAAAGAGACGGAGAGAAAATGAGAGAGAGAGAGAATGAGAAAGAGTGTGTATGTGTGTGTGTGTGTATCGACTGGGCCAGCTCTTAACTGTACGGTACAGTAGTGCCCCTGCAACTGAATCAATCTGATTTATCTCCACTAATTGCCATTGGCCCTCCACTGCTTACTGAACCATATAATGCCTGTCTCACTGTCTGCCCGCCTGCGTGCCTGTCTGCGCGTCTGTCGCTGTGGAGAGTTATTCTC